>NC_135149.1:0-1458750 GCF_050948215.1 Halictus rubicundus | reverse complement strand
AAAATCGTTGAGTTTAATTAAGAGAATTGCTGGTCAAGTTCCAGCAGACTTTTCGAACAGCAGCGAAGGGGATGGTTCTCGGCGATCAACAAAGTCTCTGTCGACCGGCATGGAAACTTGGCTGCGTCATGCTGCGTGGACAAAGAGGGCCACGAACAGGTAGACGGTTCAATGGGCTGGAAGAAGGGGGTGTAAACGGCAAGAGGCACGAATCTCCAACTACTACCCCCCGTCGGTGTTTCTCTCCCCTATCGTCGTTTCATCGATACCCCGTCGCGTTGCTCGCACGATCACCCTTCGTCGAGCGAGCTGCGAAACCGTCAAGGGAGCCATTTGCAGCGACGGACTCTCGGCTATATTTAATGTACAAGGTGGTACACTTAACTCCGCCTCGCGAAACATAAATTTCATTTTTGACACGCCATTAGACTTATAAAAATGTCTACTTTAAGCGATTCTCGGCCGGTAATCTACGTAAGTGCACGCTTTGTTAATATTTTGCGACGATCGGGCTCGAAGAGCAACCAACCCCCTTGAGCAGTCTGACATTAACCACCGCGAAAGTTCATAGCCAATCATTGTGGATCATTGTGGATAGCAATTTTATGGGTGTTGATGTTTATGATGTTCGGAGAACTTGTAACTTTTTTTCTCATACAATGCTTCATATTTTACAAGGGGATAAAATGTCTTTAATAGAACATTATAACTATGGAGGCTATAGCTGAATAAATGAGAAGTGAAAAATAGTTTAAATCTTACTGTTCCGTCGCAAGGAACAATTCAAGTGGTGCTTGCCTTCGGACAATTGTTTATGATACGTTCGTAACTAAGTGATTACTTTCAACGATTAGGCACGGCGCAACAGTGACGACTATCCAGGCTCGCATCACAGCCTGTCTTTCGTTTGTTTTCACTTCCTATGGTTGCGGGACGTAATAAATTAAGTCCTACGAAGGACCACCCAAAATAAAAGAGCACTATTCAAAAGTGTCGAGGGTCAGCCTTATCGAGAGACCGGCATCAGCTTACGCTCTCCAGGGCAAGGCCCATTCAGCTCACCTAAACAGGGTGACAATCAGTCAAGGATGCGCTGATTGGGCAACGCACCATTCAGCATAACCAATCAGTGCACTTCCTCTCCCATGAGGACCGTCCTCTCAATACATAGAGGAGCCTCACGAGACGGAAGAACTGAAAATTGAAATCACTCTCTCAAATTTCTCTCAGACGTAACATTCAGTTTCAAGTCCATTCGAAACGGATCTCTAACAATCAAGATCCGACGCGAAACGCTCTCGCGATCTAAAACAATCACACGAGACGAACCGACGCGTCTAAGGCAGGGCCTGCTAGATCAGCCTTACTGACGAATCCTCTAGCAGGTCTGGGATGAAACGCGCTTCCGACTAAATTCAGTCAATCAATATTTGAAACAGCTGTCCAAAATTAATTTGGCGGACAGTAAACCTCGGCGGTATCGGGAGTGACGCGCCCGCGATAAAACCGGGCCCAAAATTTACGACCTTGGGTGGAACAATCGTCCGCGTGTCATTTTCAAAAAAAAAATCCGCATCCGAAAACTTACTGTCTCTCAAGAAGTGTCTGCCATTCTTCAGGTGGTGAAAGGACCAAGTGATCAATAGTCCCAAACACTGAGCAATTAAATCAAAAGATGTCACAGGTGCTCCAAAGACGACAGGATAATTATTACCGTCAAAATTTTGCTGCTTAAAGTTGCATAAAATGTTGCAGAATTGTAATAATCCCCGAATTGATCATTACTTGTAAATGATCTGTAAAGCACATCGCTGAGCAGAAATTCCAAGCTGGCGTTCCCGTCGAAGGAGTCGACTCGAAGAATGATAAAAGTAGAATTCGCCATCGGATTTCGGTGTTCCAACAGAAATCGCCGTAATGAAACGCAAATATTTTTCGGGTGGGAGTCTCGACTCTCTCGCCAGGAATCGGGGTGGGCTCGAGGTATCGCGCGATTGATCCGGAAAGCCTCAAAGTGTTCCGGTCGGAAACGGTTCGCGATGGAAAGCAAACGCGTCCGGGCAACGACTGCTTAACGTCGAATTATTTTTCCGAGTTATTGTCGGCGTTTCTGCACGGCCTGGAAATTGAACAAGCGGCGCCGCGCCAGCCCGAGGACGATTTACGAGCAACCTGCGAGCAGAAAGTTCGTGGGTGAGGATCGATCAATGAAACTGGGTTTAAGATCGAACAATGGGAAGACGGGGTTAAAGTGGGCCGATCGGGACTGGTAAAGCCGGTTTAATTATCGAAATTGCAGTGCGCGCCGCTGAACGATGCCCCGATTCACGATGCATGTTTACCGATCATATACATATTCATCGATGCGTTGCTTGTTCCCGGATTTGTCGGTGAGACAGATAGAGAGGGGGGAGGAAGAGAGAGAGAGAGAGAAAGAGGGAGACAGAGGGAGAGACAACGGGTCCGTAATTTCCGCGATCGTAAAATCGGGACCGGGAACAATCGGCCTTCCAGCTGACGAAATCCTCTCGTCGCCGTCCGACACGATCGGAGCTGTCCCTTTCATCGAGCCAGCGAGATGTCGCGCGATTTTTCCTGGTCAGAGGTGTCGCGGGAAATGAAATTCACAGTGGACCGAACGATCCTCGACAATGGACCACGTCGAGGACCACGACCGCTGCAGAACGGCCCGAATCGCTGCGAGGGGACAATGTCCGAACGTGTAACGCTCCCGGAGTTTTTGTTCGCTCGATGCGTGTCCGTCTAAACCGGTGGAACGCGCGATTCGGAACTTTCGAAAAGCTGCGAGTGTCTGCGAAGCGCCAGAGAGAAAGGAATTTCTCGAAACGGTTGTATATCATAGCGAAAGTAACGTTATAAATTAATGTGATAATTTTAGACTGATTAGAGAGACGTATATTATAATTGAACAAGTAGAACGAGAGAAATAAGTCGGACAGCAATACATTGTCTCCTAGCTAAATCTTTAACAGGTGATATAGGAACTATTTGGCATATACGGTTCATTCTACTTCATTTCACGAAGATAGTAGACTGATCAATAAGTTTGAAAAATGAGGAAAATTGAAGGATCATTAAATTTTTAAAGTGTTGTAACTTCATGAAGAAGCGTCGTGGAATATTCGTTCCGGTCTCATTTTAAAGTTTGAATCTTCTACTACCGAAATATATTGTTCGTTTTTCTCTACACAATTTTTTACACTATTCCACGAGTGAGACAGTGAACATATTTTCTTCTTTCGAAAATTTTGCAAATTCAAACATTCATACAAACTTCAAAAAATTCCTTTAGTGAATGAAATCAACGCAGATTTGAAAACTTGAGTCCTACTTTGAAAATAACTTCTCGATCTAATATTGCACGCCAGTGTATTTGAAAAATTATACACTTACTTTGAAATGCATCTGCAATTTGTCTGACACGTACGGCTTGTTCTACTTAAACTCAGGAACTCGACTCTTCCATTCGTTTGCAAACTGTGTAAGCGATTCTAACATTTTGTACATGTTTAGAAATGGATTTGTAATCAAGCGTGCAAGGCTCGCTCTACTTAAATTCAGGAATGTATTTGCCAGTTCAACACACTTCGAGACAATCTAAATAATTCAGAGATTTTACCCTCGCTCTGAAACGGATCCAGTAACAGTCCGACACGCATGGTTTATTCTGCTCCACTCTAGGAATATATTCGACCGTCCAATAAGTTTGGAAACTGTTTAAATCCTTCACGAAATTTTGTTCTCGGTTCCCACGCTTGGTATATGTCCGCCATACGAGTCCCATTCCACTCGCGTCCACGGTTCCACTGAATTGAAGTGTCCAATCGAGTTCTGAGGAACGTGCCCCACACAATCGCGGTGCAACAGACTCTGGTCGGGAGGCCGCATTTGTTTTCGAATTCCCGGCGAACGGACAAATTACGGGGCGTCGTATAAATAATCATAGCTCGGTTTGTCCATTTCCATGCAACGAATTGCACACCTGATCCACTTCTCTTTCCCTCCCTCTCTCCCCCCCCTCTCTCTCTCTCTCTCTCTCGATTCTCTCTCGCTCTCTCGCCGCGTTCCGAATGTTGTAGGCACGTTCGACGTTTTATTCATCGTCGGGGAAGGAATGAATCGATCGTAAAGCTTCGTTTCATTTTCTTGCATTTAGTCGAACATCGTATCACAGTACGACCGATCGGATATTGGGAGATTAGTCAGTATAGGATCCGTTGGCTTTCGCAATGGTAGAAACAGGAACAAGGACATCCGCTATAAATAACGGCGGCTATACTAATCCCTTTTTCGCCGGAAGATGAGTCGCGGGCGTGAAATTACTGCGGTATCGCATGTCGATGGCAATAAAACCGTTGGACGCGAGGTCTACGGGGTGTAATTCATTTTTTAAACGACCGGGAGGAACGGTTTAGCCGGCGTCTTGGTGCCGGAGGGATAAATCCGAGATTCGGAAGAAAGACCTTGAAAGACACACGCCACATCGTGCCGATAAGAATGATTCTCGTGACTTCGATTTCAAGGATATGCAGCGCCGTCGCATCGCAGCCTATCATTTCCCCGTGACTCACGTAACACCGATTTCGCGCGAAAGGGTGTAGGTGAAATCGCGGATACGAAACGGACGATCGCCCGGACAGAAATGAGCCACGTCGATATCCTACGGAATATACCCTATTTTCCCGATTCTCGAGTTGTATCCGTGTGCGCGCAGCCCAGCCGTTTCCACAATTTCGCCGCTGTTCAGAGCGGATTTTACGCGGCGATTCTGCAAACCGACGGGGAAACACATTCGAGAATTTTGTTCGTCGGCCAACGGTATAGCGCGAGGCAGCCCCCTCGGTAATCGTACGGGGGAGCTTGCGTACTCGCTGCCGTTATAGTTGGCAAAACGGCAGAGATTGCGAAACTTCCGAGAGAGCATCATGCATTTGCAAGCAGCGGAAATCCCTTCGATGCCCGGGCAAGTTTCTTCGACGACGGAAGTTCCACGACGGTTTTTAAGGTGTGACGGCGCGGTTGCACACGTACGAACGTTCTCGACCCCCCCCCCCCCCGCATCAACCCCCCTAAACGCCGGGAAATAGGGTGGCAACATGTCGAAGCTCGTTCGCAAACCTGACGTTCCCGAGCTGCGACGGTGCATCGGAAAATACTCCAAACAATGCTGCCCAATTTCGAAGCTAATATTACCAGACAGTCTCTCTGTGTTTCCAGTCACTTCCGCTTGGGCTTGCTTCGCCCACTCTGGAAAGTATTCACCGCTGTGGTCTGGCAAATATAAGCTGGCGACCAAAAGATCGCGCATGTTCTGGTCAATATACGGTCCTGTCAAATTTTTGGTCTTCATTTGACTTTGTATAGGAAAATATATGAATAAGAGGCGGGTTCTACGACACTCGCTTTAAAGCGTTTCTCCTAGGGCCATTCTAATCACACCCCATTGAATTACGAAGAGACTTCAACAAACAGTAAAAGATATTACATAATATTACAAGAATGAGAATTTCAAGAATATTGAAGAAATAGTATTAAGGATAAATAAAATGATATATCCAAGTAAACATTATTTTTATAAAGCACAATGCTAGATTCCCCTATTCGTATATGTAAGTAGAACAATAGAAATAAGTCAGACAGGAATGCCTACTTACCTATGTCCTTAGTAATGTATCTCGTCGCAGTCTGACATATACGGTTCACTCTGGTTCATTTGACGGATATATTTGTCTACTCAGCAGGTTTGGAAATTACTTTAATAGTTCGGAAATTGTGTAGCTCTTTAGAAATGGATCTAGGACATGTCTGACATGTAAGGTTCGTTCTACGTGCCACTTCAGAAATGGATATGGAACCTATCTGAGGTGTACGGTGCATTCTACTTAACTTAACCGATGTATTCGATTGCTCAACACGTTTAGAAATTAGTTCAATCCTTCGAAAATTTTGTACCTGTTACGAAATGGATCTGGACCCTGTGCGACATGTACAGTCTATTCTACTTAAGTTTACGTATACACTTGACTGTCCAATCAATTTGCAAATCACTTAATTCCTTTGGGGAAGTATATACAACGAAATTTTCGAATTAAAACACACATCATTAAAAAATAAAACTGTTCCATAAGCTATTGAATCTGGAAACAGCACACATTTAACAAAATGTATCCATTCTTTTAGCTGATAGCATACATTAAAAAATACACAGTTGTGTAACATGTATGCTGCAACGTGTAATTCTATGTTACGCGTTTCATGAATTGTGCAATCGCCCTTCCCACGGTACAAATTAAAGAATAAAGAAAATTTTCCGAGGTAGTAGAATAATCTCGTCAGCCAGAGATTGGTGTTACGACCGTTCAAGGCAGGCCGGTGAAAAATTCTCCGAAAAATACACCGCAAGTCTGAAGTGGCTCGAAAGAGAAGCATAATAACCAGTAGCATTGTGAAAATTCGGTTATCTTCGCGGAGCCGCACGATACGAATGTGAATATGCATTCACGGAGAAAAAAGTGGGCGGAGATTGAGTTATAAGGGAGGGAATTCGAGGTAAATTGAGCTGCGAGCACGGTGGCCGGTGACATGGTGTCGGGGGCCTCGAGGGCGCGGACGAAAATTCCCGTGAAATTTTAGAAGGTCCCTCGCGCAAGAAGCGGTTCTCATAATTGCATTATCTTTCTGGCTTTTGTCCCGTTCAGCGTGTAGACCGCATTAAAGAAAAATCCAGAATTTAAAAAGGTATGCGCGCGGTCGAAAGAATGCTTAATTAACGGGGAACGGGGGCAGTGTGTCCTGCAGGAAGCTGCTTCCTTTTCGTTCCAATTATCTTTGGAGACAGGATACGATTGCTCACGAGGAAACGGAAAGGGATTTGTCCGCATCGCATGCTCTGCGAGACGAAGAGATCTCACTTATAATTTCAATACTTCTGAAATAGAAAACTGGTCGTTCAGATTTAGTGTTAATAATAAAAGTCAAAGGAGTTACGTCTCTAAAAGAAGCTTCAACATTTTCGAAATTTTCGAAGAGTTGCACCCATTTTCAAATAATGAACCCTCGTCTCTTAAAAATGAAAAGTATGGACTGCCACGTCGTGCTACTGTTTAAGAAAATGGCAGTCATGAAAATATCCCATACAGATTTGCGATGGCCGTCAAGTCGTTCCGTCCCCGGCGTTTCGCGCGCAAGCGAAAATTTTCACAGCGTCGCATAAAGTAGCCTCGTTTCCTCGCGCGACGTTACAGGGCGATTACTCAGAGGCGCTGGGACTGCGACAGATCACGTGCCGCCGTTGGAATTTCCCCCCGGCCCTCGGCGAACTCCCGACAAAGTATTCCCGTATTAATTTTCAAAGCCCGCCACCACCTCTCTTCGCCTTGGGTTTCGCGAGTCCGTTCGTCGTCGCGAGGACGCTCGTCGAAACCGCCCGGGGATGAGGGAAAAGAAACCGGGACCTGGCGAAACAGAGGAAACAGGGAACCCGACCTAGACGGTTCCCGGCGAAAATTGCATCGGCCCTGAAGGAATTATGCCCCCCCCCCCCCACCCTCCTCCTCCTCGCGGTTCGGAAAAGTTTCTCAAGCGCACGCACGCGATACGACGACGGTTCATCGAGAAGTGAAAAATTTAAATATATTTCAACTTCGCAGCCCGGCGAATGCAAATGAACAGACGCGCTCCCACGAGATACCGAGAGCCCCAGGTACCGAGTACGTAAAAAAATTATTATTCCCGGAGATTTCTTCGGCTTTCTTTCGCCCGGGTACCTTCGAAGTATATCCTTACACCGGTTTGTTACGCTGTTTACCGAATAAAACTCCGTGTTAAACACGGTGTCGGAGAATCGAACGGAATTGCTTCAAAGAGTTCGCCTAATCCAGAAATATTAAACCGTCGGCGAGAAGACATTCGTAGACGATGCAGTTCTCGAGTAATTTCACGTATAATCAACTTGTTATACGATTAATTATAATTCAATGATAGAGGTACTCAAAGTTGTTCAAAGAGATAGATATTCGATTATCCGTTCGTCGAGAAAACTTTTGAAATATTGAATCAGCGCCGAATGCGGTTACAGTAAAGAAAGTAAGTGGAATAAATGAAATAAGTCGGTCAGATTGGATCTAACGAAATCTGAAACAACAAGCGGTATTATGAGAATAGAAGTAGAATGAGATGGATGTTTCAGACGAATGAAACAAACATGTCAGTACAATAGACTGAACATAATAATTTCTGCACAATATACTGAAGTAGAAGAAGACAAATAAGCCAGACGGACAATTAATCCACAATCTAGAGGCTTCTCCACCGTCTAGATTCAAGTAAAATAAGACAAATGAGACAGACAATGCTCAGCCCTGCTTCTTTTTCACTCCTGAACCGAAGTAAATGATACAAAAGAAATATATCAGACATAAATACATCTCTATCGTTTCCTACAGGTTATAACCCTGCGTTTAAGCTCTGTCCGACTTGGTTTACTTGTTCCACTTACTTCACCTAATAAAATCACTTCCTCACATGTTCTAGAATATTTATTTCTACTAAACAAATTATGAACACTCCCCAAAATGTTTGATTTTGGAGTTAAAATAGCTCCAAGTGCCAATTGCGCCATTTAGAATCGCTTAAAGAACACAATGTAGGTGTACTCTTATGGATCTACCTTTCCCAGAGAAACAGGACGGGTGATTTCGATCGGCGCGATGATCTATCCCGCAATAAAGCGATGAACGTTGGTCGTGCGGAATCAAAATTGATTAAAGTGGCCCAGTTTAACTTTGTCCGTCCACCGGCGTTCCCAGAAACCATCCAATTTGGCGAGGGAGAACAAAGTATGGCGGTGGGCTTCCGAATAGTTGCCGGCCCGAGTTAATGCCCCTTTCATAAGGCACAGATTAACGTGGCCGGCGATCGGGAGACGCGATTCTGAAACTTCTCTCTTTCTCTCGAGGACGATCGATTAATTCGCGGGAGCAAGAGAAATCTCGCGGTGGATCCCGACGAAGAATAGCCCCGCGATTCTTGGGAAAGAGACCAGAGGAAGTTCATCAAACTTCCCCGTGAAGACGGAAGAGAAACGTCGCCCGACGGGGACATCTTTTCTCCGACGATGTCGATTCGAGATGATTTAACTTCCGCGCCGCTAATAGGACACATGTGTCCCGTGCAGTTACGAGAAACTACTACCGAAACACTTTGCTTGTAACGAGTAACCTTAACCTTTATCCACCTGAAGCCTGTTAACAGAGTAACTTCAATAATTAGTCTGTATTTAAGAAAAGCTTAACAATTCTCCTTCAAAAAATAACAGCGACAGAATTTAGCGAGCTGCGTTGGTTTGCGAATAACATTGATTAAGAACATGTTAATCTAAACTGTTTATTTATCAGGAGTACAGAGCGTATTTCCACAAGCTAAAACGGAGCAATTGGCAAAGCAGAAGAAATTGAAAAATTTTAATGAAACATATAGCTCCAAAATCCTTCTTTTCTAAAATTTATTCCAGGATATAAACGTCTCCAGAATTTTTTAAAGCAATCTGCTGCAAGAAGGGGTTTCAAAATTCGCGAGGGTGCTCGGAAGGGTGAAAGAAATCGCGACCACTTTAATTAGCGATCATCTTGGATTACCGAGATTCTTAAACATTCGACGAGTATCGGGAACCAATTATTTCGATCAGAATCTTGTTAAAAGAGGGTAGGGCGATTAAGACGTCGGCGTGAATACGAGGTTCCCGAGGCACTCGTTCGAGATTCAGTTTCGCGGAGGAGAAATTGGCCAACTAACCGGAATCGCGTCTACATACTTCATAAATGTCTCGCAAAAATCGGGAACTGATCCCCGGCGGATCGTTCGGGTAGTTAAATCAATCCGGACATCAGAGTCAAAGGGAAGCCCCATCGGTTCTACGAGTTTTATCGGACGAGTGATCATTTTTCCAGGCAACAAAGGGCGCGCGGAGATAAATCCCGGCCGGAACGAGATCGATGATTCACGATTGAAAAATAGCCGCGATCCCGAGATACTCGCGGCAGATATTTTATTAGCACGAGACACGCGGGACGCTCTATTTTTCACGGCCGCGGAATATTCCAATAAAACGCCGCCCGTGATCTCGGGATATTTCGATTCGAGCATAATGGTCGACCTATAACAAAATCCCTCCTTCAACCAGCTTCAGAAATTTTTTACTTGCGAAAATTGCTACGCTTTCTACCGGCACGGATTTTCAAGCGGTGGGAATCGATTTTCGCCTGGTCCGAGCTGGAGATCGAAAGAAACAGGTATCCCGTGCGACCAAAAAAATTCTGATCGAACATACGTTGCGATAGAATATCTGTCCTCCAGGGAATTTTTATAGGGAATACTACCCCTACGAATTTCTTTGAAAATATTGTGGAATATGAACAGACATTTTGAAATCTGTAGGATAAGGGTTGCAGGAACACAAATTCTGCTGGGACATTTATTTATGTAAATTCCACGAGAGATGCACTATCATTTTCAAACCTTGATGAAAAAAACGTATGAGTTCCTTTTGTAGAAAAATAATTTCTATATTGTATAGATGCTATTGATACGACAGTTTTTAAAATATTCAATGTAAATATACGTGAATGTGTAACCTATTAAAAATTATATTTTGTGACTCTCTCAAGCCCTATACAGCCACAAAATCGAACTCAATCCATGACACTGTCGATTAATCGGACTGATAAAGAAGCTGGAGAGAATGTTTTTTCTCTTTTGTTAAGGGGAGTTTTAGCGCGAGAACGTTTAATAAATTGATCCCGCCTGTCGGTTAGGAGGCGTTGTGGATTGTAATTCCTCCATGAGGCTTCATTAGGCCTCGGTGTTTAAAGCGCGGCCGGCAGATGCAATTTTCTGATACTTCACCTGCGATGCTTTTTGCTGATTAAACGGTGAATTTGAATTTCCCGCCGTTGCGATATCGCGGTAGACTCGGTGGCAACGGTGTAGATAAGCGGAGCTCGCTCGCGAACTTTCTTATAAAAATATTGGCAGAAGAATGCCGAAACGTCGTTCGTTTACGGTGCCGGAGATAAGTTCCCCTGGAAACTGCCCGTGACCACGGGAATTCCAGTGGAAACGGCGTCTGTGGTCAGACAACGGGTTCTTATTTTTAGTGGAAATACCGTGACCAAGATCAATCGCAAAATTACACAATCTATAAGTGCACTTTAATGTACGTTACGTTGTACAGCGAATAAAAGTTCTGAAATAATTTTTTCTGAATTATGCAATTAATTTCAATGAGGAGATATAAAAAAGAAAAATTGTGAAAAAATATAGCGGGATGTTTTCTGTCGACTCGAGTCTAGAACCTGCAGTTCGTAAACGCGCGGAATTGTCAGCAGAGAGTGTAATCAGTTTAAACAAACGGCGAATAAATTACATTTATCGAATGCAATTTGTTTCCAGCTCTTTTGGCTCATGTTTCGCGTAGCTCCAGCTTCGAACGCAATCAAGACGTATTATCATCTGTTTGCGGTGACTGTCAGCACGAGATTACCTTGCAGATTTCGCGTCCGTTCCCGTGCAAATGATAAATAAAGTCCAGCAGCTTGAACGAGATTGCTATCAGGCCGTTTAGCACGAGATAACGTGGTTATCGTCTTCGTTCTTCTTTTTTCTTACACCCGCTGCCCGGCGCGAAAGCCGTGAACGAACGATGGTGAGAGAGTGAGAGCGGAGTAGGGGATGGGGGGGGGGGGGGGGCCTGGCGAAAAACCGAGCGAGTGGGAATGTGCGGGTATCTCCACGTAGTAAGCGCGTGCGATCCTCCTCGGCCACGGCATGTTAATAAATTGCACTTATTTATTTGAGCCGTGGCGTAACCGGTTAACGAGCGTATCGTTTTAAGTCGACGGAACCTCTGCGCGGCAGATACCGCGGTGGTTTAACGCCCTCGCGAGCCATTACGAAGCCTGAAATTTCACCTTTATTGTTTGCATCACGATCTCTCTCAGACTCAATTAACAATGGCACTAGGGAGCCCGAGATCCAACAACAAAGATCCCGATTTTATCTGTGAACAATTTATATTCCTGGACAAGTGAGACCGGTAATAATTGCGAGATTGTGGCATTTGCAGTCTTAACAATCGTAAGGTAAGTGAAGTACTAGCCTTTTGTGCTTTCGAAATGTTGGGAATACTAGAGCCCTGTATTCCCAAGAGCCTGAAAACACTAATCCCTTATTCTCCCGTATTCTCAAGACCATAGAAATTGTAGTTCTTTGTAGTTCCAATGCCATGGGAATACTGATCACTTGTATTCCCAATCCCTTGGGAATACAGATCCTTTAGATTACTAATGCCTTGGGAATACTAATCCTTTGGATTTCCAATCCCTTGGGAATACTGATCCTTTGAATTACTAATGCCTTGGGAATACTAATCCTTTGGATTTCCAATGCTTTGGGAACACTAAACCTTTGAATTTCCAATCCGTTCGAAATTAATCCTTTGGATGACCAATGCCATGGGAATACTGATCATTTGAATTTGCAATGCCTTAGGAATACTGATCGTTTGGATTTCCAATGCCTTGGAAATACTGGCCCTTTGTATTCTCAAGATCTTGGCAATACCAGGCCTATATATTTCTAAATCCTTCAGAGCCCTGACTTTTGTAATCCGAATAACTTTCTCTAAGTTCTCAGTAATTACTCACAAAAATCTTCGTTCCTATAAATTTCAATCTTGCATTGGAACACCCATTTTTGGACGACCTGTACTTCAGCTCGATTGAAAGTCACACGTCGTACTAATGCAGCTAACATACGGCCGTCTGTTTCTACTGTTTCCGGGAGTCAGCTCCATGCAGTTCTCGGTTGGTGATCGATAAGCCTAGATTCAAAACTGCTCCTCCGTATTTCGCTCCGCGATGGAAACAATAAATCATCGGCCACATCGAGAGCGTAGATCATATTAGCACCCGCTTGTTTCTAAATTCGAAAAACAAATCACCCTGGAAAACACTGGATATCTTTCCCAGTTTATTCTTTCAAAAAATACAACACTGAGATCTTGACAAAAAAAAAACCACACGGGAGCACAATCAATTAAAAAAGGCGAATTAACTCGTCTTCCCGGTGGAGCAGCTTAATCGTCCAAGCGGTTCCACTCGCCGGACAAAACGTTCTGCACACTGGGACGTTCGCACAATAGGAATTCATAGTTTCAACGGAGTCTGACCATAGTCGGTTAATTGTACTAGTCCTAATTGTTCGGGGATAGTTCCGGTGATCGCGGCTGTTTGTAATCGGACAGCTTATAGTCTAAAGACCAAAGTCCATGGTAATCAACGAGAAACAAGTGCACCGCTTAACAGGAATTCGAACCTGTTAAAAACGTCTCGCTAAATCTCTTCTAGAATCACAAATCACGAACAAAATGTTTATCTACAGGCATGCTTGCTACGCAGAGCCATGAACTGGGTTAATATAAACTTCCGATTCCATCAGCTCGCGCAACATTTCATTTTCCTTCGGAAGCTCGCTGGAAACAGCCTTATCGAGGCTCAATCGAAGATTCCGCGATCCGAAATGATTCCTGGAGGCAGCAGCGCGATGCAGTTCGACACGATAAATCACTGGCAACTGGAAAGAGAGGAGAATAGAGAGAAGAGAAAGGAGGAGAGAGAGAGAGAGAGCTCAGAAATACAGTCGGTCCCTATGCGAAGCGCTACCAGGTCTGTAGCGAGTGTAAATCATACAGCATACCGATACGGTTAATATACAGCGACTCTGTTGTCTATGAAAAGGGAATGCTGGATATGTAGCCAGCCCTCTGCTCGAACGCTCTCTGATCAATGTTCCAACATTAAGAATTGTATTCGTATACACCTAACCTAAACCAAGCCGTCGTAATTCGTATACTTTTGTCCGTTCGTATTCCCAAAACCGTGGGAGTATTAGTAGCCCTTTGAAATTTAGAGACATTAAGAATACTATTCCCTTGTATTCCAAGATCTTTTGTAAGCGCTTTGGACTCCCAAAGCCTTGGAAATACTGGATTCTTGGATTGCCAAACCCTAGGAAATACTGGACATTTGGATGCCCAAAACTTTTGGAACACTTGCTCCTTATGACCTCAAGGCCTTGCGAATACTGGCCTTTTGGATTTTGAAAGCCTTAGAAATACATTGCCTTCGAATCCTGGAGATTTTATGAACCCTTCTCCAGTGATTTCCAGGACATTGTAAATACTAACCCTTTGTGTTTTTAAGTCCTCGGGGATACTGGCCCCTTGAACTTCCAAGACCTTCGAAATAATGACTTCTTGCGTCCCCAAAGCTTTGTGAAGACTTCCCCAAAATTTTGGGAATATCGGCCCTGTGCAGTTCATCAGTAATGGTCGATAAACTTCGTGGCAGCAATCGCTCGCCGTTGTTTCGACCTAAGGGAAGTTAACGAGGTCGCCCAAGGAGGCAGAACGAAGTTCGTCGGTAAACGGAACTGTCGCATAATATTCCAACGAGTAAACAGTACCGTCTGAACTTTATTACCTCCCCCTGGAGCTTTCGGTTACAGTTTTTTCCTACTTAAATCACAACACGTCTCTTCAAACCTGTTCAGGGAATTTGTGTTAAAAATTACGTCCCAGCGAAAGCGACCTCGTAAAACGTTGATCACACACACGGGACGTAATAGTCATTAAAATTAATGGCACGTGAAACTGAAGAGGAGACCCGCTGTTTGAGCTAGGACCGACTAAGCTCCGAAAAACGAAGACGGTGGCTTCGACTCCTGACTTTAAATTCGGTCCTATTAATCATTTTTTAGTGGCAATTATGGCGTTTAATGCCCGGCTTAATTAGACGTGAGAGGTAAAGTGTTATTCGGTATCTGTGTGCAGTCATTTCTATTGTCTAAGTCGTTCCCAGTGGTTGTGAATCGTCTCGAGGTCGGTGCTGCTAGTAGATTGATCACCCATTGATCAGACTACAGGGGAGAAATTAATTTAACGTTCCAATTAAACACTAAAGGTGTTCAGAAATATTTTTCTTATCTGTTGAGTTATGTTACTATTGCTTAAACTTTATAAGATCTTCAACAATGAAATTTTAAAGTCAAATGGAAGTACACTTCCGCTCGTAAATCTTAGAACACCTCTGGTTTTTAGTAAAACTCTGGAATTTCGTATAGATTATGAACCTTTAACTGTATTAACTTCATAAGTTCAATAATAATTACAACTTCATTGAAATAATTCATTAAAAATTATAAAATAGCCACCCCAATCACCAGATTTGAACCACATAGAAAAATTATGGGATGAACTGGACAAACAGGTACGGAACTTTCGCCTTACTTCGAAAACACATTTATGGAATACTTTAGAACGAGAATGGAACAATATAACAACAGAAAGTATGAAGAAATTGATCATGCGGATGCCAAGAATAGTGGAAACTGTAATAAAGAAACGTGGCGGATTTTTCGATGAAAAGAAAATATAAATATTTGTTTACCTCTTGGCAAGACTTTTGATATATGAGTGCAGCATCCTTTCCTTGACATCTAAATCTTTAAATAAGGAAAAATTTGTTCGCATCCTTCAACGATTATTTCATTTTTACAGAGTTGAATACAAATATGATCACTGTCCTAATAAAATCATGAGCGGAGTGTATGTTGGTCTAGCATTGATTACTTTGAACTCTGAATTAAATACACAATGAGTTATCAGTGAAAACCAGCATGAAAATCACATAATTCCTTCTTGAAAAGGACACTGTTAAGTATTTGTGAGTAGAATAATCCACGATTGATCGGACATAGCCAACAATCCGCTTTAAAGTTTAACTTAATCACCTGAACAACTAAATCTCAATCAAATTGAGAGTGGCATGTCTTCAATCAATTAGCTAGAAAGTAGATAAGTCTGTGCTTGATCAGACGCGACCAAGAACCATTCTCAAACACTCGATTAAGTACTGTTGCAGGCAGGTGAACAGGGGAAACTGTCGGCGTAAACCGCTGAAACCTCCGGCGGAGTATCGCGCGCGGTAAAATTACGCCCGCGAGTGCTCGACATTGTCAAATATCGGATTGAGCTTTGATGTTACGTAATAAGCTGTTGATGCCGCGGCAAAACCAATGTCGGTTCTGTCAGACGACAGCCGACAGAAGGCACATCGTCTTTGATGTCGAACGCAGATATTACGGAGGGAACCGAACACGCTCGTGGGGGAGTGCGCCCGTGAGAAAGATACCTGTCGGCAGACATGCCGTCTGCTGGGACAGTCGCGCCAATGAAAAATGGAACCCGGCCCGTCCGCGAACTTTTATGGATCCATATTCTGGCCCATTCTGGATTTTACGAGGATACCCCCACCCCTCACTCGCGTTTCGATTCCGAACCCGAAAATTCGACACGAGGATTGCCTGTCTCGTGAGACTTCGTTTTCCAACGGTGTACCACCGTTGCTCGAATTACGAAGGAACCTAGGAAAGCATCATGGACTCGCGGAGTCAGTCTCCGAGTGCTCGTAAAATTTAACAGAGCCGTGATACGACTTGAAATCTTCCACGACCACCGTTCATTAAACTTTACCAGCAGATCATGCGATATCTTCGATCTGTAGAATCAATTTCTGTTTTAAATTGATATATCTGCACTCGAACTTTTATCCTACAGCCTGCCATGATTTATATTAGCAACGGTTTCTACCATTACCTGTTACCTGTTGGTAATCGTCCTATTGGTCTGTTTAATTATTTCCACATTTTAGTAAGACGTTTGTAGATGGATAGTTCCTGTAAAATTGAATGCTTCCCTTTCAGTTTACTAGATACTTAATTAAAGTAATTAATGTTCGCCGGTTCTCTGTCCGAAACGACTGAAGTTTGGAAAGGTTCGTCTGTAATTTGTGTCAGTTTGCTGTAAGTTTGCCACAGGCTTATTGTAAATTTTCCTTTGGATTGTCTTATGTTGTCACCGACCTATATATTAAGAGAAATACATGTATTAAATAATTTTCCTTTAATGCATCTTTGTAGTCTCAATCGATTTTTATTTAAAATTTTAAAAGGTGATTCTTGACTTAATAGGTTTCTCTTAATTTCGCCTCAAGTTTGTCATAAGTGTTCCCGATGTTTGTCTTAAGACAAACAAGTTATCGATGGTTCGCCTTAGCTGTGCGTCAGATCTTAAGTCTGCTTTAATTTTTCTACGTTGTCTTGAACTACCCTTAAGTTTACCTCACATTTATTGCGAGATAAACCAGCACCCCGTAGAGATCAAAGTAGTATCGAGATAAAGTCCCCGTATAAAACGCAGTACCAATTGGCCAAAGGATACGCGAGTCAAAGAGTATCCTCGATCTCGCAACTTTACGCTCTGCATTAATTATCATGATCCCGTGCACTCGTTCCGCAACAGCGTAATCCAATTCGGTTCTTTATGTACTCACTCTAGTGTGTAATAAAGTCATTATCGTTGGCTTTATTACAGAGGAGTTACGTGCCCGGGGGTTTCATCAAAACCCCAAAACAACGAAGCCACAGGATCTACTTATTTGTCCTTTCCTCCTATTCCCCGATATTGACAGTCATACAGAATGCAACGAGAAAACTGGCCGCGTTATTATCACCAGGTAGAACTAACATTTGCCCGAAGCAGCGTATCGGTTTATTATCTTTTAATACGCTCGTCGTTACTTTCAGCATGTCCCCGATAGTAAACCGTGCGCCGTTTCGTTTCGATGCGGAAATATTCGGCGATTACCTTATACCTTATTCACGGTTGCATTCCCGTTCAATTTCGTTCCCTTCAACTTTCATGGAGCCCTGCCGGTTTCAAGAGCCCTTTCGACTGAATTTGTTTACCTAAAACCAGTCTGGAATATTTATTAAGTGTTGCAATATGTTGGTTAGATCCATGGCTTTCCACTCTTGCACGGTTTCTCCGCGATATTGTACCACAGGCGTTTCAGGGTGCCAATCATTTCCGAGCGGGTCAGATCAATTTCTAAAATTTCGTCGTCCTCGTCTTCCACCCCGGCTAGGTGAACGTCGGGCTCCGCTTTTAAGTAGAAGTGGTACGGTATTGGTTCGGCAGCGCGGGAACAGTTTCTGAACAGCTCGTCCACGTCCAGCGCTTCGTCACGCTGTCAAAGTTACACAAATTCATTAAACAATTCTTCACACACCTCTTCAAATCTCTGTAAAATTATCGCTACAATAATCACGGAAGATATATAGCACAATCGAACTACTCTTTATGCAAATTAAACTGCACAGTATGCAATCAACAGGAATTTGAAAAGAAACTTTGCGTCTTCTCTAAACAATGTTAACAAGTTAAAAAGAATAGATCAGTGTTCCTCTGACTTTGATACCGTTTTATATTTCACCTTAAGAAACTTGTGAGACTCACATCATTCTTGATGAAGATAAAAACCACAATCTGGTTAAAATAATAAGAGCAGAAGGGAAGAATAATGGCCAGGGACACAGCTGGCGCGAATGAAATATCCACGGGTTCCGTAAGTAGTGAAATCAGAAGGAGACCGGTTAATCGAACTCGCGGATCGCTTAATTGCGAGCGGAGAAAGAAACAAAGCCCCGCGAAGCTTCATCGTGGAATCGATACCTCATTACGCCTCGCTAGCGTACTTTCTTCAGTGAAAATGCATGGAGCCTGCAGCGGCGTTAAACAACAAAAGAATCGAAGGTGTAAATAAAGGAACGGTTAGTTCGCTCGTACACGGATCATTGAGCTGCGATTGGATCAATCGCCGCGGCGCGATTCAATCCTGCGGCATCGGCCGGTTCATTCTTTTCCTCCCAATTCCCAACGATCATCGTTCATTAATCTTCAGTTTCGATATCAGTCAAACGTTACATCGTTCTTCGGTCGGAGGGAACGTCGATATCGGGTAAAGACGCACAGCCAAGAGTTAAATCGCTCTTAATGACGCCGATGATGATAAATCGATCCGGGACGCGTCCCCGTAAAATCATTCCGAGCCGGTCGAAACCCAATCGTTTATCGGCGACGACTTTTTCCCGATGATAATGGCCACCATTATTAACGGAAGATGGGCCTGAAGAATTTTCAGAAAATATGGAACCGCCTGCCAATATTTGTCGTGGACCGTAAAACCGAAGAACTTTGGTCCCGGATTTATTAAACGCTCTTCGCGGTCGATAAAACGTTTAATTGTACAGATCAGCTGCCAGCATCATTTATACGTCCTCTCCGCTCGTCGACGAAATCACTATGTCACGTCGAACAACGAAATTCGAAAAAGGATTTCATCTGTGGAAATATATTTGTCCGATGCGACCGATCAAAATTGTTTCAAAAACAACCCGTCACGGTCTCGTAACTCCTCTGGACGCGACCTCCATTCCGAACGTCTGACCAAACGTGGACCCGTTCTACTGCGCGACGGAAAACACGAGCCACTTTTATGTCTCCATTCTCCCGGCGTTCTTCGAGCCTAATGACGCTTGAAGAACCCGCAAAAAACTTGTTGCAAATCGACAGCCGAGGACGACACGGGTTTTATCGATTCGCGAAATCGAACGGGATATCGATATCGTCGCGGGAGAATTTTTTACGAATTTTCTAACACGAGATGGTAGCTGTGGAAGAGAATAGATTCTCGGGTATCGTTTCTTAAATATTTTAGAGGGAAAATGGAAAGTAAATGTTGCATCGGCGAGAGTCTATTGGAAGGGAGACAATATAGAGAAATTATTGCACTAAATTGTATACAAAAAGGAAGTTGGAGATTCAAGTAAACTTCTCCAGTCTCCACTCGATGATATCCTGAATATCTTGCAGAAAGAACTGCCGTTGGCAATTTCAGTGGTACGAGTCAATATAACGGGAAAAACTGTGCAATGTTGCATGCGAAGGTTCACTTTCATGCTCAAACCCAGTCTTACAAAATCCTGACAAACATCACTTGATGTCATTCTGAATATTTCATAGAACAAATTGAAGCTGGAAATTTCAGTGATATAAGTCAATAGAAAGGAAGACACTGAAGAAAAATTCTTTTGCAGAAAGAAGTACAGAATTTCTAGATTGAAGTTACGTTTTCCTGCATTACCTCGATCTCTTTCTTCGAAGGAGCCTTTTCTGACTGCTTAGAGCTAGATGGTTTAGGCTCCTCAGCTGTGTCAGGTTCCTCAGGTTCTTCAGTTGCTTCAGCTGTTTCAGGTTCCTCGGACGTCTCAGGCACCTCGGACGTCTCAGGCACCTCGGACGTCTCAGGCGCCCCGGGCGCCTCGGATGACAGAGATTGAGGTGCAGTGACGTACACAGATTCTTCACTGGGTGTTCCCGACGATATAGACGCGGAACGTTTCGCTTTCCTTTTCGACACCTTTTTAGCTTTTTTAGCTGCTTTTTTAGCTGCTTTTTCACGCTTCTGTTTTTTAGCGATCCTCTTCAAAGCTTCTTCCCGTCTGCCTTGTACTAGAAATGTGGCCATCACGAATTTTCCTCCGATTTCACTCAACGTCTACAAGAAGCGAATCACTTGATGTTTTCTTAAACAAAGGGTAACCAGATACGCATTCTGTATTGTTACTTGATCCGCTGTCTCCCTCCAGTGCTTGTAATAGGACCTGTACATCACTGCGTCGGCCTTGAACTTCTTCAGGTACTCCTTCATCTCTTCCTCGGTCCTTGGCATCGGCAGCTTCTAAAAGAAACACTTTCTTTTTCGCTTTACAACTAACAAAACTGTGATATGAAAATCTGTACAGCATTTAGGCTGACCTCTAGAACTTCTTCTTCAGCATCTTCCTCCTCTTGTTCTGCAGGCTGCCATGGAACTCCCAAGGGCCAGATGGGCATTTCAGGATCTTCCGCTCCTTCTGACCTTGAAGTTCCAGTACCAGATGGCTCCTTCTGTACACTCTGTTTAGAAGCTTCCGCATCGACAATGGACGCTTCCTTAGCAGAACCAGCTGCAGTTTTCACAGTAGTTGAAGAATAGGTAATTTTTCAAATTTATAGCTTCATTGTCAAACAAGAAGCAAATCAATTTAAAGAAAATTCGTAATTGAATGAATGTGTGGGCGTAAGGCGTACAAATTTTCTGAAATAGAATTTTCCATGCAATGAGTGCCAACGTACAAATTACTTTGTACACATCAATGGCACTAGAGGTTCTATAGTGTAGAATTTTACAGTAACTTTACTACGAATTGGTCTCCTCGTTTTACAAAATGTAACATACACGCCCTTTTAGTCGACAACCATTCAATTCTCGATTCTTCAGCGTTAATTAAGCAGGATCTCGAACGTTCTCAATTAAATCTTGAGCCGATCATCTAGACGAACACCATAATAAAAGCTCTGTCTCCCCGTTCTTTCCCCGAGAGCAATCCGCGGAAGGAAAGTTTCTGCGACATCGGGAATCAGTTTACCACGTTCTGGATTTCGCGTGTAATAACACGGTGGGCGGGGGAATTAGTTATTAAATACGGTCGAAACCGCGGAGATAAGAAATCGCGCGCGGATCCTCCCCTTTTTTCCGCGGATGTTCTCGGCTTAACGGGCCCGGGGTATCTTTCGTGATCCCATAAAATCTGTTTAGGGTAACGTAAAAGCACTACGTGATACCGCGGTGGCCGCTGGCGAGTACAATACCCATACCTTCAGATTTATCTTGTGATAAGTGCAATAGCGTCGACTATAGCGCGGCTTCTAGCGAAATTACTGTTCTGTTATTGCCTCTCCCTCTTTCATTCTCGCTCAGTCTCCTCTCTCTCTCTCCCTCTCTCTCTCTTTCTCCGTTTATGTTACCCCGTGGAGAACAAACGCGGCAGTTCGAGGACAGGAAAGAGAGAAAGCTTCGATTAAATTATTCGTCTCTCACCTCCGGGATCAGCGAGCTCATCTTCAACAGACTGCGACGCTGCTTGTTTCTTGCCCTCGCTGCTGAGATCCTCGTCAGCCTTATCTCCGTCTGCCTGCGAAAGAAAACGGCCGTCCCTTTGAGCGCTCCTGTATCTTTCGGCTTTTCACACGAAACACTGTAATTTTTCGCCCAAGAATGAAAGTAATCAGACCGGGCGAATTACGTGCCACGTCCCGCGACGAAAAGGAACCGTGACGAGACCCCTCCGACCCTAGTCTCCCTCTCCTGCTACCCTAAATTACGTCCGTCACAAGCGGAGTGGATCATGCGAAATTCCGGAACTGTGATTTAGGGACTAGGCAAAATCATCCTTTATCTCTCTATTGTCTGTGCCAGTCTCGCGGGGCATTCGTTAAACTACGCGAAAATTAGCTTCTCCATTGTGTTGGAAAACCAAGACAAAGAGAAACAGAAAAAAATGTGGGAATAGTTACATTAGATACACAAACGTCCAAGCTTTCTCCGTTAATTTTTCCAGTACGATGGTGCCTTAGTAAAGCCAGTAAAGAGTACACCAGAAGATTCCTTATATTCCTTAAAATCTTATTTTCTTTGAACGAAGGATTGTAACGCACAGTTAACTGCAAGAAACACGAGTAGCAGTTTTGCTGGAAAGAAACGGATCTCATAAAGGTTTCGTCTCGTCGAAACTCAACTCCATGCCGAAACATCTCAGGTGTTTGGCTGAAGCAAACAGAACGGCAGCCGAATAATGCATATTAAAATTAAAATTAAATTTGCGCCCCTTATCTGCCGTGAGACCGGAGAAACGTGAGCCCGCAGCTGTCGCTGCCAGTGCATAAATCTGCACTGGGACGTTTAAAATTTTCTAGCGAACACACTGTCCCTCCCTCATTCTCTCTCTCCCTCTCCCTCTCTCTCTCTCTCTCTCTCTCTCTCTCTCTCTTTCTCTCCCTCTCTCTCTCTCTCACTCTCTCTTTCTCTTTCTCGATTACGGTAGCCCGCAAACGTGCAACGGATTCCGGCTCTCGCAATTCCCGCGATACCTTATCCTATCGAATTTCCTGAAGATCGTGTAACATAGACGAAATTTACAAATAATCTTCGCAGATAATTCGAGACTCGCCGTACCCCAATATCGAATTTCACTTTGAACATTAAAAACGGCATTTAACTTCTGTTAACATTCTAACAACACGTAGTGACGTCAAGCGCGTGTAATTCGTTAGCCTTCCCGATATAGCTTACCACCTGTAATTGTAAATCAAGCATGAACAAGAGCATACAATTTTGCCTTCCTTTCTTTTACAAACCAGTGAATTCACTCGTGAAAGCCGCCGCTCAGTCTCCGAATAGCGCTACACAGATCTCCGACGAAAGGTGAATCTTAAAATAGAATTTCCCGGAGAAAAGTACTTCAAACTGCCGTTATTTTCTGCAATTTCTCCGTGGGAAGAGTCTCGACCACCGAGGACCTTCTCCATCTTCCCAGGATCCTAATCCGTCAGACTTTGGTTAATTCTCATCCCAAAGTTGTTTCCCGAAGCAGAGTCGCATAATTTACGCGGTTCACTGGTACCGTGTACTTCAAGCCGGCGTAGCCTAACCTTGAACACGGTTGCAGCCGTATTTCGTAGTCGCTGCATCACGGCACAGGTGTCCGTGCTGGTAACCGCGTTACTTTTCCGTCGGACGGAAGATTTATGCTCCTCTGTGTGACGAGGGGAACAGTTTAAATCTCTGTCTGGCGGGCCAATGAGTGAGTTACCACTTCGCCGGTGAAAATAAAAGGGGGGATGGAAAATGTCGCCCACGCGCGTCTCTACGGTCTCGCGAAGGTCGGCCTTGAAACGGAAGATTAATCGAGCGACCGCAATATATTTAGCCGCGGCTTGCGTGTCCGGCCGCCTCGCGTTTAATAAAAGAAGGTCCGCGATTCGCCGATGCATCGATGTCTCGATGCATCGACGCCGCACAGTGGGCCGTCTCTGTAAAATAGGTGGAATTCATTCAGAAATGAAATCGATTAAAAACGAATGATTGTCAGGAAATTGGTTAAAACTCGACCTTTTCGTAAGCTAATACTAGATTAAGGTAGACGAAACTTTTTCTACGACCCCGAAAACCCCTAAAATCGTTACTAATTAATAGACTGCGTACTTAAATTGGGTACGTATAGTTAAAACAGAATTTAGAAATATCAATCAATTATTTTCATATCCAGGGAATGACTACAAAAAGGGAGGCCCTTCTAGTTGGCCCCAACCTATTACGATTGATACAGAAAATTTTTATTTTGCAAAAAGATCCGGAGGCTAGTAATGAATAATTTGTAATTACCAGAGGCGTGAATTTTGTCTAGCTTTTCGCGATTGTCACTCACATTGCGACGCGTCTCGATGTATTGATGTATCGATGTGTCGATGTCGTGACGATTCGAGGTTGAAATTTTTATCGTCGACAGCCCCCGATAACGCCGAGAGGTAAACAACGTTTAATAAAATCGAACAACGATGCCGTTCTCGGAAACGTTCCAGCTGAATGGAACGAGCACAATGTGGAGGTGGAGAGATCTCTTGATGCGTTCCGGAAAACGAAAGAAGAAGCTTTCTTTTAATATTCGGAATTTCGTCGAACTTCCGCCTGGAACATTTTCGAAACTGAAACATTCAGTGTTTCTTGCGCGCAGAATTGCCGGGCTGTCGAAGCCGTTCAAATTTGTGCGGCTCACGAAATAATGCACTTTTCTGATAACGTTTTTTGGAAATACGTTTCTGACACTTTTATTTCCGAGGGAAAAATCGAGCGAAAGTTTCGATGCTTTTTCACGCTGTGACTACCAGTCAGAGTCTTCGATAGACCGCGGATTTTGTGAATTCATGACAGAAATGAATTTAGACCATTTTACACGGGGCTCTGTTTGACATAACATCGGTTAGAATCAAAGTTGAAATAAAAAGATATTGGTGGACTCTCTGAATCCAATTTGGGTTAAACTTCACCTTGCCAAGCCAGAAACTTTTAACTTTCTACTATTCAATCCTATACATCTTGACGACAAAATACGAAAAATCGAAGTTTTAAGGCAAGGAATTCACTGGTTCCAAAGTTATGCGTGTTTAAAGTTGAGCGATTTTAACACGTGAAGCGCAGAGTTTGTATCTGTAGACTTTCCGTTCACGCTGCAAGTTCACGTTCACGACAATACATGTGAGTAGGAAACTTGGGGGAATGATAGTAGCTGGAAATAATCATAATTCGAAAAACGCTCCGGTCGTAAATTCTCTCCGGAGAATGTCAGGAAGGGGAAGGAGTTTTTCCACTGCCTTCCCAGAAAAGTCCTGCTGTATTACTTCTCGATACCTAGCAAGGTATGTTTACCATACGGCCACTTTCGCGGGTCGTAATGTCTCGCTATTACTTTTTTTCTTTTGTTTTGAGGGTCTTCGCATCTAACGTGTGCGAGACAAGGCTTAAGCTGTCCTTCCACGAACGACAATATTTTTCCCGCGAGGTCACATTGCCCGCCACATTGCCCTCTGCTATACTCGCAGGGACATCGGCAGGCGCCCTTGCCCGTCGCAAGACTTGCTGATCTAGATATCCTGAAGGAGCACTGTCTTCACCTCCACTATACTTAATATTTCTGTCTAAAAAAAGTATGTACAGACTCTTTACAGATCGCCAATTAAGTCCGCAAAGTTCCAAATTTTTCCGTCCGTCAGTTTCGTTAAAAAAAAAATCCCAAAGCCACCCGCCGACCAACAAACCACACTACTGGCAGAGCCTTTCAATCTTTAACACGTTGACTGCCATGTCACCCATATGTGGGTGACGGAATTATTTGTCCAGGATTTAAAATGAATTTTTACGTTAATATATTCATTGCACCAAATTTGATTAGGATCTGTAAAATGCAAGAAAGTTGGAGGACTACTCAATATCATACATTTAATTTTTTTCAATTTTTATTTCACTAAATAACTTGCTTCGATTTTATGGAATTTTTGAGGTTTCTAGTTGTACAGTGAAAGTGTTAAGCAAAGAGTACATTAAAACAAGAACCAAACAAATCAATTTCCCTTAGCGAATAGACTCGCTATCACCTCGCAGGTGTGTCAGAAAATGAAAAAAGCGATTGCTATCGAGGACAGTGGAAGTCGAAGAGGCGTGCGCCGCCAGTTGCAGACGGGGCTCAGCGCGAAGGTACCAATCTTCGTGTGCCGGAAACGGAGCCGACTATCTGGCCGTCAAATTTCGCCGGCGTGCTGCGTGCATTATGCCAATTCCGTGTGTAGGCGTACGATTCCTGCTCGCGTTCCCGATTGTCGTCGTCGTCGGGAGGCCGTTTCAATGCGAGGCGTTCGCTCGCTGAACTTGTGATTCGCCGTGGAAATGTCTGGGTTCGTCGTCGTCGTCGTCGTCGACGGAACAGGAGGCACTCCGTCGGCGTTCCATTCAGACGTGCTTTTACGACTGTAAGATATTTACGGTGCGCCGTGGCACGTATCGCGCGCGCATTGTTAGAGGACCTTTGTAAAGGGACTCATGCGTGCAACGTCAGAGAAGAGCGAGAGAGAGAGAGAGAGAGGGAGAGAGAGAGAGAGGGAGTCTTGCTGCGTCTAGGAAAGCAGCGCTATCTCTCAGGAACCGAGCGCGAAAACGATCGGAAAACGATACCGCCACTACAGATCGACCGTCGTTCGATTCCACGATAAATGGAGCCGTTGATGCTCGACCGAAATTGTCCCAGGCAATAATATATTCGCTCCCGATCTGGTTCGACGATCGGCACCATTACCGTGCGACAGCGTTCTTACAATACGTCGTTACGCGAACGTATTGGCGTCGTTAGACCGAAATTGGGTCGCCGCCGACCGCCAGCCGAACTTCCACGCAAAATTTAAGCGGCCGATACGTCTTCCACCACGGGATCCACCGATCTAATGACACTCGATCCAACAGGGAATTCCGCAGATCCCTTCCTGGGCCCTCTCTGATACGTGCTATCGCGTCTTCCGTGAATCTGTGGGGTCCCGAATGGTACAGGTTCTTAAATATTGCTCTGGACTGTGCTCGGATCAAGAAGAGACAACGAAAGGATCGATTTTTGGAGAAGGAATTTCGGGTGTTTGGATGTAGTTATGTTTGCAGGCTAATTTATGGAGGGAAAGACCGAGTGTCAGATAATTTACTGTCTTAATTTTCTTAATCTTGTTTTAGTCGTTTTCTCAGTCTTTCTCAAAAGGGACACTACTTAACACTTTTAGTGCCAAGTCTCCCAGAAATGGAAAACGGAATTATTTGGTCAGAATTGAACCTTTGAGGTTGATCAAAGGACACTGAAAGTGTTAATGTAACATTTTACTTTTATACTACTACCTCTTAAACAAGAGGACGGTTTACTGAAATTACTTATGTAGGTTTAATTTAGGAGTTGATGTAGTTGAAAAGAAATGGTCTGAGTTAGGACCATACAGGTTTCTATAGAAGTTAAATTAGTTTCATCATTTTGATAAAACTATGTGCCTGTGTAGAAATATTGTACCAACTACATCATTAGAATTGTGTTCTTTGTACTGCCTGTTCCCCTATTAAGATTTATAGCGTTTGCACTATTCTTACTGATCCTAATGCTTGTGACTATTTTTCTGCTTGTGCCATTTGTGAGATCGGCGCACAAAATGCGACGATAAGAACTCACATTTTCGTAGCCCAGTAATTTCCCTAGACAGTTCCCGAGCACCTAAGCTTTTATAATAGCATTAATCTGTTGCTCAGCTTCTTCCCCAGGGTCCGACATAAATATCCTGGAATAGGTGCTGTGCCGGTCGTTACACGAAAAAGAACTCACCATCTTGGACTTCCTCAAGGCTTCTTCGGCTGCCTCCAAGTGTTCCGCGATCCTTATTGCAAGATCGATGTTCGATCGTAACCATTTCCGCCATTCATCCGTAATTTCGCCGATCTTTGTGAGCCAGGCGGACCAAACACGCAATTTCTCCGATGGCACTGCGTACAAACGTTCCATCGACGCCACAACCTTCCTGAAATTTCAATACAGGATTGGCCACTTTGATATTTAAATGACTATAGTTTTCGTTGAGGCGACCCTTAACTCACTGCATCAACACACACGCAAAATACTCACGTTTTCATATGGTTAGGAATTATTGATTATACCAGAAAGAGAATAAAAAAAGCAATAGCTATAATGAATCTAAAATTTTTAACTCCATTAAAGAAATAAATTGAACTCTATACTTTTTTCTTTTCTACAGTCAACGTGTTAAAACAAATCGTATCCAGATAAAAATAATCACGCCGCCTCTGCTAACAAAAGAGAACGACGATAACACGAAGAACGTGAATATAAAAACGCAACGGACGAAATCAACGTAAAGGAAAATACAAAGACTGAAGTTACAATGGAGTACGAACGGTCGCCAAAGGAATTAATAACATTTGAGCAGTCAGGAATCCAGGCACAGTTTTCGAAAAATTGAAAAATAATATTCACAGTGAACTACCGAATAAAGGGGATTTCTCGCCGAGTCTAGAGACTCGAGAAAGCGAATAAAACGAGCAGCGTTGTGAATCATAGTTTCCGCAGTTTTCTTTCCATTAACAAAACGGCTCGCAATTAAATTGCGACCGTCGTCTGCGTGCCCGCAGTTTTTTTCCGTGCAAATTCCTACGCGGCATCGAAACCCATTATCCAGAAACCAAGTTGCTAGTTGATACCGAGTTCTGGGTATTCGATCGGGAAAGCCGGAAATTGCGCGAACGTTCGTAGGAACAGTTCCTGTAGATGTTTTATACGATACGATCTTACTATATCCATTCGTCGATTCGTAGTTTCTGTCTTCGGCGAGACAACGATTTCAGTGTCGATGAATCTTCGTTGAGTTACGCGAAGTCAATTGCGAACTGGGGGTTGATGCGATTATGCGAACGTGGAAGACAATGCGGGTATTCTATAGACAGCTCAAACGGACGTTTTGTGTGCCCTGTCAAGAGAGATAGAGAGAGAGATAGAGTGGGTAAAAGAGCGGGGGGGGGGGGGGGGGAGATAGAGGCAGCACGTACGCGAGCAATTAAAAATAAAAGAGACGCCGATGCTTCTCCGCGAAACGCACTTATTTACCCTCGGCTTTTAATTTCGCTCCCGTTGAGAGCAACGCTATGTCAGAACAACGCTGCGTTGCTCCCAGTTGTCTGTTCGCGCGAAAATATTCCGAAACGGAAACACAGTTTCCTCGTCGCGCTGTGGTTCCATCTCCCCCGACGTTCGTTATAACACTATGCAATTTTTACCGCGTTGTTTCACCCGCCTAGTTGCTAAAAACGTCGACCATCAGCGTGTCTTGGTGCAAATGGCCTTTGAACTCCTCGAAATTGGCAGCCGCATCTCGAAACGAAAATTCAGAGTTGCCAGAAAAGAGATCGGAAAGTTATCAAAATAAACACCGCGAAAGTAGAATTTTTATAAAAATTCTGGCACAAAATTATTCTGCTCGGATCGTCGACCGTTCGTTAGAATGGTTGGAAATACTCAGCTTATTTTAATACTGAACTGTAATTATTTTTCTAACCTAAGTTGATCTAAGAAATCATCAATATTAATTGATCCTCTCGAATTATTCGAAACAAAGAAGTTAGTAAACAAAAAACTGTATTTGAAGGAAAGAGACACTGAAGGAACGTTGGAAGATCGAAATTCTTTTTAAAAGATAGCAGGAGGAAGAGTCGCGATGTTCTGAATAGAGACATTGACGGATCGAATGCAATATCGCGTTGTCTGACTCGAACGGCTGATTCTACTTTGGCAACGAAACAATTGTTTCTGATGTTCCTGGGACTCTATCACCTGATATCTGGCTCCTGACGTAGGTGTTGCATGCGGTACAATGATCTTACAAACCGCCTCAATTAATTAGAAAGATTATCTACGATTACTCGCAGTCGTTGCCCATTTTGTTTGTCTTGGAACGTACAGCGACAAGACGCCTGTCTAAACAAGTAGATAGAAATCTTGCGACAGACGATATGCAAGCTATTTACACAACCATAATAGAAATATTGCACAGTAAATATAAATAAAACTGTTGGAAGTAGATTCAGCCTTCAAGACGGACCATGAGATTAATGTCCAAATATCTGATTTTATTGACTAACGTACACGACAAATGCATAAAATATTAGCAAGTAGATTCAGTCGTTCGAGGCAGACAAGCGTAAAATATTAATACAGCAATTCTTGATTTTATCGATCAAAATAAACACATTGCACACGACAAGTGAATAAAATATTGCGAAGTAGATTCAGTCGTTCAAGACAGACAATAAATTAGATATTAATCCCTCAATTCTTGATTTTATCGACCAAAATAAAAATACTGCACACAAAAACCGTACAGACTAGTAGAAGGCAGATTTAGTCTTCGAGACAAGTACAAGAGGTGACTATATTTTCTGATTGTATCAACTGGAACAAAAATATTTCGCATGGAGATGATATAAGAGAGTAGTAAATAGATCCATCCGGCAAGACAGACCACGTACAAAACGTCAGCGTTTACATTTCTGATTATGTCAAAATAAAAATATTCCACGCTGCAAACGCATAAGATATTAGCAGCAGACTCGGTCGTTCCAGACAGACAACGCACATGAGATCGATGCTCAGGTCTCCATCAAACGGAATAAAATATTCGAAAAGATATAATTAATAGAATGCAGCTTTCATGGGAAAACTGAGTGGGTGTAATTTATAAATATAGAACGATTGAAATATTTTAGGAATGTCAATATAACATATCTAACTTGCTAAAATTATTACAGAAAGAATGAAACATTTGTGTGGACTCCTGTCTCCTGCAATCGATGCAGAAAATTTTTACTTCGCACAAAATTTTTACTTCCCGCGTTCTAATAGTTAATCCCACGAGCCGCTGTTCATTTCGGAAAATAAATTTAGCTGTCAACGAAGAATGATGACTCGAGGATCGGAATTGAAGAAACATCTGCATCTAGCATCGCGAAGAAACGACAGTGTTTGGAAGCCGGTCAAAAAAGCAACGAATAAATCATCTTCGCGGATCGTAACAGTACACTGAATGCGGGGGCGTGTTTATAGACAGAATTTCGTGTACCGTCGGAGATGAAGCTTCTAGAATGGTGCGCGAGTGTTTTCCAACAAAAAACGCGTCGAATCTGTCGAAGGAAAAATCGAAAATCGCGGATCGAGATAGGGAGGATGAGCGGAGTAACAGTTGAACGCGTTCGGTGTCGTTCTAATTCGCGATTTGTTCCACTCGCACCCGAAATTATCGAGGTTGCACCGTGTCTCCGCAGCCGTTTCCACACGCAGAACTGGTTCCACCGGATGAATCTACCGGGAACGTCGAAACGCAGAACGAAGATCAAAGTAAATACCGCGACGAGTGTAGAGCGCGCTGCCACGCTCCCACGAGCTGTTAATTATTTCATCGCAGCCCGTAAGGTGTTCCCCCTGGCGCCATTTACTTGCTCACGATTAATTATTAAACTGGGAATTTTTGGCTACTTCGCCATTAGGAAATCCTTCACAAACCCTACGCTCTTCCACAAAAATTTAGCACAATGTATTAACCCTACGAGGACGAACGTAGCTGTATTGACGACATTTACTCACGCACCCACCCAGGAAGGTTACAAATAAGTTATTTAACTATTTATACAGCAGAAGCTCAGTACATATTCTTCTCTTCTGCTCCAGTACTTTAAATTTTAATACGCGATCTGTTTCTCCAATTGGAGATATTATTATTGTTTCGAAAACCTTCGTCCACAGAGGAAGTAACGCTAGAACTACACTTCTGCGGAAAAACCGCGATTTCCTGTTGGCCGGCTCGTTTGCGTCACACAACCTACACCTTGGACTAAAATTACGGATCGACGATCATCAAACTATTTCGAGATCGGGTTCAGAGCGATGCCTCGCGGCTCTTCCGCTGCCGAAATTTTTTCTAGCCGACTTCGAAATCCATGGAACCGAACGGACGCTCGATTTACGCGATAACTCGTTCCCGTGTAAATAAACGGGACCGTTCCGCAGTTAGGGGGGAGGGGAAAGAAAATATTCGCTTCCGAAGCTTGTAGCGTGGCCCTTGCCCCCGATACAACGAAGTGTGCTCGACTAAGTAACTTCGTCAATGCATTTAACTTGCGACTTTCCACGCGAACTTGCTCGAACTTCGTTCTGCCCGCTTCGCTTTACTTGCGCTCGTCTATCCTCGGTATACAGGGCGACCCATTAAATTCCCATCACAATATTACCCAAACAATGTCCGAAAGAATTAAATATTGTCAAAAACATCTGAGAAGCAAAATTGTACTTCGTTTTAAGGTGAGTGTTTGTTTTCTTTTTTATGGGATGGAATTATAAGTGTTTGTTTAGCTAGGCTTGCAGAGCGTTCCAAGATGAATTTATTGAACTATGATTCATTGGATTTTGAAGGTCATTCAAGGTCATTGTTATGATTTGAAGGTGATTTAAGGTCAACATTATTATTTGAACGTTCCATTTTTAATGTCATTAGTACCACGTGGGGATAAATGAATTTCTGCACAGGAATTTCCAATTTCATTTTATATCGACAGCAAAAATACACTTATTTGCAATCGTTTCAAAAATAGCATGTTCCAGCCGACCGCATAACAAACCTGACTAAACGGACGTGCCTTGAAAGTCGTGCACTCGTCGAGAAACAGTTCGGAAATATTTGTAAAAGCAACTGAAGGTCTCGTTTTAAATAAATGTTGTTCAGAGAACCGTTCCACGGAGAAGTCTTACAATTTTCGCGAGAAATCTTGAATTGCTGACTCAGTTATTCTGACAAGGGCCAAGCTATTCTAACAACTGTCTGTAAATTAACTATGACTGTAAATTACTCACGGCGGAATATCGACGGTCCCGATAGCCGCAGCTTCGTGCGGCAATAATTCCGCATCTCCACCCTGGAAAAACAAAACGATCGGTAACGGTGCATCGAAGCGTGCCTAAACGGGATGCTTTTCGTCCAGGGGTAGCTATTAACGGCTCTGTAATTAGTCCGGCGTGATTAGACGATTACTTTCGGTCCGCGGGCCGTATTTATAGCTCGTTGGATGCAGAATATTACGCGCACAACGGCTGAAGTTCGCCGGCACACACGTATTACTAGATTGATGATTATTAGTCTGCCAATTCGTGATGGGTGGATAATTAAGTCCCGATGTTATTAACGATTAGGGTGGACCCGTAAGTCGCGAGATAAATGACCAACAGTATCAATAACCACATAGTGAAGCCTCCGGATGATCGTGATCGGCCGCATAATGGGAACGAATGGTCCCGGAAAGCTTGCTAATGTTCCTAGCGATTTGCTGTATTTATCGATCTTTCCGCTGGTCGAACCGTGTCTTAAATTCGCAACGCTCTGCTCAGTTCCGCCCATCTGCGTCGCCATATTCCCGATACTGATGCCCCATCACTAATCAAATCTCTCAGTTACAGTTATTGGCAATCTGCAAGCCATCACCCCAACCCGCAAATGGAACCTGAATCCATCGATTAGCAACAGCTCTACTTTTATAACAATTCGGTTCTTCGAAGTTGGTATTACCTGTACAAGCCACATTATTCACTTCTAACCCCTTGGTTCGAAAATCTTCTCAATACGAAATGGAGCATGGTGGTGCAAACATTTTTTATTAAAGCTGCATAAATAAACAATATTAAAATTCTTATAGTAGTTATTGCCTATTCAATGTCAACTTTTCGTAAAAAATATATTCTTCACAAGATGTCTTTGAACCCTCATAACACGAAATTGATCATCGTGGTACAAAAATTACTACTCCCAGATCCAGAAGATAATATTAAAATTCTTGTAGTAGATTAGGTTCTTTAGGGTTGTAATAACCAACACAACTGATTGACCGCTTTATCCTAACTCCTTCTAAGAAAATATGCTTCATCGCAGGTCTCTCTATCTCCGTGCATTCCCTCTTCAAAGCGAACTAGCAGCCTCAGCATCTCGCCCTAAAAAATATTCTCCTCCTCGAAGCTAGGCATCAAAGTGCAAAGAACTTCGTCACTGGTTTACGAACCCCTCAATCTCCTGTTCCAAGCAAGATAGCAAAATATCCTCGAAATAGTTCTCGCGAGACTATTTTTTTTTCTCTTCACCGACAGATCTCCGATGTTCACAAGATTTTCTATTCCGGTTTCTAGACAAGACGGAAAGAACCTCCACGGGGTGGTTCTCGTTAGAAGACATTCTTATTTCCGATGAAAAGAACCCTAAGTGCAAGGAAGCTGCACGGTGGCCGCAATGGCGGACTTATTCCACTGGGAGAACAGCCACTCGTCACTCGTCGACGTTATTCAAGCCGCGAAATTAATGAACCACGGGTATGCGTCTCGACCGTTTCGCAAATATCCGCTAATGAATTTCCATCGGATCCGGCACGTTGCAAACACGCGGAACGATGATCCCGAGTAGCGTAATTCGCGGACGTTGCAGGTTGTTATCATTTCCGTTGCGAATCCAGCTCGATCTCGGTTCGAACGATCCCCCGATTCAGCCCAATCGAAAGGTCCCCGGATCGGAGAATTGTGTTCCGGCGTTCACCATTCGTAAGATGAACGGTGTTTCGATCCTGGGAAGCGAATCCGCGCCCGATAAACTCGGTGATTGTTAATTTATCGACTCGAACGCGAATCAGCCTTTGCGTTTAATCGCGCTCGATCGCGAATGGAATCTGCTCGGCCAGGAGAAACGTCGACGGAAATAAAGTGTTGCACATAAAATAGAATTTTTTTTAACAAACACCACCACTCTCCCCCCCCCCCCTCCCCCTCTCCCCGCTACAACCGTTGTACTTTGATACGAATTTTTTAGACAGTGGAAATATCGTGCGTTAGTTAACGCGTCGCTGGGAAATTGTAAATCGTCGATCGAAAAGATTTATTGGGTAGTTTGTTCGTTGTTCGTGATGGGATATAGATGGTGTTCATTTTTCAGTTCGTTTTCGGCTCAGCTGGCTATCCTTGAGCTTAATTGAATGGCGCTATATTTCTTGTAAAGTGATTTTAATTCGTCGTTGCTGTATAGATCATTTTCTTCAATAAATCATTGAGGGAAGTGCCGGAGAAGTATTTTAACTTTTCATTTGATATTGTAGAATTTATTTTATGATGTATAAATGCATACTATATGAGTCAAGATTTTTTAATCAATCACTGGATCTGCTGAAGAAGTCTTCCTGCTATTCATTTGATATTGTAGAATTTATGTTACGATATACGAATGCATTCTATAAATAAATGAAGGCACCGAGAGGTGGCAGAAAGTTGTTGAAGAAAGCCAGCAATGTTTAATTTTAGAAAGTGAATCTTCTCTTCAAAATTCTTTTAAAATACGTGAAAAGACTTCTCAGCCAGCAGATAAATATTTGAGGAATGCGTTCGAGGAATTTTGTGCTGCAGAGGAAATGTGAATGGGAATGATATGTTTCACCCTAGTATAGCTAAAAATAAGTCCCAAGAAAAATCAAGATAGCATTTTGCAAATGAAAATGAAACGAACCGTTTCAGCTTTCTATAGCCAAGAATAATTCCATGAGCAATCAAGATAACATTCTGAAGTTGCAATTAAATAAAACAGTTGTAAATTAATTTTGCTCAAGAATGAAGTATCCGAAAAATATATTCAACACATTATTTATTACAGTGGAAGCATCAATGAAAAGGAAAAATTTCAGCCTATCACAGCCAAGAATAATCGAATGGGAAAGACCCAGTTATTTTTACGTTCGCGAAAATTCAGAAAGCTTTTTCGGATTAGTATTAACAAAGAAAGTGAACGGATCGTGTCGAGGCCCGTTTCCAGCATGAGTCGCGAGGTTTGAGTCTCCGCGCGACAGATAGAAGTCGTGTCGACGGTGAAATAAGTCTGTTGTTATAAATATCACGCGGACGACAGCAAAAATAGCAGCCAGGGGCGTGACAGTTCGGGGGCCCTGTGATCCGTGGAGGAGCCTCGGCTGCAATCTCGATAACTCGAAAGAAAATTGATTCGGGAACGTCTCGCGTTTTTCCGCGACATTAACGACCACGAAACGAAGGGAACGCGCAGCAACCGCAGCGAGAAACTTTCTTACCCATCGGTTCAGTGATTAAAAGTTGCTGGTCTTTGAACGGATAAAAGTTGAGAAGATCGGCGGAAGATATCCGAGATAGAGAGACCGGTGCCGCAAACACAAACACGGAATAATTAACTTTTCCGGGCGTGTTTCCCCATTTTCCCGGTGATTACAACATCGGTGGGTGCTGGATTCGGCCCCCGGAAATTAGTCTAGATATTAATTCTGTCCTCGGTTTCCGTAATGGCCCCGAATTCTCGAAATACGAATCGCCTTAATCCACAAATAATCCGAAACCCGTGGTCTCGCTCTCCACCGAGTGGGAATCATCGAACTCTCTCTCTCTCTCTCTCTTTCTGCAACTATTCCCCAGCAACGACCATTTTTCTTCCCAAAAAACTGACTTTTCCGAAATCTGCAATGCGGATTACGCCGGGATACAAACGCCGACCTAAATTGCAAAACGCAAAATTTTATAATCCCTCGGGTTCCCGAAGCAAAAGTTTATTAATATAATTAAAAATCATTGCCTCGTTCGTGCATTCATTTCCAGCGAACTTTTTCCATCCCGCTCCATCGTAGATTATTCATGATTTTTGTAATAACAATTCGAGCCTCGAAACGCCAGTGGTTGTTGTAAAATATTTTAAAACCACGCCGCAAACAATTGTAACGCTGAAGCTGCGGAGTACCCGAACTGATTACTATGTGTTGCTGTATAAAAACGACAAGTATTCATTTATTTAAATTCTGCGCAAATTGTAATACAAAATCTTCAACCTGGCAATTTGTTCGATTATGTCATATGAAAACAGCTCCGTAATTTGAATTTCAAAATGAAAATCATCAGGAGCGAGTGCGTTGGCCAACGGTGATAAGTTCAGTGTCAAATTAATTTCTCCACTAATTTTAACCATTCCCATTTAATACACCATTATTTTTTTCTGAACACTCTGAGATCTCTTGCACAACATACACCTATCAAAAATCAACAATGGGGCTCCATATTGAATCCTAAAAATAAATTCAGCCTGCAGTGCTACAATCTAACGTATTTAATAAGTTCACAGCAGAGAAAAAATGAGTAAAATCCAACGAATTTCTATTGGATTGAAATTTCCGATTTTTTTCTGTCTACGCAGTCATTCTTGCTCTAAATGATTGCGGTGAAGGGGAAGATCGAGAAGAAAGAAACCGAAGTCAATCGATCAGGATCACCAGGGAGGCGTAAGTTGTCTCCACAATGGAATCGCGCGTGTAAACGCGGCTTGTTGATCCGAGAGCCCTTTGTCTCGGCCCCCGGGGACCATTTGCGCGAAACAAACAGCGAGGAATGCCGTACAATGTCCATTCCCGGGGACCATCGATGTCGTGCCTCGAAACTGCCGCGATAAGTCACCCGGCGAATTTCTTGTTTCGGACAATGATGGATCAGCACGCGAGCGGCCGCAGCATTCCCGAAAATGGATCGCGTCGAAAATCCGGCGAGAATGGAAATTGATGACGATCCTTCGAGAGCAAGTTTCCTCTTGGCCTTTTCTCGCATTTGTTCGTTCGCCCCTGGAAGACGAGGGAATCACAAATCCATCGAAATTCCACGATGAAGTCAGTGAGCATCGCCGCACTCTTCATTAGGGAGAAATCGTTCTCATAGGCTTGGAAAAACTCATTGCCACTAATCAATAACTTTATGTGGATCGTATGGAAAATAAAAAAAATCTGATTCAATTTCAAAAAGCAGGAGATACATTTGTATGAAATTTCTGAGCTTTTATCAGAATGAAAAATTATTGGATATGATAAAAAAAAATAATACTATTCATCTTTAGTAACTTGAGCATGTCTGATTATGAATGGTCCATACCATTTACGCTTCACTCGATGTGATTGATGAAAATAGACGGTGATCAGAATTTATACTCCGATTTTTACATATTTTTCTAAGAGGTACACGGTTCGAGCCTGACACAAGTAGAAACAGACCAAATCCAATTACACGCCATAAAAATTTAAACAGTCGAATGGATTTAACCTTTTGAAGATGTTTGACAGTTTCAAAGAAAGAATTTTAATATTACTTTTAATATTCATTTCATTTTCATTTTCGGTACGTCTTTTCATCGGTCAATTTTCACAAATTTTCCGGAATTTCTGTAGCTTACAATTTCAGAACACCATGATCTCAAGTTCTACCAGCAACTTGAGAATTCCTAATTTTATATAGATACTCGTGATCCTCCTCTTTGGTTCCGTATCCTTTTTAATCTTATTTTTGACCCGCAAGGACTCAGCAGCGGGTCTCAAGCGCTCCGTGCCAATGAAACTCGTAAACGTATTTACTCGTCGTCCGTCCCAGCGAACAAAATTGCAAGTAAATTTGCTGAAACGAAGGAACGTGCGGTTCGGCAGGTTCGTTTTCACGTCGCTATCTCCTCGGTGACAATCGAACGAATTGTCGAAGCGATAAAGCTCGCGACTAAGAATTCGCTGACAAAAAAGGGATGGTGGCTTACCGATGTAATCGTCGACGATCGATCTTCCCGGCCATCGGAATGAGAAGAAACTGGCTAAAGTGTTTCTGGGGATTTCTGGGGATCCATTCTAAGTACGGGGTCTGCTCTAGCTTTTCATAAAATATCCTGTGAATTGGGAACATATTTTATCGTTTCAACGAACAATAAAATTCGTCTGTTACTCTTCGATGATACAGGGGCGTTTTGTAGAAATTCATTCGATGTCACTTCATCATTTGAGCGTGTCGTAGTATGTCTACCAGTGTAAATTATACTTGCGTTCATTTTTCTGTGATAATTTTATTTATCTCGCATCACGTTCTCATAAGGGTTCATCTAAGAAAAGTCAGATCCAAGTCATCCAAGACAGGTCCAGATCAATATTGAGAACAGTTTGAGCAATTTTAATAATTGCCAATCGTTTCAATGGCTGATATAAAGTATACAGATTCCTTCAACGATTCTTTCACCCTTGGCCTCCAACAAGTTCTAGGCCTATGCTGGAGTCATTTCTGACTCGCACCGATATTTCACTACTACAGTTTTATGCCGATATAAGACAACGGTTCGAGACCGGCTATCGTCGTATTTCGGATGAGGGTACCAATGCGGCGTGACTTTGTTGAGAATTATATCTTATGTCGCTTGTGATTATTCCCACCGTTACCGCGACGAGTCACGAATGATTCCGACACAGAATTCGGAGAGTTAAGAGTACTATGATCAACCAGCAGAACACAATCAAAGTCCATCCAGAAGGAATCGTAGCTATAAGCTCGATCAAGCTGGAAGGATCAGTATCGTCCGGGAGAAATGGCACAATGGTGGACTCAGTGCGCGAATAAATTCACGTCGATGATAAATCGAATGTCACTTCGCCGCGAATTTCTCTCGACCCCGGGACAGCGCGTCGTATAAATTATCCTCGCGTGCAAATTCTAACACAACGTCGTTTGATTTATCAGTTCCGATATGTCGTCGAAAAAAAAAAAAACAAAACAAAAAAAGGAAAACGGATCCTCCACGAGAACGATCGCGGTTGCGTGGTCGGCGAGACAGTCGATTTAATTTCGGAAGGAGTCTCCTCCACACCGGTCGTTCGGATTCGCGAATAAATGAACTGCGGCGCGGGGAAGTTTCGAAAGCTCGCGCGGAAATTTCGGCGAACAACGACGCTACGGCTCCGCGATTCAACCGCCGCCGTTCGTTTATTTTACCGAGGCACGCGAAACGATTAATGAGCAATCTAGACGGGAACTTCATCGCGAAATTGCAACGCTAATCCCATTAAGTGGCCGGGAAAATGATTTCGGGCCCGATGAAAGTTTCCTTCGCGGGCGCGCCCGGTATCGCCGGGATATGGATTAAACGCCCGCGGAAATATCTCGCGTAAACATTAACTTTTCAACGGTACCGCACGGTGAATTATCGCCGATCAGGACCGCTCGGATTTTCTTGTCCGCCTCCGACTTTAATTAATAGTTGAATCGATAGTTTTCTAAAACGTTCTTTTCACTCTTTACAACACTTTCCTTCCAAAAAATCCCTATTCTTACTTTGTTTCTTTCTTTTTTCGTCGCCCATTTTATCATTTAGCAATCGCATACTTCGTCATAACCATCTTTACAGTACTTCAATCCAATTGGTTAATTACTTTGGGATATTTGGGAAAATTTTGAAGAATGCACAGCTAGCCACTAATTAATATGTAAGGTGTCGTAGAATTTTATATGTGAGCCTCCATCATCCACAGAACGAGATGCTATCATTTGCAATGACTAGACAGCGGATCCTTATGCAAAATAAAAATTTTCTCCCTGTATTGTAACAAACTGGAGTGAAATAGAAGTTTCTTTTCTTTCTTAATAGGTGGAAAATAATGTAACAGTATTGTTAAATTTGTTTAATATTTTTACTGTTTCAAATTACACCTACTTATTTTTGTCATAAATACATAAAATCCGCTGTCTAGCAATGAGTTCATCTGTACTATTTCAAAATCCATCATCCGCAATTTCTCAGGACCAACCGACACTCAAATCGGCACAGTTCCTTGTTCCATTGAAGCACACATGTATCAATTATCCGCAATATTGTGGCGCAATACAGATACATTTCGATCATCCTTTTCTGTCGTGAAACGTAGTTAAAAAGATTCCCAGCTTTATCTCCAGTTAACGAGCATTTTTCGAAGCCGTTTGAGAACCTTCGCGACTCGGGTCCTCGAAGAGATACATACGCTAGCAGCAAGGCGGTACACAGCTAATGCCAAGATCAATGTTATACGGTTTCACGGTGGCTTTTGAAGTCTCGATAACTGCCAGAAATAATTCTAGGATTGCCAGCGACCAGAAAACAACGGTGACGTGATTCTATTGCCACTGTTCACGACTTTGGTACGCTTTCATGTTCGGAAAAAACGAACGAGGATAAATGGACGGCTGAATGAACGAATCGTGCGAGTCGGAGGGTATCCTGAAGAAAGCTTAAATATGATACGAAGCCAGATTTAACTGAAGTTGGATTCCTCCGTGAAGTTAGAAAATAAAAAATTAAGAAAAATTTAATATTAGTTATAAATGAAATTCAAGACGACGAGCCGCTGAAAGGGAATCTGCTGTGTCTAAAATTAGTTTCAATTTTTTTGAAAATATTATTATTTTAAAAAATTATTTTGCCAATTTTGGCAAGAATGGCCACAATTACCTCGGACTAAAAATTCGACGGTGTACCACCTAAAGGGAACCTGCTCTACTAATAGGAAGATCATTTTCTCGCGCTGTATTGCGACCGGAATCACCTGTCCGGCTACGCCCGCGTAATTCTGCGGGGGCGTGGGTCGTCCGGATCGTATTTTTATTCGAGCCTGGGCCGCGATGAAATATCGACGGGCTGCTCTTGACTTTGTTTCCGAGCGGACACGGCGATTTATCTTCCGGTCCGATACAATATCCCGAGTTCGCGGGGTCCGCTTGTTGTCCGCAACGTTCGAGCGGCCGCGTACAGTTTTGCGGTCTGGCTTGAAACGGTGCGGCGGGCCGCGCGAAATGACAGATTCATAATTAAATGTTGAATTATTGTCGGATTCGAGCGCCCGCGCCATTAGTCCGAATTGTCACGAAATTCTGCTCGGCGTCCGATTCAGTGACGCCCCGGTTAAATAACAGGCCCCCGGGAATGAGAAACGCATTTCTATTCAACGGATCCACCGACGAAATATGAGGCCGGAGGATATGCGCGGAATTTCTGCGGCATCCGATCGAGAGTGCCGCGACGCTTTCGAAACCGCGACGGAACGCGCGATGTTCAACGACGCTGCGGCGGCGGCGGTGGCGGTGGCGGCGTAATCGCGCGCACGCGAAAAACCGTGTAGACCGTTTTAGGCAGCCTGACTCATCGGACCGCTATTTTTAGCGCAAATAGTTACGCGACCAACAGGACCGTGTTATGATTCCGAAATAAAACAGTCGAACGATACTCGCCGCGCAACAATGATACATAGCGGAATAAATAAGTTTCGTATTCTTTCGCAATTGCTCACAGTATTGTAATTTACCTTTGCTCCCGCCCGAAGAAATCGAAATTAGCTTTAATCGATGGTGTAGGCAGAGTTGTGCAGAATTATAATTACAAAATAATTGAATTACATTGTAATTTGGTCATATTGTAATTAATAATTCAGATTTTCATTCAATTAAATTACAATGTACTTCGTAATTGCAATTGGAGTACAATTCTAAAATACTTTTTTTAACTAAATTATATACAATAGCGTTACGTATTATATATAATACGCCGCACAGACAGCAAACAAGTATATGAAAGAAAAACATAAAAATATATCGCACTTCTTCAAAGTTCTAGGCTATAATTTGGTGAGCTGTGTATTGTATTGCAATTACACCTCTCATTCAAATAATTAGTATATTTAATATTTAAATAATTCAGTTACGACGTAGTTGAATTACAATTTAATTGAAATACAATGTATTTCAATTGTGTAATTGACTACTCTTGTGTAATTGTGAATTTGTTTACTCTGGGTGTAGGTGCTCTTCTAGCGGTTCGGTCAAAAAGAGACACGAAATATAGCAGCATTTAACCCTTACGGCAAGAACCAAAATTAGCTAGGATATTCGGCGATGTTGCAATTTTTAGTTTGAACAGATCCGAATAAAACAGGAAGCAATAAATAGTAAATAATCCTATTTATTCTGAAGTATACGGTCAAAGGGTGTAGCCCGATAAGGAGGTGAAAAGTGCCCCCAAACGAAATTGAATTGGCCATTCGATAGTTTCTCCAAAGAGAATATTTTGTGCCAATTTTCAACCCTATATGTCGACATGGGGGGTAATAATGGGGTGACAAAGAAAATCAGGTTTTTCCGTGATTTCTCTTATCCTCTTCAATTGAAAATTGTGAAAAAAAATCAGGAATATTTTAGATACTAGAATACACATCTATGCATTTTTTCAGAATTTTTAGCTGCGAAACCGAATTTTAAGAAATAAAAAAAATCTGAAATGCCGATTTCTTGTAGAAGTTATGAGATACTAAGTTTATATTTTTACAGTTTTAACATCTCGTTATGGTTGTGAACATACCTATAATTTTTCATATTCTTCAAAGTGGGGCACATAAAATAAAATATTGTTGGAGATTCTGATACTTGAAATGAAAATATATTATCGGCACGTTTAATGGATAGTTCCACAAAGGTACCGAGGGAAAGTACAGTACAGGGTCTAAATCAATTATGGTAGACCTACACCTGCAGATCTGGACCTTTGCAATTTCTCTCACCATCCATACTATTTGCATATTAATCGCCGGGATTGCTATAAACCCGTGATTTGCATGATCCGATGGGGCTCCTTACGATTGACAATTATGGCGAGAAGTCTCGTCTGGATTAATTCGCCTTTTTGAAGTATTTTCTCTGGAGCACGGTCTCCGGGTTGGCATCTGTAGGAGGGGGGGGGGGGGGGAGAGAAAGAGAGAGAATCGGCCAGTCGAGGATCCTTGGTGGTTCTAATTTAAAAGGATTTTTCCGAGAACGATTCTTGTCTCGACCATAAGCGAGTTAAGCGAGTTCGTTTCTCGTTTAACGGTGGAAGGAGCATCGAGGGGGTCGACAGGTGATAATTCCAGCCTCGGCGGAGTATCTCATTAGTGGCTCCGAGGCACATCAGAATCAAGGGTTTTTCTCCGGGCGTTGTCGAAAGTTCGATCGTCCTCGGTTCACTGATTACCGGCGAGAGATTCGTTTAAGTCGGCGAACGCGATGGGTTCGACGACGGTTCAAGAGGGCAAACTCTGCGAACCTGCGAGCACAGTCGATTAGCTTCGGGAAACATCGACAGAGAGAGTGGGAGACTGAGAGAGCTTTTTACTCTCTTGAAATTTCGGTAACGAAGAGAGGGAGAGAGAGGGAGGGAGGGAAAGAAGCGTCACGCGCGTACCGGAATAACGAAGCGAGATTCTTTTTACGGAAACGTTTAAATTAATCGACGAGCATCGCGTTCGAGTTCGTTAATTCAACGGAGATCGTTTCTTTCGCCGCATATTGATCACCGTTTAATTGTGCTTTCGCTCGGGCTTGTTATAATCAGAGCGAGCCTACCAATAAATCACTCCACCGAGTCGCGCCGAAGATCCACTCGATTTATAACTCAAATTCGTTATCCCAAAATGAATTTCTATCGTCGGCAGCTTGTCAAAATGTTAGCGTTACGTCTGACAAGCTTCTCTTGAGCAAAGTAAAATTTTTTATCAGCTACTTGACGCACGATTATTTTATTTGTGGTTGACAACAATTCTTATCATCGAGGACTCGTAAAAAAATTAACTTTACACCTGACAAGCTTTTCTTGAGCGAATAAAAATGTTCTGATCAGTTACTTGACGCACAATTATTTTATTTCAGAACAAATTTTGTGAATATCTCCCTGGCTCCAAACAATTATGTCACGGCTGACTTTTCTTGAGGAAATTAAAATGTTTAGACACGCTCCATGAGGTACCATTATTTTATTTCAGAAAACAAGTCCTGTGGTCCATAACTTTCTGGTTCAAATTTATGATGTTCCAAGGAATACAGAGAAATTCAGGAAAAAATGCTATGACAATTCGAGGCACTCTGGAACGCACAAGAAAAGATTTCCAAAGGAATCGCTAAACTGTGTAATCTATTGTCATCGCTGAAGAAACGGCTTAAAGATGACAAAGTGGGTAAGTTCGTACTTGCAACTTATAGATGCTAATGACCTTTACATCCCACGGCCTCCCTATCCTTTCAAAACTCTCCGATAATAAATGATGAAGCACCATGGAGCCGCTGCGATGGCACGCTGTATACCTCGCAGGGAAATGGCTCCTTAATAATTGAGACGTACGATTCACCGAGACGGAAAGTTACACTTGCCAAGAGTATCAACTTTGGGATCGGTTTAACTCAATCGGAATTGAGAAACGGTCAGTGAATACGTCGTGTCACGAGCGTGGGGTTCAAAAATACAGAAATAGAAGTTATTAGATTGTTGCATGACCAGCGCCGGATGCAGAATTTGGCTGCGCGCTCGAAATTGAGTAAGATCTCTGCTTTGCGCGTTAAAAATTTCTTGGACTGCATAGTCCACCAAAATTCTCGAACTCAATTTCAAAGAATCCTCTACTGAAGAGACATATAGATTTTATGCATTTACGACAAAAATGGGTAGATAGATTTTCGAATGATATAAAATTCAAATGCCTTATTCGGAACTTCTTAGAATTATTAAAGGGAAAAGAACTTTTCATTCGGCCCATGTTTCTTAAAAATTGGTGCTCCAAATTTTTCTCAATCTTTTTTGAAAACGATGACTACCGTCTAGACATCACACCGATTTCTCTACTTCCAGTTTCCCGTTGGAGGAACGTCTCCCAAAACCGCCAAAATAGTCGCAAATCGCATCACAGAATCCCTAATCTCCATTGGATCGTGCAACATCCATCAGGATCCCCATTTCCCAAGTTGGGCTATCCGAGCCCCATGAACCTAGCTCATTTCCCAAGGCGCAGAACCCTCAGATTCAGGTGCACCGTTGCGGGGGCATATCTGAGCGCGTCGTTTTCGAAAACGATCGGTTCGCGTAAGTTCAAGGACAGTGATCCACGGGAAAGTGATCCTGCAAGTGAGCATGCACGGGGGCAGACTCGACTGAGGAAGACTCGCCATTGGCGTGCTCTGAGATCCATGGACGACGACGATGCGATGTATCTCGAACGGGAGCAAGACTCGGGACCAGATAGAGAGACAGAAAAGATGAAGAGAGAGAAAAGAGAGAAGAGAAGAGGAGAAGAGAGAGAGAGAGAGAGAGAGAGAGAGAGAGAGAGAGAGAAAGAGTGGGGCGGAAGCTCGGGCAGAGGATCAAGAAAAGACGAAGTAGGAGGTGGAGAGGCGACGAAGTAGCTGGCCAGAAATAACTAATAAGACATTCACTCTGAGACGGGCGGCCAGCCGGCCCGGACGAACGCGGTGCGTCTCGTAATCTCGTAATCGTCAGCACCTCGTTTGCGCCTCGAATCGATCGATAGATCGCCGGGATGTATCTCGCGCGGACGGGGGTAAAAAGATCGTTCGTCGAAAGTGCCGCGGAAACGAATCGCGTAACCGTCTTCTCTTGGTGTCCCAGTTTCGAAGTGCCTATTCCACTCCTCTCCGGATTTTGATTAAAAAACCGCACGGGAGGCTAGAGAGGAGAGAAAAAGATAGAAAGAGGGTCCTGGTAGAAGATTCGTATCACGTGATCAATCAGTGCAAGTGATCCATCGTACGCGAGCATCGACTCAAACGCTTCCGCTTGTCCCCACCAGTTTTCGGCGAACCCTGTCGAAAGACAGAAACGGACGTCGAAAACTATTGGAATACGACCTGGAGAGAAAGAGAGAGAGAGAGAGATAGAGGGGGGGGGGGGAGAGAGAGAGAGAGAGGAAGTGAGAGGCAGTCTCTCTTTTCGCCGTCGCCATCGCCGGTCTAATTTTAAGTGTTAGATAATGCACACCGGTGCGCACCGGTGCGCTCCGTTACTAAAACGGTACAGCGGCGCACACGAGATGCACAAGCCAGCTAGCCAGCTCGCGCAAACTCGCGAGCTGGGCGCCATTGGCGTGGAAAGACCTGGCCATGGAACGCGATGGTCACCGGTGATGGAAACTCGTGGCTGCTCGAGGTCCCATTTCTGGACCAACGATCCCGCTCGCGGTACCCGTCGGATTCTCTTCGACTCTCGAGTTCCTTGATTTTTTCGAAAGAATTTGTTCAACCGCATTCTTTCGACTTCCGAGGCTGAGACCTTCTGCTGTTATTTATTCAAGAATATTACTTCCAGCTTTTTATATCATCTTTCATATTTCTTGCTGTATTGCTTCATCGATTTGTTGTGTTTCTTTCCAATTTCCTTGGATGACCAATTGTCGTCGTGGAAAACTTCCTTGAATCTCAAAAAAAAAAATTCATTGAACTGCTTATAACAAAAGGACGAATTACTCTCACTGTTATTATTAGACTGTGGATCTTTAAGCAAAACAAAAAATGTTCACCTGAATTGTAACAAACTGGAGCGAAATGGAAAGTTATTTTCCTATTATGTTTAATACATTAATAGGTTTAATATAAATACTACCACAGCATTCTTAAATTCTTCTAATGTCTTTACTGTTTCAAAGTACTCATTTTTCGTGATAAATGCAGAAAGTGCGCAGTTTAGTTATTATTTATTCGAGGATTTCGTCGAGTTCTTTCAACTATCTTGAACACTTCGTGTTCCACATCCGTGCTCTTTTTCTTGCATCTCTTCTCGACGAAACTTCTGGATGTTTCTCTTCGGGAAACTTGTGCAGAGTCTCTAGGCCCTCCGAATTCTATGAATCTCAGAACAAAATTCGCAGAACCGCATTTTCTACCACTAGCAGAAGTGCCTCAGATTATCTTCAACTATTATTAACCCTCGAATTTCTTCCTCTTCCCCTAAACCATCTTCAAGCTTTCTTGCCCCATAACCCCGTCCCTTCTCTGTCCCTTCTTTTCTTCATGTCCCCCGTCGAAGAGACTGTTTCGGCGGATAATCCGCGGCGCTAGCTATATTCCCCCCCAAGCCGAAGTTTGAAATAGACTGGAGACCTCGAGAGACTTCCCACGGAATCACCGAGGAAAGAATCGTTTCGAGACTTTTTACCGCGGATTTCAGACACCCGAGCACCAGTTTTTCCATCACCGTCGAGATTTTCTGCTCTCTCTCTCTCTCTCTCTCTCTCTCTCTCTCTCTCTCTCTCTTCCTCTCTCTCTCTCTCTGTTCCCTTCAAACCAGAATCCTCCCATCCTTCATTTTTCCCTTCTATTCGACCCTGTCGCCGAGCTTATTCCCGATCGCCAGTTTCTTCGCGCTGCTTTGCCGTTAACAAACGTCACGATCGACTCGGCTTCGCCAATCCTAGCCGGTATTAATTGCGATTCATCTTCATTGGCAGGCTCTCCGAATGCTGCCACCCGGCGCTTGCAGATGTTGTCTACTTCCGCTGATTCTCGGGTTCGTCGCTTTCTTTTCGCTTCAGGCAACGCTTTCATCGATTATTTCGTACTTTATTCTTTTCTTCAACACTTGTATGATTCTTTAACGCTGTTCATTAACCTTTTCGACTGTGACTCATAATCCTCTGAAACATTAGCTCAACGTCTACTTCGATTGTTTCGTCGTTTTTGCAACGTTCACTTCTTTCGATAACATTCCCGAAGCATTTCCTTCCTTATATTTCTTTTCTGAAACGATTCTTCAACTTCTTCATTTCTTCAGATTTCTGAAACGATCCGTTTCTTCGGATGTCTTTAACGTCTATTTCGTTTCTTCAATTACTTATTGTTACAACATTCACTTCTTTCGATAACATTCCTAAAGCATTGTCTTTCCTTTCTGAAACGACTCTTCACAACGTCTTCTTCAATCTATTCGTCATTTTTTCACATTTCCTCAGAATTTGCTTAATTTTAGACATTTTCGCAGCTTTTAGAATGATTTTGCTACGTCTTCCTCCCTCCTTCGACTTTTCTTTCGATGTTAAACAAATCTTTGTGCAATTCTCAAACATTCTATTTTCTTCTCGAACGCATCTACAACGTTTCGTACCTTTCCATTCCTCCCAACTCTCCGCTTTCGTTCTTCTGCTTCTGTGTCACTCCGCCGAGCTTCCCTCTCTTCCTCGTCGTTTCTCTCCCTCTCCGACATGTCTCTCTCCCTCTCCCGAGCTCGCTCTCTCCCTCTATCACCTTACTGTCTCCCGTTTCCCATCTATTTCTCTCCGTCCGTGCTTCCACTCCTCCGCGTTTTCTCACGTCGCCCGTTCCTCGATCCCACTATCTCCGTCTGTCTCATCCGTGCTCTAATATGGCCGGCCGGTGTCCAATTACCCGCTTCGTTCCCGCTACAGTTTTTCCACCCTCTCTCTCACTCTCTCTCTCTCTCTCTCTCTCTCTTACTCTCTTTGCAACGACCACCGGCGTCGCGACGCCCGGAAACCGGAGAAAAGATCCTCATCAAGCGTCGCGACACCGGAGCGCAACCCTATTCTCTGACTTTTTCCTCTTCGACGCCCGGACCACCCCCTTTTTCTCATCCGGACCACCTCTTTCTATCCCCTTTATGTCTTCTTTCTATTCGTCAGGTCGTCCTAACCCAGACCGAACTTTTGTTCAAACTACGATCCTTTGTAATTTTCAGTCTCCACTCATTTAAAATTCGTTTAGGCGTGTCAAACTTCCAGTAAAAATCGTAACTTACGTTATCATCAACTCCTTAACTATTTGCTTCGCAAGGGTAGGTCCATTAATTGCTTGAAATCACATTCGAAATCAACTGGCGAAGTTTAAATTTCTTAGATTGAAACACCCCCTGCAAGGGTAGTTTCAGGAAGGCAGTTTTTCATTCTAGCAAATAAGTAATCCCAGAATTAGAGGCTACGACACTGAAAACCCCCGGAAACCACCGTTCTGTTTGTAATGAATAATTTGTGGCTTTCATGCATTAATGGGAAAATTTTGAGCTTACTGAGATCATTGAAAAAAAAATCACTTTAACGTGTCTACTGGTTTTGCAATTGATACATACAATTTTTATTTCGCACAGGCATCCGCTATTGATAACGTATCATTAACAGAGACACGAAGTTTGTCCAGTTTTTTGCCATTCTGGCACACTGTGCGTCGTCGCTGTCGAACGTTCGAAGCTAGGACCACCCACTTTTTCTTCCTATCCTCTCTTTCTCTCTCTAACCTCTCTTTATTCTCTTTCTCTCTCTCCCTCTCTCTCCCTCTCTCTCTGTCTGCTTTCTATCCGTCGTCGCCTCCGTCATCGTGGAACGTTTTCCGGCCGTGGCTTTTTCCGAACGTCCGTGCCGAAGATCTCGCGAGACAGAATCGATCCGGAACGCCATTTAAATTGGGAAACCGTGCCGATGCCCCGCTGCCACTCGGGAAACCGATTAAAAATATACAGTGCGCCCCAGTAATCCTGGCACACCATGGGTGGGGGCGATTTTCCGCGGAAAACCCACTAAAACCCTACATGTCGATCGACTTTACTCGTACGTTCCCTAAAAACTGTTCCTTCTTCGTTCAATCTTAAATATATGACAATCAATTCCAAACAAAACGGACAGTATAAAGAAATGGATAAAATAGTACACATCTAGAATCTTCTATCATCGTCCTCAAATGTGTTGGTAATGGAAATTCTTCGATTTTAATAATGGTTAATAACGGTGAATAGGCGAATCGTTTTGGCCTGTTTGGCTCCTGAATATTCGACATTAATTCCACGATTTGCATAAGAAAAAATTCGCTGATTTTCGCAAGACAAGCTAATTCTTGATTCATATTGAAACATTGATCTATCGATTCAGTTTTGTCTCGAAGCATAAGTAGGTATACAGACAATTGCAATGGGGTGCAGAGGGTTCACTTCCGCACGAAGGTCGCTGCTAATTTTCTACGGGGTCGTGGCTATTGAACGACCCTGTACACCTGTGTATACGTGCGCAGGGATGATAGAGGGGGTAGATCGACAGGGTTTAGCGGCGATTAAGGCGCGAAGCAGCCGGGAAACTGGGGAATGGAGATTCCCTTTCCCACGTGGCGATTCTTCCCGCCCTTTCCTCCCCGCGGAAATTGATGATTCGAGGATTACCGCTAATCCCCTGGCAAAGTGATTCGAGCGGCGCCGCGGCAGCAAACTTTCAAACCCGCGAAAGTTAGTCGGAGAGTCATCTCTCTCTCTCTTTCTCTCTCTCTCCCTTTCTCTCTCCCTCTCTCTCTCCTTCTCTCTCTCTCTCTCTCTCTCTCTCTCTCTCTCTCTCTCTCTCTCTCTCTCTCTTCTTCGCTCTTTTTTCACCGAGACGACCTGTTTTCCCAGGGTTAATTCTCGCGACTGGATTCTTCGAAAACTGTTAGCATGTTACAAAACGGTGGCCGTCTCTGGATTCTGCGACGCGGAAAATAAACGCCGCGGTAGCATCGCTTAAGGAAACATGGAATTTCGAAGTCAAATAACACCCCGTTAACTGTCTAATTAGTTTATGAACACCGGGCCGAGAATCAAATTACGCGGTAATAGACAGCCGTGTAATCCAATTCCACAATTCAATTTCTACGAAGACAAACGTGGGCCGACTTGCTCGGCGGATCTCGCTGCCGCCGTTTCCACCGTTGAACACGTACTTCTTCTGACTCCTCGCGGGAATCTTTGACTATGTATCATGAGTTTAATCATCATTTTATACTACGCAGAAAGTTCGTACGACGGGTGGAGTGAAATTTTACGACTCTTTCTTGAAACTTTTGCGGGGACATTATTTTTTAACTCTCAATCAGCCGGGTTTAGCCTGTTTCGTTTGAAAGTATTAGAGTATTTTCTACGGTGTTAACCCTCGCGTGATCCTTGAAAGTAGTTGCATAAAAGATCCTACGGTAATACTTCATGTTGCTTCATACTTGAAATCAGTACAGTTTGTTTCTTTTGGAAATTCGCAGATTGAAGAAATACATTTGTCTAGTCAAAATAGAAACTGAACAAGCATTCCACTGGGGAATATACGAGGATCAAAGAAATATCATTAGCCTACAGATAAGAGAAAAATTCAGTAAAAGTTTGTCTTATGCAAGTCACGGTAAAATTATATTACAATTATTTTATTTAATAGCAATTAAATCATTCAGATGTGGAACAGACAAATAGTGGCTCACGCCACTTTTGTATTAAGCAGCTCCATTATTCGATGTGTCTGGTTCGTCTGACCACAAGCCGGCCGAATCTCCTTAGAAGTCTTTGCAAGCTCCCAGACTTAAATTCACAATTTTCCTCGCGCTTACGGTAGAAGTTTTCAGTATTCTGGTATCGAAGGAACACGGTTTGCTATCAAGAATTTCCGAAAACGGTCGATAAAGGGCTGCGAAACGCGCCGGATTAGGAAAAGCGCTTTTCCCAACCTGAAGTTGCACACAATAGAGCACGGTTTCCCGATTTCTCGGCGCGTCTCGGCTGCATTTACGTGATCGTGTCGTGGTTCCGCGAGTACGCGACGGCCATTTTAACGGTGGTGATTTCATTTCCAGCTGTCACAGCGCCGGATATTGGTGAACGAAAAGTGCAACTACTTGGGGCCCCCATAGAGAGGGCCCCCAACCGGAAGAGACCGCCGAAAGGCGGTCAAAACGGGCAGGTGAGAATTTTCTTTTCTTTTCCGTCCCCCTTGCTTCTGTGAATCCGATCGATCTTCCGGAGCGTGCGAGCACACACAGAGTTTGCCGGAATAATTGTGAATTAAAAGCACGATGATAGGGGGATTCGGGCTGGCAAAACATTTACTCAACCAAAATGGAATTTTAACGAACCGATATTAGAGCGAAACGATGAGTTTCAGGGCCGCGACACTGTTTGCCGCGAAAGTGCCGTCGACAGGGAAACTCGAACCTTGATCTCGCCGGAAGCTCATCGATTTTTCAAGGCATAGACGTCTTACTCTGTGACCCACTATCATATGCATACCCTTTTCGTCGCAATCTTAACACATTCACGACCGGCAAATTTTTTCTGTTTTCAATACTGAGTATCGGAAAAAAATAATGAAATTCTGAAGCTGGTTGCCGCAAACTTCTATCGCTAAAGCAAGGATTAATTAATTTAATAATTTAAATTTAAATCCAATCCCATTAATGCGCCTAATGTTGCCGCTTTCAGAAACAGAAATTGTAGGACGTGAATTCACGTCAGCGGTCGCGAATGTGTTAATGTTTCTGAATCGTTCCCTTTTCATTCAGCATTGAGAATCTCATTTTAATGTACATATATTCGTACTCTAAATGTTTCAGTTACAATTCTTTAGAATATTGTAGTATATGGTTTGTAATGTTTGTTTATTAAAATATAAAAAGGTATTGAATAGATAACTACACGATGGTGGAAACTCTCATACAACGCACACGCTCTTCGCTCTCCGCAGTCAACGCAAAGTCTGCTCTTTCTCCCCAAAGATGTCCTTTTATACGTTTCACTTACACACCCGCACTCATCCCCAAATCCTGTGTGTGCCCCTCGAAAATCCCGGCCTACCCTTGGGTCTGGTTTTCGTCAGGGACACTTTCTTTTTTATGGCCCTCATCCCTTGGGCCTGGTCTTCGTCAGACCTCGATGTTCTACGGCCCTCTTCCGTTGGGTCTGGCTTTCGTCGGGACTCGGGGTTTTATGGCCCTCTTCCTGCCATTGGAGACCCAACGACATTTTGCCCAAATTTATGATACTACAATATGCTCATAAGCTTACTGAATCTGTGAAGTGATATAGAATTTCAAGACTGCCACGGAGATTGTTGTCATGCTTCCTAATCGGGAGCTGACATATTTGTCCTTCAACATAAATATATTTGTACCCTAAATTTTCTAGTTCAACTCTTTAGAACACTGCATTGAAATAAACTTCCAAACAGAATGCGAGGACTGCCAACAACGTAAATGTCACATTTCCTGTCACCAATTGAACGTCAATATATTTGTACACTACATCCTGGACTTAAAATTTATTAGAATATACCTTCATAGTCGATAAATCTTTCAACTGTCGAGAACCGACCTTCTAAATCGAATGTCAAGTCTGCCAACACAAGATTAATGTCACATTGTCTGATCAGCAACAACTTCTGAACGAGTATACATACATCCGAACATAAACATATTCGTACACTAAACATTTGTGTTAAAAGTCTTTCGAGCACGTCTCTATATCCAATAAATCTTCAGGCTTCATTGAAACGAACTTGTAAATCGAAGGCTGTCAACAAGATTAATGCCCCGCTGCGAATATAAATACATTTATACACTGAATTACAAACTTGAAATTCTTTCGACAGATTTCCGCAGTCGTTGAATCTTTAAACCGCCCGAATATGACTTCCAAATCGAATTTCAAGTCCGCCAAAGGAATTATTATATCAACAATGTCCACGCATCGCATTTAAAGTTCTGCTGCTCGCGCTCTCCTCTTTCTGCAATTGCGTTCTAAGCTTCCTCGGAGCGATCTGTCCAACGCATTTCGAAAGTTTGATCGCCGGCGAATAGGCGCTGGGGCAATTGATTCGTCGATATCGCTCGCTGCAGAGAGAAATAGAACGAGTGGCCGAGTGCCGAGGATTACGAGCAGCGGAATGTAGAGTAAACGCCGGAAAAAGCAGGCCGGCTTTTCCCGAAAGAAGTGAAACATTCTCGAGAGAGCCGGTAAACGGCCACGCCGAAAAACCGATTTCGGGGGGCCGGTGTTTTTCGATGGAATCCAATTATTGCCCTTGCCTATGAAGAGAAAACATTCGGGGAAAAATGTTCGTTCGTTCTGGAGCGATTCGATAATTCGTCGGAAAAATATTTCCAGGCGAAACCGATCGGGTATTCGGGGAGCGGGTGTGTGTGTGTGGGGGGGGGGGACTGTTCAGTCTCGACGTGTTGCAAACTCGATTTTCCCGTCCAATTCGCGCGAGTTCTTAGGCGTGATCGATGGATCGCTGGGCGAAATGTACCAGTTCCGTGACAGAGCTCTTCTCTTTTTGGACCACTCGACTTTCGACTTCTTCTTCCCGGATACGAATGACGAAAGAAATACGCGTTGGCGGAGAGTATGCGTTTGATTTATCCGCGACAAAGAAGTTGGGGCTCTCTTGTTTGCGCCGCGCGGCGTCGGAACGAGCGGCTAATTAATTTTCTCTCGCGCTTTAAACAACTTCTTCCCCCCGGCCGAAACGAAATCGCGCTAATTACTCCTTTTCAACCGACCGGCATTCAAATCCCGCCGCGTGAAACTGTAATTTCCAGGGGGAGGAATCGGATCTTCGAAGTTTCACAAGTTGCCCGGAAATCGTTCCACTAGACTATTGGGCGGTGGATCGGTGACTCGCGGTTTCCCAGGGGTTGATACCCGTTCCACCCTGTTTCTTTTTTAATCGGCGGTATGCAGACTGTAATTGATAGCCACGGTCGTCCCTCTGGCTCCCAGTCGATGGAGAAAAATTATTTCAGCGGACACCGTCGCCACGAAATTAACTGATTACGCAGAAACACTGTCCCTTGCAATCGCTCTGGACAATCTTTATTTTGCATGACGATCAAGCCTCATAAACATCGTAAACTCCTTTCAACTTTCTTAGACATGAAAAACCAGTGAAGCAGGATCAAACGAAGGCTCTAGAAATTGATACCTCGCCATTAAGGTCCATCGACCGTCAAAAATTGCGGAGCATCTTTGAGCTAATAGTTGAAGAAATCGCGCGAAAGTCGTTACGGAAACGTTCGGTCGCGGCCCTGTGTTCGCGTAGGGGTAGTCGAGGCTGGAAGCGAGAAAGTATTCTAATACGAGTGAGACATTGCATCAACGGGGGGGCTTGACAAAAAACGAAGCCGAAAAATTCGTACCTCGAACGTGGCGTGTCCGAAAATTAGCGGATTTAAACCGGTCGCGTTTTTACTCGCCTAATTAATGTGCGGCCCCGAATAGCGACGCGGGTGAACGACACGCGTTCGTTCTCATTCTTCCGGCCGGCGAGTGGAAATTCTGAGTTACCGCGCGCGCTACAGAGTTTCCCGGTTTTTTCGTTGTTTTGCTCCCCGTCTATTCCCGGGCGTCCATTTTACTTTTTCGTTTTCGCTTTTTCGAAAGGACGCGAGCGGTTGTGGTGCGACAGTAGGGGGAGGTCGGTAAAGGAAGAGGGGTTGGAAAGTGGGACTCGGTGAAAAAGATAACTGTCGCCGTTCCTCGTCGTTTGTTTCATTGGGTTTTATATCGTTAATGCATCCGACGGCAGATAGCGCGGCCGCACAGTATAAATTCACGAGCGGCCGAAGACAAACGTCATTCCGCCAACCCTTACCGGACGCGAATCTACAATTCGGATTTAAACAATGACGTACATTCGTTATCCGGAACGACGCCGGGGAACAGTTTATATCGGAGCCATTCGTCCACCAATAAGAATAAATTCTGATCTGATAACCAGCGCGCACGGATTCGCGGATTATCCCGTTCCTCCCGCGGAACGAATTCGTCATACGTTTCAATTATCCGCCGAAATCATATTTCAGGGAGCCCTCTATGCCATTTCCTATCTTCCGGTTCTGTGGACCCTCGTGCGACCATAAATATTGCACAGCGCGACAAATTATACCTATAAACAGCAATTAACCGATCGGTGTAAACCGACGTTAATTTTTCCCGGTAATTTATAGAAATCACATTCAAATTTGTCTCCATGCTGGGATTTAGTGGAGCATGGGGAATTTTGCGCATTTATCGCAAATTGGAAGGAAAAATCGCTGTGAAACGCCGCACTGTACTAATTCACAAAATTAGTGAGCCACTTCGAATTTTGTGTAACACGGATTTTATGGAATTATTTTGCGACAATTGCAATTTGTAGAAACGTCTACAGTTTATTTGCTTTATTGCGTGATTTAACTTCAGAAATTATAGACTATTTCACTTTCAAATATTGTCAGCCTATTTGTTAAATTATACGAGACTGTTTTGCCCTTAGAGAATGGAGGGATTATTGGTATGCAACGCTTTGAAAGAGTGTAATATAGAAAATAGTATGTAAGTCTGATCATAAAAGGTTTATACCACTTACACTGCATGGAAAAATAGCCCTCTATACGCAAGAAAAATGAGTATTTCAATTATGTAGTAGCTTTGTTAGCTATTTCAATTTTTGCGATAATCGTCTGACCATTGACTCCTGTTTCTACTTGCTTCAAGATCGAATCGTGTATCTCTCAAAAAAATGTTTAAGACAGCCGGACGAATTTGAGTGTTTGAAGACGTTTGCCAATTACATGTTCGTATTTGGTCAAATAAAACACTAACACAATTCTACATTCCTGATTTGATCAGTTTCCGAAAATTGTTTTGTAACGTTGACTCGTACCATTGGTCCGTAAATTGAACTCAACAGAATCATCTTTATTCATTATACGTTCCGTTAATGCTTTAAAATTAATATATTTAAATACAATCATCCATATATTTCTATCACTGTCCCCCGAGAATCGGTATGTAATAATTGAAACACGCTCACAGTTAATTTATTATACGCCTCGCGGACGGTATAAAATTATTAATACATTCCAATAAAATCGTCAATTTATTTCTGTTATCGAAAATCGGTTTCTAACGATTGCAATCTGCGGGATCGTGGGAGCGAGCGTGTTTCCCTCTGGGTCGATGGGTGGTTCCACTCAGGCGGAGGTTAAAAAATAATTGGTCCGGAAAAAAAAATGGAAAAAAGTATTTTCCTATTGTGATGGATTAATAGCGGGCCGAAAGGGTTGATCCAGTCTCTCGGTCGGCCGTCGGTGATTTCTCTTTTCGGCGTTTTCGTAATTTTGATCACTTCCGCAAGCTGCAATCGGGTTGAAACGTGCTGAACGAGAAACTGCATAGTGAAATAACTGCGCCCTCGAGACACGGGGCCACAACCTCTCCTAGAAACGTAACACGTTCGGAATGTGTAGGACCCACGGTAATACCGTGATCCCGTCAGGGATTACTGAATCGCGCAATTAAATCTCGAGCCGCGTTAATACCGACGGAACAATTCTCGCCACAATTATCGCTGATCCTTGCGGTCGCTCCACCAGCGGCGAAACTGCACCCGGGACTAACGAAAAACGCGTTAAACAGCTCCCACGATCCTTCATCACCCTGGGTAATTCGTAATTAGTTGTTAATCGGCGCCGCTGAGTAATTCCGACCCCTGGGGAAACCTAGGAGCCATTTTTCTAACTGCAATCGCTTGCAGACTTCAACCAATTTATATCAATTAGGAACTTGCAATTTTCCAAAAATTTCCTTTCAACGAAGAGGGTATTTGCGCAGTAATTTCTACTGTTAATGAAGCCCGGTGGTTCGAAATTAATTAATTAATACCCTGTAAGAATGAAGACTTTTAGGAAATATTACCTTCGAACGTACAAAAAATTGTAAACGTCTGAATTTTATTTGGATCCTTTATAATAGTGTGCGATTATTTTTTAAATGATTTTAAAGATTGTACACCGCTTTAAATCCGTGAGAAAAATAGATTCCAACAGGGTGAAACAGATCGATCAGGCATTAACACGTGTCTTCCTCTGAATCTTTGTTCAATCACCGAAGAAACGAAGGGAAAGAAACGAGGGGGACGACCGGAAACTGATAGAGAAAAATTAGATTGATCCGCGACATGGCAGGACCAAAGTCACGGAGAGAAAAATGGATTTCTTGTATTCGGGTACACACACGTTGGACACGTGACGCACTCGTGCAAATGGAGATCCATTTTTCATCGTGGAAGACACCCTTACTCGCCGATAAACCCTTGGTTTCCACACGACTTACACAAACCACCCTCTCGCAACCCTCGCCACCACTGGATTTCAATTTACGTTTAAAAATTCGGTCACTGGTAATTCTGTTCGAATTGATAGTGGCACTTTCTTCAGTAAAAATTGAATTCAAGCTAACCAAATACTTGAACCTTTCAATTTTTATGAATCGAATAAAATTTCTTCTTTCAAATTGAAATTTTAAAATTCGATAAACCAACGAACAATTTTGAACGAACCACCGAAAAATGAAGAATCATCAGGTCCCCAGCTACTGGTAGCAAGTCCTCCAGCGATTCGTCGTTCGTTTTCCCCATCGGGGACGATCTTTCATACGAAGCACCCTGCAACGGTTCGTTAAAGTCGCCCTTCAAACTAACGATAGACTGGTGGGCGGTTGTTAAAGCGGCTAAAGGAAAAGCTATCGGCGGAATGTATTATTTACAGTCCATTTAGGATTCGAGGGAAATTTATCCTCTTATGAATATCCTCTTACGCGGCTATCTATCTAGCGTTAACATCGTAATCGTTCTCGGTTACACATCTGTACACGCGCGTACACACACACACACACACACACACACACACATACACACCATCTTTCTTGATACTCTTCCCTCGATCTAGATCGTCTCGCTCGCAAACGGTAACAATACCGAATCGCAACAGAATTGAACTGTTTTCGAGTCGGTTTCGCGTGCCCGGAAAGTTACATCGCCGCGTGGTCTTCATTATTGCTAATGTAAGAACCAGACCGGAGCGGCGCGCGGCATTCAGGCCATTGTAGGCAGATTTGCATAATGCATAAGCGAGCTACACAGGGAGGATCGTTCCCCGCGATGGTCCTACGAAATGGTTCGGATAGGGGAAGCCCGGTTTCTCTAGCCGTCGCCTATTACCACGACCCAATTAAGGAACCTTTGCATCTAGCCCTCTGTTCTATCCACCGTCGTCTGCCGGTTTTAGTCTAGCCTAGATTCTATTATGCTTTTCTCGCGAACACGACCACCGCGAATCTTTGCACACGTGTCTACCTCGAAATCTTCGAAATCACCTGGAATATTTTCATTGACCACGACTTTTTCGTTTTATGAAGGTGGACACATTCACTCCCCACTTCTATTGCCAGCGAGTGATCGGTGGACTGAGAATTGTACACATTTGTGACAAAAATAGGTGGGCCAAATGTTTTAATTAAATCGTGATTCTACCGTTTCGATGACCCATGGAACAGTGTTTCGGATTATGATAACTTTTCGGCCAGTCATTCGCGAGGAAAGAATTAAGTAATTGCTTCCTCCGGTGTCTGTTGCAATTGGAGGGCGCGTTGCAATTTCGCGGTGACCTGCTGTTTTTTTTTTTCTTTATTTCTTTCTTTTTCATGGGAACGAGTCCATGCGAAGCTGGGTACGAAACGGTAGCGAATTTCTCTAGTTAGCTCTCGTTATGCGAATTCATTGTCAGTCAGCCCGTTTGCATATGTAAGCACAATGTTCGTGCACGCGACGACTGGCCCGCGTCACGGAACGCGAAATAATCCGCAAACGTTGACTGTCACATATCACAGAATAATCCCGCGGGCCGTCCAATAAGATGTAGAACGCACGTGGGGTAAAATCGTCGGTGGAATCGATCCGTCAACCGAGCTTTATTTCCGTGCAATTTCGCAGCGGTGTTTCGCGGAGGAATTCGCAACGGCCTCGTTACCATAGTCCTCGGTTCTATGTCCGATGATATTCTACTGTCACCGGGACACGCGTGAACGTCGAAAACACGGTTGGCGGATTGAACTAGTTAGCATTCCCGACCTGGCCAGGTGCACGCACTATTTATTCTAATTTATATCCGCCACGTTCTTCGGCCGGTTTTCTAGCCAGACGGTTTCCACGGCGCATTAATATACATTTCTAGTTGCGCTAGGAATTACCGGAGCACGTGCATCCTCACCTTTCCGTTCTACCACACTGAAATACTCGTAATACTGGGACGTAGAATGCGAGTCCTGAATCACTGCCTTATATGGGACGTACCGGGGCCAAGTGTTCCATGGAATTTGGGCTACAGTGAATATATGATATATGTCAACAACAAGGGTCTTGCCAGTGTCGTGTATCGTCCAGAAGACGTATCCGAGCCGTGTTATGTTTACACTCCTTGGCGTTCGAGGCCTCACGAGCTTCGTGGCCCCTCACAGGGTATACCTCGCGGTAGTGGGGATAATTCCGCGACGTTTATCATACAGGTCTTAGCGACACGTATAGAGAAATCACTGTACTACCATTCACAAGTTGGACTTTGTGCTAGTCAGGTAACGAGAACATTTTCTAGAGTAACAACGATCCAGAGTGATCGTCCAAAGGATCAAGTCTTCGTGAGTGGAGAATGGGCGCAGAAATAATAGAAGCCAGCCTAATTCCTGGAAAAATCGCGTTAACTGAGGGCACGCTTTTGTACCGTGGACGACACGGTCTCTATTATGCCGAAGTATTTTTGTGAAAAACCTCCCCCTCCTCTCGCATCTCTCTTTCTCTCGCGTCAACAAGGGAAGGATTGTGGCGCGCGCGCGTGCCAGTTTCAAAGAATAATGGGATGAATAAAACAGACGACGCTGGGCCGGAGCTCGTCTGCGACTGCCGTGAACGCACCCTTTATCACGCCAGTGGAAAATAAGAGCCGGGTGCCGGAACAAACTCTTCTAGCTAGGTTCACGGGAGAACGGATAGAGATGTCTCTAGGCTCGCGTCACCTTGACACCATGATTACACCGCGTTTTGCGTCACGGCAGCGTCCCGCGTTCTGTGTCGCGTTCAACGCCGCGACTTTTACCTCCGTTTCACGCGCCGAAACGTCAGTTTTCCGTTTCGCAACAGCCAACCCGCCGCCCCTTTCCGAATTTGATGGCCTGGATTTTCTTCTCCCGAAACTGACAGTTCTATTTTATTAACCCTTTCCCTTCCATTTCGAGTCCTTTCGTTTGTATCGGGCCGGAGCTTCACTCTTTATTCGTACAGAGTTGACAACTTCGATCCGCGTTCACACAATGATTCAACGCGACCCAACCCGCCCCTAATTCAGCGCCCGATGGTTAGGCAATTAATGCACCGTCCCAATTGGCCAATTGACCTTCCCACATTAATTGGAGTCACAGTATCAGAAGCACAATGGGACGAACCAGACGCCTTCCTCGAATATGCCGTCTGTGATTTGCATCGGAGGCGAGGAGAACGGCGAAACGAATCTTGAAAGGGGATGAAGGAGAAACGAACGCGCGATAAATCTGAGCAGACTTTCATCCCACTCGAGTCTACTCCTCGATCATTCTTTTTCTACCTGTCTCCTCCAATTTCGGAGTCTTTGATCCTAATATCCCTGTACTACAGGGCTCGCGAGATATCGCGACTAACGTCGCATCTATAACAAATAATAAGATTTCGAATACTCGTCTGAGTGACGTTAACCCTTTGATCGCTGAGTTGTGCGAAGTTAAACGTGTGCTGTGGACCGCCTACTTTTTACGACGAATCACTCGCTGGGCTACCTGAGAGCCCATATATGTGTTCATGGCTCAATTTGAATGGCGGTGTGGGAACCGATATATGCGTTCATAGCGCTCAATGGGTTAAACAAGCATGGCAATTATTTCCATTCAGGATCCTTCACAATAGCTCTTCGAAGCAACGTCGGACTACCAAAAATATTGTGTCTAACCGCCTCGTGCTCTTTCTAATTACACCAATATTTGCAAATGTGCTATAACTTTATAAATTCCCGCTTGATTCGAGTCAATATACTACTAAGAGTTTACTGAATCTGTCAGAGAACAAGCAATGACATAAAATCATCAACACTCCTGACAGCAAGTAGTAACAACCGGTATTAGTCGGACATTTACGATAAAAATGAGTGGGTGTAATTCGAAACTGTAAAGAGATTAGAAGAATATGACGGTATCGTCACATCGTTTACAACTTAACAAAACTACATAAGAGAAATAAATTCCTACTTGGTCCCTGTGTTCAGTAATTGATACAAACAATTTTTATTCTGCATCAAGATTCGCAGCCTATACGTTACACGACACGACAATAATGCGAAAAGTCCACGTTATTTTCGCCTGTAACTTTAAATGTCGCGGCGAAGGACTCGATTGACGTGTCCAGAACCCGATTAACCTGCAAAATCGCATCATCGAAAATCCACCGTGAGTTTCCTGCCGGTTCTTCTGGAGACGAGGGTTGCTCCTCGAGCAAACCGAAGTGATCGATCTCTTCCGAACCCTTTGGCAATTTGCGAGGTTCCAGCGGATTCGGGATAGGTCCGCAAAAAGGACGTCGCGGCTGTCGCCGTCATAAATCTCCGCGGAATTGAATGGCGGATGTTGCCGATCAAGAAGTTCGGCGGGAGCAGACGTTTCGACTTTCAAATCCACCCGTTCCCTGGCCCTTTGGACGACAGACAGCTCGCCCTTTGCGCCCTGGCACCGTTTACTTATGGATAAGGCGGGGGAAGGTAGATCGTGCGAGCCCTGGTCCTTCCTTTTATTAGATCCTTCGAAGATTCGAGCAAACAGAAACGTTCTCCGGCGCTCTGAAAATTAGGAGAGCTCTCTCTCTCTCTCCCTCTCTCACTCGAGGAGAAAGATCTGCAAGCGAAAAGCGAACCGGTTCTCCGGGGATAGGACAAATTTGTAGAAAGTTAACGATCAAAGCGAGAGCACGATGAAAATATTAAACGCGCTTCTGTTCTGAAGCGAGCACTTCGAGGTTCTTTACGGCTGCTTACAGTCTCACGCAAAAAACCGCGCTGCTTCGCGATGAAAAATAATAACACCGGTCCCGGTGAAGCGCTTCTTCAGCAGGCCACTTTTTCCCCTTTTTTCCTCCGCCGTGCAAAACGACCGAGTTTATAGGATAGAATAACAAGGGAAGGGAAACAATGAGAGGAGAGAGCCAAAGGAAACTGAAACGGACAGCCGCGAACAGTTGCGATACCGCAAAGAAAACGTTCTCGATAGCTTGTCGAGAGCGGATATATTTCTCAAGTTGCCGCACCGATCTCACCACCCTCGCTGTTCCACGGTTCGCAACGGCAACGCTGAAATCGTTATCGGTCGATTGCACCGTTTAATTTGACTTCGCGCGGCGTTACATCAACTTCGCCGCGCGGTCGCTCGTTCGCGAACCCCCTGTCGCTAAATTGATCAACGGTGGCCGTTAACAAACGCTTTTAATTAGCTACACGACGCGTCTTCCACACTCGGACACTGCGTTTCCCATTAATTGCAGTTATTTCCGCAGTAATTTTTACACGATTCGGATCCTCGATTAATTCCGACTCTTTGCGCTCGATGACGAGGTAATTATTTTCATCCCGAACGCGAAACGCTGCCAGACACCGAGAACTTAATTGCCGGTCGGGTAATTACTGCCAAATTCAAAATTATTCGACGCTGATGCGAATGACAAGTGCGAACTGCGAATTTCAGTTTTTAATTAATCCGTAGTCTTTTAATCTGCTTGGACGCAATTTGGCAACTGGTACTGAGAGTAGCGGTTTACCATTTTTTAATAGTCCAAGGACTGTTCCAACGGTTTCGCGAAAATCAGGTAAATTCGCGGGATGAATCGAAGCGCTAAATCCCGGATCCTTTTAGACGATCCGGCCGGGCGTGAACGCGGGCAAAAAGCGGCTCTTTCTTCGGTGCATTTATTACTTTGCCGGCTGCACTTTGTGCCTCGTTAGTCTGCGATGCACCCTTTCACGGTCGATGTTCGCGAATGCGTGCAACACGGCTCAAGGTCCTGGCAAAAACGCAGACGACGTGGAGCGTGCGGATCGTGAAAGAAGCTCCCGGCTGGCGGCTAGAGCTTATCCACTCGTCCCCCGAGTGATCCAATCTTGCAAAACCGATTCGGGGATAGCAGCGCGCACGCTCGCCCGATGATAGAGCTTTTCTTCGCGCGGATGCTCGCTCGTCCGAAACTTTCAGCTACCTACCTCCGGAGAGATCTATCACACAGGGCGCTGAAGTTCGACGTCGATGAAGTTCCAGGCCGAGAACTTTCGGTACGGGGAATTATGGTAGCTCGTGAACGATGACGTTTCCACCACGGTTTTGCGAGAGAACGAGATCGGATCGATCCAGCCACCGAAGCCAGCCAACCGGCGAAACATTATCGCCGCCGCGCCGTGCCGCGCCGACGGGCGAGAATTTTCTGGCCCCGTGTCTGCCAATCACGCGGCACAAAGTATACAAAACCGGGGAGCATAAATCCCATTAGCGGGTAATGGCGGAATGCAAATGGTACCGCGGCGTTCGTAAATTCACCGATTATCCGCTATTACAATTCGACGCGTCCTGGGGATTCGATCGCAGACAAGCCACACGACCGCCCCGTCAATAACGAATCACCCCCGGGCTAAGTTTCGATACAAGTTACGATAGACCGGCGATCGTTACCACTACGACCTGATTCAACCCCGATCTACGAGTCGCCATCGATCGTTCGGACGCAGACAGTTGGACAACCTGCAACTAAATTTGGGAGCCGACGTCGAAGAGCCTCGCGAGTAATTACTTGACTACGGATGTCTAAGAGAATCAGAGTTGTACAGAATTACAATTGAATTACCCCAGGAATTATAATTACAAAGTAATTGAATTGCATTGTAATTCGGTCATATTGTAATTTATAATTCAGATCTTCATTTAATTAAATTACAATATAATTCGTAATTGCAATTGGAGTACATTTATAAAACACTTTGTAATTGATTTACATAAAATAGCGTTACGTATTATGAACGAGGACGAGGAATAGAAAATACGCTGCATAGACAGCAAACAAGTATGTGAAAGAAAAACGTAAAAATTTTTTGCACTTCTTCAAAGTTCTGGGATATAATTTGGAGAGTTGCGTTTCAATTATATTGTATTTCAATTAAACATCCGATTAAAACAATTAGCAATTGAATTAATTGAAAGGTTTGAATTATGCAATTCAGTTACGACGTAGTTGAATTACAATGTAATTGAATTACCAGAACTCTGAAGAGAATTCGCGTTTTTTTTTTAGGCGTGAACGAGGGGCCCGAGTAAGAACCTAATGGATAAACGATCATTTACGGTACTTGCAGGAGTTGCTGAATTGTCAGAAGTTTGCAGTTTCCTTTAAACCTCGGCACCACTCGTACAACTATATAATTTATGTTTAGAATTATTTACTGCTTCACTTATCAATCTTTTTAATCCTGTTCCTGGAGATACTTCTTGTAGACACTTTTTTCTTTTGTTTCTAATGTTCATTCAATTTAAAATCGCCAGAAACTGAGTAATTAAATGACGATTTTTATACACTGGGTCGGAAGAGACCCAGGCATCATCTTCCAAGGGTAAAGTACAAGTGTTGTAGAATATATGTGCAAAGGGATTGAAAGTTTATAAAATGCAATTCTCACAGCAACATCCAACACATGTTCTTCAAAACATGCTCTGTAAAAAATATGTAACTCGTGTAATTGTGATTATTTTCACTTGAAAAAATACCGTATGTGCATCAAATACCAGTAAATATGTGTGCAAAATTTCACTCGAGAAAGTTGTATAGTTCTAAAAAGATTCTCGTACACCCCCTCAACAGAAACCACGAAAATACGCATTTAGTAAATTTTGTTCGAAACCTCCGTCACCAATCAGACCAGATGTTAACGGAGCGTAAGGTTGGTAAACATCGCGAGTCATTAATCGGGAGGTTAATTCGCAAAACGAGGCGTCGAAAAGCGGCCAACGGGAAACGGAATGCGAGCCGAGCCTCTCGTTGGAGTAACCGTGGAAAACCCGGGGGTGGTTTTCTTTCGCCGGTTATTGTCCCAGCGACGGAGGATAAAGGGATCTCGTTTTATTTAAGATCCGCGGCCGCCGGCTCTCCTCCAATTAAATCCAGTTCTGTCCCGTTGATTTCGCTCGGAATGGAGGCTGCGCTGCGCTCCCAGCAGCCGCCGCGCGAACTTCTTACGATATTGTGTTCCTGATTCCCGCGCCTCTCCTCCCCTATCCCGGCGCGTTAATTAAGATTAACAATGCGAAGCACGATGATTATCTCTTTGTTGACCCGGCATAGTTCTGATTCTGGCAGTCCCTGCATTGTCGAGCCGCCGACCTACGACCCACTTCGCGGCTGAATAAAGAGGTCCCCGCACATAATGCCGTCGAATTAATTGAAAAACTCAGCCCGGGACTGGTCCGAAGTCAAATGTAAATCGTGGCGGCCATTATATCACAACGTTTCATCCCTCGAAATATTTAGAACCTTGTAATTAACGCCACCGACGCGCTGTGGACGAAACAACCCTCGGCCAATACAAAGGGAAAATGTTGACGTTCCGTCTCCATTCATGTAAAAATTTCACAATTCTCACAATACGATCGTTTGGCTCGTAGATATTAATAGAGCTTTTCTCAAAAACGTAAGAACATATTATTAAAAACCTACAGAGTCTATATTCCATTTATTTCATTTTTATAAAGCAACATACAGCATTGAATGCCAGTGCTCGCGATCAAGCTCTGCTTGCTAAGTCGCTGTATTTCAAACGCCCAAAGAATAAAAACCAATCAAGTGCTCTGAAAAAGTAAAAGTCTCCGAGAGGCTCTAACCATCAGTCGTGGAAAGCAATTAAAAAATCCATTGGCAAAAGTTGCAACAGAAACGCTTCCCCTCCTCCTCCTCCTCCTCCTCCTCCTCGAGTAAATGGCAAGTCTCGTGAAATTTTTAATAGACCCCGGGAGTTTCGCGGCGTTAATTAAAAATTCCGTGTTCTCGATTCGGTCGGCTTGTGCACCGGAAGTTGCACGGGGCCCGTCGCGAGGATCAATCGACGGCGATTTGTCCCCTCTTCTCTTCCTGGATCCTTGCACAGTTTTCCTTTGCCGATCCGAGCCGGATAGGAACTTAGTTTTATGGAGTTTTATCACCGAACCGTTTAACGTCGGTCCGTGGTCGCGCTCGTTTCCTCGACGACGAGGCACAAAAGCCGGATTACAGATTACACGGCGAAGGCACGGCCACGGGATCTATATACAGCCCGGGCCCGTATTACTTCGGAATATCTTTCCGTAACTTCTATTCCTCGCGCCATTGTCCCTCGGATTTCTACAGTGCCCAGAGAAAGGCGGCGTTCAAGGAGAATTATAAACGCAGGAACTTCCGATGAGTCTTTCGACGAGATCGTCCGCGCCGATTGCCGGTCACCGTCGATAACGAACCTGCCACTGTACCGTGTAACTTTCCTGCCGTTCGTTACTCGCACAGTCCACTTTGGCTTTTAAGCTGGTGATAAAAACCCGAAAAGTTTTTACCGCTCCAGTCATTCTTTGTAACTAGACCTTGTAATTTCTCCAAAAATTGTTGAAAAGTGGATCCTCGAGTGTATTCTTCATACTGTGTTCAATGAATTGTGCTTGTATCCTATTATTTCATTTTGAAGAGAAATCAATTAAATTTTAGCAAGGAATTGAACCTCGTCAAACACGTCTGATCATCGTCTGCCTATTCTACTTACAGGGAGGGAAAGAAAACTGTTTTCTACGATTCTTATTCGCCTATGGCATAAGACCGAGAGAAAAATTGAAGTTTACGTTTCAAATTGTTATCTGAAAATGTACAGATTCAAACAGTTCTGCTGAGTTAACAAATTTTTTCCCCAAATCCTGTTCGATGTAATCTTATAAAGGAAACCTTACCCATTTACAATGCTATCTGAAAATTTGGTCTGCGATTTTTCGTCGAGGAGTTATTGTACTTTAAATGAAAAGTGCGGCTGAGAATGATGAGAATGCAGATCTAAGAATGAGGATGATGGAAATGAAGATCTAAGAATGTAGATTATGAGGTCGAAGATCCGAGAATGAGACTAAAGATGTTCTGAAGATCCTCCACGCAGACGCACAAATTTGTCGAAGAGATTTTTCTGGAATTAGAAAATTCGGATCGAGCCAAGTATCACGACAGGCAGCCGCGAATTCCAATTAGGGTTTGCGAAGCTAACGAGCAGTGGCCTCATTCTCAGGAAAGGACGTAATCTTGCTTGAGGACAGGCGCCTGGTCGGGATCTTCGGTGCGGAATTTTTGGTCGCGTGGTTTGGATAAGCGGGATAAACAAACGTCGTTGAACCGTCGCCAGCAGACGGCCGAGCGTATTTTAACGCGGCGAACAATGCCGACGAGACAGAGAGACAGGAAGAAAGAGAGAACGAAAGAGAGAGAGAGAGAGAGAGAGAGAGAGAGATCTGCTCGGTAAAATCTCTCCTCTCCTCGTGCCTCGATCCGCAGCCGCGCGGCATGCGCGTCTCGTTGCGATGCGCTTTTTTCCGCGCGGAAAAAACGTGCGAAAGAAAACAGTGAAATTTTGCGCAAGCGAATTTGGACCGCTGACGCGGGAAATTCTATGACGTGCTCCTAAAATATTGCGCGGCCGCCGTTACCAACAAATAAAAAGCCTGGCCTTATTGTAGCGAGCCGGGCTGCGCGCTCGCGGAAGAAACGCGAAAAAATGTTGGCAAAAATGTAGGTGTAAATCAACGCCTAGCATCCCGAAGCCCCCTTTATTTTTTGGGCATTGTTCCGCTGTCGCTTTGTCAGTCCATGGCGAGCTATAAGCGGCGAATTCGCCATAGAATTTTTCTGTTCGAAACTGCGAAAGAAGCGCGAGAGAAAGTGCCGCGTGAAAGAGACCCACGATTTATTCGCGATCCCACGTGCGGCTCGTGCGAACCAATTTAACAAATGAAATGCGAGAAACTGTTGGCCAACTGGCAGCCAGCATTGTCAAGTCGTCGGACACCGACGGAAATATATTAGTCGGTAGGTCTATTCGGACCCTTTTTCAATGACGCGATTACAAAAGTCCTCTTGCGAAAGAGGCGAAACGAAGAATGGACTTGTACTACGAACGCGCAAAACATTTCTATTCCACTTTTGCCGAATGAAACTCTTTTGGCAAGAGAACCTTTTGTCTGGTTTAACCATTATTTATACACAATAAAATATAATAAATGTTGTTTACTAGGGCGCCGAGCACGAGCAGACAGACACGCTCGTTCTTGACAGTATTTCTCTACTTTATTTTTGCCTTCCCAAAATGTTTAACAGAATAAATGCGTATCCTTTTAGTTCTTGTTTGTGCAACATAGTAAAAATAAAAAAATATTTTCACAAAATTCCACTGTCTAATAATCTATAAATAACTGGCAAATAGGTAGGACAGCGTGAAAATTGGAACAAATCAGCAAAACAAATAAACACAATGAAAATAAGTAGAAACAGCGAGCAATGGTCAGACACCGTAAATAAACGGGACCGGTTCATACGTCGCAGAGTAAATAACGACGGGACAAATAAGAAAAATAATATTCCCGTGTAAAAACTTGTTTTGTATTGTTGTACACTGAAAATAAGTAGAAACGGTGAGCAACGGTCAGACACAGGAAATAAACGGCACCAATTCAAACGTCGCTGAATAAATAACTCGAAAACAAATGAGAAAAATAATATTCCCGTTTAAAAATTCATTCTCCGTCACAATAAACACTGAACAATTTTTTTTTTAAATATTAACAATATTCCATGAAAAATGGCATCCACTTATCACGGGAGATTCACTCGAAGAAACTTGCTCAGAACTAAAAATGATTGGTTCTAGAATTCTTCTATGGACAAAAATAAATAGAACAGAGACTCTAACAGAATGTTTTCGCCGCACAATCCCCTTTCTAAGACAGGGGATGTTTTATTTTATTGTGTAATAATATTATCGCTGGCTGTGGTTTCATGGGCACGATTCCCAGCACGTGTTTCAGTCATCATCTCCTAAGACCGAGTTAAGGCGCGGGTCCACCTGGAACATTTTTCTTCGGTCTTCTGATTCTTTCATTAGAAAACACGCTGCGCTTGCAGCCGCTAAATCACTTTCCCGGCCGACAACCCGAGCGAAAGGAAACCGCTCGTGCTGCGAGCCCCGACACCTATCACAAATTGCTCGCAAGACATTCCTCGACGATTCCAGTTAGCGAAGGGCCGGTCAGGAAACTGACCCTTTTCCCCCAGCCCCTAGTGGACACAGGGTATCTCGATAAATACTCGTCCGAGTGAAAAAGGACTGTGCCGAACACCACGTGCCTGGACTTGACGAAATTTTTCATCGAACGGCCTTAGGAAACGTTCACAATCACGCCAAATCCGATAACGTTCGTACCATGTGTTAATATAATTCTTCTTGCCTTCTTTGACACTTGGATGTGTTACTGCTTAAGAAATTGTACTACTGAAATGAATATTTAATTTATCTTCTCTATCTCCATTAAAAAATTGAAAAATTGAGATCTTTATTTTTGATGGAATTCAATGATACAGATTTTTAGCAAGTGTAGAATAAGTGTAATTTCTTGTATTTTTCCCTTAGAAAATTAAAAAATTGGGATTTGTATTCTGCACAGAATTAATTGTAAAATTCTGAAATGTATGGAGTATTTTTAATTCTATTTGGTTCCTTTGAGAAATTTCAATTTAAAAAAATTTAAGAGTATTGTAAAATGAAACAGGCTAACAAATCGTTCACAAATCACTTAAGAATAAACAGTACAATTTTGTAATTTAATGTAGCTCTTGTTAAAAATGAATCAATTTTAGCGAAAGGTTGCCGCAGTATCGTCAACGATAGTAACCTAGGCCGCTCGCTGTTGTTTTGCCAAGAAAGTCTACCGTTCCCTGAGGTAAAGGGTCTGTTTGTTCTGCGGAACACTATGAAAAGCTTTTTTATTCCTCCCGGTTGGTCAATAGATTCTTGTGGATGTAGAAAGACAAACACAGCGTGCTCGTGTTTGCCTTGCCGGTAGCTTCGGGACCATTTCTCGGTTCCCTGCGCACGCAGTCGTCTTATCGAAAAGTATTACAACGATTCCAGCCCCTAGATACTGCTAACACAATAACCCCAGAATTTTTCGTAATAATTTCATTTTGGAACCATTGAATAAAGCAAGACCAAGTAGAATTAGGACCTTTGTACACGACAGAGGGTTCTATTGTACAAGGGACAGGAACAACGAGCTCCTGACTGTTCTGGCATATCCTCGAGCACACTTATTCGCAATTTCAGCCACTTGGAACATAGTTCAGCCTTTCTGCCGGCTGGCTGATCACGGGACAAGTTGCGAGTTTCTACTGAGCGTACGTCCTGCGTTTGCTATGCGACCCTAAGGCTTCGCTGACGAAGATGTCCTCGAAGACAAATGATTTTCGGATACCACAGACATCGCTTGCGACGAAATTATTGTCGTGCCAGCTTTTTGGGGACCAGAATACTTGCGCCCTTCAGTCTCTAAGCCTTTGAATTAATGGATCTACGAATCTCCAAAGCTGGAAATCCTTGAACTTTAAATCATTGCCTTCAAATTTCTGAGCACTCTGGTCTCTAGATATTTGAATAGTTGCGTCCCTAAGCTTTAGAGTCGGTGGATATCTGAACTTGTAAATTTATAAATCAAGGATATATAAGTTTATCGAACTTTGGATCCCAGATTGTTCGATTTTTTGATCCTGGGATATTTGTTCTCAAACTATGAATTTATATCATACTAACAATCTATAAAACGTTTGAGTTCTTGAAACCTGGATTCCCTGAACCCCAGAGTTCCTGTATCTTTAAGTTCCTGAACTTTTGAGTACCAGAAAATTTGGAACCCTAAACCTACGAGTCCTTGAATCTCGGTGGCTCTGAACCTCTGAACCTTGGAGTCCCTGAACCTTTGAGTCCCTAGACCTTTGAATCCTGCATTTCCTGAACCTTAGGGTTCCTGTACCTTTGAGTTCCTGAACTTTTGAGTCCCAGAATATTTGGGTCGCTAAAGAAACTGGTCCTTGAATCTCGGAGGCCCAGAACCTTTGGGTCCCTGAACCTTTGAGTCTCTAAACCTTTCGGCATGAATCTTTGAGCCCTGAACTTTTAAGGCCCTGAATATTGAAGGTGTTGAATCTTTGGTTCCCTGAACATTCTACTTTCTGAGTCCCCAAGTATTTGAATCTCTGAACCCCTGAATCACTGAATTTTTAATTAACGATAAATCCCTTCGGTCTAGTTAATTGGAAGAATACGAGGCTTTGAATGGAGCCTGTACTGGTTGAAGCAGTTTATGGGGAAGTAATTGAGGCACAGAGGCTCAAAGAGAGTTCCGAGTGGGAACAAGGATCGAAAGCGACTCGTTATGACGGTAGTCGAGTGTAGTCTCCGAATTATTATGAACGGAGAGGACGTAATGTACTAAATTTGGGTCAAAGAGGAACAATACGGATCACGGAAGTTCACGGCGCCGCAAGGCAGCACCGACAACTCGCGGAGAGGTAGAAACGAACCTACGCGGAGAAGAAGAAACACGGGGGAATCAGCTGGGGGGAAAGGGAAAGCCGAGGCGGGTAAAGCTGCCGGCAAAAGAACTTTCAGCCGGTCGACTGACAGCGGATATATTCATATAGATTTTTCCTCGTAGACTGCACGCTCGCCGGGACATTTGTCAATTAGAAGGGCTAGAAAGGGTACGAAAAACGGGGCGTGTTGCGAATTTTTCCTTTTTTCACCCACAAAGAAATCGATAGGGACCTTCCGTTAAAACGGCACAAGAACAATGGCACGTCGACTCGCCGTATACGATGCCAGTTGGCAGTGGACGTTTGCTAAATGCTCTTTAATTTACCATTTAGCATCTACGATAAATTCCACGTAGAACGAACAAACATCAATTAAGTTAACTGTTGAGGAACACTCGTTGGACAAGGTCTTGGAACGTCGATGAGCAGACGGATAGTAGCAACTTCAGAATGTTAACCCTTTGCACTCGGCGCTATTTTCATTCTAAAACTAAATTTTTCCTCCGTCTTAGAATATTTTCATTTTATTCATACCAAACTGATCCGATTTCCACATATAATAATTAAATGTATAGTGAACTATTAAATACGAATTTTATGATGTAACAAATATTTTGTAATATTTTTTGTAATTTCTTTGAAATAATGCCGCAACAATTTCTAGTGGTGCTTCAGAGTCACCACTCGAGTGCTAAGGGTTAATGGAACGTACACATAGCAAATTATTATAAAAAATTCGAACTATTCTGAAGGTTCTGAATTCTGTAAACACACTATAAATCGGTCGCCGATGCGAACGTCGCGAGTGTCCGTAAATGAATGACAAAATTTAGGGAGCCTCAGGTAGATCGGCCTTAACGAGGGTCATCAATCTTTGGGACGAAGGGGATTATCTCAAAACTAAATTTACTATACCTGGCCCTCCTTGTTGCCTTGTGATTGACGGATGTTGTGTGCCTGCATTCTATTTTACAAATGATCCTTAAAGCTTTTAATTTTCTATTTGATTCAAATAATTTTTTCGATCTCCTATCCTAAATACAATTTAACTTTTTAAAACCACACTATCCTGTACAAATATTTCTTAGATAAACAATAACCTCTGTTTTACCAGCGAGATATAAACGAATTGGATTGAATCATTCCACGAATAAAATGGCCAATTAAAAATGGTAACTCGTAACTGACGATTGAAACACGAAACGGTATACTGTGTCTTTCAATTTTTACAACCAGAACGTCCTGAAATTATCAAATATTTTCGAATGTTTGTCCAGACCATTAAATCAACCCAGAGCCAATTCGATTCTTCGGAAGCGGGCTCACCGTGGCGTCATCCGCTTTCACAAATATTTAAACAATTCATAAAGCCTTGCTGACAGAGAGGCCATGTCGGACCCGCGAATTGTCCCTCCACTGATAATTGTATCTTGCCATCGAGAACCGAAAACAAAGCTCGCCGGTATAATGGGAAAGAAATTGGCGCGGGCGCCAATTTATCGATGCACGCGCGACCAAACCAGAAATCCGCGGACCGTGCCATGATTTTATTCCCGCAGGCGAAATACGTTATGCCGCGTGTCGCGCCAATCAAATTTATAAACGTATCGCCCCCCGCGATTAAATATTACAATACCGGTGATAAAAGGCTCCAGGACACAATGAATTTAATGCCCGTTGTCCGGCCTGGACCCCGCCCTCGTGATAATACATCTATTATGGCGACGTCGCGTCGCACCGATAAACGACGCTAAATCTTCTCGTATTTTTCAACATTCCCTGCAAAATTGCCACCGGAAGGAGCCATTCCCCATTCAACCGCGCAAACAATTACGATTCTACGTCATATCTGATATTTACAGTTAATTTTTAAACATTCGAGGCAAGAGATGGAGAGACGTTCGTTGAGAAGACGAACCTAAACATTTACACGTGGTAGCTTGTTGGCTGCACTAGCAAAAATTGTAGAAAAGTGAGGAGTTTCATTTAGTGGAAATATTTTATCCTTTTCGTATGTAATTAAAGTCGCAGGGCTTGGACCCGTTACACTTTGAGCCACACTATCGAATCTGTCATTTACAAGCCCAATTTATTGAAATTTAATTTTTATTTTCTGCTGCTAGAAATGCAGCAGGGTAAATTTAGCAACGAGAAGCACTAAAAGTTTTCAAATTTTAAGAAGCTGTTTCTAAAGCTGCGAAAAAGTTTCCGTTCGCACAATTTCGCTAAAAATCGAGAAGTGGTTCCAAACTCCCTTCACCCTTACAAAAAAGTCACATTTTGTGGGGAGATAGTGGACCCCAAAGTTCAAGCTTGAAGAAACACAAAAACAATGAGGTTCCGATATTTTTAGCGACGGTATGAATTAGGTGTGTCAGGGGGCTTCATTTAAGCAGATCGGCGTTCTTTCGGTTGGTTCTCAGCCATGACTGCCACCACAAGGTAAGAAAATTCCCAGTTATCGACTCTCGCCAGCAACTCCCGACCGAGTTTCAACACGACTTAGCATAACCGCCCGGTAAATTCCGTGGCAGATAGCTGTCTTGCCGACCAGAGAAAAGCTCGGGTCGATAAGAAAAGCAGCAGCAGCATTCTGCTAGGCTATTCTGAGAGGAAGCTCCCTGAGAATACGCAGCGCTGGAGAAGCGAGACAGTGCTAACGCCAGGCTAACTATAGCACGGAGTTTCGTGCCGATGCTGCACGCTAATAGGAGAGCAGAACCGCGATCGGCAAATCCCTTTTTCACCAAGCTATTCCTGGACGGAACGATTTTCTATTCTCCTTGAAACCTAGTAACGCTCCGCACGGAACAGCAACTACAACACGAGAAATAAATGCACGTAAGATCGTTGCGGCGAACGGTGTGCATCGTGTGCATTTTGCGTTCCGTTACCGCACACGTGGAGGCAGTGGGTCAGAAAAAATTTAATACTGCTGCTCAAATTAATCAGAAATTTTCTTCAGAAGACGTTTCGTTTAATAGTGCTCCCTTATAGAGTACTGTAAAAGTTTTTCTAGATTCTTTAAACGACTGTAAAAAAAATTCATGGTACTTCTGAAGGAGTAATTCTTCATTTACAAGTCTTGAAAAATGTTCCTCCTAGCATGGAGTGCGAGGAAGAGTTATTTCTGCGAGACTAGACTGCTGAAGTTCTTCAGTTAATTTTACTTAATAGACATTTCTAGAAATTCTTCTGGACGTTGTAATTAACAATTTTATAGTAATTTTGTAATGCTGATTGTTCTATGTAATGCAGAGTAGTATGGGAAAAGTAACTTTTGAATACTTTTTCTTTGTGTTAATGATTTTTCAGTGAACTCTTTCCACGTCCAACGTGTTCTGCATTCATCGCAGGTATATTTACAAACCTAACAGTCTCAGAAAATTCCCCAAAATGCATTTTCGATTGCGAAAAATGTTTGTACAAATTTTTAAGGAGATAAAAGAAATGTAAATGTTAAAATTTAACAAATCGAGCACTAAAGTGAGTAGGACATGCTGGCATATAAAAATGACAAGATTGAGCACGTGTTCAGATAAAGAAAAAATGATCAAGTCATTCTTTACAATTTCGGTAACATAAAATATGTAAAATTATTATTATTTTATAGAAAGTATACAATTGATAATTTGTCCAATGCTGGCAGATTTAATGTAAAGTATACAGGGTGGTTTAAAATAAGGTAACTTCGGAAAAGAATTGGTTTTCCCGGGGAAAAATCTATCAGGATTTTAGCATTGTTGCGTATAAGTCTCCGGCGTGTATCAATAGGAAATGAAAGTTGTGGCAGCGTTTGAAACGCATCCAGCCACGGACTGCCATTGGCGACGTATCAGCGTCGGTACATCCTCGTTTGTATATTTTTTTTTGTCTGTTTTATTTGGTCCCGGTTTGGTCGTGCAGACCGATGGGAAAACGAGACGCCGCCGCACCGGGAAGGCAATTCTCGAAAATTTTCCTGGCGCAACGGTATCCGATCATCTGGATTAGCCTTTAATATTGGCCCCGGTGCTTGGCGTGCCGCCAGATTGAATATAATTGATATCGATTCGCGTTGACGCCGCCGCACGCCACTGCATCGTTTTAACTTTAATTACAATAAACGGGTTAAGGTATGATTTCTAACCGACGTTAAACTCATTGGCGAGAACGCGCGCGTTCGCTCGCCCGCTCGCTAGCGCGCTTCGTTAACGAATCCACCGAGCGACGCGGATCGATCCTACAATTTTGCATTCGACGCAATCAGCGCCGACAATCTTTTTTAATCGACTGCCCGCAAATTGCTCCGCCAAATTATATCTTCTTAATTCCGTTCGTTACTCGAATTTTACATATAGCGGCGGTTTAATTAAGTGTACCGTGTGTACCAGCCAGCAAACTTTGTTAATACATTTCTGGGGCCCGGAATCGAATTTATTACTGCGCGACGTTCAATTGTACTTTCATCGCGCCGACCGAATCGGTAATTCTTTGTGCCAACAGTTCGTTGGAAATATTTACTCTTGTTTCGGACAACTTTTCCTTGAAAGTTCTTTTTCTGTATTCGCTGAATCCTTCAAATTCTTGTTTATACATTTCTAATAAGGCCTTGAAGCACACACTTCTTTCATTAAGGTTCGGCAGCATCAATCTGCAGCACCATGTATATCTTTTAATTAGGATACGTATTGTGAATTCTATGTATGACATCTGTCATATATAGATTGTGGATTTTCTGGATTTATGACAAAACGAATTGACACGATTTGAAACGGTAGAAATATTTTTAAAAATTTAGAAATATCAGTATATTGCCTTGAACTTATTAAGGTTGTTAAAGGAGAAAAGACAGTTAAATGTTTCTTGCAATTGATGTAGACAATTTTTAGTTTGCATAAACATCCGCGTTCATATCGTACAGCAACATAGAAATTATTTAAAACAGAAGGGATCTTGTTTAAAAAATGTATTTAAAAAAATTTAACCAAATGGAACGTGCATAATTTTACAGTGAAATTAATTGAAATAATGTTGGCTGTTAACTTGTACAGTGGAAAATTCGCCGGTGGGTACAAGCGGCACCGATTATCTAATTTGATTGCATCGTCTAAATTTACCGAAGTCGTTCGACGGATAATAAATAAATCGTAGATCACGAGGCGACGGAGACCGGTAGATCCGAATGCCTTCTAAATCCGGAACGGTAATTAAAGACGCAGAAAAATAGCGATGCGAGGTAACGGTGGTCCACTTTCACCGATTCATTCTAGAGTCTCTTCTGATCAGTCCACAAAACACGAATTAACGATGACGATCACCAGAAGGCTTGATTAATCCTCGGAGGACCTGTCAGGATTAAATTTGACTCGGCATTCGAGGAAATCGACGATGAAAATCGATCTTGTCTGCGCGCGCGCGGGGCAAGTAGAAACGGCGCGCAATAGACAGACATGCTAGCCAACTCTGTGCAATACACTCACTGAAAATCAGCTGGTAAATTCTATCCTCCATTTTTAATTCTCTTTACCTAATACTTATGCTTTTTAATGTTCTTCATTGTTTTCGCGCGGGATTGATCCTAAAAATTATTAAAAAATATTGGATTTTGGAATTGATTAAAAAGATCGTGATGGAAAGTAGGAAACTAGGTTCAATAAATTTTTATTTCATTTGGGAAAACTTGTTGCTGTTTTGCAATTGCAATTGCAAGAAGAATAAAACTGCAGACATTTTTCGAAAAAATGTCTACTACACGCTAATGAAGCAAAATAGAAATTTTTGCGCTGCCCTAATATGATTTAGTGATAACTTAACAGCGATTTTCTGTAGCTTCTATATTTCAGGAGTACCTGACACTTTTTATATGAAAGAAGAAAAATAACTCTGCAAAAATTCATTTAAAAATTATTGTAGGAGAGCAGAAACTCTTACAGTGTTCCAACATAATTAAATAATAACTTCGCAGCGATTTTCTTTACTTTCACGAACCCAATTGCTCACTTGTACTTCCCACGTGTCATAGAAAATTCCGGCAGGAAATCGTGGAGCATCCGACTGTAAAACAAACATTGTGGGAACGTTGACAATGTTGGCCCCGCATAAAGCGGCTTTCTTCGCGGCGTTTAAATCGAGAGTTCCTCGAGGGACACGAAGAGGTCCCCAAAACACGCGTTAAATTTACACCAAGGTCCCTTTTGTCCTCGCCTCTCTCTCTCTCTCTCTCTCTCTCTCTCTCCCTCTCTCTCTCCCTCTCTCCCTCTCTGTCTTTCCTCTCTCAGTTCGCATAACGCGATAAATCAGCGGTAGTGGTCGCAATCGGAAAGGAATATTCGAGTCGGTGACCGGGAAACCCGAGAAAAATCGTGATGGGAACGCGTGGGACGTCGGGTAGAGGCAAGAGAATCGTTCCGTTGCTTTCTCGCGTGGATCTTTCGTCGAAAACGAGCCGCCGGAAATCGAAGGTCTCCGTCTAAGTATAGCGCGCGCTCCTCGCTAGCGTAAGTCTGGCCACTGACGTCGAGAAGTGTCAGTATACCCTGGACCGACCGATTCCAGAACAACCACACGCTGTATTCCGTCCCAGTGTCTCGTGAAAATCGCGCCGAAACGTTCAGGCTAAAACGTTTTCGTCCGTTCGAGACGATCGATCACGCACGGATCGATGAGAGCCCAACGGTGTTTCTGTCGCGTGTGAAGTTCATAGTGCTTTGGATCTTCCTAAGTTTCTTTTTCTCTCGAGACTCTGATTTCGCCAGAGATTCGAGTCTCCTTTATTACCACTGTTCTACGATCACGGGAAAGACACTCGGATTTTATTTTATGCTACAGCTTTGAAGAGTCCGCGGGCTCGTAATCATTTCCTGGGTACGTACACGAGACAACAAATTGACGGATTCAATTCTATTTCCCTTTGAACATTTTCTTTGCCGTTTTGGATTCCACTATACGTCGAGCAGACGGATGTATTCAAATCTTGGGGGATACTAACGGGAAAGCCGACCGAAGTAGGACTCTTTGGGACTAGTATGTAATTTACAGACGAAGATTACGCTTTGCAAAAATTATTTGGACCGTTACTCGGCTTACTGTGGTATATATTTTCTGGCAACAAAAGTGTTTTCTAGCTATTCTATTATAGTACACGTCTAGGAACAAAGACACTTGACAGACTTATTTCGGAGATTTTTATATTTTTAGCCTAGTTTTACTGTGGCATTTGTTCTCTGGCGGTAAAACCACTCGAATGAATACTTGGATTCAGGAAATGGAGGTTCAAGAAATTTTTAGATCAATTTTCGAAATCTCAGAGTTCCATGCGTGTGTATATGGGAAATTAACATTTCAGCTCCAATTTTTAAAGAGTACATCCATTGTAAATATTTTTATAAAAATCTCAAGTCGGAAATTTAAAACCACCTTGAATCAATGTGGATAAAAGAAATCATTATTGAGTGGACAAGCATAGACAGCTACGTGCAATAATTTTAATTAAATTCATCATGAAAACCTATACTTCTCACAGCTGTTTCGAAATACATTGGCCTTAAACCAAGAAAGAGACGGTCATTAAAAGATGCTCTCAGACAATTTCAATGTTTTCCAACATTTACAACCCTACACAACACCCAAAACAAGTCCGGCAACTCGCACAGAAAATCCTCGGTTTTCGCATCGAAATTTGGATCTGAAATTTCCGGAGTCAGGCTGCGACGGACTTGGAACATTAAATTTTCACGTGTAGCCGCGTCCGGGAAAGCTCTTTGTCTCAGACATCAAAAGAGGATTTTCTCGAAGGTTTCCGCGGAGGGTCCGAGGACGTTGGCGAAGGTCTCCCACGGGTTCAACGAATTCTGACCGACAGAATATATCGCGTTTCACGGTGCTTTGTGCATCGGGGAAACACGGAATGTAAACGCGAGAGAAACAGAAGAAAGGGGTTCACGAAACGACGCCCACGATTTTCGCAGCGTTTCGCAGTCGGACAAAGGGAAATGCTGAATCACTCGACGCGCCATTCGATCGCTTGGCGCGAAAATAATAACGCGCCACGTGTACTGTACCTGGCCGGCGCGGCGTCACAGCGATTCGAAGAATTCTCCTCGATCCATGGAAAGCTCGAAACATAAACGGGACAATTAGTATGAATGTGCTCGGGAAATTCTTGGACCCGATTCACGCGCAATACGATTTCCTTTGTCTCGTGGGAATTTCCAACAAAATTTTCGCCGAACAACAAAGACGGTGCAAAGTTCGGGAATGTTTGTTTCTCCTGGAACGATTTCAATTCGCGCAAACACGCCGATTTTTGTATTAATAGCTCGGAGTTTGAGGTGGTTTGACATTCTGGTTTAGAGTTTTCACAAAATATAAAGTGGTCCGATTAATTTCAAATTTTTAGAGAACCTTCAGGGAACGTACTGTTACCAAATACCTAAAACATACCAAAGAAACGCCTAAGAAATCGAAACTCGAAATTAAAGCTGTTGTCGTCGTTTTTAAATAATTGTACAGCTTATTTATTTTTACTTAAACCATAGCTACATTCATACTGACGAAGAAGCTACTTCGTTTTCTTGTCTAAAGCGATTGCACTCGGACAAAACGTATCTGAGAGTAAGACACTTTGATTTCTAAAACAAGCCTTGTTCAAGGGAGCACAGCTCGTACAATTTTCATTATTTTGGCTTGAAAAAAATACAACATATACTGCAAATAGCGGTAAATATAACTGCAGAAAATTTAATTCGAGACAGTCTTTAAGTTTCTCTAAAAAAATTCCCAAAGAAGACCGGCTGAAATTGGGTCACTAAGATGAGACACATAATTCCTTAAAAAAAGGTCTTGTTTAAGGAAGTGCAGTTCAAGTATTTTGGCTTCAAAACACTTCATCATATACATCAAACGATAACGCACGTGTGTGCAAAAATTCAAAGCAGGACACTGTTCTGGCTTCGTTAAAAAAAATTCCGAAACAAGGTCGGAGGATGACACTCATTTCGAACACCGTCCGGTGGAGAACAAATTTGTCGCACGATTTCACCGGCTGGTTTCCTGTCCCCGAAATCTGCGACAGACGGTATCTGGGAGAAGCGTCCCCCGTCAAAACAATGGAAATCTGCAGTAGCTGACTAAGTCGCGCAGTTCAGGACCCGCTGCCACGATTAACATCCCTCTTCCCGGTATCCAGAAAGTTGCTAACACAATCGCGCCTAGCCGCCTGTTGCACCACGGAATTCGCTTTAAGATCAACAAGTGGTTCGTCTAAGAGTAACAATGCTTTCTAATGCGCGGGGCCGACGTTCCCGGCATTGCCCAGGACCACGAGAAAGATCTCACGATTGGTCCTTGCCGCGGCCTTCCGACTCGTCGATCTTGCGAAACACACACGAGAATCGTTTTGGCTCCGCTGTCGGCCAACGTGTCCGCGAACGCTTCGAATAATCTCGTTCGACGGTGCTTCGACAAGAAACCGCCTCGAATCCCCGGTTTTATATTTAAACCAGAAACATCCGAGCCGTTCCGCGTTGATTCCTCGCGCGATTTATCAATGATTTTCCCCGGAGGCGCGAACGGCTGCATAAATATTTCGGTTTATCGGCGGAACCTTGCACCGCGACTTCGGGACTGATTTTATTAGTGAATACGCACAAAGTTGTCCTCGAAAAACATTTTTAGAATCGTCTGAAGGAGTACTCGAGCTGTAGGATTTTATGCATTTATGACAAGAATTAGTGCATCGAATACGAAACAATAAAAACGTCTAAAGAATTCCAAAATACAGTAAAGTCCTAAGCCCAATCCTCGGGTCCGTGTTCTGACCTAGATCGTGCAGGGCTACTATTTTCTTGTGACCGCGCCGAACGTAGAAAAGGGCAGCGCGTACGGACACGGACCGCGCGGTCGAAGACGCACTACAGTGATTTCTCTATATATGTCGCCAAGACCTGGATGATAAATGTCGCGGAATTATCCCTACTAGGTCGTATAGCTCCGTTCGGCTTAGATCAAGACTTTACTGTACTGATGTACTTTTTCAATTCTATAAAATTCTTTTATTTTCTTCACTCTCACTTCGCCATTTTTCTTTTTGTTTTCCCAGACTGTCCAGCGAAGTTTTATTATTTCCCGTCCGTCTGTAGTATTTTTACCAAGGCTGAATCTTTGTGCACTGCCGTTCGAGGTCGATTAAGCCAACAGCTTATCGCGAATCTCAGCGATGCGGTTATTTTACGATCCTCTAGCAAAACCGTCCCACGTAACCATTCCGATTTACAGATTCTTTCACGACGTATAAAACTGTTCTTCGTAGAAAGAATCCATCCATTGAACGCGATAAATCGTCTACATTCCGCACAACGGTCGGAATATTCTTAGATCAGGATGCTGTTTTCGATCCTTGAGGCTTAGGGGAGACAGCAATATTAATAGTCGCCATCGAAACATTCCAGAAGACTCTTTTGCAGTCTCACTGTACAATCTTTACCAGATTTGCCAGAATATAATATTTTGCACGAGGCTTCAACGTTCGAATAATAGATTCGACGGTGAAGTCTCTTTGAGATTTTCCAGAATATTTTGCAGAATCGAAAGCTTGAATTTCCGACCGATACTTTCGAATACTATCCATGCTCTTGCAACCTTTTGCGAGATTTGCCAGGGATATTTTAGCACGAGGCTTCAACGTTCGACTAATGAATTCAGCAGTGAGGTTCGCCGATGATCCGATGATGGTAATGAAAGATCCCCGGTGTAAATTGCCCGGGGAATTTTGAAACGCTTCGGTGAACGAAGCACGGGACCGTAACACGTCTGCCAAGCTTCGCCTTTAATTGCAAGACGAAGTCGACGTTCGAGGTAATTTGCAACGCGCGAAGTACACAGAGGGACATCCTCTCCTCGGGCTCTCCCATCCCCTTGGCTTCCTCGTGAATGATACACCGTCTCTCGAAATAGAAGAGCAACGACACCGACGAGATCTTGACATTGTCTTGGCAGCCGCGGGACGCATTGTCTCCGAGAAAAATGGAAACGATTAAGCCGAGATGGTCGTAAAACATGTTCACTGAAAACGGGTTAGCTCGTCGATCCATTTCACTGCCGGTTGACCAGCATCTTTTTATATCGTCGTTTATATCGATCATTTTTCTTACATTTTATCTGACGATTCAATCTGCATTGAGACGAATTATGCTTGCATCTCTTGTGAGATGTTCTATCGAGGATATTTATTAGAACATTGAACATTTTTATGCAATTATGAGATGAATAACTAGGAGGAATTTTGAACGGTGGAAAGCATAGTAATTTTCGACTTCGTAAAATTATTAATGAAGATTTCTATTTGACTCCTATGTAATCGCAATCGGCGGAGAACATTTTGCATAGAAATTCGCAGTCCACTAGAGGCTAGGTATATTTCGATTGTCATGTGAATTATCAATTTTTCTGAAAATTTTGAACGATTTAGGTGCAGAAGAATCGAATTTTGCGAAGGTCTGAATTTTGTTCATTTTTAAAAGATTCCTATAACGTAGAAGGTATAAAAATGGTTTAGTTGGTGAGTTTGTAGGACGTACAACATTCCCCTGCTATGAGAGCATCGATTGGGTCCGTTCGTGCGCTTATAGAGTGCAGCAGATACGATTTTACGATCCTTTTATCGTTCGAGAATTTTACTATGATTTTTCTCCTCCTCTTTTGTGGTAGTAAAACTAGAATAAAATCGAACTATGATGAAACAGTGAAGAGCGGAAGACACGATTTTGCCTTTCCTCTTTTGAATCTTGTAAGACAAGACAAGTTAAATAATCAGCGAATGGTGGGGATGAATAGGCGATTATAAAGAGAGAGGGTCTCGGATTTCGCAGAATGCACAATGCGTGGTAAAAGCAATGAATAACGACTTGGCACAATGGCGTTCTCGACTTGCAACAGTCCGTGGATTAGTCGTTCGAACTATTTATTATCTGCGACTTCGTATTTCATCGCGTGACGTAAGGATCGAGAATACGCGGGATCAAGTTTGAACCCTGTGACGCAGATCGGTTCGTCGGATGGAATAAATAAGTCTACCGTGGTCGAGGCATAAAGCATACGTTGCGAAATATTATTCGGTAACGTCAGAAATTCGCGAAAATCGCCAGATGCGGCCGTCAATGTTACCTTCGACGATCATTGCATGGAAAAATGTTCATTTGCGTTGATCGCTCCCTGAACCGGTTTTACACGTAGCGAAAGGTTAACACACTAGGTTTACGTAAAATAATGATAAAAAAAGTGTGATTAAGAATAATTCAAATAATTTATATCTAATATCTTCAATTAACCATTTTTGAGATTGCAAAGACGCGTCTAAGAGGCGTTGTTCAACAAATTTCTTTGTTTGGGTACAAAATTAAGAAATACGTATAAGAGTATTAAGAAAAATTATTTTTCAAAAATGGCAAAAATTCGGATAGCACTTTTAGTGCTTCGTGAACCTAGTGTTAAGAATAGAGGAGGATGACAAGTCGATCCCGAATCGTCTATACATCATAAAGCGTTGACGAACGGATATAAACAGGAACGCAGGAATTTTTAGACAGTACGTCAGTGGACGGCAAAGTGAACGGTGATCCGAAATAGTAATCTTGAACAGACGTCCGATTCTACCGGTGCTATCTGCTAGCTCTCTTTATGTATCTTAGAAGACACAGCGTTCTTTTGATTTCAATTACGTACGTTCGGTGCGCTCTATATCATCTGCATGACTTCCGACTGTACAGAGTGATCCAAGTGTGCTGGTCAATATATATTTACCGATAGCAAGGGTTCTGGTGAATATAGATTGAGGAAGCTTCGTTTCTGCCATCTTGACTTGGAACTAGTCCAACTGGGCATTTTTGACTCGCCCTATAGCCATTAAACTAATAGATATTGCTGTGACAGTAAAGTCTTGATCTAAGCTCAATCCTCGGGTCCGTGCTGTGACATTGATCGTGTAGGGCTACTATTTTCTTGTGACCGCGTCGACGACGCTAAATACAGTTCAAATGATATCACGTTTAGTGCCACTTTAATCAGAAAAATGCCACGAATAAGTTGGTGAAAGTCCCATACAAAAATAATGAAAAATAAAAAAGTTTTGTAATTGGATTAGTAGTGGTTCACACCGATATACCTGCGACCCGGAACCGGATTACGCGGCATGTTTACACTGTACGTTGCTCGGCGACCGAAGCAGCTCGAGCTTCTTGGCCCCTCGCGGGGTATGCCCCTCAGTGGAGGGGATAGGCGAACTGACTAAGATTGTGTAGCTCCGTACGGCTTAGATCAAGACTTTACTGTACTTCGTTTCCTAAATGATTTAAGCATATAACAGTGTTTACGACCAATTTTCTAAATGCATTTTTACAGGTACTTCTTGTAGACTCGTTAGTAGACTGGATTTTATGCATTTATGGGGAAAGTGGGTTCAATTTAAAATAGTAAAAAGGCAAAAAGAATTTAAGAACAGCTATTCATTATGTTCAGCTTATCAAAAGTATTAAAAGGAAGTCATTTCCATGAAGATTCGCAGTCTCCTCAGTAGTCTCTGATGAATTCTTAAATTTTTGCTTTCTAATGAGGAGGAACGAAGTAATAATGATTGGATTAAGCGAGCAGCAACTATAAATCGCCCTGTACAGTCAAAATAGATCCGATCCGAGCGAACGAAGGGCGAACGTAACAAGTGTTTGTTGCATGTTTCAGGCATGGAGCAGTTCGAGCAACTGCTAACGTGCGCGATATGCCTGGACCGATACCGGAACCCGAAGCTTTTGCCATGCCAGCACAGCTTTTGCATGGAACCCTGCATGGATGGCCTCGTTGACTACGTGAGACGACAGGTCAAGTGTCCAGAATGCAGGGCGGAACATCGTATACCTTACCAAGTAAGTGTCAAACAAACTGTCAACAGCTGGTGACACTAACTCCAAGCCACAACCAACTTTATCGCTGTTGAACATTACGTCAGCTAAACCAACCCTTTGAAATCCTAAAAGATAACAACCTTATAAAGAATTTTTAAAAAATTATGAAAAGAGGGATTTATCGAGGGAATCCTGTTTACCGGTTTCAACTGAATTTTATTGAGATTTGTACGATCTGAAAGAGTTCAAGAAGCAATCCCTGTTATTAGCTTCAGCAGTTCTCCAAGGTGTTCGACTACAGGTGGGAGAAAATTTAAGGGGTGGTTCTTCACGACAATATAAGACGAAAATGAAGAGTAAAAAAATTATAATTTCGGCTTCCAGTTTTAGTTATTAACAATTCAGAATTCGCCTAAAATGTGACAACCCGGCCAACAGAGGTGTACGTTGTGTGCGTTATAGAGGCGCGCGACAGTCACCTATCACGTGACAGATACTCCGCGTGCCTCGCAAGAAGTCACCTTCATTTTCGTTTTACATTGTCTTGGAGAACCACCCCCTAAACTTTCTCCCACCTGTAGTCGAACACCCTGCATAATAGTTACAATAACTATATTACTTTTATATTGTTGGGGACACGTTGGGAATGATTGGTCGGTAGTCTACCCGTTTAAAAATTACGATTTAGTCAGAAACGGACCTCTTCGAGGATTCCAGTAGATAAAGAATTTTTAAAAAACTATATAAGCGATTTAACGAACCAAAATCCTGTTTTACTTAATTTATAATGTACCCGGGTCACTTGCAAAGAGAGTAATATTACGATTGATGTAAAGTTCCTTTGAATTCGCTGTAAAGAGGCGGAAGTGCATGAAGTTTGTCAAAGTTACAAACAGAAACGGGATGAAAAGGTTCTTCCTTTTCCATCCGTGAAGAGGTTCATTCTCACGGCTCCCGGAAGCGAAAGATCAATTTTAACCGAGGAGAAAACAGTGCTCTCGGGATAAATCGCGCGGCGATATGAAACCGTCCGCGATGCAAATGCATCGGTACGCGCGCTTTTCAAATGAACCATACGGCTCCGGAACACGGTTCCCCCGAACCGGGTATAATGCGCGCGGCCATCTCATCTTTATTCAGCGTCGAATCTGCGGCCCCGGGATCCCTCATGAAAGTGGATGAAGTTTCGCGTTTCATAGCGTGACACCTCTCACGAGCCATTTGTCTTACTTCCCCCCCCCCTGCCCCGCCTCGCCGGCAACATCAAACGGTCTGTCGTCGTTAATTAAAGCCACGAAGAAACCATCGACCTGACGATTCCCTATGAAATTCAATTCCGCATAAAAGAGGTCTGGAAAATACCTGCTCGAGAAACCAGGCCTCGAAAACTCTTGTAAAATCGATTCGAATTCACCGAGCAATTATAAAGAACCAGCTATTATTTTATCGATGACGAAGATTAGCCGAAACTAATAAAATTTGGTTTGCTTAGCAGATTGTAGCAAAACATTAATTTTCGAGTTTGTGTAAGAAACGGTACCGGTTATATATGACTGATGTGGCTTTTAATAAATAAATGTCTGCTCTCATATTCGTCAATTAGACGTTCATGAGTGCTAACTTAGACCTTTAAGCTTCGAACAGTTGATTTTGAAGCAGTTACAAATCCTCAAAAGGAATTTCTTTCTACACGGGGAGTCGTCGCGATTATTTCGGATGACTCGCCAGAAACTTCTCTGTGATCTAACGAACATTGTGTTGTCGCAGGGTGTCCAGGCGTTTCCAACCAACGTGACCCTCCAGCGATTCCTGGAATTACACATCGAGATCACAGGAGAGCTGCCGGACCCTACCAGCGGCCAGACAATGGAACGGTGCGGCGTTTGCTCCGAGAAAAGCTACTGCTCCCTCTGTGTCCACTGTGAGAAAAAGTGTTGCCCCGAGTGCAAGGACGCTCACATGGACATCCTCAGGCGTGAAATTACGCGCATCAATTCCCAGGTACGAGAATACCCCGGCGATCGTGGAAATCCTTTTCGAATACCTCGAGCCCTGCAACGTCCACCCACTCAACCTCCTACACACACCCCCTTTTCCACCACCCCTCAGGATCATGGAATTTACGGAGAAACGGCGAATCGTTGTTTTCCCTGAACTACCAGGGATTGGACCGCGTCGAGAGATTGTTTTTTACGCGAAACAATTTCTCACACCGCAGACTTTTCATTATTTTCTCGTGTGGAAAGCTGCGTGGAAATATTTAATACTGGAAACACTTCAACCCCCTTATTTTGTGGGTCGCTGGAGGCTATGTGGATCCTGTCAGAAATTATTGACACTTCATCCACCATAGTTGGAGATCAAATTGTTCGTCAGTAGACTGCGGATTTTATGGATTTATAAAAAAAAAAGGATCGAATGCAAACATTTCAAGAATATAAAAATACTGTCGTATTTTTTCCGGGTCTATTCAATTATTAAGAAAAGAAATAAATGTCTATGTGGCTCCTGCACCATGTAATAAATATAGAGAATTTTTATTTCACATAAAATTCCGCAATCTACGAATCAGGATCGCCATCCCTCCATTTTCACCCTAGAAACCCTAGAAAAATAAATAAATAAAACATCGCTCTGAACGACCTTAGGACCCACCCGTCCATTGTCGTCCTTTTTAGGAGACAACAAAAACGCATTGTGAATATTTAATTTACCTCGAAGGGCGACAGAACATTTTCCGCGTATTCTTCGGGGACGTTTCCAGGGGGTTGATAGAAGCAGACAATATAGGTTTCGCCCTCGTCGCCGATCGCCATACCGATTCCCATCGAAGTAGTTCCTTTCCATACCAGTTGCGTGAAGTGTCGCACGTCTTCGGTGTTTTTCACCGTCTCCTCGCCGTACTTGAAGTATCTACCCTCCCTGTACCTGGGAACCAATTAAACACGGGTGCACGTAGCCCCGGGAATCATTTGAATTTCAGATCCGCGAAATTTCAGACGAACGCGCCCCCGCAGAAAATAGCAATGGAGTCGGGATAATAGGTTTTCAGTGTTTGTCGGGGACTAACCAGAGTTCCAGCGGATCCTCTGGCTTTACATTTTCTGGCGCGCCCCGAAGGAACCCCGCGAATATGTTCTCCCCGTACTCTGGATCCGATTTGTACGCGGGGACACCCAGCACTGCCAAATGGTCCGCCCATTCTTGCGCGGATTCGCTCAACTGCAAATTCGGAAGAGTGATCAGTGCCATTGATCGCTCGGAAATATCCCTGTACGCCCCTAATTTCCATCAGATTTACCGGAAATGCCGAAACGCAATAAACCTCATTTATTTCCAACGTTACATTTTCGACAAGTTCGGATAATGGAGATTCACTAGCTACTCAGATCACGTGTCAATGTCACTAATAGCAAGCCGAGCTTTAGTTCGTATAATAGAGTCAGTATGTAGTAATAACTAAATTATGTAATAATTGGTTTGTTCATTGCAGAAGAACAAAATTTGATTTCGAGTGGCTTCTATACTAAATAAATTTTGCGATTAATCATGATCGACTTTTTTTTTTAATTAAAAAGCTCGTTCTGTTAGCAACATCTGCGTGGGAGCTTTTTGAAGTTTGTGGGTTAGGACCGTCGAAGACTCGAGAAGAATAAGTCCCAGCGATTCTGACGATCAATCTTTTATGAATTTAAGGATGAATCGACCGGAGCTCCATTCGCTCGGAATCTGATAAATCTTTGGCGAAACAAGACCAGAGTTGGATTTACGATCGTCTAAATAAATCCCGGTCGAACGGATTAATAAAAAAGATACATGCCCACGCGGAGTATTTAGCCGAGGGATACACAGCAGGTTCCATTTTTCACGGGGTGTCACGGGGGCACCGTGCACGGGACAAATGAAATATTTCCTGGAAAAATAAGAACGCGGCCGTACCTCATCGATAATTTCCAACGGTGGTGAATTATGGGTCTCTCTGTACTGATTATGCAGCTGCAGAAATGCATCGGCGAAGTCCGGAGGGAATTGCCTGGGAACGAGACTGTTGTTATCCCGTATTCGCGCGATGAAAATGTTCCGTTGCGTACTTACGTCATGATTTATTTATGTGAGAAAAATACGGTGCAACATATCGGTTAATATTTGATACAGCACGGAGAGTTGAACTGCGAAAGGGAAATTCAGCTACATTTTCGATGGCGCGGAGGTGTCTCGGAGGTTTAGGTTAGGCGTGCAAGAATCGCCGACATCGTTACAAACAATCGCGAAACAGATTTCGGACTGCTCTTCCGGCGCGCGGGTCGCGTCTTTGTTCCGGCACAATGGCGGACTTAATGAAATGCTCCGCGTCGCACGCCGCTCAAAAGTTTAATCCTGGAGATGGGGGCGCGACGATATATTCAAATCGTCCTTCGTATCAGACACGATTCGATTCGATTCGACCGCGAATTCAGGTCAAACAGAACCGTCCTGCAACTACGCGCTATGCACTGCCCGGCCGAAAATAAACCGGCCCGTATATTTGTTCGCCCCCTAATGCGTGCAAAACAAACGCCCCCTCCGTGTGAATTCTATTTCCATGCGAAACGCCCGACGGAAATACACCTGGAGAAAAATCATCTTCCGGGGTCCTTCGCGGATTCCAGTTGCCTGGCCCTGAAAGCACGGAAACAGTCAATTCAGTGTTTCGAAATTATAAATTCGCTTCTGAACGAGTTCACAAAAGCGAAAGCATACATTTAGGTTCCAGTTGAATATATCGATTAGTAGCAGTAGGCCTTGATCGCGTACAATTACTTCTGGCATTTTTATCTGACTCGATTAGGCTATTTAAGCAAGATTACAAAAATATTGAAATAATTATTTTGAGATTACAAATGCATTTCTGGAGAAGACATTAGAAATATTATTTTAGGAACTGTTGCTCTGCCCATAGACTGAGCTGGGCTAGAAAAATATTTGAATAAAAATTTAAAAATTATAAATGTATTTCTAGAATAGTTTACGAAGACAGAAGTGTGCATTTGGGTTTCTTTTGAATATTCTAATTAGCAGAAGTAACCCTTGTACATGTATGATTCTTTTCGAAACTGCTGTCTGGCCATAGGCAGGGCTATACTACTTAAATCAATCCTTAGGGGAATTCTATCTTCTTCTGAATTGGGATGATTAATACAAGAAGGCAAATTCGATATTTTCTTTCTTCTATACATTTTGAAATACCACCACGTTGTTTGCATGTGACATTATCCAAAAATATTCATTCGTTCTGTATTATTATTTAATGATATTTGTGACAGTATCTGTGAAAACTGTTGAATCATTTTTATCGTTTAGACCTTTTTCCACAGAGATAATTGGGAATATTATACTCATATTTTTATCATTAATACACACAAATCAAATCATAAAAGTTCGTGCGTAATTTTAAAGAAGGGTTCTCCCATATTATACAATTCCTTTCACTTCCACAATAATTGTATTGCATTTCATTGCATCTGTAGAAGATCTTGTAGAATCACAAACACCGTAAGACAATGCAAACTTATGGAATTTTACACATATGAAGAATCTGTGTCAATAAGAATTTTACAATGAATTATTCTGATACTTCTTCTTTAACATGCTGTAATTAACAGGGCAATTAAGGGCAACTAGCAGTGTCCTGGGGCAATTATTGCAACGTCTAAACGAATTACAAATTCTGGAAACGATCCTTCCGATATCAAATCCTTGTCAGTGACTCAGGTCCTCCTGATTCATTTTATCGTCCTGTAGGCCAGTTTACCACGCGAGTAGTGCGACCAGAGCAATTAGCAGGGTGCCGGGGGTAATTGTCGGGGAACGTTTCCACGGAAGATTCTGACGGATGGTCGGTTAATCCTGTTTGCAGATACGCAGAGGGTTACACAGGCTGCAGGACGCGTTGGCGCTTGTGGAGAAGAACACGCTGGGTCTGCAAACAAACTGCGCCTCGGTCACGGAAGAGGTGGACGAGATTTATCGGAGGCTGAGCAAGGCTTTGAAAGACCGTACCGAACATCTGCGTAACGAGGTCGATCGATACCTGAGCACCGAGCTCAGAGGCCTGATTCAGCTCAAAGAGAATCTCGAGTTGGAGATCGCGAACATCCAGAGCAACTGCGACCTGGCGGAGGCTCACATCAACGAGAACGTGCCATGGGACGATTCCGAACTTCTCGACACAAAGGAGCTATTCCTGCGCACCGTGGAATTCATCAGGTTCGTCGACCCTCTCATCCAACCATAATCCGTCGCGTCTCTTATTTTTCTGTCGCCCCCCCCCCCCTCCCACCCCACCTTCCCTCCCATCGGATTACGACATAAGTAATAGTTCCACGGGAATTACTCAGCTGGGAGCACGTTCCGCGAGAGACACGGAGGAACATAACCTTTTATTTTCGAACCTTGTTCGCTCGAGGGCCGACGCAGGCTCCAATAAGAAAACAAATTCCGCGCCGATACCTGTTATCTCTCGAAACGCGCGCGCGTGATGCTCCTTCGGGACCGTTCTACGGGATTTAGATCCCATTTTTCCAGGAACTTGTCTTTCTTTTAATTATCGGGAAACTCACCCCCCTCCCATAGCCTTCCCGGTGTCTTCTAGCTTTAATCACGTTATGGACTCGTTCCGATTCTTTCTTTTTTAAAGGAAAGGCTTATCAACGATATTGAATTTTCGAGAAGTAGACACATAGGTACGTAGAAAATAAGCCAACTTCGCGTTCATTTTTCTCAGAATCTACAGCAGCTATCAATTTCAAAATTTTAGAGCATCTAGTATCACACTACATGTGCATTTTAGCCGAAGTGAATTTTGAAATATCGAATAGTAAATATTATACAACCATATCAACGTGTTTACCTTTTTACATTCTTACCTTCAGACGAGTCGGGCTAGATGATGCTGCTATTTCAGCAGTCGACCGAATTTCAAAAAATCCTTCGGTCAAAATACGTGCTATCCTCAGCACTGGAAGCACAAAAAATATTAACTCGATCGTCCAAATAGTTATTGAGAAAAGGGAAAAAGAAGTTGTCTGATTTTCGCTCCCCTTAAAGAGCACGTTAGGGTTGAATAAAACGAAACGGTGGAATTAAATTTCTAGTAAATTTGGCAAGACTGTTTGTTAAAAAATTCCAGTATATTCTCCGAGTCTCCAGCATGCAAATTAGGGGCAGACAAAGCACCGTAACTACGAGGACCGTCGCCAAAAAGGGGAAAGAGTAGAATATGATTTTACGGGCGAAAATAATCGCAAAGCGAGAGTGCGAGTTCCAAGGAGTCCGCGATCGCGATAAAAGCAATACGTCCCCGCGGCTAATACGTAGTACGATTGTAGGATATATGGCGACACTTACACGGGCCATCCCCGGCACGACCAACGCCATAAATCTCTAGTTCCATCGGGAAGCTAAAAGCCGGGCGTATTCTCAAAGGGGAGCGTGCCCCGAGCGTGCGCGAGCTCGCGGGCGAGGACCGCAGTCGGAAAATAATGAAAGTTTTCCTCTAATTTTATAACAATCGTAGTCGGTACGTGGAACGCCGCACTTTTCCAAATTGCTTCTCCGATATTCCGCGAAACTTTCCGCCTTCCCCGAGGTGCTCCACCCCCGGCGCCCATCCCGCCGGGTTTCGAACCTGGTGGCGCGATGGGGTAGAAAGGAGCCGGGGACGAGTCAACTTTTGCACTGAATCCTCCGCGTTCGCATAATGCGAGTGGAGACCCTTTCATCCCGGAGCCTTGTCGAAAATTCCGCTTGCTCCTCCAGTTTGCCGCGCGGGCGACACCACGCGGCATACTAACCGACCCTTTCGTTTTTAAACGCTCCCCTGTCTACGGCCGCCTCGCGACGGTTATCGCTCTCGTCGAAGGAAAACGTTGGCCGGAGAATCACCGCGCGAGAGGTACTTCGAAAAATTGTACTGCGCTTCTTGTTAGGGTGCTGAACTAACAAATACTGGGACGATCTGGGGCAGGAAGATATACGAATAGCTTTCTCCGACCCTCCGCAGGAAAAGGAGTCTTCGAATCTCTAGGGGATGCTCGAGTTAACCCTTTCGTGTTCGAGAGCGGCAAAGTCAAATGTCGGGAGTCTTTTGTTACTTCTTACCTTTTTTATCTGACCTTTTTAAGAAAACATGTTCGTCCTGAAGAATTGGTTAGGCAATCAGAGATTTGAGAGATTTTCTCAGACTGGCACCATACAGTTTGTACTATTGAAATCTTCCGTCGGGATCAACGTTTTGCAAGCGTTCCAGCTAGCTTCATCACCAGTGTGTCAAGAAAATGGTTTTCGAGCTTAATGAGATAAAATGTTAATTTGCCACGTTGAAATAGTTCGTTGTACCCTTTAGGAATAGAGGCATTCACAAAATCCTTTTATTAAAACAATTTTGGATGACTTAAGTCCAAAGAAGGAAATATTAGAATTGACAGACCACAAAAATGTAAAAATCTAGCTCCACTATTGACCATTTAAAAACTGTATGCAGCCGCAGGATAGAATCAGAGCGAAATATGAAAAGGGGAAGCAATAGTAGATAGAGAATAGTATTTGCGAATCGACTGGCAGAGTGCGTTCCGAAAGAGCATTATTTGTCTGTCGAGGATGTAAAATGAGAGTTTAGGGTTAATTTTCGCTGTGATTGCAGGAACTTCGAGTACGAGGCCGGGGATTACAGTCGTCGGGTGCGTTTCGTGATGGCGCACGATCCGAACCAGCTGGTCCTTCACGTGGCGGGTTACGGCGAGCTGAATATTAAGCCAGAAACCGGAAGCGGGGGATTGCTGGGTAGTTCGAGCAGCCTGGTGCCTCCTGGAGGATCGCCGGGACTCATGAGGAGCAAGAGCGACCATCGTTTGGCTTCGCAGTACCGGCAACAAGAGGAGGAACGGCTTGCGAGAAATCGATACGTGCCCGAATACGAGTAACTATCTACTTTTTCACATTTTTATCCAACAATCCGAAACCAACGTTTCCTTCTCCTCCTTCTCCGTAAAACTTGCCACGGCAGTGTCCTTTCTAGTCTAAACCTGCGTCCACCTGCAGCTGCTTTGCATAACAGCCGCTGCTACATAAACGCCACGCGAACCGGCAGCAACCGCGTTCTACCGACGAGGGTAGTCTCGTTAAACTTTTTCCACGGGTTAAGCGGGGCCAGAGAGTTATGCGAATATTCCGGGAGATTACCCGGGGAAATGTATTGCCACGATTATGCCACTTTTCGTGAGGTGAGCCTGCGGCAAAAAATAGCGTGGCTTCGAATGTACAGTCTTATAGAGTTGCGTTTCTTCTTCGAGATTCGGTTATCGAAGATGATATAAAAATCGAAGTAGTCTATGAAATTGTTGAAGTTTTCTCTTCATGCAAAATTGGAGAAGATGTGGGAGGCGTGAAGGATATAAAAATCGTAGGGGATACGAAGATCCTGAAAGGTACATAAATCATTGAAGATATAAAAGTCGTAGCAGATATGAACATCGTGGAGAATATAGACATCGGAGGCGATGGAAAAATTTTTAGAAGTCTATGCAATGATACCAATTCGCTCTTGATGAAAAATTGTAGAAAAATAAAAATAAGGAACATATAAAAATCATAGGAGATGTGGCACTTGTAAAAGACATGAAAATCATACTGGATAAAAATCTTGGAAATCTATAGGGTTTTCAAATCTTCTGTCCAGGGAAAATTCGAGAAGTCATAGAAGATATAAAGATCATAAAAGACATAAGAATTGTAGAAGGTATAAAAATCGTGGAGAGTATGAAAATCGTAGAGAATATAGAAATCAAAGACGACAGAGAAATCTAAGAATTCTATGAAGATATGAAAATTTTCTGTTCGCGTAAAATTAGAGAAGGTATACAAATCGTAGAAGATATAAATAATTACAGAGGACATAAGAATTGTGAAAGGTAGACAATTTGTAGAGGATATAAATGTCGCGGCAGACGCAAGAACCGCAGAAGAGTCGCTAACGATTGGACGGTGTGTCAGACAATTTCTGGAAAAGAAGAAGGAGTTGAGGTTCGAGTCAGCGGGTGTTCTAAGGAGGAAGGAATTCAGCTTAGGTGACCGGTAAAAACTAGTCTGACCATGGACGCGTATTACTTTGGACTACCGCCAAACGGGATCCGTGGCGGGCATACATTTTTCAGGATGTCCCACATATCTATTCTAGCGAATGTTATAAATACACGGCGCGGCTCTCCTCCGGACGTATCTTTTTCCCAGGGCCGTTTCGGAGCGGACCGAAGCGGGGAGGAGCGGAGAGCACAGCTTCCTCGAGGCCGAAATAGGCGCGCTCGAGTTTAATTACTGGCCCGTTCCCCGTGTGATCCGCCACGACCGGTTTTATTAAGCCACCTCGTCAAAATGTAAATGAAAAGCTTCTGATATAATGCCCCCACCCCATCTCGCGTAATAAACAGTAATTAACGCGAGTTCAGGGCACAAACTGCCGTGTCCTCGATACCGCAAAAAGAAAACCGCAGCTACCCCCTCTCGCATGAGTTACCCCCCTCAAACCCCGGCTAATTCGCTGGTCTTCCTGATAATTACAGTTAATTACTCGGCCGAGACCGGCTGCACGCAAGAAACCGCATTCATGCGAGAGCCTTTCGAAAGTTTTTCGACCGCCTCCGCTCGCTCCCTGTCGTGACTTATTTGTCGCTGGATTACAGGACGGTGCCACCCTTTGATTTACCGCGCTAAAGAAAACGGTAACTGCCGTGCTGGCCAAGAAAAGAACGCTGAATTTGCCAGAGAGAAAACAGCTCGAGGAAAATTAAAAATTTCAAACGAGACAGAAAATCAGTTGAATACAACATTACAGAAAGTAATTGCCTTTGAGGGTGATCGAGGATGGAAAACGATTTGGAATGAGACAAAGATACGATCAAATTATACGGTAAAGTACCCGCTGCACTCGACATGCGAGAGGAAATGGTAAATGTTCGCGGAGAAACGTGAAATTTTCGGTTTAAAGGGAAATCAGTCTGGGGAAAATTAAACATTTCTATCGAGCTAGAAAATCAGCTGAACAGAAGAGTATAGAGGGTACAGACTTTGAAGGAGATCGAGGGTGGAAAAAAATTTGCTATGAGCCGAAAATGTAATTAACTACTTTAAAGATTGACCAAGCGAAATAACATGGAAAATGTTCGTGATAACCTTTCCCCTCAGTTCACCAGGAACGAACGCTCGTCGAGGGAAATTAAAAATTTGAGACGGCTAAGAACTTCGGTATTCCATCTTGTGTCTGACAACGGATAATTGAAAATTCTTTTATTGGCTGTTTGCACGCCCCTCGCCGCTCCAGATTTCGTGAAACGCTCCGACGAAACGTGTTCCGATTCGACAACAACGCCAATGAAAATTGTAAGACTTTCGAGTGGACTAGAGGGTGGAGCATTTCACAGGAGATTACTTCAACCCTTCTGTGCAATCCCTCCACAGGCGCTTCAATTAATTCAAACCTTGCTTTCTTGGCAACGATTAGGGAACGACCAGCATTTAAAAGTCTTCATATCGGAATTAAAAGATGTAATATAAATTTCAGTTCCATCGACAGGAGCTTCAATTAATTTAAATCTTGCTACCCCAAGAACAATTAAGAAACAAATGGCACTTAAAAACATAATTTCATATGGAAATGAACAAATTGCGTCTTGCAAGTGAAGTTCATTAAATTGAATTGAAGATTGCTCATTTCAGAAATCTCGAGGAAGATTGCCTTTGGAAGAACGGGCTGAAAAATTAGGAAAAAATTATTGCAAAAAACCCGGGGCAGGAAAATTGGATAACATCCTCGACGTTGCTTTGCCAAACCTAATCTTCCCTTCGGGCGAAGAATACCTCAAGCAACCATAAGCGGAAGGTGCCTAGACGGAAGCAGCGACAAACCGGATCAATTACCGTGAACGCACACCTGCCCCGATTTTCTCTCATTACATATATCTACGCCGGTGTCAGCGAAACGATAATTAAGCAACACTCCGGTAAATCCGACGGAACTATTGCTGCGCACTGCTTTGAAAAGCAGATAACCCGGTTCCCGTAAAATCACGAGGAACGAAGCGCTCTCGGCAAAGGGATTAATCGCAACAGAGAAAATCGTTATCCCTTCGACAACGTGGAATTACCAGTCGAACTATAGGGTTATCTTTTAGTATGCCTTGCTACGTAACTCCACGGAAAAATATCGTTCAATTTTCCGACGGGAAAGCGTAAGTAGAAAATCATGAAATCACCGAGACCGAAGCACTGTTGACAAAGGGACTACCCGCAACAGAAAAAATCGTTGTGCCTTCGACAGTCAACTTAGAATTATTACCCTAACTGTAGGGTCATCATACAGCCTATACCTTGCTGTAGCTGCAGGAAAAAGTACCGTTCGATTTGGCAACGGGAAAGTGCAATTAAAAAATCGTAAAATCACAGGGACCAAAGCGTTCTTTACCGAGGGATTATTCGCGACAGAGAAAATCGCTGTCCCTTCCACGGTGAACTTATTACCCTAATTGTAGGCTTATTTTTCACCCTAAAGCCCACTGTAGAGCTTCACGGAAAATTCTCATTCAATTTAACGGCGGGGAAGTGTAATTAAAAAATCGTAAAATCAAAGAGGCCTGTTGACAAAGGGATTAATCCTAACAGGGAAAAACCCTTTGATAGTTAATCCAGCACCGTCCAATCTACAGGATTAATTTTCCAGTCGATGCCTCGGTGTCGTTCCAGGAAAAATGTTGTTTCATCAGACGATGGGAAATCGTAATTAGAAAAATCGCGACTCGTTTAGCAACGCATCCGTCGTTCGAGATTAACGGGAGGCCAAGAACCGTCGCTTTGTAGTCAGGCTTCCTCGGCTCGAGTCGGGGGGACTTGAGCGGGATTGTTAGTGACAGCAAGGAAACGGTATTACAGGATCTACATCCTCCTCCTCATCCTCATCCTCCTCCTTCTCGTCTTCCTCCCACGTCTCGGAGACGGGTCACTTGGCTCCGGTGTCTTCGACGACAATGTACTCCAATTTCGAAATTGCCCTGATAAATCTAGAGATTCTCGATCCCCGCCGCGTTTTCTTTCTTTTGATCCTTTGTTCTAACCATCGCCGCGATTAATCTTGAGAGGCACGCTCCGAGAACACCACCTTCTTTCTGAAAAGGATAAGACATTCTGAAACTCACTTTGTTCGGAGTGCAAATTTTTTTTTAATACGGAAGCTCATAATTTTGTTGGTTTATTCTGCTCCTTTTTGTGCTATCTATTCAGAGGAAGATGTGTACCACGATTCACGATGTTGTACTCGTCCAGTGCAATATTTCAGATCGTCATAATTTCCGTTGTGGATTGCAAAAGGAAATCTATTTTGTACGTGTACAAAATTTCAGAAACATTGACTCGTATTAGCCAGAGAAAAATGAATTCAAAAAAGAAAAATGTGTTCAAAGAATTGCGTACAGTTTCATCGTAGGGAACATCGTTAAATCTTCTGCTTTAAAGAAAATCGGATCACCACATTCCCTCTCAAGATTGAATCTAATAAAGCGATTGAACGAAACGATTAATTGATCGTCAAGCCTGAAGAGTACAGTAACGCTTCGCTACTAGCTCGCCCAGCCATAGCCACGCCACTGACCCCTAAAAATCACTAACTCCATAAATCGGTAGAGATACTTAGCAGTCATCTTCATTGATCCATCCTTCATCCTAGGCTCGGTGCGCCGCAGAGAAAACTCACCTGAGATAAAGTTATCACTTCCACAGTTACGATGCACCCGAGTACGAGGTCCCGAGGAACAAGTCGAGGTACCGGAGCCGTTTCATGCGGCACCGTGACGGCGACGATTCTGACGGTGACACGAGGTCGACCGTCCGGTTCACGTCAACGCCTCAGGAGTCTTCAGGGCTGCGGGAAAGGGTTTTGGACACGGAGGACGCGGCCCGTGGCCCTTTGTCCGGCATCTTCCGGCTGACCGATTCGCCTAGAGTCATGAGGAAGCTGCAGGAGTATGAAAGGGCTGGGAAAAGGAAGAAAGAAGAGCCTGCGACGCACCCCGTGCAACCACAGCCGCCGAAGCCTCAGGTTAATTGAATTCTTCGCTTTATCTTTCTGTCTGGTGCGATCTCTCGCTCGGATTCGCGATTCTCTATCCTCGATCATCGAAACAAAATTGTGTCGATTCGAGATCGTACACTGTAGGTCTTGCTGAAACTCACGACGCACAGTGGGCTGAAATTGCAAATAAAAAAATTAATGAAATTCGTGTCCTCTGTTAATTAGATATTAATAGACTGCGGATTTTTATGGAAAAAATTGTTTTCATCAGTTACAAGGCACGAGAACCGAATAAAAATTTTTTCTCCCATTAACAATAAATCTGCCGAGCATTAAAATTAGCTAGCATGAATTATAAGAATGACAAGATTTAATTTATGTAGATTTCGTACGATTTTGATTGCTATATTACTGTTATTACTATGAAGGCATCTTTGTAACATTCATAATTTTTGTGCTGTCACGATTTTTACTCATTTTTGTCATAAAACCGGCAGTCTAGACATTATTCAAAATGCAAAAGACGGTTTAATCTGATGATACAGATAAAAAAAAGGAACGAATTTGAGTGTTAAAATAAGTCGAGAAGGTGAAACACAATTTTCAAGATTGACGGAGCTGAGGCTGGTGCGTCTGACCATGGCCAGCCGATTCAATTTACAACATTAAGCGAAAGTTTTGTCCTGTTTTCAATTTTATTGTTTTATACTGGAGTCACGAAGTATGTCTAATTTGGTATATCTAGATGCAGTAAAAGCTCCCTGAATGGACCTGGCTGTAACCAGTTTCATGACACGAAAATTTTCGGATTAATTCCACGTGTTTTACGGAAGTGGCCCACTGTGCGACGACCGGATCGACCGGATTTCATTTGCAAAAAAAAAAAACATTTCCGTACACAGTTGAAACCGCTCGGGCTCGTTCAGTTTTAACATTGGTTATTGATTTCCCGGCTGCACCCTCCAACCATCCGCCCCCCACACACCACCGAAAACATTCTGTTGGGTTTTATGGGCTCCTCCTGGGCCGGAGGATACGGGGAGTACCGCGGATGATTGTTGTGTTTATAACAGGGATCGAAAGAGTTACAGAACTTTTTTAAGGGCTCAAACTAAAACACGACTTGTGGAACTTCTTTCGAAAAGCATTCTCACATTTATGTACGAAACGCGGACGGATGGAGACAGGCTCTTGAAATTTATAGTTTTAGTACGGATAATGTCCATAAAGTACGGAAATAAACATCTTTACACTGAAGGAACGCATACTCCGTAAACATTTTTCCAGCAGAGGAAACACGTAGTACGATCTCGAGCATTGCAAGCAATACTGAATTTTATTCAGTTACTACGATAATATTAAATAATTACAGAAGATAAATTGGCATGGCTCAAACATATTTTTCGTAGTGTTTCCTGTCTCCATGCAACATTTTTCATACAGATTCTAAAATTCAATGAGTACACTTTTTAACCCTCTGTATGCTATGCCGGAGTCATTCGTGACCCATCGTGGCGGGGATAAGCTCAAGCAACAGTCAATATGGACAATTTTATTCCGATATAAGACGATGCTTTTTATTTCGAGATAAGAAAATCGTTATCTCCTCTTCTTCTTCTTCATCCGGGATACGACGAAAGCTGGTTCCGAACCATCGCCTTATATCGAAAAAAAACTGTAGTGAAATATAGGCGTGGGTCAGAAATGATTCCTGCATAGGCCTAGAACTCGTAATAGTCCCAGGGTTATAGAAGTTCCTGGAGGCAGCTTCTTTTTCAATTTCATGGGATTTTTTCTCGGGCGGAATATTTGAATGAAAAATTTTTTAACAGAAAGAAGACTGTTTATTTCGATCTCTGGTTTCTTTATAATTAGAATCTTGGACGGGAGATCCCGCGGAAAATTACTATGGCAACGAGCTCGCTAAATAACCGACACTGTCGCTCAAAAGTACCAACTTTCCCATTTCCTATAAACGAATAAGTGATATTTGATAGATGACCAGTTAGTTGAACTAGATTCCAAACAGGGTACCGGTGAAATATGGTCCCTGGTTTGCATAGATGCTGTTTAATTATTCCGCAACGTCGGTTTTGCATACTTGTGGATTATTAAATGAGTGCCGGAAGCTTGAATTTGATATGACCAGTTTTCGCTATTTAGTTCCCTGAAAAGACTATTTTATAGTTGATTTAATCGTCGAGTGCTTGAGATAGACACATAAATTAATCTAATATGCTATCGTTGCTTTGTTTAATAAATTCTTTAGCTGATACTGTTTTCTGTGATTTAATCCTTCGTTCTAGAAGCTTTTCAATTTTCTATTAAGAAAGAATTGTTGAATAGTTTTAAGCGCAGCGTACCATAAAGCTAGTAGGTTAGCATGTAGGTTAGTAGAAGATTTTATTAATTCGAAGATATTTAAGTTTGTACTGGTTATGTGACATTACCTTTTGTACTAATTTTATATAATTCTTTTTGGTACGTCAGAGTGCAACTACGGTGAGATTAATTTTCTATTTATTTTGTTACATAGAATACATACATATATATATATATATATAGAAACTAATACAATTGTAGGAAGTAGGTAAATATTTTATATTAGTGGGGTTAACCATCAAGTGGTATTTAATTCCCAGGAATTTTAGACGGAACTCTTGCAATCACGGCGATACTTTTGAGCGTCAGTGTACAGATCGATGGCTTCTCGAGTTCCGCGTGATCGTGTCCCGCGTGTCACGTTAGAAATAAAAGTTCAGCGACTAAAATAACGATCATGGTTGTGAATGGAAGCTCGTCAATTTCGCATGGCCCGTATTTGTTTTTGACAGTGATCCGACCGCGGTGAAATTTTACCACGGATTCCCTTATTACGGCGGCTCGGCGGGGCCGTAATACATTCGAATATCTCGTGATAGATCGTCCTGGATCCACGAATAACCCGAAATTTTCGATCAGTGAACGCGTGTATACATTCTACCTAAATTGCGACGTAGTCTCGTAATAATACGTGCATAAATGAGTGCATAAAAAAATGCATAAATGACGGCCCTCCCAAGAGAAGCCCTCAAACATAATTTTGATATCCAAGATATCGGGGACAGTGCGCGCGCGCGAGAGAGAGAGAGAGAAAGAGAGAGAGAGGGAGAGAGAGAGAGAAAGAAAGAGAGAGCAAGAAGCAATGTGTGTGCTTGATCTCCGGGTCTCATGAATTTGTAAATAATTGAAGAGTGGATGAAGCGTGGAGACACGACAAGTATTTTTGTACCAAAGTGCGATCCTGTTATAATACAAATGAAAGAATACACGAATACTGTTATTTCTGCTCCCAGAACTGCTCGTATTTCCTTCTCGCGACAGACCACCCCATTCTCCGTCCTACCCGCACCATGATCTTCGCCCAATGGCACACACGAGACCGCAGTTTCAAGAAGACTGAATAAACTTGTTGCTTCTCGGCTACTTTGTTCAAAAGCTTCAATTTCGGCTGGGTTTTGCAACTTACAAGAATTCGCCTATTATTTTGCCCCTATTCTATTTCACTCTCCCTTTGTTTCAGAAACTGATTGCTTTTTCCAAGCTCTGTTTTTCTTTTTTTTTTTTTAAGGCGATCGGATCTTCGAAATCTGATAATGTGTGAAAAATGAAGTCCAGGAAGATGACCGCATATTTTTAATTTCGTTGCATAATTATCCGCATTCTGCCGCAGTGTCTTAATCCCGGCGAACCGTGGAATAGAAATAAAGGAATTCTCGCGTGATCGTGGCTTTCATATTTGCACCGATAAATAACGCAAGAAGCACGTAGTATTTAGAAACACGTAATCGCCGGTGAATAATTTAACGCGGCCGCGAGACCGTGTCGCGTAAGCGAGAAAACAAAAATGCAACGAGGGACGATTAATCAGGAACGTTTCAGCTAAAGTCCACCACGCGTCAGCAGTGTTAAATAATTCTGTTTATCGCGTAGGTACAGGTCAGAAAGGTACCAACCGCGATGGCGAGGCAGACCAGCGAGGACGACGAAATTTCCAGGATCAAAAAGCAGAATAAAACCGCGGCCGCACCTGCGACCGAGACCGTCGAGGAACGACAACCTGCCACGACACCTGCACATCCACTCCCCAGGGATGCACCCCCTGAAAGAGAACCGGATGAACCTGCGCGAAGACCGATGACAGCAAGGTATCTCCTTCCAAATTTTCATCCCATTTCTGAGCTACGACAGATCCTTTAACCCCCAATTTTTCCGAATTTTCTGATGAGTTTGAGCTTCTGAAGGACAGTAGTAAAAAGAGATGATAGCCCAAAGCAGTCTTCTCTAGGTTAAATACAATTATCACATGTAAATATGACTATTACACTGCGAACTTTTATGCAAACATAAATTTTCATGAATTATTTTCTCGAGTTCAGGATCAAAGACAATTTTTCTACAATCCAATTTAAAAGATCACATCTCTGAGACCGCTAATGAAATTCATGACAAATTCACCGTTTAATATTTATGAAACAATCTTTACATTCACACCCTTAAAAATCAGAGGGCCCTACCAAAGTGTCAAACAAAGTATTTCGCTCATATTCCTATTTATTTATGAAAGCTATATTTGAAAATAATGTTGTACATTCTACAACACTGTATTATAGAATCGCCTTAGAAAGTATCTCCGAGAGATTTTCTTTCATGAAAAATGGTATTCGTTTTATAAATGTTGAACCTTTAAGGACACATATTTCACAGTTTAATTTTTCCCAGCTTCAATATCAAGAGAATTCCAAGAATTTTATCATTCTTGGCTGAGAAAAGAGTTAATAGTATTCTATACCTAGTTACTCCAACATAAATCTGAAATGGTACGATCCTGCAGGATCGTGTTTGCAAACGGAGCACGAACTGGTGATTGCACAAAGGTTTATAAATATAGGACGTCATAAAATCAGTGGGACGAGCTACCCAGTGATAAATTAGGCCCGGTAACTTGTCAGAGGAACGTGCAGTTTCGATCACATTCGGTAGTACCGGCGTTAACATCGAGTTCGCGGGCCTCGTTCCATTCGCGTAGCCAGTAGTAGTGGAGGCTACGTAGTCAGACAGCCTGATTTATGCTCGTTCGGTGGAAACGGATCGTTCCGATCGCGCGGATCGTTCCAAGTTCTCCGAGCCGGCATTCAATTCGACCTCGTGATGTGGCATTACGTTTTAATTGCAGAATCGATACCGTGCCCACCGACACCCAAAAACTGTTCCCCTTACCCATAAAGAACCCCGTAAAACCCCATAAAACATCTTCTTAATTTTCACTAAACATAAAACTACAGGACAAGTCAAAATAACTGGACCTCTGATTCTTTTCTTTACAATTATTAAAATTATAAAAATATTTCAATCACAAAATTTTCGAAAGAACTTTTCTATTGAAGCACATGCTATAATAAAAATTTGTATGAAATCTGAATAAATGCTAGCCTATCTGATCTCTGATTCTTTGCACTATTATTAAAATTATAAAAATATTTTCGTCACAATATTTTCGAAAAAACCTCTATTCAAGCACGAATTATCGTAAAAATTGTATGGAATTTAAATAAATGCAAGCTTGTAATTATAATGAATAAATATGCATTAGTAGCGGTTAGGGCTCGGTACTTAAACCCAGAAAAATTTAATCGAGGCGTTTTTAGGACTCCAAAGGTACACAATAAAAGAAAGATTGCTCTTCCGATGGCCACGAGGAATGCTCGATTGAGGCAGTTTCCTGTCCATGCAAATTTTTCGGTAACACTCGCAGAAATTTAAACAGGTCAGCTTTTTGTGTCCCGGCTACCCTCCACCCTTCACGCTCGACATTCCTTTTTTCAATCGCGCCGAATTTTCAGCAGAGGAATTTTTATAGGTTTGTTACGCTATGCGTGGCATTTTAACGAGATAGAATTCTAATAGTTGGAACGGAAATAAAAGAGCCTTTCGTCTCGCGAATTCCGCTCGGACGCAATGCGTGTGCACTTCTCATTTTAAATTGTCTCTCGGTTCTAGAATAAATTCAAAAATTCTACGTCGAGCTCTGAGAAATTATAGCGACCACGCATTTTCGAAATTTCGACTCTTACATTACAATGAAAGACAGAACGGGGATCGGTACAGATGGGAATATTGCTCGGTCAGTTCTGAATTAGAATTAAATATGACTTGTGTCTGATCATATCGTGACGTTTCTACTTACATCAGTATTTTGAAATATTGACTGTGTTATAACTCTTTAAATTTCAGCGTTGTTCTATGTTCTAGTTAGAGTCTACAATAAAAATACAATCATCAATACCCTGCAGCAAATAGTGACAATCGGTACTGGTCAGACGCGTTAGAAAAATCCTAACAAATCAAACAAATTTGAATTACTAACTACAATCTAATGAGCCCTCAAGCGAAAGTCTTGAGAAGATGTAGGTGTTAATGAAGAAGTGAACTACTTAAACAGAATGTTCAAATAAAATTGACCAAACCTGTGAATGATTCCAAACATCGTCAATCGTATAGTAGTGATAGAGGCCTTTCCCTACGATTAAAAGTGGAAATATTCACACATAAAAATTATTCTAGAACACAATGAAGCATACAAACCCTTTTCCATCAACAACAACGTATTTGCAAAAATAATCACAGGAGATTGACGATCAAGAATTAAAATCTCCATCCATAGAAATTTTCCTAGAACACATAGAAGCATGTACACTTAAAATAAACCCTTTTCCATAATCGACAAAGTATTTGCGAAATGAATCACAGGGGTCTGATGATTAAAAATCGAAATCTCCAACGATAGAAATTTTTCTATGCAATACTGGGGGAGGGTCTACTAGGATAAACCTAATCAGACGGAGACTATTTGATCGTGTAGATTAGAAACGCGAGTCGCAGTGGGACATAGGGATCCCCAGGAGCGGATTGGCAACGCGCGACAGGGATCCGGCCGCGAATCGCAATATCTGGGTCGCAAATTGCGGCATACGAATGTGCTCCGTCGAGTTTACCGGCTCGTGGAAGTCGTTAATTGAAATATCGTTGCTCTCGCAGGCGAACTTCGACGGATACCCACACTCCGGCGACGAGGAGCGCTTCATCAGACTCGAGCACGGGCTCCGAGAGCTCCGGCGGATCAGGAATCCGCAGCACGGGTGCGCCATTCACCGCCGAGGAAATGAAGCAGAAATACTTGTCGAGGGCACCGACGTCGAACACGACAACCGCGGCCCAACCGGGACAAGTCGCATCGACGCCCGCCAAGGATTCCGGCTCCGCTTCGCCAGCCTCTAGATCCTTCCAGAGCCGTTTTTTAGGCACAGGTGATTCACCATTCTGCACCGTTTCCTCCCCCGTAAAAATCACTTTCGCACGCATCTCCGGAAAAATGTTAAGTGCTTCGAGATATTTCTCTGGACAAACGGCAAAATTATTCTAGACTTTAATGTTCCTGGATGACCAGAAATTCAATTACATTTGAGGTATAAAAATATTGAAACTATTAAGTACAACGTACGTTCACTGTATATCGTATAAAATGCTGGTTATTGTCACGAGGTCTAGACACGTGCGTATATTCGGAAGAAAAAGAAGTGGACGCATCACAAATATTATACTGCAATTTCGCAAAAGCGCGAAAGTTCGCGGCCAACCTTATTATCCGCGGCAGCCGCGAATAGATCGACCGATACTTTGATAATCCGCGGAAATACGAGCGTTTCGCTCGGCGAAATTCGAATTGGCCTAATTACAGGTTCGGGGCGTTTCATCGGGAAACGATTTCGCGGAGGCAGCTGATATATGTGTATATGTATATTTTTTTATTTGGATTTATCGTTTGTACCGAGGTCCCTGATGCTTGTCTAGGTAACCGTGCAGCACCGCCGCCGCCCGCTCAGAGCCCAGCAGCGCGAGAGGAGAGTTCTATGAAGAAGAAAGAGGACGAAGAAGACGAGGACGAAGAGACTAGCAGTTCTTCGGAGGAGACGGAGTCCGAGACCGAGGAGGAGTCGGAAAACGATGCTCACACGACGACCAACACGTCCTCGACGACTCCGTCGACGGCACAGGATCGTCAGAGAAACGAACAAGCAATGGCGCGGACGGACATCGGTCCGCTGCTTGCAAGGAGCGCGGAGGCCAGACGAGGGAGCAAGGAGGATTCGCCTTCGACCAGGCAAGTATACTTTCTTTCGGTGTATTTCTGTGGGAGACTCGGAGGTGTGTTCTCACTATTTGATCCGGCGATCTACGGCCATGGATCTATCGCTTCTGGCTCGGAAAATTCGTTTTGTGCCTTTTCTGCCGCGGTACTGTCAAATAATTCTAATTATGAACGTTCCTTAGCTTAGATCGAATATTTGAACTTTATAGGCATGAACTGGACACTTTAAAGTATTTATACGAATTTCTGTAGAATTTTTTACGTGGTATAAATGTTTGAAAAGTAATGATGAAGCCTTGTAGTTCATTCAGATGAGAGTGACTTGAAACGGAGTACAATGTTTGACATATTTTGAAAGGATTATTTTAGTTAGGGAATAGTGATAGAAATTTAATGAATTTTGCTAATTCTACTCGACGAACGTATTCCTTGTCACATTTTTCTTGTTTGTACTTCCTTGTGCATTGGCTAGGTTTGCTCCCTTGAAAGTATTTGTTTCGATTCCTAGTTGACTGGAAGACGATTATTGTACGCTTCATTTGAAAAAAACAAATTCAGTCTGCTCCAGCTAGATGCCTAAATAGTGAGAACTATCCTTGACGTAATGTTCCAGCTGCGAAAATCTCTCATTCAGTACCTAGCCCCGAGTTTCTACAAACCGTGTGATTTACACGCTGTGAACACCTTGAACCTTGCCTAAAAGGGCTTCTGTACTACTACAAACCTCACTGGTAGTACGACTATGACAATCTCCATGGGACAGTGGTCCCAAACGGAAGCTGAACGATCTAAACGCCAGCAGAATTCGAAAATCTCTCGCGATAGGCAGAAGTGAGAGATTTTCGAAGCGAACTGAAACAACCGTCTCCTTTATGTAGGTACTTCTCGCGAGAAAAGCTTCCCAGACGAATTCTAAAACAGTTTCAAAAAGATAGCTATTGGAAGTTGCAGTGTCCTAACAATTGAAATAAGTGCCATTCATTCGAGAAATTTTACACCAGACAAATTGCAACGTAGTACGCTTATTGCAGTTGTTAGAGAAGGTGCAGTGTTGCGACTTCCACCGGTAATTTTTTTAAAACTAATTACTCATCCGGGTGACTTCCCTTGTCAAGCGAGGGATGCGACCATGATCCTCGAGGCTCCCGTGGAATTTCACGTGGCCGATAACGTTCTCGCGTGTATCCCGTGGAGACTCTCCCCCCTCTCTCTCTCTCTGTATATCTCTCTCTACCTCTCGCTCTCTCTCTCTCTCTTAATAAATAACGAGCGTTATGCAACAAGCCAGAGGTAACGATAATCAATACCGTCAACGAAACGGCGACTAGAAGCATCGGTGGGCAAGCATACGAGTAAACCGTCTCTACTCGACCTTTCACGAAAAACCGCGAGTGTCGAACTGTTCCACGTTTAGGGTGATCGTCGAGTGAGAACGAGAACAATAGTATCGAATCACCGCGATGCCGTTCGTTAGACACCTAGGATTCTTGGCAGAGATTGTAACAGGTTCCAGAAGAAACTACTAAAAAGAACGTTTACGATAAAGTACATCTCACGAGGAACTGAACATTTTAAGCTGCTATCTGTTTCCTTTGCAATTCCTGTTCTGGGTTTCCACGACGATTTTATAGTCGTTATAATCATTAGTTTATAATCGTTTATCGGTTCTGTATTGGGTTCGAAAAGGTTCCAGAATCGATTCTGTCGTCTAACAGCATAAAGGATATTCTACTAATTCGTTACAATTTTTTAAAAGCAGAGGAAAATATTTGACGAATTTTAATCAGTGAAGAGTGGAGCACACAAGTTATTTTCGTTATCAGTGGGTCGATTAGAATTGTTAAGCTTAACAATTTTCTACAGAATACAGTGAATTCTCGATATATGTCAACAACACGGGTCTTAGCAGCGTCGTGTATCGTCCAGAAGGCATACCCGAGCCGTGTTATGTTTATAGTCTTTGGCGTCCGAGACCTCTCAAGCTTCGGGGACTCTCATAGGGTTACCCGGCGGTAGTGGGGATAATTCCGCGACGTCTATCATCCAGGCCTTGGCGACATATATAGAGAAATCACTGTACTTCAAAAATTACGTTACTGAGGGTGAGTTGTTGGTTTATGATTGAAATTTCCGTTGCTGTTGACGGATCTATCAAAAAATCCTCAGCCGTGGGCCATAGACATCCAAAAATGATGGAATAATCGCCGGTAGCTAATGTGTTAATACAGCTGACTACTGGAACAATTACTCCACAAGACTCCATCCTGGAACAATTTCAGACCCGATACAGAACCGATAGAGTAATGATTATAGGAAACCAATATGGAAGCCGAAGTAGGGACAGCAATGGGAACAGATATTAGTTGAAAATTTCGCTTCTTCGTACCAGTTACTGAAGGTGCGAATACACTAGTAAGTAACTCGCGACATTTTTTTGCGAGAGCAACGTGCTGAAGCGTGCACATGTTTTCGCGAAAAAAAATACAGTTATCCCTCCTACGGTTATATTACAATTCGTACCGTACTATATCGGAATCAGCATTACAAGAATCTCAGAATTAGTACAAATCAGATGAAATTAAATTTGATACAAATCGCAAATTTTGCACCGCGTTGTAGAAGGGTTTACCGTGTATTGTTCCGCTCTCTGAGAGCAACTGTGAGCGAAATTTGCAGGTCGCTACCTCAGAGGTGTTGACACGTGTCACGAGAGTTGTTCTCGCAAAACCAAAACGTCACGAGTTACTCGCTAGCGCGTTCGCGCCTTTGGGCTAGAGGTTGTTTGGAACCGTTTGAAAAGGCGAAAAGGTTAGATCAGTTATCTCGGGTAACGGGTGTCGCGAGCAAAGGTGATTCAACCAGAATATCGAGCGATCACTCGTGTCCCAGGTATTCGTCGCCGAGAGGGAGTCCCGCGCATTCGGTGAACACGAGCCCGACAACGACCACGTCTACGTCGACGTCTACGACGACTGGAACAGGCGGCGGGGGCGGCGTCGCGACGCTGGCCACGCCGGCCGGCTACACCAGCAGGTTCGTAGCACACGTAGCGCACGGTCGCCAGACTGCTGATCATCAGGCCAGTTCTAATTCCAATAACCCCCACGACCGTAATCGTTTTAGGACGTTTCGTGACGAACACGATGAACCGCCGGCAACCGGTCCTCGCGGGGCGATTATCGCGACTGAGCGAACGAGCGCGGACACTCGCGTGATCGGCGACGCGAACCGACCGGAGTCTAGCCTAATCGAACATAACCGCACGGACGATAGTACGGACACCGACGGAACCACCCAATCGTCATCCTCCTCCTCCTTCTTCTTAGCGACTAGGCCCGAAGGTCTCGAAGGTAGCGGTCACGTTAGTCGGGTCGCGGAAGGTCGTTCGGGGCACGACGTCAGCTCTTCGTTGCACGCTCGATCCGATCCGCAGAGATCGACCGGTGACCTAGCACTCTTCAAATCGATCCGCAAAGACCGGGCTGCATCGGGCACGCTCGAACGATTGCTGGAGGTGCCGGCCGAGGAAAGAGGATCCAGAGAGTCCAGCAGCTATTCCACCAGCACCAACTCGGAAACAGAATCTGACAGCGAGACGGAAACCGCTTCCGAGACCGACGAGGAAGAGGATCAGTCCAGAGACGAGAACAGTAATTTGAAGATCAAGAAAACAGGGAGTTCGCGGGACAAGGCCGACGACGGCGGTGATGATAAAAACGCTAAATCTGAAGGCGATTCGACGGAGTCGGAAGAGTCGACGGATACAGAGACCGACGACGAGACAACCGTTCTTAGCGTGCGAGCTGATCCCAGGTCCCAGGAGGATCGTCACCAGGATCGCTACGACGAGGTGAAACGACGCAGCTCCTCGATAATCGGCGAGAAGAGCATCGAGGAGCTGTTCGACGACAACGGATGGGTGATCACCGACCAGGATCTGCAGGCTGACGGACCGCGGAGGATCTCCAGAAGCTTCGAGCTGATCGACGGAGAACCGAAAGACACCGGCGTAAAAGAAGAGAACTCGGACAAGCTTGGAGACGTCGACAAGCTTAAAGACTCGGAGAAGACTGAAGAAAATGAGACCGATGATAAGAGCGAAGGAGCCAAGACACTGAGTCTATCAGGGTCTTCGGAGAGCCTGCCTAGAAGCAGAGTGTACAGACAGAGTAGTCTCGGAAAGAACGGTTGGATGGTCTCTGACGAGTCCGACAGCGAAAACGACAGGGGCAGTACTGGGGAGAATGCGAAGAAGACGGCCGACGGTAGAACGAAGGTGTCTTCGGATCTGGTAGAAAAAGAGGGCAAGAAAGAGGAGGGCGCGTGGAACATCGACGAGAACGGCTGGGTGATAGTGAACAGGATGAAGAATACGGAGGACGGCAAGGGGGTCGAGGACGAGACGAGGAGCACGATTCGTTCCCAAACGACCGACCTCGCAGTGAGAACTAGCACCGAGAACGGTGCTCTAGTCGCGAACGCTACCCAATCGAAAGAGACCGACAGTCCTGCCGAGCACGAGGACACGCCTGGTGTCGCTATCAGTATACCGATGCAAATGGTAACCACCGTTTTCTGTGTGTCCGTACTGTGTTACAGCGTTCTAATCAATCTGTTCCTGTAATCCATACACGCGCACATACACGAGCGCGCGCGCGCGCACACACAAAGACACGCATACGTGGCCTCAACTCTTCGTTTCTCTCCGTCCCGTTCGCCGCTGTTCATCGCGATCGTTCGATCTTTCTTTTTTTTTTTCTCTCGATCCGGTTCGTTTTCGGTTTCTCTCTTTCTGTTGATTTTTGTCTCCTGTTGGCCGCGAAAGACTGCAGACTACCCCCACGGAAACGGACGAGACTGGCTTCGATTGCGAGATATCCGATGCAGCAGTTTCTTCCCCCGTTATTTTTATCTGGTTCTATTCTCTTTCGTTTTCTCTCTTCTATTTTTCCGAACGCTCTCGTCGCGGCCAGGTGTCTCCTCGAAAGAAAGAACGCCGCTGGCTCGTCTAAAGCTATGTCCACACTGAACGTCGAGCAACTTTTTGTCGCCGCTTGTTGCTCTCTTCTTTCTCCCTTTTCTTTTCTTTTTTCTTTTACCGAATAAACGAGGCAACAAGAAACGAAGTTGCTCGATATTGTTTCGGTGTCGACGTAGCTTCGGGGTTGTTTTACAGGAACGCATAGTGGTTCGATGGTTGAAATGGTTAGAAGTTTAATTTGTACACACCGAAGCGACGTCGAGCAACTTTCTGTCGCCTCTGGTTGCCTGCTTCCTTTTTTACCGAATAAAAGAGGCAACGCGAGGCGAAAGTTGGTCGACGTTGGTTCGGTGTGGACATAGCTTTACGTTTGTTTAGTTGGGAGTTTAATTTGTACGCAGGGATTGATTTAAGGGTGAACGGAATTAACCAGCGCACTTCACGTCACGTGAAATCATGTGCAATCACGTTACATACAAAAGAAAATAATAATAATAATAATATGATAAGGATAATATGCGGCTCACACACGAAGAATGTAGCGTGAAATTACTTCTTTTTGCGTGACTTGATGTGATCCTACCTTAATGTACATCCGTCGGAAGTAAAATCAAATAGAATCTTATTTTCAGTGGTAGTAGCCTTTGTAAATCTGACATAAATAAAAGGTAGTGGTTGTTCATTTAAAACGGCGGTAGATCGGTCTTTGCATTTGCTGCGGGGTTTGTGCATTTATAAAAGAATGAGTGGAAGAAATAAAGTTCGGTGCTACTCCACTGACACTCTAATGATTAGACTGCGGATTTTATGTATTTGTGGGAAAAACGAATAGGAGCAATTTCCAAGAATTGCTGGGCAAAACAATTTAAAAATATGGACGTATTATTTCTAGATTATTCAAGCCAGTGGAGATAGAAAAAAGTTGTACTTGGTCCTTGTTTCTTGAAATTGATGCAGACCATTTTTATTTCGAAGATATTATGCATTTACAACAGAGTTGGTGCTACTTAATACGGGAGGAAGATTAAAATAATTGTAGATTGATGTATTAATATTTTCAATGTGTTAAAATTATTAAAGAAAAAATTGAATGTACATCTGGACTCCTGCCTCATCCAAATGATGCAGAACATTTTCATTTTGCATAAAGATCCGCAGTCTAAGATGCTCATCTCTAGTGATACTTCTTTTGGACTCTTCAGAAAAGTTGATCATATTGAACTGTTAGGTATTGATTTCGAACCACTGTGTGTCCGGGAAAAATTTGTTGGTCAGCAACTGATATGGGTGCAGGTGGAATTCAGTCGTTGGCCGTATGTGAAGAGCAAAGGACCTTCTTCCTCGGCTATGTTCACGTTATTTACTTTTGAAACTGCTGCTCGGGAGTCCTCCGCGCTCAGCTGTCGCGCACCGCGATCGATAGAACCGTCATCGCGCTTCGAGTGACGATTATTAACCCTTTCAGGACGGGCATCTCATTTTTGTAGAGACGTAGTCCCGGCAGAAGCGGTTTCCTTGCACTATTTTGATGGTTTTGTATGGTTCACTTTTGGAAATAATCAATAACACTGAGTAGAAGTAGTTGTTCGAGTAATGTTGGATACTTCATTCATCCTCATTCGTAATTCTATCTGTTTCATGAACACGTAGCAGTAGTTGTAATGTGAGAGGTGTGAATTTTCACTTGGGGAACGATTCAGGGTTGAAAATCTAGGCCAAAATTGACTGGAAGTTATATCTTAATTCATTTGAAAATTGAAGTCCAACCAGACTTAAATATATAGTGATCCTACTGCTTATAGAACCTCCAGTCACCATAACCTTCACATATGTTGTCAAGGTCATCCTTCTAGGTGACCCTGGGACTTTCACTGGTAGTTAAATTATTAACAGAAAAAAATGTGTAACACTTGTGATCTATGTAATAGATCTTCTACGTAATCTTGGGAGTTCAGAGAAATGTCCTTGACAATCTATGTGAAGGCCAAGGTGCTTAAATCTGGGTCCTCCAAACACTAGTTTCACCCTAGATGTAACTATACGTCAAAAAACTAAAATAATCATCGGTACAGTCATTTTTTCCTAAAATGCCAAGCAAATCAGTGCCCTACTTCATTATAGATACATCTTGCCACCCCCTCCCCAACCGCAACTTGCAAGTAAGTGTAAAGCCTGTGAACATAGTAGAACGAATTTTTTAATGACTATCGTTCGTCGAATAAGCTGAACCCGTCCTGAACTGGTTAAGAGAGTAAATAATATTTTTAAAAAACGGAATGCCGAGAACGCAGATTCGCGTCACTTAGTAGTAACATTGTTATATGTTGGTGGAACTTGCATTTTTCTACATTGTGATACTTTTACGTACGATCGTAACTATTTGTTGTTCCTATCGTTGTCTCCCGCGACACGTGTCCCCCCTCGCCATTGCTCAATAATATCTATATATACGTAGCTTCGTAGACACGAGAGAAATCACTGGCACGCGAGAAACAACCGTCCTCCCAAAAACCGCTTAAATTCACTCGTTCCCATTGATCGAAACGCGGGGGTGGTTTTGTCACGTATTAAGCCGCGTTCCCAAAGAAGGGAACTGATGTTGCACTGATTTTGCAACACGCTTGTCGCGACAGATTGCCTTTTAGCCCTCCGCAACTGCTTAGAAAATTGGCCGAAGTGTAATTCGAGAATCAATATATTTTGAACCTGTGCGCACTATTCCGGAAATTGGGACAATTTTATTTCGAGAACTAGAGTCATACTTGTGCAATGCTCGGGAAACTGGCAGAAGTATATTTTGAGGATCAACATATTCTTAACCCTTCTGTACTGTTCAGGAATTTAGGACAATTGCATTCTGAGAATCAGGATATATTTCACCGTTATGCACTATTGAGGAAATTGGGAAAGCTGCATTTTGGAAATTGAATTACATTTAACCCTGTTCGAGAAATTCACAGTAGCATTTTTCACAGTAGAATTAATTGACATATTTCAGTAATCAAAATTGCAATTAAAAGCACCGCTCTGCTCCCGTGCACGTGGGTTACAACACTGTCTATTTTCCCTCATGAATCTGAAGTCCCCAGCTGAATAAATTTCAACCTTCAATTCGTTTTCGATCGAAAGAGGAAAGTTCCCTGTAAACGCAAACTGCAGTTTTAAAATGCATCGACGGGACAAGCGTGTTCCGGGACAGTGTTTCTCAACGAATCGGTCGTTTGAACAATGAAATGAGACCTCGAGTATTAAATCGACTTCTATCTGATCCAAACAAATTCTTGTCGCCTTTTTCAAAGCGGAGGGTTCAAGTGGGAACGCGGCAGAACGCGGAGCCGAACCGGCCCCGTCGCCGCCACGTTTCATATCATTAAGTTTTTGTACTCTTTTTTCCTAGTGAATAGGCTTGCGTCAGTTTGTTGGTGTGGTAAATAAACTGCATTTCTTTGTGATAACTCGTATTATTTATTTCCCTCTCAAACTTGTCCTCAGTTTACACGAGCATAACCGCGGAACAACAGAGCGACGGGGGAGGGATCGCGTGTACTCCCCCGGCTCTCTCGTTTATTTCTCGTCCAAAACCCCAGTGCTCATTGTATGTTTAAATGTTTCACTGATAAAGACAAAAAAAAGCAAAGACAAACGTTCTTTTTGTTTCTACTATATTTTGTACACGTTGTTCCCATGTTGTTGTCACGAATCTGTTCCTGTCACTGACCCGGTCTCCTCAACATTGACCGCAGTATGGTTGCATGCTCGGTTAAACATAATCGAGGAAACGGTGTATAGATGAGCGAAGAATGCATCTTTATTTATTGCACTAACAGATTGAACACGTCGGTATCGATCACGCGTGATCGAGAATACATATCTCACCCTATACGTCCCTCGTTCGTTGCTCGTTCCACGCGACCCTCCGTCAGATGTTCTATCCCGACGTTTCCAACATGGCGGCGACGATCCCTTCGTTGACAATCTTCGTTGACATCCATCACCCACACCTCATGTTGCGCCACCTCAAGATGCACGCACGCTCACGCCACGAATTTACAGCGCAATCGGCGAGAATTGTAGGTCCGAGGAGTTAAGGTAAACAAAAGGTATTGGCTGCGAAAGAAAAAAAAAAAGAACAAAAAAACTACACCTCCGAGCATAACTGTTCAATCGTCTCGAGAAAACAGGACCTCGGACCGTTCGATTTTCCTTGAAGCTTATACACCTAATTTTATACTGTTTTGACTCGCATTGCTTACGACACTTGTGGGTTTGTTACTCGATATTGGAAACTCGTGAAATGTTGGAATTACGTTATTAGTACAGGAAATGAGCATTTTTCTGTATGAAAAATAATTGTTAATATGTTAATCGTCGCTTCCGCTTGTCACCGTACGTCGTATTAATCCGGCTGTGCACTTTTCTTAACGATTAATTCCATCGCCTCAGCTATTATATGGATGCTCCTAGGGATTACTCTTTAACACGTTCGCTCTAATTTCATCTTCATTGTTAAACTATTTAGATGAATGCAGCACATCTCGTTCGTGAAATATTTAAACAATTTAGCAGGGAAAAGCCATGGAATCTCTGAACATTATACTGTGTACTAAGGCTTTAGACGATGAATCTTTAACTCTGTAATAATAACCTGGGGTCGCTCGTGACCCAGATAAAATTTCTGTACACTAATTTTCGCTACTGCATCGCAGGACAATTGCAAATACGACGTTTCTTTCATTTCTTTCGAACATTTGAACTTTTCAGTCTTGACACAATAATTTTTTAAAGTCTATAAATATGGATTTTTGAATAAATCTTTCAACAGTAATAACAATTGAACTAACAACCTCCGGTAATCTAATAATTTCGATTATTGTGTCAAAAATTATTTTCTAAGTTTCCTCTTGGTATAGTACCATTATTGCATATCTTATTAATAGGCAGATAAAATATTAGATATTTTAGTCAAGTCGTTAAGTATCAATTTTTGACGAATTTTGAAAAGGCTCAGTGTAATACCTGGTGGGCTGACTGACCGTGGTACATACTACTGAAGAGTCAAGTAAACTGCGAGATTGTGGACGTCAGAGTAACACTGATTGCGAACGTTTTAAGAGCTCGAAACATGCCTATATAAATTGAGAAAGATAATTGTAGATAATAGTCCAAAAAGTTAAAATTGCCAGACCGAGAAACCAAAAGGAAATTGAACGTTCCAATTTATAACGTTCGTCGCGGTGAGATCGAGTTCGGTTTATCCAGTGAAGCTTGTTTTTTAGTTTGCCAGTTTGACGAATCTGGGCCAATGGAGCCGGTTAATCGCGGAGGAAAGTGTGCGGAGATTATCGTGGTTGAAGCGAGCAACGGGAGCGTCGACGACGGATCGGTGAAAGTTTGTATTCGATAGAAGGGCAATTTACATGCGGGAACGTAACAGCATAATTACCGATTGCGAACCTGAATTCGTTCGTGTTCGGACATTCACAGGCTCGCGAACGACCGCGAGAACACTTTTCGAGGACGTTTATACACGTCCCGCGGAGCGAGAAAGGGTTAACAACGACGACCGTTGTGCACCGTGAATGTACGAATCTGTCGAATTGTCGCGAGACACGAACACACAACTCGTCGAACAGATCGTTGCCGCGCACCCGAAGCGCAGAGAAAATATTACAGACGGAACTAATGCGACCGCATTGTGCATCATACGTGGAAGCCCCGAGGCGTGCACAGTGAAAGGTTTAAATATAACTCGTTTGTTACTTTAAATATCTGCTGCAGCGCGGATAGTCAGCCGAGCTATATCGGTCTGTGGTCCACTTGACTGGAAACGCGGATGTTATTCCGATACGTTTCACCGTTGAAAAGATCAATTGAACTACGTGGCCATCAAAAAACAAACCGCGCGAATGCACAGGATTCTTCGTTTCTTTTTCTTTTTTGATTCTCTTTTTTTTTTTTGTTTTTTTCTGTTTCTAGTTCGTTCCGTTCTCTCTGTGTTCTCGATTCGTTTGCTTTTCGCTTTCTTTCGTCCGGTCGGGAATCACGCGAATTTTGTTGTCGGGGCTTTTCTTTTTTCGGAGCTGCCGCGTTTCGATGTCGCGATCAACGAGAGAGGCCGAAAGGAAAAATGTTCGGGGATCCGCGGAGGAAACTGAGAAATATAGGCTGCGCTCGACGATACTTTACGACTGCAACGAACGCGGGAACACCGCAGTATTTTTTACCGTGGATATTTACCCCCTGCAAGCTTGTTGCACTGGGAAAACTTGGCTTCTATTTTATGCTTCTGTGTCAGTCGCGCCATGCGGGAAATGTATTTTTGCGTGAAAGGGGCGACGGAATTTCCGGATTAGGGATTTTTATGATTAAAGAAAGTGGCTCTTGACACTCTGAATGTCGTCGGAGACTCGCCGATCTCTTCGTTGGAACCTGATAAACATTTTTTGAGAGACAGATGATTATTTTTTAAGGGGGGAACCTTGTGTAAATGGCCTGTTTTCCACGAATAGTTTTTTGAAAAATGTAATGCGTAGATTGATTTAAAATTTGAGGTATCATTTGTTAACGTTATAACGTAAACAAAAATATTTTTTATAAATTTTAATCGTTAATATCAAGAGTGCAATGGCGGCTTGAATATGGCATCCTGGAAATGCGCCGTGCAGTGTACAGTGCACAAAAAGTTAAAATGGAATCGTTAGTTTATGCAAATATGCACAACACGACAATCTTCCTTTATTAAAATTTACAAAATTGCAAAAATGGCGAAGTTTTGAAAAAAAACGGATTTTCCGAAAATCCGGAAAAATCGGCGCTCGTCATGTTGTGACCAATTATTTATGGAATATATATACCAAGTTTCATAAAGATCGGGTAATCCGTTTTTGAGCTACGTTGCACGGCGTGCGAAATTTTGCGTTTCGAGAGAAGTGCGTTTAAAGTTTGAGTAACAGAAAAATCGTGAAAAAAATCTTAACTCATTTTAACTTACTACGGTTTTTTGCTAATCTGCGATTCCATGGCCATAGAACAGATCTTCCTCTTCCTCAAAAAGTTGTACTTCAGCCGTTTTTTATTTCTTTTTTTTTCGAGAAGCACGAGCCTTTCCGACGAGAGCCCGACTACCTGAGGCGCTTCGCCGATTACAACCGTTCACTTTATCTTGAAAATAACGTAAAAGAACATCTCTGATCATTTTCTAACTTTTTTTATCGTATTCCTGATGAAATTTCCTATCGATTTAAACAAAACAAAAAATGCTCAAAAATTTCATTTTACACAAGGTTCCGCCGTTAATCCACTTTTCCTAAAATAAAATATGGAGGGCTCTCCGTGTAAAAAGATTGGGCTACGTCAGAATCCGGCGGTTAAGGGTTAAAAACGATGAAGAATTTCGTAATTATCCAGTGGACATTGCAAAGACGACCTCCAAAGTGTCGAGAAGCAAAAGAAACAGGCATTAATCATTTCCGGAGGATAGTTTCGACAAGACTATTGCAAAAAGCATCATTGGAGAGCTGCCATAGGAAAAGTTTCGATTCCAACGGGCGGAACATTCCGCGGCGATGGAGCGTGTGCTCGATAACGCTCGCGCCACTTGTCCATCCGATTAAAAACGTATTGGAAATTCCTTTTATTGCGTTTTATTGCGCGCTGCCAAGCAGAGATCGGACTCGTTCCACCGGGAATTAGAATTCTGTTACGAACCTCGACGGTCAGTCACAATTCGAATGAAAGCCTGAATCAAAGAAAAATCCGAGAATCGATTCCTCGCATGGCAAGAGCCTAAGTCAAAGAATAGCCCAAGAGATAGTTGCAATTTGTCGCAGGAAGCAACAAAACTAAGTCGAAGAAAAATCCAAAAGGTAGCCACAATTTATCACAAGAAACAAAATACTAAATCCAAAAAAAAAAATCGAATAATCGGTAGTCACAATTCCTCGAACGAAAGAAAAATCGAATAATTGGTAATCGCAATTCGTCAAACAAACGAAAAGCCTAAATCGAACAAAAAGTAGCCACAATTCGTCAAACCTAACAAACAAAAAGCCTAACATTGAAGTTCGAAACAGAAATTCTAACATGTTAAAAAATAGATTTAAATTTTTCTCATAAATGCATAGAATCCGCAGTCGGATTATTAATGATTATGCAACGAGTTTGCTGACTTTCAAACGACCCACGTGGCTAGTTGATAAACAATAGACGCGCAGGCTTGCAGATTGATATCCATCGTACACATCACTCGCTACAAATCCACTATGGGACACTATGACCGAGTGGCATCGCTCGCATTCATGGAATCACAATTAACGGGAACCGTGTGACGGAAGGACGAAGTATGCTCGCGTTAATGAATGAAACGCGGGCGTGATCATCGGCTTGTTCGTCGCGAAACGAAATCGCCTGCTCGTGGCCTCGGATTTCGCGACAGGATTCATATTGCTAGTTACGTCACCCACTAAACCGTTTCACTCTTGCGTTACTAAATCGCGGACGTGCGCGACGATGACACACAACCGAAAACCATCCATCTTTGAACTTCGAAATCGAACGTAACAATTTTTTTAAAAACATTGTACCAAAAGAAGAAACAAAAAATTGGACCAAGAATATTACGGTCTTTGATACGTTCTGTGGATTCTCCAAAATAATTTCCTTCGAGTCACCGACTCTGTAACAGCAGGTTTGATGTTGCGTCGTCGTCGCATGATACTCGAACGTGATTGTAAAAATCATTGAAGCTGAAGTTCGAATAATGGCAGACTCGTAACTCCAGTGGACCCTTAACTGATTGGATGAACATTCCTTGAATTCCTTCAAAAGAATTGAGTTGTTTTACTTATTTTAGTAAACGTATTCATACACTCAGATGACAGTTGGTTTTGGCGATTGCATAGATAGTAATGTTTAAGCAATTGTTAATGCGTTGAACTCCTTTAATGCGCCGAACTGTACAGCCTTTAATTGAAATGAATCATCAGAAGCTGAGTAAGGAGTTAAGATGTGTCAAGACCCCGCTTCTTAGGTGATCAAATAGCTTAACCATTAAACCATGTAATGCCAAGAGATATTATAACACATTGTACACTATCCGACCACTTAAGGCGATCATCCTCAAGGTGAAGGACCCTTCACCTCAACTATGGGGAAGGATAACACGAATAACAAAGAGAGTTTCGATGTGTCCTGCGAAGAAGCATCCCTTAACGATCGTTAATCGCCAAGGCCTTCCCAATAAATCAAGTTTGCCTGCCCTCTCCTGTTTTCCTTGAACCCGCCAACCCATACTCACAGGGCTTGAAAACTGTTGTAACGTCTGTCATTATTTTAAGACGGTGGTCTCTTATTTTTGTTAGCCATTGCAATAGTTTCAACCCTCATCCAGCCTCAATTTTCTAACTGTGCTCGTCAAATTGACTAGCAGAGCGGATGAGGGTTAACTAGTAGCTTACAGAGCTGTTTCGAGCACATCCTCGAGGCCTGTCGATGAGCAAGGTCATCTGAACGAGCCAACCTTCGTTCGGCATTGTTCCAGGTTCCTGAACAAGAGCAGGAGCCAGGCGGCGATGGTGGCTCGGGAACGGGAGCGGGAACGGGAACGGGAACGAGAGAGGGAACGGGAACGGGAACGGGAACGGGAACGAGAACGGGAACGAGAACGGGAGCGCGAACGAGAACGCGAAAGAGAAAGGGAACGAGAACGCGAGAGAGAACGAGAACGAGAACGCGAACGAGACGCGGACACCGAGGTGGAGTCGCCTCTGTCGGCGAGGTCCCGTTACGCCGCGTTGAAGGAAAGAAGGCAACGACTTGCGAGGTCCAGAAGCTCGCACAACTTCGGCGGCGATGACCTCGACCTCGACGAGGAGCCACCCTCTCCGACGACCCAGTCGCCGAACGCCTATCTGGCGGCCAAGTACGGAGCCGGCTCTGAATTGGCCAGGAGCCGGAGCACCCACGCCCTCAAGTCGAGAGAGCCAAGTCCTGAACGCGACAGGCCCGGAACGGAGAAGGATGGAGCGGCCCTGAGCTCGTGGGCCAGGTACCTGAAGAATAAGTACGGGAATCGAACCATCAAGGACAAGGAACCTTCGTCCTCTACCTCGTCGATACCATCATCCAGGTAAAATCCTCTCAATCCACTCGATAGGCTCTCTAGATAAGACCTATTTTGTCTCTTAGCAGCTCCTAGGCATGTCTTAATCTGTAGAGGATAGTCCTCAGCAACGTGTAGAGTAAGGAGAAACAACAACATTGTTTCACTCCAGCTTTGAGTAGGCTTGAGTCTAGTAGATTTAGCTACCCCATGAGTCCACTGGCTAGCTTGAAGCAATGGCAAGCCAAGGAAAAATTGCTACCCTCATACATTCCTGCGTTTCAGTCTAGAACCTACCACAACTTGATGAGTCGAATAGCATGCCAAGGAAAAATTGCTACCCTCATACATTCCTGCGTTTCAGTCTAGAACCTGCCATAACAAAAAATAATTGACAGCCATGAATCCACCCATGTATTTATGTAGGTTTACTAGCTACTCTAGACTAATGAGTACATTGGTAGGTCTAGGCCTTCAGTATGCCAATATCTCAGTCTAGTTGCTACCCTAGCTTGATGAGTCTAATGGTAAATCTAGAAAAAATTGCTACCCTTGTACATGTCCATGTGCCTTGATCTAGACGCTATCCCCTAGCTTCATGAGCCTAGTATCAGGTCCAGTAAAATTGCTACGCTTGTATATCCTCGCGTGTCGATCTAGTAGCTGTCCTAATCTATTGAACCCACTGGACAGGGGTCCAGGACAATTGCTACCTACCTTACTCTAAAGGAATACAGAGGGCATTTTAGAATGTTCGAGGGGGCAGAGTGCTCTTTTTTGCGATGTTTAAAGGAAGAATCGTTTTGCAGCAGCAGCGCAACGTCAAGAAGGTTATCCCTCGGGCTACCTCTGAGGCACGTTGCCCAAACATCCTTCGAATCTTCTGATGACGACCAAAAAAACCCGTCAGGCTCCCCCACGTCCCCTACAGCAGCTCCCGTTATACCCGCGGCAGCAGGTTCCTCCACTAGGTGAGTCAACCAAATGCAAAGTATATCGTCATCTTGTAGGAACGACTGAGATATTTTATTGGATTTCTACAGCAATGGCCGGAGGAGTCACTACCTGCTGAAGCGACGGCAGCTGTTCAAGTTCGGGATGCGGGGGAGCGAAGCCGGATGCTTTACCTGGCCGAGAGGCCTAGCAGTTGGCCCAGACAACTCCATCGTAGTGGCCGACAGCTCCAACCATCGTGTTCAAGTAATTACCAACCTTTATATATCCAGTATACGGTTTCAATCTGCCAGAGTGGCATCAAATGAACTTCAATTTAGCTTCCGAACAAACAAGAACCATTTCGAAGCGGAGTTTAAATCGATTTTGGCAATGTAGAAGTTTTGGTAATTTACACTCGCTCTCTGTCTCTCTCTCGCTCTCTCTCTCTCTCTCTCTCTCTCTCTCTCTCTCTCTCTTTCTCTCTGGTAATTGGTAGTTTGGAGAACGCATGCTTTGTAATTGGAGAGCATGAAGAATGGAAAGGAAGTTTACTGATTCGCGGTACCACCGGTCGGAATTACAGGTATTTGACTGCAATGGGAACTTCATGAAGGAGTTCGGAACATACGGAAGCGGCGAGGGTGAATTCGACTGCCTCGCCGGGGTGGCCGTGAACAGGATCGGGCAGTATATCATCGCGGATCGATACAATCATAGGATTCAGGTGCTCGATCCGTCCGGCCGATTTCTCAGAGCCTTTGGCTCGCAAGGAACCGCTGATGGCCGGTTCAATTATCCTTGGGGCATCACCACGGACGCTCTTGGATTCATCTATGTGTGCGATAAAGAGAACCATCGCGTACAGGTAAAAATCAACTCCTAAAATAACTTACCACTAAAAAACGATGTTTCGTGGAGGATCCAAAATATTCTAGAGGCTTCTGTGGTTCATGTGCTCGAGATACCTTCTGATGCCTACTGATGCTGATTTTGTGTAGCTACCTATCGTTGGATAGGCTTAAAATCGAAATGATCAAGGATTGTGCCTACTTCGATCACAAGAAGCCAACATATTTTTGTCATTTTGAAGCTCCTGAGCTAGAAAAGATTTCCCTCTCAATTTTGGGTAGCTCAAAATCGAGACTATCAAAGGAGCTAGAGCTTTTTCTCTAGATTTTGCAAAATGTACAAAGTGGGTTGTTATAGTAAAGTGAGAAAGGTTCCTCTCTCAGTGTTATACAGCTTGAAATTGAAGTTATGAAGGGACCAGGAACATTTTCTCTAAATTTGGCAATGTGTCCAGCAGAGAGCGATGATAAAGTGGATGGTTGACGGTTTGTGTGGCAGGTATTTCAATCGGACGGCACGTTCGTGGGTAAATTCGGTTCCTGCGGAAGCGGACGTGGCCAATTGGAACATCCCCATTACATCGCGGTGAGCAACACGAACCGCGTGATCGTCAGCGACGGGAACAACCACCGCGTGCAGATATTCGACGTGAACGGCCGCGTGCTGACCTCCTTCGGATCCGAGGGCTCCGACGAGGGTCAGTTCAAGTTCCCAAGGGGCGTCGCTGTCGACGACCAGGGTTACATCGTCGTCGCCGACTCCGGCAACAACAGGATACAGATATTCAGCCCAGAGGGCGCGTTCCTCAAGTCCTTCGGCGGCTGGGGTAGCGGTGACGGTGAATTCAAGGGCCTAGAGGGTGTTGCTGTCACGTCGACCGGTAACATCGTCGTCTGCGACCGCGAGAATCACCGCGTCCAAGTGTTCTAATCTATCTCTATTTTTTCTCTCCTTTCTATCTATCCTTCTCTTCATTCTCTCTTTCTTTCTTTTTTTCTAACTCTCTCCCTTCTAATCCTCGACCAGGGACTTCGAGCGTTTTCAAGGGGGCTTTTCGAATCGATACAACATTATGGGAGTTTCTTAATAGGACATCCTTCTCGCAACGGTTATCGTCCCATCGACTATCGCTGGATGATCGAATTACGTCGACAATGTTCTCGCCACACAAAGTCTCCTTGATAATGTCTCTATCCGAGTCAACTTGTACTACGCATAATGATTAGCATTTATTACCGAAACATTCGCATTGGATTACATTGGTTTTTACATTCTTTACGTTTCTGTCTTAAAAGAAATGGATAAAACATGAATAGTTAAATTTCTTCAACAGATGTCTCAAAAATTAAAAAGTTGTAATAGTTGTTTCGTTAATATACCTGATACTTGTTTCATAAACAGGGTATTCGACTACAGATGGGAGGAAATTTAAGTGGTGGTTCTCCATGACAATATAAGTCGAAAATGAAGAATTAAAAAAATTACGATTTCGACTTCATTTTTTAGTTATTATCAATTAAAAATCCGCCTAGAAGGCGCTGTCACGCGCCTTTATGACGTACGTAACGTACACCTCCGTTGATCGGGTTGCCGCATTTTAGGCGGATTTTTAATTGATAATGACTCAAAAATGAAGCCGAATTTTTTTATTCTTCAATTTCGTCTTATATTGTCTTAGAGAACCACCACTTAAATTTTCTCCCACCTATAGTCGAACACCCTGTATTAAAAGAGGAAATGCATTTTTATTTACCTCTTGTTTCTTATAATTGGCTTGGACAATTTTAATTTTGCTTAAAGATCCGTAGTCTAGTCATAATGAAATGAATAAAATTGAGAATACTTGTTTCACTGTGATTGTCGCACCATTGTTTCTCGTCAGCGATAATTATATATGTGTACACACAGGGTCAATTCATGAATGAAAAAACGAGAAACACAATCACTATGCGTACAAGAGGTCGACATCGACGAATGAGCATTGTCGGTGATCGAAATGGGTCGTAGAATTAATTACTGTCGACGAAATCGTGTGCTTGAGGAGATCATCGATGAAATGATAATCGGGGGGGGTGAGTATGGCCCGTTTTCGACTCCGTGTCATTAGAACAAGAAGCGCTATGGTCCGTACAATGATCAGAGGGACTTCCAGGCCGACGAACGTTGCGTGGATAGCCGGGATACAATACATAGTAATTCTATGGGGAACATAGTAGTTCGACGATGGGTTCACGTTTAAAGGGGGGGGGGGTGAGATTTCTTCGCGTTAACTTGCTTGCTTTCGTTAGTTTCTTAACATAGTTGTTTGTGTTCAAGCTAATATACTTCGCGGGGAAGCCCTTTGGTACAGACCATCGAAGCTTTTCTTTCTTCTCGGTGGGGAGGGGGGGTGAACCAAAACGAGAAAAAGAAACAGAAGAAAAATGGAAAACCTGTTTTCGTTCCTTACGGACTCCGCTAACAGGATTCCGCTCGATTGTCTATTCCACTTATCTCGCCGGCCTATCTAAGTACTAATACCTCCCGACAGAGTTATTCGACGAGTCGACGACGATGCGAAACTCGACGCAGAAATCTTGGACGTCGGAGATATTCTACAAAACTAAAAAAAAGAAATTCGTAAAATCGTTTATCTTTTATTCCCCTTGCCTGTCTTACCCCCTCTTCTGTCTTTCCTTTATTCGCCAGCCTTCTGTACGCACATGATATCCGCGTAATTTAATTTAATTTATACTCAAAGTGACAACAAAATACAGTTTGTACCGTTTGTATGCTTTAAATAAATTGTTGCGGAAGTATTAAACGAGATGATTTTGGATATGACTCAGCTTCGTGCGTAAACCTAATCACGAGTGGACGCTTATGTCAGCGGAAATATAATATGTCTTCGAACGTTTTACCAATTCGTTGGAGGAAGGAATGCTTTCTTCAAATTGTTGGTAGAATAATTGGAAATTGCTTATTCATCGTCCTACCTGTTCTCCCCGATGATCATCGACGAATTCTTGTTGGAAACCACACCCTGAAAAACGTAGGGCGGTTTTACGATTTCAAAGTCGGTGAGTCGTCGTGGACGCTAGAATAACGATATAAGGGGGTAAGTCAAAAGGTAAGTGAGTCAATAAATATATAATTTATTAAATGCAATGATGAAATGGTGTAACAATAGGGGGGCGGGCGACCGTCGATCATGTTGCGATCGGCGTGCAGGGCGGACAAGAGGTAATACGCTGCCCCGCCCGACACCCCCGGATCGGAAATATAGATAAAATATTTTCGTTATTATTTACAATATTAGTTGAACGTTAGTCAATAATAAATAATAAACAGTGGCGTAATCCTTTATTTAATATAATTTAATAATGTAATATATATTACGTTTGCGATAATAAAAATATTACAAGAGATGGAGCTTTTACCATTATTCGTTTCCACTAGAAGTAGCACGAACCTGTATTTCTTCTTCTTATTTATTTATCCATATTCTGTATTCTGTTTTATTTATTTTTTTTTTTTGTTTGTTTTGTTCTTTTTAATTATATCTCATTATCGCCGGCGTCGTTCGAAAATTCACTGCGAATGCTTTCACGTGGTCCCCTCCGGTGTCTCTGGATCGTACGTTTTCTTCTCAACGTTTAGCCGTTTATTTTATTCTTGGAAAGTAATTGCCGTGAATTATTACGGAGTACCGAAGGGAATCGCGAGGTTCGTGAATTTTCGAACGGGATTACGCGTCGGCTGGGATGCAGATGTCGAAACAGCTGTCGAAACCATCAACCTTCCGGGATTAGTCGAATGGGATCCAACAAATGAATTAATATCGGCATTACGATTCCTCGATAATTATTACACGTGTAGAAAAACCGTTTTCACCTGGGCGACATCGAACGCCGGATTTTTATTTATCACAACGGAAGTACGCGACATGCTTGGACGTTGTTGTGGTTGGTGTTTTTATCTTATCTTTTTTTTCTTTTTTGTTTGTTTGTTCTTTGTTTGTTTGTTGGTAGGTGGTGGAGAAGATGGTGTTTTGTGTGTTTTTATTATACCGAGTAAAATTACTGAGTGTTGATACACCTCGATTAGACTAGAAATATGTTTTATGTAACGCACGGGCCAGGCAGGCAGCAAGCAGGTACAAAGTGACCGTCTTAATCAAGGAACAGTAAGTAGAAGATGAGCTAGGCACCGATATCCGATCGTTTCGACCTTTTCGACATCGTGATACAAAGGTCCTACAGGATGTCTCGCTCTACATCAACACGACACAACACGAGACAACACCTTTTTTACCATTTGTTTTCGGCGAAGTTATCGTTCCATCTTTAATTTGCCAATTTTTTAGATTTTAATAGATTTCTATGTCTTCGATTTCATGGCGAGAAAGCTGGTAGGCTTTCCTTGGGACGATTGATGCGTGTTCCGGTGAGAATTGCGAATTTTGTATACAGCCAATTGATGTGACAGTCATGTTGATTCATAACGAGACACCTTACACGCGTACATATCTCGTGCGATTTTCATTTCTGGAGACTGGACAATTGGAAATATTCGAATCTATAGCGCGAATCAATCATTCCCAATTAGAAGAGAAGTTTCGTTTAATAGTTCCACTATAACCTACTGATTCGTCTCTGCATCTAGAAAGTTAGTGTTGAAAAGTGGCATGACATTATTTAGTTTATTTTATTTTTACTTTTTTCATTATATTCTCATTCTGTATTCGAGTTTTGTTAATTAAGTAGTAATAAAGTTATAATTAATTATTTTGTTTAATTAATTAAAGTGGCAGCAGTTAGGCCATGCGGCTCCTATCATCTAGTCGTCTTTGACTCTTGGCTTTCTTACGTAGATTTAAAAATTTTTTTACTTATTAAACTTTTTTTTTATATTTTGAGAATAATTTGTATTAAGTGACTTTTAAAGTTTAATGTTTATTTTCCTCGAAGCGCCTACCCTAGCGATGTCTTTTTTTTTATTATTCATTATTTGGTAAGTAAGTAAGTTATTTTTTAGCATTTTCTCTCTTTTCCCGCTCTTCCTTTCTCGTTCTCGTACGCTCGATAGATTTAAGTTTTTTTGGTATTTTCTTTTGGTGTACGTGATAGTAATGCGATCCACTAGAGTAATAGTAATTAATGGGGTGGGTGGGGGTGGAAGTGGAGGAGGGGGGTGGAAGTGGTGTGTGGAAACAGGTAGTGAAATATTTTCTCGCGGCGTCGACTTTTCCGTCCGAGAACATGCTCGCGGTCTGTACAAATTTACTGTGAGCGAATCTCTCGATATCTCTCCGTTATCTTCGAATTTTATGTTTCTCTGTATACCGCTGATTCGATTGTTCTCGTTCGATTTTTGTTTATGTTTTTTTTTTTTTTTGAGAAACCGTCCCCCGGAAAAGCTCGACAATACCGTCGTGTTAGCGATCGGACCGCTGCCACGGAAGAGTCTCGAATAAAAATCGGTTTTTCGTTTTTTTTTTTTTCGGCGTGTGTAGTACGACCCTGAAAACGAGTTTCAGTGTCTTTCCCCTATCCTTACTTAAATCGTTTTTGTCATCCGCGAGGGTTTGTATTACAATTTTTGTTTTCCCCTGGTTTAAAATTCGAAAGAGTTGATTGCCACGCTCGAAATCGCACAAGCCCGACAGACTAAAAATACCGCAGGTGAGAGAGACACTTCTTCTATCGCACCTGAAAATTTCCCGTAGCTCTCGTTCGACCTCCCCTATTATACTTCGATATCGATTTTGCTCCTTTTTCCCTCCATCATTCTATCAATCGGCTTGTGTGTGTGTATGTCTTTTGTTTGAAACTCCCGTTCATTTAAACGTACTATACTCGCTAGCCCTCGTTTAATAGTTCCTTAAATATGTAATAAGCAAAAATATGAATATAATAATAGTTTTGTGTATATAATAATAATTATTACTTTACTCGTCTCGTTTTCCTTTCCCTCTCTTCATGTATCAATAGCATCGGTGATTAATCAATTAATTTAATTAATTAACAATGATTTCTTTGAAAAGAGTTGTAAGAATCTCTTATCTCTCGTCTCGCTCTCTTTCGCTCTCTCAATTTTTCTCGCCCGTCCGCAGTCCCTCCCTCTCACTTTCTTACTTCCCCTCTCTCTCTCCTTTTCTTTTTTTTTTTTAAATTTCCGGTTTTTGTCCGCGCATCTTATCCCCGCGCGTCATTTCTCTTCGTCGCCGTTCACTTTATCAACTAATAATTCTTTAAGCTTAGTGGCATGAAAATGCTCGTTGGAATTGACTCGTGTGTACAGTAAATCTTATACAATCTTTCCTCCTTCACCTTGCTTCTCTCATTCGCGCGCTCGCTCCGCACATAAATTACCTCGCTAATTCGAAAACGCCTCGTGCAAGTGCGTGTGTGTGTATCTATGTATGTGTACACGTGTGTCCGTGTGCGCGCGTGTGTGTGTCAGAGAATGAGTGTGTGTGTGTGTGTGTGTGTGTGTGTGTGTGTATATAGATTTGTCTGGAAACGCCGGAGGATCGACACGGGATCGATCGATCCCCGTGGTAAACGCAAAACCTCGAAGATCCTCCCGTCAGATCCGACGACAGCGTGAACGATCGAATTGTTTTTCCCCGTTTTGCAATTTTGTGACCCGAACGAAACAGCAACAGTAACCAAAAAAAGAGAAGACGAGAAAATTTGTCTGTCTGTCTGTCTGTTTCTCGCCGTCCACCAGACGGACGTCGAGACGTTATAAAGCTTTATTGTTTCTTCTTCTTCTTCTTCTTCTTTCATGTTTGTTGAACGAACGAAGCAGCTCGTCTGCGCTCCGTGAGTTGTGTTCTAGTATTCTTTCGTTTTTTGTTTTTTTTTTTGTTTTAGTTTATTTATTTAATTATTCTCTGAGAAACGTTTTTACTTCGTTCAGCGGTGTCGTTCAGCGGAAATACTTTCTTGGATCACCATTTAAATTTATCACAATAGATTTTTGTCTTCGAAATCGATACACACGGAAACGCGTCCGTCGTCTCCGTGAAACACGTAAAACTTGTTCATTTCGTTTTTCGCTCCGCCCTCGCAATAAATATTCGCCATAAATCACGCGCGTTCTCCCTTTAACCACTATTTCTCCGTTTCTTTATTATTTTTGTTTGTTTGTTTGTTTGTTTGTATTTTTTTTTTGTTTTTCACTTCGCACATTTCGCCTCCTTTCGTTTTGTTTTCCTCTTTTTGTATCGTTTGTCTCTTGTTTATCTAAAGAATCTCCTTTTTAAAAAAATCCCCTACTGGAGAGAGAAACGGTAGGTAGGTTTGTAACAATGTAATCGACTATGCTTATACCCTAAAAAATTGTAACGCTACGAAGTTGATTATACTGTGACTTTAAGCACAGCCCGTGGATGAAGCGCCCCACCTCCCCGCTCGCGGACGGAGACAGGGCCTCTTTAATTTCTTTTGTTATTTAAATAATCTTCTTTTATCTCTCGCGTTTCTTTTATCTCTCCCATTTGTTTTTCTCTAGCAGCCTTTTGTTACTTCACGCGTTCACTCTCTTTCTCTCCCGTTCACGCCCACTCATTCACACTTTCTCACACTCTCATCTCTCCTTTTCTCTCTCACTTTCTCGTCTCTCTCTCGCACTCTCTTTCTCACTCTAGATCCCAGGTATACATCGAAAATAAGATTCTCCGTATTCGTCGACCTGAATCGTATGTCGCCTTTCTCGTTACAAGCGGCGAAGAAGAAAACTATCGTGCACGGAAGGGATCGTTGCCGGTCGCCTAACAGAGCATATTTATGCTTTGGCTCTCGTACGAAACGAGTGTACCGTCATCACGCGTTCGCGTCTCGCCCCGATCCCGAACGATACAGTGATTTCTCTATATATGTCGCCAAGGCCTGGATGGTAAACTTCGCGGAATTATCCCCACTGCCGCGGGGTATACCCCGTGAGGGGCCACCAAGCTCGAGAGGCCTCGGACGCCGAGGAGTGTAAACATCACACTGCTCAGGTATGTCTCCTGAACGATAAATTACGCTGGCAAGACCCGTGTTGTTGACGTACATATATCGAGAATTCGCTGTATTGGAGAACCGGCGATATAATGAACGCCACGCGATCCCGCCGCCGTGATATTTCGCGTGAAAACGAACGAATAGAAGAAGAACGAAACGCTGACGTCGCGGGCCATCAAATACTTTGGATTATTGCACTCCGAGCGAGAAACCGACCTCGATTCTCATTCCGAAATGTGAAAAGCGTCACGCCGGTCTTACCCTCGATCGGCCATGGCTGGGTCGTAAGAGACTCGTTACTCAATATGGACAAAGTGAACGATTTCAATTCTGTCGAGCATTGCGCTTTGTCATAGATTAAATCCCCTCTATTCTTGGTGGAACACTTTTGATATCGTTCCGAATTCGGTTTTCATCCCTTAAGACGAGTTAATTAAATTGCACGCGGGGTTTATAGGGTCTTGCTACATTAATTGATTTCAAGAATAGTTAGTGTTCTTATTGGCAATTATGTTTTGTAATTTATTGAAATGTAAAAATGTGAGATTCATTTATTTTTTTACTGTTCTGTCTCCACCCCCCTCCCCTCCAGTGATAATAATGAATCTATTTAAACGACAACAGAGCACAAGCGAAATGAGTATGATGAATAAAGTACAAGCTGAATGAACCAATTTAAAGAATATTTAACGTTCTCAAAGCCACTCATTTTTTGTAATTGTTTGAAATGTAAAATTTGTGCCTTTCTTGTATGCCACCCCCAATTATAATAACGAATCAATTAAAATGACAGTAGAGCTCATGGTCTCTTGTTAAATTGATCAATTTGAGGAATATTTACCGTGTTTATTGCCAATTACTTGCTGCGATTGTCGGAAATGTAAAACGTACAATTTATTATTTACTTTCACAACGGTCCTGCTTCAAATTATAAAATTGAATCAATTAAAATGAAAACAGAGTCCACAAACAATGAACCAATTTAAGGAACGTTCAACACATTTGACAAAATTGTTACGTGTCTTGCGTGTTAGTTCCCAATTTCACCCCTGCCAATTATTTGAAATTATTTAAACTGTGAAATAGCCGAGGGATCGCAGAATCCAAACACAATTCGAACAGAAACTAACAACCATTTTTAGTTTGGGCAACGGCACTAGATAAATAGGAAAATGTCACTGGGTCGTGGACGATCGAGGGTCAACCACGCGCCCTAAATAGGTCCCGAAGGACCGTGGTACGATAAGAAAGGAAAGAATCCTCGTTCTCCGCGAAATACTGTCTCGTGAAAGTAGAAAAGCGAAACGAACGCTACAATTCCCGGCGCGAACGATTCACCAACACGCAAACCAGGAAAAAGGAAATGGATTATTCGAGGAAGAAGTCTAGCTGGCGAATCGACGCGGAAAAGAAAATAGCGAAAGGAAAGGTTCCGAGCAGAACCGCTTTTGTACTCTCTCGGTCGTAAAATGGGATCGATAGTGGTCGATGCCCGCAAAAGGAAGGACAACGTGGCGTTCCACGTGGTCACATGATTCTCGATCATGTCCACGAGACACAATCCTTGACGCTTTGAGTGCCAGAACATCCCCCAACGGGATTACCCTAGAATCCTCCGAGCAATTCATTCAAATCATCGGGAATCTTCATTCCCCCAATGAAATTTTGAAACTTTACCTTCGATGATCACCTGCCCAGGTGACACTCAAAGGGACACTTCACCTACCGGTTGTCAAAAGTAAACATTCGTTCTTCGCACCCGAGGGTTGCTTAACCCTGCTGCGGAATTGTTAATTATATTTAACAGACTGCGGATCTGTATGCAAAATAAAAATTGTTGGCAAAAATTAAAAGAAATATTAACCATGACCTTTCTTTTGTGCCTTAACAATCCTTGTATTCTTTTAATGTTTTTACTGTTTTAAGTTGTACCAACTCGTTTTTGTCATAAATGCATAAAATCCGCAGTGTAATTATTTCTTCTATAATGAAATTGAAAGTTACAGCTTTAACGCTAGATTTGTGAAACGTAAGGGTTCGAAAAGGTTACAAAATTCCATTTCTTTGATATTTATGTCGTTTTCTCCATCAATCTTAAAAATGTGCGATCATTGATCGAACGGACCGAGCGAGACCCAACGCAGCAGGGTTAACAACCTGATCAACAACGATCACAACGTTCAATCGAAAGATCATCGTAACACAACGTACCAACTAGACTGCGGGTCTCTCTGCGAAATAAAAATTGCCTGCATCAAGTCCAAGCAATGGGAGCCAAATTGAAACTCCCTAATGTCTTTAAAGATTACCAATTACAAGTACAGAGAAATCCACAGTTTAGTGACAGTTTCAGAAGTATCATTAAACTGATGAAGATTTAAGCGGTCCCCGGTGGGTAAAGTGTGGACCAACAGTTGTTATGTCAAGTTTTCGCGGAGATCACCTACCTTGAAGTCCTGAAACGTCGTCATCGGACAGAAATGCATAGAAAATCGGATGGGTACGAGAGAGAGAGACGTTGATTCGTCGGACAAAGATGTGAGAGCAGGTGGACAGAGCTAAATCGTAGGTACGAGTCGTAGAACCGAGTGGTTTTAGAGGGTCGTGTGTTGGAGGATCGTAGAAGAGCGAAGCTTGCCCGCTCTGGATTGGATGTATCCTAGTTTCCCCGGGATCGTAGGTGGGTTATGCGTGAAACCCCATGGCGTCACGACATCGATTCTCCTCCTCCTCGAGAGAGAGAGAGAGAGAAAGAGAGAGAGCCATATGTCCCCCACACCAGGTGACCCCGATCAATGCGGATGGTTTCTCTAGGCTCTCTATTGTTTCGCCTCGGTAAGCTCATCGGCATTCTGCGTGGTCGTCGACAGTCGACAGTCGATTAAGTGACCTCTGGGTTGGCGGCTACTAGGCTGGCCCCTGGGCTAGATGAGGGCGAGCTTTGGGGGACAGCAACCCCCCGTAAAATGGCCGCTGGCTGCCTCCCGTTCCCGTTTGCGGCGGCCCTGGCGTTCTGCAGCCTATAGTCCCAGAAACGTACACACGTTCATGTAGATCCGATTCGACCGGGCGCACAGCTAGTGGCGAGAGTTGTGCATTACATGACACTGAATGACCAAGCACTCTGAGGAACACGTCAACTACGAAACAAACGAGCGCATCTAAGTCGACTGGCTCCGCGATCGATCCTTTGCTCGAGAACCTTTTCTTTTTTCTTTTTTTGCTTTTTTGTTCTTATATACGATTTAACAGACTTTTTATTTTATTTTATTTTTTTTTTTTTTTTTTTTGTTGCGTTTAGATTTCCAGATTTTCGTTTTTCTTTTTGTTTCCAGATGGTATTAATTTTGGTACTTGAGGATGGTTGCTGTGTGCATGTTACCGGGTTACAGTGTAGAATGTACACACTTACTCGGACGCTTTAGTTGAAGCTACTGATTAATCGAGACCGAGAGACGGAGGTCGTTTTAGGGCTAATCCAGCCTAGAGGGCTACGGTCGGAGAAGGGTTTCGTTAGTCCAACGGTAGATTAATGGACTGCTTCTACGGCGCCCTTGTCGGGGCTCGTCAACCCTGGAAAGACTGTAGATTAGGCCTCTGGAGATTCTGTTCTTTTTTTTTTTTGTTAATCCGGGTACAGAAGTTTATGCAAATTAAATGCTACTTCCTTCAGGACACAGTCCAAGCAACATTGCCCAGACCTATTTTTTAAAATCAGACTGCGGAAGTTTATGGTAAATTAAATGCTACTTCCCGCGAGGAATAGTTCGTGCAACCTAACCCTTTTTTCGAATCAGACTGCCGAAGTTTATGCAAAAATAAAATAAATGAATAATTCGAGCAGAGTAAACGAAAAATCAAACTGGGTTGTGAATCTGACTGAACATTGTATTTCGGAGACATTCTTAAAATTATTATTCGACTGAAAATATTGAAAATTGTTCAATCTATTAACACAACGTTCAATCTGATACTTCACTGTTGTACACTGAAGCAAAATTGATTTACTGTAGTACAGTCATCAGAATCGATTTTAGTCAAGCCATTTTGCGATTAATATTTTGATGAATTATTTTATAGAATCGAGAATGAAAAATATTTTATTCTTCATCACAAGAATAAAATAGAGGTCCAATTACTGTTCATCATTTTGTGACTATCTTCTAATATTCTAAAGATTGCGTGAACGCATAAAAATCCGCAGTTCAGTGAACAAGAACTGTGAAAAAAGATTCGAGGATCAGTCTTTCAAGGGTTAACATTTGAAGTCGACAGTCGTCGGTAGAATCGCAGAAGTATGTAGATCTTCCGTGTACGGTGTATGCCATTAATCTAGCGTGCGTACACTTTGACCAGCGAAGCTAATATATACATAAATATCACCAGCATAAGGTAGCACACAGAGGCGAAGTATTCGCGCTTTTGTCTTTCGTGGTAACACGCACACAGAACACAAAGTATAGTGTGTGATCCACAAGACCAGTCGAGCAAAGTGAGAATCGAGGGAGCTGATGTATCTCATACGTCTTCTATGACAAGCTCCGTATATGAACACAGTTGCATGGACTTGGTACTCGGTATAACACGGTCAGTAACATCGAGAACAGGGAAACAACAAAGCACCGATTACATTCCGTAATAAAACACAGAGTAGCTAATCGGAGATCATGGTACTTTTGTCTGTTCGTATCACTCGAATTCCGATAAAATCGAATTGATGTCTCTATTAGCATTTCTCGAAATTTTCTTTTCTTTTTTGGTTTTTAGATTTTGTTTTGGTGTCGTGAAAACAGGGTGCACTGATCGTCCTGGTGAAAGCGGGACAGCAAAGATATCCTCCGTAGGATAAACAGATCAATTTTTCGATTTTTTCTTTTTTTTTTTTTGTATCTTTATCTTTTCTTTTTTTATTTGAGTTTAATTATATACGGGGGATATAAACGAGCAGTGTTTGCCGCGCGACAATCGCCCTACTTGTTTGTACGTTACTTACCGGTCGTGAATCGTCCCACGACAAGCTGCATTAGTACACACAGAAGAGGGAGACTTTAGAACTTTTAGATGTCTTTCGTTACGATAAGCCTTTCGTGTGCTAACAAGAAGTACTACATAACTAATAATGCGTGCACACCGTTGCAACAGGAAATGCAATTAGGTGCACCCGGCCGGATACTAACTTGATTTTCGACTGTCGCATGAACTGCTGGATCTTCCTCGCTGCCTGATGGGCGGCTTGCTGGTGCACAGCCTGCTGTCTGGAGCTCGCCGAGCAGGGCCGGGACCGATAATTACGGTAGTTGCTTTGTATCACCAGAGCTGCCTTCGTGGCTTGTCTACGGAAACACCACAAAGTGGAAACAGACCGTGAAATAAAACCACCCAGTGGCACGGCGCGTGGCGATCATGCTGTCTAAGCGTAACCCGCCTCCCACGCACCACTCGATGACTCCCTAATTAACTACACTCTCGCCAACAAATTTGCTAAAACCGGACACTGCAGACCTCAATACACACGCGACAGAAATTAGTGGATGAAACACAAAAACAGCAAGATCATTCAAAGAATTTAAAAATACTGCTCTGTTATTTCCAGCTCGTTCAAATTATGAAGACAATACAGAAGTATCTATGCTGCCCCAGTGACTTGCAATCAATACAGGCAATCTGCACTTTGTATACAAATCTACAATCTAAATCTACATGGCTTTCAGTAAGCTGTCACGTAATGCTTGGACTTTAAGTCTTTGATGCGACTACAATTAGCTCGTTGATTGCCAAGTATCACACTCAAGAAATTCCACGAAATCAAAGTAATTTACGTATCTCCCTCGCAGTGTTAAAATTTTATGAATTCGTTTGGAATTAATAAATAAATCGATCTTCTTGCGCAAGTACTTCCGAAGCAGTTGCAAAGTTTGAAAACCCATTCCCCGATTACATATTAAATATTGCCTCATACGGCCTCTCAGCCTCGGATATTAATTAATTATCACGAAGCCTGGGTAATAAATTAAGGAACACGTGCAGACATTGTCTAAAAAAAAATCGAAATCCCGACCCTAGTGGAAGACTGCAAATGAGGTGCACAGACATTAATTATGCCGCTCTCAAAGTCAAGCAACCTTCCACCAACAATTCTCCAAACAACGTGTAATTTAGGAGTTATTCGAGTGTGCGTGTCGGCCAATTCACCCCGTACACGTATTGCAGAGGGGGGTAGTACCAGCGAAAGAAGAAGCGGTTTGGATTGGGAGAGCAGAGGAGGTTTAAGCTTTCATCTCAAACAGAAGTCGTATTAATTTAATGCCAGGCTAATTTTGTATTCGGGACGTCGCGTCGGCCCGGGACGCCCGGGCTAAGGAACTTCCCTCCGAAACTTTTCGAATTATTTACGATGCCAATTAAAAGTTCGCCCAACCCCGGGGTCTCGGGTGGGTCGGGAATGAACTTCGTCCGATTCTACTGAATCGTTAAATTGGCCCTGTCCTCCGCCTTTTATTAATTGCCGCTTATTAAAACGAACCATCGCGGAATACCAACGCGAATCTCGCGATACCACCCCCTTGTCCTGGAAATTAGGTGATTTGGAAACTTTTCCTGTCGGCTAAGAACGATATTCGCTTAAGATTTATGGTCACTTGTGCGTCAACTGATTTTACGCTAAACAGCTTATTAATCTCAAAGGAGATTATTATGTGAGAGAAGATTTTTGAAAATCAATTCGACAAACAGACTCTGGGATTTTGTCGAGACTTTACCGATTTCTGTGCTGTCATAAGCTTTGCAGCTTCTTTAGAGAATTGATTAATAGACTGCTGATTTTTATGCATTTATGGGAAAATTAGATTGGCCAAATACAAAATTGCAAAGACATTACAAGAATTGAATAATGTTTGCATACTATTCTCAACTTCTTCAAATTATTAGAACAGTAAATACAGTTTTATTTAACTTCTGTTTCCTACAATGGACTTGGACAATTTTTATTTTGCATAAAGGTCCGCAGTCTATTTATCAACCATAAATAATCGCATCTCTGTTCAAAGACTTTCATAGCCCGGCATTGTACGATTTTTGCTGTTGAGGCTTTCGTGTGTAGGTAGTTTTCTTTTTGAAATAGTTTTACCAATGTTTCCCAAATTTCATTGCAGCTAGCTTCATCGGGAGTCAAAAGACATGCTAGCATTGTGCACGGTATGAATGTTGCAACAAAGCTAGCTGCAGCGCCTGCGAAACGCCAGGAACGCCATTCCAAAAGGACACAGCTTGCGCCCAAGAGCCTCAACAATAAAAATTGCGCTCGAACTCGGATTGGAACCTACTTGTGTTTGAGTCCTGTATCTGCAAGACAGCGTGACTCATTTGCAGGATGATTAGGTATGAAGACGAACGAACGTAGCAAAGACAGAACGGCCGCGTAAAGCTAGAAACGGATTACCTATAATAAGCGTACTGTTTATGTCGACGATAATATTGCTGGATGAGAACGGCGGCGTGTCTCTCTGCTTCCTCCTGTCTCTGTCGTCCCTTGTAATTTCTATAGGCTTTCTGGATCATGCGTGCCGCGTGGTATAGCTCCCTTTGCTCGCAATCGGACAACGTCAGCCTGCTCAGGTCTGCCTCGCTACCGTCACCGGACCCGTTACCGCCACCGGTCATCGACCCGCAGATACCGGACCCGATCACGTTACCGAACTTCCGGTCCCCGCCGTAGTACTGACCGTTGCGACCGTTGCTACCGTCCAGCTGCAATTGCAGTTGCAGGAACTCGCAAAAGTCGGCGGTGGTGGGCGGCGGGGACGGCGAGTCTGGTGTTAAGCAGCTGCTCGACGGACTCGACGGACTTGCATCCGCGTCAGCGTCAGACACTGATGCTGCGCCACCGCTGCACTCGCGGTACGAGTCGAACAGCTCCCCAGAGTCCAGCGGCTGCAACAGGAAAATGCATTCGAGTTTCAGCAGTCGGTAGAGAACACATTCTTTAAAAAAATAAGAGGGATGTTTTAGTAGGTCCTTCAACTACAATTGCAATTTCAGTCGCGAACCAATTAAAACGAACTGCAAAGCAAGGGATCAGGCACCAGCCTGATTTCAAATTCCAGCTCTTCGGATGATGCTAATTTAGAACAATGTCTTGTTTTAAATTCACGTCACCTGGAATGCAACCTAACGGGAACGGTAGCTACCCCGATTTTAAATTCTACCCCTCCTGACGATGATTAAAAGTTCTAAGAAATTACAAGACAGTATAAATAGAGGGACAGCTACCATAACTTGAGTCTTGAACGATGAAAAGTATGAGTCACCTATTTCTGACTAATATATCAGCCATCAAAGTTTCTTCACAGTCTGAGAACTCTCGATAGCATTTTCTACAGAGTAAAGTGTTGATTCGCAGATATTCGAAATTTCGAGGTGGTCGGAAACTAAGTTGTTTAAGTTGAAAACTAGTTGAGAACGGAATGAGTGGCTCACCATTTGTTCCATCAGAGCATCCTCGAGTGGCGACAAGGGCGGTGCCGGGGGAGGCGGCGAGGAAGAAGACGGAGAATCACCTTCCCCTCTCTTGATCCTTTCCGGCAGCGCAGCTATAATTTGCTCAGCCAATGTCAGCACCCTCGCGTCTTCCTCCCCTATAAAAAGGAATCACCACCCTAGCCAAAACTCGAATAAGGTGTGACGGGACCGGCGAAATCACATCGATCACAACACCGAGGTATATTTGGTTATTTTTCTTTTTTGTTTTTAGTTCTGAATAATCTCATTAGATTGTTCATTGACCGTTCGAGCCGTGTGGAACGTATATATGCGTTTGTTTTTCTACGATGAAATCCGAAACGTGTGACGCCGAGGAGTTAGTTTCGTACTTTCTAGCTCATTCTTAGAGATCGACTAGAGATTCATTCGATTGTTCAGCTCGATTGTTCGGGTGAACCGAACCGATCGAACGTGTTCACGTTTGTCCGAAAAAGTGCGCTTTCGCGTCCACAATTCACGGATCGTCCGCTTTTTAAAAGTATCGTCGAAGACGGCGTCTGTCGTTTCCGAGGGACTCTGGTTTTCCGCCGATAGACGGCTAAGAAAGTGTTTTACTCGTTTGATTTTGTTTTTGTTTTTGTTCTTTTTTTTTTTTTTTTTGTTTGGTTAGACGTTACACAGCAATCATCCAACACCAGCGGTTACGAAGGCCAAGCAACACCAATACTGCTTTTAAGCTGCAAGAGTTCAGAGGAGTTAGAGGACAGCGAGAGAGCCTGGACCGTCCTGGTCGTCTCGTAACGCACAGACAGAGAGACAGTGAAACAGAAACAAAAGGAACGTTTTCGTTCGTGTGTATAGCGTCTGGTCCGTTTCTTTTTTTGTTTTACTGTATTTTCCGTATGTCCGTGTATATAGATAGACATATATGTATATATTTATATGCGTATGCGTGTTGTGCATCAAACAGAAAAGAGAAACAACAGAAGAAACAGAAAAATAGAGAGAAAGACAACAGATAGACATAGAGCGAGACAGAGAGACAGAACAGAGAGAAAGAACAGAGTTTTAGGGACGCAGTTTTAGCTAGGAAAGACTACGGATCATAGCCCCGAGGCGCAGTACTGTTTTATCTAGGCCGACGGATATCTATAAAGTGTAATTAGTTAGAGAACACACAGATTACACAGAATAGTTACAGATAGACAGGCAGACAGACAGACAAATAGAAGGGGAAACGAGGAAGGTACGGACCTACAGTCTCCTGAGGGGTCGGAGCGCTCTCCATTCCCTGCTCGCTGAGGGCTAATGACGAGTCATCCTCTTGCAACAACTCCATGTTGTCCAGCAGCGGGGAGCCACCTGTGTTTTATCGATAAACCCCTTAATACTACACGTCTCTCCTCGATTAAGATCGGTTCACGCTCGCTTTACGACCTTGTATCTCTAAATTGCTTACAGGGGGGGGGGCGAGGGGCTATGGATATAGACTATGTCTTTTAATTAAAGGGAATAGGTGGTCCGACTGATAAACGTGGGCACGCTTTTTACGGGGGTGAGGGGGGCAGGGCTGTGGTCGGTTAGTACTTTGCTGGAGAACAATTCAACGGGGGGTATATAGAGAGGTTGAGACTCTGTGAGTAAATTGTGTGTAGTGAATGTGCGTGTTCAGATTTACGGAAGAGGGCAGTATAATATTAAACGAGACTAACACAACGCCAGATCGAGACCGCTGTCTTGAGATGGCCTCCTAGGACTAGGGCTGGCCGGCCGCAAGAATAGCCTCTCGTCTTGCCGCCTCGCTTCGAGCCGATTCAATTCTTCCGCGATCGCCGTGTGCCCGTTCTCCGCCGCCAGCTCCGTCGCTATTCTGTTCTGGCAATCGCGGACACGAAGCGCCATCGCGTTCCATCTGCACAAACAGGCAAACCTCCCTCGTACTCGTTTGAAGAAAAATAGTAACTAAGTCTAGGGTTTCGCAGCCTTTTTAGAGGTTTCGGGTGCCCAGGTTTGAGGGTGCCTCGAACAAGAACATTGAAGAACATCGACAAAGGCCAGGCACTTCAAAAGAAGCTGAACAGGTACGAACCTATAAAGTATCCTGGCAGTATCCGCGTGTCCCGCCGCACATGCCCAAGCTAGCGGCGTGAGACCAGCGCTGTCCTGCCTCAAAGCATCAACTTCAGCATCTAATACGCTACTAGGATTTTCCGCTCTCCAGTGAAGGAGTGCGCAGGCTAACCTGGAGTAGCCCAACCCGGCGGCCAAATGCAACAGAGTAGTGCCGCCGGATTGTAACGGTTCCGCTCCGGCTCGCCACGGACGGACAACAGCATCCTATAAAATCACAAATCCATAAGAATCTCCACAAGTAACAGGACGACGAAATTTAAAGTAGAACGTTCAAGGAACACTGACCTGACAATACGCGACAAGTCGCTCTTCCAGATGAGCTGCAGGGGATGGTGGGCCAGGTCCTTGCAAACGAGACTCGACATCCGCCAGACGATCCAGCAAAGCTCTTTCCGGACTTGGTTCGGTCGTTGGCGCTCTTCGGTACTCGAAGGCGACGCTGTCGGAGACAACGTAGCCGTAGCAGGCTACCTGAAGAGACGCTATTCCGGGAGCGTGAGCAGGACAACGGCAGCGCAACACACCTGGCTGCACCAGACAGGCCTCGACCGGCTCAGTGTCGAACAACACCGAGTACGACTGCGAATTACTTCCACCGGTCCAGGGACCTGCCACCAACACCTGCAAAGAGACACACAATCTTCTTCATCGTCTCTTCATCTACTTTCTCTTTGGTTCTAATCTTAGACCCTAGACATCCACCGTACACTCTTTTCTTTTAACATTGTCTTAAACGGGGCATAAGAAACAAACATTTTCTAGCTTAACCAGAAGACAGATAGTAAATCCTTGAACTGTGGCTCCCTCGAGAGCAAAAATCAGGAGGTCCTCAAACTAACCACGCCCCGTCAAGGCACTCTACTCTCGGAGAAACAACGAAAACAGTCCCCTATCGCTGTCAACATCGAACTCCCTAGAGAATCCCCTCTTCTGACAAAGTTAAAGATCAAGAGGGGCTGTTATCGTCGCTTAAACTTGCTCCGGAGTATTGCTGAAGGTTCATACCTTGACACCACCCTCGGTGTAGCTCCACTCCGGACTATACTCTGCGATATGGACGGTTGTACCCGGATGACATCCCACGTCGTTGTCGGAGCCACCCCTCTCCTCAGCCTTGGTCTGCTCGGCCTCGAAGTCATGGAGCTCCGGCAGGTCGCCGAACAGATCGAACGCGTCCAGATTGACCAGCAGGTCATCCGACGAGTCGATAAAGTCCATCGGATTGATCATGCTGTTGTCCGCCGGGGAAGGGGACGGCGACGGCGGCACCATGTTCGCGGACAACGTCCGTTGGATGTCCTCCTGATTCAGATCCAAGGTCTCGGCGAAATCGGTGACCTCGGTGCCGGCGCCACCGATAGGCAACGTCTGCACCGCGGTGCGATCCATGCTCTCCTGCGCGTCGATCTCCTGTTTGATCTGTTGTTCCCTTTCGACACTTGTCTGCTGCACGATCTGCTGTTCCGTGACCTGTTGCATCTCCACTTGTTGGCTCTGCTGCTGCTGCTGCTGTTGTTGCTGTTGCTGCTGTTGTTGTTGCTGCTGTTGTTGCTGCTGCTGTTGCTGCTGCTGCTGCTGTTGTTGCTGCTGTTGCTGCTGCTGCTGGTGGTGGTATGGTTGGCTGTTCAGAATCAGAAGACCGCCACCACCTTGGATTTGTTGCAAACTTAACACTAAAGGAGCCGGCTGCTGGCTTTGGGCCGTGTGGTAATGTCTTGAGTATACGCGCGGCGCCGGTGACGCTGTCGTCGACGATTGCTGCCCTCCGGTTGTCGAAGTTACCTGCCAAATCAAGACAATCGTCAAACACATGCCTCCCTTCATGTTCTCAAACATAATCGTTTCAAAGACTCGTTTTAATCATGAAACAGAGTGAAACACTAACGTTGATGTGCAACTTTGTCACTTCGAATGACTCTACGGAGTTTAAAAAATTTTCTTCCGTAGCAGCTTCAATTGGATCTTACGGAGGAACATTTTCCCTTTACAATAAGCTATTAAAAATCGATTTGCCAATTTTTCCCACGGTTTTATCGTGGGTCAAATGAAACGTGTCCAATACATGTAACACACAGTAATTTCTCTATATATGTCGCCAAGGCCTGGATGATAAACGTCGCGGATTTAGCCCCACTACCGCGGGGTATACCTCGTGAGGGGCCACAAAGCTCGAGAGGCCTCGGATACCGAGGAGTGTAAATATGACACGGCCCGGATATGTCTCCTGGACGATACACGACGCTGGCGAGACCCGTGTTGTTGACATATATCGAGAATTTACTGTACTCGTTCCTAACCCCACTGGACACGGAAGGGGAAATTAAGGTCAGGGAAGTGAAAGTAGAGACTCCGCCCTTTAAAATGAGTCCAGGAAGAATGTTATAAGTGTATCTTACACAAAGTTACAAGACCATCTTTTGGTCATGAGAGTGAATAGGGGGGCCCCCACAATGTTGACGAAACATTGGAAAAATAATACTGGGAAAACCTGAAATCTCTGATTGAGTGTTGGACTCGCCAGAGGGAGGGTTCATAGAGCGATCCCTCACCTGATTGTCCGGTGTTAGTCTCCTAGGTGCAAGCTGAGTGCCGGTGGTGGAGGAAGTGGAGTTCGCGCGCTGCCTGTCGAGCAGCTGCGAAACGATCATGTCGACGGGATGATTCGAATGTTGGGTGAGATGAGGATTGTTCGGATCGTCATCCCCACCGAGGAACATGGGTCTAAGTTGAGAAGCCAGCTCGTCTCGCGTCCACTCTTTCTTGTCTGGCGGTAGAGCGAGACAGGGAGGCAGCGCAGCTAGCTTCGCATCGCCGTCCGGGTAAGGAACGTTTAAGTAGTGAACGAGAACGACGTCCGGGTTCTGCAGTAGCCAGTAGCATCGCCGATGAAACGTCGGAAGGATCGCCGAGTGCACGTAACAGCCGTAGATGCACTCGACCCCCTGGACCTGCGATTCGATCGGCAAAACAAGAGATACCCTTTAGCACTTAGCACACCTGCGGACACACCTGGCTGCCGACTCGGCTGCGCTACTTGAAGCGTTTATCCTACTCTAATACTATACTACCTTCAGTTTCATGTGATCCTCCCGTGTCGTCTTCCCGTCCTTCCTCTTCTTCCAGCAGTAACCGTCCCTCCGGTAACGGACCTTCTTTCTCGAGTACAGTAACATCGACCCACTTCGAGGTCGCACCTTTACCTCCCGACTCTGCCATTCCGCGTGTCTTTGGAAACTGATCAGGATGGCCGCAATTTCCTGAAGGCACAAACAACCCTATCATCTCCGACCCCAATCTTTCACCCTCCGCAAACCGTAACCCATTCATTTTTGGCCTCAGAGATACCGCGAGATTGCAAACGACACGACATCTCAATCTTTGACGTACCCTTCAATATTTCATCAAATATTTCAAACCTGTTTGCTACAATTGATGTAGAAAATTTTCTAGGCAGATCCGCCTAGTGCACTTGTGAACATTTTATCAGGAAGTTCTTGCAACGAGTTTCGAATCCTGGCCACTATTACTTTTCCACGGGGCTCTTCAGGAGGAGTTAATTTATTTGCTGGGGCTTGGGGGGTATCTGCTGACAGTACCGGTTTGTTAGTCGGCATCATTTCATTCGAGTCACGTCAGTGAAGGCGACAAGCTTCGAGACCGCAACCGGAAACCCCTTCAGATGACGAGGATAAGGCAAACCTCGGGAGAAGTAGGATACACGGATTCGGTGGAACATATAGATACCCTTCACCGAGCTCCAGCTGACATCTGCCTTTTCCCCGGATTTCGCTTACTTTTGCAAATCGCGCTGATACATCGCCAATCTCCCGTCTACCAACTGTGCTATACCGCCTTTCCTCATCCCCGGCCAGGCTCCACGCAAAATATTCGCATACATTTCGCGCGGGGTGGCGACGCTGAGAGATTCCTTCGCATCGGGATTCCGAATGTCGAGGCTCGCGAATGCCGTGAGAAATATGAATCGGCGACAAGGTCCGAATCATCGCCGTACACCGGATGATGTTCGCCATTTATTATCTGTGACCCTCTTCTTCGCGTGTACATGAAAGAGGCGTGCGTCCTCAGAAATCATTTATGAGCCGCCTTTCGAACGTAACAGGCCTCTCAAGCATTCCGTTCGACCATAATATCTTGACGAGACTGCATTTAACTCGGCTGCAGTCGAGTGTCTTTTTAGAACGAAGAACGTTAAGTTTAGGTTCCCGAGTGTTATGACTAGAGTGCGGATTTTTTTATGTACAGTAAAAATGTTCTGCGCCGATTGTGGAACGCTGAAGCCAGAGAAATTTTATTCTTTCTTTGGACTACATTCTTTTGATCACTTCAGGAAACGAATTGGTCAAATCTTTATATTAATCTGAAGTTATTAAAATTATTAAAGGGGAGGAAATGCGTTTTCACTTGACTACCGTTTCGTAAAATCGACAATTTTTATTTTTCATAAAAAACTGCAGTCTAGTCATGAATGTATAAAATCCAAAGTCTACATTCTACTTTCGAAGATAATCTTATGTTTGCAAAAATTGCAAGATAGGTGTATTAGTAACTCTCTTTCCTGTGTAGGTGTGTGCCGTTCTGCCAAAGGAAACTGAAGAACACGGAAATCCAAAAAGTTATGAGACCTTGTACAAGACCTCATACGCAACTTTATTTTTTGTTCGCACCACAATGCGGTTTTGAGGGATGAAACTACCCCTCGAAAATACTGTAGAACATTCTTTCTCGTAGGATATCTCTCGTTATTCTCTGGATTAATTAAAGAGAGCGTTTGTGTTGGAATTCAACACGTCTCTGTTGATGAGGGTTTGCCAAAAGTAATATTTACAATTTGCATACATGGATACTTCACAACAGGACTTCAATAAATAATTGTAACTACGTTTAATGGCCGAAAAGTATTTTAAAAATCGGTGATTTGACTTCAAGATTTTTCATTTGTTTTGGTTCGGACCGCAACTATATACATACTGACTAATAAACTACATTTTTTTGTTTCGGATTAGTAGAAAGACCAGAATCGTGGCAGCTGTCGACCCATGTTTCCTAAAACATACTCTATAAAAAAAAAATACATAACTCGCGTAATTTTGAATTGTTGTACTTAATGAAAAATCATACATGCTCTTCAAGTGCCAGTGAATATATATAAGTAAAATCCTAATGCAAAATGCTCAATAGTACTTCTGAAAAAAATTCCTAAAAATTCGTGCCAAAAATGGCCTCGAAAACCGGACTAGCCCTTAAGCAACCATGGGATTGCAGTCGCTATCAAAGGACGAACGAGCTGAAAAGGAATAATTGCCGGCAGGCTGGATAATCGCGAGTTCGCGGTGTCCTCGCAAATCGCGTCGAGGCATCGCGGATCCGTTGGCGATCGTGGATCCGTGTCCCTCGGAATCGTTACCGGTTTCCGAGTGGTGGAGGGCGACACGCGAAGCGCCGGCTGACTGAACTTTATATCAGCGCCACGCCGGGGGAATTTTATTGCCACCTTTCCATGGTTAGACGAATCAGCCGCAGCAGTTTGGCGTTCGATTTGCATTTACCCACGTCAGATCGCGTGCCGCGGAGTTTCTGGCTCCCGCGGCGAGTACTCACTTATTTCAGCGGCTCTGCACGGCTGCTCCGTGCCCCTCGGTGCCTCTCGATTCCCCTCGGTTCAATTTTTTGCCCGCGAGAGGCTGCCTTCTCTCGCAAAGGATAACCATCTTCCTCTCTCTCTCTCTCTCTCTCTCTCTCTCTCTCTCTCTCTCTCTCTCTCTCTCTCTCTCTCTCTCTCTCGCGCGCTCGCAGCCAAATTCTTTCTCGCCCCCGGCCGTGCTCCTTTTTTCTAGCCCCAACTCCTTCATTCGTGATCTGCGCTGACTCTTTTCTAGCATTGTCGGGCGCGAGTTGCATGTCGGTCGGACTGGCGGCCGCGCGTCATGATTTAACCACGCGAAATCTGTTCGCCGGTAATTAGATTTTTTGCCGATGCCGCTACTAAGGCAGCGGTTCCTTTGCCCGACGACTACCAACCCGCACCACCTGCATTGTCATGCGTTCCGTACCGGAATCGTACCGGCCGGTTCTTCGCGCAGAAAATCAATAAAGGACCGTGTAACAACGGAGTTACTATTATTAGTGGTACATAAATACGAACGAGACGAACCAGCGCCTTTCGATACGACAGCTTCACCCTGGAACCACCCTTTCGACGTATCAAATTAATTTAATGACGAAGGGGAAGGGAAGGGAGGCTTTCCGGTGCCTGGTGACTGGCGGCTAGGCAGGAATTGATTGCTGATGAGGGCTGTAACCCTCTTCGATTATATTAATATGCTTCTAGTAGCTAACCTTTGTAGCGAGATGGTGAGAGTCATGTTCAGGTATTGAGGTTGGATGTAATATATTTTATAAGTAACTAATAGACTTTATGCATTTCTGACAAAAGTGAACAGATCGAATGCAAAACAGTGAAACGTTTAACCCCTTAACGCACAGTTTTCTTGAAAAAGCCGGCCAAAAAAATCAATTTTTGATATACTGCGCTTTTGTTCCATGGAAACGGGCTATATTTTATTCTTTAATAAATAAGTGTTATAGCTTACAATCCCATGTAAATAATAAATATCAATAAAACGATTTTTTTTCTTTGCTTTCACAATGTTATTTTCAATTCTCGATTATATTCGAGTGTGAAAAATTATAGCAGCATAAAATACAACGCCGCTCGAATTATCTCGAGTGTGCACAGTTTGGCCTGTTTAGCGCGCTCGAATTAACTCGAGCGTACAAGTTAAGGGGTTAATGAATTTAAAAATACTGTTGCATTGTTTGCAACCCCGTAAATATATTAAGAAAAGAAATAGATGTATATGTAGCTTCTGCACGTTGGTGATTAAAGATCCTTTGTCTATTAATTCAGCATAGTATGAAGTTAGCAACGTGGAGTCGAATAGCGACAGAAATGATTTCTCTGTGTTCAGTTCGAGGGCCGAATCGGTAGCCCCGGGTCGGTAGATGTTAACCAGATCGGTAGGCACGCGGTTGCCAAGCAGAACCCACAAATCGTACATTTCGAATGTGCTATGGTAAGATCGCTCACGCCTGTGGCGATGTAGCGTTTCACCGGATGGAATTGTGTCGCATGGGGGTGGAATCGTCCTCGTTGTGTCTCTAATTACGTAACGAAATGGGCGTGGAACGTGGCGACGACTTCTTTGTAGCTCTCGTCGAAAATTGCAGCAGCGTTCGTGCGCAATTTTTCACTTAATGTCTTCCAAAAAATACAAAGCGTCCCATTATTCTAATAAATCCTTTCCCTGACAGTAGAAAATTATTTCAGCAGCACTTTGCTCATAATTACAATTCTAATCAACGATCAGAGGCATTTTCTACCCTGTACATCTCTCGTATCCTCGCAGTATTGTTTAGAACATCCGAAACAAGTTATATTTTATGTAAAACCCTTATTTTTTAATCTTGTTTAGCGTTTTAAGAAAAGGGGGTGACTTTTCATAAGATATTGAGTACTGATTCTACTAAATAACGCGATTATTAACAATTACTCCTGAGAAATAATTGCACATACGATCCTAGACTACTCCTCCAGCCATGTTTCCTCCACATTTTCCAGAAATAGATTTTATAACACAAATAGGAAAAAATCGATTCGATTGCACAGTATCTAAGAGAAGAACATTCGAGGGTTACCCGCCATCAGTTGATGATCCCAACGTCTCTAAAAAAATGCTTCTCTTCAAAAAGAAGCTGCCCACGTCCAAATTCCATAGACACCAGTTAAGAAACGATAAAAAAGATTTACGATGGACACGGTAAGCCGAACGAATGTAAGCCGACCGCGAATAAAATTCCGGTGGAACTTCGTCTTATTTCGCAAGGATAATCGGCTGAAGAAAAGGGGGGCTGTGGGGGTGTGGGGGATAAGACAAAGGGAAATGGAGCGCGACTCGGAGTGCTTAATAACTTTGCACGGTTCCCGTGGGTGGGCCCCGCGAGGCTACGAAGGTTCTCCTGGCGAACGTGGCCTGGATATAAATATTCTTAACGAGGGATGGATGAGAACGAAGAGAGAATGAGGGGGATTGAACGAAGAGAAAGGGGGATGGGACTGAAATAAGAGGCCAAGTTGGACTCCGCGGCCATTAGACCGGCCGAGTAGAGTCAGCTGGATAAAGCCTGGCCCCGCCGCTATGTTGCATTGATTTACAACCGGTTAATTGATCATTTGCATTCTGTCGAGGATACACGGCGGACCTGTCCGCTCCGGGAACTAGAATTCCAAGCCCTCGCCATCTGGCTGTCGCCGTGAATTCGCGAACACCGTACGCTTGTAATTACTTCGGGCTGATCCGAAACGCGAAAAGGTCGCGGCGGAATGGCACCATTGGATTCGCGAAACTCGATAACGGCCACGCACGGGATTTGCACGGAAGGAACGGGATTAGTGTGCTTCCTGGCTGGAAATTTTGCTCTGAAATTTTCCTGCAGAGTGTACAGACTCGGTGCAGTTAGAAAGAGGATGATTCTGCTGGAAGAAAATGTAGAATGGAATTGTTTCAAACAGGACTTTGTTTTCTAGAAAGTCAGCGTTGAAAGTTGGTCAGGTAGTAGAATGTGAAAAAAAGTAGAATGGGCAGGTCATGATCAGACACTAATTGGCACAGAGTAGTATTAGAACTTTCACTCATTTGGATTTAGGCAACTGTCCATGTCCCGAGTAGATCCATTTATAATTGATCTGTAGATCTATACTGTGCTTGAGAACGTCTCGATGAAGTCGAAACACAACAGAATTGATTGTATGCAATAAAAATGGATCTCTCTTTGAGCCACCGGTATTAATCGCGCCGAAATTTTCGCCACACAAGGCTCCACAACGTGCGAAATTGATTTTCCATGCGTTCACCGTATTTTGCAACGTGCCAGACATGAAATGGGTCAGGCAGGGAGGGCGAAAGCGGGGTGCAGGTTGAAAGATGGCGTCTGACAGTGCATATCGTTGCGTTGCGTGCAAGGTCGGGTTCCGTGCAACGCCAGTCAGGCCCTCGAAAAATTTTTGGCGTGATTACGACTCGTAATTGCGTACATAATATTCAAGTTCGTGTCGCCTCTCCCGACTTCTTTTGTTTCATTTTTCTTTTGTTTCTCTCGAGTCTTACTCGCAGGTTCTGAGGCCGACCACTTCTTCCGGGCGTTAATGTTTCTGGAGAAGGTCAGTCAATCGCTGTGCGCTCCTCCGGCGATAACGGGATCTATAGATCCTTCAAGGAACCACGGAGGAGCCCATAGATTCCTGCATTCGGCTACGACGGACACGTAAACGAGACGCCTTCTGTCTCGTGTGTTGCCGGAAAGGATGTGTTCCCCTTGATTTACGAATGCGAAAGGACCGATAAATCGACCCTCCTTCCGACATCCTGTACGAGTATGGTGCGTCCTTTCCCCGTTTCCTGTTTACGATACACGCCTCCGGGATCCTGTCGAGAACCCCCCGGCCCCGGGACGCGATTAATTAATCCTCAGGAAGTCGGACATTTTTCGCGATTTTATTCCTGGTACTTAACCCCGTCAGAACCATTGTTCGGGAATTTTTTCCATTTCTTTTCTTTTTTATACTTCGAGTCAATAAAAATGTCCGACTAGTTGCTCGACGAAAGCTGAGAAGTTGGGTGAAGTTTGTTGAAGCTAGGTCAACATGGACCTGAAAATGTCTGCGTTGGAAGCAGACAATTTAACACGTTTAAAGTCCTGTGTTCTATTTACGAATGTTTATAGTTTCGAATAAAACTTATATAGCAAAAATGATTGAGATAACATTAGCTAGTTTAGTCAAAAAGCCACTTTAAGTCCCACAGATGTAGGTCAATTTATTTTACACAGATTTTAAATAAAATAAGTCATACCAATCTGAAGGAAGTATAATAATATTTTTTTAATTTTTCAATCTCAAAAACACATTGCACATTCTATTCCCTCAAAAATGAAATTGTTGCGACTATCGAACAATTTATGAATAAACGACTGATAACAACAAGCAGTTCAAATAAAATTAATCTGGAGATCATTTTGATACTAATAAAAGAACACAGCATAGTTCCTAAAGACATTCACGTCTAAACTATGAAAGAATCAGTATGAACGAATCTTCCTAACACAGTGGAAAACTTCTAAGTACAATTACCGCTCGATGGTCAGACAGTAGGATAAGTACGTTTCGGATCGAGAACTTTTCTAAAACCCGCTCGCTCTCGATATGCTTTATGAATAGCACATCTCCAGTAGTATGAGATGGTGCCCAATCAGATAGGAAGACACTACAGGGACACGCGATGCAAGGGACGTCAACATCTAAAAGTTCCTGACAGCGTTGTCGAAAGATATTTAGGGGGCTCCTTACGGTCTCCGCTTGCCAGTAGAATATCCCTGTTAATGGTCAGACAACAAGCAAGCCGCAGGAAACGGTGCAGAGGCAACGGCACCGTATAGAAGCAATAAAATCTTTTAATACCCTCCCCAAAATACAGGAGCTGTGATAAACTGCAGCGTTTCAAGTAGTACGGGAACGCGTTTGGTCGGACAAGGAGACGCGACGCCGCGCACGCGGCACAGAAATGTCGATATCGCGACGAACATTCCTGTCAACATTGTCGAACCATGTTCTCGTGACTGTTCGTACTTCGGCTGGCACCACTGCCATCGGACACCTCTGCCATTTTTACCGTTATTGACTTCGTCCATCGATCGACACATTTAATTAAAATCGCGATTAAAACCCATTGGCGTTATGCAAATCTGCAAGCGGTACATTGTGTTATTCTGGATTAGGCACTGTGCTACAGACTACTCAATCTTGCTACCCAGCAATGGCCTTTTTATTACTGTCATTTTGCCAGGGGTCCTCGCAATTTTCTAACAATTTTTGCAACGTTTGAATTTTAACCTTCAGCGCTTGAATGGCAACTCTAAGATGACATTAAGTTGCTAGATCATCATTCAAAAAATTTGCTACATTATTAAATCCGTTTATATTATCCTCTACATTATTAAATTTGTTTATATTTGCACCAGTTTCGTATGAATAAAATGAACCGATATCGTATACAAGCGAAATATTCTCGGAATAATATTTAATTTTTTAATTAAAATACTTCCGAGTGCAAAGGGTTAAATGTTCAGCCAAGAAAATATGGAACAGACACAGTGTAGAAAGACTCGAAGTGATCATTCGAGTGTTTAGAACTGCTTCCAACATACTATTTTAATTAATTTGGTGGGGAAATGAGGCACCGCGTTATCGAAAGATTCGCTCAGGTAAATGTGAGCGAGCAGTGAATTTGGCAGGATGCTCGTCGGCTCTGATGTAACCGGTGTGAGAAATAAAAATCCTGGTGGCTCGCAAAGGGATTGCCATGTGTCGGACAAACACGAAACGGGTAACAAGCACTTCCTGGTATTGCCTTTGTGCGATCGGGGAAAAAAAAGGGGGGGGGGATCGTTCGGCTGGGAATGCAGCCGGTAACGATGGTCGGAAACCGTAGTGCACGTTGAGAAATTGCATATCGATGCCGAGCGTTCCGGTGCACCGGTTCCTCCGTCATCCCGGGAAAATTATCCAGTTTCCTGGACCTTTTGTGGCGCGGCGTGCTACGGGGCAAATGGATATTATTTCGCCAATGGGAACCGGGGACCTACATTTCGTCGGGACTGCTTCGATATTCCAGGAAAATCGTGAAACGGTAATGAGAAAGTTTGTGTATATCGAGCGGGGGTAATCCGTGTCTCCTCGATTTGCGTGCACACAGAGAAACGGTACGCGAATGCACATAGACGCACACGCGCGGTTGCGTTCTGGCGTTAAGGGTTCGAAAATCAGCGCCGCCGAAAATTAGCGCAGACGGAGCCAAGCTAATATTGACCTGGAGAACAATAATGGGCCCGTATTTACCGAAATCAATTTCGGGCGCCGCGTCCGAATACAATTTACGGAAAAACGCCACGGTCGGAAATTGCGTTACCGACAGTGCAAACTAACGTTTAATTGCACCCGGACTGTCATTGTGTACACGGGCAAACTGTGCCCCATTCACTCGCATTTATACGCGGCCCGGCAATCGGAAATCAATAAGCAAACAGAAACATTGTTTTCGGATCGATTTCCGCCTACAGATAGCCGGCCCCGGCTACGTATGCTCATCAATTAAACGAAATGTTATCGGAGAAAAGTGACGCAAGGCAGCCGTGCAGCCACGGTGTCACTGCGAACTACGCAAAACCGAACTGTAATCCGGAATCCCATAAAAAACGATCGAACGCCGAAGACAACCGGCCTGCGTTTTATGCCGCTCCAACCCATCATCTGCGCGCGAGCAACTATAATTCCGCTGATCGTACATGATGAGTTACTGGATATGGAAACCGTGCGATCGATATCCTAGATGTGGGTGCTGAAGACATTATTTTTACAGAAATAGAATCGAAAAGTTCAGAATATTTCCAAGGAAGAACCAGTTAATATTGGGTTGTTGCACGTGAAATGTCGAATTTCTAGCAGGAACATTAAACAAACGTAACCTAATACGCGCTGTTGCCATTAAAATACAATTTCTTTTTGAAAAAATGAAAGAATGTGCACCATTTTATGGACAAAATACTGGGCGACTTTTCAATACTGCGGGCGAAGAAGATGGAAATGTCTTCCATAAATTAGGACCAAATTCATTTATGACTGAATCGAAACTGAATTGTCGGTCCGTACAGTAAGTAGACACAGTGAATAATGGTCAGACTCGTTACCTAAGTCTTGCCAAATTTGATTAAAATTGACATTAAATTTGTTCGAATCCGAAGAAACTATACGCAATATTTTGCAATACATTGTCAAATTATTTTTCACGGTCGGTTCGTCGTCGTTTGAGTCGATCAAATTTGAGAGGGCCTGTAGGGCGCCGTTCCAGATCCTCGCCGCTTATTCGCCATTACAGTCGGATACCGGTTAATAAATCAACGTCATTAGCGGCCATTACCGCTTCTAAAAGTGCAAAACAAATGATGTGCTTTCCGTCGGCTATGTGCTAAAACTTATTACTATAATTCCCCTCCCGGAATACATTCGACGTAATGTCTCGTTACAAATGGGATTTGATCAGGCGACGGTAATAAGAGCGAAGCAGAGCACGAAGTCTCGGAAGTCTTGTTGGAAATAATCGGGGGCCGATCGGTTTCACAGATGGGCGAAAAAGCGAAAGTAGCGAAACAACGGTGTGTGCCGGCACACGGGACATACAGTAGCGGGCGTGATGGCAGATCGATGAAACGACCCGAAACAAACAGACGTCCCAATCTTTTTTCTTGCTCGATAAATCCCCGCGGCCCGTATAATCGGGGCTATTAAAAAAGCAAGTTAATAGGAAAAGTTTCCGGCGGAAGAATTCGGGCTTGCTAAGGGAATTGATTCGCTCCGGCGTACGGAGCATCGAGCACAACTTCGAGCTCGTTTCAAGTTTAGACTCGATTACGGCCTGTCTCCGATAACGACTTAGAATTTGGCACCGGGTCAATAAAAATCCCGACGAGACCGAGGGAAAAACGGAACAATAGAGACTCTTACGTCCATTTCGTAAACTGGATTCCAATTTCCAACCTACATACACCAGCGACCCGTACGAGCACAGACGGCTCGTACAAGCGTGGGCGGGCACAAACGACGACGACGAGGACGACGAGTCTCCTCAAATTATCTATTTATTCGAAACAGTGGGACTCTGACCACAGGCGGTCCAAATCCGCTGCGCCAGTGTTTTGCATGTCCCATTTATCTGCTCACTTATCCGGGGTGAATTCTGTGGGCAACAGTGAAAGATGAAGGCCGGTAGAGTCCTTGCCTGATGACGTGCTCACATATGCTGTCAGAAGTCTCGCAGAAAAATGGCGTTTGCAGAAGATCCGGGCCGACACGACGCCAGGGCAAGAGAGAAAGAGAACGAGGGTTTGCACGACGAAGAAAGGCGAGAAAACAAGATCACGGGACTGGAGTGGCCCGGCAGAAGATTTCGACAGGGTGCACAGAGGGGTGGAAACCTCCCCTGTCGACCCTGTCGCCCCTGCGGCTCGGTTTTCCCCGGAAAACTTGTCCCGTTAACTTCTTCCCAAGAACTTCATCCCATGAATAGTTTCGCGAGTATGAATCGCTGATGTGGCCCGCGCTTTCATCAGACCGCTCTCTCTCTCTCTCTCTCTCTCTCTCTCTCTCTCTCTCTCTCTCTCTCTTGCTCTCTTCCGACTAAATGAAAAAAGAAATTGAAGCAATAGCGATAGCGATACACTGCTCGGTTCCGCCTGGAAATTCCCGGAACCGCCCGTGCTCGGCATAACGACGGGATTCATTCATATTTATGATCTCACTAATTTTACATCGGCGCTAGGTCGGGAACACGCCAGACACACCGACGCACGGCCCGATGAAAAGACGACGCCGGCCCGTGCTCTCTCTCTCTCTCTCTCTCTCTCTCTCTCTCTCTCTCTCTCTCTCTCTCTCTCTCTCTCTCTCTCTCTCTCTCCGTCTTTCTCGAGCTCCACGTTGACCTCATTAGCGATGCATATTATGCTACAATAGATAAGCGAGGTGAAGAGGAGCCCCCGCTTCGACTTCGGCCCTCGACGATCAATTAAAAAACCGAGCGGGGCAATCCTGCGACAACGGCCCGTCCCCCAAGATCGAATTCCTGAGCCCCTGAGCACCTGATATCTCGCCACGCAATCTTCCTCATAATACAGCTTACACGATGTATTTTACAACGTCGTGCCACGATCTTGACCAGGTCGACGCGAGATTGCTTGTGTAACTCTTTCACGACTGAGCAGCGTTGGTAACTTGCTTCGAACGTTGGGTTTATGATTCTACATTGAGTCTAGAACTGTTAGCTCGGATAAAACAGCATAAAATTGTGCGTAAAACAGCTCAATCTAGGGAAGAATTTGTCACCGATAATGCAGAACAGGTAATTTTCGACAATGGGAAAACATTGGTTTAAGCCAGAAGAAACATCATCAACAACGATCGAACCTGAACTGCACCCTGAAAACGTGCTACAATCTGTTCGATGCAGTATATGGCAACATTCCCGTGAAGAAATGCAAGCGCCCTCGTTATTCAACCTAACACAATTCCCATTCGTCACCTCACAAAATATTTTCCTCGTTCACCAGGGATTTGCAATTTGTTACAGCCATTAGAACTAGATTCGAAAGAGAAGATATATACATACATATACGAAGATATACGAAGCGTTATGAATAAGCTAGAAACACAATGGGGGGAAAGATGGCTGCGAAGGATCTCGGAACTGGAAGAACGTTTTCCCAAATCATCTAGCAGCTCAGATAGGAGCAAAAGGGGGATGAAGTTGCTAGAAGTCGGAAAAAGTGCGAGAGAAAGAAATAGAGAGAGAGAGAGAGAGAGAGAGAGAGGCAGGAGCGGTTGATAAGTAGGGGACTTATCGCGATAATCCTGAGGCATAGGCTCGCAATTGGGTTCGACTCTACGGAACTGAAAACTCAACTCGGCTCGGCTGAGCTCTCTAGCTGGCTCCAGCTATTGATCGGAGGCCGACCGGGGTCAGAGTAGCAGTGGACTACATCGGTACACCTACGAGTGCACGCCGCTCCACGTGTTGGTATGTGCACCCCTGCACACCGACTCGCGAGCCTTGCACACGAACGGACAGCATCTATCCTCTCTAACCACCGACGTTACGTACGAGGCACCAACGGCGTTGCGACGTCGCTATTTACTTTACAGTTGCGCCTACCGGAATGCCGTGCAAATGCACACGCCGTTCCCCTAACTCCGTTACCGAACGAAGCTCGCCGGGAACGTATTAACCGTTCCGATGCAATCCTTTTTCGACCGCCAGACGAGCCTCTTTCCATTGATTTCACTGATTCGCCGTGGATCGACGGGATAAGAAAAATTTACGGCCCTGGGAGCTGCGTCTGACCACTGGCAGACTGTTTCTACTTGCTCCACATTAGCGGTTCAGACGCGATTATTTTTGGAGCTGTTGTGCCAATTGAACATACATCTTAGTCGTGTGTAACGAGTATGATTTCTCGAATGTTTGTAAACATTAAAACATGTTCGTAATTTTCGAACGTTTTCGAATATTTTAAGTCAAGAAACAAAGACACCGAATGAAGAAATTATAGTGTGATCGGTAGACTGCGAACGTTTATACAATACCCTAATTTAATGTATTATTCTTCAAACATTTCTTTGACTGATTGGAAAACTCATAGCAGCAAAGGTAAATTAAAAATGCTATGAATTTTTCGTAATAGAAATGTTTGCTTGTGTTACAAAAATTTGCACATGTCATTACTGTATGGAGATCAATGGTCTAGTGATGACTTAAAACGTTCATTGTAGAAACTACAAAGTAAATTGTTAAGATATACGAGAAATAAGTATACTAGTGAGACGTGTCTGACTATTGGTAGGCTGTTTCTACTTGCTCCACATTTACAAATACGATCCTTTTTAGAGGCACTGTGTCACTGAATGAATTGTTAAGATATGCAAGATGCAGCTCGAGTGGTGAAGCGTGTCTGATCATTAACAGACCGTATCTACTTTCCCTATATCAGTCGCTTAAATACGATTCCTTTTAAAGGCGTTGTGCTACTGAATTTATTATTAAGATAGAGTAGACATGGCTAGAGTGATGAAGTCTGGCTGACTACTGACAGACCGTTTCTACTTCTAACTGTTTTAAGATTGTGAAAATAATCCCTCTTAAAGTAGTAAGGACAATAATGAAATTTTTCTCGATAGATCTTGGAACTGTGTAGCAAGCGTTGCAACGTGCGTTTAACAACAAATGGACTGTTTCTGCTTGCTCCATATTGCGATCTAAATGGAATTTTTCAAAAGGATTGCACCTTTCGAATGAATTTGTGAGGCAGAGAAGATCTAGCATGGATTTGCGGCATGCCTGACTATAGATATACTGTTTCTACTTGGGATATTGAAATCGAAGTCGTTTTAAAAGCGTTGAGACCTTTACGAAAGCCTGGTTTCCACAGACTTGTATAATGTATCAAATTCTTGGAATAGAGAGAAGCTAAAGGAGTTTCAAAGCGTGTCCGACTATAGACGAACAGTTTCTACTTTCCTCGTATTAAGGATTCATATACAAGCCTTTTTAAAGCAGTCGGAACACTTTGAATAAACTTTCGTGCCTTGCCAGATGCTGCAGGGTTTTCTAGACACGTCCGATTACAGACTGACCGTTTCTACTTGCACCGTGTTTCTGTTCATTGGTAATATTTGTAACCGTTCGTTATTCGAGAGATGGTAAGCACGAGGAAAGTGAGAAAGAATATACAGAAATTCGTGATGATTATCCAAAAAAGTCCTAACAGATACCGCCGGTAGATGCGGTACTCTTTAACGTAATTCGCCAAGTGGTGCGCTTTTTCTGACAAGCTCTCGCTCGATAGAGCAGCGGCCGTGCAGATTTGGCACCCTCTAATTTCGCCCTCGAATTTACAATTTAAAAGAGTCGGCGCGGTGTACCGAAATTGCGTGCCGTTCTTTCCAAACCGTCCCGTTGCATCGAATTAAACGAAACACACCGATCGCATTGAAATCGTTCGACACGCGGCTTGACTCGTGTTCGATCGCGTCGGCGATCGCGTTTCTCTCTTGCCTGTTTTAATTCCTTTTTTTTTTTCTTTTCCTATGTGCATTCCTTCTGTTTCGCAGATTAGAATCGTCGTTTCGTGCGAGACTCACCTCGTTGGTGTTCCATCGGTGCCTCTGGGTTGGGAAATGCTCGGCCCGCGGCAAGGTCTCCAAATTTTCCGGAAGTTTTATCGGGTCCCCATCTAAACAGAGCAATAAAGACGCGATGAAAATGCTGCCCTCGAACGTCGGATATTTCGCGGGGAACAGCTTCCAATATTCAAGGGGGAAACTCGATATTCGCCGACCCACCCCTGCGTCAAGCCCCTCTGTACGCCCAACGACCAACCCCCCCTCCCACCACCCTCGCATCGACGGGTTTCGTTTACACCGGCTTTTGTTAACTCTATCATTCGAGCACTCGCTCCGTAATCTGATCATTCCGCGTGTCACGCGAGTTACCGTAAATTCGTGCTCGCGCATTTATTCCGACGAAAGCTTAGACGTTTGCATAACACATCATTAGACGTGTTTATATGCAACGGATCGAAGCTGTTATCGATCAGGGAACGCAACCGAGACTCCCTCTCGCCCCCTCCACCCTCGGCCTGCCACCCTCTCCGGTTCTCTTTATGCGAGAACAAGAAAACGACACCCGGACGAAGGTAATGCATTTTTCACGTGCCTAACGTTGCGTTTCCAGGAATTCAAATGCGTAATTGATTTGTGAGTGAGTGAGAGAGAGAGAGGGGGGGTGGAGAGTCTGGGTGTGTGTGCGTGTATGTTAGTATAATAAAGTGTGAGTAAAGAGAGACAGAGAAAAAAGAGAGAAAGTGGAAAAAGAGAAAAAAATGGGTAGCCAAGGGAAGGTTTTTCTATTTTTAGAGAACCGTCCCGAAGAGCGAACGAGAATTATTTTTCATTGAACGAACAGTGCAGCAATCGAGTAATTCAATTTTCTGGGTCACGTGGTGGTGCAATTGGCCGGGCGCTATTAACCGGAAACCATCGACGTAGAAAAATGCGACAGGGCTTGTCCCACGCGGGGATATCCCCGTGTGCGGACCTGACAAAAATTTGTTCCCGCCGCCCGCCTACAAATTATCCAAATAAATTACTCAACCGGCCCGCTGGTCGACGTATCGAGACATTAAGGAAACGGCCGTCCGCCCGGCTGAAATATGTCAGTTTACCGCCCCTGGCTCTCGGTCCGTACGAGAGCGTTATTGATATCACCGGTAGTGCAGCTGCACTTTCTCGGCTCCGCGGTAATTTATTGCCAATACCTTCCGCGCGCGTATTATGAATTTTCGCGGCGCCCGCTGGCCCGGCAGCCTTGTCAGATATAAAGATGAGTAATATCTCAATTTCGACGGGAGCGGGGCACACTCTCGATCCCCGAAGAAAAAACGAGAACGTATCACCGAAAATATACAGGGTGCACCGAAAATCCTGGTACAATCGGCCGGGTGGTGATTCTACGTACAAAAACAAGTCGAAAAAAGGAATAACTTTTTGTCGTTCGGCGCCTCGTTTTCGAGACAATCAAACGTGAAGTTGCAGAGAATACGCGTACCATTAGATAGGAATCGGTTGACGCGTCTGATCACGGTCAGCCACTTCCACTTCCTGCAAATACTAGGACGATCTTCAGACTCGATTTTCTCGAAAAGGAGACGTCAAACTGAAAACTGTTATTCCTCCTTTTCGACTTGTTTTCGCGTGTAGAATCACCGTTCTTTCGCACCACAATTTGCGGTACACCCTGTATTTATAACACGTTGGCTGCCGAACAATCACCCCGGCAAAATTCCACAAAATCAAAGTAATTTGATCATTGAAATCCAAATTGTAGGGTACAAGTTTATCACAGAGATTGCTTCTGGAGCCCTTTTAGATAATACAAATCCCAAGGACGTTCGGTTCAAGCAATTGTATTGCGAACAAAATGAATTTTCAAAGATACACGAACAAGTGGCAGTCAACGTGATAATAAATCATCCGTGAGAAGGCTATCTGAAAAAAGAAAGCCGAAGAACGAAAAAATGTTCAGCCTCGTGCCGTATACTATATATATATATATATATATATATATATATATATATATAGAGAGAGAGAGAGAGAGAGAGAGAGAGAGATAAAAGATAAAATAGAAAAGAATAGAAAAGGATAGAATAGAATAGAAAAAGTAAAGCGTAAAGAAGCGAAAGAATGCGAAATAAAGTAGAAGCGGTTCTCAGTGAAGAGAGCTGGTCAGCCATGGTCGATAATTGTTCTGCCGTACACGAGCAACAAAGTTCTGTCTAAAGGCCCTTTAGTTTCGGCTCTCTACGATTCTCGGGAACTCACTTGGTGCGAGCGGCGTCGGGTAGGTCGCGTGATAGACGACACGCTGTGGGTTCGAATGATTGTAGCCCGCCATTTCCGTGGCGCTCGTTCGAGCGACCGCTTCCTGGATCTTACCGATCGTGGCCGATCGTCATCGTCCTTGAACGTACGCTAACCGCGATCGCTGCTGCGCTCCCCTCGCTGGCATCCCCGGGCTCCTCGTGCGCTTCGACGAGCGTGCGGTTGATATGGCGACTCGACAGTGGTCGGCGCTCGCGATCCCCGACGACCGTGACAAGCTGCGACGGCACTCCTTTTGTCAGGAGAGTTTGCTGCCGGGTTCTAGGATGGAAACACAACTCGCTTGACGTTGCCCTCTGCGTGAGGCTCGTGCACGTGGGTGGTGGTTCCCCTTAGAACGGCAAGGCATATCCCCCGCAGGATCGTGTACGCGAGCCAGCTTGTCCTGTCGACAACTGTCTCCCTCTTCCCTTTCGCTCGCTCTAAGTTGCTCTCCTCTCTCTTTCCCCCTTCGAGATATCCTCTCTCCGATTTTACCCGAGAGCGATCCTCTCGATCGACGACAAGAGAAAACGCTTGAACAACAAGCCAAAACGCGCGCGCGGAAGACGAGGTACAGGAGCGAGAAGGGAAACGAGAACGTGAAGCCGAGAGTCACAAGAGAGTCACGCGCAACGCGACTAGTAACACGGCCGCGAGAAACACACGTGGAGGTCGGACGCGTGGAAAACGATCCCGCGACCAGATTCCAAAACCCTCTATACTATTCTTCTTTCTCTCCTCTTTTTCGTGCCTTGTCTGGTCTCTTTTCTTTTCTCTCCGCTACGCTTCGTTTGCTCTTCTTCTTCTGTGCCTCCTCAGGACGCGCGCTCTCCCTCTCGTACTAGTATAAAAAACTGTAGCCTCGATAATATTTTATACACGCTCTCTCTACCGGAACAATGCTCCCTCTCGCAAACCTTCTTCTCTTCCCGTTGCTTTTTCCCGGCCGTCCGTCTGCCCGCTCGGTCTTCTCGTAGCCCGTTCGACCTTGTTTCCTTTCCCTCGTTACGATTCAGTCCTTGGCCCTTTTGCGCTTCCCTGGATCCGTCTCTCTCTCTCTCTCTCTCTGTCTCTCTTTTTTCTCTTTCTCTCTCTCTCTTTTGCTCCGTCGACCTCTTTTCTCTTCACTTCTCTTTTACTTCTTTTTTGCACACACACTCTTCTCCTCCTTCTCGTTTGTCCTCTCTGACTTCTCTTTTCTCTTTCTCTTCCCTTCCGTTTTGGTTTCGTTTTGTTGTGCGTTCCGGAGCTCTTTGTTCTTCTTATATCCTAAGTTACAACACCGAACCCGTCCCTGTCGGAGGGACAAAATAATGTAAGGGTCACACAGAGTATAGAGAGAAAACTTAAAAACGAGATTTGCCCGTTGCTGATACGCAGTTTCTGCGATATATTCACGACTTCCTCGGCCCTTGTATCCTTCGTGTCGCTCGGTTCCACGAAATCGTACCCTCTTGCTGTGCTCTGTTCTTCGGCCTTCGATCCCTCGTGTGTCACTCTTCTGCGTTTTCCTCGCGAACCAGTGGGAACTCCCGAAAATAGACGAACCTTTCTCTCTCTCTTTCTCTCTCTTCTCACCCCCTCACTGTGTCTCTCTCTCACACACACACTTTCTCTCTCTCCCTTTCTTTCTATCTCACTCACTCTCACTCGCTCTTTCTCTGTTTCTCTCTCTCTCACCTCTTTCCTCTCTCAAGTATCCCTTATCCTCGTGTCCTTCTCCACGCGTATCCGGACTTCGCAACGAACGGCTTTATACAGGGACTGGAAATAGTAATCTACTTTTTTTTTGTCTCGTATTTCGCGTTCCGTGTTCTTTTGTATATTTTGTTTTGTTGTTGCTGTAGATGTTGTTTGCTGTTGTTATTGCTTTTACAGAGGCCTAAGAGTATATCGTTCTTACTTTCCTTCTTTCTTAATTTCTTTTTTTTTTTTTTTTGGTTGTTGTTGATTTCGATTCAGAAATATCTTGTCTTTGTAGAGTGGGTGACAGAGAGACGTTTCGTTTTGAAGGAGAACGTTGTTGTTGTTAGTGTGTTGATTTTAGCGTGTTATTTAGTGTTATTTACAAATATGTATGTTTTTGTTTTGTTAATAAAATAGGTTCAAATTAGTCTTTGGCCCCGCGTGTCTGCTCCCGAGCGGCGGGAGCCGCAGAGTGAGCCAACCCGCGACTCTCGACCTCCGTCCATCGCCCCTCTTTTCGTCCTTCCACGACTGTCCCCTACCCCTACCACACTGGAGGTTTCCGCCATTTCACAGCCCCCACCCCTTACTCCCCTCTCCACCCCGCCATCGAGGCCAGAGTCGGACTATCCAAGCCCCAGCCACAGCCCCTGTCTGCCGAATCCCTTTTCCCCCGACCCCTCGTACCCTCCGCCCGCCGCACACCGTCCGCTGCACCTTCCTCAACATCCGACCCCCTCTCTTCCCTCCCCAACTCCCTCACTCATCCTCCCCTGCCCCCTCTACTCCCTCCAGGCTCCTTCCGCACGGACCTCCCCGCATCGCCAGTACCCCCACCACCGACAATACGATCCCCACCATCGCCAAACCCCCCCTGGTAGCCTCTACGTGTTCCAGCCCGGCGATAAGGTGTGCGCGCGTGTGCACGTGTGTGCGTGGGGGCACCCCGGTGCATCTGTGGGGGTGCACACCGAGCCAATTCCGCGGAGAACCCGCCGATGCTAGCTACTACCCCCTGGAAAACTCCGTCGGAGTTGTAAATTAAGGATTACCGAGGATGCAAATTAATGCCTAAGCGTTACATTCCAACCTACACACCTCTGGCTGCTGCTGCCGCTGCTGTTAGCTAGGACAGCCTAGGCAGCGGGGTAGTTTCCCTGTCTAGGATCATCCGGCCGACTCGAAACGGAGCAGAGCAGAGCAGAGCAGAGCAGGGCAGAGCGGAGTGGCGCGCGCGCTGGCAACAGAGTGTTGTTGCTCCGGGGGACCCGTCGAGCCACGATAATCGATTGTTATCCGACCTTCTGCGGCATTCAGAGCCATGCGGGATAACTTCTGTGTGTACGAGCGTTTAACGAATCGCTTTCGTACGTGCTTACGGTGGTCCCTCGCTTTCTCGGCGGTTTTACAACCGCCTACGGATTTACAAGGAAAAGAGCCTCGGGTCCCCGGGCGAAAAAAAAACGAACGGCACCACCACACCACCGATTATGCTAGTACCGGGGCGAAAAGTATCCAGGCCGCGGGGGAAGAAAAGAGGATGAACTCTGACCGAGCCACCGGCCACGTCGGCGGCTACGGCAGCGGATCCCAGAAGTTCTCTATTTTTTTTAATTAGCGAGGTAGTTTAACTGGGACGAGGTAGAAAGCGGCCGCTTGATTCGGTGATAAATCGGCTTTCCAAGGGGGTTGAGCAGTGAGCAGACTACTGGGTTAGGGGGAAAGAGGATGGAAATCGGGAAAAAAGGGTAGGGGGCCCCACAGCCACGCGGCCCCGCAGCGAGCGTGTTCCTTTTTCCCGGGGAAGTTCCTCCGGCGTCCGAGAAATAGGCTAGACCGGTGGTGGTGGTGGTGGTGGTGGTGGTGGTGGTGGTGTGGGGATGGTGTGCAGGACTTTAAAAATGCAAAATTGCAGTGATTCAGCATTTATCGAACACCTGACATCCTTCGCGAACGGACACGCCGATGGGGAAACGTTCTTCCCGGCGAGCATCAATATTTGCGTGTCCGTGTTACCGACATCCTTTCGACAACAAAAAAAGGGAAGAAAAATCGAGGAGGAACCCCGCGAGAGATTCGAACGGGCCGCCTCGACCGGTTAACAAATCGAAATTGTTCCCGACACGAGAAGCCAACAAAACGAGGAAGAGTCGAGCCGGTCTCTGGAGGAAGGACCAACCGAGGGAGAGAAAAAAGGAAGATGGACCGAGGCGAGGAGGAGAAAAATGTTGAACAGATTCTCTACCGTTCGGGGACACATAGGCGCAGAGAGAGAGAGAGAGAGAGAGAGAGAGAGAGAGAGAGAGAAGAGAGAAAGACCAACTGCCCCATCCCCCCGAGCTCCGAACCCCTAAACCATATTCCGCTCACAACCTACCGGAGTCGTAGGTTATAACCGGCTGCCTGCCTTCGCGCCTGCACACGTATTTTCCACACGTGTGCAATGACAGCCGTACCCTTTGCGGAGGGAGACTTGCAAGCTAGGCTATACAGAGCTATAAGCAGGGCATGACACAGCATACATCGGATTCTCGCAGAAGGTTCGCGTCGAATTTTAATGGAGGTGCTGCCATCTCCCAGTGACCCCTGCAAACGGACCCTCTATCGCTCTCTATATAGCTGTCGGTGGGAAAGAGGGAAAAAGTACGAGAGAGATAGAGAGGGAGAGGAACGGTCGAGAGAAGAGAAAAAAAAAACTCCCCGTGGAAGAAGAGCGAGCAGAAACGGGGGTGGTCGGGGGTTGAAATCACTCGGGCGTCGGGCCCGGAGACCCCCTATCGCGGATCTGATTAATGGATGGATTCATGGGCGCGTATTTATATGGATTTAAGCGGCGCTTTCACGCACCCACACCCTGCATACCCCCGGACGCACCCCTGTACGTGTGAATCCGCGTGCATAACCCGTTAGGTCTGAATTAGGCTTTCGGGAACGTGTGCGGTCTGTTTACACAGATACGGCGCGGCATGTGCAGCCAGGTACACAGACGGCGGCGGCGTCGGCGGGTATTCGAGGGGTTGGGGGTTGGATTTCCCGGGGTCGTAGATTTTCTCGCATAAGCTCGTAATTTATCCAGGAACTCGTAATTGAGCGGATCTCGTAACGAGGAGCTCACTGACGGAATCGAATAAGCCCGGAATCGCTGGACAACTTCTCACCCTCCCCGTGACACGCCACCCATCCGCACGATTTATCGACGGCACACTGTTTATTATTTTGGGATCGCGGTGGATCCGCGAGGCTTAACCCACACCCTCTTCTACTTCGTTGCCACCACCCACGCAGGAGTCGTCTACGGGTAACGATGTCGCCGCTAATGGGATGAAAATGTTCACCCCTTTTCACCGGGATTTTTTCCCAACCCCCCGAGAACGTGACGTTCTATGTCGCGTTCGCGCTCGCGCGCGCACGCTTTTTTACCTCAGCCCGAGCGATGAAATGCGAGGCGCAATTGCAAGAGACCCGACGGATCGAGACCTTATTTTCAGATAAACGGGCCACAAACCATAAGACATTGAAAGCGCACCGCGCGTGCCAGACTGTCTGTGCTTCTTCACGAGGGAAAAAGCGGAGCTCGAGACCGTTCCAGTCTTTTATGCCTGATTATGTCTGCCGAGGCGCGATCCCGTTCGGTGACATTGGACCGTTCAGAAATGAACCGACGCGACGATTCCATAGCGTGGCTAGACTCATTCGAGGGACACATCAGTTTCATTTCGCGGATTTTTGGACCCAGCTTCTTCAGATCGACCCTCTTATTGAATCTCATGGAAATGTGGGATAATTTTAATTAAATTGTTCATGCTTTTCTGAAAATTGTTTATTAACCCTTTCTGGTCCAACGTATCTCTCTCTCTCTCTCTCTCTCTCTCTCTCTCTCTCTCCCTCTATCTATCTATCTATCTATCTTTTAATTCGAAACTTGGTAATGACGTAGTTCTAAACGCATTCATATCCTCATGTATTAGGTCAGTGCAAAAACTCGTGCCCAATTTCGTATTAAAACACAAGGAATCGGAGACGAACTTTTGCAACTTTTAGACCCAATCTAAATTTTCTTTTACTGATTTTTCAATCCACTTTCTCGAGATCAACAATCAGAACTTGTAAACTCCTTCACTGAAGACGAAGAAGCAACCACACTGAAGGATGCATCTGATCAAATTGGAAAAATGAAAATTTGCGAACTCTTTCGCTGAAGATGAAGAAGTAACTACACTGAAAAGGATACATCTGATCAAATTGGAAAAATGAGACTTTGTAGACTCCATGACAGCAGAAGACATAACCACAGTGAAGTATGCCAATTGACTCGGGAGATGACAGAGATCTAAAAGGTCGAGTTTCTCCAAAATTAGACCTCCCCATTCTCAGCCATGCTTTAGCTCCTCCAAGAACAAGGACACCGTGCAATGCATAATCGCAGCATTGTCTCCGCGTAGCCTCCTCGTGTCTCAGCACGGCGCATAAAATGATTGCCATTGTTTCTCCGTTGGTCCGGACCGCCAACAAATTTTTGGTATCGCGCCCGCCGTCCAGCCGCGAGTGCAGCGAGAGTGCAGCACAGCAGCGGCTTGATGATTTGCGAGCGACCGTCGAAATGGAACGGTTACACGCAGCTGAATTCGTTCGCGGCCGGATTTATCGCTTTTGGCCGGAGAAGAATGCCGGCGTTCCGGTGCTCGCATTAACGTTTTGACAACGAAACTTCCCTTCCTGCGTGCGTGCGCGTGTACAACCGAGCCGAACGTGCCGGGGGCCGAATCAACAACTATAAATCCGCCCCCGCTGGCTTTCGCCTCTCTTCGAAGGGACCTCCTAATTGTTTCGTAACGGGGATTTATGGTTCTATAATTCACGGGATTACAACCGGGAATTTCGAATCTTCGGGACAATGGGCTCGGCCCGTAACTGGAAATTAGCGGCCGAGGAATCGTATTTCCGAGATCAGTATGTCACGCGGATTTTGAGACGCCGGGCCGCGCGTGTTATTTAGGTCAGCACGCGAAACTGAAAGGGCTAATAACCCAAAGGTCTTCTTCCCTCGTGTGTTAAACGCGACATATATAGACCCGTCGCGCAGTGGGTCGTTTTCTATGAAATAGCTGGAATTAATACAAAAATGTTCGTGTCATGAAATAGGTTACAATTTGGTTTCTTCGTAAGATAATGCTTCATTCGGATAGACTGAAAGGGGCACAGGCTTATATCCGATCTTTGCGGACCTTTATGCAAAATAAAAGTTGTCTGCATTCATTGCAAGACACAGTGACCATTTCGAGGTCCCTGTACAACTTTTTCATCGTGTGAAAGCTTCCAGAAGAAAGACGAATTTAATATCTATTGTGTGCCTATTGTTTCTCCAACGATTAAATATCGATGACAGCAAAATCTTTTTTCGACTTAGAGGAAATTAATAGCACGCTTGTTTAATTAATTTGTTCTAATTCTTCGTCACGAGTCTAACTCCATATTGTAACGCACAGAGTTAACGACTCTAATAAGTTAAAAATTTCTCTTTGTTCCAAATCAATTTCTATTTTATATAATTAACAGTGTCATGTGGCGTCGTTCGCTCGCCACCCTACAGTACACATAGTCTCTTTGTCTAACAGTCTCAAAGAATCGCGAAACGATTCGAATTAACCAGAACCGTTCTATTCTTTTTTCGCTTCTCTTTCAACGGGCGCCGAACTACGAAAACTCGGGACGAGAGGCTCGCCGGAAGTCACTTAACGAAATTGGACACACGTTAATCGGATTTGATTGCCGGCCAGATTCGGATGATCGACTGGTTACACGGTACTCTGTGCAATTGCCCGCGCGGAACGGCAAAAGAAAACCCGTCGACGGAAACAAAGAGCCGGAGAAACGGCCGTGCCGGAAGAGAAATTAAACCGAAGAAAAGCAAAAGAGGGGGAGGGGGGAGGGGGTGAGTTTGGGATCTCGGGATTACCGCGATCAAAGGGGCAGGGACGAACAATAACAAACGACAATGCGGGGAAAGGAGGCTGGGTAATGAATGAAAAAATTAGAGGGGAAGAAAGAGAAACACCGTGGAGGTCCGTGGATTTCGCGATGCAGACGACGGGGCAAGCGCGAGGCGATCAATTACGTAACTCGATAAAACTGGGTCACGTGTCAAAGTGCGGAGCCATCCCCAAGGTGTCCAACTTTTTGGTATAAGCTCGTAAATTACCAGTCAGCTTGCTGCTGCTACCCCCACGGCTTTAAATAGAACGTTGGCAGAGGCTCCTGTCCAACTATCTCCCTCTCCCCCGCTCTATGTTCTCTCTCTCTCTCTCTCTTTCTCTCTCTCTTTCTCTCTCTCCCCCTTTTTCCGCCATCCTTCTTCGATCCCTTGCCCCTTTATCCCTAAACCGGGGGGGGGGGGGGAGGACGTAGAGAGAGGCCTCCTCTTGTTCCTTTATCACGTAGATCGGTCTTCGTTTCGACGAACACGGGGGCAAAGTTAGCCGGACACGTAAGTCGCCGGTCGTTAGTCGCCGACGACGATAGCTCGACGAGCCATCCAGAAGGAGAAAACAAGAGGAACGAGAGGAGAAGGAGGAGGAGTTGGGGCACACCGAGAATGAGAGTCTTCGAGACGAGGTGGGGAAGAAAAGTAGTCCCGGGGGTGGGGCCAAGAGAGAGAGAGAGAGGAAAAGAGAGTTCCGTGTACCTATCCCAGCGCGGGCCAAAAGGGGACAGAAAGAGAACCGAAGCGGTCTCTGTATAAGTGTTCCGTTCCGAGCCAGACAAGGAACGGTATAGTGAAAGGGATAGAGAGAGACTGAGACACAGAGCAAGAGAGAGTGAGACAGAGAGAGAGAGAGAGAGGGATAGAGCGTGACGGCAGGAAAGCTAAGACAATCAATAAGATCGCCCGGTCTGAAGGAGCTCGTGCTCGGATTCGTCGAGTTGCTTCGGTACTTCCTGCCAGGGACCACGAGACCCGCGTTTAACAGCTAAGTCGTAGTGTACAGTCGTTAAACGCAGCGTTCTAGAATTTGGATCCCCGAGAGAGAGAGAGAGAGAGAGAGAGAGAGAGAGAGAGAGAGAGAGAGAGAGGAGAGAGAGAGAAAGAGAGAGGGAGAGAGCGAAAATAAACGAATGAAGTCGAACCTGAACGAAAGACGAAAGGGAAACGACGAAGACGGCGGGAGAGATTGGGGGTGAGAAAAGAGGGTCTTGAAAGAGGATCGGCTAAGGACGCCGATGAGATTTCGCTGGAAAAAGCGATCGTGGGGTGAGATCTTCTAGGAGAGGCTCGAGGGGCTGTGCGGACGAGGTCTGTAGAAAAGAAAAAGGTGCCTCCTCGAGGGGTCGATACCTACTCTAGTCAGCGGCAATCGGATAGGTCAGGATAGACGGGGATAGGCGAGGATAGTCGTAGCTAGGCTCTCTCCGGCCGTATATAGGTGCGGAGAGGCAGCCAACCAGCGACGCCCTCGATCCCGAGGATGCATTCCTGCGCTCGCACGTGATAGTAATTTCTGGGTGCCGACCACTAAATTCCGACGATCAGTCGGCGGCGGTTGTCTCGGCCCGGGGAAAATTACGATCTAAGATCTAGACGCGATTGCTAGCCTTCGCTGGGTTTGTCCTTCAGGAAAGAGATCGCCGGGCTGATCGATAGAACGTGGATCCTTGGAGGACTGAAAAATCGTGTGCAGACTCGCATCTGTGTGCGCTCTCCTTCGCCCTGCCCATGCAGAAGAGGAAAAGGTGTATACAACCAGAGCTGACAGAATCGCCGCTCTGGCGGATATCGCCGGAACTAGGAATTATCCCCATCGGGGCTTACCCGCCAGGGTGCACTTCTTTCGGGGGTTGCTCTCTTGCTCCGATGGAGAGAGCCCGGAGAGCTGCCTCCTGGAAACACGCTCGAACTGGGTCGCGGCACCAGTCGATAAGGAAGACAACCTGTTTAACAATGGTTTCCGGACGGGAAATACAGTTGTTCGCCGGGCACAGCTGTCCCAGGATAACCGCCCCGAACAACGGGATGATCGATCGGCCCGAGGACCGGGAACCTTGAATCCCCGGGATCGATGCAGGAAAACGAGACTCTCGCTCCTGGAGCAGAGTCGTCGAATTTGGACCGGGTCGCGCGATCAACCGCCAAGCGTTATGGCAAAGAACAATTCTTGGAATGTTCAATTATGGAAACGGACAATAGACCATACTACCAAATTACCATACAACAATGACTGGCCATACTACAATGAATACTGAGCAAGAAAATAGTATAACGAACTAAGCTTATTCTTCAGTGTCTGTTACGAAAATTAATTTTTCCTTTAACCGTTTGAATTTCAGTTTTGTCGGAATAGAGGCCGAACTCGCCATTGGAAGAAGAAAAACGCTTCTGGCTCTGGTTAAAATTCTGTAGCTTCTCTTTGGACTTGACTTTTCGATTTGTACAATGATCGAGCTCGTGCAATGGATTCCGAGGATCATGAACAGAGCCGATAAGGGATCGTCAGCTGGTGACGCCAGTTTTCAAGAGACCCGAATGCGAACCTCGCGGCGAAACTTCACGCGGAAGTTAGCAACTGCGACGAAAGCTCGATCGCGTGGGAATTCGTGTCAGTATCGACTCGTGCTGCACCCCTTGCGCTTGGCTCCTTGCGTTTTCCTGGTTGTAGAGGATTAGTCTAGTCGCGGATATTTTGCACGACGCGTGCACCGCGTCGAAAACGCATCGGATCGTGAAATTCTAACGAGAGGAGAGTGCAAGAGAAAAAGAGAGAGAGAAAGAGAGTGTGTGTGTCGAAGAGCGAGCGAGAGAGGAGGGTTGGTTTCAAGATCGAAACGGCCTGTCCTACTTTCTGTAAAAGCATTATACGCGGACCTGCATGCGTGCAGATTCGAAGCAAAACATTTTTTTCTCTCTCCAACGCCCCCTCCCCCCTTCTCCTCTCGACGCAAATAGCTCTTGGCGTTTCGTTACGGAGGTAGAACATTTTCCCTCTCTCGCTTCATCTCTCTCTCTCTCGCTTCATCTCTCTCTCTCTCTCTCTCTCTCACTCACTCTCTCTCACTCACTTTCCGTAGCACCCTCTCCACCGAAAAACTTCCGCGATTGTCCCCGTACCGGGAAAGGTTATAATGTCATGTGTTTTCCGATAGTTCGTGTCTAGCCGCGCTGTCATCTGGATCAACCCCCGGTTTTGCAACCCCCTTGACAGCTCACCCCCGAGCACCGACGCGCTGCGCCGGTGTTTCCGCGATCCAAAGCGGAGAAAACACGGGCGAAACCGCTCGGAAAATGTTTCCGAAAGAATTGAACCGACCGTGTATTTCTGCCGCGGCGCGTAACTAGGCCTGCATATGCATAACCGCGTGCATATATTCAATTCTGGGGACGGGGAGAGAGCCGAGCGATAAAGAGGGTGGCGTTTGACGGCGACAGAATGGAGGAACACGTGACGTCGGTGTTTCTGGCGCGGGAAAAAAAAAATATTAAAAGCTCCGGAGAAAAAAAGGAAGAAAAGCAGAAGCCAAGTAAAATTATACGCCCTCTCTCTCTCTCTCTCTCTCTCTCTCTCCCTTTCTAGCTGTCTAGCCTTCTTTAGCTAGCTAGTGACGGATTAAAGAGAAGAGAAAAAGTTTCGAGTAGGTCTCTCGGTAATGGATCCTTTTTTCCTCGCGAAAGTTTAACCAGATTCCCGGACTTTTCGAGTGACTCAACTTTGATGCGTAACGATGAACCCCTTTGTTCCGTTCCTTATTTTCAACCCTTCGCACTCGGATGTGCTCTCCTCGCTAAATCGTAAATCTAGATAGAGACTCGAATGTCCTCTCCGAGGGAACACGAAAAGATTCTTCATAATTCATAGAACACAAAATTTGTTCCGGTTTCATCTTTGTGTTCGAGAGGGAGAAATGAACATTGTACTCGGATGTGCCGAAGATAATGAAAGTTATCGCTGATGGGGCGATGAGTGTCTCCTTACAGTGACGTAAACATCCTTTGTTTGGATTACTGTTTACTGTTGTTTATTTCCAAAGGATGTAACATCCTTTTTAACAGGTTCCCTACCGCTATTTGTGTATGTCACAGATGTGTGACAGACATGTAAACAAAACCGCAGGCCTGTATGCAAAATAAAAATTGTCAAAGTGTGAAAGTGTGTTGTTTCTTCTGTCAATAATTCTGACAAGTCGAAAATGTGTTTCATACAAAAGAATGCGCGACTCACTATTTCCGGACGAGTTCGAATTACTGGTAGACGATCCAGAGAGTTCTCCGAGTGCAAAGGGTCACTACAAAAGCAATTGACGCGATCCCGACGGTTCCTCGCGAGACAGCATAGCGTAGCGTAGTATAGCGTAGAGCACAGCGGAGTTTTTCCCGGCGAAATTCGCAGGCATAATTCCGTCGCAAACTGTACGGCTGATACGACACACTCGCCACCCGCCGCGACGCTCAAAATTCATTAATACGAGGCACGAGTAATTGTTTCCCCCCGTCGTAGAAGTTAACGCAAACTATGTATAATTCATGCGGGCTTAAATAGTTTTGATTCCGAACGAAATTCGATCGATGAGGGGCTCATTTGAAATTTAGATGCGTGACTTAAAGGGGACGAAATTAAAGAGCGCGCCGCCGCCGCGCCGGTGCACCGGTAACTCCGCTTCACCCACGGAATTCGCAATTCCTCGATATCCAAACGGATATCGCGAGTTGGCCAGAAATATACGTCTACCAACACACAACAAAACAGTTCGTCGAAGAAGCTGCTCCAAAATGGCGTCGTAGTCGTCGTTGTCGTCGTGATGGTCGTTATAGCCAAGCTCGCGTTTGAAACTTTAAAATCACACGGCCTTTTCTCTCTTTCTCTCTCTCTCTCTCTGTGTCGTGCCATCAGACGCCGAGCGCAACTTCTGCTTTGTTTTATCATCTTAATTAATCTGCTGGTTCATAAAATGAGGTACACCGTCGTCACGAGAGAGATCCAATTGCCCGGGAACTTTTATTAGAGTTCCTCTCCTCGAATTCGCGAGAAGTTATTTCCAGTCCAGAATTATTCCTCCGAGCGGCCAGCCCGTGTTTCCAATACCTCGCCGTCGTGGCTCGGTGTAACGCGAAAATAAAATGCTGTTTAAAGGAAATACCCCGAGGAAAAAGCGTTTCGCAGGCTCGCGTGCACGGTTTCTGCTACCCCCGTGGAATTGCTATAAAACTACCCCCGGAGAAACAATGCCCCATTTCCTCCAATCAACGCGGTTGCACTCGTCTGCCGAGGATAATCGGAATCGGATTGCCGGAACCGTTGCGATCGAAGGTGAACGACGACGTGAAGTCGTAACTTCGCAAAACTACAATATCGATCTCGTTCGAACCGTTATGAGGAACCTTCATCCCGGGCAAACCGGTCACGAACCCCCGAAACTTCCAACTGGTGCTCGTTCCAGTTACGATTTTATTTCGATCAGTTGCATGAATTTGTAAATCTTCAAATCGAGAAAAACAGCTTCGTCTCTCGGTTTTGTAACGAAAAAGTTAGTTAAAAATTTAGTTCAGGGACATGAAGGCAGAGAATTTACCCTGAAACTTCACCCTCGTTCCTTTAAAATAGCACAGGTGGAGACAGATAGAATACTTGAAGACCATTTTACAGAAACTTACAGGAGATTAAAGATCGACAATTTTGTCTCCTGTAACACTGAGTGTTCCTTGAATTTTTTAGAACGGTATAGTTGTAAATTTTCGTTTCTTCGTGACAATTAGAATAAAGGTTACCTGTCGGAGTTTTGACGGAGACTTTTGCGTAGCAATTTTGAGCCGTTATTTTCGGACTCGTCGTAGAGTGCACGAGGAGCAAAGAAAATGACTGGCTGCTAGGCAGCGGGCCGATGACGGGCCAGGATAAATAATTCACGGCGGGATCGGCCGGTCCGTCAAAGGTAAAAGCAGAGTAACGGCGGAAGTACTTACCGGAGATGGGATCCGCGCCATCGAGCTTCCTGTCTAAGGAGACGTTCTCGTGAGCGGCTTCCTTGCTCGTCCTTGGACGACATCCAGCGTTCGATTCGCCGGTTCCGATCCCCTCCTGGCTCTTGTGATCGTTCCTCAGATGATCGTTCCTTTCGCTCGACTTTGAGCCACCCCCGGCAACCCCGACCTTCGACGACGACTTGCCGACGACGGTGTTACCGTTCAGGGTGGCGTTCACGTTCACGTTCACGTTGCCGTTCCCGTTCGCCGACACGTGATTGTCCGCCTGGCAAAAAGACGCGAGAACCGCTCTAAAGTCGTAAAGAATCGTCAGACAAACGTGCAGCACCATCCGACGCTGCGCAGGGGAGGGGCTGTTAAAACAATTTTTTACCATCAAACTGGCAAACTTCTCCGCGATGTAATTTCCATGGGCGACTTCGTCTATGTCTCTGCAATGTCCACGAATTTTTTTTTAGCGGAAGTATAATGAAAATTGAACGCGTTACAGAAGAGTTCGATCTATTTTCACTTAGAGATTGCGATGTCTCAACGTTTACTCGACGCGGTAAAGCATGATCTAGTCGATGGATCGAGTGCAAACTCCGTGTATATTTCCAGCACACTTATCGCTGTAGGTGCGACGACAACCGTAGAAAAATAAAATATTAAAAGAATGGCAGCATTGTAAAGTGTTCCGAACGATTTTCTCGCCTCTTTTAAGCTCTCGCGGTCTGTAAAATTGGAACAGAAAATTGATTTTTATTTCACCGTAGTTATAGAGTATGTCGAAGGTATATACGTCGAGTTCGAAATCGATCGGTCGAACATGGAATAAACTGTTACACCTGAATTTCCAATTCTTCGCAGGAGTGTGAAAAGATCAATTTCGTTCTAGCTTAGAAACACTCCTTTGAATTCGAGGCATGAAACAGACCGTAGTAATCGGATGTCGGTCGTTAGATTCTAATTGCACTTCCATTCGTCGACCGTCGAATGCGTTGAAGAAAAATCCATGTAGCTATTCGAACCCCTTCCGCCGCTAAAGACGACTATACTACGGTGTTCGTTTATACGACAGCCTACTGCCGCGAGCTCCGAGTTAATGACAGGGAGTTAAATTGCTAGAGAGTCATGGACAGAAAGAAACAGAGCGTGGTGTTCGAATGAGCTGAATGGGGTGTCGCGTAGCGTAACGGAAGTCGTCCAATGGGAAAATCGAATTTGATTCAGCTCGGTGTCCGCAAACCGGGCCTCGAAAACTGTTACAATATCGATCTCAACCCTCGAAACCCTCGAAGCCAGCAGACATTTTTAAAGTATTTAAACATGTCGCATTACTTTTAGCTTAGTAAAATCATTGAGAAAAGGAATGAATGCATCTCCTGCAGCTTGAGATGAATGCAGACAATTTTTATTTTGAATAAAACTCCGCAGTCTATTCGCGACAATTATATTTATAAAAATTTTGTCAGCCGCTTTTAAAAATATTGCCAACAATGTTATATCGGCACTGTAAGGATTAGCCCTTCGTCGATGGCGCCAGGGTTTATTTTGACCCCACGCACAGCGTGACGAATGGCCTTTTTAAGTGGACAAAATTCTAAATCGCTTATTTTTCTATATTTATCGATTAATGTGTTTACAGTTGTATAAAATATGAATAATTATTAATTTTTTACAACATTTAGTTGGTTTTTGTTAATTAAACAATATATTTTAAGTGATTTATAATTAAATATAAAATACAACAAAGTTGGTAATGGACCTATGTAACACAGAATGATTTAACAAGTACTAGACATTATCAGAGAAGACGTAATTTTTAATTATGGACAAAAAGAATGTAATTTTGGAAAAATTATAGTAAATGTTACTTTTTGGAGATTCAGACATATTCTAACGGGAAAGAATTATTCTTTGGTTTAGTATAAGCTTATGTTATTTATACCAATTTGATTAGATTAATCTAAAAATTTGTATTTCCTATTTAAACTTTTCATAATTTTTATAAGGGATGAAATGTTTTGATTCAACGTACCTGATTATATCTAAGGAATATTTTGTTATAACGTTTTCACGTATAAAGTAATAACGTAACAAATAAAACACTAACAATAATCACAGTAATTATAACAATAACAATAAAAGAAGAACAACGATAAAAATAACGAAACTGAAAGATATAAGAAAAACGCAAGGGAGATGTACACACACTACACGCTGATCGCTCTAAGACTGCAGAAACGAATTTTCATACGAAGAAAGTTCAGAGCAAAACTCGGGGATCTTATCATTGTTTATTCCTTCAATATACAATGAATGAGACCAATCCATAGGTTTCAACGAGTAGACTAATGAAACCGCTAACTGGCGACGGCAATCGGCATCGGCGGCGTTCGAAACGCCCGGCCCGAGCTATGATTGTCACGAGCGTGTACGTAAAACGACGTAACTTCATTGTAAAAATTAGTATAGTTCTGCAACATTCTGCAAGCCAATTTTGGTATTAAAATAAAGTAGAGAATCTCTACGAAGAATTATATGTAAAAATCATCGCGTGGAGCGACGTGGCGCATATACTAATTCATTAACGAAGAGTAGTAACATGGGCGTTTCTGTGGAAAAATAAGTACCGTCTTTGACACTTAATTTACAAAAATAGAGGAATGTTATCGATAATTTGGAATTACTAAAGTGAAAATACATGTTTTGAAATGTTATATCCATCATATATAGGAAATTTAAACACTCCTTAGTACATTTTAACATATTTCTAGCGCGTATGGAAATGTGCCCATTCATTTATAGGTTAGGTGTTCGTCTGTTAGGTGAAGTTTACACGCTCTGTAAACATACAACAAAAGAATTTTAAGTTTTAATATTCAAGGGTTTTAATATATGGTTATTTTAGATTATGTTAGCACAGTTAGTTTTTGTTTATTTGAAAGTGAATTTTGTCCAGCTAAAAAGGCCATTCGTCACACTGTGCCACGGTATGAAAATCGTCGTGCAATTACTCAAGTTCTGGCAATTAAAATGAATAGCCTTTACGTTCGAAACAACAGAGAGATAAATGGGTTTACAAGAAGTACCTTCAGAAATATGTTCAAAAAATTGCTAAAAAATCGGTCCATGGATCAGTGTTGAGCATTGTGAACATTGTGTTACAGTTACAAGAATGGTCCGCTGTCCAAAGGGTTAAATTATGGAAATCAGGTAGGGACGAGGGTTGACCGGTTATTTTCGGAACAGTTTGAATGGTATCCGCTCACGGGCGGCCTTGCAACGACATAATCGACTCACCGTGGTGGTCATGCAGGTCGAGGAGGACGATCGTACGACGACGATACGGTTCTGATTGTGATCATTGGAGGCGATGGTGGAGCCGGCGGCGTGATTGGCGAGCCCATGGGTCTCGTGACCGTTATTGGATCCGGCGTTGGAATTGGTGTTGCCGTTGGTGACGCCGCCGCCCAGGGAAGTCTGTCTGATCACCAGAACGCTTCCAGCCGGCTCCAGCACGACCACTTGCCGCATCATCGGCCGGCTTTCCTCGGGATTGTCCTGCGGCCGTCACACACCGACGTCGTACAGATAATCGTGTATAGGGTGCACACGACACGCGACACCCCGACGCACAAACACACAAAGAGAGAGGCTGCACGAAAACGGTCCTCGTCCCTGGCTTGATCCAAGTAACCGACAGGAAATGCGTTCTCCAGCCTCCGGCCCTCGGTTCTTAAAGCTCCAGCGCGATTGCTGCCACCTGCTCCTCCTGTACACACGCACACCAAGACACCAGGCCGATATTAAAGCTGTCGTCTTAAAGGATGATCCTACCTCCATCCTATTTCGCGCCGCGCGCGGCCTTCTCTCCCTCTTGCGAGCCCTCGTGTCACCGGAACGCGTCGCGTCGCGTCGCGTCGCGGCGTGGCTTCTCTCGGAAGGCAAATCGATGGGATTATTTTTTTAGTCGCCCATTCCTCCACAAACTAAACGCGGACTTCCTCGACTCTTTTCTTCCTTCTTTTTTCTTTTTATTCACGCCCGGACCACCCCAAGTACGATCGAACGATTTTCGAGTGAACCCCTTCCTGACGAGTTGTAAACATCCCCGCAAGGTAACCGACCGAACGGGAAAGCCCGGTGAACCGATTCCGAGGCAGAGGATATTTGCTTTGGCGATTGCACGCGAGGAAGAAGCCGAGGCTCGTTAATGTTTGATTTCGCACAGACAGCACGATTGCTGCCGCCGCCGCCGCCGCCTTCTTCACAGGAGCCGGGGACCCGTTAAATGCTCGGTCTCTTTCGGCGAGCTTGATTATACGAACGGACAAACGAACGGGGTTTACGAGCGATCGAGTACAACCGGTCGATCTAATGAAGTCATTCGGCCGAAGTCGGATGAACGTGACAGTCCGCCACCTCTTTTTCTACTTGATTCTTTTCAACTCCCACCGTACCTTTCTCTCTCTCTCTCTCTCTCTCTCTCTCTCTCTTTCTATCTATCTACCTATCTTTCTCCGCCTCTAGATCTGATAACGAAACGATTAAAGGGAGCAGCATAGGAGACCGCAAAAAATCCCGGGACACGGAATACATTAATGGAGAGTTGTCACGGGGGATTTCGCGCAGTCATGATGGATTGCCTGCAAAAATAAGAAACGAATGGCCGCGCGGCTAAAACCAGTTGAAACCGCTCCAAATAATGTCGCGGGATTCGTAATCTTGGGCACGCGAGGGCGTCCGGTATCCAAAACTCGCGGATTACGAGACTATGGTTGGTTCGAATTGAAATAATCATGTACCTATAGCTAGATGGAGATCTCGGGACTGTGTCAATCAAATTACAGAGTAATTAAAACCCGTACGTAGTAGTTACATATTTAATCCGCCCCTTTGCAACCCCGTTTCTACTGTCCTTTATGCAATTCTCTTCCTCGGTTTACGGATTTTAAACGATTCCATAAAATTCTTACATACTCGACCGTGTTTCAATTTCTTTTTTGACAAATAAACCCGGATGAAATAAAATAATTTGTTTCTACCCCTAACCCTAACCCGAAAATTTTGAAAAAATTCCACGAAGTGAACCCAATATGCAGTAGCTATTTCCGCTTTGATTCATTTCACTGTTTCATAGGGTGATCAAGAAAAGTACTCACAAAATCAACCTATCACTCCCCCAGGTAGAAAGTGAGATGTTCCTCGAACGACACAAAATAATTTTTCCTACCCGCAACTATCACTCCAATATTTTGAAAGAATCACACAAAGTAGACCGAAGGAACGGCTACAGTTTCCATTTTAGTTCGTTTAAATATCTCACACAGTGATCAAGAATAGTACTCGCGCAAATTCAGAAGCTCCCAAGATAGAAAGTCTTCCCTTGGAAGTGGGAGATTTAAGACCCTCTCGCAGGCCTGTGGGAGCCTTTAGGGCAATGCGGGAGTATGGTCTCGTACACGCGGGTTAATTGAAAAACGATCGGTCACGTTTGAGCGTCGTGCCGCGAATGCGGAAATGATCGCGCGCGATTAAGTACACCGTGCCCGTGGTCCAAGTGGTTGCGATTCTATTTTTCATGACTGTCATAGTAGCCGGGCTGGCTTCGGCGAGCTTGATTCTAGTTGGCAGCCATTATCGTGCATTCGACTCTCTTGGCAGCCATTATCATAGATACAGCCAGTAAAACCGAGAACCGAGGCGGAGTTGTTTTACCCCGCGCGAGCGCGCGCGCGCGGTTCCATCGCGACCAGATCAGACCAAGGACTCAAAATTAGTCGACGGAACAATCGGTTGGAAGATGCTGCCAGAGTTTTCTTTTTATCTAGTCGGTCCACGGCGAAGGATATTTTCGAAACAGAAATTTCTGCTATACTCTGTTCCCCTTCGCTTGCCACTCGATTCTCCGGGATCAATATTTAATATTGCGGCTCGATTGCTCGCCTATCTCGATTACGTTCTATTGCACTGAGACCTATGAGACTCTTCAAGTCTGTGGTGGAAACACAAACATCATCCCTAATGCTCATCTCGCTCATTTAGAATATTATTCTTCAGGGTTACAATCTGATGTACAAAAGTGAGAAATTTTTAACAAGCGATTATATTTATTCGTAACATCTGTTTGTTAATGTTTCATTCTTTCCTAAGCTTCCTTTATCCCCATTATTTGCCTTCTTGGAAAATTATTGCGCATTGTGCTGCATTAATCAAAAGCGAAACGAATTTTTGGAACCTAATATTAGAGATTTTGGAGATCTATAATTTATAGCTGAGGATTGCTTAGTGAATTTTTTTAATACCAGCAGGAATTTTAGTTCTGAATCAACCATTCACCCATAGGAATAATAATCTCTTTTGGAACTACTATTTAAAAAATATTTCTAAGCTCCATTTTGTAACCCTTTGTAACTATGCGGTTCTTTATGAAAAATTTCATTTTTCTGCATCGATTACAACAGACAGGAGCCAGACAGACACTTCACACTTTCTTCGATAATTTTATCAACTTTAAAATAGTGTACCGATATTTTCCAATCATTTATTATGTGACTTACACGATTAATTTCTCTGCTTAAATTGCACTAATTTTTGTCAGAAATGAATAAAATCGTTCAGAATCTTGCAGTTTATACTGTTAATCAAGCATCGAATAAATTCACCACTGATCACCACAATTGAAACAGTTCTCCCAGAGGAGGACAACCGGGTAAGAACGTCCCAACGCAAATTAATTGAATCAATGCAGATCCGGCGCAATCTGTTTTTGGTAATCGCGTTCGTTCAGCAAGACAAGTTTATTTAATCGTTGTCAACACGCCTCGGTGTCCTACATTTGTAAATTTATCGATCGACAGGAGAGCTAACCTGTTCACCCAACAACTCGAAGTGAACTCCTCATTGAATGAATGGAAAGGTGAAGTCGCCGAAGCCCGCGAAGTCAATTATTCATATTATCGCGTCGTTAGTCTGCATTAACACGGACAATACAAATCGAACAATACAATCATCAACAATACAGAGTGTTTTACTGGTAGGTTGCTGCATATGAAATATCCGATTTTATAATGCAAACGCAATAAAGCGTTTTGGTCAAGAAACACTACTAATAAAATGCAGGTTTATTATATTATAGATACGGATTAGAGGTGCGATGCTGATCTTTAATGTCGTACCTTTAATTTTTATTTGAAAATCTAATTTTATTTTCTGCTGAAGTTTATTTCAACCAATATAACTGCCGTATATGCTTTTTATATGAGTGGACAAATAAACATATTGACGACAACATAATGCGACGTTTGATCAGGATGCGATAATTTGACTATAGATTATTATGGACAATACAAATTTCCTGTATCAATCGAGAGAAATGGAAGCCAAATAAATAGCTGTTTCTTTCTTTAACCGTTTTAATAAGTTGAGATTCTCTTATTCATAACCGTGTGCAACAACCTAATATTTTGCCCAATGGTGCGACATCCTCGCAGCCTGCCTTCAAGAGAAACAAGCCTAATTTCCGTCGAATCGACGTGGAAACAGGGTTGTAGCTGGAGGACGAGGTTCTCGTTCATCGATACGAGTTTGAACGACGGCCGTGGATTTAATGAGAATTAATTGCGCGCGTTTAATCGCGCGGCCGGAGATTAAACGATGAATAAAACAACGCCGAGGGCTCGCCCCTCCCTTCGCCAGGAGGGCACAAAATTTCCCTTCTCGCTCGAAAGTCCATAACGACCGGGCTACTCGACAAGAAGAGACTTGTCTACTCGTAATTTCGTCATTCTCCACGCCATTCCGTCCTCTCCAACCTCCCGTTCCCCCACCCTCCCACTGGCACACAACCTGTCTTCTCCTCTCCTACCTTCTCTCACTGTGTCTATCTTTCCCGCACTTCAAACTTTGGAATTCACCTTGGAGACAGTTACCCTCTTGCCCTCCACTTTGAAAGCGGAGACCTAATTCCGGCCGCACAGTTCAACCCTCGTAAAGCACGCGCGCAACGAAGAGCTCTGCGGACACCTCGGAACTTTCAATATTCCACCAGTATCGTTTCTTAATTAAATATTGCTTGGCCACTGTGCCCTCCACCCCTATTCACCGAGGGAACTTCCTGTAAAAGTAAAGCGGCCTTCTCCGACGGAAGAAACACGCCGGCGTTTTCGGAAAGGACCGGAACCAAGTTTTAATTGAAGCAAAATCCGTTAAACCCTCGCCTTATGAATTCTTCGCGAGCTTGGTTTGTTGGTCACCGTTTCATAGAAAGCACAGGATTCTCGTGTACGTCCCAAATTTTTTTGCGACTTCTCCATTGCTCAAACATCCAAAAACATATTCAAGTCTTCTTCTTGGCTTTTTATATCCGCTTGATCAATTTTCAACTCTAAGAATTTTCCCAGCTTCAACCACAAAAATAGGAATAATTCTGTAGACTCTTCCACATGCAACTGTGTATTTTTTTTTTTTTTTTGTAACATTATAAACACAAACTTGTGTAAAGAATGTTTGAAGACAGCCCTTAACGGTTATTCTGGTCTTTTTCAGAAAAACCATTGAACCTCTTGCGATGGGATTTTGCAGTTTTATTGGTATCTGATAGTGAAAATAATGAAAATTACATAAGTTATGCATTTTTTTACAGGGCAAGTTTTAAAAAACGTGGGTAAACAGTTGTCACGATTCCGGTCTTTCTATTGATCGGAGACAAAATAAATGAAGTTATAAATATCTTGCAAATTTTATGAAAATGAAAAACCAGGATACCACCTTAATGCACCAAGTTTTTGAAACATCTTGAAAATTAAAATGAACTTCAGCACTGTTAATGGTATCTGCTGTTTATGGATTTCGCTTTCGATTTCCGATTCAGTATAGAAGAAAAATATCTTTTGTGTTGATAAAATAACGAGCCTAGTCAGACGAAAACCCGTATATTTAGAAAAAACAGTGTATTTTTACCGCGACGCATATATTGAAGCAAACTGGGTTGATATTCAATAGGCAAAGGAGGCTGTGTGTGGTTGTGGTCCGGTCCGATCGCTGATTAACGAAAAGCAATGATTGATTAGGTTCTAATGTCTGGGCCGACAAAGGCGGTTCTATCGGGCAGAAGCGGCACGTGGCACCGACAAAGGAACACAATCTGTGTAGGGAATTTCGTCATGGTTTCTCGATCATTCAACCATCACCCACGCCCTTCCGGTCTGTTACGCTCTCCGGCCTCGTTCCTTCACCCTCGGCAACTATCTCGCTCGCTTTAACTTCGACGATTCACCTTGGAACCCGGAGACCGACCTCCCTTTGAGACGCGCTGACCCAGTTTCCTTCTCTCCTCTCCCCATGAATCGAGAAATTCAAGGCATGAATTTTGGAAAAAGGCGGCTACGATCGCTTGTAACCATTTTACGAGCACTTCCCGCGGTCTCGCTACGAGTTTCGAATAACACACGAGATTGCGAGCCAGCGATACCCGTTTTTCCACCGTTGCCTCTGCTCTGCTCTGCCCTGCTCGTTCCTTTTTTTCCCTTTTGCCTCTCGTGCTCGGGCCAACAAACAAATAGAAAAGTGTTGCTTTCCGACGGACGCTGCACTAGACCCTCTGGAAGTGTTCAATTAAAATCGTTCGAGCGGACCCTAGAAATAACTATTAGCACACGGCTTCCAAACAGAAAATAACTGTTCCTCTGTATCGTGAAACCAGACGAGATGTTTAACTCTCGTACGCTGGGATCCCTCGTCACCCGAACAAAATTTCTACACAGTAACTCCCGCTACTGTACGATAGTAGCAAATATTAAGTTTCTTTTCCTTCTTCAGAACATTTGGACCGTTCAGTCCTATTTCACATTACTTTACGAAAGGAACGTCTCTTCAAAGTTCAAATGTTCAAAGGAACATTTCTTCGCAACACCCAAAGAAATAAATTTGTTGAATAATTCCCCATGAATGCATCTTTACAATCTCAATGATCCTAAATTAAAAATATTAACGGCGTTAAAAATATTAACCGTATTAAGAAGGACCTATCATGATACTTCGTGGTCTGAGTAAACCCTGAAGGGTTGAGGGAAGTGCTGAACTCGGATTGCAATAGCTGGGTACGTTCTTACAATTTGTCTTTTTGTTGTCTGCTCTTGATGGCAATTTGAGACATGAAAATATGTGAGGTTTAACGAGCGTAATGTTATTGAACGTCGTAGAAAATTTTGGGTATTGGCAGAGTAAGTGCTCTTGATACGTCGCCAAATGTCAAACAATGTATTGTGCATCAAAAGTGCGCAATTATTAGCGACGGAGCGTGTCTAATTCTCTGAAGAGTAGAGCCAGCAACGAAGAGGAACGTACAGCGAAGTATTAGCATGCTTTCGACACCCTGAAGAGAAATTATGTTTACACGCCTCGGGGTCCGAGGTCTATCGAGCTTTGCGGCCCCTCGCGTGGTACACTCGGTAGTGGGGATAACTCCGCGGCGTTTATCATCCAGGCCTCGGCGACATATATAGAGAAATCACTGTATCGCACGAAACATACAGAAAAATGTCAGAACTCTTTTAGTACCTCTCCGAACAATTTATATATTAATTGCTTCTCTTTAGATTTTTTCGAACGTTTGGATTTTGTAGCTCTATACTTCGAAACACCTCGTACGGAATTTTTAGGAAGATTCTCTACCGTGACAGCTCACATTTTTGGGAAAACGGTATACCATCATTCAAGGGTTAAAATTCAGCCTCGGATAGACGACGGTCGTGAGCCCATTCAGTTTGCCAAGAGGGAGGCTGGAGGCGTTCGATCCGGCGCTCTCCGGCGGAATTAGGATAAAATGAAGGAAGTGAATCCGTCCCTTGATAAATCCGCGTTTGATCGGCTCGGACGAATTAAACAGGCGCACGTTAAATTTCGATGGCTCGCGCGCGCCTTAAATGAACACGGTTTCAAAGCAGTCATCCGGAAGCTCTAATTAGCCGGGTTGCACAACACGGTTCACAATTCTGCTAAACAAGATATACTTTCGCACGCAAATACCGCGCGTTACACACACACCCGCGAGGTTGGTGGCATTGTGTAGTGTACGGCTCGTCGGTGCACGCGCGCGCGCGCACGCGTGTGTGTGTGGAATGCCGATCAATTCCACGTGTCGCGTGTCAGTTGATATAACAGCTGACGAGTTGGTGATCATTTTCATGGAATTTCGTAACGTTTTTCCCGAGCGACCAACGTTGCGGTCATTTTCCTTCGGTTTTTCCCTGACGACATATTTCCTGAAAACTGGGGACAGAGAGAGAGAGAGAGAGAGAGAGGGGAAGGTCTGAAAATATGGACGATAGTCGAACTGGGACTCCGTCGAGGCAGAAAGCAGCGAGAAGGTTATTTTTCGACATGGAAAACAAGTGAACTCCCACGCGTGCACCGAAATCGCCCGGCAAAGTGCGTTTCTTCTGCTTTCGGTCGGCGGTGCAGCGTTCGGGCTTTATATTCCTTCCATTATTTGTTTATTCCACCTTCGAGAGACGCCGACCCAGTTTCCCATTCCGACGTGCGCACACGTAGAAACGCGAACAGCCGGCCGGCGGACCTGAATTCGAGAGAAAGGGACCTCGCAGCCGCCGATGCATCCCCGAAAAGAATCCCGCTGCTGTCCGCGACGGAATATCTACGATCGTCCACGAACCTCGAATTCCACCGTGGACAGGCTGGCTTTCGAGCCAGTTACAAGAATCGCCCCCGAACATAATTCGTATTTAAATCGACCGGGAATTCCGCAACTTCCTCGGAACCTTTTTCATTTCTCCTTGTTTCATTTTTTCCTCCACCACGCTGCGAGCCACGCCTTCCGCTAATTACAATAGACTGCGGATCTTTGCGCAAAATACTCTCCCTGAACGCATTAATTGAAAAGAAAACAAACTTTTGGGACAACCTATGTATTTCAATAAATTCAATGTATTCCTCTACTTATTTAGGGAAATTGTATAGTACTAGTAATACAAATTTTCTGCGACAGTAGCGAGTCACGGAAGTTGAAAAGAAAATGTATGTCGTCTCCTTGTGATTTTAGCGAGTCGAATATAGTGTCTCACAGGTTTGCGCTTCATTAAAACTGCAATCCAAATCAAGAGTAATTTTGCGTCACTTACAGGCGACTCAAAGTACAGTTCTATAAATCAATTGATACTAGTCACGCAATTTTTCTTCCTGAATGCACAGGTTGTAAACGGGAGAATGGACCGGTTGTAAAACGAACCTCGAGGATGCAACGTACGATGCACTGTCCCGTAGCAGTTTTAAAATCGTGAATGAGATTGGTAGGTGGATATTGTTGAGCGTCAGAGAATTTACGTGTTAGGCCAAAGCGAGCAGAAGCTGCACAGGATGTAACAACGTCCCCGTTGCAAAACCAGTTTTCGCGGCATTTTCGCGAACATGCATCGCGTCCCGTTTTGCGCTGTGTGCGCGGGCCGGAAACAACGTTTCGCGCGCGCGAAAGCGCGAAGAACGTTTTCCAGCGGCCGCAAAACTTGTTTGCCTTTAAGTTCGCCACGCGTTTCAGTTTGCCCAGCATTAATATCCTGCGGAAATGCACACACAACATCGCGACTATCTCCGACGCTCTGCCCCGTTAGCCGAAAGACTATTACCCGAAAAGGTAACAACTTCCTGAGTTTATCGCCGGGGCCGTAGTCGGAACTCGATTTCCTGGCCGGCCGCTTTTCCGGCTGCGAAATTCTGCTTTTTTCCACCCTCGCTCTTTTTCTCTCTTTCTCTTTTTTGCCGGAGTTTCCTCGGTGGAAAAGCTTGCGAACGTTACTCCGGCGTTACACCAACCGTGACACATTTGGCTCGAGGGTTGAAAGACGCGAAATGACCTTCGACTTTCCTTGGAAACAACCAGGAAATTCTTTACCGACGCCTATGGCTTCGAACGAGATGAAATAAGAATGAAATGCATCTTCGGATGCAGGCTCGAAGGGAATTAAAGTGATTTGTGGACAATTAGACCGTACATTTGCCAAATCGATTAGTTTCTCTCACTGGCTTGTACTCAAAAGCTTTCGAAAAATCTTAATAAATTCCTTTACAAATTGCATCTCAACTCTCCGCGAGCAACCTGGGTCTTTTATGTCCGAAGCGAAATTTCACTCTTTTCACTATTTTTTCCCCCATTAATGCTTTAAACATTTGACGTTTCAACGATTACGCAATAAAATAGGAATTTCTATATGTGTTTCAGGATTTTTATAGATTTTTTTAAGAACAGTAAAAAAATTAGTCGTCGACATAAACGACCCAGTGTGGGTTTAATAAATTTTTCAATAGCGAGAACAATTCCATTCGAAAACCAATAAGTTGTCCAGAATAACATAGTCTTTTTTTGGTGCTTGGAAGAAAATTGATAAGATTATTTTAGGTATAGCAAAGTCATTAATTTTACACGAAGAAGGTTAAACATTAATTAAAAGCCTTGGCTCAATTATACTTTAACGCTTAACAAGCCAGTATGGTTTCGTATCATAACTGATTAGCTTATGCTAAAAGTTGGAACTCTATATGAAGATGAAGGAAGCAATATGTCGGTGGTAATTATTTCAAGCCATGACATTATACAGAATATTATTGATACAAGGTGGTTGACTCACGAATGTTAATAGCACGACCTGTACAACGCACAGAAGCGAGAAGAACGATGCAGATTAACATGTTCCTTATTTTCAGGGGTCACTGTATATTTTCCTTCATACATAATTGCACAGCTCACCGCACTCGTAAAACTCCTTCCAACGAAATACACGAAGTGTCGGGGAAAAAGGAACAAGAACAAGCATTATTAATTTCGAAACAAAAATTTATTACCCTCGTTCATTTCGTAAAGCGTCGTAGCCGTAACTAGTTGCCGCTTTGAATGAGAAAAGAAATATTAACCCGTTTCACTCCATTAACTACTTGCACATTCATGACGTGCTTTACAAGCCGCCTTATCAATAATAATCACACTATTTTTGTTCCCAACGCACTATTTTTAAATCCGCGATCACTTTTCCTTTTCTTACCGACAATTCGAGTACAGAGAGCTATGAAAAACAAACAAACGCAGGAGGGTAAAAGAAATAGAATTTTCAGGGCAGTAAAATGGTATAATATTTTCGGAAAAATCACCGGACATTTAGAAACCGCAGCAAAGGGAAGATTGATCCTCTCGGCGCGACGTTTGCCGATGCACTCGTGCACTCGCGCAATCCAAGGGCGGCAAACAGAATCCCCTTTTTCAAAGTCGATGATAACTTCCACGAGCGATACTTTCAAGAGCAAGGTGAATCGTTCGCCGACGACCTCCGCTCCGAGAGATAGGAAACAACGAGCCGAGAAAGCGAAGGAAGTTGCCTAGTGTCGACGACAGGATCGTCAACAAGTACCTTGGAATCGGGGCTTGAAACTGTTGTAATATCGATTCCAGTTCTCGAAACGCTTGTGGAGAACCTTTGTCCTGAATGGCTGTAGAGAGCAACCAAAATCTCCATTGCAAACGTGAGCAATTATGCGCACGATTATCGCGTACAAGTTTCCACGTGGAAACTTTCCTGCGCGATCAATTATCTGCTTGTACAATTCTCTACATGTGCCTTTGTCTGCACGACCGATTTTTGATGTGCATAATTTTCTATACATGCAATTTCCTACATGGGTAATTTCCTGCGTGAGCTACTATCTATGCACACAATTATCTGCGCGTACAATCTTCTATATACAGTAAAATCTTGATCTAAGCCCAATCCTCGAGTCCGTGCTGTGACATAGATCGTGTAGGGCTACTATTTGCATACCGTCAATTAAACCACTAAATACAGTTCAAATTATATCATGTTTAGTGTCATTTTAATCAGGAAAATGCCACGGATAAGTTGCTGAAAATCCCATAAAAAAATAATGAAAAATAAAGAAATTTTGTAATTGGATTAGTAGTGGATCACACACATATACCCGAGCCGGTATCGGATTACGCGGCATGTTTACACTTTATACTGCTCGGCGACCGAGGCAGCTTCTTGGCCCCCGCGTGAATATGCCCCCCCAATGGAGGGGATGGTGAACTGACTAAGATCGTGTAGCTCCGTTTCGCTTAGATCAAGACTTTACTGTAGCCACTTTCCTGCGCCAACAATGATCAATGTACCCATTAATTTTGTAAGATTATGCAATTTTCGCAGAGGACGTCAAGAAAATTCACTGCCAGGGTCTCGAGGCTTTAAAACAACGACGAATAAAAATCCGAAAACTCCATAAAGCTCACCATGAGATCGTCCAGGGAAAGAACGGTCGTGATCGCGCGGAAATTGATCAAGCGCTTGAATTATCCGTGGGAAGGATCGCGGCCGAATAAATTCCATCGACGAGGCTGATATAAATATCCTCGGGAGGGCGCTATTATAGTTGAAAAGCCCGCGAACCGTCGTGCGAATAAATATTTATAATCTTCGAGGGCGCGCATCGATTTTCACCGTGCACACAGTACTTGACCGCCGCGGATCATTCATAACGCGGTGAGAGCCCGCACTGGAAGGCTTTAGCCTTTATTTCGACGTAGTATTTAAACATGAACGCTCGGAATAGTCCTTCATTCATGTTCCACGGGTTTTCCGATGCCGAGGAAAAGGGAAACGCGTTGAATGAAACAACTGGGGACGCCGGAAACGAGAGCATTCGATTATCGTAGGTGATAAGGCGAGCGAAATCAAAGAAAATATGAGGAAGACCGTTTTCGTGTGAAATGAAACTGGTTCCACGAGTTTCTAATCACTAGACTAGACTGAAGATTTTATGCCAAATCAAAATTGTCTGCGTCATTTTGGAGAGTCTGATAGACTGTTCATTCTTACTTTAATAATTTTAACAAGCTCAAAATAATAGATTGGCGTACTCTACCCTTCATAGGTACACTTATTTTTGTACTGAGGTTTCCACAAAATCTGAAAAAATTTGAGGATACTTATTCAAGGCGCCTACTTTAATACTGTGGTTTCTAGAAATTTAGGTTCCCCTCCCTTTAGGTTTCCGTTTGAAAAGATTCAAAAGTGAAATTTCCCCACGAAGGGTTAACTTTTAAATTACACCTATTCGTTTTTGCCATAATAGAATAAGATCTGTAGTCTGGCTATCACATTTTAGGTATATTAACTTTTGTATTTTTTTGTGACACGTTTTTGTAGAAACTTGTTGCTATGCATTTTAAGCCTTACACTCTCGTCTGTTTAAAATGTGCATTAGTAGCATTTCGAACGATAAATTATTCTGTTATCGGAACCGTCTCGTGTCCATCATGCTCGGATAAACGCAGTTCCTACAGCTTGGTTCTCGAGGAAATCGAGTTTGAGAAATTCGTCTGACGCATCTGTGCATGGCTGTCCGTTTCCCCTTCTCGCAAATACTTCTCCGTACGGACTTTCTTTGAAACTCGATTTCCTCTACAACTAAGACGAACAAATTGTATTCTACACTTTTCCTCCATTTTCGCCCAAGGAATCCTCTAATACCTATTTCCGTCATTACTTTCCGCTAGATTCGCATGTAATGATAAAGTGCGCTATTAGGGGCTGGTAAATAAAATTCCTCCATTTGGCCTAATGGAAATCAGTGGCCCCGGGCAACGTTTCACTTCTGTACTTACGTCATTTCTTTCGGCTAGATTCGCGTGTAATGATAAAGCGCGCTATTAGGAGCTGGTAAATAAAATTCCGCAGCCTCCATTTGGCCTAATGGAAATCACTGGAGGGCTCCGGGCAACGTTTTACTTATATTAGATGAATTCCCGCCTTCCCACTTAAAAGCTGCAGCTTTCGATCGATTCTGCCCGGTTTCGAAGAAAGAGAGGCTCGACCCGAGGAAGTCATTTTCGAAAATTGATACCTCCGGTGATCCTTGTTTATAGTCTGACGGTTTTCATGGCTTCTTATGCCATCCGCTGGCCAACACAGTCGCAGACGGATGCGTTCGCAGCTGGCTGGTATTGTCCGACCAGACGCACAGGTGATAATAAAAAGGCAGTCTCGTTCGCGTAGGTCGGAAAGACGAACCACTGGCTCTGGCGGAACACAGGCCGCACTATACGATCCTCATTTCTTATAAGAAACATTTATATACCTGGCCACATATTGCCAGCAGATCCAGGAGAGATGCGGTTGGCAAAGCAAGGGGAAAATCACCTCTCCCGATGCATTTCCCGGGCGACGGGTAAACAGTCTCCCAAGAATCTGTTTTAGTACTTTCTGAAACTCTGATCTATCCGTAATTCTTCTTCGTTTCAAACTCTGTTGACTCTAGGCAACTGCCGGAGGAACTTATTCATCATAGATCGCACATACGATTTTTTACTACCAGAATGTACGACTGAAAAATCAGAAAAAATTCTCGAATGTGTAGTTCGATATGTTAAATCTGTCAGATTTTGTTTTAGAATTTTTAAATGCAATTAGATGAGAAAACGGGTAAAAAATTGGTTCTTCGTTTGTTTCCCGTAACTATCCTTAAACTTTGGCAAAACGGTTTCTTTCCTGGTAAGCTATTCAATGTCTCACAAAATCTTCGAGAACTTTAAAAATAACTACCGTGAAACTCTACACGTACTTAAATATTTCTGTCACGAACAATGCAGGATTAATAGCAATTTTTTCTTGCACAAATGAATACTTATTTCATTCGGACAATATGATTTGCACACCCTTGTATGTCTCTCTAAACGCGAAGTTTCATTAACACGTTGACCAACGACTCGACAGCAAAATCGGATTTTCATCACATAAAATCAAAGTAATTATTTAACCGGACAGGCACCGACAAATTACAACGTCTGTGCGCAAATTCGGCACACTCAATCTACAGCAAAAATTAACTTTCCTGCCCGGACTCCCAGCAAAAACCAACAGAAAGAAATAAAGAAGAAAAACCAACACGATTTGCACAGCAGAACGTTGTAAAGCTTGCGACGCTAATTGCCCCACGCATGAGGGGTTTATGTTTGACAAAGTCGGGCGCAAAAAAACGTTAGCTCAAAACGCGCAGAAAATGTTCCAGCTCTTTATTGGATAGGACGAGAGATTTTTTTTTGTTCCGAGTCATTTTTAACAGTGCCGTCCGCTTTAATCCGCTACGGAATAATATCTCCCATTGTCTAGGCAGGCGCACAAATTTTCTCGGCTACGTTCGACAGGCCAATAAATCCGAAAACTTTACGCAACTAGGCTCTTTTGTAATATTTTCAAAGGGGGGAACCTTCCTCTAATTTCATTTCGCCGTTTCTGTTATCGTCGACGGGACTCTCGACGCGTCGTATTCATCTTCTGGGTGAGTACTTATTTGTATCGTTGACAATACAATTTCCAGTTAACTCGTTATCTGCGAGATAAACTGGAAACCTTTGTTAGTTCACTTGGATATTATGCAGTTGCGAAATCTACAATTGCTTGCAGTTTTGTATAGAATTGTATTTGACAACGTTTGTTGCGGTAGTTCGAACTCGAAAGAACATCTCCATACGAAGAATCTGTTATCCATTTTGGTTCTAGTGTACAACAATCGGGTAGAAAAAATAAATATTTTCAAATCTCGAACCGTCGCGAAACATAGAAATCGTCTATATTCTGATTCTATTTTGCACAGTGTGTACACGCTTCTGTAAAATTGCTAGACACATTAATCGTTCGACGAGTTTTACATAAAATAGTGCATAAAACTTGAAGAAAAATCGCCTAATTTTAGACCACTCTCTAGATTGAACCACTGGATACATTACGAAAGAAAAATACTTTTACTATTAATAAAATTAATTGATCCTCAGCCTGATCTAGCTCGGGATATTGTGAAAGAAAAACACTGACAGCATTCCCGGTGATATTAATTAACTATGATTGCTAAGTTAGGTCCGATCTAGGCACCGGTCCAAGTTCATCTGCCCTAAGTTTAAGAACTACAGGTCCTTCGTTCACTTTCGCCTGAATTCCGTCGCATCTTCGAACGTCTAATCGCGTAATTGAGTCCGCGAAATCATTTAACGCATCCGTGGGGAGAGCGGGTCACGTTAATTGGCCATTTACAAAATTGCTGGCTGGCACGCGGAATCGCATTAAGGGTCAAAATTGCGCGGAAGGGTCGCGATTACGTTGGGAATGGAAAAACATGAATGACCGCGGCCCCGTTCGGCTGCGTTTAACCACACGCGAAAATAGATCAGCCCTTCGTCGAACCATAATTTTCTCTTAATTGCCGTTAGCGTTCGCTTTGCCATGCGAAAATCCTCGCGCGAACCGCCGCGAAATTTTCCCGGGGAAATATTCCCCGTGCCACCGGCGGCGGAAAGAAAATTCGTTTTCGAGGATCGGGCCGCGCGTATATTTGTCGCGAGAGAACGAAGAGGACATGCTCAGTCACGCAGTCATTTGTATTCTGAACGGTTTCCTGCGACGAGAAAGGAGTCACCGATACAGGGTATACTATGTGCGTGGCTACAATGACGCAGGAAACGATACCGAATACTGCTTTCCACGATAGTAAGGCTGTACGAACGCTTAATGGTGTTACCTGGGAACACACCTGCTTTTATCGCTTGTTTATCCGGCGAAAAGAACGCATCGATTTCGCTGGGGAAACTCGAGGAACTCCTTCTTAGAAGGAATGAAGATTTATGACGAATAAAAAATTTGTACAACTTAAACAACAATGAACTGTTCCTAATGCATCGAACAATTTTTCCAATAATTTGGGAAGATCAGGAAACTACGGAATTCAAAAGAGTCAACTTCGCCCATCAATAAAAGTTAAAAGGATTGTAACATCAAGAAGATCGTACATTTTCGTTCATTTTATGAAGACTAATGTGTAGAAATTTCAAAAGTTGAACGTCGAAGAGTTCCAAAGAACGCGACAGCAAGGTCGGCGAGCATGGCCGCGAGAAAAACGCGATTAAACTTCCGAGATAACATTTATCTCACGTGACGCGCAGTCGTTTGCAGTGTTATAACTTGCAATTTCTTCGCGTTTCGAAAAATCCTTTTACCAGGGTATTCTACACGCGCGAAACTTTATTTTCAATCTTTCCGGAGTCGAATAGGCTGCGTAGCCGATTCTACAGTGCGGGAACATGAAACTACGGACGGTAAAGCTTAGAAACCGCTCGATAAAAAAGCTTACAATGTGTTCGCGAATAGGGATCGCGCGTCGTAGGTGTTAGAAAATCCGCGAGCACCTTTCTCGAAGCTCGATTCCCCGCCCCTTTAATTATCTTTGTTTCAACACCACGTGATTAGCAACGCAAGCTGCCCCCGGCATTGATCCAACGTGCATGCACCCGGGGAAGGATTTTCGACGGCATCTGGGCTAGCTAGAAAAAAGGAAAAGGGTTAAAAAAAATGCCAACAGCCCAGACTTATCGTCCATTGGTCGATGGAGAAAGCCTAAGTTGGTGAGCCGACGATAAAGATAATTCAGGATAAAATTGTAGTGAAACGTGTGGGTGGCCGTGCACGGCGAATAATGCCGGGAAAAAAAGGGATCTCCGTTCGGTCTTTGAGCTATTCCATCCGGCTGTATCTTTTGTCGGCCACAATCAATATTTTTTTAGCCCCGTTCCTCTCGCCTGGCCGATGGAACCAACAAAATTGAAAGTAAAACGCCCAGATGTGTTTTTCGACGGCATCCAAGCATTTCCCGGTGAAACGATACCCTGAACTTCTAAACTGGTCGTCTGTGACGTCCGACAACTTGCAGGATATTCGACTAAATTCACTCACTCGTTTGAGTGCACAACAATGCACGGAAAAAGGTACAATGAATTCTCCATTTCTAAACTGGTCGTCTATGACGTCTGACATCGTGCAGGATATTCTACTAATTCGTTTGAGCACACATAAATGCACATGGAAATGTTCGAGGGATTTTAACGCGTAGAACTAAGCTTATTATATTGTCAACGTATACTGAGAGCCTACTAGTATGATTCTGAAGAACTGCGTTACGAAAAGGAACTTCAGTCTCTTCGTTCAAGAATAAATTCAGAGAGAATTGATTGGATTGCGTTCCAGAGTTGAAAGTGATCAAATTTTGAGATAAAATCATGAAAATTGAAAGTGGTATTGCATAAGAGAATCTTCTCTTCTTCACGACGAGGGTAATCGTCATCGAGCAATAAGTTTTACTGCGCTTAAAAGGCGAAACAAACGCGTCGTTCTCGGGCGAAAGAGAGAATAGCCGGTCGATCCCGTGGAACTTAGAAGCCAAGTCGTAAGCTTCTGTTTTAAGGAAACCCTTGCGCTTAATGCGTCGCTCTGACATCGTCGAAGGGCCGGTTTCCAACGGAAAGCAAAAGCGAGAGAGCCGTGCCTCCTCGGCCCTGGATCCTACGCTATTACTATCCACCGTTAATTCCGCGGCCGCGAAACCGACCCGTACCTCTATATCCCGATCAAATTCCCCGTATTTGGCTGCGTTCCATAAGAATCGACCCCCATACCGCCTCGCGTGCTTCCATCGCAACCTTCGAAATATAATGCACCGAGTCCGTTTCGAACCTACACAGGAGCCTTGTACCGAGGGTGAGCTTTCGTTCTTGGAATCAACATTCCCCTGGTGATATATTAGCTTGCACAATCGGCCCGGACGATTTTCGCTCGACGCGTTTCTACGGTACGCCAGCTTTTTCGGTTGCCTCTATCAAAATTCTTCTGAATCTGTAATTTTACTGATACAATCCCCGACAGTTTCCCTTAGCTGTAATTGCTTCATTCTATATAGCGACACGCTCCACGGTCCCGTTTTTCTGGCCAGAATTATTTTAGAGTTATTCCAAGGCGGATCATAGCATAATAGGTCGTTGAATTCATCTCGACACCAGCCAAAATATTGAGAAGTCTAAAATGTGTATCTTTTTTTAAATTTTTTCTATTGAAATTTATAGAAATGTGAATACCGACCAGCTTCTTTTGGAAATATTGTCTGCCAAATCATCGGAAATTTCTTCAAAAATTCAATCTCGGTCACGGAAGAACGGGTTTCTAGCCCACCGTGGAGCGTGTCCGCCTTTATTGGAATTTTCTTTCGGCGGAGAACTACGAAATTGGCTGTAGAAATTCCAAAACTGCCGGGATACTAGAACGAGCTGATAAGCGAGCACAAAGGCTTATTGGACAGCTGCTTCGAGACAAGAGAGATAGAGAGAGAGAGAGAGAGAGAGAGAGAGAGAGAGAGAGTCTTGTTCTACAATGGGCATTGTTTAAAATTCGCGTCCAAGTTCGCGCAACCGCAGACGCGCGGTTTTTTCTCGCTAATAATCGCGGTCGCGTGCAAAGATTTCTTGGCAGCGTCGGCACAAGTAAAAGTAGACACACCGCACTTCTTTGGACTTGTTGAGCGCTGATGTGTCTGACAGAACGATGCGAAACTGCGCACAATGGCTGGATCACACACTACGTTAATTACTCGTGTTGCTAAAAAGAGCAAATAAATAGAGACCCCGGCCCATTATGCACGGGGCCGGGTATCGGAACGCGTACAGGCGGTTATCTGCCGATAGAACGGCACGTGCAACCGATAATAATAGAACTGTCGGTGCATTCACACATACGGGGGATACCTGTTGTGTGGCGCGAGGTAAAGACACAAAGTTTCACGCTCAGGCACACTTCAATCATCGTCGGGATTAGACTCGGCGGAATCGATAAATCCGGTCGAGCCGACCGGTAACATGTAGTCCCACGGTGAGAATAGAGTATCTTCCGTGGGCGATATTAACCCTTTGCACCCGCGTACTTTCCTCGGATCGCCTAACACCACGGGACCCGGAGTGGTATCGTTTTATACAAAATGGTCTAGGAAAACCGACGCCCTATAACCCGATAGCCCTATAACATTTACAACAGAAATGAGCAGATCGTACGTTGGGTACTGACATTTTTAAGCAGAGAGATAAATGTCTGTGTTGCTCCTGTATATTGGAATGTGTGCAGACTATTTTTTAAGTTAACTCTTTTAGCGACAAACGATACGCTGTCAAGTTGGTTGCTTAAATTGATCAAATTTATCAAATTGATCCTACAACTGACATAGAAAATCTTGCACAAGGCAACATGGGCTAGGTAGTTTTAGTGCTCGGTAATTTTACTGTTACCAACTATTATAGCACATCGATCTAAACTTCTATGCTTTCATCAACTGCTCCGAACATTATTGACAAATAACCTCATCGGTTTGCGAAATAAAAAAAGACTTTGGAGTCTCTCCCCTTAATAGCCAGCGGGTTCGAAGTTAAAATTTCAGCCGCGGCGACCGCCGAATATCGATTATCGTTTCCGATAGAGCGGCCGATAAGATGAACGATAAAACACGCCTTCGCTCGGCTCCGCTCGGCGCGAACGGGTACGAAAGAAGGTTAAAAAAAGAGGAAAGAGGGGGTGGAGAAGAGGAGGGTGCGACGACGATTTAACCGTGACAATTCGATGCGCGAAGGAAGCCGTAAAGGTGGCTCGGTGTCGGTTACGACAGAACTACAAGTGGCAGGAAACGCGCACAACCGAGCGGTGTTCTTGATAACAGCTGATTATGATGAGCTCGCCTGGACGCTATACGCCTCCGAGCTCGAACGAATCACGTTGCCCGAACACGCGTTTACCTAGCCGATTATTATTACACACGCTTCCCGCCAAAAACCACGCTAACCCCACCAAGCCAATTGTTACGATACCACCCTCGACATAGGCGAATGACTATACCAACGCTCGTTCTGCTAACCAGATTTGAACTGCCACGGCTGACCACATGAGCACTAGAGGATGAGCGAATGCTTAGTTCTGAACTCGTTTCTGAAGCTGGGGATATTATTTATTATATTCAGGCTACGGATTTCATGCATTTGTGACAAAGACGAAAACGGAGAAAATATCGAACGGTTATATTGTCTGTGGCTAAATAAAACTATTAAGAGAAGGAATAAATGTCTATACAACTCCTAGTTCTTGCAATTGACTTGGAAAATGTTTATTTTGCGTAAAGATCCGCAGTCTGATTATAATGGATAAAAGTTTCTTTCAACAACGTTTTATCACTTCCTGAGCTTCCTTTTACATAGCCATTGGTTTTCTTTAAAAACTTGCATTTGTATTGTGTGCATTAATAGAGAACGAATTTTTGAGACAACCTAAAATAGATGCTGTGGTTCTGAATGGATGTGGAGATGATCTTCCCATTGAGATGATTTATTATTTCATTGTTATTACCGAAGACTCTGTATGCTTTTCTATATACTGTGAGAGAATAGTTGGAACGTTGTGCTTTCGCAATTTGACGCAACAACCCGTGAACAAATACACACGGAGATGCTGAATGTTGATTAAAAGAGGATTCTCTAGTTCGACATATGACGTTAAGCCTTAATTACTTGCTACTGCGTTATTATTGCTAAAAAGAATTCCGTTTTCCCACATATGTAGTGCTTAAGCTACAATAACAGGAAGATTTTGCTTCCGCGCAAGAATAGATCAGGGACACAACGCAGTAGATCGACGGGCTCTTTTTAATTTCGCGAGACGCCACAATGTATATTATCTCGCTGCGGATCGGAGTTTGTTTAGAAACTCCGTAAGATAAGCAGAGTTCATTAGTTGAAGCAACGTTCCGTGAGCTGCTGTATATCACGAGGATCCAACGACGTCATTATTTCGCTTAAATACCTACGTTTACTCTGAATTGAGTACGCGCAAAAATTTGTGTGTGGATGTGTGTGATGCGACATTTCGAAACTCGACGAGATAATAGGGGATCGCATGAATGGTTCGGATAATTGTATCAACACGCGTAAACTCAACGAGAAGAGTTAATTGGGAGCTAAGACAGATTAACCAGTTACTGTCTGAACTGTGATCGGAGCTGGGCCAGGGGATGGCTGCCTGGCATATTACTGTCATCAGTATGAATTGTGGATCTCCTGAATTTGCAACAAACACGAGCTGGAGAAAAACAAATCACAATTCAACTTGTTGTAAACTGGAGTTCCAGAGCTAGATGTTTGTTATAACTGAAGCAGAGCCAGCTAGAGATTTGTTGCTATTGGGTAGCTAGCTATCAGTTGCTCAAGGCATTAATTTAATACCGTTCTAATATTTTAGCACTTCCAAGTTAGACGTACGAATACACCACGATAGAATTTCCTACTTACTAAACTTACTAAGCAAGGAAACAAATTTATATTCGGTTTGTTACTATTGAAGTAAAGGTGGCTAAAGGTCTGTTGCGATTGAGGTAGCTAATTACCCCAAAGTGTTCGTTTCACAATGTCCAACCATTTAACCCTTCTGAGTTACATGTCCCGGTGTCCCACGCCATAATGTCGAACTGATGAAGCTGATCAAACAAGAAAACAATTTCGCATGTGTCGTTATTGAGGTAGAGATGGAGCTAGCTATTTCTCAACTTCTCAAGATTTTTCACAATACCCTATCATTTAACCCTTCCAAGGTGTGCACCGAAGGGACTAACTTTCCCCAGTGTTCCGAGAAAGGGTATTCCTCAGGGGCAGCTAAGGGCGGCCAAGCTCACCGAGACTCTTGCAATTTCGGGGTAGTTTCGCGGGCAGGTCCAGGGGCGGGTGCACGTGTGCGGGTCGAGGAACGAGTCCATCGAGACTCTCTATACCCTCGCTCGACAGTGGCACGGGTTTACGGTACACACTAAAAATAGCGGTACCCATAAACCAGCTCCGTTGAGAATCGCCACGAGATCTCGAGGACGTGGCGTACGCGGATGATCCGCGGTAACCTAATCATCGCTACGATAAAGACAGAACCCGGCGACAGCGGTTTAGCGCGCCGATAAGAGGGGAAACGAACGCGGAAAACAGGGAAAAAAAGAACGGGTCGCGAGAAGGAATTATCGGAGCGGCTGATTAGATTGAGGGAAAAGCGTGTCGCGTTAAAACGTTCCTCGTAAACCTAACACGGGATGGGACAGGGCGAACCGGGGTAGAGAGAGGCCCCTGCGACGATGGGCTAGAAAGTTTGCGAATCCCGAGCGACGGACGACGGTTGGCATGCAAAATACTCACGATATCCGTGGTAGCTCGAGTGACAGAAGGCTCGTCGTAACCCGTGACGAGATGGCTCATCTTCGGACGGTTGTTTACGCGACGGCGACACTCGGTTCGACGCGGAATCACCACTTTACCAACGGCCCATGCTCTTGCATTACTCTCGTCCGCGGATCTCTCAATCTGACCGTTGATTTTCACGCATAAAATCGTGCGATCACGCGTGCCTGCGCTCGCGGTCGATCCTTGGAATCCATGACAGGTACGAGCACGGGTATGGCCGTGGGCCGCATGCGCCGAACCACAAGTTATCACGCTCTGCCACCGAAGAGACAGGCGGCTAATACGTATACCCGAGAAACTACCGTTCGAATGAGAATTTTCCAAGCTACCTACAGCCACCGTAAATCGCACGAAACGGGGATCGTACCCTGGCGAACCGGAGCACACCTAGAGCCAACCCTACCACCAACGGCCACAGGGTGCCAGCCCTCCTACCTTCACGTTTCGCGAGCTTTTTGCGGGGAATTTGCTTGACTCTATTGTTTACCCCGTTTGCACGGATGAGGACTTCTCTTTAGCGAATCCTTTTCTTGAGGCAAAGAGAATTTTTTGTTTATTTTGTACCTACTTTTATTAGCTAAATATTGATAGTGCTTCGTTCCGAGTTCAGAGAAATGAGTGGCAACCTAGTTGAGTAAATTGTATTCGAAAGCTTCAGGAACCAGTCTGATATTTTACTTCATTGTTGACAATTATTTTCTAAGGGCAAAAGAAACTTTTGTTTACTTTTACTTTGTTTGCTTTTATCCTCTTGGCTAAATATTGATTACTTCGTTCTAATTTGAAAGAAATTAATAGCGACCTAATTGAGCAGGAACGAGTGTGATACTGTACTGTACGGTAGGCGGTTGTATCGCAGGTAGCTAAGGGGATTTCGATGGTTTTAGTCAGACTCCGTTTGCCCCTATTCATTCTTACACCTGGATCCCAAGGCATTTTCATTCAGAATTCTGTTGTTTATATCGCGGGTACTGGAGAGGATTTTAAAGGTTTGATTCTGATCTTTTTCTCGTTATTCTTACTTCCATTTGGTTCCTACAAGTTTCCCAAATTCGCAGAAAGTCAAGCAACTGTGAGTTTAACGCGGGCCAATTTTTATATTAGTGGACACACACCATTTATATTCATTTTTGTCTATTTCTATCAGTAACAATTACATGTGTAAATAATTATATCAGTAAGTTTCACATATACATACAATTTATTTTACACGTTTATTTTCCATATATAATCATTTTATATCAAAATCCTTGTTCCATTGCTTGGAATATAATAAACTAGGACATGCTTTTCAAACTTTAAAGGGAAGCAGAAAAGTGCATAATATTATTAACACAGATGAAAAATATACTATTTTATTTTCTAGAATTAAAATCTTATGCCCCATTACTTCCCAAAATAAGAAATAAATTACTTAAACTTTTACTACTACCAGATATGGACTTAATACTATCTTTGTACCATTATATTAAAAACTAAAGGCCTTAGAACTAAATCATTTGTACCACCAGAAAGAGTGATAGTATAGAAAACATGTAAAATATTTTTAGAAAGACAGACTCAATGAGTCCATTACGGATCAGACTCGCTAGAACCCAATAAGGTTGTGGCTCAATAAGATCTTGGTCCAACGCTAAACAAGCCTTGTCCGCTCTTACCCAAACCTTACAATCTTGATTTTCTAACTTTCTCGTAAGTATCAATATTATTTTGTTGATAATTTTTAAAATAGCTATTTACCTAACTCAAATTCAGCCATATCCTCCTTCAATTCTCCTAGAACTGAATAATCAATTAACCTTTACATTCAAATCATCAACAAACAACTTACGACTATGAAAAAACATTATAGCAACAATAACTCACCAAATTATTTCACACACATTGCTTCTCTTTTTCTTCAAGAACACTGGATGAGACCACTCTGCAGCCATTTCAAACTTAAACCCTGGTTAACCATGGTTAAACGTCATTAATCGCTACTTCTGGGTCGAGTCCTACTAAATATTAACTATTTGGTTAATACGTAAATTAAACGCGACAGGTTATTACAGGTTCGATTAACAAAAATGTCAGATTTATTTGTACTTGATGTACAGCCTAATTAATTCGAGATTAATATTTCCAATATCATGGAAATTGACATAGATCGATATCGATCAATTGTAGCGCGACAATGAAGTATTGCCAATAGACTTGCGTTGTCCTTGCTCAAGTTTGAAAGGAAGGAATAATCCCGCCACTTCGCCGCGATACCAAGAAGCCGTCAAGATCGGAGGAAAATCGTCGGAAAAGCCGAATAAACCTGGACGACAAGTTGCAGCCTTGATGAGGTGACACGTAAGAACACCACCGTCATTAATTTATCGATTGATTGCGGTCAGAAAAGGTTCTGACACCTGTTTTCTTGCGGGTTCCGTGCTCGAGCACGCAAGCTGTTCAAAGTAGCTACTTCAGCTATTTGTTTCGCGAACTGTTTCGATCTATTTAGACGGTATTTTACCTCCCGATCATTGACAAATATGATAATCAGAACGATCGATGCTACGAGAATAATCAACGTTGTAAATTACATATATACTTTATTATGCATATGAATTTTCACATAGAGAGACAGAATTCTTTCGTTACAATGAATCAAGGTATCCTCTATACGTTTTTTTTTATAGCTGACAACAAACGTTTTTCGATAATCTAATGATTATTCAGCGCATTTTACAATTATCCACTGATGTTCAACGTTGCTAGCGATTCTCTCGATATATTATATATTTATTTATATATATATATACTCGATACCGAAGAGGTGTTTTGGTTACCGTGTTTCTTTCTCGTCTCGTAAAAAAGGAACGAACCATCAACTTAAGAGTTACACAATGGTTAAATATTCTGCTCGTACAGAACGTGCACACTTCGGATTAAAATCTAATTGTAAGATCGATCTACGAAATGAAAAATCGTTTGGTTAGAGTAAAAAACTGAAATGGTCCTTCCTAAAATTCGATCCTCGAATAAAATGTACAAAAAAAAAGGGGGGGGGGATACTATTAAATACAATGTACACGCTAAAAATATACCTTACAAAAAAGCTCGGTCGACAAAAAAGATATTGGCACAGAAAGATTCTCTCTCTTTTTTTTTTGTTTTCCTCTTGGTATCTCGACCCGCTCTCCACGGTTTCGTAGTCGTTTCGACCCGTTTCGATCTGAGTATTTCAGAGTTTTGCTTGATGTATGCGCCGCGAAAGAAATAATATTTGTTTTAAAAAAGTCATCGTGTGTTTATGCATTGAGACTACTCATTTACAATTGATTGGGCGATTCGGTGACGCCATTAACATCGCGTCTCGTACAGGCCGCTCTTGCCGATGTATCTCACCCACTTGATTACGTCGTGGTCGGAGTAATTCAATTTGGACTCGAATACTTTCAAGTAGCGTACTTTGAACCCGGATGGTGCGAACGGTACCTCGAAGGTCATCGATATCGGCGGTCGTGTCCACTTTTTCTTCGTGTCCGTCTCGAGCAGATCGATCTCCGCGGACAGCTGAGTCTCCTTCATCCCTGGCATCCGCTTGATCTTCCATACAATCGCGTTCTCAGACGCTTTGTACTTCGCCTTCCCCTTCAAGCAGATCAATTGCACGCCCGCGGTGTTCAGAGGCGTTGGCACACGCACCTCTATCTTCTGGCCGAGCAGGGACGGCTTGAAATTCGATTTCAGCACCGCCTTCACCTCCATCTTTGTGCGACCCACCTCACGTACCAATGGAATGACACGGAATGGCAATGATATATCCTTAGTTGTACGATATCTGTAACACACAAACAAGTTTGGTTAGAAACTCTTCTAGTTTCTCGAGAGCTAGATAAAACTCACCTCATTAACTCGAATTCACCATCAGGCGGAATGAAACTAATGGCGTGTTCTGTCTCGAATTTACTAAGCTTTACGCATTGGTGGAATTGGCAGTCATCGATAACAACAACAGGCTTTCCAGACCTGCCGCCTGTAGGGTCATCACCTCCTCCTCCTAATCCACTGCTCCCTTTCATACCCTTAGCTTCCATAACAATTTTGTCGTTGATACCAAACTTGCATTCTGGCATCCCAGAAAGGTAGGACTTCATCACAACCTGTTGTGGTGGAGGAATGAATGGGAGTTAGATCTTGTTGTATTTTTGTTTGAATCTGGTAAGTAATGGATTTAGATAGTGACCTTTCCAGCAACATGTGCGCTGAGCACTTGGCCCTGAGGGCTCATTAAGAGATTCACAGATTCGAGTACGTCTAAGAACAGTTCATTGCGTCTATATTTGATTCCCTCTCTTCTCCAGCCAATCTGACCAGTCACTTGAGAAGTTATTTGAGCTTGTTCCTCTTTTGTGCCTGATTTCACTCCTTGTTGAGTGATGAAGGTCTTCAGCACCCCTGTATCGCAATTCTGTGGGTACCCAAAGTCCAAGATCTCTGCACATAAAATTCCCAGTTATTCCATGCTATAAACATCCGAGCAATTTAGTATGCATCAAGATACCAACCATCTAATAGCTCATAAATTAGCACAAAGTTGTTCTTAATGTTCTCTTCAGAGATCTTGCCAAAGTACGACTGCATAACATCTATGATCTTCAACAAGAACTCAAACACCATTGCTGCATTTACATTCTGCTTGGTCACAGCTGCCAACCAAATGTTGGCACGTTTTATGTGAAAGAAGGATGTTCTCGCAATGTTTGTGACTGGTGAGCGCACTTGCTGTCTGGCGTGAATAACATTCACACGAAATGCATCCACTGCATTCCTGCCAATGTCATCCCGGTAGACTCTGGAGATGAGCACCTCACCCTTGTGATTGTATACAAATAAACCCCCTATCATCTTGACAGAGGGCACTCCTTGCTGCTTTGACTACAACCAACCTGTGAGCAAAGGTTCATTAGTTGGTAATTAATTATTTAAGTGTGAATATCCACACAGGTTCACTCTGAGTGAAAATATTAAATAATTAGATGTTGATTTTGGTTCACAGACCCAGCGATTCTATAAAACATGATGGAAATTTTGTTTGCAAAGAAGGCTTACAAATATTGCTAAATAAAGTAATGGAGCTTGCAATAAAATATTTAGATGCTAGCACATTAGGATCCCAACGCACAGATTTGCAAATTTGGTAAAGAAGAAAGGAAGCCAAGTTAATATAATCAAGCTCCAACTGTTTATTTGCAAGGTAGAAATAGAAATATCTCTAAATAGTAAGTGGAGCTTGCGAGACAAGTATATGCTAGCACATTAGGACACACAGATTTGCAAATTTAGATAAAATTTTTAATATAAAAGAGGGAAGAAAATATGTGTACCCCAGTTCCAAATCTTAATGCAAATTAGGCCCAAAAATGTCTCCAAATAAAACCGAGGAGTCTGCATAAAACGCAGCATTAAACAATTGTTCATATATCAGCTTGAGCAACAAATATACCAAAAAACAGAGCAAGCTCCCGTTTTCGAATGGTGCACCGAAATAAAATGATCTTTAAATGCATAACCTTTCTCATATTTACCCGAGCCCGAATGGATTTTAAAAAGCGTCGAAGCACAGCATAGTTCGTTAACAAACGATAACTCAGTAAAATTGTATGAAACGTCCTCGGACGTGGACGAGCTTCGAGAAGATTGCGATGAAAGATTCAGATATTGGTATACAGAATTTCGCCGTCGCATACTCATCCGTGCGATATAACATAAATATACGTGTGCAAGATAACGCCCCTTTTCTTAAATGACATTTGAGGTTCTCTTGATATGTCTTGCAAACGGTTAGTATTATTGATCGGAAATGGAACTGCCTATACCGCAGATACTGACATTATCGAGCGTTCTTTGAGAATATTCTAAGACACGGCCGCACGCAAATAGAAATTTTGAGTATCGTAAATGATCACTTACGCATGACTCTTATTGCCGATAGTAAAAATAAGCGATACTAATTTGTATCGGCCTCCGAAATACACGGTATCGGTACCAACCTACTGGTACAAGTGCGAACTATCAAATGACGAAAGCAACACCCACTTTTCTGTACTACGTGTCTCAGAGACACATGCCGTTATAATAAATTATCGACATCATAGCAATCGCTAGTCACCAACCCCACGATTTTATTGCTTCGAAGTTTTAATACGCTTTGGAGCCGTTCCACTCACGAACGCAGCCCTTCTGCGTTTATAGGACAAATAGAGTTGTTGTATTGATTTCAAAACCGGTAGTTATACATTTACGAGCGGAATCAATATTTAATAAAAATCTAAGGAATCGCAAAAACGCGTCAGCGAGATCGCCAATCGGTTCCCACCGATTTGCGAAATCCCGCATGAACTTTCTGCGTTCCCCAAAAATCAAAACCGCTCGATCTGATAACAAAAACGATGAGCGGCGCAAGCATGCAATCGGCGACTTTTTAAGCGCCGGAGAATTCGTACATTTCATTTGTGAATGACGTAGCCCTTTTTTTACGAAATACAAAGTCCAAATTCTTGCTACCTGGGTATTTAAACATCTTTTCCAGCATCGGTTGATTAGTATATCAGCGTTTTATACCAACGCCTGCGCGCCGCTATACGTTTACGGGATGGTTGTGTGTATTTTAATATATTGTAAAATGTGAATTTGCATTGAAATATCGGCCACCGTGAGGATTATGAGACTGTAACTTAAGTGGCGACGATTATAATTATGGCAACGACTGACCAAGATGCGAATAACAATAACCTACCGTTGCGGGAGAATTTAGTAAGTTTTTATCGTCAATTAAGGTTATAGTTATTCTGTGCACCATTCGATCCATGTTCCGATATACATCTGCAAAAGTTCTTGATGCACCGATAAGCGCCGATCGTGCATATCGGACGGTTACATAAGCCGCCCAGGCTGCTAAAAAAAATGGACAGTTAATCAGAGATTCTTTTCTTTAAGGTCAAAACCGCTGTGGAATTTTTACAAAACCCCAAGGTAGCAAGTAGTCCTGTGGACCGCAAACAGGAGTTCCTCAGAAGGAAGGGCTTGACAGAGGAGGAGATTAGAACTGCATTTACATTAGCTTCTGTTGAACAAACTGCAGAACAAAATGTCATTCACAAACCAAAAGATTACACAGTGGTGCCAATGCCACCGGTTAGACTCTATCCGCCGTATCTCCAACAGCATCCATACCAAATATCACTGTTCCATAAAGTCAAAGAGTTCTTTAATACCACTGCTCTGATCGGAGCCACTATATATTGCTTGTACTGGTTCTACAAGGTAATCCTAACAAGCCTAGTGCAATGGATAAAACCAAAGATTGATCTCTCCCTTGAATTGCAGAAGTCTATTGAATTTTTATTCGGGAGGAAAAAGAAAAAAAGCATAAAGGATTCTGTCTCAGAGCTAGATAAGACTATTCAAAATTCTATGAAAGAAGTGAAACAGTCCATTTCCAAGGTGGAGGACGACGTACAAAAATTGACACAAAACCAGTTCATCGATCCGATGGTACCACAATTGGTACAAGAACTGAAACAAGATTTAGCTAGTCTTAAGTCTTTACTTTTATCAAGGTATACATCTAGAAATACTGTTAGGATATAACACCTGTACACATTATTCCGTACATACATACACAGATCACTGATTTAGGTGATAACATTTATTGCTATACAGGAGTTTGAATTTGCTTACACATCGCTATTCCGAAGATTTTTATACATACGATTTTACACAGTACGAGTTTCTTTACAAGACAGCCTATACAGATATGCATACAATATATCTGTATAAGTTCCTCGCAACACGTCGGGTCATTTTTATCTAAAAATACAAATGCTTCGTTTTTTTCGTTTTGGAAAAAAACGACTATATATATATATATATATATATATATATATATATATATATATATATATATATATTCGTTCGAGTTTGATCGGTTATAAAAAAAAAGAGTTGTGTAGAAAAAACACATATACTACTTTCGAACACCGGTTGTACTAGCATCGAGAATTGAGTGGAATACTGTTTCGGAGTCGAGTCACATTGTAGAAAAATTTGTTGTGTCTTAGGAATCATAGTGTCATTGGTATTTATCAGAGCTTTGAATTTGAAACAGAAAACAATTTCCGAGTGCGCCGGCATCTATACCGCCTTGGCAATTAGATGCCGCGGGTACGAGTCAGGAAAAACAGAGCGAACGGGAAGATGATGCTGGAAGTGGAAGTAGTACTAATAATTCCGATAGTTCTCTGGAAATGATTCGCGAGGATCCGCCCAAGGAGTGATCGAACGATATTCCATGAACGTCTATTCACTTCCATCACGAGAGTCTTCGAGATAAAGCCCGGATATTCTATGATAAGTATATCCGCCAGGAAACATAACGATAAAAAAAAAAAATAAAAAGAAGAAAAAGAAAGCAATGGAAACTGATCATGTGTAATATATATATATATATTGGGAATCGAGTGTTGCTGAATATTCTCAGTTCACCCAGTCGAGCGTTAATCTTTCATTGTTCCGAATGAAAACGAGCTTTTATTTCTAGAATGGGTACGTTTAAGGCTGCTTATGACACAAAGGGATACATGTAATACATCGTTTGTTCTTTTTTTTTTTAAACAATAATAATAATTCTTTTAAACTGGTGTTTTATCACTTCATCTTTCTTTAATAAGTACCTAGAAAAATTTAACATCGTTTCTTTTTTTTTACCCTTTGGTTTACAATAACAACGTCTCTCAAGTGTTTCCTCCAACTACCTCCTCGTTCGCTTTTTCCCGATCGAATACAGTCCATTTTTTTTAATCAATGCATCGGGGAAGGTATAAAAACCGAAAGAATAAGTACTAGGGTTTTTTTACAAACTAAATATGTACATTTTAATCGGTACTTAAATTTAGGGAGACAGTCGCAAATACAAAGAGCCACATTAAGCCACTGATCGTATTATTTTATACAACAGATCGTTCCTTTTCTTTTTGTTTGTTTGTTTGTTGTTCTCTCCGTTCGTGTGTGTTTGTGTATTTTTGTATATTTGGAACTAACGAAGTCAGATTAACCCTCGGAGATATACATAGAACTGTACGCGAGAAAACGGCATTGAAGACATACATGCATGTACATACAGGCACATTATGTACAAGAAAGAGATTTTTCGTATTTTTGTTCTTTTTTAGTGTGGTGTTGCGCGATCCTGCTCGTTTATCCTACATATCTAAATAGAAAATACCCATGGCTAATCGTACTTTGGGATCGATTACGCTCGGTAATTGGAGATCCGCGTGAGCAACTCGTTCGATACACACGCCAATAAATAAACAAATGTTTTCAAGGTACATACAATGTTTATTCGAGAGAACGAATCATCGTTTCTGCTAGTTGAATTATTGTGCACATGGGTATATCCTCGCTCTCTCTCTCTCTCTCTCTCTCTCTCACACACCTATTTCTGTGTCTCTTGAATGAAAGTTTTCCTTTTGTATGATCGACGTAAAACCAACATTTATATATATGTATATACGTACATGTATATATGCATATATAAATATGATGTGAAATTACACGTTTAATGGCTTAATTACACTGTTCATTCGCGCGATCCAATCATTCTGCAACAAACGCATTCCTCGTCGTAGTATGTACAAACTATATATAATATTCAATAGTACTTTTTGAATGGATTAAACAAGCGAACAAAGTATACAGTCGTACGTTCGGTTGTAACATCCTTTCACTGTTACTTTATTCGTCTATTTTTTATTCTTGTTTTCTCGCATTTTTCTCTCATCTCTCACTCTCGCGTTCTCTCATTCTTACTTATTCTTTCTCTCTCTCTCTGTCTGTCTGTCTTTCTTTCTCTCTCTATCTCTCTCTCTCTCTCTCTCACCCTCTCGCACAGATGCATTAACATCGCACACCGCATTTCAAATAATTCTAATCTTCTCTAAAATAAAATTTGATGAAATTAAATCGCCTCTTCTTAGTTCTTTTAATACTTCCTTTTTTTTATTAATTAAGTAATCAGGATAGCCGCCTCACTGATACAGTGAGTCACGGCGAAGTCCATTCGAAGTGTGACTTAGTACTTCATCATTGTTTCCGTTTACGCTACGCCCTAGATTCAATAATATTATTATATAACAGAAATAATTCGTTTAAAAAATATAACACTTTTTTGCTTCCTCCTCTATCTCATGTGTGGCAAAATAGCACTCGACCCTGCCGCGGGCACTCCCCCAGTTGAACTATACTTTTTGACATCGTTTTCAGAAAGGAACCAACACTCGGTTGAAACCCTCTTTACACTTTTCTTGAACAGAAAATCATTCTCGACTAATCAAGAAACATGACTAGGTCAAAAAAAAAAAGCGACGTCTCCTCAACGGTGTTAGAGGAGTGAGAAATTATGATACGAGAACGCAGCAGGGTCAAACGTCCGGTAGATTATCTTTACATAGAACAAAATTATTTAGAGTGAAACATACGAGTCTACAACGTTAGTTCAAGAACTCGATCTTTGGCAAATACATCTTTTCTACGAAAAACATTGTGTATATGTGTCTTTGTGTGTCGTATGCGTGTGTCTCTCTGTATACGCATGCATACATAGAACATAGGTACATATGTACACGTATCATTGTTGCGCACACGTGAACATAACGCAAAATATATCAGGATGTTTTTTGTGCTGACATAAATAGTTCGGTTGAAGGTCCCACTCCCTTTTTTGTTTTTATTTTTTCGTTATCTCCTCCTACACCTCTTTCTTCATCTTCGTCATCATCTTGTTCTTCTTAAATCTTACTCGCTACGGTACTTTTTTCTTGTTTCGTCGTTTAACGAGCGTAGAAAATGAGGACAGGGTAAAGGGATCATCGTTCTCATCATTCAGGCAGCATCCTAATGTCTATTATCCGTAACAATAATAATCCTAAATTAAACACGCTAAATTGTTTTTTCTTCTTCGCAGCTCGGTCTCTAATAAATCTAACGCACCGATCGATCCGGACCGTGCTACCAAGTATGATGTAAATGTAAATTCCTCGAAAGAACGGACCGCACGTCTTGCGTGAAACGGAGCGCATCCAAAACCGGAAGCAAGCTCAACAGAGCCGTGTCTCCCGCGTCGCTAAACCACGATTTGATTGGTATCGCGTTATCTGTTGGGACAAAAACAAACCAGCCACAATTCACCAACTATCCAAACAGCGTGACGCCTCATATAAGCTATCGATCTAAGGCAATAGGCTTCAAAATAACAACATTGGGTGATTCAACCAAGTTGCATCACCTAAACATCTACCTCATTCACTGTCTCATAGACGAACCTCTCAAAACTAAGCCGCTAAAAAACTTTTCCTCGACTCAATTCTTCATCCAGACTTAAAAATCAATCACTATTATATGTTCCTATAAACTGAATTTTTTTTAGTATTTATAAAATCTAAGGGGGCTCGGAGTGTTTCACTTTCAGCCTTTCAGATTTGTGTCTGAGCTGATGATGTGGAAGTGAATGTGTTAATAAGGAAAAAAGAAGTGACTAAATTACTGGAGGTAAGTTGTAAGTTCAATTACCTACTAAAGAGTTTCTTAGCTGTGAATTTTAAAAATTCTAGAATATATAGATTTTCTGCATTTGTGGCAACGGTGCAGACATTTAGGTGATTCTCCTTAGCTGAATCACCCTATACATTACACGAGTGTGTAGCTAGCATAACATCCAAGAAGTGCAGCTTCTATACTACAGTATTTGTATACACTACTCGGCCAAACAATCTTCTCATCTTTTCATTTATGTAAATTGATAAATTTCCTCTTTAATATTTGTTTAATCACCTGAGAGGATTTTTTGGCCAACCGAATGCGGTCTACAGAAAGTATGGTGATTATTCTTGGATGTTGCTCGTGAGAAGCTCTGAATGAGAAATAAAGTCTAGTCTATGGTACCTGCTGCACAGGGATTATTTAAAAAAAATGTACTAAAACAGCTGAAATTATTTGATCGCCGTGTGGGCGTACACTGTCCGGTGTTTACTCAAGCGGAGTAGCATTGGCAATTGATCGTATTTTACAGAATCCATAGGCCTGTATTCAGTGCTTGCTTACAGAACATCAACGCTGATAGCTGCAAATAGATACGGTTTTCGATCAGATTATACTGAGCCCTAGGTCTCTGGTGCTTGTTTAGCCGAACTATCCGCGAGAAAGGGAGACAGACAGAGAAAGAGAGAGAGAGATTCTCGTTTCTCGGAGCGAAATCGTGCAAAAAAAGTATGAATCGAAATCATATTGCACAATGGGAGTCGATATCGGAGTATCGGTGTTGCAGAAACATTGCAAAAATAAAAAGATATGGTCGTAGAGGTTTGAGACTATGATTAAAAAGTGTATTGCGTATGCGGTTTCTACGTAGAACACGTGGAGGCTATAATGCGATGCGTTACAATTTACGAGAATATGTATTCTCTATTTTTTTGGGCGGCAATTGTCTGCAAGACAATCATGATCGTTCTACTACTCACAGTTGTGCACATGTAAGCAAGTTCTGACTACAGGTCGTGATGCGCGGGTACACGATGCAACAACAGCGACGAAATCATAAACGCAATGGACATGAATATGCATATTAAATGAAATTTCATGATTCACGTGACCTACGCGCGATCAAATTTGCGTACAATTGTTGTATCGTGCGGCACGGAGGAGATTAAACAATTTTACGTTGGGCAAATATTTTCTTTTTTAGTTAATGTTGCGAGGGCTTGTTAGATATCGAGAAAGACAACTACATCGTAAACGGCAACGTTAATACTGTCGAAAAGGGGCAAATATACTCACGTGGGTAAGCTCTGTAGGCTCCAGGACTATTATCAAGTATAAAGACTGACGAAAGATCTCGACAAATCGCAGACAAGTCTTTAGTATAGGAACCCATTTCTGGTGTACAGTGTTGTCTATAATATCTGCGCCTTAGAATACCTCTGTTGTTATCTAACTTATCCGCAACAGCTGCTCCATAGATTTCCATGGAAGCAGTGAAGACCACTAGTTCATACCTGGAAGAAAGTAGCATGATTTTTTGCTTTCTAGAAGTAAAATTTACCAGATAAGATACGCTCTTATCTAGAGACAAGGTAAGTGCAAAGTTCAGAGCACGAACTTACCATTGACTAACAATGTCTAAAAAGAAATCTACATGTGGTCTCTTATGAACGAAAAATCTGACTGGATGTCTGTCTATCGTCACCTTGAGGACAAAATCCGGAGGTGTACCAGGCCTGACCGTCGGCCTTGCCACTCCATCGTGATGAGAGTGAATTAATGTTTCGTCTAGATCCAACACTAACACTTTTCTCCTAACTATACCTGCAAAAATACACTTAATTATGTAGAAACAATAATACCTTGTTTGCCAGATCGATCAGAGACCAACGATACTTACTAAGCCTGTGCCTCGACAATGGAGATAGTGGGAAGATTTCGTACTTAACAGGTTGCATTTGCGATATCTAAAACAATGAATCCACTATAACAAAGAAAAAACAAACCACTTTGCTGGATCCTTAGACTAGTCAGCGGTCTACCATGACAAAGTGTGCAACAATCAAGACTAAAAAGAGGAAAGATAAGGAAAGAAACAAAATTCGGTAGCATAAGATCGAACGTCCAGCCGAGGATGCACTACTGTTGGAAGAGGATGATGATTCCGCGGAAAATCGCCGGAAACGACGAGGGGTTCCGCTTGGAGCGAGAACGGGCTGGATGTATCGATGGGGGTGCATGGAGGCGCATGGGGCTTCGCCGAGCGGGGACGTAGCGGCGGCGGATCGGTGTGGCGAAACTAAAAACGGGCAAACTGAGGCGCGAAGCACCTACTTACGGCTCTAACCTGCTTCTTAAGGAGAAAGCAGACGCAAGTCCACACACGGGAGGCCATCAAGAGGAAAGCTCTCATCCCCATCTGCAATTGCTTCAGCATCTCTACTGATCGTCTCACCGGGCCGAAGTCCGGCAAACGCTTTATCTCCAGTGTCTCGTCTGCGTTTCACGGGGTCCTGTCCACTCTTCTGTGTTTCCCTTTCGGCGACACTCCGCGGCAAACGCGGTCCCGAGAAACCGTGGTGTCACTCTGAGAAACGACCGTCTGTACCCGTGTCCCCCGTAAACAAAAGGTTTCCGTCACGCACGGGACCGGTCGCACCGAATCTGAACAGTTAGAAGCACATTACGGGCCGACCGCGTACGATAGCGCTCAGCACGTGCGAACAGGCATTCCCGTATCTTGTCATGTTGTTGGCGAAATAGACGGCACGGATCTTTTCTCACGCACACCACGCAGCGGCCGCCATCTTTCGCACATCGACCCAATTTTTCCATGCGCTACGCTGGCGCGCATCGTCTTCGGAAAATACTGTTTCGCACGCGTGCAGAATTCACGCGGTTCGAATTTCCCGAGGGCGCGAGCAGCACGTGGAAAAATTTACGAGCACCGTCGACGACCGTACCACGTCGGCCGATCGCTGGACGTTGCATAATCAGTCCGACGAGCGAAACCGGCCGTCGATGACTATATGCCGAGAACGCAGCAAGCTCCTTGAGCAGCCCCTAGAAAAACTGGCCGTGGCACCTATCGAGAAAAACTTTTCCCTGGTTTTCCTCGGATGACGCCTGTTCACCACGGGGCGAAGGCTGATAGAAAAAAACAGCCGGCATGCGACTCGAGGTGCTTGTGCACAACGAGAGTTAATGAGTCCACTCCACAGACAGAGAGCCAGTTATCGCTGCGAAACCATGTTTACATCCTCCCCGTAACGGTGAAATCATCGAAAATCGCATCTGATTAGTTCTGAAAGCGTTACGAGAGCCGAGTTTGCGGTTTAACCGTGGCTAAAAACCAAACCACGCGGTCAATTCATCGCAACAAAGATGGCGGATCAGCTTATCCTCGCGTAATGCCGTCCCCGAGCAAGCTATACGCGGGAGATCACCAAAAAAATCACCAGAGTTGTCGCTCGGACGCTCGTGCAATTCCTGTTCGGTCACAACGACACGAGCGATAGGGAGAGAGAGAATGAGAAAGAGAGAGAGCTGTGCGAGAGCGGTGTTAACGAGAAAAAGGAAAAAAAGCGTTATACGTTCACCTGCTGCATCGTTTCTGTCGCACGCAGACTTACCGTAAAGGTGGAAATTTAAAAATAACTTTCACCGGGGCCTGTAAACTGTCCGGTTTATATGTATTTAAACGATGTATATGGTGAATGTCACGGAGATACATGTTGTTCGCCGTATTGTTGGCTTGAATTTTCAAAAAATTCCGATCGATCCGATTGGCGGAGAGGATCTGGGGGAGCCCTCGTTTTTCGGTTGGCCGTCCATTCGGGCTCGTCCAATCGGATTCACCCGTCGTTCAACGCAAAAAGGAAACGAAGCGTCGGCATTCTGTAATGATGTTACCAAGTCGCAGATGTAACAAACGGTATCAACCTTAAAATCTAGTATGACGTTTATTATACAAGCAGCTGCTTCGGTTCCATCAAAATACGGTACTGTTAGTGATCAGCTCGACCGAGAGACCTGAACTATCCCAACGGACACATTGAACGAACGGCCACCGCGACCGTTCCACGATTTTTTCCGCGCCGAGTCCATCGGAGTCTCGAGAGAGAACACGATGACGGATCTAACAGAGCTGCGAATGAACGTGGCCGCTCTGAAGCGAGTCGACCCTTATGTGAAGGATATCCTCGGGACCGCGACCCACGTAGCCCTTTACACGTTCAACGCGGTTAATAACGAATGGGAGAAAACCGACATCGAGGGTGCTTTGTTCGTCTATTCGCGGAATGGCGAGCCCTACAACAGTGTACTAATCATGAATAGGTAATATACGTTACTCGCATATTTTTCACATAAAATAGTCGTATCCCAGCGGTGAAACGCGCCAAGGGGACCCCCGAAGAACGAGCACGGTGTTCCCGGCAACGGAATTATCACTGAAATCCTCGAATCCCTAGTTTTATAGTGTCCTACCATGTGCTATTTAATAGCCCCCTGCTGGAGGTTACAGTCCATCATAATGTAAAACACAGGGGACATCTTTGGATCCTTGTCTAAAACCCTCCTTTTACATATATTTCTGTGTAAATGATCTATATTACTTTGTAGATTAAATACGAATAACTTAGTGGAGCCAGTCACGCAAGGTTTAGACCTGCAACTGCAGGAGCCATTCTTGCTCTACAAGAACTCTAGATGCAACATTTATGGCATCTGGTTCTACGACAAAGAGGAATGCGTGCGCATTGGTGCAATGTTGAATAAGCTTGTGAAAGATTCAGAGGAAAACCGCAAGGCTAGCAACAAGACAGCCGCTAACGTGAAAAAGAGTTCTGGACCTAATGTAAACAATGTCGATATATTCAGTATGCTCAGCAAAGCTCAGAAAGATTTTAATACTAATAAAAACAGCAGTGGTGGTGGGGGTGCAACGGGAGAAGGGCTTGTTTCCAAATCCCCGCTGGTCACTCCCACCGTGAAGAACATATCTGGGCCATTGACCGCTCCGTTGGGCCCAGATGTTACATCGCAGAGTGTGATGGACTTCTTTGCCAAGGCAAAAGTTAGTACTCCCATCAAACATAACCAGGTTCCAGTATACGAGATTTTTTATTAAACATACTATTGTGGTAGATAAGTTTCAGGCTGGGCAGTTACTATGTTGGCTGTTGCTATCTTTTCAGGTCAACACAGGAGTGTTAGTCGGGGAACAGCCTACACCGGGGGGTGCTGTCGCTAGCGAAAGTAAGCCGTTGCTCGCGCGTTTAATGTCTCATCCGGCGGCTCACACGGTCGAGCATATCGAGAAACAGCACAGATCGATCACCCCCCAGCCGACTACTACTCAGCAGCAATCTCAAGCTACGCCTACGGCCATACAGACTGCGAACAACACTAGCAGCGCGTCTGCCTCGAACCGATCGAAACGGCGAAGCAAGACGGCCACGCAGCAGGATTCAATGATATCCACTCCCGGTTCTTTGAGCCACAACGTGACGCCATCTGTCAATCAGAACGCCACCGATACAAACGGTACGGCAGGTTTCCTTAGGATACAGTCGCCGACAAACGTGTCCACGAACTCAACCTCGAACCACCAGGCCTCAGATCTCGTTGTCGGCTCTAGTAACTCAAATCCGCTTGCTTCTCTATTCGCACATACGCCCGCAACAACGGTGAGTGGCGCTAGATCGTAGTTTAGGATAGGCATGTTGGTGAGGTGGACCGCGAGACATTTCTCCTTCTTTGCTGTTACGTTGAGTAGCTCCTCCGTAGCTATTCGAATCTGACGATCGCAGTGATTATAATAACAGTTGCATAAAGTAGGTGCACTCGTTGCACAACAACGGGACGTCAAAATTACCATTTCCACTAAGCTGCATTTCCCACCTTGAACAGAATGCAACGATCGAGGTTCACGTAAAGAATTTGATCGGGAGTGCAATGAGCGAGAACCTACTGAAGTGTAAGTAGCACATGTATTTATACAAATGTAGCAATGTAAGAAGAAAGAGGAGTCTTGCTGTGGTCGTCAGATTCTAATAAACATGGAGGGAGCAGTTCAACGTAGCAGCAAAGTAGGAGAAACGTATTACGAGCCACCTTATCAGCATTCCTGGGTCTAAGGGGAAACGGGAATTTGATCTTTTTGTTTGAATTCGATCAGGCATCGGAGGATATCATTCCGGCGACCACATTGTCGGGAAGAGGATCTGCGCCGGCGTTAATACCCCCTGTTATGTTCGCTGCGCCAAGTCCCCCAGAGCCCCCGGCGCGGCCTTTAGAGCCCCTGACAAGGAACCAGCTCCTCCAAGCTTTTAACTATCTGCTGAGGAGCGATCCGGATTTTATCAACAAGCTGCACGAGGCTTATGTGAAATCGTTTGGAGAGATTCTGTCCTAAAGCTGTGGTAACTGTTAACACGTGACGTAACTGTGAGAACCCGTCGTGCGGGTTGTGACAGTCGACTGATGGAGCAAAATGGAGAGAAGACGGTCGAGCATAACCATGTTTTGCGAAAAGCTGCAACGCAACGCGAAAACGTCGTTCTCGATGCTAACTCACGATCGAACACCTGACTGGCACACCCGACTCAATGTTCGGCGGGGGACGAAGCATAGATTATAAATGGAGATACATACCTTAAACAGTATTTTTATAAAGTAATACATTTTTCTCCCGGGAAAAGTGACGGTGTGGCCGGTGGGAACGCGTTAACAAGGTATGGAGCCGATGGCGGAGCAAACGAACACACTAACACACAGATGTACACGCGCAAGAAGCATACATTTACTTACTCACAACACGGACACATTCTCACAGACACACTCTCACAGACACACTCTAGTACACACTCGAAGACAGAGTAAACAAAATACGGTAAAAAGAAATTGTAAAAGGAGCGACGGCGACAAGGAACGTGAAAATTGTACGATTTTAAACTGTGATGCCAAAACATTTATATTATACTAGCGTTTTATGGTTACTACTATTTCGGAGACAGAGCGAGAGAGACAAATTTTTCTGAGCCGATCAAATGGAATACCTATTTTACAGAGTAATGACATACCCCCTCCTATATATCGGGTATTCGATATGGTATGTGTATGTAATTAATTAAAAAAAAAAGGAGCAAATAAATAGAGACCGATTACTGAAAAATCGTTTCAATGTATTTTCAAGTCGATCGACTCGCGTCGATCCAACCCCCGCGTTGAGTAACACGCGTTTGCGAAACAAGTATTGGCGCTCGGTTACGCTAGATTATCACAATACAATAATATTTATATGCAATACGATTAATGCGTAAGAAAGTACATCGCGTGTACGATCATTTTCCGGAGAGAATATACTCTACGCCAGGCACGAAACGCTCTTCACACTGTGTAAGAGCGCTACGGATTGCCCTTGGGAGCTAATGACGTCAGAGTAGGCGTGGTTTCATTGCTTTAGGCGTTACCCTACGTAGCAGTCGTTGTCTACGCCTGTTCTGGTGGTTAAAAAACAACAGAAAGAAAGGGAAAGAAAACAAGACAGACATCAGACTTTTATTGTTCTTCGTTCGTTCGCGTTTCTTCTCTGAAAGAATCAGCGTCTCGCTAGATCGCGATAGATCACGCTTGATCTCGTGTGCTAGTCTCGAGGCTCGAAACACCGATTACAAGTTTACGCCGCCTAAGTAAACGGTACCATCTCTAATACGATAGAAAATACATAATCTATTTACAATGCTACAATATAAGGCGATATCATGCGTTTCCGTTGTCTCTCCGTTACGAGTCATGTACAAAGGTCATTGTTATGGCCCTTCTTCTACTCTTGCCGACGAAATGACACAGTGGTGGAGAACTGTCGATATTGCTACAGATAATTATCGATGATCATCACTGTCAACAGTTATTCAAAATTGTGAGTTGACATTCGCAGATCTGACATTTTTATTTTCAGAGATTTTACTGAAGCTGACTTTGGAAATATCGAGAGCTAAAAAGTTATTCGTTTTAATCGTCTTATTAGAATGAAGAGACTGCATTGGTTTCGGTTTGGCACAGTTCTTTCCGCAACATAATTGTACACGACGAAAGAAATTTATTAACCCTTAAGTGGTTTTAATTTGATCGGGTCATTGTGGTTGCTGCAGTCTTCTTCAAATATAAGACAAAGATTTTAAGACAATTACTGTATCAGCACCTGTACACTTCTGGATCTTCTATTGCGAATGAAGAACATTTTAGTGCCACAGAGCAAGTTCTAACTGACCGTAGATCGAAATTAAAACCAAAGTATGCAGCGCCTACATTAATATTTCTCAACAGAAATGCGTGACTATTAGATCTAAAACGTGTAAAATTGAGAAGAAGATCCTTTAGAATCGCAAATCTGTTTTATTCCTAACATATTAGCATCGCATACGTTATCATTCACGATAACTTTCGACAACCATCGACTATTGATGGCTCAATTATCGGAAACAATGGGCCAGACAGTTCTCTATCGCGCATAATCGTCGGCGCACAACGCGCAGTGTTATAATTTACAGCAGTCGCTTGTTTCTTCATGTTTCTTTTGTTTCACAAAATTCACAGCCAAGTGGAGCCATCGTTAGCCCGCTAGCTTCCTATAGATAGTCTTACTATGTACGTCTATCATCTAGAACACTTTCAGAACGTCTTTGGATCGCTGAAAACCGTCGGTTTCAGACGAGAGGCACTTTCGGTGGTCCCAGCAATGGGGGCCCGTTGTCGGGCATCCGATGAGGCCCGAGTTTGTCGTTTTGCGTCGGTACAGGCTGCAGTAATCTAATCGCGAGACTGGCCAGTATCAGTAGAACGATTAGGCCGCAAATCGGCACCGCGATCGTCGCCGTCTTGAACCAACCATCCGTCGACTGACCCCCGTGATTGATCGGCTGCACCGGGCTGAGGAAAGGTCGCTGGTCGCCGCCGACCAACACTGGAACAATAAAGAGTTCTTCAATAACACCGCCACCGATGCCATTCGCTCCGGGCTCGCATAAATTATGCAAGAACGCTTCGTTATTCATAAATTCGCGCAACCTTCGACTTTCACTATTGTTTCAAATCAACCGGCCGGGACTACGGCATGCGAAATAAGTGTTGCGGGAACACGATCGAATCATCGAACCGTCAGCGATCATGGCTTACTGGACGCGCCGGAGAAATCAAAACCAGAAGCATCGGTTGTTCGAACTGGTTTCCATTCAGAGGAATGGCCTGCGTTTATCTGAACTGGCGAGGTCCTTTTTGCGAACTCTGTTTTATATTGATCACGTAATCGTACATGAAGGGAACGAATTTCTGTAATTCCTTAGTAGATCATTGCGGACGCTGTACTCTTCTTCAAGTTCATGCCAACAATTGTCCGGGGGGTGTTTTAATGAATTTAAGGACGAATTTGTATCGTCGCTCTAGGTTTCTAATGCTGCCAAGCAAAAATGATGTGCATTTAATAATTCAGTAAAGATGAAAAAAACCACTTAACTCTTGTGTTAAGATGTATGAATGAGTTTGAAGCTTTAAGAATTACACAGGAACTTCAATTTTGGAAATTTGTGTCAATACGACACGGTAAAATGGATATAAATCTTGGGTAATTTTGTAATAGTTTAAGAGATTCTTTAAGAAATTCTTAGAGAAAATACAGGAAACTCGGAAGGATACCAACGATCCAAGTACCAACTAAGAGAACAATTCGATCTGCGAATAATGAATCTAAGGTTATTTGCTTGACTTTAACATAATGTTGCGACTACCAGTAACGCGTCTATTGGACCGGTTAGTGTAAAAGTGTACCAGGTTGTTTGAGATCGTTTCCCGTTTCGTGTGGGGTCGAGGATCGGGAACGAATGTTTGAGTTGTGGCGCGGGTTTTATTATCAAACGAGGACGCTCGCTTCACCTTGGAGGGTCTTGTTGATCCTGTTTCTCATCGCTGGGCTGTCAACGTGGTTGCAGAGATCCTGCTCGCAACAGAGGTATCCCTTGGGACACCGACGCTCCTTGAAGCTCTCGTCGAGGCAGCCGCTGTTGGTGTCGTGGCTCGCTCTCAGCAACGACGGATTCGCGTTCGATGGCAACTCGGTGAAACAGCCCCGACCACGGCACATGTATCCTTGGGGCACGCATTCCGGCTGATTGCAGTAACACGTCACCTCCCGTACGTTCCGGGAATCTGTAACCAGAACCAGCCACCAACCGTGTTTTAATTAGTTCACCATTACGAGTCTCATGGTCTCTAATCGACGTTTACAATAAACCAATACTTCAAAATTACTTTCTAACGCGTGACTCTACATATTCATTTCTATTGTGATTATTAGTTCACCATTGCTTGGTCACTCCTGCTAAGCGATACAGTAAACACTAATCGTTCACCAGGTTTAGAAATTCGTTTCTATTCTGGTTCACCCGAATAAATTATATTAGGATTTTTAATATGCAGAAGGGCTAAAGTAGTATCCACTGTGTGCTCAACAGCAACTTTCTAATTTCAGTTTTAACAACCTCCTAATTCGGGAAAGGATTTTTGTAAGTCTGCTTAGCGAGAAGTTTAAAAAATGCTTATCCTGTTGTACAGGGTTTTCACTGTATTGTTCATGATTAACTACATTATTCAGAATTTCTTCCTCTCCTCGCTTAAGGGTTTGACTAAATTGCTTTGATCCCGTAAAAATTGTGGTTAATATCCGGCAATTAACGAGCTAAAAAGGTCCCGATTAAAACAGTCACGAAAAGTCTTATCCTTCATGGTTGTTTCGAGAACCAGAATCGATATATAATGAGTTGGCAAGTCCTGCAATAAACAGCGAAACAGAACCAGTAGACAGTGTTATCCAGCGAGCGAAGTCAAGCAAGGGCATCGAGTTTATAAAGCGAAAGGAAAATAAAATGAGCTGCAATTTTAAGTGGCTTATCTCGTTCCCGCGAGGATCAGCGTTACAATATTTCTTGCAAAAAAAGAAACAGACCCGATAAGTCCTCGAGAAATTCACCGTCTTTCTCTCTTTTGAGAGAGGATTCTTTTTTGGAACTGGAATAATACCGAAATCGCGATAACGCGAAACGAGACACTCGAAGGAGAAGGACTTGTCCTCCGTTCCCGATAGTCGGAATCGTCATCGACGATTAATCACTCGTTGGTCTGATTAATGATGCAATAGCATGGGTGGTCCATGCACAAGGCAATGCTCCGCTGCAAAATTGGTACACACACTCTCTCTCTCTCTCTCTCTCTCTCTCTCTCTCTCTCTCTCTCTCTCTCTCTCTCTCTCCCTCTCTCTCTCTCTCTCTCTCTCTCTCTCTCGATTCGATGCACTCACGAAGAGGAGTGCGCTCTCTCGCGATCGGCGAAATTATACGAACTGCTACGCGGTGCTCCGCTAATTGATTACCACAACTCATCTTTATTTATACGGCCCGTTTCGATAAGACGATTCGAGGATGCGCACTATAATTCCAGGAACGGTCGGGGTTTTCGCGTTCCAGCATCCTGAGGCACCGACAGCGTCGATTGTTGGCGGCCGGCCCTAATGAGTAGCCGACTGAAAGTCATAAAAGATTATACCCTAAGAGTCGCAACGGGTATACACGCGCAGAGGCCTAGGCTTTCGTTTACCTGTCCGCTGGACGGATCGGCCGCCTTCCCAGGCATTGTTCACGAAAATGGAACGATGGAGTCCCACAGTTCATCGAACGGAGTTCCTACACGCAAAATAACCCTCTGATCAGGGAGATGGCAACTCCGTCTTTTTGACAGATTGCCGTCACTGTTTAAGCCACTGAACAGTGCTGATAGAGATCTAATCGAATAGACTGGAAGAAGGTGTTCCGAAAATACTGTAATAGCTGTTCATTCAGGAAGCTGCTTCTTCATCTTGGAAGCTTCCGTATTTGTCTACGGAGCGCTATCTGTATTCATCTGGAAAGCTTCCTGTTCATTTGGGAAGCTTCTATTAGAATCGTTGCCAGGATTGACCTCAGAAAAATGGTCGTAGCCCGCGTGTACTGGCAAGAATTAGGTACGGAAAAAATTGAGCGAAATGAAACACGAAGGCCGGAGGGAATTTTGTATAAAATGGAGAGTCTCAAAGAGGATCGCTCGCGTCTCTGGAAGGAATCCGCTTCGAGAAACACGGCCGATCCGCTAGGACCGTGCTTGACGTAGCGTAAATATACATTACACGGCCGGAGTAGAGTTCTCTCTCCCCGCAGTGTGTTAATGAGGGCCGTACGAAATAAACAAAGAGACACGGAGCAGTTCGCGGTGACTAACCATCGTGCCGCTTGTTTATTATGATAATGCGGAGCCATCTTTATCCGCGACTTTACCCTTCCTCCTTTCCGCTGTTTTTCGAGGTCCCTATGGTCTCTCTCTCTCTCTCTCTCTCTCTCTCTCTCTCTCTCTCTTTCTCTCTCTCTCTCTGCGTGTGTGTGTTCTCTGCTCGGAGCCACGCGGTCAACGGAATAATTTGCATTGGTTACCGCGGATTAAATGCCGATTTTCAACGGTAACGAAATAATTCCGTTCTCGGGATCGGATATCTTGCCGAGAGAGAGAGAGAGAGAGAGATAGGATGGAAGACCACGGGGTCTTTGTTCCGTCGTCGAATCACTACGCCGCCGGAAGAAATCGAACAAAGAAGAACCTCCCGCGACGATTAACCGCGGTACAGTTGTTTATTATGGTAATGCGGGGCCATCTTTATCCGCGACTGCGCCCGCTCTGTCTCTCCGGCAACCATCCCCCCATTAAACGACCCTTTCTCTCTCGACAGAATCTTCTTACATTCTCCTCTTTCTCCTCGGAGTTCTTGCTAATAAGCCTCCAGCGCAGCCTTCTCCTCACCCTCTCGCTCTCTTCCTTTCTCTCTTTCTCCTCGATGTTCCCCCTCTTTCGCTGTCTCTGTCCTTCGAGCAGACGAAGCCCGGCTCATCGGGAAATAAAAAACGCTAAAACAGCCGAGTCACAAAAGAAAGATTAAAGTGGAGAGAATATATGGAGAGAGGCATGCGGCCCTCGTTGTGTGTATCGCTGCCGTTCGCTCGGCCCATTGGCCGGCTCTCACGAGCCCTTCGAGTGCAACAAAGAAAGATGAACAGTCGGGGAAAGATGGTCATTTTTTTAGAAAAATCTCTGCATTCCGAATTACGCGAGCCTGGAGACCCGGTGCAACCTGTCTACCGATGTGCATAGAGAACATTTCAATTTCCTTAAAAAATTTTCTTTAATATTTTTGTTGACAAACGGCAAACTTATTGTAAATTTCTACGTTCTTGGATGGTCACAGACTAATTTATATTTGAGCTATGGATACATGCGCTGAAACCATAATGAGGCTTGAGAAAAATTTCTACACCCCGAATTACGCAAGCCTAGAGACGCTACACCCTGTGAATGCACGCGGTGCATAGAAAACCCTACGTGCTCGTTCCTAAAAAAATTCCTCAAATTGTTTACTGCCGGTGTAGCTTGTAATATGATTGAAATATTCGGGTTCCGTTGGCGTATGACAAGGAGATCGGAAATTTCTCCGAAAGGAATTTGTCTCGTCTGGAGGAGGCCCGGAGAAGAGGTCCTCGAGAGACCAAGACGAAACGAGAGAAAAGAGAGTGAGAGAGAGAGAGAGAGAGAGAGAGAGAGAGAGAGAGAGAGAGAGATGGAGGAGGACAGAGACAAAAGAAGCTGCGGCGAAGGGCCTCGTGTGCGTTTAAAATAAAAAGGGAAAAAGGGGAAGCAGCGGGAGGTCGAGAAGGCCCGGGCAAAAGAGAGATACGGCCGACGTGCCTGGAGCCGAAGAAGACCCGTCCGAAAACAAACAGACTGCTTCGCGGGGTCGTTCGTTATGCGTCCGTGGCATATTAATTATTTCTCGACGGCCTCTCTCCCCTCGATCTCTCCCCCCAACCCGCCCATATCGCTCGTGTTTCTTCCTTTTACATTTTTCCCCCGGTTGCCAAACGATTACGGTCTCGGGAACCACCCCGAATCGATTCCTGCGGATTCTATTACTCGAAAACGCCAGACAGGCTGGAGTCCGTCGGACAGAATCCCAAAAATTAGCGAAAGCCGATCGGGGATTGAGATCCTCCTACTTCGATCAAACCTGATCTTCTGCGGGACTGGGGACCGAGGAATTTCGTTTTTGTCCCGTTAAATTGGCCTCCCCTTCCCCCCTTCTGTATATAATGAACGTTTTGCTTTATTTTGTACGAAGACAATTTTTATTTTGCATAAAGATCCACAGTCTACTGATTAGTATAGATTATAGATAATTGAGATTCTACTGTAGGTATTGTTACAGGGTCGTGAGGGTATCAATTTCTCCACGTGTCCAAAGGGTCTGGCGATTGTGTTCAGTTAATCGTGCAGATTCTTCGAGACTCCGCAAAATTTAAAAATGGTTTCCCTATATTTTGATAAACGTCGAAACATTAAAGAAAACTGTTAAGTGCGCCGAGCCGCGTGGTCGCCGGATGGTTAATAACGTTATAAGTCCCGATTTATGTAAATGCCGGGTCGTAAGAGACCGGGGCCCCTTCTGGATGAAAAATAGAGAGCGTCGACGCCGCTGGCAAAAAAGGTAGACAGGCCCCGAACCGCTTTGACGAACGTCCACCGTCCCGTGTGTTTTGCGCTCGTAAAGCTGTCCGATTTCTTCGTGGTCCCCGGGATCATCCCAGCGAATTCCCCGTATCTCGCGTTGGTCCCTGATAAAAGGTTTTAGCGTGGCTCTCTTCACTATACGTACACTGTCTCGACTCGGGTGGCTTAACCTTTAACTTATTGACGTTAGATATTGTTCGTACCGCACTCCCGGCAGAGACATCGGATCTATCTAACGAGATACGCGTGCTGTTGCTTGTAGCTTATGCCGATAAGCTTGTTTATTTGTCGAGATCGGCGGAGCAAGAAGGGTTCGACATTCGTCACTTATCCGGGATTAAATATTCATGTATGCTGATCGAGCTTAAACACCCATCCTCACTCTATGGTTCCCGAGTCTCGTCGTTATAATTAACTAATTAATCGAGGCTCTCCGGCTAATGAACCTTCTGCTTGGACCGCACCGGTTGGAAGCAAAATCGCAATTCTATTTGAAGTAGTTTCAATTTTGATGAACACCCTGTATATGGAATATTACTGCGGATTTCTATGGAGAATATAAATTATCTGTATTAATTGCAAGACGTAGAAACCACATAGACATCTATTCCTGTATCCAATAATTTTAACGAGCTGAATCGAACAAAATTTTTAGATTCTTTAAACGTTTTCACCGTTTTGTACTTCGTCTAGTCATTTTTGTCATAACGCGTAGTCTAGTTAAGAGTTAATTGGTCCGCTTAACAAAACTGTAAGTTATGACAACCGCAGCTCGATAAAACCGAGAAAAAATCAAGCTGTATGCGAGGACATTATTGTCTGCAAATGAATAGCAGTACAAGAGGTTTAATTGACTTCTGTGCGTCCAATTGCTCTCGCTCGCTCGCGGATGTGAAAAAACAACGATCGATAAGTAGAAGCAAAAATGATTTCGCCGGGATAGAACCGCATGTTGAAGCGCCGTGGGTCGCTCGGCGAATAAAGAAAGAAAAAAAGTAAAAAGAAATCAGAATCGATATCGGCCTAACGAGTCGCTGAAAGCACGAGCTTAGGCTTGCAGCCGAGGGCACATGATTCGCCGGGGCCCAACGCCAGCATGCCTGAGGATAGAAAGCCGTGCACGACGGAAACTTGATTTGAACGAGGCCCGTTGTATATGCAATTAGAAGAGCGACGACCCGTGTTGTACGTGTGTGCAGTGGATACGTGCACCGCTCGCGGGCCGAGAACCGTACACCATCGTCCCGGGAATGATGAAACTAATGAGTTTCTCTCGGGGCTCCCTCGAGTGTGTCCGTTAATGCACGTACATTGCGTAACAGGCCGCAAACATAGCTCGTTGTGTGAGAGTCGCGACGAGTCGCGCCGGTCCGCTCGAATCGCGAGAATTTTATTCCGTCGCGTCGCGATGAAACAGAACTGGACACGGGCACTGCCACACAGCGCTAATCGCATTACCGCCGGCCAATTACCGAGCGAGACCGCTCCGCGTCGATGGCGTTGAATATCGGATTTTCTAATTAATAGGAACGTCGCTGGCCGCGTTGCGCAACGACAATTAACCGCAACCACTGGCCGGCTCGTTCAGCTCGGGGGTGGATAAACTCTTTTCAATTGCGTAAGGTTAGCCGCTAACCACTCCTCGTAAGCCTCGATTGTAATTTAGACTGTGTTCTAATTGAATGTTGTGCAGCGGTAAAATTGTTGTTACCAATCCGAAATTGTCGCATTGCATGTGTTGTCATTGGGATGTCTGTAGGATATACTTTGAAGAATTGCACTGCGGGACGCTGCTCTGGAGCTTCTTTGAGAGCAAGGGCAATTAAACCACGCCCTCACGGGACCATTAGCAGAGGAAGGCTCTGGCTATGACTGGTCTAGAGCATTCTCCGTAGGCGTAGCTTCTTTATTCTTGATTTGGAAGGAACCAGGACAGTGCTCCATATAATGATCTATGCCTACATTTAGTGGGGAATGTCCTAAGTGGGCGTGGCTTCATTGCTTTCAATTTCGAACAAGCCAGAATATTGTCCCATAGGAAAATCTGTGACTCTAGCTGATGTAGAATTGCTTTAAATAGGTTTGGCTTGGTTGCTCTCGATTTGGAAGCGGCCAGAATATTGCCTCACCTAACAATCTATGCGTATACCCAGTATGAAGTGCCCTGAGTGGGCGTGGCTTCGTTGCCCTTGGATTCGGAGGACCTAGAATGTTGTCCCCTAGGGAAATCTATGTCTCTAGCTGATATAGGACGCTGTAAGTGGGCGTGGCCTCGAATGCCTTTAATTCGTAAGGGGCCAAATCATTGCCCCACAGGGCAACCCATGCTCCTACCCACTATTTAGCGTCCTTAGAAAGTGCGACTGCGATTTGCCACTCCCAACCTGTTGGAGATCACTCAACAGAATTTGCCAGGCAATTCTACACGTCTCGCGACGTCCACGTGTCTCAGGTTTGTTACTTTGTTGAACGTGGCACCGTATCGCCAGTCGAAATCGTTCCAATGGCGGGGTCGAAAGTTTCGACACAACGACGCGACGCGGCGCTTAATTGTTTATTCCGTCGGCCGCGTCACGGGGCAATTGTAAAACAGCGCGACGTCTCGGCTATCTTAATTTCTAATTAGCAGCGTTCAGCGTTCTGAATTGGCGTAATTAGTATTCCGTCGCGACGGAAAGCGCGTTGGTGGCCGTGTGTGCCGCGACTCTCGCGCGTCGAGTTTTACGAGATGTTGGCGAAGTTCTCGATTCGTTTTATAGCGACGCGACGACGATGAGGAAACAGAGTCGTCACGCGGAGAGGAGAGCTCTGTTCGGATTCTAGCATCGGGGATTACGATAGCTGGGGAGATTACGAACACTCGGAGACCAGGGTTCGCGTGCATGCGAGACCGAACAGAAGAGAAAGAGGAGAGAGAGAGAGAGAGAGAGAGAGAAAGAGAGAGAGAGAGAGAGAGAGAGAGAGAGAGAGAGAGAGAGAGAGAGAGAGAGAGAGAGAGAGAGAGAAAGAGGGACCGGTCGTTTCTCAATCGTGCCAGGCTTTGTGCGTGGCTGCGTCGACGGCAGGTCGTTCTCGACCTGTTGAGCAAACGATTGTCCCCCGATAATGGGAGATCCGTTGCGGTTTGCAGAAGGATCCTTACGCGCCATGGATCCTTGAGTCGTTGAACTGAAACCAGGCCTCTGGCGCGACCCGATTAACCCTTCCGATGATGAATCGCGCCCGGAACGAAAGCCAGAAGCTGCCTGCAGCGTTGCTTCTGCAAACAACACCCGCCGAAACCCGCTCCGGGCCCGATTTAATTAAAATTTAGGATAGATGTTGCACGACTTCATTCTGTTTGTGGAACTTTCTGTCAAACGTAGACCCCGTATAACTTATTAACGGGACAGCGTCGTTTGGATTCTGCAGGTCATCCCAGGATTTAAATAAGAAAAGAGCGTTGTAAGCCTGTTAAAGCTTCATTGAGAAGCCAGCGCAAAAATATAAAATAGGAAGCGACAGTAGCAGACTCGGAACAGTATCTGTATTCCACCAGCTCCGTTAGTCAGTTCTTGTAAAACCACAATTATCTATTATGGCGTATGAATGCGCCGATGCACAATTTATTTGCGTGTATAATTTGTTTGCGGTTTTTGCAGTGGAAATTCCACAAACACCGAGAACGTGAATATTGCTAGTCTGTTCCCATTAATATCTGAGAGACCATTAGAAGAACGCAGGATAATGATGGAAATCGAAAGCTGAAACAGGTATTGAAAATTGACCATGATATACGACAGGTTGAAGTTCAATGCGGGCTGCGTCAATGTTAACGCTCGACTCCTTCCAGCCTATTAGAAATTAATATTCCGAATAAATTTACATAAGAGAAGCGATAACTCGTGGAAAGACGGAAACGCCGTCTGGGGGTCTCGACGATGTCCTTATGCACGTCGGAAGCGTTGCTTAACTGTTAACTGCATGATTTGTCCGTCGTGAATACCGTAGGCCCAATTAAAGGCCGAGTAATAACGATTTTAAACGAAGTGCCTGCAATAAGACGTGCATATCATATCGTTTGCGATATCTTAACTGTCCTAGCAGTACATTAGAACGTGGACGAGGTAGAATACGATCTGTAGTTAATATTTTAGTACTGGAATTATCGAGTGAATTGAAATGAGCCTATTCAGATCGCCTGTAACTAAAATTATACTATCCAATGTGTTTCAATAATCAGTGGATGATTGCTAAATGTGTCATTAAAATTCTCATTAGGCTCTTAATTTTTTAAATAGATTGAAAAATGTTAGACCAAATTGGTAAACGTCGGGAATGGCATTCATGGCATCTATAAACATTTTCTAACACGTTTAACTAATCACAATGTTATACAAAAAATACGTAGTATTTTTAACAGTCTAAAGAATCGTTCTGTGCAGAAATCATGTCTCTATCTTTTACAATAAAATCAGGATAAAAAAATTCCCAAACGCACGTCGTCGAAACTTTCCCGCTTGCTTGTCGAAAGAGTTAAAATTCGTTGGCCAGCCCGATTGAAAGTATAATCGCGGCAGCTCGAGTGACAAGCTACAAGTCCCATCGACTGTCTGGCCAGTTCCATGGTTAAATCGCTCTGGAACCAACAGACAAGAATGAGCATCGGCTACCGCCGCAAGGTCGGTGGACACGCGATCGAAATCACAAGCGAGGCATAACAGCGACAACAGCAGTATAGTACGGCAGTGTCGAGAATTACAAACGTTTGTTGCAGGAGGACGAAAAAGGGGATCCCGAGGCGAGTCACGTCCCGGGCCACCGCGGGACACCTGTTCCCGTAGAGAGTGGGCTATGAACCTGCGGAGTTATGCGCAAGAACAAAAAGGTCCCGGGGACGGTTTCCTCATCGACGCCGACGCCGAAAGGAGTGGCCACCGAATGATGAGAAGGAGGACGTCGGAGGAGGAGGAGGAGGAGGAGGAGCCGCAGGAAGTAAGAAGATAGAAGAGGAAAGAAGACTGGACCGGTCCTCAGGGAGTTCCTCGAGAGATTCGTGAGAAACTTTGGCCGAGAGCGTGCCGCTCGTGGTATTCGAATATACGCGCGGATCGATCCGCAGGAAGGTTAAGCTGTAGATCGAGTGATCCGCGATGAGCGGGATACCAAACAAATTTAACGGGCCTTTTACCAGCCTACACCGCTATCTACCATCGGAGATATTTTTCAAACAGCTGGAGAACATCGATCTCTGGTTCGAGTCCCAAATTCTACAAATTATTCGGCTCTGGATTGAGTAGCGTTGGAAGGAAAAGTTGAGGAGCGATTAGACCAGCGGGGATAGATGTCTTATTAATTTTCGAGACTAGAAGTGGCCATCTTCATTCGAAAATATTTTTTAAACAGGATAGGCCGCCAAGAGTCTCTGAATTTTACAAATTATTCAGCTCTGGATCGACGAGCGTTGTTGGATAATTGAAAAGAATAGTTGCGAAATGTTTTCCTAATTGTCAAGGCTGGAGGAGGCCAAGTTAATTGGCTCGTTAAATTCGATACGGCCAGGAGGAATTCTTTCCGGGCCGGAGATATTTCATTAGTAATACAGCTCGGTGGACAGACATCCGATAAAAGCTGTAACTAATGATCCCCATTAAACGGGGACCGGATACCGCACGAATTCGGTCGATTCTTCATTGACTAGCAGCGAAAGACGGCCCCGTGTCGCTCTCCAGGAGGTCTACGATAGGTTTTATTGCCGTTCAGAGGGTATTTTGGACCTCGCGCTCTTGGATTATCAAACCAGCGTGGCTCGGACATGGCGGAGCGTTATATATAATCGTGAAAGACAACAGTGCATCCGTTTAATGGGACCCGGGGCTTGCCAGTCTTTCTCCTTTTTAAGGAGGATGACTGGCCAGGAGCAAGGCACCGATTAAACTTCTTCTCCTCGCGGAGAATTCGCGTCGTGTAGGAAGAACCAAAGGGAAAAAACGAGACGGAGGTATTCCCGATTCTTTTCTTTTTTTTTCGTTTTGGCGAGCCGTAACAAGAAGGAAATTAATTTCCTTACCAAGCATTTTCGCTCGCAGCGACGTCGACCGGTCGAAACCACTGTGTCACGGCTCTGTGCTTGCTGTCAATGATGCATTGGCTAGTGACGGTCTTCGGAAAGATCGAGGAAACACTCGAATTTTCCATCGACCGCCTCCTCGTTTCTTATTTTTAATTACGGCTGTCGGTCGACCGAGGTAAAAACTGGCTTGGAGCAACGACGTAAGTCGAAATGACAGTGTTGCGACAGTGTCAATTGCAGTTAACGATGGATTCCAAGTGGTAATCTTCAGAAAACTCGAATATGTCCTCGAGTTTTCGAAATACCTTGTTTTTCGTTTTTAATTACAGCTGTGAGTCTACCGAGGTAAAAAGTGGCTTGGAGCAACGACACAAGTCAAAATGACAGTGTTACGACAGTATTAATTACAGTCAATCATAGATTCCGATTGCTAATCTTCAGGAAACTCGAATGTGTCCTCGAGTTCTCCGACGACCACCTTGTTTCCCATTTTTCGAAGCAATTGCCAACCTCTGAAACTAAAGTATGATTTATCGCAAACCAAAATCATCGTGCCTCAGTGTCCAGAAAAGTCAACAACAGGCTCTTCCAGTGCTAATATTCAGGAAACTCGAATACGCCCTCGAGTTTTCAACGAGCTTCGTCGTCCCATACATTTAATTGCAACTATGAAGCCACCAGGGTGAAAAATGGTTTGGGCCGAGAGCATATTGTATCGGGACACAGTTTGTCCACCGCACGGCGACCATAAAATACGAAGCAGCAGGCCAGCAGCGAGGTAAAGCAATTTCTACGGTGGACGCAACGATGCAAAGCGTTTCGCCGAACGGACGACAAGTGCACCCGCATAATGGGCCGGTTTCTGCCCCCACTGCACCGGTTGGCCATCGGATCGCTGGCCAGGATCCGGGGCTCAATAAAACTCTTGCTTTTCGTGCTGTTGCGACCGGAGGAGTCCTTTGCTCTTCCCTCGAGCCAGGGGAGCCCGACCGGATTCCGGGCCCGCGAACCACGAAGAAAGACCAGTTAAGTTCTTTATTGACGGTGACACGAGCCGAATCAATTACGCCCGGAGTCCACTCTCTGGTGACGCAACGTTACGGGGATCGGGCTCCTGAATCCTTTTTCTTCGAATATCCGCGAACGTTGCGTCACCAGTCCCTTTTGCAATTATAGTCAGGGATAGCGACTCCTTCGTTCACCTCTCGACGGCTATTGGCTTCTCAAATATTTAAGACTTTTATTTCTCAATGTTCTATTTTATATAGAATTTCTCTTCAGCAATGATGAATATTAAACATCGGTCCAGTGTTTATTATCCTCGTTGAGGCTTGAAAGATTAGTGTCCTTTAAACAGAGTGAACGCTAAAGTGAAGAGGGTTCCCAAAAATCGTGTCGGTAGTATATAGGTCATATACAAATAAACGAAATCTATCACGGATGATCTACAGTGATCATCCGCGCGCTCTCCCAAGCATGTACTTTGAGGATTCGCTGAAGAACGCACGAGTTGCGAGTTTACGTCTCCGTTGTCTCGGAAGTTCGGCGGTTTTCGAAAACCCAACTGAACTCGTAAAAGTTGACGAGGTTTGATGATTGTGCGCAGGGGTAGGAAAATCGTCGAATCGATTGTCGTCGAGTCTGACTCGAAGGCTACCGGTCCACCGAGTTCCTCGAGGAAGGTAAATCAGCCCGTGGGTAAATCTGTATCGCTAGCGCAGCGACGGGACAGTTTAAGACACGCCGTAAATCAGCGATACGATCGACGAACATGACGGAAGCTGGGCCTGTGCGCGCGATCGTCGAGATCGGCACGGGAGTCAATTAAATAAGAGAAAGTTTTACCCGGCGATCTCATTCCCCGGCATCGGCGGCTACTAATTTTATCGGTTGTATCTGGGAGCCGCGATCTGAGAAATTTATAGCCACACGCGCAAGAACGCACGAAGTTATCGTGAATCACGGGCGTCGCAATAAAATCGAGACAAAGTATTTTGCGCCACGAAACGCCGCGCCGCGCCGCGCCGCCGAGGAAGAAGATCCTTTATGAAAATGAAAAGAAGGATCGATGGTTGTGGCGCTAATAGAGGTAGCATTCCTCCCGGGACTTTCTAGCCCAGAAACGACGGTGGCTTGTAATAAACGTGCGACGCTATCGATATTTCAGTAATTCAGTAAATCGGGAAAAGTATCCTCGGAGGGCTTGAACATTCCTTTCAGTTCCGTGACAAACGGCTCGTTCCTTATTTTGAACGGTGACCATGAGGCTCCTGGGTTAAAAAGTGATTTACAGCAACGTCATAGTATTGTTGGTATATTTATGGTACGCGCTGCCTCGCGTAGAGCCCCATAAAGCCGAGAAACGATACTTTCGTGGAGAGGCCGTAGCCAAAGGCGGATGCTCTAAGAAATTGTCCTTTCTCAAGGCTATCCCCGGGCTTTCGGCTAATCTGGTCTCCACAAAAGGTACGTAGCAAGCCCGGTATTTGCGTTGGGACCTGTAACTATCATCCCCGAGTACCTGGCCATTAAAGAAGGGGGCCAGGGCCTGGACCAGACAACGCAGAGGCCAGAGGACGGGTGGTTGCGCGGGGTGGCAATTAGCAAGAACAATAGGGGCTCGGAGGCCCTTATTTCTGGGAAGTAGGTGGGTCCTGGGTCCTGCCATTCCACAGAGGCCCCAGGTATATGTGTTTTAGACTGCGGGCCCGACTGTGTCCCGTGCCCTCGGTGTATCCGTGTGCTCTTGTACGTATTGGTGTACGCGGGGCCTTGGCATTTCGGCGCTAGAAGGCAGGTTCCTCATGTTTTCGAGAGAGCAGAACCAGTGATTAGCCCTACTTAACTCGGCTGCGTGGAGCGCGGCGCGGGCAACCCCGAGTAAAAGGCATCCTCACCAATTATATGCAATTGCCAAATTGCTCCAAATTACATGCGTGGACCGCGGACCTTTTATGATAATGCTTGGCCTCGTTTCGCCCCGGCGCGGCGCGGCGCGGCGCGCAGCGCGCGGCCATAAGGACCACCTTTGATGATTCGTTGCGCGTCCGATTTTTCGAGTAATTGGCTGAAATGAATCGCGTCGAACTCGATCTCTCGATCGAAGAGACGCGAGCATGATCAAGACCCCGTGGAAGCCGTTCCAGAAGAAACGTGGATGGAAGAGAACTCGAGAACGAGGATTTCTTGGCCCGTACCTTGGAGAGGACACCATGCTGTTATCAACGGAATACCGATACCTGGAATCTCACCGTGCGACGCCGGCAGCCGGCTAAAGTAAACGCTGTGTCGAGAGGTTGTCACGCGCCGCGGAATAACGAGTCCTCGCGAGTCTTTGTTCTTCAGCGCCGGAACTTGAGTACAATTGAGCAACCGCGACGACAAAGAGGCGCTGCGAGAACTCGCCTGTGCACACAGTGGCACGGATCGCTTGTACAAACTGGCCCCCGACGATTAATCTCACCCGGCTTTCACTTTAAGTGGATGCTCTAATACTCTAAAAATTCAAATTGTTCTCTTTACTCTCTTAAACTACATGGATTCAGACGTACACGGTTCAATCTTAATAGTCATATTGCGGTCTGTTTAGCTTCCACAGCTGTTTTCCTTAGGGCAAGTCGAAACCTACGTAAAACTGTCATTTTTAAGCAAGTGCCATTTCGTTAATATTTAACTTGGGTATTTTATGGTCATGTCTGTGAGAGCAGTGTTCGTACAGGTTGAAAATGTCCGGAAGTGTTTAATTTCCGGTTGGTTTTTCTCTTTCGGAAGTCACCTGCACTGTCCAGATGGCGCTTCTCGAAACCACCACTGTCACCTGCTTATATAAAGTCGAAGAACCTTTCCAAATTTTTTGTTCGATCTTCGAAAATTGAATAATCGACTGGAAAAGATCCGATACTGGCAGCGATTGTATTTAAAGAGAAAAATGTATAAATGCAAGGAGGGCGATGCTTTTCAAGAAAGCCACTTTCACCTGCGCACATAAAATTGTGGAGCCGTGTAAAAATTCTTAAAAAAATAATTTTATGATCCTCGAAGCTTGCTTGATCGACCAGAAAAGGTCTGATACTGCCCGAGATTATATTAACAGAAAAAAGACCAGGTAAATGCCGCTCGGTTTTTCCTACCGACACGGCGGAACGATCACTTAGCAGTCGGACCCGCAGGTATCGCGGCGATCAGTAACAGCACTGACTAAAATCTCGGTCGTGGAAGCGGCCGATGATTTACTGGCGGGCAACAAAAGGGAGAGGAGCCCACCCCGAAGGAAGTGCAGCTCAATCGTTCGGAACAGGTCCTCGTCTTTGTGCTTGGGAGGAAGCGAAACCTTTCTCTCTCGAGTTTCAGGCTTCCTACCGGGGGGCTCGATCCCGGGCCGGGCATCTACGGTTACGCTAACATGATCTGCAGGTGAACCGGGAGTCAATTAGGCAGCCTCGTGGAAAACGTAACTCTCTCGTAATTTGTTACGAAGGAGAGATCGACGCGTGTTTGCACGCGACCCTCCATATTTGTCTCTCGAAGCTAATTACGCAGGCATATCGGGAGTCTAGCACAGACCTCTCTCGGCGTTTACGTTGTAATCAGCGTAGACTGCACGGTGTGCGCGCGTGTGTGTTTCCTTTGGAGTCGCGAGCGAGTGTTTATGGGACCGTATCGCCGAGACCTCGACAGGCTCGGCAATCAATTGGAACAATCGAAAAACGTTGTTGCGAGAACCCAGGAAAATTGCCGGTTACGCGTCTGTCTAATTGCGCCGGTAGCCGGTAAACGCGTGATTTAAGTATGTATCACCTACCGGCGGCTCTTAGGCTTGATAGCAAGGTGAAAGCGCGCATGAAATGCACAGAAGCCTTGTGCGTATCGCCATTCTGTCTGCGGCTTTAGTTTCTGACAATGACTCATCGAAATTACCTCGTGCAAAGAAACAGTGAAAAATGAGCGGATAAACATAATGTTAGTAAACGTAATTCGATGAAGCTGTTGCGCGGACTAAGACAACATATCGTTCACAAAGAAAGGTCGGAACATGATCCAAGGAGGCGACAAGCAGGTAAAACCCGAGCAACAATTTGCTCGGGGCAAACATAATTGAGATAAATGGATAAAGAACAAGGATAAAGTCTGATCGAGAAATGCGATGGATGCAAATGCGACTGCAGCCCAGTAATTTCTGATTAGGCCACGGTGTTTCTTCAAAGACACTCGAAGGAGCAGCGATCCAGGTTAATCACCGTCACGGGCAAAAAAAGAAAGCGATCACGGTTCAGCTATCGTCATAATTTCGCGTTCCCCTGCGTGCGTACCCGTCCCCTATGGCAATTTGTTTCGCGCGGCACGTATGTCAGGGCGGCTTACGTGCGTGTGCGCGGCACCGCCGAGAAAGAGAGAGGGAAAGAAAGATTTTTCCAAGTCGTTTTCCTTTTCCTTCTCGCCTCGGCCAGGTGAATACACGACGAGCCGTGGTTTCCGCGAATCGCCTGGAATCTCGGATAATCGCGGGCCAGGAGATCTCGCTCGGTTCGCAGTACACTCGCAACAAAACACTCTTAGAAGCCGCGAAATAATTTGTTCGGCTAGATAATGCGCTACTCCGCTTGCTCGTTAACGCGCCGTTTAATTAATTCCGTTCCGAGCGAAGACTCCAGATTATCGACACCTGCGCGAAAGCGAAAGCTGGAATTAACCCCCTCCACTACGATTTATTTTACGGTTTCAGTGATTAGAATCTCTTTGTAATTCGTAATTTCCTTTTAAAAAAAAAGGAGAAAATTTATATCTATATTGTATGCCCATATGTTCTTCAATAGCTGTACATTAACAACGCCAAGATAGAATTATTAGAATTATTAGACTCTGTTCAGGATACTTTTTCAACTGATTAAGACGATAATTAATTTTTAAAAATTTAATTTAACTTTGCATATAACCATTTAGAACAAAAATTTGGTACTGGGTTAAACCTTTGCACTCCTGTGTCGAGGCTGAGGCGACATTTAACAGGTGCTTACAAAATTCCCGAGTGCACAGGGTTAATAGAATTTTCAAAAGTCGTGCTGTACCAAAAGGAATCTTAAAAATCATAGATTCCATAAAATAATCCTAAGCAAAACTATTAGATCACGTTACTGGGGCTGAGTTGCAGGTTCACGATTGAGATTGTTATTGTTGGAATTTATTTCATAAACAGAACAAAATGAATCTGTTATTTCTTTAGAAGGAAGGATCGTTTGAATCGGCTTTTGATATACATTGTATCTGCAGTTAATATACATTGTATGTTGTCCCCGGCATGGGACCCTCGATCCTCTGATGTTCATATTGAACTGTTGCTCCTCTGTTTCGTTTTCTTGTTTCATTCGCGACGTTTCTCTCAAACCGTAAAGACGTGTCTGACGACGTGCTATTAGAGAATTTGTTGAAATATAATCTCTATTCCGTGTGCTACAAAAGAGTGTGCTTTCTTTATATATATACCCATATCCCATTAGGTTATGGGCCCAGGACACGTTTTGCATTAACTCTATATATAGTTATTAGTTTATTTTGTTTTTTGTGTAAAGTACTTAGTGTAATTGTTAAGTTTTTTTTTTTTAATTGTGTTTGACTTGTAGTTTTTTTATTGTTTCGTGACTAAGTGTAAGATACTTTGTATAAGTGACAATGGACACATTTAAAGACAGGAGAAATATTCCCCAGTTTAGTGGCATCAAATATAATGCGTGGAAACACAGGATTCGAAATTTTCTGTATGAGCTTGATGTGCTGAAAGTTGTTGATGATCTGCCGCCGAATCCAATCACGGCTGAATGGACCAAAGCCGAGCGTATTGCTAAATGTGCGATTGTGCAGTATTTGTCGGACACGCACCTCAAATACGATACGCCAGGAAGTACGGCGAAATCTATTCTAACCAAATTAGATTCCGTCTATGAAAGCCAGAGTACGGCTACAGAATTGTCAATCAGAAAGAGCTTGCTACGATTAAAAATGAAGAGTGATACTTCACTAAAAGACCACTTCGAAGTATTCGATGAATTGATAACAGATTTGTCGGCTGCAGGTGTGCCTGCCAGGGAAAATGAAATAATTTCTATCCTGTTATCGAGCTTACCAGAAGCTTACGACACGGTATCGACTGTCATTGAGACAATGTTAACAGAAGCGAATATTACCATAGATATTGTGAAGAAAAGACTCTTAGATCACGAAACCAAAATCAAAAGTGAAAAAGTAGACAACAGTGCAAAAGTGCTGCAAGTACAAAGGATGGAAAGAGGAAATCAACGACCGAGCAATTTTGGAAATCAATCTAGAAGAGGAAACCACAAAGGACACTACAGAAGAGGAAATGGATTTAAACTCAACAAATCATCATTTGCTGGAAAATGTCACCAGTGTGGAAGAAAGGGACATATGATTAAAGATTGCTACCATTTTAAAAAGAGGCTTCAATATAAAAAAGAACAAAGCAGCAATAATCAAAATTTACACAGTATTCAAACGGCTCAAGCAGTGCCGAATGAAAATGTCTCTGGCTACGCTTTTATGACCGGAAACTATAAAGTTGCGAAAAGTGAAAAATTAACATTTATCCTCGACTCCGGTGCATCGGATCATATCGTAAACGATGACAGTGTATTCTCACACGCGATCCAGTTAGACCCACCTATGAAGATTTTGACTGCTAAGAATGGACAGTATATCACGGCCACAAAGAAGGGACAAATACCTGTAACCAGCAACATGGGCATTGAAGGCGTGCTTGGAGATGTGCTGTACTGCCCTGACGTGCCGTATAATTTATTATCAGTCAGCAGATTGCAGCAGAAAGGAATGAGTATTAATTTCAACGAGAGAGGTGTTCAGATTATTAAAGACGGAAAAATGGTAATGTATGGTAAACCTTTAAATAATTTGGTATCTATGGTTTTTGGAATTACAAAGAAAAGAGTAAATTTATTGAACTCTTATATGCCTAGGAGAATAATTAATAATTATGAACTATGGCATAAGCGTTTAGGGCATATTGGAAAAACAAAATTTTTACAATTGAAAAATAGACAAATGGTAGAAGATGTGACTTATCTCGAAAAAAAAATAATTCCAGACGATTATCTTTGTGAAGCTTGTATTAATGGGAAACAAGCACAATTACCATTTGAAAAGGCAAAGGATAAGAGTCACATCAGGCAACCATTGTTTATAGTTCACACAGATGTTTGTGGCCCGATCACTCCTTCTACGATTAATGATAAAAGATATTTCATTACATTCATTGATGAGTATACGCATTACTGCGTAACATATTTGCTTGAAAACAAATCAGAGGTTTTCACAGTGTTTAAAGACTTCATTGCAAAAAGTGAAGCGCGTTTTAACTTAAAAACTGTCAATCTATATTGTGATAATGGCAGAGAATACTTATCGAATGAAATGAAAGATTATTGCATACAAAGAGGAATAAGCTATCATTTGACGGTCCCGCGGACTCCGCAATTAAATGGCGTTGCAGAACGCATGAATAGAACGATAACCGAAAAAGCACGTGCAATGGTAAACGGTGCAGGTTTAGGAAAAGAATTTTGGGGAGAAGCAGTTTTAACTGCTACATATTTAATTAATTTAACCCCGTCGAAAGCTTTAAGTGTAGATAAAACCCCATTTGAATTGTGGCATACTAAGAAGCCCAAATTAAAATATTTAAGGGTTTTTGGTTCAACAGTATACGTCCATAATAAAGTTAGGAAATCGAAATTTGATGAAAAATCTTACAAGTGTATACTGGTAGGATTTGTACCAAATGGTTATAAAGTATGGAACGTAGAAAATGGGAAATTTGAAATAGTAAGGGATGTGATCATTGACGAAATTAATTACTTAAAATCTCGGCCTGTAATAAAGAAAATAAATATGGAATGTGAAACTGATGCATCTCGAGAGGTGCCGAAATCAGTAGATATACAGTGTGGTTTAAATAAATCTGATAATGAAAAATCAGATGTATTAAAGAGGATGAAATCTGATAACAATAAATCAGATATACTAGAGCCAAGAATAAAAGTAATGGTAGATCACATGGAAAATAAATCTGTAACTGAAACAGATATAGCAGGAGTGCCGGGACCAGAACAAAATGAAATAGTAGAATTAAAGGATAGCATTGAACCTAGAAGGAGTGATAGAATTAAACAACGACCGTCTATTTCGTATGAAGAATTTGATGGAGACGATGATTATCTTTTGTGTGCCCAGTCAATAGTTTTAAAAATTCCCACCTCTTTTGAAGAGATTAAAATGAGAGAAGACAGGATCAAGTGGGAACAAGCTATTGCTGAGGAAATAAACTCATTGATTATTAATAAAACTTGGGATTTAGTACCGAGGCCAAAAGATAAAAACATCGTCGACTGCAAATGGGTTTTTACGATCAAAAATGATGAATCCGGAAATCCATTAAAATACAAAGCTCGACTAGTGGCTCGTGGTTTTAGTCAAAAATATCTAGAAGATTATAATGAAACATTTGCACCTGTAGCTAGAATGTCTAGTTTTAGATTTCTTATAGCTTTTGCAAATCAATATGATTTATTAGTCCACCACATGGACGTAAAAACAGCTTTTTTAAATGGTATTTTAAAGGAAGAAATTTATATGCGAATTCCTGAGGGTGTCAAGTGTAACAATAATAATAATCAAGTGTGTAAATTGAATAAAGCTTTGTATGGTCTTAAACAATCAGCTAGATGCTGGTTTGAGATGTTTGAAAAAGCTCTTGTAGAAAAAGGCTTCTGGAACTCATCAGCAGATCGGTGCATTTATATTCTAGATAGAAAGAGTATATTAAAGAATATATACGTGATACTATATGTGGATGATTTAGTAATAATAACGGCTGAGATTGAAGCAATGAAAAATTTCAAAAATTATTTGAAAGATAGATTTTGTATGAAAGATTTAAATGAAATCAAACTATTTCTTGGAATAAAAGTGAATAGAACTAATGGGAAAATAACATTAGATCAGAGTGCATATATTAAGACTGTGCTTGAGAAATTTAATATGCTAGATTGCAAACACCAGTTAGTACACCTCTTCCAAGTGTATTAGACTACGTAGCTTTAAACTCGGATGAACAACACAATGCACCTTGCCGTAATTTAATTGGATGTTTAATGTACATAATGATTTGTACAAGACCCGATTTAAGTATTGCAATAAATATTTTAAGTAAATATTCAAATAAAAATAATAGCGAACTATGGCAAAACCTTAAAAGGGTTCTTAGATATCTGAAAGGGTCAGCTAATATTAAACTAACTTATGTTAAAAACGATTCTAAAAATCTATTGAGTGCATATGTAGATTCAGATTGGGGAGGCAATGAACATACGGATCGAAAGAGTACAACAGGGTATTTGTTCAAGATGTATGAACAATGTACAATCTGTTGGAATAGTAGAAGACAAAAGTCAGTAGCAGCCTCATCCACTGAAGCAGAGTACATGGCTCTTTTTGAAGCTGTGAGAGAAGCACTATGGTTACGATCATTGGCAATGAGTATTAATATAAGTGTCTCTGATCCAATAATAATATTCGAAGATAATATGGGTTGTATTAATATTGCGAACAATCCGAGCAGCCATAAACGGTCGAAACATATAGATATAAAGTACCATTTCTCAAGAGAACAAGTTGAAAAGAATGTCATAAAACTTGAATTTATTCCCACAGATAGCCAACTAGCAGACACCCTTACGAAGCCATTGCCAGCACCTAAATTTAAGGAATTTAGAGCAAAGATGGGCCTGGAATAAAAAAAAAAATATATTCAGTAATAATAGTAATAATATAGAAATAAGATTATAATGAATATAGAATTATAGTTGTGATAGTACAAGTTTTTTTTTATATGGTCTGATTAGGTTTTTCTGGGTTTCCCTAATCCTAAGCAACAAATGTTGGACCATATGTAATTAGCCCCAGACGAAGCACAAGGAAGACATGTCTTTACTAAAATAATAGATTTATTTTGAGGGGGCGTGTTGGAATTTATTTCATAAACAGAACAAAATGAATCTGTTATTTCTTTAGAAGGAAGGATCGTTTGAATCGGCTTTTGATATACATTGTATCTGCAGTTAATATACATTGTATGTTGTCCCCGGCATGGGACCCTCGATCCTCTGATGTTCATATTGAACTGTTGCTCCTCTGTTTCGTTTTCTTGTTTCATTCGCGACGTTTCTCTCAAACCGTAAAGACGTGTCTGACGACGTGCTATTAGAGAATTTGTTGAAATATAATCTCTATTCCGTGTGCTACAAAAGAGTGTGCTTTCTTTATATATATACCCATATCCCATTAGTTATTGCTGTCGAAGGAGCTATTAAAAAATCCTTAGTATCATAGGCTTTTAAAAAATAGGAAACAATCGCTGGTAGGTATAATGTGTTAACGGAAGTCCACTTGACAAGCACAGCATCGCCATTCACCTCTTCTTCTGCCACCTTGTGGTAGTTGTAACAATGTCGTTACTGTTCAATGCATCTCGCCTAGCAGCGCGAAAGCGCGAGTACTACCATATGGAACACGTAACATAGTGAAACGCCGTGGCAAGGTACGAAGAAGGATCGTTACGCAGGGGCAACGGAGCACCTGAGTTCGAGGAGGCGTGTATTTATAGAGGCGTCTCCTTGGAATCGTTGACATTGATTCCGGAAATCTGTCACGGCGTCGTCTATATATAGCGTCTCATTGTAATTACAGGCGGGGTAGGAATGTACTATTAAGCATAGCTAATGCTCGGTGCTCGTTCCGACGAAGAAAAAAACCTATCGGCGGCGAAGCTGAACGGTCGCGCGTACTGCGATGATTGCTCAATCTCGATCGCATTACAATCTCGATTATGCAACTGGCGATTCCCTCGCCGCGTTAGAATCGCCTCGAGCCTCGCGAAGACCGTGCTCGGTCCAATTGAAATTAACAATGCCCAAAACAACGCACGCCCGAGCGCGATTGCGCCAATCGTAATTTCTGCGATCACAAAAGGCGGGGGACCGGCTAATTCGAATAATTGCCGAGGCAAAGCAGATCGTACGTGTACCGATCGTATCGCGAACAGGTCCGCGAACGCACAGGTCTTGTTGTGGCAATTTTTCTGCGGTTATCCCCTTGATCATTATCGGCTGGTCCGCGAGCAAACGCGTTAATTAAGAAATAAAGCACAGCCCTTAAATAATAATACTCTTCCGATGGGATGGAGTTAATTGGGCCGATGCGACGATGCCGCCCCACGAAACCGTGGCCGACTCTCTCTCTCTCTCTCTCTCTCTCTCTCTCTCTCTATCTCGCGCGCGCGCGTCCTACCATAAATTTTTCATTAGCGATTTCTGCGCGCGATGCCTCCGGCCAAGTGATATAATTACCAGAGAGGGCCCCGCAGATTGTTATCGTTGCTCTTCGGCAAAAAACGAGCCGCGACGGTGCGCGCTAAGCGTCCCGGAATACGTAATTGGAGATCGATCGATCGTATTAAGATCGACCTCGATACTCGGAACGATAAATAAGGACCAACGAGAGAGCGCCATCAGGCTCGCAGTAAACCGTTTCGCGATCGGGTCCTAACGATCCAGTAAAGACGTCAGTAGACGATCGAAACATTCCGAGGAAATTGTAGCCACGAGCTACGCGCCCACCGGCCATAATTTGGCAGCAAATCGCTTACTAGAAGGAAACAGCGATCACGCGTGCCCGATAAAAAGAAGCCCGGAGACGTTTTATCCCGCAACAAAAAAACCCGATGCAACGGTAGGCTGCGATTCGAGGCACCGTTGCATTATACTTCTATCGCAGACCTCATGAATATCCGCGAGGAGACGCGCGCAAGAAGAAGACCAGGGAAGAAGTCAAGCGGAAACACGAAGAGCAGTCTGCGATATTATACGAAGAATCAATAGCTGAAGTTGCGGAACACTTCATAGGAAAGAAATAGTTTTCTTAGAGCATCCGGTTATTTGCTGGATCAATTCTGATTCTGTGAGTGAATGTACCGGGTATTTCACCTAACTTGTCCACCTGAAGTATATCGCTTATTTAGTATCATAGAAAATATGTTATGGGGAGAAAATATTCTGTTCGAAGGTGCCAATGCGGTGATGGACCGAATTTTTTTCTCAGGGTCATTTTTTTTGAGATTTCACGGTCATCGTATTTTTTTTTTCATGGGACTGCATATTTTCACTACAACAGTCTTGTAGCTTATAAAAAAACGAATCCAACGAGGTGCAATATGTTGTCCTTCACCTGACCTTTAGCAAGGAAATTATGAAATGTTTGTCAGTAACTTCAGTACGCGTTCGGGGACGATAAATGAAGGAATTTCAATTTCATTAATGGTCTTTCAATAATTCTAACAAGTCGAAGACTTAAATTTTTGTAACGCTTGCACAGCTTTGTGCTTCACTTGTCTATTTTATTACAATTTCACCTATCTAACCTACCTAATCTTCGAGTGCTGAAACAACGTGTTCTTCGTTTTTTCGCCTAATCCGCCCATCTTCGTGCTTTCACACCGGATTAATCCGATATCGAAGATAAGCATTATCGATAGGGGACTGTCAATATTGGCTCCGAACGATCGGAAATGCCTGGCTCGAGTAATCAGCACGAAATGAGCGATCAGCCTCGGGGGACCAGGATCGCGGTTCCGCGAGAGGACTATAGTTCGCCGGGCGAGCAATCACGCGCGTCCGATGCCGGCAAAAACTGCTTCATACCGAAGGAGGAAGCTTGAAGCGTGGCTAATTGATCGGGAATGAGCGTGCCGTTAATGGCGATCATCTGGAGTGTCGGAAGCACGTGATTTCGATGCCGGTGTTCGTGGCGAGCGAGCGAGCAGATTTCGATTCGCCTTCTAACACGTGCGTATTATCCCACCGATGGAAATCGCTGATTCGTGTGTGCTCGCAATTACAGTGAATCCTCAGCTTTGGACTTTATCTCTGACGCAAGGCTCGTTATTAAACGGCCCGCGGATTTTACGCATTTGTGACAAAAGCTGCAATTGAGCTATTATAATTGAGAAAAATCCCATGCGATGCATTTTTAATAGTTACAAAATGGCATGAAAAAATATAGGGGAACATGAGTGACCCCCGCTTCGTATGCTATGGGTTAAAGGGAGAAGACAGGTTTCTTGTAGCCAGGGTTCCTTGCAATTGATACAACTTATTATTTTGCGTTAAGATTGGCAGTCTGGATGTTAGTCAACTCAGAGACCGTTGTGCGCGAAGTTTCAGAGAGGTTCAATCAGATCTAAACCATTGAAGATCGGCGTTTAAGACCAGTGCGCACTGCGGATTCGTTTCCGCATCGCGATAGTAGCCGAAAAAAGACCGATCGGTTTGCGGGTTTCTATCTACTGCGAACATTATACCGAAACGCACGCGCGCATGGCTATCGCTGTTTACCGTGAGTCAGTCGTTTGAATAGCTCGCGTTATCTCGACAAAACGATACGCGGCGGTGGCTGTCCGCAGGCAACAACACGTTGGTGCGCTGTCGTTTCGTGAAACGGACAACGAACGGAACGTTCCAATTACCCCGCGATTGTCGTTAATACACGGTAATGATTAACAATTAAGCCCGCGAACGATGCTCACTGTCGCGAACCCCTGTCGGTGGACTTGTTCGTCGGATAGGCGAAAAGTGAGCAGAAAAGCCAACGAACGAAGTCCCCGCAGCAGCGGCTCGTTCATTTGAATTCGACGCATCTCCGGTTGCACTGGACGCATGCATGCCGCATGCATGCGTGCCTGCACGCCGCATCATGGCGCATACGAACCACCGAATTAACATAACGCGCGCGCGAGCGTAAGTGCGAGCTAGATGGCGGCCGAGCTATAGTGACACTCGCGACACCCGCCTATTCGAATGCTACGAATATAGCTTGCCCACTGATTGATAGTCGATAGTAAATAGCAATGGCGAAACGATGGGACGAGTCCGACGACGACGGTTATATGCGGCTCGCGGACATTATCCGTCCACGAGCGTCGCCTTGCATTTTCGATCACTACGATTTCGAGATTATGACTTCTTAGGCGCCACAGTCGCGCGTCGGCGTCGGTCGCCGGCGTCCTTTTGACGACCCGACGAATTCTGTCGCCGTGCCCGATCCACCAGCAGACTGGGTCGGAAAGACTGGACAAAATTCTTGTCTCTGGTAGTCGCACAGTATTAACCCTTATCCTTTTCTAAACTTACCCACGCCCAAACTAATTTCACACGAGCACAATTTCTAAAAATTGCGAGAAACGCAATTGGACTGTCAAGCCCCCCCGTAAAAACGGGGAAAGGAAAAGTGTCCGTGGAAGACGTACAGCTTCCGGGAGCGGTCCCCCAGGCTAGCATAATCGAACCGGACTTGCATCAGAGCGCATTCCGCTCCAGCGTTATGCTACGAAAACAGGAAGGATCAATTGGAGATTCAAGTGTGCGTCGCCTAAGGCTGCGCGAGTACTCGAGCGCGGCGCTTATCTGTTCCGCGCGCGCGGCGTATTGGTACGTAGACCGCGGCTCGCGTCACGATACGCGTTGCATTTATGATGAGGAATTATGGCCGTTTGGCGCCATCGATGACACACAAAAAAAAAGAAGAAGAAATAAAGGAGAGATAGTTGCCTCGCCGGTTACGTGACCGTCTAGCGACTCGCGCAAACTTCGGCTACGCCTGGGACACACGGTATAGTCCATGGTTTTCCTGCATACATCTTCATACATTGGGTAAACCCGCCGTGATTGTTAAGGGTGGGACCGGATTCGACTTTTATTGCGCTGATCCGTGCTTGTGCGTATGGGGAATGCAATCCCGAAGTTTCGAAACGAAACTGCATTTATCGCTGCTATATGATGTCCAAATGCAAATCGTCTTCATCCTGCGGCAAGAATGATTAAAATCGCAGGACGTATACCTGCAGATACATCAAACGAAGGGTACTAGGCACCATGAAAAATGATACGCCCATTGGAGATGAAAGTTGACAAACGTGTTCGGTTCCATTGCTCCAGAACAAAGCCAACACTGCTACTGCAAACACCATTCAAGACTGACCGTAATAACTCCACGGAAAACTGGTTCGATCGAGGTAAAAAAATTCTGGTAATATCTTGAAATGCGTACGAAAACGCGTGAAAAGTTTCGGGAAGATTCCCCGAGCCCTTGTCAAAGAAAAAAATCCCAAAAATCATATTGTTGTCGCACCGTTTCCGTGCACGGTCTGCATGTCGCGTAGTCGGTACGCTCGCCTGCACCGACCATTGTTGAATCACAAGTCCGATTGTACGGGACAAGCTTCCCAAGCAGACGAGTTATATTTGTCCCTGGAGTCCCTATTTTTTCGTCGCGCTGGACGCGCCGTGACTGCGGAATCATATCGTCCAACTAAATATTATCGTCTCTTCGAGCAGCAGGCTGGTTTCCGCTCGAGGCACTCGCATCGTGATCCAGGATAAGGAGATTCGAGAGCTTGTGTATCGGGAACGACCGGGGGGAGGGAGCTCGGCCCACGGATTTCATCGAGATACTGGAAAAGTGAACGCCCCTTGGCGATTCTGGAACGGCTGCAATCTGGCGAAAGTATCTCCCCGCGAACGTTGTCCTTCGCGATTTCGGATCTTGCGATGGCGGCTGCTTTGATTAATGCTCCTCCATACTTAATTAATAATGGAGGAGCGGCGGCTGACCGCAGGGGAAAAAGAGCCTGTGGCTCTCGCGAGCAGCGCAAGTGCATGAGTTATCGTCCGCCCGTAAATAAACCTTCCGCGAATAAAACTTTCTCCTTCCCGTTGACGTTCGCTGGATTTATGGCTGCGGAACGCAAGCGCGCCGCTCCCAATTAATCGATCGTTATTTTTAAAGCGAATCGACGTTAATTGCGAGCACGCTCGTGTACGAGTCTTCTCTTTCTCTCTCTCTCCCTCTCCCTCTCTCTGCTCTCTTTTGCCCGTTCGTTTCGCTGTTCGCCGTTCGCGCTCCACGGGGTGGCTCGATTTTTTCGAATTTCTTTCAGGGCGACCAAGAAACTTTTTTGTATCGGGATTTTCCACACATATTCACGAGAATTTAAAGTACATACGTGATTTTTTTCAAGTAGAAATAATGAAAATTGCAGGAGTTAACATGTGTTGACTTTCCATGATTCCAATCCTTCCTGTAACTACCGTTAATTTTCCGAATTCGAACAAATCCTTTTGCACGCGTATTTGTGAGTATTTGAAGTACATGTGTGACTTTTTTCAAGTAAAAGCAACCAAAATTGCGTGAGCTGTATATTTTTTTGTAGAGTAAGTTTTGAGAAACATCTGTTGCCATGATTCCAATCCTTCTGCACACATATGCTACAATACTTGGGACTTGAAGAAAATGCAAAAATATCGATTTTTTCGAAATGAGAAACCAGAATAGCCGCTTAATTCAAGTGTCCGATAGGCGCACGTTGAAGCGGCCGTAAATAACACGCCGGGCCCCGATTCGGTTGCAGATAGCGGAGACGCGTGGGTGGCTTGTATGGAGCGCGAGGGCGCCAAGAAAAATGTCTTAACTTCTTCTAGATGCAGCACCGTGCACCGCGTGCCCGATGCACGTAACAATATCCGACGACCGGCCACCGTCACTTCCGTATACCGGATACGACACGCGAGATAGCCGCGAAACCTTTTCCGACTCTCTCGGAAACACTGTGATCATGCATGCTAGTAGGTCTATCGGTAAGTAATCCTCGATTTTTCCGATGATACTGTGGCACAAGATAAGCGTGACGCTTAAGAACGGTGGATGTTATGGCGATAATGGGTGTATGATAACTAGCAAAATTAGAATTATAGAATTTGAACTTCTAAAAATTATTAGAGCAAGAAGGAAATTTCTATTTGGCGTGTAGGTCTTGTAATCGACGGTAACAATTTTTATAGGAATCCGTAATCTAATGATCATAATTCATATTCCAGTGGACGGCAAGCCTTCAATTTCCATCGGGCATACAATTTAAGAGAACGGAGGATTCGAATGATCGTAGGAGAAGATCTTTCCCGAAAGATCGATATCCGGGCGCCAGAACGGATGACATTTGATGAAAGGCAAGGATTCCCATCGTGGCTGCCCTTTACCTCGAATTGGAACGAGATCACCCACACGTCGGCGAGAGCCAGCGAACGGCCACGAGTAGGGACACACGCGGTGTATTTACGCGGCCGTGTACAAGCGCAAGACAAAGAGGCATAAACTCGTCACGCACGCATGCACATTCGTGTGGCCGACAGGCGCCACCGTGCCGGTTCTTCTCTGTGTCCGTGTACTACCGTGTACGTGTATATGTGTTCGTGCGACCGCGTACAAACGTAACACCAGCTGCAACCCGGCCGAGTGTGAACACGTGAAACACACCGTTCGCGCGGACGTGTGCGTGCATGCGTTACGTTTGTCGGGGAGGCCTCTCTCGTTGGATGAGCTCGCATTTTTCGAGCCGGGGCCTGCGGAGCCTATGCGCGCCGGCGTTTCTTCGATTTTACGGTGGGAACGCCGCTCCGGAACATTTACGACGACCCATTTTTTTTTTCCACACCGGAGACAAGACTATACACGGTTTCATCCCCGACCAAGCGGCCCGTCCATTATTCGTGTTCTAAATGTATTGCTTATCGTTACCGCGCGGTTATCGCTGGGAAATAGAGCAGAGGCGGAAAACGCCGGCACTGATTCCGATGAGGCTTCCCACAGACCTACAGCGATCTCACCCTCTTGATAATCCGTGGTAACTTATTGGTAGACCGTGCAACTTTGTAATTGCCTTCTGCGGCTGTCGCAGGAAATTACTTGGGAATTCTCTGTAACACTCTCAACACGATTCTAACTTACGGCTACTTGGTATTGTTATAAAATCCACAGTGCACTAGGTGCTTGATAGGATCTGAAGCAATTGATTTAACCCTGGATATCCAATTACTGCCGCCAGAGATCCTTTTTCAATGTAAGTAGCCACAGTCTGCGAATAATCACGATTATTTCAATTTTAAGGGATGGACCACAAAGGCAATCCGAACTATCAGATTAAAGAAATTCATAGGGCTTCGAAAACTCTATTTTAACAGTTAAAATTAACGTTTACCGACTGGTAACCGTAGCAAATGCTTCTATTTAATTTTCGGTATTCGCAGTCTGCGAATTATTCGTAGCCTGCGAATTGCCGTGGTTGTTACAGTTTCGAGGGGTAGCGGGGCGTGGATTGTGAGCTTTCGATTCGCGATTGGTTCGGCAGCTTTCGCGAAACTGACAATCCCTAAGCCCGGGATCCGAAACGAATGAGTCATATCGGTAAAATCGACCTCGCCGCTCTATAAATATGCAGCCGGCACAGCGCGAACCGATCGAGAAGTATCACCATTCCGTAACTTGTTTGTATCGGAGACAGATAAGAGGCTGGAGCCTCGGCGAACGCGGCGAGCGCGTGCGCGATTCGTTACGTAATTTTTAATGAACCTTTTTGAAAACACAATGCGACGGCTTGCGCAAAACCGTGCCGCGATTACTCTGCCGCGGCGCCGGATCTATTCGATCGGGACGCAAATAGGGTGGCTAGACTTCGAGAAAACAAATCGTTGGAGACTGCGGATCTTTATGCCAAATAAAAATTTTGCGCGTCGATTGCAAGACAAAGGAACCGCACAGACCGTTATCTCTTCTTTTAATAATTACAACGAGTTTCGCATAATATAATCGTATTCTTAAAATCGGTAAACATTTTTATTGTTCTGTGTTTCACCAACGAGAACTCATAAACTTCGCAGTCTATTGATATCTCTGATGATCGCGCTGTTTTAAATCGAATCTGTTAATTTCTCTTATAAACGCAAAAAATCCGCAGTCTCTTGATGACCGTGCGGCAACTGCCGTGCGAATTGTCGCCCGTAATTTTATGCAACAAGGAAAAATCGCTTGTTATTCTTTCCTTGCACAACGGTCGTTTTCCGATCCGCTTGGTCGTGCGGATCGAGCTTGTCGATTCCGGGTAATCGCGAGGGAGAAACTTTCTAATCTGCCGCGCGCGCGGACCACGATACACATGAAACTCCGCGCGACCGTTCTTCCTCGAAGACGGGAGGATTGACGTGCTCGCAGATAAACGGCCGGATTCGTCGGATGCGTCAGATTAACGGCTTCTCCGCGATCGTCGGCCATCGAGCTACGGCCTGCACAGAGGAGAAGAAGAAGAGGACGACGTAGAAGGGGGAAGACATTTTTTCCCGTCGAGAAGAATGCGATGTGCTGAACGCGTCTGAGAAACTATAACGCCGACGAAATTGTTCCGTGAATTCAATCTCATCTCGATTCACGCGTGGCGTCGACGAAACGCACGGCCTTCTGCAAGACATCGCCTACAATTTGGCAACAGTGTCACTCTGAAATTTACATTGATCAGAATTTTGTTAAATTACAGTACCAGCGATGCTTGATGGATGATACATGATCAAAGATACAACCGTTGGGGACCAAGTACAGTTTTTTCTAGCATATATGTCAACACCACGGGTCTTGCCAGCGACATATATCGTCCAGGAGATAATACCCGAGCTGTGTTATGTTTACATTCCTCGGCTCCTGACGGGATATGTCCCGCGGTAGTGGGGATAGTTCTGCGACTTTTATCAGCCAAGTATTTGCGACATGTGTCGCGAAAAGACTGTATTATGTACATATAAATTTTCTGCGCTGCTATTATCGTTCTTGTATATGATTCATTACCTCGTTAATGGTGGACACAGAGAAATTAATAAGCAGAGAAACTGTACTGTTACTATGACTAAAGAAAGATCCAACGGTTGTCGGACAAATGTAATCGATCAAACGAAAATTTGGCTAGAAAAATGGCAGAATAAATGGGAATCGATCAGTTCGAACGCGGACGAGTTAATTCGTCCTCCGGTGGGGCAAAGATCGTCTCTGCGAGTAATATCGTGGCCGGTGCAAGGTTCGACGCACGAAGAGCTGCGGCATACTTGTAAACGAGGACCGCACAGACAAGCGTGTCGGAAGGTATACCTATCGTGCACATAGGCACTATATTATGTACTCCGGTATCCGCGCGCCTAGCTGGCGCCCGACGCATACTTTATCGTCTTTCTAAACTCGGTATCGTGCGAACGGCAAAATTTAAATATTTATTATTTCGCAAGCGCGGTGGCGTTTCGCCGGAATTCGAGTGCTGGTTTCGCGGATCTTGTGTCCCTCGCAGAGGAAGAGGAGGAAGAGGAGAGGCTGATCCCAAAGGATCCCAGGTGGCGCCAGGCTTACGCCTGTAAATCTATCGATCGATCCGTGAATCATTCCGACGACGACGATCGTAACCGCGAGACGGTTCGTGGACGATTTTATCGTTGCCATATGAGGTCGCGACCGTAACGGACGCAATTTTCTGTCGCGACTTCCTCGCTTCCGCTCTGGTCGCTTCGTTTTAGTTCGACTTTTGGCACTGTAAGCGTCGACGGAATCCGTGGACCGTGTATTCGCGAATTAAGTATCACCGTGCATTTGATACAAGTCTAATTATTGGACTGCGGATTTTACGCACTCGTTCTTTCGATAAATTGTTTCGGTATTTCATAACGGGGGTACGAAACAAATGCTGGTAGAATTCATGCGATATAGGGACCCCTACTTCCGTCCCCCACTCTCTGCGGCAGTTTTCACGAAAACGAGACCGTAGCCTCGCCGATGAAGAAACCCCATACATCTTCGCCTCTTCGTTTTTTCCTCGATCGACGAATACTCACGTGCATCGATAAAACGTTTAAATTGCACGCGTCCTTAATTGCGCCGCGCGCTGACCGGCCGCCAGCAAAAACCGGCAGACGAGTTTAAACACGTCGTTGTTGCCTTTTTTTCTCTTCTCTCTCTTTCTTTCTTTCTTTCTTTCTCTCTTGCACACACACACAGTTATCCACCAACTCCTCCTCCTCCTCCTCTTCCCGTCGTTCCGGAGAACGTACAATTTTGCAATTACCGTGGCTGCGCGCCGTGTGACGTAGCGGCCGGCACGTCTGCATCTGCTTCTCGGCTCTTATCTGGCATTCTTTATTTTTCATCGGCCACGGACGCGCTCGCGACGATCCCCGGGAACTTTTCTCGTTTCTGCTATTCCCCTTGTTAACCGAGTCGCTCTCCGAGAAAACCGATAAACTGGCCAGCCAATTGGACGCCTCTCGTTAATCCGCGGATCGATCTAGATTCGCTCTCGGAACGATACCAGATCGCGATCGCGGACAGGCTAACCCGTGGGACCGTTCTCGAGCATCGAAACGAGTCAATTAACCCGCCGAGACACACTGACCAGCATACCATTTTTACGAGGCCGTTTGCTCGTCGGGAAACTTGGAAAACACGGATGCAAAAGACCGGGTTTTGTACCTTCGTTAATTGATCGAGAAGCACCTTCATAGATTTTAATAGCATTTGTGGCCAGTGGCCTATGTCCTGCAAATGTTGTGCTCGTTGTTGTACAAGAACAGTTGTTAAAAAGGACGCGGTGTGTAGTTGAACTTGTATCGGAATCGATTCAGACCAAAGATTGAACTATCTTGAAATTCTCGAATGGTACGATCGTGAAGGGTTAATGTTTAAAAGCAACTTTTCACTTCGTTGAATCAAGATTAATATAATATGGACATATCTCGTTTCGTGCGAGAACGTTATGCCATCTCTTGGTGCATTTATTCGGTGGACAAATTAAGTAGTGGCCCTCGCGAGCAATCAACAGCAACATTATTCTAACTCCAAATATCCTCTGTCCATCGAGTTGAGGAGTCAGCAATTATTTAGACGATGCACAACACACGGCGGAGTTCATTTTCACGGAGAAAGGACTACGAATTAATTTGTGCATCTAGTATTATTTTACAATGCCATACCATCGTCGTACTGAAAAGTAGAACAAAGAGACTGTCCAAAGAAGCCAATACTTGTTCAAACCATCAAATTACCAACAAAACACGATTGATAATCACGAGGATGAATCTTCCGTGTAACTATTTTCGCTGATTTCCTTCAAGATTGCGTTCGAAATTTCCTTTTCACAGTCACGATGTCAATAACGAAGTAACCCAATGAAAATCAACTGGAGGGGTTGTGAATGCTGACCACGGACAGGTCGGCGCAGTGTCTCTGAGAGTTTCCGACGAAATCCTATAAGAAAACCGCACGCAGAGCGCTGGAAACGCTTCCGGAGTCCGCGGGAAGCTCGACTGGAAACATCCCGCGTTCTTTAAAAATAGCGTGTGTTCGTGCGTTCAGCGTAATTACTCCGAATACCTCGGATTAATTGCGGGCAAGGTACGCGATACGCCTGACGAACGAAAGTGCACCGTAGAGGATAGGATGATCCGATCGAATAGAACGTTGCCATGCGGCGGAGGCCACGTGTAACAGTAAAGGTTCGCCGAGAGACAACGAGGCATGCAAGAACGCGACAGTCGTTTGATGCACGCGAAAAAGAGCAACGATCTATTCAGTATTTCCGGAGTTCAGATCCCGAGCGATCGAGGGAGCGGGCTTTCCCATTGATTTCGCACGCGGACACCACCCACGTGGCCTGGTTCACGCGCTCTATTCGCGAGTAGTATATAAGACGTTGCACTTCTCCCCCCCCCCCAAAGTTTCCCATGAAATCATGGTCTGAAAACGTTACCATTGTCATCGGGCTTTCCCTCGTTGTCAGCGAGCACCTCGTAGTCCCCCGAGTCGAGATCCACGGAAGCACACATAGCCATGGACAGGCTGGACACCATCGTTGCGAAAGTCAACAAGTCTCGAGACAGCATTTTTCCTTTTCTTTTGTTTTAAACGGCACGCACTTTTCTAATTGAAGCAAAAAAAAAACCGTTGGCGGATCCTCCCGACGAGAACTGTGTATCGTAGAAGGAACTGTGTTGCACGCGAGATCGTCCTGATCAATGGATGTCGCGATCAAACCCCATCGAACGTCCTGCAAAACTTTGCGAATCGTCACGAGATGCGAGTCCTTTCTCTGATTAGATTCATAACGAATCCCACGGGATCGTGAACTACGTAGCGTTACTGAGAAAACGATCGTCGAGCTCGAAGAGAGGGAACGAGCGACCGATCCCTTCGATGGTCGACGCTTGACTGACTGACTCACTTCGGGCCTCGAAAAGCAAACGCCAGCCCGCCAGCCTGCAGCCGGCGACTCCAACGCGGCTGGCGCGCACCAGGGGCACCCGACGAACAACACTCGCCAGATAGTTTTTAAACGAGTCCCGCCTCCGGCCCCGATAGTCCGCCGTTTACAAGCAATTTCTGAAACCCATCGCTACCCTCCTCTCCTGTGAATTGCAATCGAATATTCGCCAAATTTTATTTAACCCTCGACATTCACCCACGACCATTAGTCACATAGATAATATTTAAACTGTTATAACTATTATAAATCCACCTGGACTCATTTGAAAGAATGAAACTTCTGCTTTCAGAATCTCTACCTGGTTCTTTTTTCAAGGTATTTGTGCTTCGTTTAGCAACGGATAGAGGTATCATAGGTTCGGGTTAGGTCTTCGTCGAAAATTTTGCAAATTCGAACGTCTCTACCAAGATGGGAAATTTTGTGACATAACTGAGTCCTCCATAGTTTCGAAGACTGAAGCTACTCCTTTAAAATGATCCCTCAAATGACGCTTTATGATTTGTTTGACCGTTCTATTAAATTTTGAAAAATATGGGGTACATCTCTGTGATTCTCCATTGTCGTCCATAAGTTACTGGACGGTTAATAACAACATTGTCCATATCTTTATCGTACAGGTACTTTTGAAAGCTAGTTTTAATTGAAAAGCGTCAACCTTCAAATCTATGGTGGGTTCAGGCACGAATAAAATTCTCCCACGATCGCTAGTGTACTCTTAGTATACATTTCCCTCAGGATTTATCAATTTCGATACAGAGCACGGCTACATCTGTTCACAAACTGTTTACGACTCGATATTTTCGGGTTCTCGCTCCACACAGTGGTGTTTCCCTTGCCTGTGAACCACGCACCGTGAACAGGCGGCTGTACAATACGCACGTTCAACGACTGTCGTTAATCTACGATCTAGTCTCCGCTAGTTTGCAGCGGAACTGCTCGTTATTCGAGCGATATCGAACAGCAATTTTTATCGTGTTTAATCGACCCGGATAATCGTTGTTTATATCTGATCGAGGTGTTCCGGCCTGTTGCGAAAACGCGCCAGGGGCGTGAGCCCGAATAAAATAAATATTGGAGCGATTAGATAAAGATCCAGAATTTTTGGGAACTACTACAACGATTGGAATGTGTGAGACATTAAAACAAATTGATACTCGACAAATATCTCGAGTTTCGAGTGATGTATACTTGGGAGTAATCTATAAGGTGCGAAGATAAATTGATGTACGATTGCCAGGTGCAACGACGTCCTCCAGGCTCACAGCGGCGACGGGCGACCGGTGGGGGTGTATATATTGTTACAGAGTTGTCTGGAGATTTTGGGCTACTCGTTTTTAAACTAAATTTCTTCGGATTGCAATGGAAACTCTATTATTCATCGATCATTGCTGAAAAGGCTGTTTTGGTAGAAAAGAGTGCATTATGGAAAAATGGGTACATATATCCAAATAAAATGGAGCAGAGGGAGTATTCCTAAGCGCGAAGAAAAGGCTTCCTACAGAACCGAAGCCCCATCTCCCAGCCACGTTTTCCGTTTCTGCAGCACATTTGGTACGCATAAGCGCGGACGGGTGGACGGGTTACGTCGTTTTCGAATCGGATCATCCCGCGAGGGTCCTCTGTCTCGTGATCCTAGGCGGCGTGCGGCGCATCATCGATCTTCATAGGATCGTCATCGAACCAATTCGATCGGTTAGGAGAGGATCAAGAGCACACATGGCCTGTGTGCCACTTACGTTAATGGCAGCCACTGTACCAGAACGTAGTATGCGGGCAGCAGTAGTATGTAGTATGCCGGGTGTGTATGGTCGGTGTGTTGGTAAAAGGTTGAGTGGCGCGGATCGACGCCGGGAAATGGGCGGTCGGCGAGGGAAACGGGGGACAGAGAGTAGGTAGACAGTGGCGCCTGAGCCCCGAGGCGGAGACGCCACGAATACATCTGTGTGGGTGAGTGTCTGTGTCGAAGCATACTGCACGAACACGAACACGACCCACCTATCCACACCGAGCCTCCTGTCGTCTACGCACACCGTTTCACTCTCTGTGTTTTACTTGGCAACGTGCGCGAGCGCAAGCGCTTGCCTGGTCGAGCACGCTTCGTGAACGGAAGAAGAGGGACGATGATGTAAAGAGGCGGCAGCTTGCTTCCACCGTGGATCGCGTCAGCCCTTCTCCTGCCTAGCCGGTCTCCTTTTTAGCTTTGTCGTGCGCTATGTCGTCCCGCAGCCACTTCTTACCCTTGCTCGATCGAGAAAGCACCCGCGAGTCATGCTCGTGCCAGCTTTTAACCGTTCGACTGCCACCGACGCGGGAATAAAGCAAGTGAAATGACTTAAACCGGCGGACGACCGCTGTTTTATTTATATCGTGATAGAGAAATGTCCAAACTGGCGGTCACGCTGACCACCGAATCGCTTTTCGTTGTTCGACTGCCACTGGGGCAAAAATTGAGCAAATAGAATTTTACTTGTACAGCGCTAGAGAAATGTCTGAACTATCTGTCACTGGGTCAACAACGAAGGAAATTACTTGAACCGTCGGCCGAGATGACCACTGCACAGGGAATGCTAAAAATCGGCTACAGTCGCATAGCCTTCGCCCTTGAACTCTCGTTGCGAGACAGGGCTTCGTTTATGGTCCCTCAAGTGCTCTGTCCTCTCTTTCCGCAGCCCGGAGTGACATAAGCCAGACGACCGCTTCTAATACTCGAATTTTAGATTCATCTCGCGCATGATCTCTTGCAAAAATCCAGGCGAAAGTCACCTCTTCTGCGTTGATAAAATTCTCTGATTTAATTAATCGATGCTCTGAAGCAGACAATTACATTAACACCAAAGCATAGGAGTTATATGGACATTTATCTTTTTAATAATATCAGTGTTTTAAACGTGGTACAGCGGTATTTTAAAATTCCTTAAATGTTTTCACGGTTTTGTACTTCACCTACTCATTTCTATGCATGAATTCGCGGTCCAGTTGTGACAGCGCAGATGTCGGATTAGGGAACAGGAAAATCGGAAGCCAGGTCGTCGATTGAATCCGTAGAAGGGAACAGATCAAGAAGATAAATCGTCACCCTTTGTCCCGATAATCGGTTTCCCCATTCAGCGTCCCCGCATTATGCATACGCGTGGCTCTCGTTTGGCCCTTTTCACCGTCGCTTTCTCGCTCTCCTCTTTCACGGCGGATCAACCGCTCGACAGGTAGAGATCACCACCTGGATCGACCGGTTGCGGTGACGCGAATATAACAGGTGAGGAGACGCGTATTAAGTTCGCTCGGCTAATTCGTTGCTCTAAGTGGATTCCGCGAAAGGGGTTCCCGCCGTGTCTTGGCGACCGACATGTATAATCATCTTTATTACTTGCCTGTCTTTTTTCGTCTCGTTCCCTTCGGCTATGCTCCTTTTGCGGGGCCGCGGATTCTTTCGAAATTCGCGTCTCTGTTAATTATTCCCCGTATAAGGAAACCTACTAAGTGTTAATCATTTTGACGGTAGCTATTTATGTTCATCTCTCTATTCATGTACATACGTCGGCTGCCACATTAGAATCGCTAGAATTGTCTCTTTAATCCTTCCGTTTTCCTCAATACAAATTAATTTTCTCCGACATGTTAAAGTAAGAATTGATTCCTAAACCTGATGAAAAATCAACAATTAACGTGCTAATAACAATACAGTGAATTCTCGATATATGTCAACAACACGGGTCTTGCCAGCGTCGTGTATCGTCCAGGAGACATACTCGAGCCGTGTTTACACTCTCGAGCTTCGTTGCCCCTTACGGGGCATACCCGCTGTAGTGGGGATAATTCCGCGACGTTTATCATCCAGGCCTTGGCGACATATATAGAGAAATCACTGTATCCCTATCCAAACAAATTCTCTTTCCTTTCGGGAAGTTAAAACCGAAGAAGTTCTAGCTGATGAAGACGTAAAAGAAATCATAGGGTAAGATGGAACAGTTTTAGGGGTCGTAATTTTTTGATATGATGTTCTCGAGAACCACCGATTTTTGCAGAGCCTGAGTATAAGAAATGTCCATCGATCTCGAGAAAGGAGAGCCCAGCCGATAACTGAATAGGACCGTTTCAAAGTCGGCGGCACGTCGCTTATTTTTAGCCGGGCATTAGCCAATTAGCTATTAACTCCTTGGCGCCACGTCGGTGCTCCTATTTTTGCTTATTTCTTACTCGGGGTAATGCATCGTTGCCCCCTTCTTCCGAGACTGCCATAATCCGGTCCGGTGCGACGCTCGCGACGTTCACCGCGCCGTTCGCAAACACTTTGCCAAATGAAATATGCTTCTGGCCGGGATCGCGTTACCGATATTACGACTCAAGAACGACAGGCGCTGTTCGATTCACTAAAATTTTACGACGACTCGCGCGAATTCCCGTCTTCTCATTAGGCGGTAGATAACGCCGGAGACAAAGGCGAAGACCTTGTCAACAATCCTCGACGACCAAATATGCTCCGACAGCAGAGATGATTAAATAAGTAAAGTTGGAAAAATTAGCTCGGGGATTTAAGGAGTTTTTAATTGCCCGGGTCGTTGTCAATTTTAAGCCTTTGAGCAAACGTGCTCTTGCCTGTAAAAAGAATACGGGGTAAGCAGCTCATTTGCTAAGTGCTTTACCTCAAGTTAAAAATTTATCAGTTTTGTGGGAAACGTCTCGCATTTGACAAAAATTGTAAGGACTTTTAAAAATGAATACTTGTGAAGTCGCTTCAATGATTTTCATTCAATAAAGCATAGATATGTTCATAGCGAAACCTAATGTTAAATATGTATATTCACTTCTTCCTCGAAGATTGTAAGCCTTGCATTTAATATTGTTATATATTTTGAGGAACCTAATAACAAAAAACTCAATTATTAAGGGAATTTATTTCAAACGGAAAAGGTCTGTTTTAGATGAAGTGTTTTGGCAGTCAAATGCAACCAAGGTCAAAAGATTATTAATCGCTTTTGCCTCACATAATCATCATTTTAATCCATCAAGAAGAGATCAGCAGAAGGAAGAAGGGGAGACGAAGAAGAAGAAGAAGTCGTTTGTAAAACCATCAACTTTGCCAAACGGCGCTACTTCCTGCAGAAGCATACTACAAACAAGAGCAAACATACATTCCGATTTGTCCTCGCAGGAGCACGACAACGAAAGAAATAAGGAGTACGACCCGTGGAAGGAGAGAAACGTCTTGTTAGTGGCCCGTGGATGAACCAGTTAGACAAGGTAGATGTCTATCTGAGATATTCGGTGGTCCGACGAGATCGGGGGACGGCTATCTACCTCCGAATCGAGCCCATATGTTCGGAGGAGTGATTGATTCTCCCCGGATGCAACGAACGCGGTGGTCAAGCCGAGGCCCCGAGTTTAGATCCGAACTTAGGCGAGCACCTGGTTATGGCTGGTTGGTTAGTTCTCAGGGCGCAGCTAATGGAACAGACTATTGTTTGTCATGGCTCCAGCCGGCGTGACTAAGGCCGACTATGATTGAACACGTTGGAAAAAAATCGGCCGACAGCGACTGTACAGCGGGAAACAATTTAACCAGCCGTGGATAGCGAACGTTTTCAATATCGTTCACCATTTTATATTTTACATGTACGCGGTCATGGTATACGCGAGAAGAAGAGAAGCATATAAACTTTAGAATGGAATAGCGTCTTTATACATACAGGGTGTCCCAAAAATGTTGTATTCCCTTGAAAGGGGTAATTCCTGAGGTCATTTGAAGAAACTTTTTCGTTGAGGAGTTATTATCAAAAAACACGGACCAATCAGGGCGCGGCTACAGTGGACGGATTCTGGCTCGGCCAATGTCAACGTCACGCCCAGCGGGACCTGCCGCTGTGCTGCAGTTCGTTTGCTTTTGTCGCACCCTGATTGGTCCGTGTTTTTCGTTAATAACTCCTCAACGAAGCCGCGGATTTCGAAGAAGCGCAATATTTTTGGGACATCCTTCCGATGATTAGGTGTGCCTTGAACCTTATTAAAATTAAGCGAAGAAATGTCTGTGAAGCTGTTCGTGCAGCTCTCGTTCCTTGAACTCGACGGATATTTTTATTTCGCATAAAGATCCACAGTCTAATAATATGTAAACAATACAATAATGTAACGCGAACCAGACTGGGAAGTCATATGAATGATACAAGAAATCTTTTTCCACTGTACATTGTGATTGCATTATGCACCGAAAGGGTTAACGTTTAAGCCCTTTGGTTCATTATGCAGCCGAGGTGATTGGAACTTCGTAGTTCGCCGGGATCAAAGCCGTTTTTCGTTCACAGTTCTGTATTCTCCGTAACAAGTTGTACACATTAATGAACCCATAAACCGAGAGCGGCGCGCGCTCCGTACGACCGTAAATAAAATATAAAACGTCTAAACGGGAATGCAGTTCGCCTGTACACTCGTTATCTTATCGCGGGCCGATGTGCACGCCGACTTCGACGGTTCTTGGCCACCGTTGAATTTACTTTCCAGTCCGGCGCGATGGCTCCGGAAAAAAGAGCGCTCGTCCGGAAACAACTTATCAGTCTGCCGGCGTACAGTCGCCTCCTTCTCTGCCTCTGGTTGTTTGATTCCCGGCCTGTTACACGGCCGCGGATGACTAATTACGCCAAAGGACAGTCGAGGCACCTGGTTTTAGGCCTCTGGAACCCTTTTCGGTCCCTACTCGAAAGCCGACTGACATGGCCGTCGCCCGGACGATACTCATACTCGAAACAAAAGATTGACGCTTGTTTGCTCGGAGCTGTTCCTGTCCCTCGACGAGCCACGTCACGCACTCGATGACTCTCGAAAACTGGACGAACTCCGTGGGATCCATTCGGAACGGTGCATCCATCAGCCTGGGCAAATAGAAGAGGGAAATGTTGAGGGAGCGATGGAATCAACACGTGGGCGAGATAGTCGTTTTATCAACGCAGCCCCGGTCCCCTAGGAATCGACGGGTAGCATCCAGGTTCATGCAGGAAATTTTGCAAAATTTTTCCAAATTTTTCTGTCCAGCCGTGTCAGAGCTATTTTACAAATACAGTGATTCCTCTATATATGTCGCCAAGGCCTGGATGATGAACGTCGCGGAATTATCCTCACTACCGCGGGGTATACCTCGCGAGAGGCCACGAAGCTCGAGAGGCCTCGGACGCCCAGGAGTGTAAACATAACAGGAGCCCTGTTATGGGTATGTCCCCTGGACGATACACGACGCTGGCAAGACCCGTGTTGTTGACATATATCGAGAATTCACTGCATCACTTTTATTTCACTATGTTTTGCAAAGATAGATTACTAGGACGTCGTCAGTGGATTGCAAAATGAAAATTGTTTGCACATCTTGCAAGAAATAGCCACTTGGGAATTTTTATTTCTTTAGTAATTTTAGCAGGTCGAAAGTGACGGTATTCTTCAGTTCCTTCAGTCTTTCTACTGTTTCAAATTGTAAGTCATTTTTACTATGAATGCATAAAATCCGCAGACTAGTCATCGGAACACCGTGAGTTTGAAGACAAATTCGTCACTGTTTAACGTGAAAAGGCACTTACTAAGCTGTGAATAGGCCTCGGAAGCAGTCGACAACCGAAATCTCGCCGATACAGACCCGTTCGGGCTGTCGGCAACAGTTATCTCCCGCACGGCCTGCTTCTATTTATATTTTACGCTCATTAGTGCGATCAGGAGCAGCCGATTAAGAACAAAGTTATACCGAATGCATATTCGGATGACTAGCTTGTCGTATGTGGACAAAGTCGTCCAAAGTGAGTAGTTCAAATAAATTGCTTATATTTTATGGAATTTTTAGACTGTTGGCCTGAATCTCGAAGTGCCAACGAGCAGAAGATTGAAACGAGAAAATAGGAAGCTTGCAAGCCAGTTTGCAACGCACAGGAATGACTTACCCGATAGATTCGTCAGGACGAAGATTTATGCAACCATCGACCACGTGTGCGAAGCATCGCAGGTGCTGCTTATTCGACGCTGCCCGCAGTGTACGGATTCGCCTTGAGGAACCTGCGGATCATCCAGAAGAGTTAGCATGGTCAGGCGATTTCGGGGCCTATAAAGTCGCCGAGTCGGCGGCTCCGAAAATATCCCTTGATAAACAAGACAGAGGCGAGGCTTCTCGTGCATACTCGGCGAGTATGCTCGCGGCTTATCACGCGGGTGTCGCTTATCCTAATTCACCTTTCTATGTCTCCTATGGGAGGATTCGGTCCGGCTGATAACAGGGGAAACTCGCCGATATTCAGAGACGGCCGGCGTTATCCGCGCGACAAGGCAACGTCATTACACGCGCCCACATTAAGGCCGGGGCCGTGTGAAACACGACGAAAACGGGAAAGGAACTGTCCCCTCTCGTCGGGCCCCACCTCGGGGCTCTATACTTGCGACTGGACACTCGAAACACACGCTGCGAGGCGAGATAAAGAAAGAGGAAAGGAAGCAACACGTCCACGAAAGGTGGACACGAGGCCAGGGGCCCGAGACATTCCCGAACTCGAAAACCCACTTAACCGTTCGGGGGCCCAAGATTAGAGGGCAGACCCCCGGTGGGCCCATCGGCCCGCTATCTGGCCCGAACGGTCCCTCGGAAGAGCCCAGCTGATAACGGGCCAGTTGCAAGCCGCTTTTAGTGCGCCGCGACAAACCGGCGAACCCCATAAGGCCCAAACCACGTGAAAAACGTCTGCCGCTCGGAATTATATACTGGGTGACCCTGGCTTTTACAGCCCTATCCGGTTAATTCATTCTATCGGTCGAAATAGGAATTGTGTAAGGACTTTTAGAGCAAAAATTAATTTTCAGAAGCAAAAGTAGTATCGACATCGTAACTAAATATTGAACATACCCGTTTAGTATCTGCACCAACATTTGTTTCGGTTGACAAAATAACAAAAAAATAAATAGCAATTTTGGTTTTGGGGTTACACTGAGTTTGATGTACAGGGTGTCCCACGTAACAGTTTTCACGATTTTTTAAGTACTTGCGATAATCTGACAAAAAATATTTTCAACAAAAGTTGATTAGTTTTCGATTGGCTATATATTGCAATGAAAAAAGTTCGAAAAACATTTTTTCTTATAGTATTGTCAAGGTCACCTTCATTTTTTTAAATGCCACTTTGTATTTTTGAGGTAACAGTATAATAGCCTGTGTCAAGACGAATTCAACGACCTGGTATACCATGGCTTGGGATGACCTTGAAGGCGAAGAAATAAAAATTTCAACAAAACATGACAATCTGCTTGAATGGGCGATAATAACTTGTGTTTATTATTAAGACTCGAAATTACATTCAATTCAGAAACCTTGTCTAAATGAACGCAAACGATTTCGTAAAAAAGTCACATCAAATGGTCGAATTGAAATCTGTTTTGTTGTAGACACAATTCCCTTCTTCGTAGTATTGGTTGCTCTTACGATACTGTCGTAGCGAAGCTCTTCGCATGCTGTACAGATTCGCTGCTTTAAATGTTCCTTATTTTGTATTGGAACAGCATAAACTATTGTCTGTAAATGACCCCATAAAAAAAATCAAGTGGCGACAAATCGGGGGATCGTGGTGGCCAGCAATAGGGCCATAAGTGCCCAACCAATGTTCTCCAAACTTTAAGGTAATTACGAACGATTCGAGCATTATGAGGTGGACAAGCGGCTTGCTGGAAATAAATACGTTGTTGAACATCGTTTGGAAGCTCGGATTTCAAAACGGATTTCAATTCGAACATTTGATGTGACTTTTTTACGAAATCGTTTGCGTTCATTTAGTCAAGGTTTCTGAGTTGAATGTAATTTCGAGTCTTAATAATAAACACACGTCATTATCGCCCGTTCAAGCAAATTGTCATGTTTTGTTGAAATTTTCATTTCTTCGCCTTCAAGGTCATCCCAAGGTCATGGTATACTAGGTCGTTGAATTCGTCTTGACACGGGCTATAATACTGTTAAGTCAAAAATACAAAGTGGCATTTAAAAAAATGATGGTGACCCTGACAATAATATAAAAAAAAATGTTTTTCGAACTTTTCTTTATTGCAATATATAGCCAATCGAGAACTGATCAACTTTTGTTGAAAATATTTTTTGTCAGATTATCGCAAGTACTTAAAAAATCGTGAAAACTGTTACGTGGGACACCCTGTATACTCAAAATTCAAGCTCCTCTAGCAGCGTTCAAAATTACAGAATAATTTCAAAAGTAAAAATGGCGCATCTCGGTTTGAGTATTGAATTTCCGGTATGTATAAAATTTGATTTGGTCGGTACACTGTACTAAAAAGATTTCCTGTAGCATTTAAACTGCCGCGGCCCCACCGTGCGCCGATCGGGACCGGATGAGATCGGTTTCACCGGGAAACGAGTACCGAAACCGGCTAATAAAGAGCCCGAAGTGGTCCCAGAGTTGTTCCCGTCTGAATAACAGTCCCACCTCGGATCCTGTTAAATAATAATAACGCGTGTTCGGCGCTCGTCCCGATCGTTCATGCAAAATACATTGCGATCCTGGTTGTAACCTAACGCGAGCTTGAAATTTTAATCCGGACTTATAACATCGAAGTCGGCAACATTTAAATTTTATCGCGAAATAATTCGTCGGCATTCACCGTATTTTATGGCCAATTTCGGAACAGCTTCGCATTTAAAATCACGCTGTATCATTCTCAAAGATTTCCAAGGTTGTATTCGAACGGGACGAATCTTTTTCCACAGCGAGTACGAAGTGCAAACGGGTTATTATTATTAGAATAAGAGAAACGGAGAGGAACGTGTACACGGGCGAACGAAGCGACAATGTTATACATATTTACTTTTGCAACGTTAAATACAAACACAGAGGGGAGGAAGTGTGCACAAGAGGAGACAAGAGAAGTGTACACACTTCGAAATGCGCCTGAGCTCTTTCGAGGCGAGTGTGAGAAGGAATGTCGACAGTGGGCAGTGATCGATTCTGGATCTGTATGCAAATCCAGACGATTAAAAACCGATCGATAAAAGCGGTAATTAAGTAGAAGGTTGCTATCGCGACGGAAAGTCTCTGCTAGCGAAGGAGAATATTAAATCTGCGCCCCACTTTTGTTGTCTAAACGACGTTATGGAACCCGAGAAACTGCCCCAAAATAATTTCGATAGTATCAAACTTAAATTTGTTTCTTACACTAATTAGAAAACTCCTCCATTGTCCACAATTTCCAACACAAAAGAGAAAATTTATATCTATTTTATGCCTAAGTATTTTCTAAAGGTTAAACGTTGCGCACAACAAAATGTCAATGTCTCGTTGTAATTGTAAACAGTGGAAAGATTAAAAAAATTCAAAAACATCGATAGTAAAACTACTAGTGAAAAATATAGATATCGATTTCTCATGGAAATTATTCAAGGACGAAATACATTGTTCTTCGGCTGCTGTTTCTTACAATTGACTTACACAATTTTTATTCTATTCGAAATCTTTATCACAAGTCAGCCTCGAAATTGCAATGCAATTCTTAGATGACATAGTGTATGCCGTGACACAATGGCTGGTGAAAGGAGGAAAATATAAGTGCAGGAATCAAATGAATGGGACACTGGCAATGTTTTTTTTTTGCTGAAATTTATCACGACCGATACGAATAAAAGTTCGCGGTCGGTGTAATGAGTTGTTGCGTGAAATGATGCACGAAGTTCCTAGATTCCACCGGTGGAACCAGCGCAGGATTATCGGTTGTTCGTCGAGAGATATCGGCAGTCTAGGCGGGACAGTGCGCGCGTGCCGCGTTTATCGGATCGGCAATGAGAGAACTCCGTTGTACGATATATATGTATGAATATCCACGATACATCAAGTCCGAGCTGTCCGGCACCGATAATCTCGGACTGAACGCGGCCAGTATCGATTTTCGACACGTCGAGCAACACTAAATTGACCATAACGCCGCGCGTCTAGAGACGGCCTGGTAAGTTCGCAACGGCTCGCGAACGGTGATTGTTAACGGGTCGCCTGTGAGTTAATATTAGCACAAGGTTTTTCATACCGCTCCGGTTCCGAGCGAGATTGTATATGCGGGGGAAAACACGCGAGCTAATAAGGGCATAGTTTAAACTATGGAGACCGTTAGTCGGCAGAATTTCCTGGCACAGCCCTTTATTCCGGTTCGCGAAAACGAATCCGGGGGACCTCTTCGTTCGCTTTGATCGCGAATTCTCCAGCGACCAGAATCGATCCGTCGCATACAGGCTGTGCCAGCGAGCTATGCCAACCAATTACAATTACCAACTTCTATGTCGATGTTGCAAATTAAACTGCGAGAGAGGGGAAAAATCGAACGGACGCGAGAACAAACAAAATCCTCATTTCTTAAATGTTGCACCATCTTTCAATGCATTTATCGGTGCAGTGGTCTTTTGGTCTCGCACCGATATAGCGGGCAATGTTGTGGCGGCGACGGCTCTCGAGCTTCGGCCACTCACAGCGGTGGTGTGGGTTGTTCCTCTGACTCCAAATTGTAAGGTTGGCACTGACTCGTAATGAGAATTTACTGTATACCGTAATTAATTCAGATTTTTAAGTAGGACATCCTGGTTGCAAAAAAATAAAAAAGAAGAAGCGAATAAATCGTTAGCGTCATCCACGAGGACGATGAAGCAAGTACCTTGAACCTCAAAAATTGCAGCTGGAAAATCCCCGCGATAAAAATACCTTCGACTAATTCTCCATATAGAAGGAGAGACAGAATTTTTTAATAAATATAAAAGAGCACTGGAGACCCGCTGAGAAGGCGAAACAAACAGCGGCTTGTTTATAAACGTTCCGAGGCACAACACCGGGTTGAAAGAAGTCAAAAAACATTTCTGGCAGTACGTCAAAAAAACGAGGAACGATAGTCGCTCGCGTTGGAACGCCGCCGCGCCGTAAAGTCCCGGTTTTATTGAAGCGTCTCGCCACCAAGTTGTTTTTCCTCGCGGCATGGGCGTGCAAAAGCGAAACGGTAAGAAGTATCGCGAGATTCCCAACACCTTTCTCCGCGAAAGCAGCACGCGATCCGCCGCCGGAGAACATGGTATAAACGTGATAATAAAAATTCGCAGACCTTGTAATAACGTAGCAGGCTGCTAGAACCGATATCAAGGCAGCGATCGCCAACACCAACGCGGCGACGTGGAGCGGCTTCACGCGGCTCTGAAGAAGCTGATCCGACTCCTGGCCACCGGCGATCGGGCCTGGATCGGGCTGGATCGGGCCCATTATGTTCCGATCCGAGGATAATCCGTTTAAGGAACCTTAACAGAAAATACATCGTTGAAAGGTGCATGCAATCTTTCGACCGTAGCTGATTTGCTCTGTGCGACAGTTGGGAGTAGATGTGGAGGCTTTGTACGTGTCTAATAGGTTGCGATGCAACGTGGTGGGGATAGACACACCCTTGGGGCGGTACCAGAGCGCGACACTACGGAGGAAATGCTGTATTACAGTTTGTACCTCGTACTTTGTGATATATTCATTTATTTATTTGTTGGTACATTTTCTTGTTGGGCAAGCACGATGAAAATAACTAAAATACGCTTTGTATTCTCATTCTGATGTATAGACTGCGGACTTGATGCACTTATGATCAAGTACAAAACAATACAAATATTTAAAGAATGTAAAAATGTTGTATCAACTCGTTACAATTAAGGGAAGAAATAAATGTTTAGCTCCCATATGTCGCAATTAATGCAAGTCTAATTTTGCATAAAAATCCGTAGTCTACTAATGTATTTATCACTTCCTCTTTCTTTCCAATGATTATATTAACGGTTGGAACTCTGGCATCGAATAAAATCGGTCATCCGATGAAACTCCACTGAAATCATGGTTGGAACTGGTTTCATCGTTTTGGTACGATTGCCGAAGCGTTTCGACGACTCGAAATCGCTTGTAGATCGTTTGATTACGAAAGAAAGAGTTCCCCATGGGAGGGGGGAGGGGAGGGGCAGGGTGTTTTACCGGTATAGTCTAAAGTGGTGGCCGCCGCGGGGTCCGCGCTGTCTTTGTCGTTGGTCCACGTGGAGAGGTTCACGTGTCGATCGGCGTTACAGTAGTCGTGGCTGTCGCAACACTTCAATCTGGGCCAGGGCATACGGATCCATGCTGCCGAAGATCGGTCCACGTTGTCTGACGGCTTCGACCTCGTAACCCAGGACTTTGTCTCGCACAACAATGGCGTGGCACCCCTATGCAACCGAGCAACGCTCTGATAAAACGGGCCCCGGCACGATAAAGGTCCGTGACCCCGCCTGATAGTCATTTCACGCGAAAACGTTATAACCAACTAGTACACTCTCTCGCAAAAGCGAAAAGATTTATTCGTCAATTTGTTCGGACTATGCACGATTTTCCGTCGCTTCAATTATCTCTATCTCAAAAAGACATTCAACTAAGAACTTGCGTACTATCGTCCTGCAAAATTCTATCAAAATCGAAAAATAATTCTAAAATCTGTACAATCAATTTTCGCGTCGAGGAACATGATCGATCGTTCAAGACGATTCGTTTCGACGAGAGCGAAAATCGTGAGGAGAGCGTTTCCAAAGAGGTCGGCTCGTGTTGTTTGCGAGCGTGTAACTCTGGTAAAAATTAATTCCTCCGCGGTAATCTGGTAATTGATATTCGGTTATCTCCGCGGCGATAATAGCGCCGCGTATTTAATTGGCCGCGTTTCCAAGAAGAGGAAGAAGAAGATAAATAAAAAGTAGAGACGAGCTGAAAAATAAACGACAGTACCCGATATCTTGCCGTGTGTCAGCGTCGTCGTTAGAAAGAATACGTGAAAACCTTTCGTGGCCGATTATCTCGCCAAGGTTATCTGCTTGGACGCGCAGCGTCCGTGAATTTATAGGCGGCGCGGACGTCAATCGTCGGAAACCGGCAAATTAAATCGTTTTCTTGGCAAAACGGCTGTCTCGTACCCGTCGGAATTTATTGGCGAATAACAGGAAAAGGTTAGAGGTCGGGAGCAGCTTTTCACTCGAGATAAGGCTAGCCTTTGCCTCGAATATCTGCTTTGCACGGTTCGACGAATGCTCGATACCGGGGAACGTTGACAGGGGTTACGTTCGGCAGCGATGAGTTTCAGCTACTGTTCAATTATCTCGGAGAAGATGATACAAGAGATTCGATGGCGAAAGAAAATATTGAGCGTCGATAAAATGATGAGCAGAATGCGGGATTTATGCATTTATGAGAAAAATGAACAGCAAAATAAAAATTATTTTCAACCGATTGAATACATTAAGAGAAGAAATAGACGTCTACGTACCCAACTCCTGCATCTTATAATTAATGCAGACAATTTATATTTTGCATAAAAATCCGCAATCTAACGGCGAAGAATGAAAATGGTCACTGATGGACAAATGACTATACACGATAACATCTGCGAAATAGTCGGACAGAGTGGAGACTAGATTTTGATGCAAACAACTGGTGGCCTAGTCATTCGATCGATCATCGGGAAAATAAATTAGTGGTCAAAATCAATACATAGACAGCGGATTTGATGTACTCACGACAGAACGGAGTAGATGCAATTTTAAAATCGATAGAAACGTCGAAAGAACTTCAGGAAATTTCTAAAGAAAAAACGAGTTTTCTGTTAGACTCCTCTTGCAATTGATGTCGAACATTTTTATCTTGCATAAAGATCCACAGCACACGTAAATAAAATATAGATAAATAAAACATTACAGAAAAAATTAATGAAAATTCTAAAGTGACTACCAATGTCCGCCCAGTGTTCCCAATTTAACAAATTACTAATTTTCATACGAACTCGGTGCATCCCCTGGTAGTCGCATTCTCCCCCAATTGTTGATCTCCAGTGAGTATCAGCTCTGTATAACAGGAAAATTTGGTCCTGCAGGTGTCAACTCCAGCTTCTTTACAAGCCTTGCTGGTACACACGCATCTCCTACCTGCGAATAGCAACAAATTTTCCAGATTTTCCTGAGTAACAGGCTCGCGTGTCGTATACGCGATCCTTTGTTCTCCTCATTATTTTTTCATTGTGTTGTGTGTGTGCGCACAACGAAAAATAATTTATCTTGAACCATGATCGTTCTTTTGCGTCACGCTGGCGCACAGTAGCCTAACATGCGATTCTAACTCAGCGAGATTATATTTACTTAAACGTTTATGGTCGTAATTTACTTGATTCCATGAGTAAGCAAGCTGGAAGAATTAGACGCACGAAAGACAATTAATGTTCCAATTGGCATCTTTTGGAAACTGTTCATATTAGGACTATATTATTCTTTATGAGAATATGAGATTAGAACTATCAAATGAATCAAAACTACACATCCTAGATTAATATAATGGGGAAGAATATAATCTTAAATTCTTGTAAAAAATTAACTGTTAACACTAGAACTACTAATTGATTCAGAATTACTTTTGATTATTTATTAATTAAGCCATAATTTTTAGATTAATATAACGAGGAAGAATATTGAAGCACTTTCTGACGCCTCGATTCATTTATTTGCAAATGTTCAATAAATTAACCGGCTATAATCGAGGCATAAATTGCACGGACTATCTCTGCTGGAAAATAGATGTGCCTACAAGGACGTCACTTTTGAATTTTTCCACGGTCAGAAATACATTTTAAGGCGCCATGCGACTGCGTTTAGATCGCGCGATATCCCGCGGATAAGGTGGCAGAAAAATCGCCTACCTTTCCCGGCGGAAACCGGCCGACTCACCTTCCACGCAGCTCGACAGACAAACCAGGAGCATCAGGAGGAAATGTATGCAGATTGCCGGCTCGATGCCCGATCGATCGGAATGCATGCCGGGTGCCTTGGCCGGGACCGACCGCTCCGGGTATCACGAAGCTCCTCAATAATGAAAAGGATCGGCTAGGAATCACTTAGCACGGCGAGCACCGGACAATTTCATTGATAAGGGACTCTCTTCGGAGAGCAGGTTCCGTCCTCTATTTCTTGGCTGCTATCTGGCCGAGGGTCGCTCGGAACGCGCGCAAAACTTGCAGAAGACACCGGTGCGTGTTATCATGTTGAAAGACCGGCCGGTGCCGAACGCAGTAACGATTCCAACGAAGATTACACGATTAACAGCCGCCCCTGGAACCTGTCTCCCGTTGACGAAGGACCTGGACCGCGTCTGGAGTATGGAAACAGGTCCTTTTCCCCGATAAACGGCGATTACAGATGCACTCGAAATTCATGATTTCGCGGATCATATCCACCTTTTCGCAAACGAAATTCACCCTTCCGCGAAGTCGGATTCGCACAACTTTAAATCACGACAAAGTACGGTGTTATTTCATTCTCGAGTCACCCACGTGACGAATTCGATTTGCAAAAGGATACATTTGATCCGTAAAAGGTGAATTTGGTGCGTGTGAAATTAATTTGGTGTGCAAAACCTGTATTATACCGAAGATGCGCCGGTTGGAATTCCAGGAGACCGAAGAAGACACCAGGAAGTGAATCGAGCACAGAATCGCGCGACTGACAGCCGTAGAAGTCGCGAAAACACCGCGTGTTATCTGCGTAAAGGACTATTTGAAAATGCCTAAGGAAGCTTGAAGAAACAGCAGCCCGCGTGGGCTTCTCTAATTTTAGTACCTCCCACTGGAAGAGCGTCCTTCTCTCTCTCTCTCTCTCTCTCTCTCTCTCTCTCTCTCTCTCTCTCTCTCTCTCTCTCTCTCTCTCTCTCTCTCTCTGTTTCCATCTTTTTCTCCCTCTTCAGAATCGAGTTTATCTTTGTCTGACTAACCGCGTACCGTTTCACGAATTTACTCCTATACCTATTTTAATTCCGTCATCGGTGACATTTGTTCCGTCGCGTAGTTGTGTCGCCTCATGGAGACACGTAATGGGCCCCTCCAGCACGCTTCTTTCTCGAAACGAGCGTCCTCCTTTCCGTACCGACGCAGAAACATGGACCCGAACACCGGGACCAGGCCAGAAGGAATTCCGAACGATGTATCTCCAACATCGGAACATGGTGGGACATATTACGAGCCTGGTCATCTACGCTTAATGAGCCTCCAGCGGATTGGAGTGACGAGGACCTCGGCGGCTGGACCTCTTCATTTAGCTGCGCTCGTGAAAACTGATTCGATGGATTTTTAGTATGATCCTCTGCTGAAGGTGCAGCTCTAAAAAAAAATGCTAATTTAGCACTGGGTTTACAGAGCACTAAAAATTTCACATTACTTTATATTAATGAGAACGTGTCTATCCAGTTTTTAGCCATTCTTTTTACAATATATACTCAAAGAGAATAATTTCTCGTGAGTGCGTCTTCGCCATCTCAATAATCGTATATTAAGAATATTAGAACACGTCATTTTGACGCGACCCGTAAACCTAGTGTTAATTAGACAGATGATTAGGGAGGAGTGCTTGACGTGAAGTTACATTCATTGTATCTGCTCCATTGATTATCGGTAGACGGCGGACTCCATCAGTATTTAATACGGAGTATCCTCAGTGGGCGTGGCTTCGTTGCTCTCGATTTAAGAGGAACTAAAACAGTCTATGCTCGCAATGAACTATTAAAGAGCCTTAGGAAGGGGTGGCTTCATTGCTCTCGATTTGGAAGAAGTCAGAACAGTGTCCCACAAGACACTCTTGTATTTTTATTTAGAGGATGTCCGGAGTGGGCGTGGCATCATTGCTCTCGACATGGAAGAAGGCAGAACGGTGTCCCACAAGGCAATCTTGTATTTGTATTTAAAGATTGTCCGGAGTGGATGTGGCTCGATTTAAGAGGAACTAAAAGAATCTATGTTCGTAATGAGATATTAAAAAGCCTTGAGAGGGCGTGGCTTCATTACTCTAGATTTTGAAGAAGCCAGGACAGTGTCCCACAAAACACTCTTGTATATGTATTTAGAGAATGTTCGGAGTGGGCGTGGCATCGTTTCTCTTGTATTCCTATTCAGTATAGAATATCTTGAATCTAATGTATAAAAATGTAGTGTATAGGTTGCATGTCTTACAAATTGCACCGATACAGTCCGGAGGATCAACGTCCACAATGTGAACATCCTGGGATTGAAGGAGCAGAGAGTTTCCCGCGGACAGGAATACTCTCGGAAAAATCGTTGTACACGATGTTGTTGCGGTTAAGGTCTTATCCAGGCGACTAATTGCTTTTGTCCTCCGCTTCTTGCGTTTCCTCTCGCCGGCGTAATTCTCGCCGACCCGCCCCGTGTTCGCAATTTATTCGCGCTTTCGCCGGGTCGCGCCGGTCTTTTTGCGTCTCCGACGAGGTCTCTTAAAGCCGGCCGATTTATTGGGACAACAGCGCGGACCCGTGTACGCGTTTACGCAGCCACGGGACACATCGGCGACGACGGCTTCCAGATGCAGCCTGCAGAAGCCTTTGATCGCTTCCAATCAGCGAGACTCGCGAATTACGATCGCCGATCGATTCCACTCGATTTCGATAACCAATCCTCGCTCTCTTTAAAAGTCGGCGAAATTGTCTCCTACCGATATCTGTCAAGAAGTGCCGCTGTCGATACCGGCGCTAGAAGTATTGATAAGTTTACTCGTTCTTCGTCCATGGGCAACGCGAAGTGCAAGATAAAAATTGTTTGCATCAGTTGCAAGAAACGATTATTAAAATAACAATTTTGTTGCTTATTTTTAGACTGCCGATTTTATCAATTTATGATGGAAGCGAGTAGCTGCAACTCCAGACAGTAGACAGTTTAAATGAATTGAAGAGTGTCCATTTTTTTCCACCGATTACAATTGTTGAAAAAGGAGAAGAATTGTTAGGTAGCTCCTGCTCCTCGCAGCAGATGCAGACAATTTCTGTTTTGCACAAAGGTCCCCACTGTAGTCGTCATCGTTTCTACAATTGTCTCCAATGTTTCACAACATGGTTTTCCTGTGCAGAGGGTCTCGAGGGGCGCGAACTTTTGCAACGATGAAGATAAGCAGCATGTACGTTGTATAATACAATGAGTTGGCTGGTATACTTTGATTAAACTACAAATCGGATCGTAACCTCCTTTCATAATTCTGTTTCAATTCTCTTTTCCAACTAAACACTCGGATTCTATCGCTCCGATCTGAATGTGCATGATTGTGCCCAGTGAACGCTGATTATCCTGTACAAGCAGGACAAATTCGTTGATCGATATCTTAATGAATCTATAGATTAACCGATAATAGCACCTCTGTATGCTTCATCGTTTCGGTGAACGTCTGGCGTGCTTAATTCGCATTTTTGCTGGCCGTGGCGCTTTCAAAGATACTCCAGCCACGTTTTCTTTTTATTTCTCGAGGCCCCTCATCGCCGCGCGAAATATCCTGTAAATTCGGCCGATTTATTGGAACAATAACGTCTAGACTGTAAGCACGTTCGTATCTCTCGTTGATATACACCGGGTCGTCCAGATGTAACCAATCTTTGACGGGACAGGGAACGAAACGGGAGAAGCACCAAATAGACACGCTCTCTGTCTCTCTCACTCTCTCTCTCTCTCTCCCTCTCTCTCAAGCAACGGCGGAGACGATTCCGATTTTCTCTCCTTTTTCGATGAACGTCTCGAATGTCTCGGACGAGGTGTAAAAAAAATTAGTCGGTCTTTGCAAGAGATAGTCTCGCGATCGGACGTCTCAATCGCGCTCGGCCAGTGCGGTGGCATCCTCTCCAGTAACGGCAGACGAGAGCTTAATTCCCGGCTCGGTTTCCTGTCCGTGCAACATTAAGCAGAGCCCCGCTGGTTGCGCATTTCTTTATCGTCGTCCGTCGAGTGACAGTAAAAGCTGGCCTGGGTTATCGGAATGACACTTCGTTACAGTCGAACGAGGTCGCCGCCAGTCTGCTCCCGTACCGCTTCTTATTGCGCGCGGCGCGCTGCTGTCGCTCGATCGAGTGGCCGCCGTAAAAAGATTTACAGGGAGCACAAGGATTTCTTTCACGCGGCTAATTTATTGAAATGTATCGCGATCGGCCGCGCTGCGACGACGCGATTCCGATCGAGCTGGCGAGCGCTCGATCTCCGAGCACGGGCGTATCAACCTCCTCGTAGGCCCCTGGCGATCTCCTATCGACTTTAAAACTCGTCCCTTTCGAAAAACAATAAAATTTGGTGTCTAGATCCTCTCCCACGGTTTTTCTCAGTTTTGTGAGACTCGAACCAGACGTTATGGGATCTTTGCCCTGGATTGCGCCTAGGTGCAAGTTTTTGGAGCAAACAATGCCCCAGATGAAGAATAAACGCTCCATTTTAAGAATTTGACATTGGTAGCAGGAGGAGAGTATCTATTTTGCTTTTCTTTGATTTGTGAGAAGCTAGAGCTCCATAGGGCAATCTGTACTTGTACCGAGTGCAGAGCGTCCTCAGTGGGCGTGGCTTTGTTGCTCTCGGTTTGAAAGGAACCAAAGCTCTCTAGACCCACGAGGAACGATTGAAGTGCTTTCTTTAGATGTGGTTTCATCGAGCAGTTCATGTCCATGATTTGTATAAAGTGATCTCGATAGGCGTGGCTTCGTTGATGTTGATTTAAATGAAACCAAAACAGTCTATACTCGTAATGAGATATTAAAGAGCCTTCAGTGGGCGTGGTATTGTTGCTTTCGATTCAAAAGGAGCCGGACCAGCCGGTGCCCATAATGAGCGATTAAAGTGCCCTGAGTAACATTTAACGCTTTTATATGGTCCATAGCCAACACAGTGCTCCAAAAAACGTCCCACACTCAAATCTGACACGGTGTCCAAGTCATCTAGCAAACAAGACGGCTCCACCGAGCGTCTCAACCGAAGATAACATTTTTCTCGTCGCTCTTCAAGATGCGTTCGCTGTCGATCCGCAAGCACCAAGACCGTTCTCGTTGGCATAATTAGCGCGTGGATTAAATCAGCGACTCAATCGTGAGAACTGGGGTTCCTCGAGTGTGAAACTCGAAGAGGCCCGTTCGCTGCCCGGCTTAAACGGGTGTCTCGAGCGAACGAGCGCGTTGCAGCGTGGGATTCGAGGGAAAAATGAAAGAGAAGGCTAACATATAACGAAAACATATCGCACACACCTGAATATTCTTTATTCGTCGAGGTTTTCGCGAGAACGCCACGCCGCCGTGTGCGGTGCGCCTGACGAATCCTATGCTAATGGGACACCATTTTCCACTCCCGTCCTACGCAGCTAATTACAGACACACGAACACACACACGCACGCGCACACAACGGTCATACACCGGTGCGGAAATGTCAAACGTGTATCGGCTTTTCTTTCGGTGCATATTAATCCAGTGCGTCCCGACGCCAATTAAAAATACGATTCGATCAGATACCGCAGCTACTTTTAAACCGCTGACGCCATGCGCGCGGCATGGATCGGCATCTAATTTTCTAATTGACATCATCATCACAGCCAGTAGTTGCGCGAACAGGTAGAATTAATATCGAACGGTAAACTCATGGCCGATTTCTTTCACCTTTAAAGCGAGTGCAAGCTTCATCTGGAGCATCGATCCCCGATCGATCGTCACGCAGAGGATCGACAGACGAACGTTCATGTTTCTACGGGTTCCTCTCTCTCTTCCACGAAGATCACCGCGATTAATCGCTATCACGGGATCGATCTCGAGATGGGGAGCAGAATCGAAGGGGAAGACGAATAGTTCCAAGAGAGAAAGGGACGGGAACTCGCGATTGTCCTTTTTAATTAGCCACCGATCTTCTCCGTACCCGGCCCGGTACAGAGAACGTGTCTTCTTAATTGTTAATGGGAGCTACGCCCAGCCCGGAACGAGTTTCGATCGGCTGCCCTATGCTCCCAAATCGAGCCAACCTTTAGGCAGAGACTTTCAAATGTACGAAGTTTCATTTACAATTTGTGCTCAACGAACTGTTCCGATCCAATCTCGTTGCGTTCTCAAATTTTCCTTGGACTTGAAAACAATTAACCATGCGGCAATGAGTAGACTGCGGGTCTTTGTGCATTTATGCACATTTTTAAAACACAAGAAAGCATGCATACTAACATACATGTACGACATCTATGGTTACCATAATGAATTTTCTAGATGACAAATTGATTTTGTAATTGGTCTTCCTCATCCCTTATAAAATAAACCACGAAAGGAATTGTAGCAAAACCAAATAATATATTTTTCAATCGCGTAAATGATTTCTTGAATTTTATGCGTGTACCATAAATGCTCAAAAATCTGCAGTCTAGAAATAAGTACATTAGCTAGTGGACTGCGAATTTTATGCATTTATGAAAAAAAATGAGAAAATCCTATTAATAGGCTTCCGGTAGATAAAGTGTCGAGAAAGAAATTGAATTTTCATTTCGCCCTAGTTTTTTGCAGTTCAGAAAGTTTGTATTTTGCACGGAGATCCGCAGTCCATGAGTTATTCGTGCCGATTAAAGACTATACCCTGTGCAGAACAACAACAACACGAGAAAAGGATCCAGACAAATTCTAGACATGATTCTAGAATTTATCGATCCGTAGCGTTAACAGCCGGTATATGAAAACAGTCTTTTGGATCCATTTCGTCCTAGGCAACGTCGCGATGAAACGTCTCGCCGAACCGGTGTGCGTATTTAGTTCATCGACTGCATTTTTCTAAGGTGCATGTCCTCTAACCGTGCAGAAGCAGCTACGAGCGAAGTAATGACACAGATTGCGATCTCTCGCGAGCGGGCCGGCGGATGTTTATGCAAATCTGCGCTTTTACCGGGCAATTTACACAAACTGCTGGGCGAGCAGAAGCGATTTAGCCTCTCGAAGGCTGCGGCCGTCCTCCGAATAAACATCTCCTGGTTAATCTTTAGCAAATTTGTTATGCTGAATTTCAGATAAACATCCTCGGCCCGGTTTAAAGCGAGCAACAGTGTCGCGGTCGATGCGAGATCCTCGGGTGACGTGGTGTGGAATATACGCGCGGCGACGGCCATAATCTCGGTTGAAATCGTCGCTCATTTGGCCGCGACTGCTAGCCGCGATCGGGTCGTTTTATATCCGTTACCGGTCGTTACGAGCGACCGCGTAAAAAGATGCGTTTATCGTTAATGCCCGGCGTGCCATAATCGCGCGGTCTGTTAGATCAAAGCTCGGCCGAGGCGGCCACTGTCTTTCGGAGGACATTACGCCGCGTAATTCCCGACGATCATCTTGCGAGCGACTCCTCCAACTCCGAACGTCATCGTTGTCTTCGGGCCGACATAATCGATCCGTGAAAACGGGACGCGGGGGCTTCATGCGACGACAGGCGCTGCAATATAAATCAATGCACACGGGCCTCATTATCGTCGCCGCGAGATTGGACACGGATCATCGGTGATCCCCGTCCCTGAACCTAATCGGCAGAGACGGGCATCCTCGTTTTGCCCGCAAACTAGTTTCCCTAGGACTGCTCTCTATCCCCTTTTTTTCTGGATCGATCGACGCTCGTCGCGAATTAATCGTAGATTAACATCCTACTCGTTAAAACCCCGGTTAGGCTGCGGTTATACTGAACGCGGTTTCCGATCGCGTGCCGAGCGTTTCAATACGTTTCTGATGAAATGCGTGTGAGACTATTGTAAAATCTATTGTATTACGAGAATATGCAGAAAGTCGGAAAAGAAGGAACATCATGTTTCTGTTCGACTCCTCGTCCCGGAAGAATCAGAGGAAATAGAACTGATATTGTTACTTGCCCTTTATTCAGCAACTTAAATTTTGAGTTTCGTCTAGCTCGCGGATTTTATGCAGTCGTGGCAACATTGTGTAGGAGAAACACAAAACAGTAAAATCGTTTAAATAATTTAGGAATATCGTCATATTATTTTCAACCTATCAGTCCTCTTAAGAATGGAGGTAAATGTCTGTATTAGTCTATTGTGTTACAATGGTCCTCAATGTCTACCTAGAAAATTTTTAGTTTGCATAAAATTGTGTCCATCCACTGTGCACAAATTCAGAGTACAGTCATTTCTCTATATATGTCACCGAGGCCTGAATGATAAACGTCGCGGAATTATTCCCACTACGGGGTTATACCCCGTGAGAGGCCACAAAGCTCGATAGACCTCGGACGCCGAGGAGTGTAAACATCACACGAATCGGGTATATCTCCTGAACGATACACGACGCTGGCAAGACCCGTGTTGTTGACATATATCAAGAATTCATTGTACTAAGCGTCTGCAAGAGTCTCTAAAGCATCGAAACCTCGTTGAAAGGAGCGCGTGGATCAGTATAACCGCGCCCTTAATCGCGCATTAACATCCTCCTCGTTAACCCGTCCCTGATTACGCGGCGAATGATGAAGCGCGAGTAGTGTAGGCATATTATAATTGGAGATTCGATTCAGGTTCACGCTGATAGATACTCACTGAGATGATTGACGGCCGGCTGGGATGCGATTACGAACATTTTTCTGTGCGACGGGAAAAACTCCGACGTCGGTATTATACTTATCGATACCTCGTTCTGGTCGCTTCCTGGACGACTGTCGCGGTGGTCGGTTTGCCTGTTGGCGTGCGCGTTGTGCGCTAGTGGTACACCTTGAATATTATGTCTGCAATTACTGACTATGTAGCTGCTCACCTGGGCACCAAAAAAGGAATCGGAAACACACCCTTAGAATAAATGAACGGCCCTGATCAAGCGAGCTACACGAAAACTGCTTACTACATGGTTTTTTTTTTGCGGATCTAAGAACGACGTGCATGGGACACATACATAGAAGCTAGGGACAACTGGGTAATTTCGAAGACAACGAGACGCTTTCAACTAACGTTTTATAGTCCCAGGAAGACGGCGGCGACCGGAAAAAAGTTCGCGCCGCTTAAACACGTAGTGCTTATTCGGACTCGTGTGACGAGGATTTGAGGCACAGTCGACTAGATACGAATGTATACTAGACCCGCAATACATAGAGATTTGCTATGTCTGCCGGGAAATTATTAAGTAGTTCTCAGCATTGAAAACTACGAGAAAAATAATTCAATTCCATTTTTATAATACACGAGGTTAAAGGTGGTGAGTAGAGGGGGTTACAAGTTCGTGTTTTTATACTGTATGAACTTAAGCTTGGAAATAATACAGCAAGTGCAGCAAAGCGCTAGAGGATTTCGTGAAAGACTAGCACAACAGTGGTTCAAACTAGAAATCGAAAGTGTTATGGGACTTTCTGATAGGACCAATTGCAGATATTTTCTCATAGGAAAAAGGTATGTAGCTGTTTGTTTCGATCTTGATACGAACAATTTCACTTTTTAGCTACAAGGGGCCACACCACTGTGTGGCAATATATCACTTATTGTACCATTTTTGTACAACATTGAATGAAAACTTTTAAAAGTTACTACAGCAAATATACAAAATAAATCGTTTTCAATGGAAGAACAAGAGAGGATAATGACACATAGTTCGAAAAGAGGGCTCAGTGGGATGACGCATGGTCCTAAAATGATGACACAAAGCCATTGTAGCGTACAGTAGCGAAAAGATGACATAAAGCCACTACAGTAGCATACAGTTGCTAAAAGATGACAGAAATGACGCCACTGAAGTAGCGTACAGTAGCTAATAGATTTTAGAGAAAGCAATGGATCTGGCTGAAGACGATGTTGAGCTAAAAGCAGTAACTAGTTTGCATCTAAATCGAAGATTTTTAAGCCAACGAAAGTATACAGGCTTGTAAAATGCAGATACACGTGACGATCTTTGCGAAGTGGAACAAGCTGGAATGTCTTTGTGCTTGAGACCCGGACGGACTTTTTCCGGTGGCGAACGCATTCGAACCGCTTACCGAAGACACGATAAACACAGTGAGTAAAGCAACGCCCAGCCAGAAGTACCAGGCTTCCCAGAAATGACGCGGTGGCCGTCTTTGCACTAGGAGGCAACACTGGTTGTTGCAGCAGCAGTAGAGGCAATATTTGTCCGCGGTGCAGGCGTACGGTTTGATCGGTTCAGTGCTGTCGTCGCTGATGTTCCTGAAATCCGCGCTGCACTCGTAATACAGCCGCGCCATGTCGCGACTCGTGCATCATCCGGCCCCCGATGATCGCCGAACGATTGAAATGAACGGGAACGGTCACGAGTGATTTTTCCGTGAAGAAACGGCTAAGCAGCAGCGGTACGGATCGATGGAGCCACCGCATTGAGTCACGGAACGATCTAAAAAAATCGTGTTATTTTCAGAATGCATCGCGACGCCGGCGCCGCTTAATTTACGGCCCCAGACACCTGTTCCCCTCACTTACCAGGTTGGTGACATGCGACCGACACGCACAACGGTCCTCGTTTTCGTCCAACGAAAGAAACCGACGCGGGAAAACGCCGCGTTCGACTCGGAGACCGGCTCGGGGACAACTGTTTTGCCGCTCATTTGTCCGTTCGCCGTTATCAACGAATGGACAGAATAGGCTCGAAATAATCGATAAAACGAGCCTAGCATGTCCTTATTCACACGCGAGCCCCAATCGATACGCTAAACGGCCTAGCTTCGCGAATTTGTCCTGCCGGGACAGACGAGGTCAGGAGACACTAAAATTCGAATTTCCATTTACTTCACTAATCTATCTTCAATCTAGCTCATCGAGGTCAACAAACAGCACCAGGAAATCTCGACGACAATGGTCGCTAAACAAATGAAACTAAAATACGGAGCTGTGGCCTACAAAGGGGGCAAACAGTGCTCGAATGAAACTCGTGATCATCAGTCAGGAAGTTTATTACAAAACTCATCTACAAAACGCATGTTTGTACAACGAATACCTGCGTTCAGGACCACGACGATGAACACAGTGAAAGTCTTTATATTACAAATATAGCATAATATCTGACGAAGGTGTAGTACGAAGAATGAAATTAATATTGATTGGAATCGTGTGGGGGTGGCGGAGGTGGGGGACCTCTTGGAGGGAAAGGAGGTCGGAATTGAGGTGGTGGAGGTGGAGGAGGACCTCCTTGGGAAACGGGAGGAGGTGGTGGATGTCTCCAGCCAGGTGGAGGTCTTGGTGGCGGAGGTTGGAACTGTCCAAACTGTGGGGGCGGTGGTGCTCCTGTTGAAGAAGGTGGTGGAGGTGGTGGAAACTGACCTTGAGGAGGACCACTGACTCCCCAATGAGGGGGTGGAGGTGCCATCATTCTGGGAGCCGTTTGTTGTGATTGAGATGTCGGTACTGGCATTGGAGGTAATGGGGGTGGCATTCCAGGGGGCAGAGGAGGATGGGCTGCCATCGACATGGGAGGCAACGGAGGTGGAGGAATGCTTGATGGAGGAAAACCGCTGGATGGGGGTGGTGGAACTGGGGGAGGTGGAGGATGCCCCATTGGAGGTCCTGGTGTTGAAGGTGGAGGCGGGGGTGGAACCACCATTCCGTGATGCATCACATGATGCTGAGGATGATGGGTCGGTTGATGAGCCGCTGGGTTGGAATTTGGCATGGGCGGCGGCGCCAATGGGGGTGCGTCCGCGAACAGTTGATGGGGTCTGTCGGCTTGGCTCAGAGGATTTTGGGCAGCCAATAATCGCTCTGCTGCGCTGCCGTGCCTTTCGCCCTTGGCGTCGCGTTTGAATGCATAGGACACCGAGATGGGTCTGTTGCATAAATATTGCCCATTCATGGCCTCTATGCTGGCATCCGACGCATCGAATGAGGCAAAGTTTATGAATGCAAAACCCTTGGAGTTCCCTGTCTCGGGGTCTCTCATTATCTGAAACAGAAGTAGGGTTTCATATTTTTGATACAGGGGTAAGTATTAGAGATGCATTACCTTTGGTGTTTGTAGGATCACTCCGAATGCACTGAAGGTATCGTACAGTAGTTTTTCATCCACCTCTGGATCAAGGTTTCCAATAAATATGTTGGCCCCCACATCTAGGTTCTTTTGGTGAGCACTTGCTTTGTTCACTCTGATTGGTTTCCCATAAAGTTTGATCATGTTCATTATTTTTATGGCGTAGTCTGCATCCTCCTCTCCCATGAACTCTACAAACCCATAGCCTTGATGCATTTGGGTCACCCTGTCCTTGGGCATGTGGACATTGACTGAAACAAATTAATTGTTAATTTTTAAGTCAGCATTTTAGAACAATAAATAAATAAATAATATTAAAACACGTACCCACTGGTCCTGACTGAACAAACAGTTCCCACATGAGGGATTCTGTAACTTTGTCGTCCAGGCCACCCACGTATATCGTAGCATCTGAAAAAGAGAGATGTTTTATTTATAAACACCTAATATATCAATCGAAAATGGAAAAATCAATGTTTATGTACAGGTAACCTAACACGACTTAACATTTTTTTATTATTTTACACTGCGAAAAAATAACTATACATAAAATTAGATATAATTAATATTGAAAGTGTAAGAAATTGTTAGGAGTTTGAAATATATGTTGTAGAAAATATATATACCTTGGTTACGTTCGGCAATCGGGCCGGCCGCCATATTTTTCGCTAAACTAACGTCTGTGGTTACGAATTTTACGGTTAGGTATCGTTGGTAACACTGGATCCTAACTTATCACTAGGGAAACGTTGTTACCAACTCATTTAGGACTTGAAACATTCTTCAGGTCTCTACCAACTTAACTCCTAACGTAAAAAATCATCTTTATTTCAACATGTATTAATATAAACAGAAAATAAGGAGGATTTTACAACAATACACGATTATTCTTACATCTATGATCTCTTAAATAAGAATATAGCATTTATTTAAGTCTTATCATTGCACCATTGGATACGTTCATGTAGCACTAGTTCCTTGAGCTTCTTGGGTTGCTGCAAATTAAAATATTTATAGTTTCATGAAATATGATAATTATAACAATTACGTACCTTTGTAAGAGTACTCTAATGCAGTTGCAATAGTCCTCATGTCTCCCTCAATACTACGTGCCCAATTTTCTGCATCCCCAATTTCTTTCAAAGCACTAGAAAATGATTCCACCAAATTCAACCACGATTGTGTCTGTTTAGCAAAATTTGTTGCACTGTGCTGCAACTGCTTAGCCTCTGCATCCAATTTTTTCTGATTCAAGTATGCCTGGGCTACTCTGCACCATAAAATATTTACATGATCAATATGCACCATACATAAAATGGCACCCCATACTCACCCCACATTTAAATGATCGACAAGAGCCTGCGTCAAATTACTAGCAGCTTGTACAGCCTCTTTTCTCTTTTGTTCTGTCAAAACAATATTACTCTTAGCACAAGTTCTCAGTGACTACAAAAAATACAATTCTACAATGATTCGCAAGTTACCCTGCCTCTCTTTTCTTGCCGTCTGTTTACTCTGGTGCTCTTTAATAATCGCAGACAACATGTTTGTTAATAAACAAATAGAACGGTCTGTCAAACAGTCTACAGGTTACATTTATCTTAAATAACATTCTGGTTCTTTATTATAATGTATAGTTGCCACCACCAAACAGAAACTCCCCAAACTGAACGGACGTTAATTCCCCAAGGATGTAAAAATATATATTACAACAATTGCTGAGCTATCCATTTGTTTATTGATCTGGGATGAAGTGCGTATCGATTCATCAATTTAATAATTATTTTAAACCATGGATTTCCTGTAAACATTGGTTCGAAATGCTAATGCGAAGGTTCGTGTTTCGGTTTAAGTCCCGAGTTAAGTCCTCGCGGTCCTCCGTGTCCTCCGAGCAAATAAAGATCATCGAAACGTTCCAGAGGAAGCTGTTCTAATAATAAATAGTGTGTCACCGATTCCACCAAGGTTTGGACAAAATTCGAAAAAAATGTGCACTGGCACAGTTCCCCAGAAGCTCAGTGTTGTCCATCAGATGGCGGTGTCCGAACATTATTAAGTTCTGGTGTACGGAGCAACGAGTATGGCGACCAGTTCTCGTTGGTGTAAAGTTTACCTGTTGATAATCGAGTCGAATTCAGCCTTAAGCAAAACCACAGAATTCCTCCGACTGTAACGGGGCGTATCGCCTCCGGCAGACACCTCGTTCGACACGCAATTCTGTTCTAATGAGGTGGTTAACACTTTCATACAGAACTAGTGTAACCAAACGATGCACCAGAATCCCAAGAGCACGAAAATTAGGGGAGAAGTGCTGTCATTGCCTGCACCTCTAGCATAAAGGTCGGCGTACGATGGTTCACCGCGTCACCGGCGCTCTGTGATGGGCCAGATAGTCGAGGACTCGCCAGCGGTTTCATTCACGTTCACAGAGATAAATAAAAATGTAATGTAAATCACGTCTCTGTGTTTACCCGCGGCAACCGACTCCCCTCTACTTTTTCTTTGGAGAAGAACATTTGGAAAATTTTATATCAGAGAATGGCAATTCGCATCACCCTACAATGCGGCCACTCATCCACATTACGTTCACGCCACACACCCGAGGGATACACTCATGATTGGGAAGTGTTTGTGCGGGGTGTCGAGAACGCTGACATACACCATTATGTTGAGAAAGGTAATAGCGCAGCTTTCCATTGCTCCACTCTTCTTCTTATTCTTCCTCTAGTGCTTGTAGACCTCCTTCTAACGCATTTAATCTTTCTTTACAGTGGTTTTTCAACTACACGAAACATTTTCGAAACCAAAGAGGGTGTTGAAGGAACCACCATTCGAGATAAAAGAGTCTGGTTATGCTGGCTTCGAAATTCCCATTCATATCTACCTGAAAAACAAAGATGAGGGAACCAAAAGGATTGAGATTCTGTATGATCTTCAATTGCAACCCAGTGGCCCTGCCATTGCAAACGTGATGCAGCACACTGAAATCATTAACAACCCCTCTGATGAATTCAGGAGAAAATTATTAAAAGGTGGTGGTGTAAGTATTATCCCTTTGAAGCTAGTGACCTTACAAAATTGGTTCGTGCTTCTATGAATCTCCGCATCAAATCTCCGTTTCAAAATAGAAACCCTTATAAGCTGAATTTTCATTTACACTGATTTCAACATGGTAAAACAAAATCTCTACAACTCGAAGCTTATAGTTTTGACTTGTAAGTTTCGAGCCATGCTTCTCTAGACCTTCAGAGATGGAAATATAAATCTTATAAGCCGAATTTTTGTTTACTACACTTTTTATACCATAAAACATAATCTCCACAATTCGTGGATTTTAGCTTCGGCCTTGAAATTTCAGTCTATGTTTCTTTACACTTTTGATTTTTATATCTCTATACATACTATGATTTTTAAAATGCTAAACCTCATTGAATGAAAAATCTCCCCAATCTCATTGTGTGAAAAAATTTTTGCGACTCAAGGATTTTAGCTTTTCCTTTGAAGATCGATTTATTGAGGCTCTTTCGTAGTTTTCCTCTCTCCACAGCTTCCGGCGAAAATTTGTACGAAAATGATTTTTCCGGCAGGTGGTAGTGTCGAGTTCCGAGAATTCAGCCGAGAAAAGCGACACCAAGACTCCAACTATGGTCGGCAAGCCAAAGTTGAGCGGGAGCGAGACGAAAAAGCACAAGACAGTGGAGTCGAAGACATCGAATTCCTTCGCTGAACTGTTCGGCACACCCTTGAAGCCGACGAAGGTGTCGCAGGAGACGAAGAAGCCAGCACAGCCGGAGAAATCGTCAGCTCCAAAGCCTGTGGTCACCGCGGAGAAGTCCGAGAAGGTTGACAAGACCTCGAAGCTGAAGGACTCGCCGCATAAGGAGAGCAAAAAGGAGAAGATCGACGAGAAGAAGGACAAGAAGCTGAAGGACCAGTCGAAGACCAAGAACCGTAGCAAAGAGAAATCGAAGAGGCCTTCTAGTCCGCCGGCGAAGAGTCATTCGAGCCCATCAAACAAACGACCCCCATCCCCGGTGTCCTTGAAGAGACCTGCTAGTCCTTCGGCGCTGCCACCCGCGAAGCGACCAGCGTCGCCGAAGTCCAAGGAGAAGGAGCTGAAGAAGCCAGCTTCTGAGAAAGAAAAAGAGAAGAACAAGGAGAAAGAGAAAACCAAGGACAGCTCGAAGAGCGTCGCGGACTCTTCGAAGAGCGAGAAGAAGAAGGAGAAGAAGAAGCACAAAGAGGACCGGGACAAGGAACGGAAAGACAAGTACAAAGAGGGCGAGCGATCAGCTTCGAAGGAGTCGCTGAAAGTCAGTGAGAAGAAGCCAGAAAAACCCGAGAAGCCAGAGAAAACCGAGAAAGAGAAGAGTCAAGAGTACAAATCGACGAAGGACGGTCGGAAGTCCCCGAAACCTCCGAAAGAGCCAGAGAAGCCAAAAGAAGAGAAGCTGCCGAAGATAGAGAAACCAGAGAAAACTGAAAAGTCTGAGAAGCCGAAAGATGGCAAGAGCGAGAAGGACAGGCAGAAGCACAAGCACAGAAAGAGGGACAAGAAGGACAAGCGGGACAGTAGCAAGGAGAGGGATAAGAAGGAGAAGCGGGACAGGATAAAGACGTCCACGGAAAAGCAGAACCACGTGCCCAATGCTCCCACAGCTAATCCTTTGCTGGCTCTTCTGTCGGAGATGCCGGAGAGGGACAGCAGCGATTCGGCGCCTTCAGTCGACGATGATTCGTTCTCGGAGTCGAAGCCAGTGATCAAGAAGGAGCCGGAGAACTTGACGGTCTCGGAGCCGACGGAGATGCCGAAACCCATGTCTCCAGCGATGCCAACGGAGATTAAGAAGGAGAAGATGGACAGAAGCAAGCGGGACAAGCCGAAGGGCAAGGGCGACGAGAAGGAGATCCGGAAGCGGAAACGGCGGAGCGAGTGCAAGGGCGACGACGAGCACGTGGTGAAGCGGGAAAAGGATCATCGAGGACACTCGTCGTCGCCGCCGTTGGAGCCGGTTTCCTCGAGTCAGTCGCCCGTAGCGGTTGACCAGGATCAGGTGCACATCGCCAAGGAGAAAGAGGACAGGGCCACTGTCGAGCAGGCTGCCGAGAAGAACGTTGAGGTTGAGGCCGAGCAAGTAGCACCCGACTCGACGAACAGTACCCTGGTCGATTCCGACATGGGCGAGCCACCTGTCTTTTCCGAGGACTATGTCTCCCAGTTGAAGGATCTGCAGCAGAAGATCATGACCCTGCAGGACAATCAGGAACTGCAGAGAGTTGTCCAAGTGATCGCGGAGACCGGCCAGTACGAGATCACGAAGAAGACGTTCGACTTCGACCTGTGCGCCCTGGATCGTAGAACGGTGCAACGTCTGCAACAGTTCTTCGCATCGTGACCGTCTGTAGCATAAACAAACACACACACACACACACACACACTCACAGGCATGACATCTCTCTCTTTCATTTTACATATTATTGTTCTATATGTATAAGTCACTAAGTTATTTGAGCTTACAAGAGATTCTTTCAATGGAATATAATGCAGAAGGAAAATAGTAATATATAAGAGACCCCAGGAGAACGTTAGCGGAACAAACGCTAGAACACCTCATCTCTGAAGAGAGAGTGCAATGGAGGGAGGGAGGGACAGAGAGAGAGAGAGAGAGAGAGAGAGAGAGAGAGAGAGAGAGAGAGAGAGAGAGAGAGAGAGAGAAACAGAGAGGCAAGAGACGACGGGTTTTTTTTTCTTTTCGATCTGGGCGCGTGCTCTCGAGTGTTCGTGTTCCTTTCGTTTCTGTCATCTTCGTGTCTGTTCTTCTTCTTTTTGTTTCTTCTTCTGATTTTGTTTTCTGGCTATAATCTTGTCCTCTTTCTGGCATTCGTCGAAACACGGCCGCGGTTGCATAAATTATGCACACGGAAAGGGAAACTTTCGTCGACGATAGGTGTTTTCAAGTCGGTTTTTTCGAAACTCCGGGTCCCTCGACCTTATCGACACGGGATCAGCCTATTTTGTTACACAATTTTTACACGTTTCCAGCACTTGTTACTTTTTACGTTATTTTGTACATAGGTAATATTATAAATACGTATAATATCTGTATAAAGCACAGATCGGGAATTGTACATTTGCAATCGTCGTGTAACATAGGGACAATTTTTACCGTTTTTTCCTCTGGGGAGCATTCTCGGAATGTGTCTACAGTGCATTTACCCACTGTTATGTAGACTCGAAAAAACGAAAACAAAGAAAAAGGAACGTATGATTTTTCTTGTACATTATAACCATTAAACAGACAAACGATGAACGAAAAAAAAACACAGAAAAATATGAAAACGACGATGAGAAAAAAAGTGACATAACAAAAAATAGGAATGGAAAAGACTTTCTCGCGCGCGTTTTTTAAAAAACAGAGAATGTAGGACACGGTGTGTAATCGGGGTCGTTCGCGAGCAAAATTTCCGCGCGTCGCCATTGCCTTTGTAACATATAGATATATTCTTGATATCTCGCGAGGAATTTAACGTAAACGCTAGGGTTCATCCTCTTGAATCAAGAACATCTTGTATTTATTGATATTTTCATACGGGCCGTAATTTAAACGAAACGAACGACCGGCACGTTGGTCATTCGACGATTTTTAGATTCCTTTCTCTTCGGACTAGAAAAAAGAAAAGAAACGAAATGAAAAACGACGTTTGTTTTCGGTCCTGAGACTAATTAGCGCAGCGTATACGCGAGTCCGACGTGTGTAGCGTCTCTAATTTATCAATTGTACAGAGTATTCGCTATAAGTATTAAGCTGGACGATATATAAGTTGCAATTAGGGGTGTAAGCTGACGCACGAGCCGATGAGAACGATGCGTTCACGTTCCTTTCCGAGCTGCAACAGCCATGCACAGTGGAACGAGTGAGAGAAAACAAACTAAATAGAAGAAGCACCGATCGTCTCTATTTTTGAGATCGCGTAAATCGTTTCGCGGTTCCAAGGGCTGCGCGCGCCCGACCACGGCGGAGAATTTTCTTGCGACGGTGTTTCGCATGAGATTCGAAGATTATGTTCCGTTCGAACGAAATATCTTTGTCTAAAGGCGGGAGGGGGAGGGGGAAATAGCCGTTTTGTTCCACCGTGTCATGTTGCCACGCGTTCGAATCACTAGAGCGACGCCTTCGGCAATTATATTTTGACTTATTCGTTCGTTGGCTTGGCCACCCAGCTGCGCCTAATTTATTCCGCATTGTTCGAGTCGCGAGCGAAGTTCCGTTCTCAGCAATTCCGACGGAAGTTGATCGGGGGAAAAAAAACTGAAAAACATCTCCACGTTTCTTTGCCACGTGGACGCGGTCGAAATGGCACCGGTCTCTCTCGCGGAAACGTGAAACGCACGGCGATCGCCGCGCGTCTGTGCCAAGTATTTAGAAACCGACACAGCCGCCTTAGGGAAGACCGTTGCAACGTTTTTTCGTTTGTAGGATCCATCGTTTCTCGCTTTGTAAAAACGTACCTCCGTCGTATAGTTTCACCCTCGACGATTCCAACGCGCGCAGCATCGCGCCCTCCGTACTATTTTATTTCCGAGAGAATCGTCGTGGACGTCACCACGTTTCCCACCTTTCTCTTCTTCGGTTTTTTTCTACTATTTTTCTCGAGCCCGTTCCATGGCTCCGGAGTTCGCGAATCGCCACAGAACGGTCACGATGTCGCGTGCAATCAACACACACACATACACACCAAATAGTCTAATGGTTTTTTGATAACGTTGTTTAGGTGACGAATCGTTGTACAATTCTAGGCGAATAATCATTGGTAGAGACTGTGTATAGTTTTGCAGCGCGTTATTTATTACTAGACTGCGGACTTTCTGCACTTGTGACAGAAATTAATAAGCGCGTTTTAACCCTCCGTCTGCGACCTGGGTCGTTTATGTTCGATATTTATTAAGTTTCTTTCTTTCAAACAAAAATTGTATATTGAAATAGAGACTTCAATGCGTATTCCATAATTTGTTGAGATTTTTTGGAAGCCTAGAACGGCGACAAAAATAGTCGTAAACATAAACGACCCGGTATGGAGGGTTAAAACGCTAAAATGATTTTAGAAATTCCAGATCATCGATACAGTGATTTCTCTATATGTGCCGCCAAGGCCTGCATGATAAACGTCGCGGAATTATTCCTACTATCGCGGGGTATACCCCGTAAGGGGCCACGAAGCTCGAGAGGTCTTGGACACCAAGGAGTGTAAACTTCGCAAGACCGTGTTGTTGACATATATCGAGAATTCACTGTGTACTATTTTCAGCATATTAAAATCGTTAACGAAGAAGACGTACTTTCATATAGTTCCCGTATCTCGCGATTGATGTACAGCCATTTTGCATAAAGATCTGCAGTCTACTACGTCTTGCGGACGAGGTCGGGCGACGTACGACGTAATTGATTTTTTTTTCATTTGCCCGGAATTTTCTGTACATAGAGTGGGCATTAGTATGATGGTCGTCGTCCGACGTTTGCCGGGAGAATTTTTTCGCACGAGCACACCGTTGTCTTTGGTTTCGCGGGATCGACCAGAGCGGAATTGTTTTTTATTTTCTCGAACGTAAGGAGAAAAACGTGATCTACTCGCTAGGGAGGACGATCATGCGAATTTTGTAGGGAAGTTTTTCACGAGAAGGCCTATCGAGCCGAAATACTCTGAGATCAGGGCGTTCTGTCGTTAATCGTGACAATGGAAACGTTCTTTTTTTTTAGATGAATGTTTATACTCTCTACTAATTGTTCGTTGTTTTCGACCGTTGTTATAGTTTGTTTGGTATATATGATTTCTGTATATATACATGATGATGTCCGTGTTTTGGATATACGTGTGTGCTATCTCGTCTTGTTTGTTTGTAGATATTGTGCCCGCGCAGCAGAATATTTGTACATTTGTTCGTTGCATGCCTGAGTTTCGGTCTTCAGAGTGTGTTCGTGTCGGGGCTGCGATAAGCTGTCAATGTTTTCAAACATTTCGAAATGCTGCGTAGCAGTGTGTTGAAGCAGCGGGGCAATATTTGCTGGAGGATCTGCGACACGAGACGCTTATGGCCTTTTCTGGTCATTGATTCCTAATGAGAGAAATTAACAAGCGAATAAAATTGTGCTTTTGTTACTGTTCTGCTGCAGAGACACCAAAGGAACTTTTTAGCTGATTTACGCTCTACAGCTTTTATCGCAGCTCCAACGTAAATGTACTCTTGCAGCGTTCTCACATTGTCCAGTTGGCAAAAGAATATTGATTACCAGACGGTAGAATGGTAGTTCTATACTTTGTCGTGTTACTTGCGTGCTTTACTGTTTGAGTGTTCTGTGCACCTTTGCAAAGACCCGATCACAAAGATGCTTCGTTCGTTTCAAATTGAAAAAGTGCCAGAGCGATACTGTTGGTTTTTTAATTGATCGTTTGGCAGGTTAATTTTTGACTTGGATATGTATTGTTATTGTAACACGCATTCGAATAAACCAGAAGCTTATGACAGTGTGAATTTCAGTATAGTACCAATAAAAACAAAAAGCACATCGAAGAGAGCACCAAAATTGGAATCAGATCGAAACGAGTGACACTCAAACGGTGAACTGCGTAGCGAATCGAATAGAAAAAAATTGCATAATAAAATGAACCACGACAAGATCTAAAACTTACATTATACCGTTCCGTAATTGTCTAATATTTGTTGTCAATCCTGTATTTGTCAATTTGAAAACGCAATTCCAGGGTTGTTCGCATCTCGAGCGTTCACTCCTGTGCGCGTCTCGATCGAATTATGTTTCTTTTCTACTTTTTCTGTGTTTGAGCATCCTCGAGACAGGCTGACGCGTTGTATAAAAGACTATTGCACACAGTCGCGAAGGGAGGTCCCCCCTCCCGACGATAAATATCAGCTGTAAATAGTAGATAAGACGACCGTGAACGGTTGTGTAGATATACAAATTATTCATGACTCCCGAGGATAGTACAAGTTGGTACTCCTGAATTTCTATGCCATTCGGTGTACATTTATGCGTTCAGTGTACATTTAATAAGTACCTTGGTGACTAATAAACGTCTCTTATAATTGTGCCTCTGAAAAAATCCACATCGCGACGTTCGAGTCTGTGCATCCCACCCCCTGAACCCTTCTCTGAACGATCTAGAGGATCCTCGAACGGTCCTACGAAATATCATACTTCATCCATTCTACCTGCAGATTCATTCACGTTTCCACAATGGTACTAAATCGCGACGTAGTTAGATAGGAATATTTCACACGGTATCTGGGGGATAGAAGACGGACTTTTCGCCAAAGAGTCCCCCAGAGTTCGCTGGGGGACGATTCCGCAACCCGTTTCTCGAAGGGGAGGGCTCGAATCGTGGACGGTAACACGTTTGCTACCAGCATTCGCTAGTCTCCATTGTTGAAATGTTTCATGCACCGTAGCCCCCTCGTCAAATATTGCAACGATTTAGAAAAAGTTGAATCTCCGAATATTTTGTTGCATATTATGATTTTATACAGTCCATAAAATTAATTTGACTATCTTCACGTGACAGATAGTGGACGGTATAACATGTATCTGTGACGGTGGTAGCGTACGCGTTCGGCTGCGTCCACACTGAAGCAAAATCGAGAAACTTTTTCTCGTCTTGTATTCGGTAAAAACAGAAGACAACATGTTGCTTAACGTTGGTTCAGTGTGGACATAGCTCTACAATCGAGATCTCTGTTTCGAAGAGCTGGTTGCAGAGAAGAGGTTTCGATCTCTACCGGACTAGAACGAAAAAGCGTGTCTAATTAGTAACGCATACCACATTGCAGCAGTTTATTGGGTCTCGTGTAATATTTGGTACAACAGTGTAACAGAGTAAAATTCCTTACGATCTCCACCAAGTATATCGATCATCGTCGTCGCATAATTTAGATAAATAACGTCCGGTCCCCAGGAGCCGTGTCCTCAGCGTCCTCTGGTTCTCTTGCTGAGAGCGACGAAGTGGCCCGTGGCTACGGAAATTGTCGCAGCTGTTTTCCATATCTCCCCGCATGATAATCTCCCCGCGTGATAATCTCGATCGTCGAACGGAAGCACGGAAGGACGAAACGGCTTAGTATCCTGCCAACTCGGCGAACGTGGAGTCCATCTCGTCGGCGAGCGACTTGTATCTGTCCTTGTTGATGCCCAGCTCGTCTGCAACACGAAAATACGTCAGCCCTCTCTCGAATCCCTTCATCCGAGCGACGATTCTCTCTCGACCCCTTTGAATCTAATCAATACGGTCCTACGGACTGTCTACGTCGGTTCTACGCGCCTGCTCGACAAATTTGTCCAATCTACCCTGTAGAATTACTCTGCAAAGGCACTCTGTGGAAATTTCCTAAACTGCCTTCAAGTACGTAGAACGAGGCTACCAAGAACAATTGTGTGTAGGAAATTGGAAAACAATGAAAATTAGCAGTGAGACTGCACAGCCCAATTATACACAGGAGATTGGAAAGTAACAAAAATTGCTGCACAGAAAATTTCGGTGAGGACTAATTTCTGTAATTAGATCGAGTCTACGGGACACAATTGTATATAAGACATTAGAAAATTAGTCACAGAAATTTTCTGTAAATAGATCGAGGCTACCATATGAACAATTGTGTATAGGAAATTGGAAAACAACGAAAATTAGTGCTCAGAAAATGTCTGCAAGTGCATTGAGACTGCACAGTCCAATTGTGCGTAGGAAATTGAAAAGAAGCGAATGTTGTTGGACAGAAAATTTCGGAGAATTTGAGAGAACACGTGCCCTTGCAGGGACGTTTCTAAGGGCAGTTTGCAATTCATCGGTGAAGCGTGTACTACTTGCTCCAATGGACCTAATTCGCGGTTCTCAACTCGGTTTGAACGGTGTCCTCTGTTTCGTTCGGCTACGGGAGTACTGTTAACCCTAGTCAAAAATGTCTGGCGACCATTCGCTCTACAAAAACTGCACACTGGCCTCCTAAAAATTCTCTAGGTGTACAGACGTCGTACAACGTGGTGTATTGTCGGTGTGTTTGTACGAGGCAAAATGGTACACAAAAAGCATCGTGTCGCACATTCGCACGCGTGTGAAAGAAAATTAATTAAACGAAGCTTGAGTACAGTGTTTACTTAATGTATGTCCAAAAGACGGGTCTAGCCAGGGACATATATCAGCCAGGAGATACTATTCTTTGATCCACGACGAACGTAGAAAAGGACAACGAAGCCGTAGAGGCCTCGGTTCATGGCCCCTTACGGGATATACCTTGCGGCAGTGGGGATAGTTCTAGGACTTTTATTGGCTAGGCATTTGGGACATATATAGAGTAAACACTGTATCTCTTCCTAAGGAGGAAGAAAACTACGTCTCGTTGTCCACTGTTCGTGTGCTGCACCGTTTTCTTTTTTTTTTTTTGGAATCCACATCAATGCGAAATCAAAATCGACCGAATTTTCGTCCTGCTATACTCTAGACTGAAGATTTTGAAGATTTTGTACATGTTCGATCGAAATTGTAATGAATTTTTTGATCCTCCGGTCTAATTCGCCCGTTGAAAAATTAAAAAAATTGTTTTCTTAACCGAACGATGATATTTTTTGAAAAAGGTGTGAGAGGCGCGACAGAATCGTGACTGGATTTTCCAGGAAGGATACTGCCTTCCCATTTCGGCGAGTTGTCACAGTTTAGCGGTCACAAAATGGCGATCAATGTAGTTTTCTTCGTCGGTTAATCACAGTGCTTGAAGCATGCAAGAATCGTGAGGTGTAGGTATACCTTTGCACGAGTGTAAGGCAAACGGTTTTGCGAGGGGGTGGCAAATGTACCTGGCGTACGACGGCCCACATAAACGTGCGAAGCTTTGTTTTTGTTTGTTTTGATATATATTTTTTTTTATTTTTTTATTTCGTTCAAATTTTATTCTGTTAAGCGCCTTGTGTGTTTCGATGTACGCGTGGATATTAATAGACAATGCTCAACATAATACGAGAAAAGTATTGGGTATTTCTTTGTCAGAACAGAAAAACAAAAACTAAGCGAAGCGCTCCCAAAATCGGACGGTACAAAGAATTCTACAAATAACGAAAAGAAAAAAAACGTGGAGAGAAGAAAAAAACAACTCGGTAGTAATGATCTGAGAGCAGCGAGAGTAATTTGCGTATTTGGTATGAGTGAAAAATAAGAGAGAGACAGAGAGAGAGAGAGAAAAGCGAAAGTAAATGTGATGCTAATTTGTAAACGAACGAAAAAATAATGTTTGTTAAAGTGAGAAAGAAAAAGAAACGGAAACTAATGAACAATAAAAAAAACATAAAGTACGCCCAAATTTGGAAGCTAGGCGACAACGAAAAACAGGGGAAAAAATGTAGCTAAAGCGGTAGAGTCACTTCGATACGGTGAACAAAATGAGAAAACAGTTTGAGCAAAGAAATAAATGAGAAGTTTCGAGCGATTATGAGTGGATTCGTTTCTTTCTGTCTTTTCGAGGTCTTATTTTGTTTTTGTTTTTGTTTCTAGTAGCCAGAAAGTTCAGAGAACGTCTTGTCCAATTCTTCGCAAATCGTTTTGCGTTTCTCCTTCTGCTGGTGCAATACGTCTGCAAAGAAAATCAGTGGTGTTGCACGGAGTACTGTCGTAGTTCATTGTCTACCACTACTCGTTGCTAGTCAACGGATTCGGTTCGTTTCTTTTTTCATCGACAAAACCGTTCGGAAAGAAGTTTCGCGGCGCGCGGCAACGTTCGCTCAAGGTTGGCAAATTGACCACGAATCTTTTGATTCCATTCCAGCGTAGCCGAATTACGGAAACGCCGTTGTCATTTTGCCAAATTACGTCATGGCTGCCTGAGTTCGGTGCGAAACAGTCTAAAAATACGATGCTATGTTTTTCTCTTTTTTTTTTTCTCCCCGATAAAATCCATCCCCTGGCCATCGATAACCGAAGCTGTACGAATGGAAATCTCTAATCACAATGATTAACAATGATCGGGATGACCAAGATCGAAAACGATCACTGACCTTCGAGCCTGTCGACCTCCTTCTGCAACTTCTTGACCGTTTTCTCGGCGAACTCGGCGCGGGCCTCAGCCTCCTTTAGCTTGACCGTCAGAGTTTTGAGCTGCCTCTTGAACTCCTCGACTCTTTGGTTAGCCTAAATTCATCCGATTAATACTCCATACCATGGTCTATTGGATTCAAACAAAAAATCGAACAGGAAGACTCACTTTCTCCTCGGAGACCTCCAAAGACTTCAAGCTGTTACCGACGACTTTCAGTTCCTCCTCCAACTCCATGATCTTGCTGGAAAATTAAACGATTTCGCATGATTCCCAGGTCCAAGTCTTTAAGGCGGATTCTCGTGTAAAGCAGGTAAGTCGACCGATATTTTAACATTTTTATTTCTAGGACTATTAACTATTTTATAGATGCAAAGATACGTCCAAGAACCTAAAAAGAAATTTTGTATTGATCTTTTTAGCACTGTGTCAACAAGTTCCATACAATTGTTGTTATTCTCTTCGGCAATCATTATTGGTAGCATTTGTATAAAAAATCGACTTTTTGGACCAGTTACACGAGAATCCCGCCTCGAGAAGACCGAGACTTACGCTTCGCCGGATTTGACTCGATCCTCGGCGACTTCCAGCTCGTCTTCAACGAAGGCCAGCTTTCGGGACACTTCGTCAGATTTTCCGTCAGCATCTTCAGCGAGCAGACGAGCCTCCTTCAGCTGGTTCGTCAGTTGGTCCATCCTCTCTTCATCCTGCTGCGAGCGGTTCTCCAATACTTTGCACATACTGAAAGAACGACCGATCAGTATCACAATCTCACAGCCTTAACACTTCGAATGCAGTGTCTCCCAGAAATGGTGGACGGAATCATTTGTCTAGGTATGGAAATGAATTTCGCGTAAATTTATTCAACGTAACTGGTTAGGATCATACAACCTAACAGTTCACGTTTTATTTCATTGAATAAATAAATTATTTCAGCAGCATTTTCGGATTTGCTTGGTTGGCATTCAAAGTGTCGAAGAGTCGTTCAAAATTCGGGATAATCACCGGCTGGACTCGTCGGCGGCTTGGGAAGCCTCGGCTAACTTGGCGGTAGCGGTGTTAAGTCTCTCTTCGGATCGCTCCAAGTCCTCTTCGATCAGCTGGACTTTACGGTTCAGAGCGGCGACCTCGGACTCAGCCTGAAAACGAGAAAGATTCGGTGACTCAGTAGCTCCCTGAAATGGGAGCCAGAAGGGAGGGCCAGGAAGCAAACAGATAATCCTTGCCGCCCGTAAAACTCCGTAAAACTGCGTCACACTGAGTCATCGATCTTAAACAGGAGTTGGTGACAAAACGAAAATAATACACAGCGGCGAAAATCGTAGTTGGACCCGGGCCAAGTTAAACTGGAGCAATCGCTGGGCTGGAGTCGCGTCGAACCAATGTCGGATGGCACTCACGTTGGTCAGAGCCTTCTCCTTTTCTTCCAGGTCCTTGTTCCCTTGTTCCAGAGCTTGCTTGTTCGCCTCCAAGTCAGCCTCCACCTGGACCAGCTTCTTCTGCAGGTCGCTCACTTCCTCGTTGACCTTGTCCGCGCGCATGTTCGCCTCCTTAGCCTGGCCCTCGCAGGCGTCGGCTTTGTCCATCGCGTTGTCCTTCTCAAGCTTCATCGCTTGCATCTTCTTCTTGATCGCGTCCATGGTGGTGGCCTTTTTCTCCTGCCGGCTTCCTTCAAGAAACTATCGAGTTCACTGAAATCATCCAAATCCATTTAGCAATGCGTTCATGGCTCCTTGGTGTACTCAAGAGGGTTTCGTTCGATCGCGAGTCTGTTGTATCTTAAAACATCACTGTTGTCATTTGTTCAGATTTTTTGGGTACATACGACCACTGGTCGATTCAGTGAAGAAGTGACCAGGAGTTAATCAGAAACTTGATAGAATCTTATGCCCAATGTCTGTCATAGTTCTGAGACCAAGTGTACTCGAAATAGGTCAATTAGTCTAGGAATGTCTGAGAGCAAAATTTCCGAAGCTACTAGAGGGCTTCCGTTAGGGCGTTCGTCAAATTCTTGTCCACTGGAGCAATGGATACAGACTCCAAATGTTCTGTTGATTATAGTTCAATGTTAAACGAGAAGGTAGCCCTTTTAGCCAAGAAGTGACTAACGGAAAAATTCCTAGTGCCTAGAAGCTGATAGGACTTACAGTAGGGCTTTGTCTAGGGCTTTCGCCGACTCATTGTCTAGTAGAGTCACTGTTGGAAGCTTGAAGTATTTCAAATAGGATATTGAGGTAATAAAAGTATCCAAGAAAGGGTCCCCTATGCCTAGAAGCTAAGTAGGGCTTGCAATAAGGCTTCCGCCGACTCGTAGCCTACTAGAGTAAAAATTAAAAGCCTAAAATAATTCAAATGGAATATTGAGTTGATGGAAGTGCCCAAGAGAGAGTCCCTTGCGCTTATAAGCTAATAGAGCTTGCATTAGTGCTTGCAGTAGAAAATAATGCAGATCCAACGTCCCTGCTTTTTACAAGAAAATCTGCAGTTCTATCGTTGTATAGGACGCTGGTTGGGATCGTTGCGGAGGGCATCCGGCTCTCGAGGCGTCCAGTTTTAACCCTGAAAATAGAGGATCGGGCGTGTACGGCTCCCGTACGAAGCGGACGGCCGCGGCTTGCATATTTCGTCGATCTCCGGTGGGTTCTGCGAGTCATAATCCGGCGGATGATACCGTGCGGCCGTCTGCGAGCCGCATGAAAGAGAGAGAGAGAGAGTGAGAAGGAGAGCACGTCGGTGCGTCTACGGAAATAGCATCCATAGGCAGGCTCTATAAATATGCGCGGAACGACGAAAAGAGAGAGAGAGAGAGAGACAGAGAGAGACAGAGAGAGAGAGAGAGAGAGAGAGAGAGAGAGAGAGAGAGAGAGAGAGAGAGAGGACGGCGGCCGGCGTTTCTGAGGCCGCGAGGCGAGGAGGCCAAAAAGCACGAGCGTAACCCAGAAGAACGGGCTTTACTTGGCCGCCACCGACGACCGACATTCGATCTAACTGCCGTGTATTAATAGCATTTACGAAATCATCGCCCGGCTGCTCGCGATCCGCTAGATCCTGCGGAACATGGATTTCCTGAGGATTCCGGAAGGATGTTCTCAATTTCATCCCAAGGATCATTCGTCCACAGGACTCCTCAGCAGTTCACACGAAGAACTTAATCTCCATTGAATATTGGACACAATTTTTGCCCGTCGTGTTTACGTCAAGGGAACATTGCGCGGGTGTGGTTGCAAATATGCCTCTAATTTGCCGAACTGATTGTACAATTCTGCCTCGGAATGAAAAGTGGAAGCAGATAAAATACGGGACATTCTTTCCTAAAAGCTCTCTGAATTGTTATCAATCCCATGTCGTACAATATAGAGTTAGACTAGTGACGAACATTTCAAACAGACACCACTAAATATAAATGTTATAAAATTCAACATTAAATCAAATCAAAGCAGAGTTCTATCCCTCTGTTGTGAACATTTAAGCACCGAAATAAATGTAGAAATTTCAGGAAACATAAATTTTCTTTCTTCTTCTATGAAATCATTGAATAGAGAAGAGGATCCAATTATCTGACAAAGGGTTCAGTTTAGAAATTCATTCTAAATATGAAGAAGTTGAGTATCGATCAAGTGCATTGCCACTAAGATGCAAGAAAAGGTGATTAATCTCTCGGCCAATGAACGCTGCAGCTATTCAGGTCGGCAACAGAGGGTCCGGAAAAATTGTTAAATATTTAGGAGGCGTGTGGAAACGATAGAGCATCACGGGAAGGCGTCCCGGGCGATTTAATTGATCGTTGGTTAGCTGAATGGCAACATTCGACCCTCTTTCCGTTTATTAATAGAGCCTGGAGGCGTTTGGCATCTGGTTACCCGCGAGTGCCAAAGTGACATAAGAAAGTAGATCCTCGAAAGACAATAACAAACGGGGGACCTTGTTCGAGCCTGTATGATAATTCGGAACGATGTAGGAGGCGTGTTGCGTTGACATTGCGAGCGATACTTACTGCATCGCGTTCATCATAAGCCTGGAAAGCTAGCTCTGGAAGCGTTAGTTGCGTTGTGCTTAAGCTGCGGTGGTTAGAAAGCGTTGTTGGTCTTGCAAAAGCGTTCCTGGGGCTGATACTCTTCATCTGCAATCATTCCAATCGTTTCACTACTTGCCAATCGTTCTCACGGTAATTGAGCTTTCAGTGTCGCAAGCAGCGGTCGCAGCTTGCAAGTCAAGAGGCAAATTGCACGCAGCAATTGCAACTTGCAAGTACCGAAGCCGCTTGCAAGCAGTAACTGCAACTTGCAAGAACCGAAGCCGCTTGCAAGCAGCAATCATAATTTGCAAGCAGTAATCACAACTTGCAAGCAGCAACCGCAAATTGCAAGTACTGAAACAACTTGCAAGCAGTAATCACAACTTGCAAGCACCTGTTACAGCTTGCAAATACTGAAACAACTTGCAAGCAGTAATCACAACTTGCAAGCACCAGTTACAGCTTGCAATCAGCAACCACAACTTGCAAGTGCCAGAGCAGCTTGCAAGTACCGAAGCAACTTGCAAGCAGCTAACCGCAACTTGCAAGCACCAGTCACAACTTGCAAGCAGCAACCGCGACTTGCAAGTACCGAAGCAACTTGAAAAATTAGTCGAAGCAACATCCACCGTTCAACTCGCTACCAGGAAACCTGCAGCGGATCGTTCCGCGGTTAGAGGTTGAAAATAGCATGCAAGACCGGAACGATCCGATGCTGGCAACCGGTTTATTTTCGCCGCGAAGTGGACCACGATCTTCCAGCCTCGGCTTGCGACATCTTCGTCTAACACTTTCGTGACGTACAATCGAAAAATCTCGTTAAACTTTGTTGATCACCGAGACTATCTCACCTCGACAAGAATGGTTAACAGCGAAGCAATGTTAAGATCTACTTACAAGCGAAAGCAGTTTGCTCAAAACCTTCAAGGCGAAAGAAACTGCCAATTCAATTCTCCGCCAGATCCCAAGAAGGTGAAGCTCCCGCAAGCTTCTCCAGCGCGAAAAGCAGTCGAAGCATCCAGCATCCTCCGAAAGTTTCCAGGGGGTAGATTTTTGCAGGATCCATCAGCGAATCCTCCACGGGAAGATCCACGGGCACAGAATCTCGCATTTTCTTTTTTTTTTTTTGTTTTGCGCACACTCGCGTCACGTTTAGCGTATATAGAAGAGGACGAAGCGTTTCGGTGGAGAAGATAGATAGAAGAAACAGTTTCGAACAGTTTTTGCTCGTTGACTTACCTAACCCGAGCGAGCAGAGCGGCGCGAGTCGAGTGTCCGAGGGTGCTTCGGCGAGCTTCTTCGCGTTCGGTTCTCGAAACGGGACGTGAACTCGGCGGCGGTGCCTCGAAGCAGAGGTGGGGAGCCCAAAAATGGACCGCCACGGAAAGTTCTACGGGGGTGGGGCCCCGAACGTTTATTTTCTGCTCGACGTTCTTCGGGAATCTCTCTCACCTTCCAATGGGGAGAGACACTGGAGCCCGGAGAGATACACGGACGGGCACGGATCGATTTCGAATCGAAACGGCGCCTCTTCCGATCCCCTGTTCCTTGCTCAGTGATAGATTGGATCGTATTACCGGATGCAGCCGGGGAACGATTAAAACCATTGTAATCTCGAGATCCTGTATCTCAGGCCGAGAGACAATAGAAGAGATAAGCTCTAGCTAGTCGGAATGAAAGTTGAACGCCCGTGACTGACGCACGAATTCTGCGATCTTCGGGCAGCGGATTACGTAAAATCAAAATTTTCTATCCGAATTGCAACATAGATATGGAAATAGAAACTTATCTTCTTTCCTAACAAGTTCGCTACCACCGTCACAGTGACGCCCACAATCTTGCAATTTACTTGAAAATAGTTAAATTAATTTTATACGCTTTTACGTGTTGTTGATGCAACGTCAAAGAACGGTCCGTTTGAAAGAATTGTTGGGAGGCGTATCGTCCTGGTTTTTGTTGACCGAGGTTGCAGGCTATTTTTGAGCGCTTTGAAGTAAATTGTACATCGAGTAGAAACGTTTAACTAGCTACAATCGGACGGACAGGAACAATAAACGCTCGAAACTGGGGGTATCTGTTACTGACCACCACGAAAAAGTCACCTCGTGTGATCGAGTCTGTGATCTAGGAATTCGATCTAAGAATTGAGCAATCGTCTTAGAACAGTTAGAACATTTGTTTCAATCTCTTGAGAAGTCAACTGGAAGCTTTAAATCTTCTTTCTGAATTACATTCAGTTGCTATTTTAAGGAAGTAGGCGGCCCAGATAATTTTTTAAACAATTGTCAGGTAAATAAATCTCTAGCTAAGCTTTGCTTCATCCTCGTTCTAGTGATTGTAATATTAATATTTTGTAAATTACAGTGGGTCAAAACCCCTGTTTTCTCTTTAGTTTTCACTCTACAGTTTTGCTTCGAGTGAAAACTATACAGCTTGTGATATAATTATTATAAGAGAGATGTATCGACGAGTCTCTGAGATGTCTTTGTGTCTGAGATCTGGCAAAAATTCAATTAGATCTGGGATAGATTGTTTCAAATTTTCCTGTCCGAAAAGAAATTGGGATGCATCGAAAATCACTTTCTCAAGGGACTCAAGGGTTCATGTAATGATTCATGATTTATTTTCGTTATGCGACACCGAGTACATAGAACTGCCAATCGTTTCGATGACGCCTCCATGAGTATTCTCACGAAAGTTACAAAAGCACGATACAAGGTGTGTGATCAATTAGACAGCAAAAATGAACAGGTGAAACATAAAACTGTATAGACATTAGACGAATTTGGAAATATTGTTAATGTATTTTTTAATTAAATTGCTAAAAGAGAAAATGAATTTCCATTTAATCTCTGGTTCTTACGATTGACTCAGAAAATTTGTATTTCGCATACAGATCAGCAGTCTAATGGTTATAGTTAATCGTTCAACGGAACTTTTCACTTGTCGGAGGAGTCTTTCAAAATATTGAACGAGTAGCTCATCTTCATGATCTGGAATTGGGGATCATCAAACATCGTTCCTCCTACTTTATCAACGAATGAAATTGTTTCTCAACTAACAGTGACAAACGATTCGGTGGATACGACCGCTGGACATTTTCACAGGCCTCCTGGACCTCATCATGATCATCAACAGGTCTTTCATTATGTTCACTGGAAGCAAAGTCCCGTGCTCTGCGAACATCGTTCGTTAATCGCATCGACTAACAGAAATCAAAGTATAAGGAGTAATTCGAGACGAGTCCGGATATTTAATATGCTCGGGAAAAAAATGATGTACACATTCATCTGTGCCTGATTTTTCTCTCTGGATCGTGTTCGGCGCGCCCGAGTGATTCAAGGAAACGAAATTCGGTGCCAACCTTCAACGTCACCTCGTTTCCGTACCAGCAGTATAAATACACCTGCACGAGCATGCAGCATAAATAGGATAAGCTCCACGCGAAGTTCAAGCCGTACAAGCTCGCCGTCGACATTTTGTAAATAGTCAGACAGAGCACCGTCGAGCTCACCGTGAACTGCTGGAAAATCACGTGCGTGAACACTGAGTTCACGTTTTGCGCGAGCCTGCAATCAGTTCAATTTGTTCTCAACAAATTAGAATACGAAACCAGAGTCCGTTAAAATTAATATACAGTGGAACATTGATATTCTAATATTAATCCCATTGGATTTCTTTGCGGCAAAGAAATGAAAAATTCATCCCTCACTTATAGATCGTCATCTAATGCTCGATCGGGTCCCTCAGCATCCCCTCTCCGCTACTTTCAGCGAAGCTGACAACGATCGAGCTCGATGACAAAATATTTCGAATTGCGCGCTGATCTGGATCACCAGGCCAGAGATCAGGGTCTCGTGGCCCACGCTGGTGTTCGCGCACACCATCGGACCGAGCGACTGCTGGACCAAGGACACGAGGTAGATCGTCGGAGAAGTTAGATCGTAGAGTGCCCAATTAGATACTGGAAGGGTTCTCGTGCTGATAAATCGATCTATCTGAGCCACTGTGCCGAAAGACGCCGCTGATTCGTTCAGGATTTCGCAGTATAAAGCGAGCTTTCTGCAAGAAATTGGCGAACTAAAAGCGTGATGACATTGTTTAAATCCTTGCTGGATCATTATGTCTGCAGCTATGATTTTAAAGAACAATTACAGCGGAGGACAACGTGCGGAGAATAGTTAGTATCAACGAGTTGAAAGGGTGGAAAACTAGCGTAATTTGTGGATTATGCGTGTCGAACTTCCGTTATATGATCGCCTCCTCCTTGTTCCTTGGCACATGATTCTTCAACAGAAGGCTGTTAACCACGCTGACGATCTTCTCACGTTGAATGAACAGATTAGCGACCTTTATACTGACGCCCAGCACTGAGATACTCAACAGAGATACTCAGCACTGAGAACTTCTCAGTGGTAGTATGCAAATCCTTGCTAATTATTGCGTCGACCAGGGTGTAGAACGTGAAAATGTACAGCAGGAATATCATGATCACCGAGTAGAGATTGTACAACCAGTATTTTAATGAATCAACTGGTCAGGTCGTTGGCTTCCAGAAACCAACATAGGTGAGCAGCGCAAACGAGAGGGGTAATTTATGCATTTTTATAATAGGTGATCCTTCCTCCAGTTTCAAAGAGGACCAGGAAATTCTTTTGACACAATTTTAAAATGATTTTGTTCTCTTTCCTCTAAAAAAAAAAAACAGCAAGTTCTTTTGGCACAATTTTAAAATGCAATCTTTCCTTCTGTTTCCTCCAGTTTCAAAGAGGATCAAGAAATTCTTTTGACACAATTTAAAAATAATTTTGTTCTCTTTCCTCGAGTTTCAAAAAAGATGAGAAAGTCCTTTTGGCACAATCTTAAAATGCGTTCTCTTTTCTCTAACTTCAAAGATCAAGAAATTTTCTTAACACGATTTTAAAATACGTTCTCTTTCCTTTAACTTCAAAGATCACGAAATTCTCTTGACACAATTTTCAAATACGTTCTCTTTCCAGTAGTTTCAGAAAAGGTCAACTGGATTGAAGCCTCCTTCTAGGACTGAAGCAAAAATTGCAACGCTTCGAAAAGCAGAAAAGCTACCAACTGTACTGTTTGACTTATGCTTTTCGTTTTTAACGATTTCCCTCTTTTCTAGATATATTGCGACTGCTATTACCATTCTCCCACTCTTCCCTCCTCCCTCGATCACGGGGACCATAATGATTCTGGCGACTTCCGCCCCCCAGAAAAGACAATATACCGGAATTACTCTTGCGTTAAAGTCCGTTCAAGTATAGCTTCCCTGTGCTTTTTTTTATATTTCCGACGTCTCGATGTTACATTGCAACGACAACGACCGAAAATTAATAAACCATAAGCTTCGCTCGGCGAACCCTTTCCAGTCGATTGTCGTCGATCGCGGAGGAATGATCATTATACCTCGGGAACGCGACGCGATACCCGTCTCGATCCATCGTGAGAACCAATTATTCTGCGACATAGTTTGTTCGATGTTTTCTTCGGTCGAGTAAACAGTAAGAATCCATCGGTTACGTTCCGCCGAGGAATAGTTGGAGCGGCTCCAGAAAATATATTTAAATGTGTTTAGTTCCGACAGCCAACCGAGCAACACTTTCTAATTTTGAAGACATAGTTAACGCTGAACGATGAACGAGGCTGGTTGCTTTCGAAATATGATGGGATCGTATTTATTTCGATTTGTATGTACGATTTTTATTGTATCGGCTCGAGTATGAAATAATTGTACAAATTTTAAACCTGTCCTTTGATGGGCAGTGCGTGTAATATCTTTTTTTCATGCTGAATAATTAGACTGCGGATCTCACGCAAAATAAAAATTGTGAGAAACTGAAGTTACATGAAAATGTATTCATTTAATCCAGTGGTGCTTAACCTTTGCAGTGATCGGCACATCCTTGAGTTTAAAAATAAGTTCTCGCACCCCTCTTGAAAAATGTGTTTCTATTTCTTTATTTAGAAAATTACATTTATTGCAAGATAACTTATTTATTGAAAAATAAATTTTGCATCAGAAATTTAAAAACCTCTTTCGCACCGTTGGAAACGCTTCCTCGCATCCCCGGGGTGCACGCATTCTAGGCGAAGAACCACCGATTTATCCAAAAATAATCCAAGTGTCTTTAAATTCTTCTGTTTTTGCGATTGCAATGCTTGAATGCAGAAAATCCGTAGTCTATTGATTATTAACAATCACACATATGAACATTTTCATTTGTTTAGGGTGTCCAGTTGGGAGATGTAAATAAAACGTTCATGTTCTTACTTCTCTCTCTAAGTTCAACGTGCAGTTGATTGAAGTTTATTTAAAAAATAAGAGCTGTGGGTATGCTTGGAAAACAATGGGAAAATGACATTTCAAGGAAGGCGTGTTAGTGCCATCATGTTCACGATTTCGAGATGGGTTTCTTATAATGATTTCTTTCATGACTGTTTGATGAAAAGTTCATTTCTATCGAACACAGTAGAGATCTCTCTAACAAACAACATAAACGACACAGAGAGTATCGAAATACAGGTAAGACTCGTAAAACAGTGAAAAGAGTAGATGATAAATCATACAGACCGCCATAAACGCTTTCAGATTCACATAGATAATGCGAGCACTCTTGAACACCATGGGGTACGTGGATCGTAACATAATTACTAAAAGGATCCTCTTGGAGTTCTTGTCTAAATACATCCTGGGCTGCATAACATGTTGCGGTTGAAGTTGGTGAAAAGCACTTCCACGCTCTTCGGTAGCACGTACAACGTGATTGTAGACCTTTGACACAGTGTTTTCCCTGTGAAACGTAGAATAGAGTACACCCATCGAATTAAAATCGTCAATATTAATTTGACCTATTGCACATTTCAAAAAAGACACCTGGAAGGTCTTCTACCCCTCCGCAACTTCCTCTTCTTATTTACAAATTAGCTGATGACTTGTACACTCACAATTTTTATAGTGATCTCGCAACCCCCGCCGCACAATTTTTATTGCAGATAATTTAATTTCATAGGCATGTAGAAAAGCAGGAATACTTCTCCAGGAAATATAGGATACTTTCGATCTCCTAGTTTTGAAAATTAACTTCATCGAAGATGATATAGACGACAATTCATACGAGGCAAGTTATTTTGTAGTTGTAGGATTTCTAAGATTTTGAATTTATTGCAAACTATGTTTAATTTATAGTACACTCCGTCAGAATTAACAGTTCACGTGATTCATAAAGATTTTCGATGACTGCTTCTTCTGTTCAACTATTCTAATCGCGAGCTACATAATTTGATTCCGTTCGCCTCGTGTGAGCATGTTGTACGCTGAATAAGAAGTCTTAATCACCTGTACCACAAAATAGTTACAATTTTCACTGAATTTCTCCGTTAAAAAATTAATTCTTATCAAGCACAGTAGACTAAGATTTGTAACAGCAGACAGAGTTTTGGAATAAGCATTAAACCTGTGAAACAGTGAAAAGAGTAAATGATAAATCATACAGACCGCCATGAACGACTTCACATTCACATGCATAATGTGAGCACTCTTGAACTTCATGGGGTACGTAGATCGTAGCATAATTACTAATAGGATCCTCTTAGTGTTCTTGTCTAAACTCATCCAATTGCTCCCGAAGATCATATCGGAAACTTCGAGGCTCTAAAATGAGAGGTCAAGTTAGAAAACGCATGAATGTCGCGTGTTCAACTTTCTTGTCTCGATTATGGACCTTTCGTTTGACTTCGTTCCCATACCAACAATAGTAAAATATTTGTAATATTAGACAAAATGTGAGCATAAAGTTCTCAATCATTCTTCCGGATAATCGCGTTTCTGAGAGCTGGAAAATGGAGAAGTAGACAATCGACACGGACATAATCATTTAACACTAGAACTACCGAGTAATAAATACAACTGATGAATATTGCTTTGTAATAATGACAAGACTACATCTATTCAAACCTAATACCATTTTTATTTTAACATGTGCTTCAATGAAAAGGTTCATTAAAAAAATTCTGATGAAAACATTTTTATAATTTCAGTAATTGTGAAAGAAAAAATTAGGAACCAGTCATTTTGACTGGTTCGGAAGAAAAGCACTGCGTGAAAAGTTTTGTTTACGCTCGCTGCATATCTGCAATCATTTAAAAAAATTACACTTTATAAAATTTGAAATGCAACCTAGGAGCTTTCTCAATTCACTAAAACATTATTCACATTTGCTCTCAATTTTCTATAATATTGAAAACAGTCTACAGAGAGCATAATAGTTAATTTAGGTACTCGAAGCACCTATAAGTTGTTGCGTCCACATTTCAATAGCTTTAAGTTCGATACGAGTTTTCTATTTTGCTCTTGTCGAATTCTTGAAATTTCTCTGCTTGGTTTAGGCCGCAGTCGTGTGCAGGGTTAGCTTGGCTCTCTTGAGCGAGTGTTAGGTTTGCTCTCGTGAGCGGGTTAGATTCGCTTCTGTGTGCGAGCGGTAGGCTGCACTCGTGTACGGGGTTCAGACTCTGAACTTCAGAATCGTATCTTTATCACATATTATAGGTATGTAGTCTGAGGTTCTCGTGGATCTAGTTGCAACATTTATCGTTCGTCAGAGTAAAGGGCGTAAGAAATCTAATTGTTGTTAACGATGTCGGTATTTCAGATCGTGAGACACGAAACCCCATATGGTGATTAAACCCCATGTGGTGTGCCTAAACCACAGACGAGGTACAGGAGTAGACCAATCACCCAATGTATTTTTTTGTCTCACGTCCGCGGGGCTCTAGAGCCCCCTTACCATTTTTGTGTCACATCCTACCGTATCGGTCGGGACTAATATTGTGGAACCAATGTCACAGATGAGATGTAGGAGTACGCCAGTCACCTTATTATACTGTTTCATGTCGCACGATATGAAATACCGAGTAATCTTAATTAGAAATCTGAATGAGAATCGAGTATCTTGTATACTTCGAATAATCATGCATAAAAGTTACTTTGACATGCTTTAAAAGTTACTGTGTATCTCGAGTTATATAATTTATTTTTACTAAATAATTAGATGGCAAGATGGTCAAGGGAGTGCTTGTCGACATCATTGGCGAAAGGAATTGTTATAAACATTAAACAGCCAGAAATAATAAATTTTGCAGTGAATTGTATACGATAAATTACTGCGTGCGAATGTTCATGGTTCAAAAGTTACTCTGTATCTTGAGTTCTATTAGGTATTTTTACTAAAAAATTAGATGGCAAGATGGTCAAGGGAGCGCTTGTTGATACCATTACCAAAAGAAATTGTTATAAACATTAAGCAGCCAGAAATATAAAATTTATCAATAATTACTATCGCGGCGATCGAAATCTAGCCTGAGTCCGTCAGTCGAGGTGCGCATTCAGGAGGGAGCGGAAGTGCTCCGGGACCAGAAGGGCGAAGGACCTTGGAGTTGACCAGAAGTCCTCCAGAGCTGCCCTGGCCCAACCTGGCCTACTCTCCCCTACCTTCGAGTTGACCACGGATTCTCCAGAGCTGTAGTGGACATCACTGGCCACCTTACCACCTGGTCCACCTTAAGGGGGCCGGCAGGGTTTGAAATCCATATGCTTATGCATGGGTCAAAACCTTTTCAAATTATCGCTTCAATATTGCAATGAGCAGTTTAAAAGTGGTCACTTGTGTTTCGTAAAAGTCCAATCTACGTCTGTACAGAGCCCAAATTGCGAATTTCTACCTCATCGTGGAGTAATTCGGCAGAAAACTCGCTTTCTGAAGCAAGTATGACGTCACAAGATGGCTGCCGCAGAGAGATTCTCTATAATTTCGAGAGATTTAGTGTTCGTATCGAAAAATAGGCTCTGTACAGACGTAGCAAAGACATGTACAAACACGGTGGTATGCATTTTTAAGTGATTACTTACTTATTTAAGACGTAAAATGTCTAGAAAAAAAGGCACAGCGTAACATAGCGTGACAGTCAAGGCTAAATGCCTGCCGGCCCCCTTAAACCTCACCCAAACCTTGATATTATTGTGAATTTTACTAACCCAGATGTCTTTTGTAAGGATGTGACTTTTTATGATGGTCGATGACTCCGTGAAATTGTATGGACGAGAAATGATTAGTCAAGCGTAGGTTCAGGTCGACAGAAATTACAGGCTTGTTTAAAGTAATTAAGAAGAAAGAATTTTATTAATTCAAATTTTCATTAAAGATAAGTATACGTGTTGAAAGTATTTAGGTCATTCCGCGGAAGTTTTCCATTGTATGCAGAGAAATCCAGTTTCATTAACCGTCTAGCTGTCTAGTGTCTGCAAAAGAAAAAATACGTTACAAATCATGGAAATACCAATATATTTCTTACATAATAATGTTCAAGAGAATATATACTTACGAGCAAATGCATACGTCATCACCGTTGCAGCGGCCACTCTTTCCACCTTGCTTCCTACACTGCTGATCGCAAAGCCCATCTCCGCCCCATTGACAGACGAGTAATGGTTGTACAGCATCTACGTTTTCGGTTGCCTCAACAGTGTGGTATTTTGGCACATCTGCAACATACTTACGAGTAAGCAAAAGTCTACAGTTCCCCGTCTTTGTCGCGATAATTGTAAGTAGTGTTTATACTTGTGTATTAAGAAAAAAAAATCAGATATATTTGCTGCCATGGTTGGGCACATTTTACATAACAATTGATAATTTTAAATTGATTATTTTACGTTATTATTTGTATCATACAAATAACATGAAAAATTTATTTCTATTTGACGTGTGAATCGAATAGATTATTTTTCAATAATTTTTTATTTCGATTACATCGTTCAAATAAAATAATAAATAATTTCACCCGAAGAACAAGTGATTGAAGCAAGTAAAGTAATTTAATATATTGTAACTGTCACGAGCCAGGGCTATGAGCGACGCGAGAGGCCGGCGAGGGGATTTTTACCCCAGGAATATGGTTTCAATTGTTAGTTACGTACGCGGACGCACCCGATGCGAAATCGAGGAGCCGCTAGGATAGTTGACGTCGAGGACGCGCCTGATGCGAAATCAGGGAACCTCTGGGAGGTTGGTGTCAAACGCAGACGCACCCGATGCGAAATCGAGGAGCTACTAGGAGGATGAAACTTCGTGCACGCACCCGATGCGAAATCGGGGAGTCACTAGGGAACACGCGGCGAACCCGATACGAAAGGAGGTTGTATAAGAGCGCGGACGCACCTGATGCGAAATCAGGGAGCTGCTAGGATACGGAAAAACCCAATGCGAAATCGGGGATCCGCTAGGATGGTATAATTTCGTGGACGCACTCAATGCGAAATCGAGGAGCCACTAGGTTGGAGAAATCTTTGTTGAATTGAATTTAAGTATTAGTAAGCCTCGTAACTTCTATATAATTTAATTGATACAATCCGAGCGGTTAGATTGTATCGTGTGGGAACGTTCAATTATTATATTAGGATTTTAGGCAATAATTAAGGGTACGCGAGTTAACAAACAAGACAATTTATTCTGAATTGAAATTATTACAAGTGTTGTTGTTTGTGTCGCGAATGAATATGATAAATGTACAATTAGAGGAATTGTTTACCTATGTTGCACGGTGTTGACGCACTGGCAATGCGGGGTTAGATGGCGATTGTTGAATGCCAAATAGAGTACGCGAATTAACGGAATCTATAAGGTTATGAATTGATTCGAAAGGGACTTTAACCCGATCTCACTAGAATTGACTCTGTAACGCGACGTGACTGCACGATTACTATAACGTTACGGAACCGTTTCTGAATCTCAACTGAACCGCTTCTCGACTAACCGAAGAGGATGAAAACGAATGGGTTTATATACCTTGAAAATGAAAGGGGTACTCTGTTTAAGATTTGATGTCGCGTAGGGTCACAGTCACATTTTTTGTCACTTCTAATCAAAAGCAGGCCTCAGTTAGATTTTCGTTAAAAGGGGTTAATGAAGGTTATCCGCGCTATTTCCTATCAGAATATTGATTAACGGATGCCAGAAGGGAGTGTCTAGAGATTTTGATATAAAGAAGGCATACAGTATCTTTCGTTAATAAAAGGGGCCTGTTGGGCCGCTTTTCGTTCTCAGAAAAGAGATTAGAAATTCTAATCGAAATAAACGTGGAGAACGTCTCCATACGTAACATAACGTAAGGTTTGCGATGGATGCTTGCGGAATAATAGGAGTCGAAATATCTGAGGACACGGGATATATTTTCCAAAATGTTAGTACAAAGGATGGGAGATAGGTTTTGTAATATAAAATAGATTCTTTCAAGAGAGTGAGAGAAAACTAGCAACGAATAATTTAAGAAAAGATTTTATAGAATACGCGATACCCACCATCGGGCGTCCGGTTTATTTCAACCGTACTCTCGCCGGTTTTCTCATGTTCGTTCGGCGACCGGCCTTCATGGCCGTCCTCTCCGAAACGTACAGAGGAACCAGGCGTCCCTACTCTCAGGCTGCCAGGAAGCTACCCTGTTCTTTCCTCTGGGCGGGCGGCCGGCCTTCATGGCCGTCCTTTCCCATGTATCCAGAGAGGCGTCCAGGTGTAACTACCCCTGTCCTCTCCTGGGCTGCTGGGCGTCCGATAGATAGCATTGCTTCCGTACTCTCCCATCCTGTAGGCGGCCGTGGTCTTACCTCGTCCTCTCCCACAGGTGCAGCAAGAGTGCTCGCTCCGCTTTTTTTTTTTTAACAGGATTAACCTGGAAATTTAATCTGAGGGTTTGGGTGTTAAAGGTACCTAGAACAGAGGCTCTCTAACCTTTAAACATGAAGGATATATCTGGTAGTCGATTGATAGGTTGTGTTTAGCGTGAGCTAACGTGAGAACAAGAGTGCTCGCTCCGCGGTAATCTACCGATATTTATACGGACTCGTTGCTAACTTTATCAATAACGCGTTACTAGGGGTCTAGAAGGTTCCAGACCCCGTGGTTCCCCTTGAACCGCCGGCCACGCTGTCTCGGCGCAATTCTTCTGTTACATCGGCGGGGGTGGGGGGTCGAGGGGTCTTGACGCTTTATTGTTCCTCGTGGCGTTACAATATTAAATTTCGATATTAATAATTAAGTTTTTTAAGAAACAGTATAATAGTTTTTAGAGAAACAACACCTTCTACACGAATATTAGCGAATCGTTATCATTTTCTTTATTTCTGACAAGTGATGCAAATAATTGTAAATATTGTTTTAACTAATAAGTCAACGCACCTTCGATATTCTTAGCGGAAGCAGCCGTAACTGCGACTGCGGCCAAGCAGAAGAAAGCAAGGAAAAGTGAAGCTTTCATGTTGTAGAAGTTCGATTGTAGTCTGTTTACTACTTAATTGTTCACCTGCCTCGTGGTCTTTATATACCGATTTTGTTTCTATCCGAAGAGTGGGTGGGGTGACCTGAACTTTTATCTAGAGAATTATATAATTGTGATCGCAAGAAAAGTTAGTTATCAGAAGGTTCATCGAAGCAAATAAATTTATCGATAATCATACACTCTAATCAATTGATTTGGTAATCGTTTAACAGTATTGAATTCTCCGATTCAACCATATCTAACGTAATATCGGGTTGGAACGAAAGTTCGTAGCGTTTTTAAATTAAATTTTCACTTTATATGCAATGATAAAATTAAGATATTTCTAAAATCTGAATAGTATTCTCAGGAGAAAGAATAAGAACACTTGGGCCTATGTCCACATTTCTTCAAATTTTTAAAAACTTCCCCGCTATGAAAGCATTGCATTTGTTTAAAACTATCGCAAAATAAATGGTGAAAAAAACTTTTAGTAGATACTCTAATGTTTCCGCTATAAGCTTCTAAAACTCATTCTCATCGGTTTGTTAGTTTGTAACGAGTCCGTTTCCCGGCGGATCTCGTACAAACGGTTCCTCGCGGCCGGATTTGGCTCGCCGTGCCAGGGTTCGCGGCGGGATAACGCGAGGGTTACGGCGGGACACGGACGGTCGGGCGCAGGTGGTTAATGACGCGACTCGGCTAAACGTTCATCACCCTCCCGGCTTCGCGGTTCGGAGGTCGGCGGTCGCGACTCAGGTCTCGCGCGCGTGTCGGGTCACGGCGTGGTCTTGGCCGTACGCAGCGGCGTTTCCGGACCAGGGCAACTTCGGCGGACGGAGAGCCCGTGCCCCTTGACGGCCGGCGTCACGCCGGTCGCGGGTGGTTCGCTCTCCGAGGGTGTAGGGTGGAGGCGGGGACGTCGGGTTAACGGGAAAGAAGGGTACTTACCCTGGTTCCGGTCCTCGATCGCTCGGCGTTCGGGTCGGCTCTCCAGGTGGTCCAGTACGCAGCGGCGTAGATCGGGGTTCGCGGGTCGCGGGTAATTCGGCACACTCGCGGTTCGATCTCCGCGGATTCAATAACACTTTCGAGAATCGGCGGGCGGCTTCTCGGCGTCGGGACAGCGCGAGTCCGGGCGTATTCGTGCGGTCGGTATCGGCGGCTGGAGAATACGGCTCGGGAAAACACGTCTTATCTCGATGACGGCGGAAAACCGAAGAGAGCGTTTTCCGGTTTGTCTCGCTCGTCTTGCTAGGCGAGGGGGTGCGGTGCGGTACGGTTCGCGGCCGGCTTTTCCGGTGTCGTCACGCATCCGGCGCGCCGGTGTCGCATCATGGCGGGTTCCGGTTCCCGCCAAGATCGGTTCGGCGGTGCGGGGCTCGCGGGGGCGCTCGCGGGTACCGGCGGATCTCGGTATCCGTCGGTCGTGTTCGGGGGCTCGGATTCGGGGCGCGTACAGCTAGGTCTGTTACAAGTTTTAGTCTTATAAATTAACAAAAAAAAAGGTGACACTGTTTTTACACGTCTGTAAAATCAACAATTTTTAAGATATCGAAAAATCCTTTGAGATTCGTTCATAGGTCACTAGTGACTACAACATATTCAAATTTGAACAAAACAGTACATACTTCAAAAGTGTCCGATTTCGCATGGAATGACCCTTCAGAGAACATACTACATCCGTAGGATTATGTTTTTTTAGAATTGCAATGGTGCACGTGTATTCAATAATTGTATTATTTTTTTTAATGGAAATGCATACTTTTTTATATAGACGGATTTCTCTCGTCATTCTACGTAGAAAGTATTCAGGTACAATAGTAAAAAAATCATTAGTTATCGAGGTATTTTAAGAAAATGTCTTTTTTGAAGTAGTATAAGAGCATACGAAAGTGTAAGAAATTTTAAACCAAGCAATGTATTTCTGTGGTACTAAGTCAAAGATAAATAGAAAAAGACGAAGGTCGATTTTCGGAAGCTTAAGCAATATTTATTGAACATGTATTTCTGCACCATGTAGAGTGTTTATTGTCTAAACAAAATTGTGTTGTAACATAAAACGGAAGTCCAAGGCCAATGGAAGTTTCAATGTTCGAGGATCCTTTGTTGGTAAAAAATAGGACCGTGTAATACGTTGTTTTTCGCAGAGCATTGTTGTTCTATGTCAGGTTACGTAGAAAAATTCCATCGATCCTCGGCGGTGGTCACACAAGAAGTTTGATTCAACCGAATCGTTTGTCCCACAGATCTTTGAAATTAGTCCTGAAAAAAAATAAACGTTACAACATCCTGCAGTGCAAGCCGTACCTCTCTGAAAATTGTTGCAGTGAAACTGTAGATTAGAAACACTCGAGGACTGAATCAGCGTATCGTCGATTAACTAGTTATTTTTACATTCGGAACGGAAGCAGAGTATCGGATACATAGTTTATCTATTTTATAGATCTCAAGGGTCGTATCACTATTGGCTGTGCAAAGTTCGAGAAGAATCTGGCTGTTGATTCGTGCCAGTCATCGATCTCCAATAGATAAGTTAATGTATAATGCGTTGAATTGGATCACGCGTGTTCACGCCTAAAAGTATGCGATTTGTACATCGATAAAAAATGTTTGATAAAGTCCGACAGTTGTCCCTGTGTTATCAATATTTAGAAAGTAACGTACTTGCGGCAGAGACAGACACCATTCTCGCAGCGACCACCAGCTTTGCCCATGCTGAGACAATTGGCAGCGCAAGCACTGTGCTCGGCGATTCCTTTGATCGAGAGAAGATCGCAGGTCACTCTTCTTTGCCTAACGGCACGCTCTTCCGCAACTTTGGCGAGTTCGAGAGGTTCGTATTCTTCGTCTGGAATTTATCGAACGTTAAATGCGGACAATGTTGGCCGAACATTATTCAGAATAATGAATAAAATATTAACGAATAAATCCAATTATTTTTTTTAAATTACTTTTAGTTAGAGCCGCATCAACATTTAAGCGATCGTAAGGTACTTTAAGAAATTATGTTAAATTAACGTATAAAATGAAAAAGACAAATTTGTATTACCTACGGGGATGGCGACGACAGCGGCAGCAGCTACAAACAGAAAAGCGGCAAGGATGTAGAATTTCGCCATTTTAGTTATCGATTAGATTTCCGTTCTAAATACTTTGAAGAGAAGTTGGAAGACTGATGATGGATGTAAAACCTGCATCGCTTTATATACTATAATATTCTTTCACAGATGTAACGCGCGGGTAAATCCCGTGACAAGCATGTGCGCAGTTGTTATGAAAGGGAAAGTAAACAATTAAACGCTGTTGGCACGTGCGGTAAATCGTTCCTTATGGCAACAGACACAGATAACGGTGAACGTAGAAATTCCCCGTTCTTCCCCGTTACATTTGTCTCGGGTTTTCCTGTCCTTTGTGCGGTTTCTTCAAACCATCGTTGTCTGTGTACAATAGCCATGTTCTCGAAACCAGGTACTTACATATGTACACTAGTGCTCGTGTATGCCATCTTTAATATTGTTCTTCGAAGTGATTGAACAGATCTGGTGGAAAATGAAACAGTACAATCGTTGAGCGTAATTTGCAGCGTTTAAAACGAAGATGAAAACCTTCGGGTATTATAATTTCCGCAAGCAAATTGAAACTGATTTACTTGCCAACACATTTTTACTGTTAGTGCGTAAGAACAGAGTTGTGCAGAATTACAATTGAATTATTCCAGGAATTATATTTACAAAGTAATTGAATTACATTGTAATTAAATCATATTGTAATTTATAATCCAGATCTTCATTCAATTAAATTACAATGTAATTTGTAATTGCAATGGAGTAAAATTACAAAATACTTTATAATTAAATTACACGAATTACGATCAGACTTGTGCAGATTTACAATTGAATTACTCCAGGAATGTATAATTACAAAGTAATTGAATTCCATCGTAATTCAATCATATTATAATTTATAATTCAGATCTTCATTGAATTAAATTACAATTTAATTCGTAATTGCAATTGGAGTACAATTATAAAATACTTTGCAATTAAACTACATTAATTACGAATTACTATGTAATTAAATTAAAATAAAAAATTAAAGAATAATAAAGTAATAGGTAATAAGAGGTTGAAAAATCCATGTGAAGATTTCAAACAGATAGAATTTATTATTTATAAATTTATAATATCTGAACAGAAATAACTTCTGCGTTACAAATTTTTTGAAACATGTCTCTACTTTACCTAGGTTACAATATACAGGGTGAATTCGATAAAGCAGGACACCTAAATATCTCCGTTACTTTTCGTTGTACAAAAAAACTTCGTAGGACAAAGTTACACTGTTTGAAGGGACACATATATCGGAGTAAGGGGAAAAAATTTCAAGGTCATTTTTATGAGATTTCAAGGTTATCGATGTTTTTTTAAATGGAATGATATATTTTCGTTAACGTTGTTACGTATGGAGACGTTCTCCACGTTTATTTCGATTAGAATTTCTAATCTCTTTTCTGAGAACGAAAAGCGGCCCAACAGGCCCCTTTTATTAACGAAAGATACTGTATGCCTTCTTTATATCAAAATCTCTAGACACTCCCTTCTGGCATCCGTTAATCAATATTCTGATAGGAAATAGCCCGGATAACCTTCATTAACCCCTTTTAACGAAAATCTAACTGAGGCCTGCTTTTGATTAGAAGTGACAAAAAATGTGACTGTGACCCTATGCGACATCAAATCTTAAACAGAGTACCCCTTTCATTTTCAAGGTATATAAACCCATTCGTTTTCATCCTCTTCGGTTAGTCGAGAAGCGGTTCAGTCAAGATTCAGACGCGGTTCAGTACTCGTGCAGTCACGTCGCGTCAAGTCTAGTGAGATCGGGTTAAAGTCCCTTTCGAATCAATTCGTAACCTTATAGATTCCGTTAGTTCGGTATATATTCTATTTGGCATTCAACAATCACTATCTAACCCCGCATTGCCAGTGCGTCAACACCGTGCAACATTAGGTAACAATTTCTCTAATTGTACACTTACTACATCCACTCGCGACACAAACAATTACACTTGTAACTATTCCAAATCAGAATATATTTGTCTTGTTTGTTAACTCGCGTAATCTACAACCTTTAATTATTGCCTGATATCCTAATCTAATAATTGAACGTTCCCACATGATACAATCTTACCGCTCGGATTGTATCAAGTAAATTATATATAAGTTACGAGGCTTACTAATCTTAGATTCAATTCAACGAAGATTTCTCCAACCTAGTGGCTCCCCGGTTTCCCATTGGGTGCGTCCACGAAAACTATACCATCCTAGCGGATCCCTGATATCGCATTGGGTTCTTCCGTATCCTTTTTTTTTTTTTTTTTTTTTTTTTTTTTTAGGAGTATTTGTCTATATTCTTTCAATTAAAAATTCAAATTTCGTATAAAACCGCTGTTTTTAAATTCTTTCTCGCCTGTTAACATTTGGTCTCTATTTTAATTTCGGTTTCACTTTGGCTTCGCTCGCTTAAATTCTATCGGTTCCTAAATATATTTATTCTTCGCTTCTATCTAAATATGATTTATTCTAATTTTTTCTACGTGTCTAATCGCTCGCGGCTATTTTAATTTATTAACTAATCTATAGAGTATAATAGTCTATTCTAATTTATTAATATGCTAATACTTATCGGTTCCTGAATATATTGATTCTTCGCTTCGCTTCTATCTAACTATGATTTATTTCAAATTTTTTCTACGTATCTAATCGCTCGCGGTTGACTATTGCTTAATCTATTAACTAATCTATAGAGTCTAGTAGTCTATTTTAATTTATTACTATGCTAATACTACTATACTATATCATATACTAAGTACTAACTAATAAACTAAGTAAACTAATCCTATTCTACGGTATTCTAATGCTATTCTTATTAAATTAAATTATCTTAGAAGTTACGCCTCGTCTCCCCTGGCTTGTATGGCCGAAGGAGAGGAATTACTAATTATAAAAAATTTTATTATGTTTTTCTACTTATGCTAAATTTTCGTTAATCTCTCCCTGTATATATCCCTATATTCTATACCTAATTTTAAACGCAAAAAACTCTTAAAAAACCCCTTTTTTGGCTTTGCGCCAAGAGCAAAGTGGCCTTTTTTGCCTGGTTTACCCCCTCTTTTTATTCCTTCTTCGTATAGGCCTGGACGTACCGGTCACTCGGCCTGTGCAAATTTTTCCCAAAAATCGTCTCCTTATCTAAGTAAAAGCCCGATTTTGGGTCAAAAAGTGGGGGTAGGCGGGTTTTTCCCCCACCACGGGGTTTCTTAAACCCCTACCCACCCTTAGTTCTTATCTTTATTTTTAAAGGGCCTCTACGTGTTCGGTTTGTCTCGAGTTCCTGAAAAATTAATTCGCCACCCGGTATAACCGTTTCTCCAAGTTTGTCCTGTCGGGCCGTTCGTGGGCTCGTTGGAAAGGTCTATCCGAGTGCACTATCGTTATCGTATCTACTTTACTCTACCACTCTAAACACGCCTCTGTTTCCTCGTATCTCCGAACAGGGAGGGGGGATCGAAAAGTTTTCCCCACCCGGGAGAAATATCTCCCTTTTGGACCCTATCTACTCTACACCCCTTGTAAATACTGCGTATAAAATTTCAGATCAATCGGAGCATTTTCGGTGTTCCGCTATCTCTATTCGGGCTGTTATCCTTTTCTTTTATCTAGTAACGACTTACTCTTTTGCTCCGACCGACCCTTCGCACTTGTACTCCTCTCTCCTCAGGTCCCTTCCGGTATTTTTTCACAACGTTCAAGTCCTTTATATGTACACGATTTCCTAATTTCGACTATTTTATCAAATTATTCGAGGTATAAATCACTTATCGCGCGTTTATAGCTACTAATTAATTTTCTAATAGTCCAAATTATTCACATTATTCACTTATTTTCGGCACTTTAATCGCTGCTATTTTCGCGTCGTTAGTCTATTTTTGTCTATTTATATTCTAATTATTTATTTAAATTTCTTATTATTTTCCAACTATATTCGGAACTCACGAGTATTTGTTTCAAAGTTCGCGTTTTTCGCGTGTAAATTCTCGCAGTAACTTCAGCTTCTGCTTTTTTATTTCACGATTCCCGGTAGTTATTAAATTCATACAATTATCACTGTATCTTTATTTAATACTCCGAAAAAGAAATTCAAAACTAAGCTATATCGTTAGAAATTCACTTTGTTCTATGCTCTTTCGAGGTTCGAATCGATCTCGGGTTCTTCCGTATCCTAGCAGCTCCCTGGTCTCGCATCAGGTGCGTCTGTGAGTTATCCACCTTCCATTTAAATTGGGTTCGCCGCGTGTCTCTCCTAGTGACTCCCCGATTCCGCATTGGGTGCGTTCACGAAGTTTCATCCTCCTAGTAGCTCCTGGGTTTCGCATCGGGTGCGTCTGCGTTTGACTCCAACCTCCCAGAGGTTCCCTGGTTTCGCATCAGGTGCGTCCTCGACGTCAACTATCCTAGCGGCTCCCCGATCTCGCATTGGGTGCGTCCGCGTACCTAACTAACAAATTGAAACCATATTCCTGGGGTAACAACCCCTCGCCGGCCTCTCGCGTTGCTCGCAGCCCTGGCTCGTAACAACGTAATGTTGTAGCTGACAAAATAACGAATTCAAGCATGTCACACAATATGACCTTCAAATGACCTTCAACCCAGAAAAATGGTATAAATAAAATTTAACGTGTAAGATTCATTTGATGTATTTCTGTTACGCCAAATGTTCAAAAATACATCCCTTGAGCTGCTATACATTCAAATGTATCGCAATACATAACATAATAACAGATTCGGTGTTGACAGGAGGACAATTATGATATACCTTCACCTATACGTTCGTACAGAATCAGAAGACCTTCTTGCTATCAGATTTCCACAGTTTCTAAGATTTCTCGATCAGTTTATCGATGAACGTTTCACAATGCGTTACTCGAAGGAAGATAAGATTGGTATGATTTTCATTTATGGAGAAAGTCGACAGTGTTTAAGAGAAGCCGTGCAGTTGTACAAGGACCGATTTCCTAATCGTTTCCGTTTACTCCAATTTGATAAATAAATTCCGTGAAACTGGTAGTGTCGAAAATAAAAAACGTACAAAGGTGAGGACTGTAAGGAATGAAGCAAACACAATTAATGTTCTGGCAGCAGTGAATACAAACCCTCATGCTAGTACGAGGCAAATCGCACGAGGGAGTGGCATTAGTCAAAAATGTGTAATGCAAATACTCCAGGAACACAAATTTCACCCCTTTCACCTATAAATTCATCAAGAACTTCATGGTAGAGACTTTGTAAATCGTGTAAACTTTTGCCAGTGGGGATTGAGACAATTGATAAACGATAGAGCATTTTTTAATCAAGTATTATTTACCGATGAAGCTTCGTTTACAAATCACGGGCAAATAAATTTAAAAAACCTGCATTATTGGTCATCTGAAAATCCGCGGTGGTTACGGACAGTCGACAAACACAGACCATGGTCCGTCAATGTTTGGTGCGGAATTTTAGATAACCAAATAATTGGGCCTCACTTTATTACCGGAACATTAAATGCAGAAAAATACATTGCATTTTTACGAGAATCGTTACCAATTCTCCTGGAAAATACACCCTTGAACATTCGTGAAAATATGTGGTATCAACATGACGTATGTCCGGCCCATTATTCCCGTGTCGTAACACAATTCTTAAATAACAATTATCCAAATCGTTGGAGTGGACCTAACGGACCCGTATTATGGCCAGCTCGCTCACCAGACCTTACACCCCTTGATTTTTATCTATGGGGAAAACTGAAAGACGATGTTTATAGTGAACCACGAACGACTATAGACGACATGAAAGAAAGAATCATCCAGGCTTGTGCGTCGATTTCCTCAGAAATGAATTACACAGCAGTACGTTCTGTAACTTCACGGCTGAATGAATGTATAGCAGCTCAAGGGAATATTTTTGAACATTTGGCGTAACAGAAATACATCGAATGAATCTTACACGTTGAATTTTATTTATACCATTTTTCTGGGTTGAAGGTCATTTGAAGGTCATATTGTGTTACATGCATGAATTCGTTATTTTGTCAGCTACAACATTACGTTAACGAAAATATATCATTCCATTTAAAAAAACATCGATAACCTTGAAATCTCATAAAAATGACCTTGAATTTTTTTTTCCCTTACTCCGTTATATGTGTCCCTTCAAACAGTGTAACTTTGTCCTACGAAGTTTTTTTGTACAACGAAAAGTAACGGAGATATTTAGGTGTCCTGCTTTATTGAATTCACCCTGTATGTTAAAGGAAAAAATAACGACAATCATCTAATGAGACTCACTAAACAAACATTAATATTATATGTAAGTAAAATGAAATACATTATTTAATAACGGAAAACTGAAAAAAGGAACGTTTTTAGCTTACCCCTAACCAATAATATGATCACTTTGACGTATTACGAAAAAGGACGAGGAAATTCTGGAAAGTTCTGAGCTATACATAATTTGGAGAGCTGTATTTTAAGTATATTGTATTTCAATTAGACATCTGATTAAAATAATTAGTAATTGAATTAATTGAAAGGTTTAAATTATGGAATTCAGTTACGACGTAGTTGAATTACTATATAATTGAAATACAATGTAATTCAATTGTGCAATTGAATTACAACGTAACTGAATTAGCACAACTCTGCATACGAATAAGTACCTTCGTTACTGCTTTCATTCCCCGATATTATTATCAAAGAAACTTTCATAGGTTTGAACCTATGCTTTAATTTTCAAATTGCAAAATTACAAAAATGTTTTTATTATCACAACTATAGAAAGGCAACTTTTTATAATTAAGTTTCCACTTTTTAATCAAAATTTTTCCGCTAACTTTTATCTAAATTTCGACAGGAAACGAGACAAAATATTTTAATTAAATGATATTGTAACATTTAATTCATAGTTAGCACGCTGCATATAATGTAGAATATTTATAGCAACATTTTTTAAAAAATCACACAATAAAAGAGTAACCTTTGACACCTGTAAAAATATCGAGATAGGCGTATAAGCAACATGTAATCCACAAAACAAATTTTGCGCAAACTTACGCAGTTCACAGAACAGGAAATTCCATATATTCGTATAATATAATATCTGAGTTGTATACTTATACTCGAAGAAAATTCAAACAACTAGAAATCGATTTTTTAAAAATAAACGCCAGAAAGGTGTATCATAATTTATCCTTCAGTGTATTATTTGAAAATCCATTTGAGGTTTAAAATCTTTTCGATTAAGTACAGTGTATCCACGATTACACAAATGTCGGATGTTCGAAGTCTCTAGTATCTAAATATGTGTTTCGTTCAGGTAATCGACATTCTACTGTAGGGGAGACCGGTGCTGGTTGCAGAGGTCATCTTCAAGTTCTCGTGTTTTCACGCTCCATATAATTACAGTAAAGTAAATGTTAGAGCAATATTTTAAAGTTTATTTATTGGACAATGTATTCCAACCGTACTTTTTTTTATACATAAATAATTTAAGGTTATATGGAGCGTTGAAATCAACATGGTCGTTCGGGGCTGGTTGACTAATAACGGCTGTTCAAAAACTATTTAACGAAGTTTAACGTTAATTTTCAACATTATAAACAACTTTGCGACAACACATTTTTACGACTGTACACTGAACCGGAGTATAATATAAAGGAAAATATAAAATACCGTTCTTCACATCTAGTTATTTACATAAATCTAGGAAATAGTTGTTATTGCATAATTATTTTCAATAAGGGTTATACAAATTCTGAATCAACATTTCACTATCAAAATATATAATAAAACGTCGCAAACATTTAGCATTGTCAATATACTAAAATGCTTGATAATATCGATGTGCTGATCTTCCCGCTGTAACTCGCATCATGTCATTTTACGCCTGATTTTATTTCGAGCCGCTCTCTTCGGTGCGAGCCGTTCGCTTCGTTGCGAGCAGCTCGCATCGGTGCGGATAGCTCCCATCGGTGCGGGTAGCTCGCATCGTGCGAGTACTCGACTCGACTCGCACAATCGAGCCGAGCTAAGCTCGGCTCGCATTTTCGGGTACTCGCACCAGAGAGGAATGAGAGTGCTCACGCCCGGGGTTTCGGCGTTCCCACTTTCGTAACATCGCCGCTTTAGCATGGCACAGAACCGGTCAGTCTTTCCTCGAAAAGAACCGGTCAGTCTTTTAGCATGGCACAGAACCGGTCAGTCTTTTAGCACAGACGAGGTATAAGGATAGACCTATCATCTTATGGGACCACAGACGAGGTATAAGGATTAGGCCTGCAGCCAAGCTCGCATATGCGAGCCGAGCTCGGGTCGAGTCGAGCCGGGACTCGCTTTTCGAGTCGAGTCGAGTACTCGCACGATGCGAGCTGCTCGCACCGATGCGAGCTACCCGCACCGATGCGAGCTATCCGCACCGATGCGAGCTGCTCGCAACGAAGCGAACGGCTCGAAATAAAATCAGGCGTAAAATGACATGATGCGAGTTACAGCGGGAAGATCAGCACATCGATATTATCAAGCATTTTAGTATATTGACAATGCTAAATGTTTGCGATGTTTTATTATATATTTTGATAGTGAAATGTTGATTCAGAATTTGTATAACCCTTATTGAAAATAATTATGCAATAACAACTATTTCCTAGATTTATGTAAATAACTAGATGTGAAGAACGGTATTTTATATATTCCTTTATATTATACTCCGGTTCAGTGTACAGTCGTAAAAATGTATTGTCGCAAAATTGTTTATAATGTTGAAAATTAACGTTAAACTTCGTTAAATAGTTTTTGAAGGAATGGATATATAAATATTGTATAATATTGATATGTATTTGTACGCATTCGTGCCAATATGTGCCAGTCTACAACCTTTCACACAAGTTGGAAGTTCCAACAGCCTGTCATTCGGTACTGTGCACGTATAGGTGATAAGATTTAAAAGGGCATAGCCGATTAAGATGGTCAAAACAATTGGAACCGCAAAAAGATTCCATTTCAAACAGTATTGATTTCTTGATTTTCTGGAAATGACAGAAGTGGATTTCAAAATTCTTTTCACGGAATCTTACCAATTTTCACAAGCAATTTCATATCTGGCGGAAATCGTGGACGAACACAATAATATAAATATTCATTGCCTAATCAATGTTACTTCAATATTTTTAGAACATTAAAAAAATATTGTTAAAATCACATGAATAAATAATATAAGAAATTGAAAAAATAAAGATGATGTATGGGAAAAAACATTTACCACCGACGGGATAAGAACCCCAGCGTATCCGCTCCATAGTTCGACGTCTGGCGACGTATGTTACAAAACTTTACGAACATTCTGGTATATATCACACAAAATACAATTTACTCTTTCTCTTAAATCACATTTCTTAGGTCAAACAATTACTTGTTTCAATTTAATAATGCTAAAAATTACTTAATATATATCTGCGATAAAACCAACAAATGTAACTTTCCTCCTAATAGCAAAAACGTCGAAAAAATTCGGTTTTTATTGTTTTTTGACGATGATGTCTCACAACAAAAAATCTAAAAAAAATTGACGACACTGCCTGTTATAGTACTTTAACAAGGAACTAAACAGTAGAATAGCATGTTTTCACATTTTTGAGAAATCTGCATTTTTCCGATTTTTTGGAGGTTTTTCATTTTTTTACGACCACAGTTTGTAACAAAAAAATCTGAAAAAATTATCAAAAGTCAGCCTTAGAATCCAAAATATGTCACATTTTTTCAAAATTTTAGGAAGCATCAGAGTGCGGAAAATACGCGGAGAAGCGCGAAATCTAATTTACCCTGTAACCAACCTCATGGGCAAGATAGGGGGTTGAAATTTTACTCAGAGGGGTTTTTATTAGTCAGCTTTCGAATTGTTCATTAATCATTGAAAAACCTCTAAGGGCAGTTTTGACCATAAATCGGCTAGGCCCTTTTAAAAGGATCTGATGTCTACGTTCAACACTCGTCATACTTTCTGTTTAGTTAATATTTCAATGTTTGTAAAAAGTTTACCGATTCTCATCTCGAAATCTTTTTTCAATTTGCAATTGTTGGCTCTTCTCCGTGGATAACAGTCGATCTTTTATACGATGGTCCAAAATCATGCTAACTACCAAATAATTCGTAGTGGCAGCAAAGTTAAATCTACTTCCTAGCTCGACAATTAACGCAATTATATAACGCAATTTTTCCTGAGTTTTCATTACATGTCATCTAGTAGCTGTCTAGAAGCTGAAGTCGTTTGGTCGATTTATAAAAAAAGTTATTCTGATTTAAAGTGTCTGCCATCAATTATGAGACTGACTGCATAATGTATAACGAGAAGCGGCCGCACGTTTCTCGCTAAGCAACCTGCGCTATCTCCATGTTTATAATTGTGTAGTGTGAAAATGGTTTACTGCCTCTTTGGTTCGTTATCTCGACCATTTCTTGTAAAAAGTGTACTTCCGTACAATGGGACAGTAGGGCTCTCATCAGCGAGCTAAGGTTTATGACCGGCTCGCCTGCACGCGCCCACTTAGGTCACCCGCTCTGAGTATTTGATCTACCTGCACGCGTATGCGTTTTGCTCTTCCCTCCCCATCGAGCCACTAGCTAGTTATTCATTATCGAAAAATATAAAAGTCTAAGACAATCTATTCACAGGTTAGTTAGCTCAGATTCTGTCAAACAGTTTTTCTCAGCTTACCAGAATTCAGTCTTTTGACCTTTGGTGCGAGTACCAGTGTGGCGGCCTGTGCAAAGAGCACGCCGACGAACCGCCAGCATACATTGTAGACGCGGCGGCGACCTCGTATAAATACACATCAATATTATACAATATTTATATATCCATTCCTTCAAAAACTATTTAACGAAGTTTAACGTTAATTTTCAACGTTATAAACAATTTTGCAACAACACATTTTTACGACTGTACACTGAACCCCGGAGTATAATATAAAGGAATATATAAAATACCGTTCTTCACATCTAGTTATTTACATAAATCTAGGAAATAGTTGTTATTGCATAATTATTTTCAATAAGGGTTATACAAATTCTGAATCAACATTTCACTATCAAAATATATAATAAAACATCGCAAACATTTAGCATTGTCAATATACTAAAATGCTTGATAATATCGATGTGCTGATCTTCCCGCTGTAACTCGCATCATGTCATTTTACGCCTGATTTTATTTCGAGCCGTTCGCTTCGTTGCGAGCAGCTCGCATCGGTGCGAGTAGCTCGCATCGTGCGAGTACTAGACTCGACTCGCACAATCGAGCCGAGCTAAGCTCGGCTCGCATTTTCGGGTACTCGCACAGCCCTAATAAGGATGGACCTATCATCCAATCAGAGAGGATAGGAGAGTGCTCACGCCCGGGTTTTCGGCGTTCCCGATATAGTGCTGACATCTTCTCAGCCTTAGCATGGCACAGAACCGTGTCGTCTTTCCTAGAACAGAACCGTGTCGTCTTTTAGCATGACACAGAACCGTGTCGTCTTTCCTGGAACAGAACCGTGTCGTCTTTCCTGGAAGAGAATCGTGTCGTCTTTTAGCATAAAACCGAACGCACATTATTTTTTTAACCAGGATTAGAACGTACAGCTTAATTGTTTTATATGAAATATCTAACTAACATATAAATCTTGTGTACAAAATCTCTAATTAATATAAATTAAGAATAATATTAATTGTAATGATACGTATTTTATTTTTTTCCAATTTTGTAGTTGCAAACTCTAGTTGTAAAAAATGGAAAACCCGGAAAAATTCGAACAAATACAGATCTCATATCGAAGTTTAAAAGCGACCAACCTGAACATTAATCTAATAATGGGCTATTGTCTTAAATTTGTTCATATATTTAGCTATTGTTATTATTAATTAAAAAAATTTTCTTTCATGAATAAATATTTTTTCCACCTCAGCACCATAAGATTTTTACTAGATGACTTTAAAAACACATTAGAACTATTTTTAAATAATTTTACTCGAAAACATTCTAGTTTGCTCTTTATTTCACCGTTCTACTAATTTTTTGTGGGCTGCATTGCACTCTTTTACAACTCAATACCATGGTACCATCCATATTCAAGGAAGAACAATTTTTTGCGACGATCATTGAAAAAACAAAAGTGTTTCCTTCATTTCAGTCCTTTAGTGCGTTGGTGACGTAGCGCCCAGCACACCTACCTGTGTTCTGTGCCACATCTGGAGTTTTATGGTACGCTAACTCGCAAGCCAGACCATACAAGCGAATGCATCCACAACTTCCAGAGACCTGCCTCCAAAACTAATTAAAGGAAGGCTAGACATGCAGTGTGTACTAAACTCCTCAAAAGAGGCGGATTCCAGTCGCTCGTGTTATAAACCTCATTCGATACTTCATCGAAAGGGTGATCTTACATATTTTTGTAACAGTTCCAAGTGCATGCACTTTGTTCATGATACACTCTTTGTAATTATTAAATTCAATTAAATATTAAGTAAATCTTTCACGGTGCTAACAGCCCTCGCAGAGATGGGCATTATTTGGGATAAAAAATTATTTAAATAAAAATTCGAACAAAAGATACTTTATCTTTATTTGTTATTTGAAGGTTCGAATAAAAAAAAGCATCTTTATTGGACGAGTGTCGAATAAATAATTTTATTAGATGAGAATTTATCCGACGAATAAAAATACTTTTTTATATTCGAAGGTTCAAATTAAATTTTCATTTTTTATCTGTACTGTTATTCGGAGGCTACGACTAATTCTTCCGAATTTCGAATAATTTTCGTCAGCTTGAATAAGCGGCTTCGAGCCCCGTCGGCCCAGGCCCAGAAGCTCGTGCCACCTCGGTCGCCCAGCGGTGCAATAAACGGCAGCCGCGCGATCCGAGGCGAGAGCAGGTATATCGGTGTGAAACTACTACTAATCAAATTACAAAACTTCTTTATTTTTCATTATTTTTTTATAGCACTTCCATCAACCTATTTGTGGAGTTTTTCTGATTAAAATGACACTAAACACGATATAATTTGATCTGTATTGCTATTCAAACGCTTCGAATAATTTTCTTCGAATAATCTTTGCCAGCTATAAGCTGTTAAAATTTTTGTACAATTTGATTGTGTGGAGTTATACGTGTAGACAAAAGTATTTACTTTGATTGTAATTTCACTTACTTTAAAAATTAGCTTATCTTATTTAAATTGAAATGTAGGGAATTTAATATTATATTTTTCTAGAATTGTCTAGACATCATGATTGCCCATGCTCAGACATCATGTCTGGATCTGTTTTACGATCGAGTGAGACACTGTCATTTTTTAGTTATTTATTGGCATGCTTGGCCCTAAGAATTCGTTACGGGCTTGGGTACGGGTCTAGAAGCGGGAAGACAGACCAGCCGTACTCCACTCAATGACAATTCACACATTGCAGGCAGACACTCAGGAGAAAGGCGATACAAGTTTCGGGGAAAGATCCTTGAACAAGGGATCTTTGTGCAGTATCCTGCGAGGCTTACGTGAGAAAATGAATTCACGGAGTCAGTAGGCGTTGCACAATTTACGTAAGGTTAATGATAGTTCAGTAAGTTAAATAACACGATATTAAGCAAGCCGTATAGAAGTTAATAATAACATCACTCTCCAAAAAATTGTTATAATTTACCATATTTATATACCTTCTATGTGTATGTAACTCCGTAAGGAGTTAATGATATTATCGATTTATATGTAAGTTCATTCGAAACAAATTCGTCAAAATGCCGGAAATATTGTCTTTTAAGTTTTTCACGTGAAACGTGCATTATTTCAAATATTAATACAAATAAAGGTTACGCACATACTTGCCGAATATACCTAATGTAGTTATTAAAAAAGTCAAATATATTAAAAATCACGTTATAAGTTACAAATGAAATACTATTATTACCATTATCTATTTCAAAAAGAACGCAGAGTTGAATCTTGGGTATTACGATAACTCGTTCGCCCGAACTTGCCCGATTCTTTTCGAACGCGCTCGATGAAGTCGGGTCATGGGCCGTCCGAAAGGCTCGGACCGCTCGACGTGTCCCGATTCGAGTGCCCGATTCTCGAGCCGGCCCGCACATCCCTACTGTGTCACATCTGGAGTTTTATGGCATCAAATCAGACCGTACAAGCAAACGCATTCGCAACTTCCAGAGGCCTGATTCCAAGGCTAAAAGGAGAGGCCACGACCTTCGGGTCACCGATTCTGTTGAAATTTTGCACACTTATAGATCTCGTTCTCCTGTTCACGAATATATACCATTATAGAGGCAGATACTCAATAGTTTTCGAGATATTGACGATTAAAGTTTCATTATTTCTTATATAATGCCGTATTTTTCCTAGATTACAAGAATCGGTGTGGCACGATGGTAGCGTACCAAGTTTTCATCCGAACGGCCAGCGTTCAAATCTTGCCGACTAATGCATTTTTTTTATTATGTTTTATCATTGTCTACTTATATTATTAATTTCAATCGATTAAATTTCACGCATAAAATTGCATTTTGAATTATAAATAACATGTATTTATTTTCTAACAACAGAATTATTTACTATTATTATATATTATTATTTATATATCAAATATATATATTAAATTTTAAGAAGTCTTTATAAATATCCTGTGTTCATTTTCCGGTTTGCGAACAAGTTACTGTTACGTTTGTGTGATGTGACATAAGTTCATCTACCTTTACTTGAACCAGTGCGGTCTTTTCTCCCTTTTATGTTATCGTAATTTCGAACGTTGATTGATACTGACGTCCTGTCTGATCCATGTTGATTATATAATTTAAATGGAATTGCTAGATGATATATTTTACTACTTTCCGATCATTTTCGGCGGCCTGCTATGTTTTATCAAAATGAAATCGGTACTTATCATTATATTGAAATTTAATCGATTTAAATTGATAATATAAATATACAATGATAAAACATAATAAAATTTTTAAAAAATGCGTTAGTCGTCAGGATTTGAACACTGGAACATATTTACTATATCCGTATTTCTATCGATATCTGCATTCCTATGTAATAAATGATTTTTTGCTTTTCCATCAATGATATTATTTCTTAACTTATTCAGTGATATTACTTATTAGAAGATCAATGATATTACTTCTTAACTTACACCGGATTATATCCCGCTTTGTATTAAACAATTTTTGGATATTATTCCGAAAGGCACCGATGGCCGATCGAGATGAAACTTGGTGGGTATGTAAAACTCAACATTCTGAACAACTTTTTCCTATACATGTAACCGCGGCTCGGCCATTGAGTTTTACATAGTCACCAAGTTTCATCTCGATCGGCCACAGGTGCCTTTTGGAAGGACAGCCCACCTGTTATCTAAACATTCTTTTAAAGTCCTTTTTTACAGTCGCAGAGGAAGAAACGCTCTGTATTTTGGAATTCAAGTAATTGTAGAAACTTGTATGATTCTGTTATATATACTACTTTGACAAAATTAGAAAATAAAAATTATGTGGCGTGTGTAATACCGTACAAAGCAGTTTCAGATGAATGATAATGTGTTCAGGAACTGTTACGGCAATATGTAAGATCACCCTGTCGATGAAGTATCGAATGCGGTTTATGACACGAGCGACTGGAATCCACCTCTTTTGAGGAGTTTCGTGCACACTGCATGTTTAGCCTTCCTTTAATTAGGTTTGGAGGCAGGTCTCTGGAAGTTGTGGATGCATTCGCTTGTACGGTCTGGCTTGCGACTCAATAGCGATTGTTAGCGACCATAAAACTCCAGATGGGACACAGAACACAGGTAGGTGTTCTGGGCGCCAAGTCACAAACGCACTAAAGGACTGAAATGAAGGAAACACAATGTGTTTCATGTGTTCATTGTTTTTTCAATGATCGTCGCAAAAAATTGTTCTTCCTTGAATATGGATGGTACCATAGTATTGAGTTGTAAAAGAGTGTTAAACAGAGCTGCAATGCAGCCCATAAAAAATTAGTAGAACGGTGAAATGAAGAGTAAACTAGAATGTTTTTCGACTAAAATTATTTAAAAATAGTTCTAATATGTTTTTAAAGTCATCTAGTAAAAATCTTATGGTGCTGAGGTGGAAAAAATATTTATTCATGAAAGAAAATTTTTTTCAATTAATAATAACAGTAGCTAAATATATGAAAAAATTTAAGATAGTGTTGGTGACAATAGCTCATTATTAAATTAATTTTCAGGGTGGTCCCTTTTAAACTTCGATATGAAATCTGTATTTGTTCGAATTTTTCCGGGTTTTCCATTTTTTACAACTAGAGTTTGCAACTACAAAATTGGAAAGAAATAAAATACGTATCATTACAATTAATATTATTCTTAATTTATATTAATTAGAGATTTTGTACCCAAGATTTACATGTTAGTTACATATTTCATATACAACAATTAAGCTGTACGTTCTAATCCTGGTTAAAAAATAATGTGCGTTCGGTTTTATGCTAAAAGACGACACGGTTCTGTTCCAGGAAAGACGACACGGTTCTGTGTCATGCTAAAAGACGACACGGTTCTGTTCCAGGAAAGACGACACGGTTCTGTTCCAGGAAAGACGACACGGTTCTGTGCCATGCTAAAGCGGCGATGTCACGAAAGTGGGAACGCCGAAACCCCGGGCGTGAGCACTCTCCTATCCTCTCTGGTAATATCAGAGAGGAATGAGAGTGCTCACGCCCGGGTTTTCGGCGTTCCCGATATAGTGCTGACATCTGCTCAGCCTTAGCATGGCACAGAACCGGTCAGTCTTTCCTGGAACAGAACCGGTCAGTCTTTTAGCATGGCACAGAACCGGTCAGTCTTTTAGCATAAAACTGAACGCACATTATTTTTTTAACCAGGATTAGAACGTACAGCTTAATTGTTGTATATGAAATATGTAACTAACATGTAAATCTTGTGTACAAAATCTCTAATTAATATAAATTAAGAATAATATTAATTGTAATGATACGTATTTTATTTTTTTTCCAAGTTTGTAGTTGCAAACTTTAGTTGTAAAAAATGGAAAATACGGAAAAATTCGAACAAATACAGATCTCATATCGAAGTTTAAAAGCGACCAACCTGAATATTAATCTATTAATGAGCTATTGTCATCAACACTATCTTAAATTTTTTCATATATTTAGCTACTGTTATTATTAATTAAAAAAAATTTTCTTTCATGAATAAATATTTTTTCCACCTCAGCACCATAAGATTTTTACTAGATGACTTTAAAAACACATTAGAACTATTTTTAAATAATTTTACTCGAAAACATTCTAGTTTACTCTTTATTTCACCGTTCTACTAATTTTTTATGGGCTCCATTGCAGCTCTGTTTAACACCCCTTTACAACCCAATACCATGGTACCATCCATATTCAAGGAAGAACAATTTTTTGCGACGATCATTGAAAAAATAAAAGTGTTTCCTTTATTTCAGTCCTTTAGTGCGTTGGTGACGTAGCGCCCAGCACACCTACCTGTGTTCTGTGTCACATCTGGAGTTTTATGGTACGCTTGAGTCGCAAGCCAGACCATACAAACGAATGCATCCACAACATCCAGAGACCTGCCTCCAAAACTAATTAAAGGAAGGCTAGACATGCAGTGTGTACTAAACTCCTCAAAAGGGGCGGATTCCAGTCGCTCGTGTCATAAACCGCATTCGATACTTCATCGACAGGGTGATCTTACATATTTCTGTAACAGTTCCTGAACACATTATCATTCATCTGAAACTGCTTTGTACGACATTACACACGCCACATAATTTTTATTTTCTAATTTTGTCAAAGTAGTATATATAACAGAATCATACAAGTTTCTACAATTACTTGAAATCCAAAATACAGAGCGTTTCTTCCTCTGCGACTGTAAAAAAAGGACTTTAAAAGAATGTTTAGATAACAGGTGGGCTGTCCTTCCAAAAGGCACCTGTGGCCAGAGTTGGGCATTATTTAGATAGAAAATTATTTAAATAACGATTCGAATAAAAGATACTTTATCTCTATTCGTTATTCCAAGGTTCGAATAAAAAAAGTATCTTTATTTGACGAGTATCAGATAAATAATTTTCTTCGACGAGAATTTATCCGACGAATAAAGATAATTTTTTTTATTCGAAGCGGATTTATTCGAACTTTGTATAATTTTTTCCTCTTTTATCTGTATCTTTTATTCGAAGGCTTTGAATAAATCTTCGAATAACTTTTGCCGAGCGCCGAGCATCAAAGACTCAGCGACAACAGAAGACATACAATGTAAGCGGATGGAGAATCGCGCACGAATGAAAGTTTAAGCTTTTAGATTTTTCAACATATCCTCATAAAATTGTGACGAGCGAATGGAGGGGATTTTCCTGATGAAAATGAGGTCAAATTCGAGTGTAATCGAACAAGTTTCACTGATACCTAATTTTACGATAAAAATTACAGTCTCATTAAAGACAGTCCAAATGATGTCGTGTTTGGACTCATTTAGATCGGAACAAGCTCTACAACTAGTTCGTCTTAACAATATTGTTCTGATTAAAAACATACAAGCATAAATTGCCAATAATGCACGATTCTCCATCCGCTTACATTGTGTGCCGTTTGGCAGTCGCTGGGTCTTCGACATTCGGCGCTCGTCGGTCCTCGTCGGCCGTCGTCGCCGTTTATTCGTCGAGCTGGCAAAAGTTATAGCAAAAATTATCGAAGCCTTCGAATAAATCTACGGATAAAAATGCTAAATACAGTCCAATTTGTACCGTGTTTAGTGTCATTTTAATCAGAAGAATGCCACGAATTAGTTGGCGCAAGTCCCATAAAAATATCATGAAAAACAATGAAGTTTTGCAATTGGATTGGTAGTTGTTTCACACCGATATCTCGGGACTCCGCGAGCTCGGAACTTCAAAGACCAGCGACCGACCAACAGCCTACAATGTAAGCAGATGGGGAATCGAGTATTACTGCCAATTTATGCTTGTATGTTTTTAATCAGAACAATATTGTTAAGACGAATGAGTTGTAGAGCTTGTTCCGATCGAAATGAGTCCAAACACGACATCATTTGGACTGTCTTTAATGAGATTGTAATTCTTATCGTAACATTACATATCAGTGAAACTTGTTCGATTACACTCGAATTTGACCCCATTTTCATCAGGAAAATCCCCTCCATTCGCTCGCCACAATTTTATGAGGATATGTTGAAAAATCTAAAAGTTTAAACTTTCATTCGTGCGCGATTCTCCATCCGCTTACATTGTATGTATACCGTTTGGCAGTCGCTGGGTCTTCCACGTTCGGCGCTCGTCGGTCCTCGTCGGCCGTCGTCGCCGTTTATTCGTCGAGCTGGCAAAAGTTGTCCGAAGATTTATTCGAAGCCTTCGAATAAATCTACGGATAAAAATGCTAAATACAGTCCAATTTGTACCGTGTTTAGTGTCATTTTAATCAGAAGAATGCCACGAATTAGTTGGCTCAAGTCCCATAAAAATATCATGAAAAACAATGAAGTTTTGCAATTGGATTGGTAGTTGTTTCACACCGATATCTCGGGACTTCGCGAGCTCGGAACTTCAAAGACCAGCGACCGACCAACAGCCTACAATGTAAGCAGATGGGGAATCGAGTATTACTGCCAATTTATGCTTGTATGTTTTTAATCAGAACAATATTGTTAAGACGAATGAGTTGTAGAGCTTGTTCCGATCGAAATGAGTCCAAACACGACATCATTTGGACTGTCTTTAATGAGATTGTAATTCTTATCGTAACATTACATATCAGTGAAACTTGTTCGATTACACTCGAATTTGACCCCATTTTCATCAGGAAAATCCCCTCCATTCGCTCGCCACAATTTTATGAGGATATGTTGAAAAATCTAAAAGTTTAAACTTTCATTCGTGCGCGATTCTCCATCCGCTTACATTGTATGTCGTCCGTCGTTGCTGGGTCTTTGAAGCTCGGCGCTCGGCAAAAGTTATTCCAAGATTTATTCGAAGCCTTCGAATAAAAGATACAGATAAAAGATGAAAAAATTATTCGAAGTTCGAATAAATCCGCTTCGAATAGAAAAAATTATCTTTATTCGTCGGATAAATTCTCGACGAATAAAATTATTTATCCGATACTCGTCCAATAAAGATGCTTTTTTTTATTCGAACCTTCAAATAACAAATAAAGATAAAGTATCTTTTATTCAAATTTTCATTTAAATAATTTTTTATCCCAAATAATGCCCATCTCTGCGAGGGCCGTTAGCACCGTGAAAGATTTACTTAATATTTAATTGAATTTAATAATTACAAAGAGGGTATCATGAACAAAGTGCATGCACTTGGAACTGTTACAAAAATATGTAAGATCACCCTTTCGATGAAGTATCGAATGAGGTTTATAACACGAGCGACTGGAATCCGCCTCTTTTGAGGAGTATAGTACACACTGCATGTCTAGCCTTCCTTTAATTAGTTTTGGAGGCAGGTCTCTGGAAGTTGTGGATGCATTCGCTTGTACGGTCTGGCTTGCGAGTCAATAGCAATTGTTAGCGTACCATAAAACTCCAGATGTTACACAGAACACAGGTAGGTGTGCTGGGCGCTACGTCACCAACGCACTAAAGGACTGAAATGAAGGAAACACTTTTGTTTTTTCAATGGTCGTCGCAAAAAATTGTTCTTCCTTGAATATGGATGGTACCATGGTATTGAGTTGTAAAGGAGTGTTAAACAGAGCTGCAATGCAGCCCATAAAAAATTAGTAGAACGGTGAAATAAAGAGTAAACTAGAATGTTTTCGAGTAAAATTATTTAAAAATAGTTCTAATGTGTTTTTAAAGTCATCTAGTAAAAATCTTATGGTGCTGAGGTGGAAAAATATTTATTCATGAAAGAAAAATTTTTTAAATTAATAATAACAGTAGCTAAATATATGAAAAAATTTAAGATAGTGTTGATGACAATAGCTCATTATTAAATTAATATTCAGGTTGGTCGCTTTTAAACTTCGATATGAGATCTTTATTTGTTCGAATTTTTCCGGATTTTCCATTTTTTACAACTAAAGTTTGCAACTACAAACTTGAAAAAAAAATAAAATACGTATCATTACAATTAATATTAGAGATTTTGTACACAAGATTTACATGTTAGTTACATATTTCATATAAAACAATTAAGCTGTACGTTCTAATCCTGGTTAAAAAAATAATGTGCGTTCAGTTTTATGCTAAAGACTGACCGGTTCTGTGCCATGCTAAACGACTGACCGGTTCTGTTCCAGGAAAGACTGACCGGTTCTGTGCCATGCTAAAGCGGCGATGTCACGAAAGTGGGAACGCCGAAACCCCGGGCGTGAGCACTCTCATTCCTCTCTGGTAATATCTCGTTTCGTTTACTTTTCCAGAATTGCGACTGTAACTTGGAAAATAGCCGAAATACGCGCTGTGCATTACACGGCAGTAACAGTAAATTGGCAACTATGCGACGAATATTCTCCGATGTGGTTTGGCAACTACGCCTTCGATACCTGTGATTCAATATAATTCCTAAACTCACCACTCTAAATCGTAGAGGGCATACCAAAACCTCTGATTTTTTGAACGGTCGATATTTCAGAACATCGGACACGAAGTCCCATAAGATGATAGGTCTATCCTTATACCTCGTCTGTGGTACTAGTAACTGGTAAGCGTTGGTATGTGTCCAGTGAGCGTCGTTGTGACCTAACCTACAGCGAAAATTCGTTTCGCGAAACTTGCAAGAAACAGTAATTCATTGATTCAAATGATTAACAACAGATATCAAATGTTGAGTTTATAATTATAATTTAGTCTTTCTAAAACTTTCCGCAATATGTCAATGCTTGCGGAACCACGTCGAAAGCAAAAATGGGCTTTAAATCCACGAGGAAAACAATGGAGCGAAGGCATGTAAATATTTAAACTCGTTCTATTCATTGTCGTTTAAGTAATACATCGTTCCATTGATTTGAACAACGTTTACATATTCTGTACAGATTCAAACAAATTTGGTCAGAAAATGTTGGAGAAAATGGGGTGGACGAGCGGCAAAGGACTCGGTGCAAACGAACAGGGTATGACAGAGCACGTGCGTGTTTCTTTTAAAAACGACGCATCAGGTAACAAAAAAATTACATTATTTTAATCTAATTTTATATATTTCGCGTAAAAACGTCCAACTGACTTATAAGTCAAATTATAATCTCTGTTTTAGTATGTCAAATTTATTTATTAACACTACATAGGTTTACGGGACCCGTCAAAATGACGGGTTCTAATATTTTTCATTTACGATGATTGAAATTGTAAAGATGTGTCTATAAGAAATTGTCCAACAAATTTATTTCTTTGGATATATATTGGGTTGGAACAAATGTTCATAGCATGGATAGACACATTCTTGTCCTTTTTTTGGTATATATTTATAATGTAATATAATATAGTCACTTATAATGTTCGGTAAACCTGATGTCAATAACATCTATATCGTAATCAGTTATATGTTCGCTACTTCTTGAAATAACTTGTTGCCATTTATCAAGTAACTTGAATATGTTGAGTCATTAGCATGTTAAACATATATCATAATACCCTGTTTACCAAAAGTAAAAATACGTTATGATTTGATTTAAAGAATAACTGTTTATATATATTTTATTTATTAACAAGTACAGCCTACCAGTACTATATAGATAACTATATCCCCAAGTTAAAATACATTTAAGAAAAAAAATGTTGCAGACAAGTAAATTAGTATCACAATTGTTTGTTTATAATAGGTATTGGATATAAAAATGACGATTTAGATAAAGCATGGACTGAACACCAGGATGGCTTTAATAGTTTCCTGCAAAAGCTTCAAAAAAGTCAAGACGATAATGTAGTCCAAGCAGAGGAAGTTAAAACTGATATAAGTGAAAATTCGTTAGAGTTGAAATCGAAACAAAGCCGAGCTCGTGTTCAGTAAGTAAGCAAAGAGTAAACAAATATCATACAAAACATACGCATAACTTAATTGTAACCGTTTAATTGTTATTAGCTATCATAAATTCGTAAGGGGGAAAGATGTAAAAAGGTATAGTTCAAAAGATTTGGCAAATATATTTGGCCAGAAAGAGTTAAACAGAAGCAAGAAGAATAAAAACAACGAAAATATTGATCAGAAAAATGTTTATTCGGATCCCCTTGGTGAACAAATCAATAGGGGTGGTGTTATTACCATAAACGGTGGTAACATGGCAGATTATTTTTCGAAAAAAAATCAGAATTTCTCTTTAACATCTAAACGAAAAAAACGACAAGAAAGTACTTCAGAAAGTGAACCCGAATATGTTGGATTTGGCTTTGCGTTGACTCCTGCAGAATCACCTAACGATACTAAAGAAAATAAAGAGACAGAAGATTCTTGTAATTATGCTTTTGAAAATCCGTGTTTAAGATTAAACAGTTCGGAAAATATTTCAAATAATGAGCTGAAATTAGAATCTTCGAAAAAAAGGAAAATGTCCAATGATAGTGAATTAACCTTAAATAATAATACAGATCGGAAAGACGATGTCAAAGATTGTTATAAAAATGCTTTTGTAAATGCCGCTTTAAATTTAGAACTTACAATCGATGAAGCTTGTAACGGAAAGGAATTTGAAGTATCTAGAACGCAATTCGGCGTTACGAATTCTGCCTTAGATCTACAGGATGAGGTAGTTAATAAAAAGAGGGTAACGTTTAATGACCATGTAGAATATAATACCGATTCTGTAAAGAAGAAGAAGAAGAAGGAAAAAGCTATGCTAGATAGATTTGAAGTTGAGAACAAAAGATCTAAGAAGAAAAAGAAACAAGACAATACTAATAATTCTGTATCATCGGGTATTATTAATGAAGCTTTAGATGTTGAGGAAGTATCCGAAGAAATTCATGATAATGAAATTAATGAACGTAAGAGCAGTAAACCAAAAAAGAGGAAACATAGTCATCGATTGAATTTAGAAACAATAGTTGAAACACCAGAAGAAGATAAAGAAGTTGATAAGTGTGGAAATGAAGCTAAAAGACTTAAGGTTGATGAAAGTGTAATTGACGATGCTATTCCTCAGGAGAATCTTTCTAGCAAAAAGGGGAAGAAGAAGAAAAAGAACAAGGGAAAGGAAAAAGTCGAGGAAGAAATGACAACTATGACAGACAATAATAAAATTGAGAGTGCAGAAAAAGAAGTAAGTACAGAAACAGAGGCAGAATCCTGTAAGGAATTGGATGATACAGTAAAAAAGGAAGACGAAGAGAGTTTAAAAGTAAAAGAAAAAAAGAAAAAGAAAAAAGAAAAGAAGGGTATTGAAACAGACTCAAAAGCCCATGGATACATCACCGAAAATCAAACAGAGACTAACGATGTGGAACAAAAAATTAAGAAGTTAGAAGAAGAAACTGTAAAGGTAAAAAAGCATAAAAAAAAGAAAACGAAAGATGTGGATATAAGCAATATTAACGCAGATGTAAATATAAAATCAGAAAAAGAGTTTTTTAATAACGAAAATAAAAATGGCGAATCTGTAAATACTTCAAAAGAAGAAAAACCAAAGAAAGAGAAAAATAAGGAATCCATAGAGGACAGTAGTGAATATACTTGTACTACGGAACCTGTAAGAGAAGAATGTCCAAAACCAACAGTAAATACAAGAGACACAGATACAAACCCGCAAAATACAAAAGTCGCTCATGCTAGTTTAAAAAGTACAAAAATTACACATCCATCATCAAAAAATATAAAATTGAATGCTTCTAGCCCTTGGAGTGAAAAAGCAAAAACGTCAAAGCAAATACTAAGATCCCTTTTCTATCGCAACTCAGTTGCACATTTTCCAGGCGCTAATGTAGATGAAATTAAGGGATACGGCACCGACATATACAATGAAGACTAAATAAACTTTTTCTAAAACGTGTAATGTTTTAAAAATTTTATGCATATCTCCGATTTTAATTCAGTTGTATGCAGTGCGTATCCTATAAGATCCACCACCATTTTTCTGGTATATCCGGCAATCTGTCAAAGAAAATTTCCAACAAAAGTTAGTCACTCTTCAATCCGCTACACATTTATTTGCACGTTAAAAATTGTCAAAACTTTTTTAAGTCAAGGTGATCTTAACTTTTCTAAATGATATATTTTGGATTTCACGAAGTTGTCGGGGACGTCAAGTCGAATAAAACAATCTACTCTGCCATGACCTTCAGATGACCTTGAATTCTAAAGATCACTAAATGTTTGAGTGACTGACTTTTTATTGAAAATGCCTGAAGGATAGTGATTGATCTAACAGGATACATTCCATCCAATATATTACGTTATATGAATCTATAAGGATTTCTATTACTGAACCCGTAATAGAGTATACCTTTTGGAAATGTAACCATAATTTTTTTTTGGTAATAGGAGATTTTGAAGAATATTTTATAAAAAATAATATTTATTGCTTGCCTTTATCGTTGTTATTATTGTATATAAATTTACAAGGGGTGATATATTAATAAATATTATTTTCCCCAATGTATCCACAGGATTCCATTGCAACTCAAGGTTCTAGTACATTATCATCTATTTTTTCAATATCTGGAAGGTTCAAAATTTTTTCTTTGACCTTTTTATAATTGTTAAAGTCTTCTTCGCTCAATTCAATTGGACTTTCAGGTATACATAGTTCTTCTGAATAAACTACAGAGTATCCTAAATTTGTTAATCGACTTACACATATTTTGGTACTACCAAAGTCGCATTTAAACTGAAACAATAAAAATGTAATAATACTACGTGTTTGATGAAAAAAAATTTGAAATCCAAACTATCTGTACCTGGAAATGTGTTTCATCATCTTCTTTTATTTCTTCTACATCATGCGCATTTATCCTTATTGCGTCTTCCATTGCTTGATCCACATTACAATCTTTTTTCATAGCTGTGACATAGCATGCACAGTCAAACAATCTCAATGCCGTTTCATCTATAGTCTTAGTACTAAATACACGCAGATAAAACGGAAAAAAATATTACAATATTTTATATTAAGAAGTAAGATACAGAGTGTCAAAAAAGTAATAGTCATCTATTTTAGGGATGACATTTGTAAAAACTACTTCTTGAAATGGTAAAAATTTCTGAGGGAGCTAAATCAATTTAGCGGGCAGTTATTTTTTACAAATTTCAATCAAAAATGAGGCAAAAAATCGTCCCTAAAATGGATAATCAATATTTTATCAACAACTTGTAAAAGATAAAAAATACTTACTTATGTCTCTTTAATTTACTAAAAATCTCGAGTTTTGTTTTAGTCAGATGGTCTGTTAACATATGTACAACTAGTATGGCTCCTCCAGGACATCGAAGTAATATTATTTCATGTTTAGCGTTCTGTTTGGAATTCTTAATTTTTTCAAAAAAATTGTTCAGCGTTGCCACAGGCATATTGGCTTTTCTAGCTTGTTCAACAAGTTGCGATAACTTTGGGTTTTTTGACGGATCAGAAATGCCAGTCTCTTGAAAATAATGAGAACATTCACACTATATACAATTAGTTCTGTTTAGTACTACTAACGAGCCCCTTAGTTAACAGGTTATATAACTCCAAAATTCGAAAAAAGTTGTTTGCTATTGAAATGGAAAACCTTATGAATGCTTATTTTATTTATCAACTCAACTTACTTATACTTCATGTTTCTGTTTATAAAAAGTAAATGAATCGTAAATGAAATGATCGTTCATATCGTAAATCATAAATGAAATATCAAGTTATACTATTATAAATACTACATTTTCCATTTATTTTCTTACAAAAAAAGCTGGATTCTGCTCCTAATTTTTGGTAAAGTTATTACTTAAAAGTTTCGATAGTGCGAAATTAAGAAAATGGACTTGATTCACTTGTTAACTAAGGGGCTCACTTAATCTAAAGAATTCATCCCTTTTTTCCTTACCTTGTATCACAGCCCTCATCTTAACAGTAAGAGACCGAAAAATGTTCGATCTCGCAGCATCTTGCTCCTCTTTAGTATGTTTAATATTTTGCCATTTACTATGACCCGCATATTTTCTGCTTTCTTGAAGCAGAATATTTCTACACTTGTCATAAGCTAGAAAACCTAAACGATAGTTCATGACGTTATAACAATTAACTTGAATATTAGAGGTTATGATACACGTCTTTATCGGCTTCTATTCAGAGGAACAGAGAATGCTCACGCCTGAGGTTTCGGTGTCCCCACTTTTTTTTCCTAGAACCGAACTACGTCATTTTAGCACGGACCAGAACCTTTTTCATTTTTATTTAGCCTGTGGCATGGATCAGAACTAGGTGTAACCAAAGCTTCGCGCGACATTACCATATATCAGAAACTGCTTCGTACCACATTACCATGAACAATAAGTCATTGGATTCCATGATACACTGATGAGATAAAGAAATTGTCAAACAAATAGTTTTCATTTTTTAATCTTGCCAAAGTAGCATGCATAACAGAATCATACAAATTATTACAATTACAATGACTCGAAATCCAATATACAGAGTATTTTCTTTATCTCCAAAAATTGAAATATCTCGCGAAGGACCATGCCTGTAAAAAACTGTTTCGATAAAACTTGTTTGACACGAAGGAGGACATAATAAGGTGTAAGTTAATTTTTTGTAGGGTAGGTGGTGCGGGAAATTTTAAAATCAATTTCATTTTTTCAAGTGGAACCATATATTTTTTTCCTCTTTAAGACGGCACTTGTAGAGACAAATTCAACGACCTACATAAAAGGTCATTTCCTTACATCTTAGTCCGTTTTAGCGTAATCGATGGTGGACAGTTATTATGCCGTCGCTACACAAATCTCGCATCAACATATTCGCCTGTAGGCTAGACAAAGTGCATTCTTCTAATGTCACTCACAGATTGATGTTCGTAATGTTTAGAAACCTGAAAAGCAATATGGAGTTTGTTCGGCAGTTGTTTTGACGCTGAAAGTGCATCGCACTGTATCTAGCGGCAAGACTCTAGCCTGTAGGCGAGTAGACAACATTGCAGTGTTCGATCCTATAGATAGGCTTAGATCGAACATTTACTGTATCGTTATTTTCGACATTCCTGAGCATTTAGAAAGTAATATAGATGCATTAAATACCGATATAAGAAAAGTCGTATTTTATCAAATGAACTGCTAATTTTTAGAAAAAAATGAGGTGGTAAGAACGGAGTGCTCGACAACATCGTTGGCAAAAGAAATTTTTTGTGATTGATTGTTATAAACATTAATCAGCCAGAAATAATGAATTTATCAATAATTACGGTTGCCTCTGAATGTCGCAGTTGGTGTGGCTGCCCCTGAATACTCGCAGCCGTTGCTTATCCTTTAGAATTACGTAGAAAGAAATTAGAGTGCACGGGAGTTTTCCATATTGAATTTAATAAACTAGCGTTACGACGAATAATGCACTACTCGCGATTGTTTCGAGATATTTATTATTTATTATTTGTAGATAAGTGTTGCGAAAGAATGATTCGACTTGACGCCCTCCACACAAATTCAAACGGCTGTCATCGTGTTTCCATTTAGAGTTGCGTAAAAAGAAACACAAGTGCACGGGTGTTTTCCGTTTTGAATCAAATAACTTAGCGTTACGGTAAATAATGCACTTCTCGCGTTGTTTCGAGATGTTCAATGTACATTTGATAGAGTAGCGTTGCGCAAAAATGGTCCACTCGCGCGTTTGTTTGGAAGATATCGAGTGGACAATCCATTTTGCATATCTCGCACAACAGTATCTCGTCGGTGGCACCGGGACAAGGCGAGATGGCTGCGACCGTCGAAGTTCGTTATGGGTGACGGTGGAGAACGTTGGGCTGGGTTAGCTAATGAAAAAAAAATATTGTAGATAAAATCCATTTTTGCAATTAATAGAAAATATAAAACACATGTATTCTGCAAATTAATAAAACCATTCTAAAAATTTAATCCAAACCTGTATCATCAGTCATTTTAATTTCTGTCACCTGAACGATGTTTCATATTTGATCAGTTTTACTTTTGCATTCTGAGGGTCTTTCGCCCAAACACAGTGATTATTTGTTTCAAAAGGTTCGCTCATTATACTACGTTGTGTTGGTAATGTAGGAAATTACATTAAAATAGTTAAGAATTCTTTTCCGAATCGTCAAAAATCCTTCTCGCAAACATTATTTCTATACAAAATACTGTCTTATTCGGATAAGAGTATTGCAATTGCTATTTCCAATGCCGTTTGTTTGAAATGTACCCAGCTCTGCCGGTGAGAAGTAAATCTAGAGAGGGGCGACTCCACGGAGCAAGGGAGAGCGAGGTGTACAGTGGAAAGCAGCAAGTGCAAAGAGGAAAGCTAACTGTTAGGGGTGTGGAGTGGGGAGGAGGTGCGAGAGAGACGGGAAACTTGAACGGCGGCGGGAAGAAGCGAGACGGTTGCGATCGTCGGAGTCCGTCATGGGAGACGGTGGAGAACGTTGGTCCTCCACTGTTGGAGAGCGCGGAATCGTGGAGTAGAGCGAGCCGACGACGCACCGTTCGGGTCGCGCTTCTCGTCGCGGCTCCTGTTCTTTCCTCGCGGTTGTTTCGTTTGGGTTGAATGAACGAGGGTACCAAGTGCAAAGTGCCAATCGGCGACGCCTGCGTGTCTATGCGCGTGTGCTTCGACTCCCTGTGCTTCTCGTCGACGCAGCAGCGGCTCGCCGACGAGGAGGACGCCTCGCAGCTGCCGACGCACGGCGCCGTGCCCGTGCTCGGAGCTGACCAGAGGCCCGTTTCGAACGTCACCGGTGCGACCGCGATCACGACCATGGGCACCCTCCGTGAGCTGCAGGAGTTGTTACGCGTCAAGGACGAGAGGATCGCCGAGCTCGAGGCGCTCCTCTGCCGTCGCGACGCCGAGATACAAGAGCTGAGAAGCCACCTCGACAAGTTCCTCAGCGTGCTACCCTTCAAATCGCCACTGACACCCACCAAACCGAGGCCCAGAAAACAACGGGCCCAGGGAATATCTGCGGAGCCGCCGCTCCAAGAATTCGCCTCGCTGACAGTCGTCGATAAGAATGACAGGTTAGTGTCATCCTACGCCCGAGTGTTTTTGCCGTCGTTTCGATGAAACTTGTTAACCGGCGCGGTACCAGTCGTCTTTCGGCCTTGACAAGGGGTTTGACATGTGTATGTGTGTGTGTGTGCGCGTGTGCGCGCGTGATCGCAGGCGCTTGTGTGTCTATATAGGTGGTTTGCATTAATCATCTTATGCTTTTGAATCTTTCCTTGTTATTTTTGTCGGTTATTGCTTCTCCTCCTAGATACCCTGTGAAATCTTCCGTCCAATTATTCTGTCATCTCTTTCTGTTTCGTTGCACTCCCTTAGAAATGTTCATCGTTCCCTCCCCTTACCCACATAACCTGCAAAGGTTTTCGTGTGGATATTTCCAGTATCTATATCTCATTTCTTGGTTTGTATATTCGATTTTTACTATCGCCCGGTAGTCCTCGATCGGCACCGTGTTTTGGGGTAAAGCTAAACGACTGGATACGTGCTGTCGCGACTGAAATATCATTCGTTTCGATTATCTCGGAACTGTTAAGTTACAGGTTAACCACTTAGCGTCGCGCATGCGTGTAACATCGTGCATGCGTGTTTACTCGATCGTGGTCGCTGCACGTTCGATTGGTAGTCGTGATTTAACTAACAGCACTCTCCATGTGGAAAGATACGCGTGGAGAAACTCGTGCTAACAAATTCCAACGTTTAAAGGTTTAACAAGTTTCCACGGAACAACAAACCGGCCGTTTTACTTTTTGTTTTAGTCCGTCTAGACCACGTGATACGATGCCATCATACTCTTGCGGTGCGACTTCTGTCACCCACCGGTGTTTTAAAACTGGTGTTAGAGATGGTACCCACGTGGCTTCTGCGTTGATTGTAACGCACACGTTTGAATAAGATATCAAATTATAGAGATACTGTGTACTTTATTTTTGTTACTGATTTTTTTGGGGTATATTTTGGGAGCGGGAAGTACTTGAGGAAAATGTTGACGAGTGCGCAACACTCGTTTACTAGAAATTTCTGTCGCCATTTTTCGCACTGATCATAGCGTTAGGACGTGCCGCGTAATTGCACTATTAGCTTACATCTATTTACTGGACTCAGTTCTTTTTTCACTTGTTTGATATGCACATTACGCGCTTTACTGAAATATGAACTGTCGTCCTTGAATTCACAAATCTTATATTAATACTTGTATAACATAACATGTTAGCGTTTAAGTATATTGCTTAAATCATTATTATAATTGTGTTCACTATAATCATTGACTAGCATCTTACACATGATTTTTTGCAAATTTTTTAAGCGACATTTCTCAGATTATGAATCTTCACGAAAATCGAAGTTTGCCATTAAATATTTAGTGCATAATATTACGTGAATAATTATGATAAATTGCAGAAAATTTTATTACCGACTAATTCTGTTTGAATAAATTGAGGTTCAGAAGTATCGTTTTAAAATAAATGCAGATCAATTATATAGATATAATGTACAAGCAATAAATAACGTACCAATTAAGATTTTGATGATATCTCTAAGATGTTTATATTTATCAATCGGTTAATAAATGCGATACAAATGTATTTATTTGCATAAAAGATGTACCGAGATTTAGGGAAATTTGATATTACATAGGAACATTGCAAAACGAATTAAAATAAGGATAGTAAATGACGCAGAGACGAAGCAGAATTGCTTCTAAAATTGAATTGAGACACGTTACAACCGTCGTGTTTAATATGCAAATCCGAGTTTTGTTATTTAACATTCTAAACGCTCCTCCATCTGAATAACAAAACATGGTTAATGTATTATACGTTGGGTAGAGCTCGATCGAAAAGAACGCGCTTGCAAATATGAATGCAGCGATAAAAATAGATATTCCTCTTTCGGTGTTAAGCGAATTCCTGAACTTTGCACTATTTACTAGATTTTTCGATTTCGTGCTCACATTGATTTCACGAGTTTTAACAGAAATTGTATGCGAACTGCTAGATAAATATTTATGTGTACAATTAAAATAAGGATAAACATCTCGCATTTGCCTGCTTCCTTTATCAAACTTTCAATCAAATTCAACAAACAATATGAACACAATTTTATGCAATAAAATATTCTCCTTATCAAAGTAAATATATTCATTAATTAATGTCATCATAATATAGTATTGCAAATGATTCTACGTATGTTGTCAACGAAAACATTTAAGGATTACGTTCATCTATCTTTAAATAATTTTTCGGAATTATGTTTACTTAAATTGTATATTTCCTATGTAAGGAAAAATTTATTGAAAGATTTGAACAAGATTTGATTCTATTACAAGTGCGAGGTAAATATTATGTTTGTAAATGTAAACTGTAGTCGAATATTTTAATTCATTTAGCTGAAGTGTTGCATAGTTGTTTTCAAAATAATTACGCGACATATTGAAACCGAAATTTTTATATGCCGTAGTATTTTTCCAGTAAAAAGGAGACGATGTTTACGTTCGAAGTTACATTTTTCAGTTCAGATATACAATATCGTTATTCCAAAATGGCTACTTTCAGAACTGACTGCAATAAATATTAATTTCATTTGCTTATTTTAAATGAATTGTTTACAAGTTTCATACAAATAAAAATTGATACAGACGTTTCCTGTACAACAAACGCTATTTTTAAAAACTGCTTCACATCACTACTTGACTATATTCCAAAACGTGACAATGAAATTTTCAGAAGTTAGTATTAAACCTAATTTTTTTTGGTAATAACGATTATCTTTATGAATAAATCGATGTTCGAGTACATTTTTCAATATTAAATGAACACGTAGCCTTTTAAAAACAATTTGAATGCCTTTCACCGTGGGCAAGCATTTATCATTCACAATTTACAGAATTTACATAACGTTACGTAACTGTGAGTTAAAGCTTCAGCCGCTATTCATGTAAACATTGCTCGGTTTTAATCTGCGAAGTCGATCTGAATATTTCAATAGAAAAAGAACATGCAACTGGAGTAAAAAGAATATGTCTGTGGACAGAAAATGGCCGGCGATTATTACGTCGGTGCATGCTGCCTGGTGCTGCGAGTTTAAATAATAAGATGCCTGCACCCCTCCAGGGGAATGATTCAATGTTTTCGAAAACAAAGTAGGAGAAGTTTATTGTTAATGCACGGTGGAACAAACAGGTAGTCTATTTCCGTCATGGTGGCGCACTTTATGGTGTATTTTGAGAGGAATCGAGTCCGCGTCGGCTTCTAAAAATAGTCGAACAAGCGGCCATTAAAATCTGCATATCGCGAGATGTAACAGGATTCTATATTTATCTCGAAACTACGAATGCTTTGTTACTTCTGTAAGTGGTCTGCCTATATATACAGACAGACAAATGTGCAGTATACAATTATACTGCCTGTATAATTACATATTTACCGAACGCAATCATCCCTAGTTTATCTTTCAATAATCACGGTTAAACATTTTAATTGAGACAATGGAACTTATAATGAAACTAACAATAAATCTTTGACTATTTCCTCTTTTACTTGTTACACTTACAGAATTAAATACTTAACTTATTATATGTACATTCATTAGAGAAATGGGACAACAATAATTAAGATAATTCAACCATTTCAACAATATTTCGAAATATTAATTTGTTTTATCTTTCCATGATATAATGAAACACAGTATCAGTTTTAAAAGCGTTTTGGTTGAACTTTAAAGAGCTGACATCTCCGTCTATTAATTTGCAAAGAGTCTTATAATGTATTTTACGTTTTTTTTTTCTTTTAAGAAGCGCTATAAACGGATACTGGAAATGTTATTTCTTGTCTACTGGTTTTCATTCTGCATGCATGTTTCTTAAAAAGTCAATAAATTATTCATCAATCTGTCACGTGAAAGGAAGTATGTATCTAGCGGATAATGTATTTAAAACCAGTTGATGTTTATTAAAATGTGCTTACAATTTTAAATACGTTAGTTATCAGTTGTTTGTTCTCTTACACTGTGCACTGTACACTGTAAAATAGTTTCTAAAGAAATATTTTGTAACTTGTATTTCCGAAATGAGAAATTTAATTACACACTGGGGAAAGCTATGCTATGTTACATAATTCTGAAACAGAAAGTGTGTAGTTCAAAATTGCATGGTCAAAAGTAGACCAGAATTCATAACTAATTATTAGACTGCGGATTTGATGCACTTATACCAAAAGTGAGTAGGTGAAACACAAAATAGAAGAAACATCAGATGAAATTTCATATTACTGGTACATTACTTACAACCTATTAAAATTATTAAGAGATGAAATAAATTTTTATGCGAGTTCCCATTCTTTTAATTGGTATGTAGACAATTTGTATTTTCCATAAAAATCCACAGTCCAAAATTCAATTATGCAAGGTAATACAATCTTCTTCTGATGTAGTGAAATGTAACAGTCATTAGTCGCATGAATAATTTATTTTCAATTGTTAATGTTTCTTGTTGCGTTCTATTTGTTCCACTGATTGTTTTTGCTAGCTAAATTTTTTTGTTATATTCTTGCGGATAATAAATTTCTTGCAAAATCCAAGCATCTATAGCATATGCAAATAAGTAAAATTTTTCTTTAGCAGAAGAAACGAGGTTTTACATTAATTGCTTAAAATCAAATTCGAAATGAACTAGCAAAGTTTCAAATTCTTAGATTGAAACACCCACTATAAGGGTAAGGCTAAAATTCAAAGATTCTTACATTTTTCAATGTATACATCTTTGTTATGCGTCGACCGATTTCGATGAAACTTTGTTCATGAATGTATATTTATAAGTTACTTAGATGCGTAAAAGACATATTTTAAATGTTCATTATAGGCACAGATAAAAAGAAAAGTTGAAAATCATGTTCTTCACTTTGGTCTTCGAAATTCCGAGCAATAGCAATTTCAAAAATAAAACTTTCACACATCGCCTAGTAAACTACTAATCTTTCTAACACATCAAAACATCACAAGTCGTTTGGTTCAATTTTTAAAAAGGTACAGTTTTCTTTCTGTATAAGACGACGATGTTTTTTCGCTCAACACTGCTTAATGCCAGAACGAGAGACCACTTTATAGGACTCATAAACTCTCTCGGTCCACACAAGAACAATGTCAAACCGAATAGGTATTTATCCTTATCCGCAATACATCGGAAGCCGTCCCGTGCCATCGTTTTACATCGAAAGAAAACTGTATTAGTTGTTAAAGTATCTCCAATTAATTTTGTCCACCGTCTGCATGTACTATTAACGAAAAATATATTTTTAAGATTTTGGCCACGTTTCGGGATCACTCGTCCCTAAAGGGTTAAGCAAAGGATCTTTATTAGATGGGATTTATAAATTATATTTTGTACGGATTTTGATTACTTTCCACGTGGTATCTACAATACGTCTGGACAGGACTCATCCTATAAAGAAAAATGTCTCGCATCGACGAGTCGAAATGTGGGTGACCGATGTAAAAATAGAAATCCCATCGACGCTCGGGCTGGAATTGTTTGATTTATTATGGTGTTCAGCTATTTTTATGGCGCAAGCGGGACGGACGCGCCTTGGCTGCGAAGATGCGTGGGCGTGCGAGGCCGGCGCTAAGGCTCTCTCGCGATCGAGCCTCACGGATTTGCATTCCATATTCTAAGGCGGGCGCCTGTGGTAGGCGTTGCATTAGCTTCGATAAATGCGATTGAATGCGCCTCTCCGATATCACCGATTCCCCGTAACACTCTTGCGAAATACACGTTTTTTCTTTCTTCCTTCCTTTCTTTTTTTTATCTATCTATCTTTCTTTCTTTCTTTCTCCGTTCCACCTCGTCGTCCGCAACTTCGCAACTCTTCTTCGGGAAATGGAGAACGTCCCGCGATTTTATCGCGCGAGATTACTCGCAGCTAATACTTTGATCATCAGATTATTCGCTGATCGATAGTTGCTGCAACATATGCTGCAAAGAATCATACTCATTATTGATCGATTGAAAATTATTCTATTTACTAGAGAATTGGTTTCTGCGCGTTGCCATTTGGATCGCGTGGGAAAGAGAACGTAACTAAATCTATTGTACAGCATTAATATATTCTTTTCGCTACAGTAAAATTATTAGTGAAAAATATAGATTTATATTTACCTACTGTGTCTTGCAATTGAAGTACAAACTTTTCTTATTTTGCATAAAGATCCGGAATACGTTATTTGAAAGTCTTACTTTTCTGTCTAAAACGGTTACGTGAAGACGGAGAACGTTCGCTTAAAGCTGCGTGGGAGTCGGGTTATAGCAGTAAAAATAATATTTGCCTTCATTCGGTGTATTAGCAAGTGGGAATCGAAAGTCTGTTTTTTGTTTGGTTACTATAAATATCCGGCAGTTTTCGATTAAGCGAACTCTTTGAGGGAAATGAGCTTTTATTGGTAAACCAACCTTTTCTTTAGCTCTCTATAATATTAAAACTACAAAATTTTAAACATTTTTTAAGGTAATCATTAGACTACGAACTTCATGCATTTATGGCAAAGATCGGTGTAAAATCAGACAATAAAAAGATTACAAGAATTTAAGAGCGTCAGTACGTTTCTTACAGCATAATAAAGCCATTGAAGAGAGGAATAAATTCCTGTTTGGTTCCTATATCTTACAATTAATGGAAACGATTTTCAAGGTAATTTTTGATCAGCTTATCCGACTATGACTATAGCCTTTAAGCGAGCACTACTGTGAATCGAGACATTACTGTACACTGTACACTGTTTTGCCGGTAGTCATGTTTGTGTGTCGATGGCTAACACGGGCTGGCGCTAGAGACTTCCACTCTCATCGCATCGGGACGCTTGCATTCCACTTTCTAACAGTGGCGCCCATGGTAGGCGTTGCATTATGTGTATGTATGTATAGTCACTACATATGTATAGTCCCGCGAATGTGATACGTTTTGCCGTACCTCTACGCTCACCGTACCTCTATGCTCGCTCGCAGCCTCTCTCGACGCAAACTCGGCTGCGTTGCGAAACGAATTTTTCCTTCGTCTCCTCGACGAGACACTATTGTGTTTGCCAGTTGTAGATTATTTCCCCTGAACCATACTGACAAGAAGAACGAACGCGTGGCGATGCGAGGCGGACCTACAATCGTTGATGACAATCGTTTGTTCCTGAGATTTTTTAAACAATCGATTATTTCAGCAAGTTGACTACTGTCTACGTCCGTATACTCGTTATACGAATTAATTAACAAAGATTCTTGTTTGGCAAAAATACGTCGCGAAAACCCTTGAAATGTGTTAACAATGAAGGTGATGCTATAGAATTTTGCTCTTGCTTAGAGAAGAAGAAAATAGTTATATCAACATAGGTCCAGAAAAGATTCGTTCCTGAGTTATTAAAGTTTTTGTGTCACAATTCTCGTCGCTCGTCTTAAAGGCTCGTTTAAATGCATCAACAAGGTTTTTGAAGTAATCGCCGGTCTATTTATCTTGTTTACGTTATCCACGTGTATTATTCTTGTTTACAATTTATACTTTATTTGTAAGCGTGTTCGGAGCTCAATGAGACCACGAGCTGATGCTTGTATTGAGACAGGTGGCGGACATGTTGAATATTTCCTCCAAGACGGTACGACGAGAATTGTGGCACAAAATCTTTTATAACTTAGAAACTAATAATTTCTGGTCCTATGTTAATATAACTTTTTTGTCTTCTCTAAGCATTAGGAATCTATTCCTAAAGTTTTACCCACCATTTACCCTATAATACACAGACAACTTCACTACTTTTTGTACGTGAAGTTATTTACCATGCTTTCTTACATGATTCTTCGAAAGTTCAAAAATCAGAAAAAAATGGGTGGCGCAACAGTTATGCACCGCGGTGTGCAAGCAGTACAAGCTCACCCTTGCTGCACATCAGACCGCGGGAAGCACCGTGAAAGATAAAAACCCTTCCGTGTTTGTCGACTGCATACTTACATACATCCACATAGTATCCACGAGATTGACGTCATCGTTACGCGCCGTTGGCGCGTTAACGATCGATTTCATAAAATAGTGCGTGCAGCGCGCGAAACAACCACGCTCTCGCCCTGCAGGAAGCTGCCTTCGAAAGGTTCGCACCCGAGGCCGAATTCTCAAGGTCGTTGCACCGGGAATGCAGGCGGCTGCACTTGACGCCTGTACGAGCCCCACGAAACCCCTCCTGTGCTCCCATTCAGGTTCTCCCGCTCACAATGATCCTCGAGACAATAATACACGTGTGCACGACGCGATCCTGCTTATTCTACCGCCGCGTTACGACGCGCCGCAAAGTGCCGCAGAGTACGTCAGAAAGCCCGTTTTCTGGACAAAATTCTATATCTTCAAAAATATAAGTGCTAGAAAAAAAAATGGTTTGGACAAAAGTTTTAGGGTATAGAGGAGAGTATACATACGATGATTGTATTTGGTTGATATTACAGTGACCTTGAGAAGCTTCGTGAAGGTCACTTTTAAAATTCCATACGCAAATCTATATTTTTAATCACGTATTCTTGCAGGTGACGTTAAATATATTTTCGAACCACTACAAACACATTGTGAAGCTTCTATTTTATAGCCTGATTGCACGCTTCTCGGTTTTTCCCAGCAACTCACATATATTGCACATTCGTTCATCGACACATCTGTATTTTCCCAGGACTCTTCATACATGTACTTTTCTCGCAGTTTACTACAATAACCGAGTACGCGGAGAAACACTTCGAACACTTAAATATAAGTTAATTAGAACTTATAGACAAAGTAAATAAGAAACTCGTGAAAAACTTACTGAATATTGCAGAAAATTTTAATAGAAGTTTTTACGAGTACAGTCGAATAATTAAATTTCTTTATTTATTTATATGTTGATATAAAACGTTTCCTTAAAATTCAACATTCAGAAATAAATGTTAAAGTAAAATACGAAATATTAAATGTTTCAGGGAATAAACCTCGTACAATCTTCGTTCAAACATTGGTAAAATAAATATTTATAATAATAATATATAAATATTTTACTGTTGGACTTGTGTTATAAGTGCTATAAGAGAATATACGATTCATTGATCCATTGTACTGTAGATTGGTATATAAAAAACATTTTTTACCTTGGAAGAAATAGATATCTGAAAGTGCATCGAACAATTCTCTAGTGATTCAACTGCGTTACATTGAACATTTCTACAATAGAATTGGCATCGACAAGGAATGTCATTGGAAAGCTGGCGGAACTACAATCTCTGATAAATGATAAAACCTGATGCTTATCTAGTGTCATGCGAGACTCCATTGTTTATTGCCATGCAATGGAAACTAATTAAGTTCTGCAATATCACTGCCGCAGAATTCAATTTGAAACTAATATCTAATGAAATACATAAAAATATCGAATCTGCAATATGGCGTTCTTTAAATAACATTAATTGCAATGTTATATTTGCCAAGAGAACTTCTATTCAACCAGTTTAATATTATCAATATTGATTAATCCACTTTGTTTTCTTGATATTACTTTCCAACTTAAATGATTTAAGCACCTGCTACATACGTCGTTCTATGACGCCGTCGAAGACCCCATAGACCGGTCGCAGCTATCCCTTCCTCGTCCCCCATGGTTCTCTATTTCTTCGACGTGCTTGAAACTCGTTCCTCGATAACATGAGCGGATCTCACATAATGACCTCATTTCATGCACCGGGCACATCGGCTACGTATTCCACTTCGGGTCATAAATAAGTATCTGAAGATTTTCGAAAAGCTTCCTCGCTCGATATACAGGGTGGTCCAATAACTGTGACCATCTGGACTATTTTCGTTATTTGCAATAATATGAGAAAACGGTATTTACAAAACTTGCATAGTATAACGAGGAAAAATATTGTAACGCAAATATTTTTTATACAGGTGAAGGAAGTTCGGAGATTTTAAGGTTACCTTGATTTCTTTAAACGGATTGACCCACCATTTGTATCGTGAATCGATAGACTATCAAATTCTGCGTAAAAATGTACTAACCTTCGCATCTTCTAAACGTAATAGTTAACGAGATATTGTCGAAATAATATGCATAAAAAGTGTCAAACACCCACATGCTACATACACTACCCCTTGTACTACGATTTTCTTTACAATTACAATGATCGGGTCCTCCATGTTTATAATTGTTTAGAAGAAAAAATAAATTCATATTATTCGTATGTCTATATATTCAATAATGTTTGAAATGCGTGGATAAGATAGTTATTTTTTGAAATCATAGGTTATTGTAAACCGAGTCCAATTCTTGGCCGTAAGGCTGAATAAAGCAATATTATTATAACGTTTGAATGTTAATAACAGAGAAATAGAATAACTTAATTAAATGTAACGGAAACGAATAACGTATAGATACGTAATTATAATAAAGCTAGAATAAAATATTATTTCACAATAAATCATCAAATGTAAATATTAAGATAGATTCGTCTATAATTTACTGCCAATGGTCGCTAGTCAATGGTGAAATTCAATATTTGTAAAAATTGTAAACATTTCCAACAGTTATCAAATCTTAATATTAATAAAGAGGTTAGGTTAGTATTCTACCAACGGTTACAGTCATAAAAATTTGTCAAATTTCGACTTGTTTGAAAGTGAATTTTGTAGTCCTAGCGCGGTACGCACAATTTATACTATACAGCACGGACCGGCATGGTACCGTCAACGGAACGAACCGGCACCGGCTCGACAGTTTAGGGTCGATGCATACCTTACAGGTCAGCAAGTCTGGCGGTTTTCCCCCGTTTATACGTATTTTGGGGTTCGGGAAAGCCACTTGGTAGGGTTCGAGATGCTCGGAACAAAGGCACAGCGTGTTGCCTGCTACCAGAATCTCAGGGGTTCCCAGAACTTTTTCTCCCCTCCACACCCCAAGAGATGCCTATGCTAGAGCCTGACAGGCTACTGGCGTGGTGGCACGGAGGCAGAATGAACATGCTGTATTTATTTAAAAAGCTATTATCCCTTAACGGTCCGGAAGTATTTCAAGTTTACTTCCCACCAGGTCCAAACTATTTTTCATACGAAGAGAAAGAAATAAATTCACAGAAGTGACCTGGCACAATGCTTAACGCGTTCATTAAATATGACAACAATAAGAGTGATAAAAATAATAAAATGATTTTTGCGGCCAACAAATTCTGTCGACAGAACCCTGTCCGACTAGTATAACCCAACCCTTAAACGTACCTAGCATATGTATCTAGACTCAACTGAAATTATTATTATCTTAAGACACATAAATGTTATTAGAAAATTGTGAAGTGAAATCATGAATACAATTTTGGACTGTTCCATTCACCGAAATAATTCACAAAGGAAATGCTATTTCATTCGATATATGTTTTATTTAACTCTCTTATAAGAATGTGTTATAAAAATTAGCATATATTTTCGCAATTTGCATATTAAATTTCGATGTCGCGTATTAAACGTTTTAATACCAGTGGTTATCGATTAAAAATAAAATGAAAGTTGTCGACATTATTATCTCGAAATTATTGTTCTGCAGCGAGCGCTTGTTCCGCACGGATGAGTCTGAAGTATCTTTTAAATGCTAATTATCGTTACCGTTATGTAATTATGTTCTTATTACTGGACTGGGGACGTTATGCTTTTATAGTGTGACGAACGGTGCGAAACGCGCGCAAATAAAAATCTGAATGAATGTATGGAACAATTATTGTTTTACTTTTTATCGCCGAAAGAAACAATGCACAATAGAATTTTTGTTCTTCGAAAATAGTTTGGGAAGATTAAATCTATATGGAGTACAATTATTTTATTTTTAGATTCACACTGAAAATACAATCAATTCGCACAAACTGAAAAATAATGCAAAATAAAATTTTAATATGTAACGATTTTGTTTTTTTTTTTCTGACTCTGTGGTCTATCTTTTGACAACCGATTTCTTCAATTTAATGGTACGATTCTGTTTAAATTTAAATGTTACTGACACTCTTAACTAGATATGTATGATGATTACAATGCGCATTTTTGGGATTTAAGCAACGATCTTGGCAGCAGAGTATAACAAGCTAAACAAGAATGCTGGGAGTAGATTGTCGACGATGCCAAATACCTGTTAGTAATATTATCTTGTTAACAACAAAACTGTAGCATTCCTGTTTATTATTATACTCTATCGTAAATTCTATCATAGAAATCGAGTAAAATACGATATTATTCTGAAATTCTTCTAATGTCTTTACAGTTTGATATTTACCTAGTAATTACATAAGTTGCTAGTAATTACATAAAGTTTACATAGTAATTTATCTAGTAATACTTACTAGTAATTTTTATCATAAATGTATAAAATTCACAGTACTATAATTACATATTTAAACAGAGTTTAGACAATAACGAATTTTATCAATGTAAAACAAATGAACCATAGTTCTAAACGAAATCTGACAATTCCATTTGCATTCAATCTTGGAAACACCGTGACTGAAATCACCCAAATGGTTGGCGCTGCAAATGGTGAAGAAACTGTGACTGATAGCTCATTCGTTCGACATAGCTCCATCTGATTACCATTTGTTCAGGTCGCTACAACATCATTTGGCGGACACACGTTTCAAATCAGTCGTTCAGAACGAATTTATTATTTCAATGCCGCCGAGCTCTAGTCACAATGGTATATACGCAAATTGCCAGAAAGATGGCGAGGGGTCATTAATAATAATATTTCGATAATTGAACCCTTGTACAAATAATTAAACCTGGACATAGTACGACAATAAATTTCGACTCGTTTTAAAGCTGGAAGCCTCCAGTTACAGAATCCATCGTTCATTGTATTCTAAGATTTTTTTCATGAAGTGGCGAGCAAGAAACTGAAGACAAGACGCGTTTTTTCTCGAAAATGCTCTATACACATTCGAACATCTGTGAAAATTTTGAAAAACTTTTCTCGTGACTGAAACCACCATAGATTTAAAAAATATTGGAGTTTCCTCCTTACATAATGACACCTTACAAATTTATGGACAATTGATGTAATTGTTTCACAATGTCACGTGACTAATCCCGGTACTGACAGAGAGAGAGAGAGAGAGTAACTTTTTCTTCCAGATTCGAGTCAACTCGAAATGGCAAAAAATTCATATTTACGCACAACATCAATACATATCAGGAAAAAGATTTCAGCTCTCGTGTTCCTTTACCGGTTGAACAAGAATGTGAATTAGCATAAACATCTGTAGTCTAGTTATAGATGTTTAATTTATAGAATAAACATTTACGATAAACATGGAATGCGTTTTTCATGCAGCGGTTTGCGAACGATAAAATATCTTTGATGAACAAGTTTACAAGAAGCAAGAGTTGTCGAGCAGGAGATTAAGAAGAAATATTTCTCTATTTCTACATACGGCCGTCGCTATAGTCACTATATGTATGTAGCTAGATTTTTCTTGGACGTGTTCAGGTCCGGTGACTCTCAGAAACGCTCGTAAAACGCTCTTGTACAATTTTCCTGGTCTTAGATCGTGCAACGGAGAAGAAAGGTTATGGCTCGTCTAACTGTATCTGTATTCACGTATTTATAGCCGGTTCACGTACACGCATGATTTGACGAATTATGTTTCGAGACACGGCTTTGATCTCGTTCGGTATAAATAGGAACCGGACGCTGCTCTTAATTGCAACGGTGCCACTTAACACATTCATTAGCGGCCAATTCTTCCTTCGCTTGTAATAAATACCAAATACACTTAATGTAAATTTAATTTAATCAAACGGTTTCTGGTTGGTTAAAAGATCATTATAAGTTTTTTGATAGGTTATTGTCCTATTTAATTCGAATTTACTTGAATATCTGTCAAGCTATCGATGATAGAAAAAAATGTTTCAATTAAAAGTTAAATGGTTTCAGGGCTTACATAGTCTGACATGATTAATTTCTTTTTGTAAATAGACGTGCAGAGGTTATACATATAAAGGACAATTTTGTTTTTTAAAATGGAATTGCACGTTTTTGTAATATTTTTGAGTACCTTTGAATTGAAATATCGTGAAAACTAATGGTTTTTCGATATGAGAAGGTTTATAATTTTTTATGGGGAATAATCGACTACATCGATTGGTGTATTGAGAAACACATGGTTCCATTAAAAAAAAATTGAATTGACCTTCGTATGCCCTCTACTTCTCCACCTAGAAAAAAAAAACTATTAACAAAGAATCGTCTCCCTCTTGAAACCATATAACTTTTGCTCGAAAGATTTTTCGATATCATTAATAATTTCTGTATTCAAGTGGTTCATTTCGAATGGGATACCCTGTATTTACAAAAAATCTTTTATGTTTGGTACTAGGAGAATTTCTCTTACGACAACGTTTGCGAATGTCGCGGCGCCTTGTGAGTACTGTTTGCTTTTATAGCTCTCGATTGATTTTTCCGGAAGGCTTCCAGTTTTAATCGAACAGCGTCGAACTGACAAAACAAATCTGAGCGAAGACAAATAAATGAAGCGGAGCGCCGGTAATTTGAGCAGCAGGCTGTGCGAGAACGATAAAATAATAGACAACGTTAAAATATCAGAATACCCGTGGTTCAATTGTACATGGTGTGAATTTAATAATCTAATTGATCGATCGATTATTCCTAACATTCAATTTGATTAAATTTTATGCTTCAATTCTTTTTTTAATTTTATACAGTCTTTTCCGTGTGTACAGGGAAACAGTTTGTGTTTCGAAACTTTGGTGCAATCGTAGTTTCACGAAGGAAAGTCAATATTATTCTGTTCGTAAAATTGCAAATTCTGTAAAATGAATGGGTAAAATCCGGAGAAACGACTGTTTGTGATTACTATGCAGACAAGATACGAACGACCTCTATACTTAAACATTCTGAGGGATTGTAGAAAATGTGGCAGATTCGGTTGTTTTACTAGTATTGTAAATGGAATATAGAATAGTCATTGAATAGAATAGTTAATTAGGGGGGTCTGAATCATTGAATTTCGTTGACCAAGAACTTTAATTAGACAAATAATTGTTTAAAAAAACAATATTTATTTTTTCATAAAAGTCCGCAGTCTAATTTTCATTTTTCAAAGAATCGAGTTTCATATTAGGCAACTTTGCCCTAATTAAGAGAACCTAATTGTCGGACAAACAGTTCCGTCACTCAAACACGGATGACGCGGCAATCAACGTGTCAATAAAGAACCTCCACTGATAAACCTATTAATAGACGTTCAGCACATAAAGCATCGAAATTACACACTCACACACACGCGCACACTGTGTAGTAATAAAACGAAGTGCGAAGCCGTAAGCATTTCGATTACTAATTCGTAACTCATACGAGGCGGATACATATTCAAAAGTGACCGATACGATGCACATAAAATGCATTGAGATCCGAAAGTTAGTAGCTTTGGCGTGAATATTTATAGGGACTGAAAGCATCGTCACGTTCGCGAAGGACGGTCAAACATGGTGCAAAAATATTTGTATGCCGCCGCGTAGCTTCCTCTTCGGACACCGTCCAAGCCGGAACATCCTTTACGGCGAAACTGCCGGAATTTCTATGGAACTTGACGTCGACGAATGTAAATAAACCATGCTCTGACGTCCGAGATTGAGCCGCGATAATTGTACTATCGTCGTCGACGATCGCACACCTGCGATTATTTATAAGCGCACTTAGAGTAAATGCAGGTAATATGGGATAACATGAAATCTTGATAGAGAATATCTCCCGACACATTTGTTGGAAATTAAGCATACTCGTGCTGTGGATTGCTGTACTGGCCTAACCAACTCTAGCAATATATTAATAATATAGTATAATAATATATTATCTTATTTCGCTACCTACCATTTGAAATAATCATATATATTAGTTTATTTCAACAGCCAAATAATTTTTTAAAAATTACCTCATTATTTGAACTTCGAATGAAATTCAAATAATTGTTGTGACTGTTGTATGTGAGAACTTTTTTTTATCTTTTCATCGGGCATATGCAAACCAAATGATTTAGAGTACCGTATTTTGTTAACACCTCCTAAAGTAACTGAAAGTCGTTGATATATCACGCTGGACGCAGGAACGTGTAATGAACAAAACCATCAAACAGTCAGGTTTAGCTCTTTAGGCGTGGGCTTTGGTAGTTCATGAACACCCAGACATTGCGTAGATGATCGTCGATTATTATACATTATCCGATCCCTCTCGCTGATCTAAAGATAGGCGCGCTGGAACGGCGTTGAAATTGTGAACCAACCGCATCGTAAGAAACTTACGAGCTTGCCTTGCGAAATTTATGCGAACTTGCTCTGCAAGTCCTCCGGTTGACCCGAAATTGGTTGGAATTCGATTAAAGTTTCTGTCAATCGCTGACTGAAGCATTACGCTTCTGTATTAAAAAATCATTAGAAGTAAATCAAATATGCAAATACTAGATTGCGAATCTTTATGTGAAATAAAAGTTCTCTACCTTAATTACAACACACGTTAATTCTTACGAAGAATGATCCGGCGTTCGATGGTTAAAAATTGGGGTCTTCCAATCTTCCTGATTCTTCGCTCGATGCTCATTGAATTTCCTATGCGTCGCTGGCGTTATTCCAGTCAATCTGTTCATCAGACCGGTTGGAATGGGACGTCTAGCGACGGCGGGCCTAATACGCCACTGATTTACCAGCCATAAACTTTCGGAGTTCTGTTTTTACCACCTCCCACTTCGTCCGGGTGGAGAAGACTCGTCTCGTCGCAAATGCAGCTTTCACCGCTGCTGTGACGGCTGCGGTGGCTGCAGCTCCATCATGCGCGCGCGAGAGAGGGAGAGAGAGAGAGAGAGAGAGAGAGAGAGAGGGAGAGAGAGAGACTTCTGGCCCACTTGCCGTGACTTGACTCGAGTCGACTCGCTGCGCTCGACTCGTCGCGTCAGTAGAAACCAACGGAGTGACGTCACGCATAATTAGTTCTTTGATTCTCTCTCTGTCTCTCCTTCTCTCGATCTCCTTGCTCTCCTGCCCTCCCTCCAGCCCTTGCTCCACCGCATGCCTCCATTCTATACTCCCCCCCAATGTAGCTTCAATTTCAACGAGCCTGTCGTTCTTGCTCATTGTCGGTTATGTAATTGAATCAGTCTCAAAGATTAGCAGTTTTAGGTGGTGATAACGACCGTTGCATAATCGAGAGCCGTCTCCTCCCGATGCCATGCCGGGGCACTTTCTATGCCTCGGAAGTCGAGGAAGCATTCCGGAGCGGAGTCGTTGGCTACGAGATCCCGAGAGATCCGCGATAATCCTCGGAACGGAAATATCGATGCGCTAATGCAATGATACTATTCATTTTGGAATGGCTAATGGAATAATACTACAGTTTTCTTTCGATATAAAACGATGGTTCGGGACAGCTTTCGCGACGTATTGAGGATGAGGGTACCTATTCGGCTTGACATTGTTCTTGAGTGGGCTGAGAGTTTATGGGTCGAATAAAGTTGTCCGGCAGACCAGAAATTCGTTGGAAAAGCTGTCTCGAGCGGACAACTTCAAAAGAAGAAGAGAGTACAGAGATGTTCTTGTTGCAAAAACAACATCGTCGTTCTATATCGAAGGAAAACTGTATTCATTCTGGAACGGTCATTAATATTTTCAACTACCCGAGATAAACAGCCGAGACATTCCTTCGGCACGCCATGTGCTATCATTTACACTACTCGCCGCTTGCCTCAGACTTGCATAAGAGACGGATTCAGTTTATTCCTGGGGACATGACCATTAATGGGACGCCAACGCCACAAAAGGATAACGACGAGCTACCGCAAATCTTGCTAATGTTTCCCTTATGGAATCCTTATTAATAAGTAGAACAAATGCAACGTAGTAAAAACATTTAATGAATTTAAAAATACTGTTTTATTATTTGCAAACAATCTTTATTTTGCATAAAAATCCACAATCTATTCATAAGTATTTTAGAATAACTCGTTCACAACGAGATTTTCGTTATAACAAATTCTGAAGCATGTGTTCCATGAGAATACATTTTTCAAAGATTGAGTTGACATTTCTGCTTATAAAAGTTAGGTACAAATATTTCCTTAAACGAGACATGTAAGTAGAAACAGAATATTTTTAAAAACTAAATGCAACTGTTTATTTCGATCGGTGCCCAAAATGTAGGGGTAAAGTCCTTTCTATTAAGAGCAGAGCATAGCAAGCAAGGTTGACTATAGCGAGTGTATATCCTTGCGAAAGAGAATGGTAGAATCAGCGCGGTTGCTCGTCCAGTTTCATTGATCACGGCGCAGCCAGAAAGTTAATTAAACAGGTGTTTTTCCAAGTGCTGACTAAAATACCATCCGGTTACGCTACTGTCTGTCCCACTCTAGGTCCCCCATTTCTCTCCCGCTCTCGGAGATTCCCTCTCTCGATCTCTCTCCCGGTTCTCCTGCCCCCTCTCGCCCGTCCTCACTCCCGCGCTTATCTCGCTGCAGCTAAAAATAGATCCTGTCACGGCCATCGGCGACATTTTAAAAAGTTAAAGCCGCAACAGTCGGTCGAGCGACGAGTTCCGAACCGATGCGAACCGAACGAGCGAATTAGCGCCTTCTTCTGGTTCACGGACCATCAAGGCTGGTCAGTGGCGCCTTCTCGCGAGCTCGTCGCGTCCTCCGTTGCCACCTGTCCGAGCGGATCCTTTTCTAGATCGGCTCTGCCGGTACAACGTCTATTACAGGACAGCGTTCGGCAAAAGTTATTTCAAAGAACGAATAGTAATGATAATTGGGCGAAACGTCCGAAAAACAGTCAGGCCCGATTTAGCTGAAATTTTTAAGATAGTCTCATTTTGTATAAAAACGATGTTTACGAGAAGGATTTTTGACGGTTCGAAAGTTATGACCTAAAATTCTTAAAAATCCAAACCTAACCCAGACCAAAAATTCTTCTCGCACATATTGTTTTTATTTAGAAAGAACTGTTTCGGAACATCAAACTTTCCAAAATTACAGGGAGTGACACTAAAATAGTAAAAACATGACGGGTTCTAATATTTTTAATTTTTATATTTTTAAAAATTTGAATAGAATCATTCTTGTTATTTTGATAAAGTCACGTAAAATAGTTACTTTTGGTGCTCCGTAAACCTAGTGTTAAAAAACCTTTAAATATTTGTCTTTGACTTGAGAGGACTGGTTTATTAGTTGAAAGCCAAACAAAGGCTTCTTTCGTCGCAATAATTATAATGTGTAATAATCGCACAGTGAGACGGCACAATCTATTCTTCTACGTTCTATTCTGTTTCTACTGAAAGGCCGTTGAAGGTGAAAGATCTTTTGTCATTGAAATTCACGATAAATCGGCAACGGTGATTCTGAACGAACCAACGACGCACCGATCGCAAACAAGAAGAACGAGGATATTTTATTTACCAGCGCACGAAAACGAAAAGGAAAACAAAAACGAAAACGAAAACGGTTTCGTCACTTATGCCGAATCGAGGTAACTTATGGCCCGAGGCATAACACCGGGTATTATCCCCGCCGCAAACATTAGTAAAAGTGGCATACGTAAATAGAACAACTTCCTTTCTCCCACCTACGTGAAACCAAGCCGAAATGTTACGTAACCACGCGTGTACATGAAGGTATTGCCAAGGAGCATCGGTAATTTTTGTTTTCAAAGGATCCCTGTTGACCTTGATCTGCCACGAATCATTGTTCACTTCGGTTCATTCGTTCGCATCGCAGCCTCGACGGAGCTGGGATCCTATTCGCTTTCCTGCGGTTTGCAACGTTCGACTTTATTCTCAGAAAAAGACAACGATTCTGACACTGACAAGCAATGTTCCCCCGCAATATGTACTGTCTTATTATTAGACTGCGGATCTTTATGCAAAATAAAAAGTTTCTCCAACTGTGAGAAATGAAAGGATAAGGAAAATTTATTTACATTACTTTATAAAAATAACGAGAATGTGTTCCTCCAAAGTTTTAACCATTCTTTTACTAATATATACCCAAAGAAATATATTTGTTGAATAATTCCTTATCGATGAGTAACAGTAGAAGTTCTTCTAATGTTTTTTTTTTAGTTTTATATTAGATCTATTCATTTTTGACCTATTCATTTTATTAATGCATAAAATCCGCAGTCTACAAAAGCTTATATCTACACTTGGTATCTATCCGTTACTTGTGTCTATTAATATACTATATCGGTATCTTCTAATATTAAAAAGATAATAATACAATACTTGAATCTGATCTACGCATCCCATAATAAAGTTTCTAGACTTTTACAAATGTTTCTCTATTATTACACGTCTTTGTTAGTTATAATTATAATTTTATACCTCCACGTTATAATTATATTTACTCTATATTTACACTGATTTTCACATGATCTACTAAGAATCTCGATTATTTGTGAATTGTTTTCAAATATGAATGTTTTTCGAAATATTAATTAAGATACGAATTGTAAATATTAGTGGACAAACATTTAAATATAAATTATTTTATGCTTATTATTATTGCTATGAAAACACTATCACTATTCACTTGGTATCTATTGTATCGTTACTGCAGAATAACGCGATCCATAAATCGAAAGGATATATTGAGTGAGTACAGAAGTTCTGTCTGATTTTTATAGATGGCGCGATCATGAAATTAGACATTTCATGTGTAATAACAATAATATGTATACGACTATTAATCTTATATGTATCTAACTAGAATTCGGAAGTTTATACATAGATAACTGGACTGCGGATCGGAAAAATTAATGGATGAAATGTGAAATAATGGCAATTTTAGAGCAATTAATGCCTACTTTGCTGTTATTTTTAACTTGGTAAAATTATTAAGAGAGGAAATACAAAAATTAAAATTTTCTATGATACGATTCAAAACAATGAAAAGAGTAGAAGACTTTGAGAGTATTAATATATTATTTTCATTACATTAAAATGATCAGCGAAAAATATAAATTTACATTTAGCTCCTGTGTCTTGCAATCGATGTACAACATTTTTTTTACTCTGCATAATGATCCGGAGTACATGGGTAATACACCGTAACCTACGAAACACAATAAAATATTACAATTTAACGCTGTATTTGTGAGTGTAGGATTGAAGATAAGAATGTATTAGAGATCAAAAATAGAGGTCCCCGCGAGCTGCGACTTGAACCCATGTTCTTCGTGGTTCCTTTTATAAGGCAGTGCCTTAATCGCTGGTGCTGCGGTGCCCTCTCGGCATTTGTATATATTTTCACGTTTCTTAAGCAGTCATGCTTGCGAGGGAACATATTTCGTTGTTATACAGAGTGATTCCGAAATTGTAGTACAAGTGGCTGGGTGGTGATTCTACGAGTCGAGTTTTCAACGTCGAAAAGAAAAGATAACATTTTTTTTATTTGACGCTTCGTTTTCGAGAAAAACAAGTGTGACGATCCGTCAAGTTCGCGTACCATAGTATTTTCAGCAAGTAGAAACGGCAGATGACGAACAGACGCATCAGCTGATTTGTGTATATAATAGAGCGCGTATTACCTAATCTCACAATTTATGGAAGCAGATGTTTATTTTCAAATATTTCAACTTAAGCCTCTATTTTCAAGAAGTGGAAAAAAACTTCTGACGAAGGACAATATAGCTTATGGTTGCAGGAAGTTTAGTATTCCACGTATAGAACATATGCCCAGTATGAGCAATACTGATCGTTCAAATCACTATCAGTTTCAATTTTCTGTTTGAAAGACTATGTACCTGGACTGTTCAAATGAATTTCCGAATGAGTTTCTGAAGTGTATTATGTAATAGACAAAGAGTAGTTTCAGGTAGTTATAAAACGTTTCAGAAGAAAGATATTTCAGCCTCTGTAGCCCGAGTTTTGGTTACGAATGTAAAAAAATTTCTATAACTTGGAAACAGCAAATGTCATCCTTCACCTGCAAATTAACAATGATTTCACACGGTTCAACCGTATTGCACTATAGCATCGAGTCAGATTCGTGATGAAGATTTCGAACAGAATTTACCAAATATGTGTGTTAACATTGGTTTCCTTTAAGCCGCAATAAGATTCTAATTTGATGTTGCCGATATATGGCCATTAGAGAATATATTGGCCTACAATAAATATAAGCTGTCTTCTTCGTCGAATCCTGATTAACATACACAGAAGACAAAGGGGTTCGAAACACGACGAAATACAAAGGAACACTTGTTTGAAATCAGCCAATCGTTGACAAGTACAATAATCTCCACGTACAAGAACAAATTCGTTGCATCGTCCATTCACGGTTATCGTGGCGAATCGGCTCGTGCAGCGTTCTTACGAATACAGCTCGTTTTCATCAAATTCTTATCGCGTGTACGTTGTAGCAGCTCTGATCGTATTCATTGCGATCGCACGTCGTCGTTCCGGAATAAATCGATTCTTCGCGGTGGTTAATACACGTTTCCCAGCAAACAGTTCGAGAATGTGCAGCTTCTTGTTACGTCGACTGCGGATGCCACGCCGCACCGGGCCGCCGCAGCCACCGCCCGGATGCAAATGCTATGCAGCTTCAATCGAAATACGGTTTGTGTACCCTATAATATGTCAATTGTTCGAAATATTCCCGTTCCACCGATGCAAAGAAAGATTGCGTCCTCAATGTTTCTGCAGCACGGAGTTCTTCTTCATTGTTCTCGATTCGCTGCGATTCAGATGCTTTCTTTGACTTTTCGTCCGAACGAATTTCGACGGTATCGTATGCTGTCGCTGCAGGTTTTATGAATTTATAGCAAATGCGAGCGCGGGATGTATTTGGTACGAGTGGGTACGGTTGATCAGCTCGGAAACTAGTGAACTCTCACACACAGACTATGGGCACTTCTGAAATGACATTATTTGAAATATTATTTCAAGCAACATGTTATTTTATTTTATAATTGCCTCCATACCTGTGATCACTTTCGAAACATTATTTGAGATATCGCATCGTTTCACATAATCGTAAAAATTGTTCATCGAAATCATAACTCGTGACCTGACCATCAGGTTTGAGTCTTGTTTATACAGACATCTATATTATTTTGAGGATTATTTCTTCTGTCAAATTTGAAAAAAAAGATAACGAAATAATACATTATTTGAAATGAATCAACATTATTTTTATTCTCGAATAACAGTACTGAAAATAATAATGCGAAATAAATTATTTCAATCAGGTTTTTCCTATTTTCATTTCAAATCAAATTTGTCCGGGCTGCTCGCGAAGAAGGGTTTATGAAAAGTAAAATAGTTGCCTTATAAAAATGATAATATTGTTGTTTAATGTTGTTGGTAATAGATGCTTGAATAAGGAAATTTATTCCGACATTTTTCATATACATATCGTCTGAGTGAATGCATTTTTATAGTTCCAATAATTATCAAATGTCGGTCATTTGACCGTGGTAAAGGGTAAAGTAGTCAAATGTGCCCTGAAATCCAATAGATGATTCTTCGCATCATTCGATAGAACCGCCAAAGAAAACCCTCTGTGGCAAATTTCAAGTCGGTAGCCCTACCACAAGAGTAGTCATAGGATGAGCACGGTTTAATGGATCACGTTGTCTGTTCACGATATGTACTCTGTTTCCACTTACTGTAAGCAGCAACGACGACTAGTATTGGATCTTTGTGCAAATATTAGTTTTTATAGACCAATTTGCAGATTTTATCAGGCGTGACTTACCATAAAAAACCCATTAAATTCTTTTTAAGTCATTTACAATACTGATAAATGCATAAAATCTGCAATCTAACGATGACTGCGTGCATGTTTATCAGATAAACTATCACAGCTGTCTTTCTTGAAATCCAGGCATCTTATGCAAACATTTTTTGCATGTTGTCGACCTATTTTTTAACCAAGAACAAAACTAACTCGAAGAGTTTGTTCTCTCGCGGTGAGAATAAAACAATTTGATCCGATAATACTTGTGTATTATTTAATGCATTTATATTAATACTGACATCGAAAACCTCGATAACAACCGAAACAGCAATGCCACGATAAATCGTTTCTTTGGCTCATCGAATGATCCGATTCAACCTTGGGGTTCAATTAAGTCTTTTTTCGTCGTGACACGTCGAGGGAGAGCAAATTAAAAAGATAAAGAGTAAGAACCACGTGACAAACGCTTCGACGTACTTTTAATATTCGTTTATTCGGTGACGAACTGCTGAAACCGACAGTTTCTGGTTGGCCGTCTTCGATAATGAAATATGCTAGTATTATGAAATTTTTTATCATGTTTTCGATTGATTTTATCGGGCAATAATTTAGATTGACAGGGAAAATATGTTTCGTTCTGGCAATCGCGATGACACTTGAATTGTCAGTAATGATAATTTAATTGTATGCGATGATAAAATCGGAGGATTTATTTGAGAATTCATCATACCTGTGTTACTAAAAGCGATTCACACGTCGAATTACTGAGAGATCACCAAGTATGACCATTGACCACTATGATGAAACAAAAAACAATAATGAATTACTGTGATATAAAATTTTTTATTTCTAACGATTCTTTTGGGAAACTTTTCACAAACAAATTTTTCCTATACTTCCGATTGAAAGAAATCTCTCTCTTATCAGAATTATTTGATATTTTTATTTTTTATTTTTATTTTCGCACGTCACTCGACACTGTGCAGTGCACATGTGTACAGAGTGCACGTACAAATCTGTTACCATCATGTGTCAGATGGGCATCAGGATGACGATAAACGGCAAGGCACGTTTGCACATGCAACATCGCATTTCGCATGTAATTTGCAGCGTTCATTGAGCAAGTGTCCGCCATTAACGAAGGCGTCTTGCAAAACAACGCCGGTTTTTAGCTAAATTCGACCGTGCTTATTGTCGGGATTACGCAATAGAAATACAGAGGGTACAACACGGTGAACGTGGCTTAAATAATTCAAATGAGGCCTACCATAATCGGCTCGTCGAAGGATCGTGTCTACGTGTAAGTTAAGCACGATTGTCCTCTGCCGTGTTGTGGATACACCTTCAAAAGTAAGGCAAGGTCTTGTTAGGGAACCGCGTGGGAACTGTGTACACGTCTAAAGGAAAACTGCAAAGTGGAAGAAAGTTTATGAACAATGCAAAATGTACGAAACTATGTAACAGTGGCTCTTAAAAGTATCTGAAAACGGAATTCTCGATTTTTTAAGAATCGTTGATACTTTAATACGTTTAGTGCCATGCGAATGATGGAATTATCTCTTCAGAATTGAAACTTAATTTTTATGTTACTAGATCAAATGTATCGATAATAATAATAGCAATAATAAACGGTCAAAACCATTTCGATTACTCGTGCTACGCTTTTTTAGAAATGGTGCTACATTTTTTATCCTCAAGTCTAAAATTAAGCGAAATTATAATACATGCGGTGCATTCTAATTAACCTGTTAATCTTATCTTGAATAAGGTTTTCAAACCGTGTTCGCTGACGTAATGTACCGTATTTTTTCGTATGCAAACGTAGCTCAATTTGAAAAACTGTTTTAGTATACTTTACTTTTGTTATCGCATTCTTCGTACGTAAACATTCGTACAGACACAGATGAAAAACTTAAAAATCGTGATCTCTACATTTTTCCTCGCAATTACGACCAGTAGCAATTAAAAAAAATTATTTATGCATTACTTAGTAAATTAATCCTTCTAACATCTTCAAAAAATTCAAGCCGTTTGGTTGAATTTTTCAAAAATTATTTGTTTTTAAAGAGTGTACAAATACTTTGTACACCGACTGTACATAACGTTAACGCAGGTATCTACTTATAACTAATTCATTTCATGTAAACCAATGTGGTCGCTAATGACCCCGATTTTAATGCGACCTTTATGCATATGAAATAAATAGAAATAGAAAATTAAACTAAAATAAAACTTTTGCATTAGAAACTATTTTGACTCCAGAAGTGGGATTCAAAAAATTACCTTTGCCTCCGCTTTTCTAACAATAAAATATACGCGTTTTTCTGGAAACTCTTTTTTCCGAGTTGGCGGGCAAGATAACTTAAAACTATTGATTACATTTAAAACTAATTATCAAAAACTAGCGGGGGAAAAATCGAATTTTTTTTTCAAAACGTTCCTATTTCGTTAATTTATAACTTTTTTGTTGAAGGTTCATCGACGAACTGCATTTATAAGGAATAAGAACGTTGTTTAGTTTATCGTTTCAGATCAATGCAAAAGGAGCTAGACTATACTCTCATAACTTTATTATACCATCTTTTTTTGCACTAAAAAAATATTTTTATACTGTTTAATTAGCTAATAAAATATCCCCGCAGTTTCGAAAGTCTATATCAAATACTTTTTCTATACAACATAATACAAAGTAATTTTAATAATTTACTTGAGGATGTTGATCCGAGCGATATTACCGGCTCGAGAAAGAATTGCAGATCCGTAACAATTTTACAAAAAAAAAAAAAAAAAAAAAAAAAAAAAAAAAAAAAAAAAAAAAAAAAAAATCGATGGAACAGTTGGGTAAATGGGATGGATGGCCCCATGGGACACGCTGGTCACGCACTCTGAGGGCTTGCTTGCGTACAGGTAGCCGAGAGCATCGCGAACGATTGAGGGAGGGGGGAGCTCCCGGTGAAAGGGGGCCATTTTTCGAAAGACGTCGCAGCCAGCTCGTCGACGGACCGTGTGCGCGCTTGTTCTCTGGCTTCGAGGAAGCCCGTGTCGCGATTATATCTCAAAAATAGACTGTGCGCGAACCGGCCGGTTGTCAGTCGTTACCGCCCTACGCGACCAACAGCCTTCGTTGGTCCCCGTGGTCCTTTCAGATCAGTTTCACGGTGAACCTTTGAGGTGGCGGCCGTGCCGCGAACACCGCGAGCCGAGTGAATCGCGTGCCACTTCCTTCGACAGTGTCTCTTTCCTTTTTCGTCTCTCTTCTCTTTTTTGGTTTGTTTTCTTTCGTGGAGAACGTCCTGGGAAAATACCGCTTGGATTGTTCAGTTGGTGTGATTTCGGTTTACTCTGTACCACTTTGGTCCCGTGAGTTCATGGGATTACTCGGACGAATTTTCATCGGATTACTGAACAAAAGTATTTTCATTTAGCTGTACTTTTTTCAATTGTACGAGGTGTGCGATTGTTGGTGTCGTGACGGTTACTGATGCAGGGGATTTATAGATTTATTTGAATATTAAATTAGGAGATTCTGCATTCTGTACGAGAATAATTTTCTTTTCTCAACTCATTTGTTTAAATATTAAGAAAATTATCCAATTTTTAAATGCGGTCGAACACTTTTTGCCAGGGCGTAGCATTTTGACTAAACAGTTTTACAGTTAGATGAGATATTGTATATTTTGTGAAAGAGTTATCTAAGAAATTAATTTTAACGCGTCAGTCTGATAATACGTAAACCTGTGTTAGCGTACAATTAGCGGTACGATTTTTTCTGTCCTATGATTTAACGGCGATCGATTGGCGTCAGCTTAGAAGCCATCGAGTTCTTTCGAACAAATTCACGATCTCGTAATCAGTTTGATAGAGGCTGCCCGAAGCGTCGGTACTTCGTCTCATGTCCGCGTTCAATTCATTAAATCATCCTTTCAATAATGAAACGTCAGCTTTGCATCAACTGGTCGAATACGGGCCGTTAACGATACATACGTACAAATTTTTGGAGTAATTGAAATCGCGCGTGTCAATAATTATCTTATGTGACTACTTTCGACAAGTGTGAATTTGTCGAGGTTCATTGAAATTTTCGAAGATCTAAACAAATCGATATGCGACGTGTTGTGCACGATGTGAAAAGTGAATAATTTGTCGAAATACTAAAAAAGGTCACGTTGATCGTGTGCGGTCTGTGATTAATCGAATCGATATGCGGTTAATTGTTAACAATCTGTGGACTCAGATAAGATTCTATCAGAATTGTCGAGAATGTATGTACATTCAGTTCCAAAGAGACACGTGCAACTTTTGGAAAATTCAACACTTGACAAGTTTCCGTTCGGATTAGTTGGATAACGGAAATATTTTCAGAGAAGCAAACAATCGGTGCAAACAGTTAAATTTTATTAGAAACGAAGTTGCTTAGAAATGGTACCAAACATTTAAACGAGTTTAATGCGAGTTGTTATATAATACAGTAAACTTAGGTAAAAATCGAGTCAACGAATTATTATTTACCGAATCTCCTGCTGACGTAAATTGTTGGCGCAAAAATAGTGACTGAATTTTTGCGCTCTCTGTGTTACAAACCATCTTTCTAATAGATCTTATTGCTTATGGTATTGCTCGTTATTGTATAGCATTTAAATCTTGCTTAATCTGCCTTAAAATCATTTTTCCAACGTTTATAAAGTTAAGTTTGGGCCGAGTTGTAGAATTTAAAAAATAGTATTAAAAATTGGCCATTCTTTTTGCACTAATTATAGTAATAGATTTGTCTAATCAACTTCAGCAACTTTGTGAAATAAAGTTTGAAAACATTCTGACTATAAATAGGAGCATATACACTGCGTAAAATTAAAGCATCAGTAAATTATGATTGAAAAATTGTCGCTCTTTCGGCAAGGCATGGAAATCGTCGCTGAAAATATTCAAAGATCGAGACAATACATAACTCGACAAAGACCCGTCCCAATTTCCACAGTCTGCCAATCACAACTGTCAATCATTGTTATTCCACGGTCATTTTCGAAAGTATTACGCACCAGTACACCCCTCGCTTTGGTCTAGGACGCTCAAGAACACTGAGCGTCTGAAATCTCCATTATGTAATCGGAATACGTTAATTCAAAGCCGGACAAATGACTGCAAAAAAACAACAATTCCATCGGATACTTCGATTATTCTCGGCAGGCAGCGGTAATACTAGATTTTTTTCCGTCTCTTCTGGAAAAAATAGAACCTTGAGGATCTCCAATTGTACATTTTATCAGAATTTGAATTTTGATTTCTAATTTCCTTGAATTGCTCAAAATTAGTCGAAAGACACGAGTTCAGTTCTTGTCGATTGTTAATAATGATACAAAAATAAATATTGCTGATATCACCACTTTTCTTCTAAAATAATCAAGACGGACGAGTGGTTATTTATAGTTCTCAAATTTTACAATGTTTATTCGAATCACTTATTTAACGCATATTTGCATGTGCAAATATACTTCGGTTCTCCTCTTTATATATTTCATGTGAAAGTTTAAGAAATAACATCGTGTTATACTAAATGGTTATCAAACGACAATAAGCAATACCAGTGATGTACTGGTATCCAGAACTTCGATTGTCAGATAGAGCAGTACATATCACTGTGATCATACGAATTCTAAAATAGTTTATTATCTTTCTCGACTCCGGATGTATCGGTCCTGAGATTTCAAATACATAGATCGAGTTATTTTTGGTGGATCGTACGACTTTAAAGACATGAGACAATCTATGAATTCGATTAGCTTATCGATTGTTCGGCTCTTAAAGAAAATGCCTGTTGAGGAGATAAAAATTTGAAGTAGTTGTTTGCTAGATCGATATGTGTGGAAAGTGTCGTAGGAAAGTAAATATGATTAATAAATCTTCAAAATAGAATATCAGATAGAGTACTGATTTAGGGTATACCTGTACTGTTGGCGCAGAAACCACGAAAATTGAATTTGTAGTTTCTACGTATAAAAGTAATATTTTTTAAATCATCGTTAGTCGTATTCACTCTAAAAATCAGCCATGGCATCTCCAACCTCTTCGATCATTAGCAGAAAAAACATTTTTCCGATTTGAAATAGTGCCAGCATTAGTTGGTAGCGACAAATTCGTTTCCAGATTGCGCAGTGACGTTCACGTTAGTTTAAATGCTGACGTAAATATTATATAAATATTCCTTTTTAGCTTTCAATAAATCTATGAATTATTTTGAAAAGTTTAACGTTTTAAATATTTAAGACTTGTATCGATTAATCGGTGACAATTACATTTTCTCCAAAGAATACACAGGATGTTCGAAAAATGTTGTACTTCCTTGAAAGGGTTGATTCCTGAGGTTATTCGAAGTAACTATTTCCTTTGGGAAAATGTTCTCCCCGGTTGTGTTAAGAAGTTATTAAAGAAAAACAGCGTGGCTACAGCAGGCGGATTCCAGTGCGGCGGCGCGGCAGGTCGCGTCGATCGTGGCGTTGGCATTGGCCGAGCCAGAATCAGCCCGCTGTAGCCGCGCCCTAATTGGTTCGTGTTTTTCGTTAATAACTTCTTAACAAAACTGCGAAGAACATTTTCGCAAAGGAAAAAGTTACGTCGAATGACCTCAGAAATCAACCCTTTCGAGAAGTACAACATTTTCGGACACCCTGTACATCGACTACAACAAAATAGAAGTTTATTTTGGTTTAAAGGAAATTATGACATACATATTTAGTAGTCCCTGTTCAGAATCTACGTCACGAGTCTGACTCGATATTGTAGGGCAAGGGATCTTCATCGAAATAGTAAATGAAAACTTAGTAATAGCCACACCGTCGCGAACCAATCAAAATTGCTGGAAGGTTGGGAAGAAATTGGTGTGCTCAAAAAATAAAATTGGTATTCTCTGAGAAAGAAGTGACACGTGCATGGCACGTGGATCGGTGGAAATTGTCGCGAGAAGTAGATCCTGATCCGAGTGCTGACAGGAGATCGAGAGACCATGGATTCGATGCGAGATCTGAAGAGACTTTTGTACGAGAGGACGGAGGCATTGCGTCGCCGTGACGAAGTGATAGAGATACTCGAGAAAGCGATTGAAGAACGGGACATTACCATCCGCTACCTTCAAAATGAGATTGACAAATTCCGACAAATTGTGGACTTCAGCTTGGTTCCCGGTGTCATTGGACGTGGCCCGAGGTCGAAGAGACAAGCCATTTCCGCGGAACCGCTCACCAAAGACGCCAAAGTAGTCGTCAAATTTCAAAAGCCGCAAAGGTAGTATCGAGTCGAGCACTATCTACATATACCCCAAACAACCTGTCGAATAAAGTAATGTAATCCGACCAGTAATTTGTACGTACTTCAAGCAAACAGAACCGTGTTTGTTTAAAATAGTTGGATACATCAGCGTGAAGATGAGTTTTTGGCCAACGCTAGGTTTACAATTACCATTAAAATTATACAAGTAACAAAAATGTGTCTATACCCAAAGAAATAAATTTGTTGTATAACTCCTCGTTGATGCATCTTTACAATCTTGATACATTATTATCTCCGTAACTGTCGCAAAGGTCTCTACCGCAACTGTCAAAATTTTATCCCCACCACTGGGTGGATCCCACGTTGGAACCCGTCAAGCGGTAAACACGCTTTTCCACGATTTTCTGTTTTTTTTTTATGAGTTATTCAACTGAAAATGATAACTTATAAAATGTTCAGAAACTGATTTTGAGTTCACTCATACAGATCGATGACTTTGCGTTCACCTAAGCTATTATTAAAAGTGAAATTTGATCGATGTTTACGCAATCTAGAATCATGATTTCGCTAATACAAATTACGTTACCGTGAAAGTACGTGACAAGGTATTACATCGAGACTATTTTCAATGCAGAACGCGGAGCTTCGTTAAACTCGGCATGTTATTTCTTAATCGCGTTCTATCTTATTACAACAATTTCAGAAAATTTTAAATTATAATGATGCGTTTAAATATCTAATATCTTGTTAATTGTTTCTATGTTCCTTAACTTTTCTAAGAGTAAACTGTTTAATTTTTCGTATTTTTTGATAACAAAAAGATGATAAAATTTTATCTTGAAAAATACAGAGTACCGAACTTACGTACATTAATTGCAAGTTACAAGAGCCACAAATAGATTTATTTCTTTTTTTGATAATTTTAATGAGTTGAAAATAGTACATATAATGGTATTTCTAAATTCTTTAAGTGTTCTTACTATTTTTCATTTGGTCTACTCATTTTTGTCACAAATGCGTAAAATCTGCAATGTTATTATGATGCTTCTGGAAAATGCATATTCCATTATCGCGTTGAAAGTTTTATTAAGTTCCATTCACTGTTCAAAGACTCCAAAGGTGAATATACACTGTCATTTGTTTAAATAATTCTTCGTCGACAGAAATTACACGTTAATTTTACCATATAAGGTATTAAACAAATTATTCTTGATAGCGCATTAAGGATCGTTCGAACATACTCAGTTTGATATTAATAGGCTTAATCGACATTTATCACCATAATTGCATATACATACTCGTTCAAGGCACAGTGTACGCTAATGCAGAATATATGACAGGTGTACCGCGGTAAACATAGTTCGGCGCTTTTGATCTTTCATTCTGCGAATAAACGCAAGCATTTGCTTCGGAGCATCGACTGCAGCCAACGTTAAGCGTTCGTGGATTGTTAATGCTAAAGTTACTATACTTTAAAGCTCCTCAGAACTCTGCTTATGAGCATGCTATTATTGTTATCTTAGCAACATTGCCGCGTAACAAAAAGAAATTTTGTCGTTGGATCTTTTCAAGCGTAACTCGGCTTTCAGAGATTTGATAAGAATAAATAATATTCGAATTGCGTATATTGCGCGTTCTAACGTTATTGTATCATGCGTATTTTATACTTAAATGTCTAAAACGTAATAAATTTTTTTATTTTTATCGAAGCAAATTTTAAATGCATGAAGCAAGTACTTCGTTAATTTCAATTTTCGTAAATTGATATAATATGTGAAATACAGGCTTCGCATTTAATATGAAATATTTTCTCATTTAAAATGAAATACTTTACCTGGATAACTTATTGGGTTACAATAATAATAATAATAATAATAATAATAATAATAATAATAATGGTAATAACAATGATATATTAATTTTGAAAAAGAATATCTAATAATAAGCAAATGTAAAAGAGTATCGAATTTAATGAATTAATATTCACCCTGAAGTTGCATTTTGGTTGTCTAAATGCATGTAAACAAGTCAGAGGATCGGTAAAGCACTTTCTTGGGGATAGTACAAATAATTATCTACTTTGGAAATGTATAAAAGAAAATTTTGCATAACTATAGAATAATGTGGCTGCTATGGATGTTCGTGTTTCTGTAAAGTAATAATTGAGAATTTTCCTAAACGAGTTTACAATTGTAAATTAAGGATACTTCCGAACTAACCTAAACGTTGGCTTCATATTACGCTCTTATATCGCTTATCGGTAGAGTCGTAGGACACTGATTCATTGTCCGCTATACAATCACGCTTAATACAAACAGTTAAATCAGTCTTTATTAAAGATAATCGACAGCATAATACACTGTGGTGTTGTGTACAAATTTTGACGAATTTTTCTTCAAAGAAAGCTCCAATTGAAACAAAAAAGATTTCATAGTTATCGCGCGTGTTGCTATTGCTATTGCTTTATACGATCATCATAGATGTCTCTGGAAACGATATCGCTAAATTTTCAAATAACATTTCATACATTGAATCCCGGAAAGAGGCGATAATATCAACTTAAAACTAAACTCTTGTATATTGGGGATTTTTTATTAGGTTAAATATAGAGCCACAATTTTATCATTTATATTTCATTAAACTCTCATACTTTAGGACAAATGTAGAGAATATCATTTTGATCATAGTAACATTTCTATTGTACTAAAGTTTCTAGGAAATTGAACGGAAAACTTACCGTGACTTTTTTTAACGTCGTATATTGTACACTATATAAACATATAAATAACTGAATGATAAACATGACAATATTTGAGTGAAAAGAAGCCTGCGTTCGTTGCGTGGCGTTAATAACAATTTGTTTGATAGATATTTGATATTCCTTATATTCAAATATAGACATACAAATATACACAAACAAATTAATACTTCTACTTTGTGTAACATACTTCAGAGCTATGCTTTTTATTTCAATGTTACGAGTTTCTGAGACGTTCAACGTGTACATTGATATTTGTACACGTCTGTACGCGAGAAGCTATTTTCCAAAGTAGATATCTCATTTCTCAGGTAACTAAATGATTCTCTTTGTTATGTACATTATCTTTACATTATTATGTGTGAACAAACGCAAAGACATAACCGAACTAATGTTCTAAAGAAAACAATTTTGTTTGTACGTTGCAGGTCCCGTGACTTGATCAAAGCTGCCATCTTGGACAATGACTTCATGAAGAATTTGGAGCTGACGCAGATCAGGGAAATTGTTGACTGCATGTATTCTGTTACGTTTTCAGCTGGTTCGACTATTATACGGGAAGGAGATGTCGGGTCCATCGTTTATGTTATGGAGGGTAAGTTTTTAATACCGTCCTTTGCTTCTAATTTTTATTTTTTTTCGTAGAAACAAAAAATTTGGTAGAATCTAAAACATAAAATGGGGGAATTTTCATCCGAGAAAATAGTTTTACAATTCAAACCAATTTAGAAACATGTGTCGGACATACACGATTGTTTATACAATCTAGTGCAAGGGGTTAAGGGATGAGTCTCGCGCGGTCGAGTGTCCAACCATAATCGCGAGCAAAGTGTCGTTGAAACGTGCGGCAGGGGGAGATTAATTTCTATCTATGCGGATCACGCGAAACCGAGGACTGGATTTCGCGCGAATTTTTCGAAGGGGCGTAACAACGGCTTATGGCCGCACGGAACAATGGTTGAACTTCGTGCACGGACGGTGAGCAAGTTACAATTAGGTGCGGCGACCGAGATTAAAACCCATTGCAATTCTGCCACTCAAAGTTCCTTTGGTCGAGACGATTTTCCGCCCATGCTCTCAATGTGTCCATTAAAGTCTGACTAACTGCACCATTTATAACTGGAACGCATAGAAAAGTGTGCGGTCACGTACAGTTTCATCTATACAACTAGCCAACAGCTCAAGTGCTTTAAAAATGATCGAGGTAACTGTTCCGAATCCATAAATTCCGAAATGTCAAACTTTCGTCCGAGTAGATTAGCCTAACCAAATTTGTATAACTAATGAGATGTGTGCTACGAAAGGGACCATTTCTTTTTGCGCCCGTTTTTAATGACATAATTATAGGTTATAACTGAAAAGCGATGCTTGAGGTTATGACTAGTGGTGTGCGAGAACCCGAAATATCGGATCGGGTCGGGAACACGGAATTTTTTCGGTTTCGGGACGGGTACCCGAAAATTCCGAGATTCTCGAAAGTGTCGGGATTCCCAAAAGAGTCGGGGTTCCCGAAAAAGTCGGGATCCTCGTACTTATCGGGAATCCGACCCGACCCGACCCTACCCGACCTCTTCCCGACACACCCCTAGTTATGACGATAAATTTCTTTATAAAGTGATGCCGAGTTATTTATTTTTTTGTATGATGAGAGTGTTTCTAAAGAAATGGGGGTTTCTAAAATATATTTATTTAGAAGAGAATATAGAAACAGAAATTATTTTTTTATTTTTGCCCTCGTGGCTGACAAGTTTTGCACTGTGCAAGCGCTATTGTATCGTTGCGAAATTTCACGAATTCGTGTTTCATTTCCCGGAATTCCCTTTTACTTCCGGCGTCGCGGCGCGGCGAGTTTAAAAAACGCAGCGTTCGCGCAATGGCCGAACGATACTATTATACAATTAAATCTGTACGTAATGGATCATGTGCGTCGTAATAACACGAAATTTAACGTGCAACGGGCACGGTTAAACCAGCTGTGAAAACACATCACGTTCGCGTCATCGTGTCGCGTAATGATTGCGCAAATCGTTGCGAATGCGAATGTCCTGACCAGGAAGCGGACGTATGTTTTGTCGCGAAAAGATTCAAAAATTAGGAAAGCGAAGTGTAATCAATAGACAGCGGATTTTTATGCATTTATGATAAAAATTAGCATGTGCAATTTAAAACAGTAAAAACATTAGAAGAATTTCAAAATGCTGTTATTGTTTCAATCATGGAAGAGGAATAATAATTGTATTTACATAGTTTACTAGATAGACATGATAGTAGGAAAATTAGGAACAAGAAATTATTATTATATAATCATAATATTTTTTATACATTCATTTCGAAAAGTGCGAAGGGGGACAGTGGTCGCTACGATGGGGGGACGGTTTTGCCTCGATTGAGGAAATGTGCCCAGCACTGGTTTATATCAACAAACGTTCCCGTCAACAAAAACACAAGAACAGCTGAATGAAAAACTTGCGTCTTTCTCCGTAAACTCAATGATACCGCTTAGTCAGTTAGACTCGGCTTGTTAGAACGATCGAAGACGATCCTTCTTACATATTTCCTGACTATGACGACGTGTACTCAACGCGTTGTACCGAATAAGTAATAAGTAATAAGCAATTAAATGATAATTAATAAGTAGCAATTAAATTCTTTTTTGTCTTTTATTTAAACTTCCAAATAACAAATGTTTTATTTTAATAATCATTTAAATGAACATTTACTTAAACGATGCCCAACTCTGATATCAATATATTGGATTACGCGTAAAAATCCCGTCTTCTCGCCGTATCTATTGTTTAACAGTCGAGGGATGAGACCTTTTCGAACGACAATGTTTCGCAAATCTATTGTCTTTTCATGGAAGGAGGCGAGATACTAGCCCTTCTCGCGTGATACGAATGAGTCGACTTCTGTACATTTCAGTTCTGTGTAAAAGTGGAAATAGTCAAAAATCCAAGATAGGCCCATTTCACCGTTCAATTCTTGTCGAAAAATTCGATCAAGAATTTCTGGATCAAGTTGTCAAAGGCGAACCGCAGAAACTCGAGAGACATTGTCTCGCTGTGTCGCTATTCGTGAAACAACGAATAACGAATAAACGAATGGAAGAATGGTCAACTCTGTCGGAAACTTTTCGCCAGCAGTGTGCACACTTTCCGTACGTGGGAGTGGTTCCACCGGTTACAGGAAGATCGGTTTGAGAGCCGCTGTCCTTTCTCTCGCTAACAGCAGACATAGTGGGGGATCGACAGTCAGCGGGGAAGGGAGTTTCTCGTGCACGGTCTTTGCGGGCGTACTTTTCACCAGTCGTGAACGCTGTCAGTGAGCGTCAGTCTCGAAGGAGTGGTCCTGGGTAGTGTCCTCGTTTGCGCGACGCCAGGATCCCCAGGCATTGTCCTTTGTGAGGGGATCAGTGTCCCTTCGAACCTAGCGTCCTCGACTCGAAAACCGTGCGTACATATACACAATATTGGATCTCGACGACGATCGATCCTCGTGAAACGGAAGCGCCGCGCCGGGATCGAACGCCGAGTGAAAACGGAACTGGCCCTCATTGTTCCGCAACTGGATTTCATTGCGCAACCGATCGAACCATCGATCCAGTATTCCAACCTTTGTTGACCACTCTGGCTGGCTGAACAGCTCTCGAACAAGTTAGCTCTCTTGTAAGTTCGTTATGATCGCGCTCGGCCGATTTCCCACTCGAAAGCACAGCTTCAAGATCTAGGAAATTCGGAGGATCTATAAGAGTGCAAAATGTGTCGACAATGCGAGAGTCTTGGTATTTGAACGGTGTTGGTCGCAAGAAATGCAGGGATGCATCGATAGAATCATAGAAGAACTCGTTTCGAACGAAACTTTCCTTTGTAATAATGGCAACCACGAAGTCCCGTTTGGTCTGAGGATCGTGATTTACGCCGCGGATGATCTAAAAATAAGGACACCATCGTTCATTGTTCTCACAGGAGTCTGGAATCGATTCGTTGGTTCAAAAACAATGATTGTTTCTTCTTATGTGACGAGGACACAGGATACGTTGAAAGCGGTTATCACTGAAATTGTTGATTTGGAGAAGATCTTCTAACGCGCAATCCCCAGATCTTGAGGATCGACCGAATCACGATTTAGAGCGAAGAGAATTGAAAAATTGGTACTATTCCATTATTTATTATTCTCGCAGAAATTGACTTAAAAAAAAACAAGTTTGTTTTATCTTGTATTAAGGATACAGACGATCCATCGATAGGATCATTGAAATTCCTGTTCGAATGGAGAGACGGATTAGAATCGAACGATTCATACTGCCGTGGATCTGAAAATGAGTCCCCCGTTATTTGTTGTGTTCGCAGAAGTCTGAAATTGACTCCGCCAGTTCAAAAACAATCGAAACGATCGAATCGATTTTTTGTACCTTATGAGCAACCTGATAAAGGATCACTGAAATTCCAATTCGAAGTGAGACTGATTTATGATAGATCCGAGGATTGATCACGATTTACACCTCGGTGGAGCTAAAAATAGGTACTCCATCGGTTATTGTTCTCGTAGGGACCTGGCATTGACTCGCCGATTTAAGAACAGCAGAATTTGCACCTTCGTGGACGAAGAAATTGCAAGACACACCGAAGGGATCACTAAAATTCTGTTCAAATTGGAAAACTGATTTTCGTTGATCCAATCACGATTCACTGTCGCGTCGCGTCCCAGTGATTCACACGTGGAACGCGCCTGAGATTTGAACCGAGTGGTTTCGCTCGGCGCAGACGGAAGCGGTCGAGAAGAGCGATCCATCGATCTTCTGGCTGGCTGGATGGATGCCAGATACGCGGCGGGTTCTCGAATTTCACGTTCCCACGGTAAATCTTAGCCGGTCCCGCGGGAGGAACGGGTTACCGAGTCCCGAGTCCGGGGCTTCGCGATATACCGGCGAACGTGACTCGGTGCACCGGTGATAATTAATAAGCGTCTGGTGTAATTTATGTCCGCGCGTGTGAAAAGCGCAAAAACCGGCAGAAAGTGGCCAGCGCCGCGGTGAATCATGCCGAAGGTCGACCCGTTCGATGAAAGTCAGCTATGTATTGTCCCTGAGCAACAATCTCTTTCCTCGGTGGACTGTTAGAGAGACGGCGTGTGTGTGTGTGTGTGTGTTTGGTTTCGAGCGTAACAGTTCTCCGGAAGGGATTTTGATAGATTCAAGAATGAAGGTGAGGAGTTATCCTGGTCGCGCGGTCCTGGAGGACCCGGAACTCTTGTTGGACCCTGATGCAACAAGGGGACGGGCCATGGAGCTTCTTTACGAGGCCAGCTGGCGCGAGTGCGGAGTAAATTGGACCGGTAATGGGAGGAGCAAAGTTACCAGGGAACAGGAAGAGAGGTGCCGGCAACCCTACGCCGAGGTGATCTCTCAATTGGAGGGTGTGCTAGAGGGTGGCCGGGTCAGTTCCTCTATAGTTAGAGAGGACTCTGAGTCGAGGAGGTCGAGCAGTACCGGCACTACCGACAGCGAGTCCGAGGTGAATCAGAGTGGCAATAATCAAGGTGGATTCCTTATACCGAGACCGAGGCTGATCGTACCGGTTCACACCTACGCCAGGAGACGACGCACAGGCGCCCCACCGCCTGTCAGGAGGCGACAAATACGCGAAGGTACATGCCGATAATTTTTCTGTATGCAAGCCGTTCGCGCGAATCGTTGACGTAATCGACCGGAGAAATTGCAGAACCTGAAATCTCCATACAGCTGTCTCTTGTCTGTAGAATAGCGCGATTATTCGTTAAGAAGTTACAGTAAGACAAGTTAGTTCATATAATAGGAGTCCACCTGTTTTACACCACTGACTATAATTTTTCGTTCATTTAATAGGAGGTCGCTTAGCCATAGTTCAATCAACCAGGCACTGCTAAAATTTAGTTCATATAAACGGAGTTCCGCTGTACAGTGAAGCCACAGTAATGTTCGAACACTTTTAAAAGGATAATAACATTTTTAATATTGGATCATACGACTTGGATTTCTTTTTTGCTCGATATCGGGTAGTGCCAGAACGAGAGGGCATGTCATATTTAGACTGCGGATTTTATGTATTTAGTACGAAATGAGTACGTTTAATTTAAAACAGTAAAAACATTAGAAGAATTTCGAAATATCGTTATATTACTTTCAACCCTATGAAACGTATTAATAAAGAAAATCAGTTTCTATTTCACTCCACTTTGTGGTAATTCAGGTAGAAAATTTTCATGGTGCATAAAGATCCGATGTCCAGTTACGATATTATTCTATCCTTCTCCAACGAAAGATATCGCTACTCGGTCGACCCCTTTATGGTCTGCCGGATAACTTTATGGTACCTATAAACTCTCAGTCCATTCGAGAACAATGTCACGCCGAATAGGTACTCATCCCCTCATCCGCAATTCGTCAAAAGCCGTACCGAGCCATCGGCTTACATCGAAAGAAATAGTTGATCGAATCGTCTGGGTTCCAATGCAATCCCTTGGCGTACGGAACATTCTACGGCATTTTTATAGTCGACATAGCCATCGCGTATAATTTACATAGTTCCCATTTTCAGCACATCGATAATTCATGATCGCTCGCTGGTGTCAAAGTAGAACGTCTCGAACGGATTCATTGAATTGCACATTCCAAATGGAATCGACGCGACGCGACGCGGTGAATCGATGCATTCATCGAGCCGTTTCGGCGTTTCCAGCGTTATCACGCGCAGGATATTCCACATTTTACACGAGCCTGGTGATCGATATAAAGACTCGTTCGATATCCACTCCATATTTTCCATTATTCAAAGTGTCGTCGAATGGGCTAAATTACTAACACCGATTCGATGCGAAATATGTTCTCGCTACTGGCGCTCCATTAAGTCGTTTATCTCTGGCTGCAACGGTCCGCTAACCGCGGCCGTTTAATATGCAAAAATACGTATTTACCTAAATAGAATAATCTTGGCTGGAATTGACTCGCGGCTGGCTCGGTCTCAACTTGTTTATTTTTCTCAAGGTTTTCCACCGAGCCGCACCGCGCCGCGCGAAACGCGTCGTATCGCGTGTATAGTTAACGACAAAGATCTTGTCTAGATCCAATATGTTCTCCAGCTGATACAGCTCCGGTACATTTTGTTCACGAAAATGTCCTCCAAGACACAGGAACTAAACGGAAAAGATAAGTTGGTAAAGTGTTTGTTTTCATAAATCGCAAAAACTTCCGTGAGTTCTTTAGGAATGGTAACATTCATTGGCATCGTTCTTCCAGCGTTGTACAATCAATGATTATACAGCGACCGCTTTGTTATTAAACATTTATGATCCGTTTTCCTAATGGATTTTCTTATATGCACTTCCGTTTTGTACTCCCGTCCATTCTTGCCGAAGGAAATTATTAGATTATTATTGCGTTACGGCGAAATGCCACGTAACAGAAACATTAAATTCTTTCATGTGAAATGGCGAACATTACGCATTGCTATGTTACCATGTGAAAGTAGACTTCTTATTGATGTTACGAGTGTAGATGCGAATAAAGAAACTTTTCCTGAATGATAATCGACGGATGTTTAATTCAAGTTTTGTTTTATCTGTAGATGATGAGCCACGGGAACAGGATTCTTCTGTATTCAATCTAGAGTTTTATCAGGTGATATTCTGGATTTGCTTCCGTCAAGAAAAATGATTAGTATGATAATACTTGATAGAATGATAGTACTTAAGGTTTTGCCTTGAGCCACAGCTCGAGGTCCACATATTTCGTATTTCCACGCAGATTCTCGAGGAAGTTGTCTAATCGTGAAATTAGATACAATACATGTAGGCAGTGAACGTCAATTAGATGGTACATATCCACGAGGACTGGTTTGCCAGCAGTCTCGGTGTCCGTATCCGGGTCGAATCTGACGCTCACAAGTCTTTGTGAGTCGACATATCACGCCTTTGTGGTGTGCAGGGAAGGTTCGACCTTGATTCTGTCTTCTTCACAGAGATCGAAACGAACAGTTATCTTTCGTGCTTCGACAAAATTCTGTTCAAGATAGGTGTCCAGATAACCAAAATTTAACTGATTAGAATCGAATTAAAAATGCTACAATTAACAAAGATAGAGTTTAAAAGTGTTAGAATTAAAAATATTACGATTAAAAATGATAGAATTAAAAGTGTTAAAATCAGAAGATTTAAGTAGAAGCTATTATTGACTTCAAGTGTTGCAACATGCAGTAAGATTTTTTGGTGAAACTATCAAATACATGCTGTTCTATATCTCTGAACGAAACGATAGCCATGAGTTTTAACCGGTTTTATTAGCTGGAGCAATGGTAACCAGTTGAGCAATGCGCCAGAAATGTGATAGCCACGGATTATTTGAGCACGATCTACGCAGCAATTGTTCGAAATAGAAACGCGATGAAATCGTACATGAATGGCAATTTTCTACTTTCTGCAGCGCGGAACGCAATTTCTTCGACGCGTCGCGTCGCGTCGCGTCGCGTCGCGTCGCATCGGCTCGATTTCATGGGAAAAGCTGTGTTTGTTGTTCTGTGGCAGTTTAGCATGTTCTTTTTATTCGTACGCGCGAATCTCATCCGTTATTCATCGAGATCTACTCTCCTGGAACTTTCACGCTTTTCGCGCGCGTATCGATGCTTCTTCTACATTCCTTTTTGCCCCATAACACGATCAAAATAGCAAAACTGTCGGCTAGAAACGGGGTCGCATGGAAAATTTAAAATTTTAATTGGCCTATAAACGAGGATTTCACCTTTCTTGATCTATAACCTCCTTTTATTTGCGGAAAAAACATGCATCGCCATAAAAATGGACGTCACATTGGTAAATGTGCGTATTTACAGTTGGCAAAGAGCAACTGATGCTTCTTTGCGACTTTAGACACTGATATAAATAATGATTAGACTGCGGATGTTTATGCAAATTTGCAAGGCTGTACGCAACTGTCCAGAAAACGGACTCGAACAAGATCTTAATTTCTATAGTTGTTATCCGAGACTGCATTAAATTACATTGAACAAAGAATTAAACACTAAGTTAGTAGTATAATAAGGCTACCAATGTTTATGCAAATTTCTAATGCTGTATACAAATATCAAGAAATAGAATTTAAACAAGATTTTACTTTCTACTAAGAGATTCAGTAAATTGAATATTAAATATCACACCGATCCATTTAAGTATTCTATTTACAGTACGAAATTATAACCAATTCTATGTGCTACATAAAATCTCTAAGCTAGCTATGTACATATGCATACGAGACTGTAAATAAAATGTACGTTTTCTAAACAACGGTGAGTGTACTGTACTATCATCAAATTAGAGTACCAGTCGACGCTCTGATCAACTAATTAACATTTCAAAGTAACTCGAACCGTTTCGATTAGAAATCTCACGAGGATCGATTCAAGAAAACTCTGATCCGGTACAAGTCCCCTCGTTTCTCACGTTCTTACGGGAAAACGGATTTTTAATTGGAGAGATCTGGTGCAGTTGCTTCGATCGACGATCCACGATCGAGCAACCATTCGTTTCTGGATGACACCAGTTCTCCGTTTCTTGTCGATCGTCGGACGACATCGTAGAGAAAGTACCGCGATCCTGTTTCAAGGATAATGAAAAACTAATTAAGAGGAATGGAATTGTGCTCGTCGTAACGGCGGTTTCGTACCAGCCACTGGTTTTTCATCTTTCTAAAAGCCGACAGCTCACCGCGCGACGATCTTCGACCGGATTCTTTCTGGTACCTGACGCCTCGTTTCTGCCACTGGGACGACGGCAATCGTGTTCACCTCTTTACACAATGTGCCCCGTTTAATACTTCCGCTAGACTGCGTCTTCTAAACCACAGTATGTAGTATCTCCGTAACTGGTTCCAGTGGTGGGGACAAAATTTGGACAGTTACGGTAGAGACACGAAGACAGATTTACGAAGAAGTGAATTCTCGATGTATGTCAACAACACGGGTTTTGCCAACGTCCTGCATCATTCGGCAGACATACCGGAGCCGTGTTGTGTTTACACTCCTCGACGTCCGAGGCTTCTCGAGTTTCGCGGCCCCTCACGGGGTATACTCCGCGGTAGTGGGGATACTTCCGCGACGTTTATCGTCCAGGCCTTGCGACATATATAGAGAAATCACTGTCTAAAGTAATTACTTCAGTGAAAATGAACAAGGCACAATTTTAGTATTATTTGGGGACTAAGAAAGTGGGATTCGTGAAATCGGGCGAAAACTCGAGCATTCCCATTTTGTATCCAATTTTTTACGCGATCCTACTAGGTATGGGAGAAATAAGAAAGGAGGGCCCAAAAAGAAATGATCTCGTCTTACATCTCCTCGCCGATTACATTTTAAAGTGACGCATTACTTCAAATTTAATTGTACACTAGACTCTCAATGATCGTTTATCGTCGAAGATAGTAAATGATAAGAAAAATATAATAAAACTAAAAATCGTTTAACAACAAGGTGTAAATAAGAATATGAATACACAGTACACTGTACACAAATAAGAAAACACATATAACAACATAAGACATATAAGGTCATAAGTGAATGTAAGTATCCAATTAGATTGACAACAATTCATCTTTTCTTACACAATTACTGTAACGATGAAAACAGACTAGACACTAAACGGTATTTATAAGCGTTTGTAAAACTATCGTTTGACGCAGGAATACTGATGGGAATACCGATGGCGTAAACCAGAGCAAATATTTAGTTGCAAAACAGGAACTCGAGAGACACCGGGAACCAAAGTGTCGGTAATTTTTCCGCGCCGTTAACGACTCGTAAAATCCGTGGGCTCCATTCCATTCACGCGAGTATCAAATTAGTGCGTTCAGTGAAAGTAATGATGATCGATGACCGAGAAACTGCTTGTTTTCGTTGAGCATCAGGCGCCGTGACCAAATTCACTCTTCTGTCCATGATTTTAATTGCTGGATATTCCAGCCGACAGCTGCCCGGCTGCGGCCCGTAGCTCTCGCAATCGTACGAAATCAAATCTTCTGGAATTTAGATGACCGCATGAGCTTGAAATTCCTGTTCATCGGATCGGATGTCTGATTCGCTGTTGACAGATGTTTCCCACCGTCTTTTTTTCCTACTTCGCGCGGACGCGTCGCACAGTAGGGCGCAGTATGCTTTGGACAAAAGTCGAACCTATTGTTGTTCGATTTTGATCTAATAAACTCTATTCGAGAGAGCATGTCTTATTTTAAGACGAAACATACTTGAAAAAACTTTGTAACTCCATCCGGACCACTGTGGGGAGTAACGACATACATAGGTTGGACAGAGTCCGTCGAAAAATTGCACGATTCGAGCGTCAACCGAGAACTTTTACGTCATTGCTCGTGAACCTTGATTAGCGAGTTTGCGAAAGCGGACCGTCCTGTCGGCTTGTATCCACTCTTTTTCTCTCTATCTCTATCTTTATCTCCCTTTGCTATCCCGCGACGCACCGGCTCGCGAATTAGGTCGACACATCCGCGTTTTTAGCAACAACAACGTCATTAACCGCCGATGATGTACCCAGTCTGTTGTCAAGTTAAACGCGGCTAGTTTTTCTATGTCCTACAGCTATAGTTCCTCGGGTTTACATTGGAGTCACCGACATCTGTTTTTACTGCGGTTGTTTCAACCGACAAGAGTTCATCGTATCCACACATTTTACCGATACTTACTTTATTTAGATAAATACTAGACTGCGAATCTTTATGTAAAATAAAAATCATTTGCATTAATAAAAAGAAACAGGAAAGCAAGCCCGTTTTGGCAACTATGTATGCGTTTCGGTGCTGGGAGTACAGCGGATAGTTATTGTGGCGGTCGGTGTACCTTACGGTCTCTTGTTTCGAAAAACAAGCCATAAATTCTTCGATCCGGACCACTGTGCACCGTGTCAGGATCGAGATCGAGATCGTTGCCGGCCGGAGATATAGGAGTCCGCTAGAGCAAACAACCAGGAGTTCAGTTACGCGGCACACGAATGAAACCTTCTCCGCGGGGGTATCGTATGCGAGGCGTAAACTCTTTGTTCTGTTAGGTCGTCATGCTAGAAGCGCTGTCCTGTCGTTGCTTCCATACACGGCGCGGACGTCGCGGATGTCGCGCCGGCACTGCACGTTATCGAAATGAACAGTTACACAAACGACTATCGACCTAACATGTTATATCGCGCATGATCCACTTCACAATTTTAAATTACACTTATAGTGGCTCGTGTAATTGTTCCCACATCCTTTAAGGGCCCGGTCTTCGTTGATTCGCGATAAGGTAGAGAGTGACCACGTTACCGTCAAAAAATGGTTTTACGTGTCTCAAGTTTTTATCCTTATATACGAATATTTTGTCGCTGGTAAAGGGCTCATTCGAAAGAGGAAGGTTCAATCTAGCGCGCGCTGGTCAGGAGCTGCCGAGATTATGCAGATATTTGGTAATATAAGCGTTAGAAGTAGGCCAAAAATTGACGATGTGCATGCCGTGGACTCCAAGCATTTTTATGCCATTGGATGAGTTTTCTGGATGATGTCGAGACCAGCGCGCACTAGAAAATATCTCCAGCTACAAATTCAGCTATATTTTGTCTTGATTCTCTGTGAAATAAAGCCAAAAACTTGAAGCACGTTTCTGGCGTCAGAATTCATAATATCGATAATACAGAGCAAAAAATGTGACAAGTTTAGTCACAGACTTAAAGACCCGTCGGATCAAGACCAAGACGGATCTGAAGTCTGTGTCTGAAGGCTGTGAATGGAAATTATTAATTAAAAAGTCACGTGACTATCCCGGGCCCTTAAGTCAGAGTAACTTCTTTCAAAGTCGACCAGACCACTTAAGGTTTTCTTGAGAAGCTAGAAAGATTAGTTTAATAGATGACGTGTAATGAACATTTTGAAAAAATTGCATTTGGTCCAGATAGTAACAGTCTTCACATATGCTCATATTCGCGTACACTGTCTATATAAAATTGTGATTTTATTTGATATGTATTTACTGTATGGCTGGTACCTACTGTAAAGCTGCTGAACTTTAACGTTTAATTGAATCGATTAAGGAAATAACGAAGGCAGTAGTAATACCAATTTAATAGGTTTAATAGGTATCTATTTAGCATATTAAAATATTAACTTGTTAATGTCAAATTGCCTATTATGAATTCTGTTAAGTATAAGTTGTTCAATGGATAGTTTTTACATTTATTACTTTACTAGACTACAGATTGTATGAGAAGAACAATGTTTACGCGAGAAACCAAATTAGAAAAATTTAAAAATATTCTCACAATCTCTGCAACTTATGAGAGATAATTGAAAGAAGAAATACAATTTTATTCAACTTCTGCTTCCCACAATTGATTTAGAAAATTGGTATTGTGCATAAAAACCGCGCAGTGTATTTATTACGAATAATTTTACATGAGTTACAATTAAGTCATAATATTCAAAGATTCATATAGTTCACTCTATAAATAGATATGCACGCGTGTACCAGGAAGTAATTCACACTTTTTTTTCAATTGAATATGTAGCAATAGAATTAGTTCGAGGGCATCATTAGAATTTCACGAGGAGAAATCGTTGAGCGTAGGTGTCGAGGATGCTTCAAGATCATTCAATCTATTTCAAGTTGATTTGAAATTACAGGTTGACGAGATTTTATCCGATTAGGAGATAATCGTGAAGAGCGATGTACAATAATTCGGCAAACAATGTTCCAATGTTTCACTGAAATATTATTTAGACAAGTTTCCATTCGTTCCTGCAATAATGTTATTGTCTTTTTAAGTAAAATTGTCATCATGGTTCGGAAAAGATTTAAAAATCTCTCGTTGCCATAGATCAACCAGGGTCATGGATCAAACATGGTTGCCACCTCACTTCTATTTGATATTTTTTCGCAACTTATGTAACTGAATGTTTTTCTCTGATATAAACATTTGTTGAGATAAAAAAAAATTCTCAAAGTCAAGCTCCACTTTTCGACGTCGTAGGCGTATGTATGTATGTCTCCCCTTAAAGAAAATTTCTCCTGAAAGCTAGAAAACGAATATCAAAGACAAGTTGTAGCGCCAACCGGAATTCGTTCAACAAAGTAAAAACCGTATTTGTTGGTACGCGATGGATCAGCTTCGCAAGCTAGACGTAGCCTAATAGTCTCGAAACGTGAAGTTGGCTAACCGTTGCCGGCATTGCATGCTACAATGTTTACAAAATAAACGGTGAATCAGATATTACCACTTTTTCTTGTCTCGATCCAAGGAGGCAGCGGAAGGCTATCGCTGACCACAAAGACACGATTCAATTGGCCAACGTAATTTTCAAAACAGTCCTTAATGTAACACCGTCCGCTCGTTTGTATCGTCCGGGTCGGGCCGGATCGGGCCGGACCTCGACGGAGCAGCGAGCCGCGCCGTTGACCGCGCCACGTTCGCCTCCCCGACCCGTAATTACACGGTGTCTTGCGTAATTTCAATGGAAAGTTATGCTCTTGTTTCGCCGACTAAATGCATGGTTAATTGGAATAGTAAAAACACGTTGAATCGCGACTTTCTACGGTGTATGTATGTACGTATATGCTAGAAAATACCCTGTGTCACAAAATGATAGCACACATAATTTATTTTCGCATTGCAACTGAAATTTGTTTCTGTGTACACTATCTCGGGATAACGTTTAATAGAACTCCGCAGTCTATTGATAAGTTATGGTTTTGTTTAGAAGCAAGCACACGTACCATATGTTCCGATTCAAATGATTAAACTTAGAACTTCCATATAGCTACAGCTCAATGTCGCAGTAGTCATGTCGTTAATTAGTAACCTGGAAAACAGCCTGTCACTGCTAAAGAAAAATCAGGACTTTCCCAGATCCGTAACCCACACTATCGTGACAAGATCCGACACGTGCTTGTTAACATTCACGAAACAATTAACCGGTTCTTAGGTTGTATTGTTTATAATAACGACCCATTTTCCAGGTAACAACGGGAATGTAATCGTTTCTCTATGTTTAATATTGTTGTCAATTTCTGACACCGTTCTTTTGTTGTGATTATTAGCCTGTGAATCTTCGCGTAAAATAACAATTATCTGCAACAATAGTGGAACAAAAATTCATTTCTCTTTTTACTAACTGTTTGACTACTGCACATTTCACGCACTCGTTTTAGTCATAAATGCATAAAATAAACAGTCTAGTAGTTATTGAGACCATAAAGACAATTCTTCCGGCGATTAAATCATTAAACTTTTTAATCGGCGATACAATTTGTTCTACTGGTAATCCTTGTGAAAAACAGTATATAGAAATGGGAATTCGCAACTACATCCGCAGTTCAGTTACGGAAACAAGATAAAAACTAGTAAAAGTATTTATTACTACCTATTCCCTTTTTTACATGATGTAGCAGATTAGAAACTGCAGATACATTTTTCCTGAAAAGTTCTATAAATCGGAACCTTTGTAGAAATTTTTAAAAATTTTTCTCGCAAATGAAACTGCCACAGATTTCAAAATTAAAGCTTCCTCCTTGCAGTGACATCCTTAAAAAAGGATGTACGATTTTTTGTCACAGTTTCATAGAACAAAAATGAGGGACAAGTTTGTTTGGTACCTGATCAAGAGTATTATATACATATGTATCATATATACATATATGTTACATATGTATGAAACAAAAAATGTTCTGAAACTATGCTCCAACATAATGATAATTAGACAGCGAATTTTATGCATTTTTGTGGCAAAAACGAATAGTTGAAATACAAAATTGGCTACATTATGAAAATTTAGAAATATTGTTAGTTTACTTTCGACTAATTGAAATTATTAAAATAAGAAATACATTTTTATTAAACTTCCGCGTTGTACAACAGGCTTAGAAAATTTTTCTTTTGCATAACGATCCGCAGTCTGATGCAGTCAATTTATCGTACTGGTAGCTATAAATGGTTATTATTACGCAATATTTGGAATTTATAATATAGAGCAAATATGCTTGAATAAAGAAACATTACCATCGTCGTCTCATGACAGAGAGATTTCTAGTGCCCGGTTAGGTTAGTATTCTAAATCAATCTTCGTTGCTTGCGATCGCGAGACAATGGTTCATGAGCAACTTACAAATGTCATTACAAATGTCACGTACGTGTACGAGAACTCCGCGGAATTTCACGATTTTTTTCTTTCGTAATCTCCGCAATTCGTGACCGGGTAACGTTATTCCGTTAGCCGCCTGTACGTAATTATTCTTACTTTCCAAACTTCAACCTGCTTCGCGCGGAACGGGAAAGCTGTATCGATATTTTGTAGTTTTTAGTTTCCATGGATCCGTTTCCTTGTTTATGCTTCGCAATTAAACACATGTTAAGTCCTCCTGTAAGAACAATATTTTTCTTTTTTCGAATTTGAACTTAAACACGGCGACCACTCCAGCACAGTCTTGCAGAACTATTTCTGCCCGTACATATTTAACACTAGGTTTACGGAGAACAAAAATGATTTTATTTTACATTACTTTATAAAAATAACATGAATGTATCTATCAAAATTTGTAGCCATTTTTTAATAATAAATACCCAATAAGATCAATTTGTTAAATAATTCCTCATGGATGCATCTTTACACTCTCAATATTCGTAAATTAAAGATATTAGTATCCGTCATTTTGACGGGTACCGTGAATCTAGTGTTAATAAACGAAATATGATTTTACAGACGCTATCTGTAGGCAGAATGTTCAATCTATCGTGTAGAATAATTAGTAACTAAATTACTTAACGAAATCCTAACAAAATACTGACCCCTCGTATCGTCGTAAAAATTAATTTTCGAGGAATTAAATCTTAAGGTGCACGTGTGAAAATAATAGCGTTGAACAGTGACACATAGTTCTTTACATTCGCTTAGGACAAAGCCACAGCTTGATCCTGTTATTATAATCACCTATCTATACTGCCGGTGAAAATATCATCACATCCGATAAGAATGAACAAAAACGAAAAACATTCCTCGTACACACTATGTGTACATAAAGATGCATAAATTCTTCGTTCGCAGTCGCGTCTTTGTCATCGACCAATTATTTCGTTCACGTTATTAAAAATGGTAAAGAAGCCTTCGAGAGTTCAGCATTATAGTTGTTAGTTCCCCTATTACTAATTGTCCTTTACATTTTAATGCATGTAATAGACATACGAATTTTACGTTATATTTCTTCTGAGAAATTAGAAAGTCGCATTAACGAATTTAGGTCGAGGGATAAATACCATCAAAGTCGTGTTGTTGTGACATAAAAATGTATAACACCATAAAATTGTACATTCATTAACCGGCAAATTCAACTGACAATTAAACATAAGCAAGCAGTAGACAGAATGTAATTTTCTATCGTGTAGGCTACTCGAGTACTTCAAATATTATCAAAATAAAAGAAAATTTAAAATAAAAGAAAAATACAAATAGGTAAATAAAACATCGACACCAGCGTATCGGTAAAACAATATTAATACTAGGTTTACGGAGCACTAAAAGTGACTATTTTGCATTACTTTATAAAATAATAAGATCGTGCTACCCCGATTTTTTGCAATATTTATAAAATAATATATACCCAAAGAAATAAATTTGCTAAATAATTTCTCATGTATGCATCCTTAGAATCTTAATAATTTTAAATTAAAAATATTAGAACCCGTCATTTTGACGGGTCCCATAAACCTAGTGTTAATAGTGACAAAACTGTTTTGTATTTTAATTATCCTTTTATGAAATTTCAATTTATAGATCGTCTCTACTTGTTTAATTCATAATATAATAGAATCTCGATTATCCGTACTAATCAGTGGAACATGAGTGTTCGGATATTAGAACAGTTACCTAGCTAGTTAGATTAAATTTTTACCGATTTGTACAATAAATCTTGTTACGTATGGGTCGCTTCGTAACAGAGAATTCAGATATCATCGCTTCGGATAATCGAGTTTCCACCGAATCGTCAATTGAACATCAAATTATGTCGTGTTGGGTCTTGTTTTAATCGGAAAAATGTCACAAATATATTGGTCAAATTTTCATGAAACAATCATTACAAACAAAGAAGTTTTGTCATTGTCGTCTAATCCCGTACCACAGAAATGTAGAAGTTGCAGCAGACTTTCGTTTAACACGAAACCCACCAAGCACGTAAAAGTGCTTTTCATGTAAAAGTGAAACGTCTTATAAAAGGGAGGAGATTGAATTTACTTAAACTTTGTACGATTTTCATTAGAATATGTGCTTAACTAAAGAAGTCGATTCAGTAATTTCCTATAAAAATGTTTTTATAATTTCAAATAGTTGTGAAATAGAAAACCGGTCATTTTGATCGTGGTAGGTTTAGTGTTAAAAATGAAAGCTAACCGTTTCGAGTCCTGCCTTTAATCGACTTCGCAGAAAGAATAACCCTAAAGTATCGGGTGAAGTAGCAGAGCTCGTAAAATTGGCTGAGAATTCCTGCGACAGGGGTCAAGAGATATTAAACCGCGGCAAAGGCGTGAACCGCGAGCCTGTAATCGTGTCAGAAACGTTACGAAACGCGAAAAGCGGATGTGTACGAAACGATGATTGTGACAGCGAGCGTCAGCTTTTTAAACTGTCGCACTCGTTAAGCGACCTCTTGTTCAGTTACATGGGTCGCTTAACTGTTTCTAATCTGGAGCCCCATTAGCCCGTTTACGCCAAATTTTTCTAGCCGCGGCGCGGCACGACCTTTTGTTGTTGTTGTTGTTGTTGTTGTTTATAGTAAAGCAGTCTAATATGAGAACTATTTTTACCACTTAAGAGCACTTTTATTAAAAATGACTACAGTATTGTACCGGTATAAGGTGACGGTCAAAAGTATGAGACCACATTTAAAAATCGCATAATTAACTTAGAATTGAGCCAAATGAGTTGAGATTTCTTGACATGTTAGATGACCTAGTTTACTAAGTAACGGGTAAACGAAATGTTGAAAAACTTGGTATTGGTCGGAATTGCGAAGAAAATAGTTAAAGTAAATTTTTTCAACTTTTTTATCTAAGCCTGTAATGAAACTTTAATCAATATATTTTGTAGATTTGCGTCTCATACGTTTGGCCGGTAGTATACCCTCGTCCGAAATACAACGAAAGTCATTCCACGCCATCGTCTTATATCGAATGAAGACTGTATTGAGCTTGGAACAAAGTGACTTGCGTGTGGACAGTCTATTGTTAGGAACAAATGTAACCTTGAACAGTTTATTGAGAAATTCCAAGAGACATAATTTAAAGAAAATTAAAACGGTACAGATTGAATTCATGAATCTCACTGGATTTTGGTGCTTCAATGTGGAAAATACGTTTCTGTAATTACAGCGATTTTTTTAAATTGAGCATACGCAGCGACATGATGCGACAAAACATTCAGTGATGTTGCTCCGGTGAAGACACAGTTTAACGCTATTATCAAAGTGAAACTATCCTCTAAAGAGCCAACGGAGCGGTTAGCCAAGCCATGAAATCTTAGTTAACCACTGATTAAAATAATTGTGATAGCTAATTCCACGGAGATAGCGACGCTGAAGCGTGGTAATGTTGCTGTAATTTTAGGAACGACAACGGCAGCGGCCGTTCCGCCGTTTTCACGGCCTCTTTTATTTCAATTGTCTAGCTGGACTTAACTGTTACTCTAGAACCCGAATTAAAGTAAATGAAACGGCATGGGATTGCAGGATTACAATATTCTTTATGTAATCGTAAACTAATAAATGACAATATAGTTTGTCTTCCCAGATTAACAAGTTAGTAAGATTTTAACATCTTGGTTGTATACAACGAATATACATGTCATGAAGTTGTTGCAATTTTTTGTATTACGATGAATATACTCGTCATGTGGAAGAAGTCATTTACCAATCGCTATTTGTATTAAAATTTTCGAGAAAATTGACACATGTTTGTAAATTATAAATATTTTAGAATATTCTGGAGCAAAAGCAATAAAAAATTCAGTTGAAAGAAATTATACACCGTGTGATCGATAAAATATTTATAAACTTTTGCAATAGAACGTAGATATATATATATATATATATATATATATATATAAAATTGAGTTACATATCTAACAAGGGAACATATTCAGATGCGAAAATCAGATTTTGATGAAACTTATGGGAGCTTCTAGTTCTTTGAAAAATATTTGACACGTATTTTTTTTTATCGGCAGACATCCACTTTGAAGGGGTGAAAACAGCGCTCAAAGTTGGGGTTCAAAACCACATTTTTTGAGATATCTCGGAAACCAGAGATCGAAAAAATTTGAATTTTTTTTTAAATTGTGTGTTTTTCAATGGGAAATGTAGTCGCGCAAGAAAATTTTAACAAAAGTTTTTTGTTTAAACAATATATTAAAATTTTGATTTTTTTGCAGTTTCTTTTATTTATTGTTAGTTCATTTTAATGTAAACTTGGGTGTGTGATCTTTGATCCAAAATAGGGGATACATGTTTCAGGATTTTCTTTTTTTTTTGCCATTTAACAATAATTATGCATAATGGAAGATAGTCTTGCACCTGGCGTGCGTAGGAAGGAATTCTGGCTTGTTTCATCGAAATATAAGCATTTAGTATAAACGTGTATAGTATTTTAAACAACACCACTGGGTTATGTGTCGTTTATTGTTTTATTAGTAGCTAAAGAAGGTGGCGCAGGTAGCAGCGTGAAATACTTCAGTCAACCACGTTCTAAATAAGAAGAAGAAGATTCAATATGGACATTAGGTGCCGTGAACACACTTCTTCGTACACGAGGTCCTAACTGCCCTTTGACTCCTTTCAAAACAATATACAATGGCGATAGCAACTGTCCATCAGCTGAAATTGTGGGCTGGATAGTGTAGCTGTGAGCTGTTAACGATGTGGATTGGACAAGAGCACCCGTTTCTTTTTCACCTTTGTGTGAAAGTGTTCGACCAGAGTGCAATTCCAACTGGAACCCACTTTGATCACTATTGAAAATATTGCTTGCGCCATAATTTTCAAAATACCCTTTCACATGACACACAAAATCGTCTGCTGCTGCGGTCAAATCTGTTAAATGGTTACTATGATGGCGGGTAACGAGTTTCGTCGTTTTTCTTGATACTATATTATAGTTCTCTTTAAACTTCCACAACCAACAGGACGATGCCTGAAATCCTGCTAAATTTATTGATGAATTTTCGATCATTGCCCACCGTCTCAAATTTATGTGGTGTACCAAAATTTTATTATTTCTTGCTACAATAAATTTTTCAAGTGTAGCCTTTATTAATTTGTTCTTCCCATCTGTATAAATCTGATTGTCTCTTCAATTTCTTGTATTGGTTTTTTACAGTTTGGAAGTTTAGTGTTCTTTTTCTTCCACTCTTCCAATAATCTACAGCTTTCTTCTTATATTCTAAATCAATGTCTACATATTCCATTTCTTCTGGACTCTCGTCCGGAGAACTTGAAGACGACGGTTTCGATGTTGACGCTGATTCCAAATCTTCTTCGTCTTCGGGAACATTAAATGAAGTCGGTTCGTCTGTTAGGTCATCGAATATCAATTGTTGTTGCGTTTCGAAATTCATGTACCCTGCTTCTCTGTACCTATCAATCAGATCTATAATAATGTGTGCCAGTTCAATTTCCTTCCCATTCGTGGGTGTTCCCTCGTTATTATTACTGTTATATGTTTCCATCAAAATGTTTATAACGTTCGTCGGATTGACCTTCATGTTTATAAAAACCGAATCTAACAAGAAAAATAAACAATCAGCAAAAGTAAAATTAATATAATTATCGGATGTTTTTTTGATTATCGTCAGAAATTATTTGTTTTATGTGGCACTGTTTTAAAAATCCGAAAGAAGTAGCCTTAACTTCTTAATATCCACGTTGCTTTACAAACCGTAATGCAGAAAGACTAATAGCACACGTAGCAAAGTGCCCATATTTATACATTCTTAAGACACCTTACGTTTCCCACTCTCTCACCCTAACAACCAATAGAAATGTTTGAAAATATTCGTGTTCTTCTGAAATGCTATATATAACTGAGGTAAAACTGATGTGAGGCATTTGCCACCAGCTCTTTTCAGAGCTACCATAAACGACGAGGGAAACTCCAACTTCGAGGATTCACAGTTTAAAAAGGCTGCAGGTATATTTTGACCGAAGGCCCAACGACTGCAGAAATTCACACGCGAATTGGCTATAAAAGTCGGTACCCTTACTCCGCCGCGGTAATTAGCACCGCGTCACGCTGCTACTTGCGCCACCTTCTTTAGCTACTAATAAAACAATAAACGACACATAACCCAGTGGTGTTGTTTAAAATACTATACACGTTTATACTAAATGCTTATATTTCGATGAAACAAGCCAGAATTCCTTCCTACGCACGCCAGGTGCAAGACTATCTTCCATTATGCATAATTATTGTTAAATGGCAAAAAAAAAAGAAAATCCTGAAACATGTATCCCCTATTTTGGATCAAAGATCACACACCCAAGTTTACATTAAAATGAACTAACAATAAATAAAAGAAACTGCAAAAAAAATCAAAATTTTAATATATTGTTTAAACAAAAAACTTTTGTTAAAATTTTCTTGCGCGACTACATTTCCCATTGAAAAACACACAATTTAAAAAAAAATTCAAATTTTTTCGATCTCTGGTTTCCGAGATATCTCAAAAAATGTGGTTTTGAACCCCAACTTTGAGGGCTGTTTTCACCCCTTCAAAGTGGATGTCTGCCGATAAAAAAAAATACGTGTCAAATATTTTTCAAAGAACTAGAAGCTCCCATAAGTTTCATCAAAATCTGATTTTCGCATCTGAATATGTTCCCTTGTAAGTAATTAAAAGGTGTATTTTGAACTTTTACATACATATATTTTTCTGGTATTTCTACAGTTTCATTTTACTTTTAACTTAGAGTTTCATATAATTGTTTATTGGTGGTAATACATATTATGAGTTTATGCGTATAGACTATTGGAGACAGCAGATCCTAAATTAGAAATGAAAAGGATCTTGATTGCAAGGTATCGTGTAGCAACGTATGTAAATGAATAAGTTCTTGTTCAAGCATTAGTGTACTGCGTTACGGTATTGCATTACGCACAATGCATCAGGGTGTCTGCGTCCATAGATTTTCGATCTCCCCATCCTTTTTGCGAAACTTTCCAGATTTTACTTTCCGTCTTCTGTATGCTAATGGAACCACCGAGGCCTCGGCTTCTCGTATCCTCCGGTCTGATGCGACTTCAATTGTTCTGGATCTAATCGAAACTTCGTTTGCCTAATTAATTATTCAACCGTTATACACAGTTGAACTATTGTACGATTCGTACGAGATGCATAGGTATTGAACTTGATTTTCCTTTTAATTAGAGAACATCGAAAGTGTAAATCGTTATTAGAATTATATTCTTCTTAATAGAAACTCGTAAATATGAAAATCTATTTTCGGTTCTTTACGGCTGAACACAAAATATCAATATTTTAATTAAACATTAAAGAAAGTGCGTGGTCCTAAAATAAGATTTTATTTCTTAAGAGAAACAGCAAGTTAAAAGGATTTTTATATCTCTAGCAGAAATCAAAGAATAAGTATCGAATCATAATGTGTAACGAAATTATTGAATAAACTTTTGCATTATATAAATGTTGTTACTTGATATTTCTATAATAGGAGTTTGATATGAATTATTTACCATAACACGTAAAAAAGTTTGTTATCTTCCGAACAGCTTATTTAAATGCCTATACATTTTCGTAGATACCTGTACGATTCACATTTATAATTAATCTAAATTGATTTTCTATTCTACTTTCCCTCCGAACAGAATACGAAATGCGATTTTCTCGAATTTTAAACAAACACTTTCCTGCACAAGTAATGAAAGACAATTTATTGCTTTATCTCTATCTATAAGTACCAGTATATCTGCAAAAGAAATATATTGCAATTAAGAGATGATAATTTATGTGTATACCATATTATACCATAAGAATTGAAGTATTGCACGATATGATTAAGTATTGAGTGATAGTCTGCGAAAGTAGAGACTTCGAGCTTTCAAATCAGTCCAAGTTTATTGTTTTACTAGTATTTTTTTACAAAATTATTGCAGTTTAAATATCGAAGATTTTTGGATCCATTGAATTTTGTTATGGTATTATAAGATTTTCGAAGAAAATGAAGCAAAAACGAAATGTGATAGTTCTATACGCGAATCTAACGGATGCAATTCACGCCTTGTAAACGTAAATAAAAATTTGTATGGTTGCACTTTCGAACTTTCTATCTTAGAATCGATGGAAGACAGTGCAAAGTGGTTCGAGCAATTATGAGCGGCGTGGTACGTAAAAGCGGTTGTAAAGATCGGTGCATCCGAGTTCGGAAGAGGAAGAAGGAGAAAGGATCCTTTTACTTTCCTGGAAGAGTATCGACATAATAAATTCGCAAATAAATCGTCCCGGATGCTTTCTATTTCCGTTCGAAGTTCGTTCCCACCGCGAGCTAATGGAGAAACCGAGACCCATTGCACCTGAAGGTTAAACGTTCATCCGCAACGAAAGCCACGTGGTCCCGATAAAAATTCTTCGCGTGACGGATGCTCGAGAAAGTTATTTCCTCGTAAGCTATAAATAACGATGCCGAGGAGCGTTTCAAAGGACAAGGTTTCGTTGCCCTGGCCACGCAGCTTTGGATACTTTCAAATTACCGCCGACGCGACGCGACGCAACGTATCGCCAAAATGGCGACAACTCGCCTAACCTTTTCCGCAAAGATCTCGCTCTTTCGCTTCTTTCGATTCGCTCGAAAGGGTACTCTCTCTCTCCCTCTCTTTCTCTTTCTCTCTCTCTCTCTCTCTCTCTCTCTCTCTCTCTCACTCTCTCTCCAATGATTTACTACACTTGTTCACATTTTATATTAGATCGTTGCATATGAAATGTCCGATTTTAAAATGTAAATGTTAATTTACTATTTTAGAGTACAAAGCTGTTCCAGTTCGTATGTAGATAGTTTTACAGTAAGATCAAGATAAGATAAGAGACAGTAGATAGTTTTATCTTAACGTGTACGCATTTTTTCACTTTTTAATACAAAAATAATGACTAGACCGCGGATCTTTATGCAAAATAAAAATTGTCTGTACCAATTGTGAGAAACAAAAGTTAAATGAAAATGCGTGTCCTCTTCTAATAATTTCAACAAATCGAAGAGAATACAACAATATTTGATTCTTCTAATGTCTACGTTAGACTACGGAAAAATGGGTAAATGAGGTACGAGGCAGTAAGAATATATTTAAAGAATTTAAAAGTACTGTTGTATTAATTTGCAACCTACTGAAACGTATTAAGAACGTATTGAAAACGTATTAATGAAATTTCTATTCAATTCCTGCATTCTCAGATTAATGCAGACAATTATCATTTTGCATAAAACTTCCCAGTCTAATGATTACCGTGAGTACCGTTGAATATTAGTCGAGTACAGTAACTTGTTTCAGCAAATGAAAATTGAAAAGAATCGTGAGATTGCTCCACTGACATTCATCCGGAGTAAATTGACTACACTAATGCGGACCATAATTGTACCGATGAGCGTCGGTTTATGAGCAAATAAGTGAAAGCACCGTTCTAGGACAATACAGTCGGGGAATATTCCCTTCTCTTATTTACTGCCTAGGTACCCACGAATCATCGACAGCCGAGAAGGTAAAAATGTATCATAATGATCTTGCGTAACGGAGGACGATTTCGTTACGATCTTGAACTATTTCATGTATCTTGTTTCGTAAAATGATGATAGTCACGAAGTAACTATCAGCTGGCCTATCATTAGTCTATCCACCGAAGAAATATGTATTGTAACATTATGTGCCGCAATGGATTCATTACTGGAATCACAACAGTTCTACGTACGAGGAAATACAGAGTACTATTTGAATACTCTACAGCTCATCTATGATATCAATATTAATGCTTTTTGACAATCTGGAAAACTGTGAGTGTTTGTGAATGAACTATTTCGAATACTCTATTTATAGCTGATTTGTTCTATTAATATTGAATTTTCCATAGATTTTGAGAATTTTTAAAACTGTTTTCATCGCTCTCATATTTGTGAATAATGATCGACAAAAATTAAATTCATGGATAGAACATCACCTTTATAAATTACAATATTTTTTTATTAATTTCAGCATCTTTTTTTGATTTGTATATTTAATCTTTTTAACACAGGGAAATTGATTGTTTCCCCTTAAGGGGAGGGAACCGAACCTGACCAGGGCAAGCTCCGAATGCCCCGACACAATAATGATCGTCACGCTATGAAAAAACGAACGGCCGCTAGAGGAAGCTAAATAGTAACATTTCTGTCCAGTAGGGGAGCTAGGAACGTTTTCCAAAGTTCAGTATCGAGCAACACACTGTATTGGTAAAACAGAGGAAGAGAGAATGTACGGACGTACGACAACGTGGATGGCGCTGTCGTAGCTTCGTTCGAATAGCCGTGCCGCGGCACACTCACACACCGCCTGATCAGCGTGTACGTGTGCCGACGGCGATCGCAAGGGTCAGGGATGCCTGGAAATATTTCCCAATAATGCAGTCACGGGACTTGTCAATGGTGAAAAGAGCTAGATGAAAGTTCTATCTAGGGTGGAAAGGTCCTCAGAAGTCGTACTTTTGCATCATTGAGAAACGGTTAGCAATATTCGGCAGCACGTCGTTTCTCAGGGAGGCTATGGGAACTGACATGGCGGCACACTCACACACCGCCTGGTCGGCGTGTACGTGTGCCGACGGCGATCGCAAGGGTCCGGGATGCCTGGAAATATTTCCCAATAATGCAGCGACGGGACTTTTCCATAGTGAAAAGAGCTAGATAAAGGTTCAATCTAGGGTGAAAAGGTCCTCAGAAGTCCTACTTTTGTGTCATCGAGAAATGATTAGCTATATTCGGCAGCATGTTGTCCGCCAGAGAGGCCTGTAGGAGCATGAGCGGCGCGACAACGTGGATGGCGCTGTCGTAGCTTCGTTCGAATAGCCGTGCCGCGGCACACTCAACACACCGCCTGATCAGCGTGTACGTGTGACGACGGCGATCGCAAGGGTCAGGGATGCCTGGAAATATTTCCCAATAATGCAGTCACGGGACTTGTCAATGGTGAAAAGAGCTAGATGAAAGTTCTATCTAGGGTGGAAAGGTCCTCAGAAGTCGTACTTTTGCATCATCGAGAAATGGTTAGCAATATTCGGCAGCACGTCGTTTCTCAGGGAGGCTATGGTAACTGACATGGCGGCACACTCACACACCGCCTGGTCGGAGTGTACGTGTGCAGACGGCGATCGCAAGGGTCAGGGATGCCTGGAAATATTTCCCAATAATGCAGTCACGGGACTTGTCAATGGTGAAAAGAGCTAGATGAAAGTTCTATCTAGGGTGGAAAGGTCCTCAGAAGTCGTACTTTTGCATCATCGAGAAATGGTTAGCAATATTCGGCAGCACGTCGTTTCTCAGGGAGGCTATGGGAACTGACATGGCGGCACACTCACACACCGCCTGGTCGGCGTGTACGTGTGCCTACGAGGGCTGGAAGGGTCTGGAATTCCGCAACCCATTTCTCTATAATACAGGGATGTGAATTTTCAGTAATGATTCGCACTAGATAAAAGGATCAACCTAACATGCTGAATCCCTCGAAAATCCGTAAAAATTATTGTTTGCGAAATGTAACAAATGGTTTGACAAACTATATTTAAATAAATGATTCTTTTCTAGTTTTTATCTCTAGATACAAGTGAACGCATTCTAAATATTTTCAGTAAAAATTTGCTTTCTATAACTCCGTGCCGTGACATTGACATTGGAGGGTGTCATAAATTAGCCCTCCCACGACACTGTCCCGCCGAAGACGAAAGAACTTTCCTGTAACCTCGGTGCAAAACACAGTCATTCTCTAAAGTCTGAAACATCACCGCTTCGCACGAATGTACGATTGCCTAGTAAATATGATCCAAATTATATCATGTTTGGTGTCAATTTTATCAGGAAAATGACGCGAATGTGTTGAGAGAAGTTTCATGAATATATTATGAAAAACAAAAGAATTGGGACATTGCATTAGTATTGTCTCACCGATATACCTGACCCCGCATAATGTTACACTCTTCGGCGGTCTAGCTTCTGGCCCCTTTGAAAGGTAGACACTTGGGGGCGTCATAAATTACCCGTTCTCCGATAGTGTCCTGCCGAAGACGAAAGAGCTGGCATGTAGCCTCGGTGCGAAACACAGTCATTCTCTGAAATCTGAAACATCGTCGCTTCGAACAAATGTACGAATGCGTAGTAAATATGATACAAATTATACCATGTTTGGTGTCATTTTTATCAGAAACATTCCACAAATGTGTTGAGAGAGGTTTCATGAAAAAATAATGGAAAACAAAAAAGATTATGACATTCCATCGGGATTGTCTTACCGATATACCTGACCTTGCACAATGTTACACCCTTCGGCGGTCTAGCTTCTGGGTCTTTCGACAGGTACACGCTTGAGGGTGTCAGAAACTAGCCCTCCCAATATAACCCCAGATAAAAGAGCTAAGGGGCACAGAATGCCTGTGGGATTAGGACAAGTTTCACCGATACGTAATGTTACGATAAAAATTACAATCTCATTAAAGACAGTCCAAATGATGCTTCATGTTTTTAATCTATTTATTAATACATGCTTTTATTTTTTTATGCTTTTATGTTTTTAATGAGAACAATATTGTTAATACGAATGACTTCTAGAGCTTATCTAGAGCATTTGGACCGTCTTTAATGAGATTGTAATTTTAACTTTCAAATTTTAATACAAATTTTTTTATCTTTCATTCGTTATTCGAAATTTTTATTTCGATAACTATTTTGCCCAACTCTGCGTATTGATAATATCATAAAAATATACTTACGAAGTTACATACGCCTAGAAGGTATGACAAGAAGGTAAATTATGACAATTTTTTGAGGAGTGCGGTAACTTCGTGAGGATATTTTAATGATATTATCGATACGTATGCAACTTCATTCGAAACAAATTCGTCGGAATTCCAGAAATATTTAATTTAATTTAATTTAATTTAATTTAATTTAATTTAATTTAATTTAATTTAATTTAATTTAATTTAATACAAAATTTAATGCAAATAAAGATTATGCACATGTTTGCTAAATATACCTACTGTAATTATAAAAAAAACCAAGTACATTAAAAGTTACGTTATAAGTTATGAATGAAGTACCGTTATTACCATTATGTATTTCATAAAAACGCAGAAACTCTTGGACCCCGCGTACCGTCAGGCCGGCCAGACAATGCATACAGAAATCCATATAAAATGCGGAACATTGCAAGCATAGTCGGCCTGGCCGTTCGGTGTGCCGGTCGTTGGGTGTAACATGGGTCAGGTACATCGGTGAGACAATACTAATGCAATGTCATCATTTTTTTTGTTTTTCCTTATTTTTTCCTGAAACCTCTCTCAACACATTCGTGGAATGTTTCTGATAAAAATGATACGAAACATGATATAATTTGTATCATATTTACTACGCATTCGTACATTTGTTCGGAGCGACGATGTTTCAGATTTCAGAGAATGACTGTGTTTCGCACCGAGGCTGCATGCCAGCTCTTTCGTCTTTGGCTGGACACTATCGGAGAAGGGCCAATTTATGACGCGCCCAAGTGTCTACCCTTCGAAGGGGCTAGAAGCTAGACCGCCGAAGAGTGTAACATTATGCGGGGTCAGGTATATCGGTGAAACAATACTAATGCAATGTCCCAATTCTTTTGTTTTTCATAATATATTCATGAAACTTCTCTCAACCCATTCGTGTAATTTTCCTGATAAAATTGACACCAAACATGATATAATTTGGATCATATTTACTAGGCAATCGTACATTCGTGCGAAGCGGCAATGTTTCAGACTTTAGAGAATGACTGTGTTTTGCACTGAGGTTACAGGAAAGTTCTTTCGTCTTCGGCGAGACAGTGTCGTGGGAGGGCTAATTTATGACACCCTCCAGTGTCAATGTTATGGAGCGGGCCATCGACGCAAGATACTAATTCGCAACAGGTTGCTTTCAAACCATTAGAGATATTGAAATCAAATTTTTACAGAAAATATTTAGAATATATTCATTTTTATCTGGAGATAAAAACTAGAAAAAATCAATTGATAAATATAGTTTGCCCAACTATTTGTTACATTTCGCGAACAATAATTTTTAGGGATTTTTGAGGGATTCAGCATGTCAGGTTGATCTTTTTATCTAGTGCCATTACTGAAAATTCACATCCTTGTATTATCCAACCTTCCAAGATGCTAATTGGCTAAAGCGCTTTTCACTATGAAAAAGTCCCGTCTCTGCATTATTGGGAAATGGTTAGTGGCATCCTAGACCCTTGCGATCGCCGTCGGCACACGTACACGCCGACCAGGCGGTGTGTGAGTGTGCCGCCATGTCAGTTCCCATAGCCTCCCTGAGAAACGACGTGCTGCCGAATATTGCTAACCATTTCTCGATGATGCAAAAGTACGACTTCTGAGGACCTTTCCACCCTAGATAGAACTTTCATCTAGCTCTTTTCACCATTGACAAGTCCCGTGACTGCATTATTGGGAAATATTTCCAGGCATCCCTGACCCTTGCGATCGCCGTCGGCACACGTACACGCTGATCAGGCGGTGTGTGAGTGTGCCACGGCACGGCTATTCGAACGAAGCTACGACAGCGCCATCCACGTTGACGCGCCGCTCATGCTCCTACAGGCCTCTCTGGCGGACAACATGCTGCCGAATATTGCTAACCATTTCTCGATGATGCAAAAGTACGACTTCTGAGGACCTTTCCACCCTAGATAGAACTTTCATCTTGCTCTTTCCACCATTGACAAGTCCCGTGACTGCATTATTGGGAAATATTTCCAGGCATCCCTGACCCTTGCGATCGCCGTCGGCACACGTACACGCTGATCAGGCGGTGTGTGAGTGTGCCACGGCACGGCTATTCGAACGAAGCTACGACAGCGCCATCCACGTTGACGCGCCGCTCATGCTCCTACAGGCCTCTCTGGCGGACAACATGCTGCCGAATATAGCTAATCATTTCTCGATGACGCAAAAGTAGGACTTCTGAGGACCTTTCCACCCTAGATTGAACCTTTATCTAGCTCTTTTCACTATGGAAAAGTCCCGTCTCTGCATTATTGGGAAATATTTCCAGGCATCCCGGACCCTTGCGATCGCCGTCGCACACGTACACGCCATCCACGCTTTCGCGCCGCGCATGCTCCTATAGGCCTCTGTTTTACCGATACAGTGACTACTGACGATGAGACAGATCGGGAACATAGTACAGCGCTCGTAGCGAAAAATGTCGGAACTATATTTTGATGAAATACTCAATGATCTAATTTTTCTGGGTGCCCGCTTTCATTTGTTTGATACGTAAGCATACAACGTGATCGGCGTGGCATTGAGTTCCTATATGTTCCCGCTAGGGTGGAAAGGTCCAACGAACTCCATACGAGCTCTGAATCTCTCGATATTTACGATAATGTCACTCGACAAGCAGTATGCTGCTGAATATTGCAAATTACGGCTAAAAAACGCAAAAGTACGACTTCTGAGGACCTTTTCACCCTAGATTGAACTTTTATCTAGCGATTTTGACTACAGAACAGTACTATTTTTGCATTGTTAACAAATGAGAGCGGGCCTCCCGTACCCTTGCAAAACTCGGGTACGTGTGCGGAACTAGGGAGGGGATGCACTCACACAATCTTGAGCCGTGCCCACCGCCTTAATATGTACAGTGTTTGACATCGTGGTAGAATAGTGTTAAACTTTAAACGAAATGTTCATACATTTCACGTACTGGTGAATCGCGAAGTTGTTCAAGCACACGAAATTAATCGGCTTTAACAAGGAGTTGCTTTCACCGATGAACAGTGGTTCCGCGAACGCATTGCGCGTCAGATGAAAATTTATCCACCGACAAATACTTGTATGCCAGTTGCAGCAGAGTAATCGGCTTCATTCAACAATTATCGTCCCTTCCCGAAGCTATTTCTGCGAGCGGTTACGTTATCCCAGGAAAAGGCTCGTGTCTACAAGGAACGAGGCGAAGACGATTCGCCCTGAGCGGGGATCATCGTCACGAGCGAATATAGCTTCGCGGAATCGCTGCATGACAGCATGCCGTTAGTTAATCGATTCGTAGATTTTCCCCGATGCACTCTCCCGTTGCACTTTCTACGACGTCCGCGGTTGCCCCGTGACACGCATGTAGAAAGCACCAGTGAAAATTGAACAGTTTGGATGTTGCATGCCGGTCTCCGTAGATTCGCGATAAGGTAGAGTGACTACATTACCGTCAAAAAATGGTTTTATGTGCTTTTCGTAAAATAAGAATATTTTGTCGCTGGTAAAGGGCTCATTCGAAAGAGGAAGGTTCAATCTAATGCGCGCTGGTCAGGAACTGCCGAGATTATGCAGATATTTGGTAATATAAGCGTTCGAAGTAGGCCAAACATTGACGATGTGCATGCCGTGGAATCCAAGCATTTTTATGCCATTGGATGAGTTTTCTGGAAGATGTCGAGATCAGTACGCACTAGAAAATATTTCCAGCTACAAATTGAGCTATAATTTGTCTTGATTCTGTTGTGAAATAAAGGCGAAAACTAGAAGCACGTTTCTGGCGTCAGAATTCATAATATCGATAATACAGAGCAAAAAATGTGACAAGTTTAGTCACAGACTTAAGACCCGACGGATCAAGACCAAGACGGATCTTAAGTCTGTGTTTGAAGGCTGTGAATGGAAATTATTAATTAAAAAGTCACGTGACTACCCCGGGCCCTTAAGGCAGAACGCCACATATTTCTCTGTCTTCTTAAAATGACGACCTATCAACCTAACGACAACCTAAAATTCTCGTCGTTGTCCTTCAGCGGCTTGACAAAATAGAATTACCAGGTGCACTGTCAAGTTGTGTTGACTGTCATTAATTAACGGTACTGTAAACATCCCAATCAAAGGAGGAAGAATGTGGGCGAAATCGCGTACAGTACATGTACCTACACGGTAACCGTAAGCCGTAAGTGCACGGAAAACTGCACAGGTACCGGATGTGTTTCATGAATAGGCCCATTGTGCTGAAGGGATTGGGTCTCCGAGATAACCGCACACGTTCATTGTATCCGGTCCATATGTCGGTAAAATAAAAAATGTTGATTATTGCAAGACCTATGTAACTCTTGCACGTTCCCGTGACGCAATTTTCTTAGATATTTAAAATATTTTCTATTATTGCCCAACCAATACTTCAAGCGTCTTTTCGCTTATCATGCCGTGAATCAACATTGAGTTACTATAAACGCTCTTTGATAACCAATCGGTGATTCTTAAAAACTGCGATGTGCTAAACACGTAACCGGAAGTTATTTTTATTACCACGTTTTTATTAACTCGCTTTCTTGTCTGTCTGTTCGTCTGTTCGGTACAAATTTTACAATTGATTTTAAACTAACTTCCCGATGAGCTAGAGACTTGAAACTTTTAACATAGCTCAGAACTGGATGACAACACACACAAGACTAAAAAGCAGAAAATAATCATTTAAATAAAAAAAATGTTTAATATACCACGTTTTTAAGGCGAACTAAAAAGTATAAAATAATTTTTCCTAGCCTCATACAGATAGTCCTGAAAATTTGTCATTGTGAATTTTGAATAGCTATGAAAATTAAAATTTAAAACAGAAAACGTGGAGTGCAAGATAATAGTAAGGAGTGTAGAGAGTAGCTGCCGTTGAGAAAACTCACACAACAGTTCATATCACTTGCAGTGCAATAAAATTGTTAGTGACTTAGGTGAACTATTCATGCATCAATTATCTATTGCATGCGCTTCACGTTGTTCGCTTTAAATCTCACAAGTATTTTCATAGCTATTAAAAATTCACAATCAAAAATTTTCAGGACTATTTGTATGGGGTTAGAATTTTATACTTTTTAGTCCGTCTTAAAAATGTGGTATATTAAAAATTTTCTTTTATTTAAATAATTTCTTCATTATCCTCTCGAGTTCTTGAGTTCCCGAGTTTAATTCTCTAAAGTTAAACAAGGATCGTCGCTTCGAAAAATATTTTCAGTTTCAGAATTCGAAAGTTATAACTACTAGTATGCAAATTGAAAAAGTGACGCGCTCTCTGTAGAATAAGCGCGGTTTCCGTAACGACAAATGTTTCAGATAAATGTCACGTTGCAATTAAAGTACTCACGACTTTGTCTATGTATGTACGTATGTATGTATGTATGTATGTATGTATGTATGTATGTATGTATGTATGTATGTATGTATGTATGTATGTATGTATGTATAAACGAACAGCTCTACCGCGTTGACCTAATTGGTTGCCTTGCAAATGTCAGTGGTCCTTCGACTTCGTAAGTCGTTCGACCTGTAATTTGATTAAATAACACTGTCCAACACCAAAAAAATTTTGCAATACCTGTTGGGTGATTCTTATACACTTTGTCATCCTAAAACCGAATCTGAAAGTAGAATTGCTCCATCACGCAACGTTTTCGAAAAATTTTGGTTTTTATAGAAATGCCCGATTTTGATACGAAACGACGTGTTACGCAAAAACTAAACACGCGAGAAAGTTCAAATTTGAGTCAAGAGATAGAGGGGACTCTCCTCTACATATTCATATAGTCAATTATATTTTTATGTACTTCCTAATAGTTGTAAATGGTTGTTAAAGTTTGAAAATGTGCCGACGCGGGTACTTTGTACGCTCTATTTTTGTATTTATGTGAAAAATCCTTTATCTAGCAGGAATTTACTATACAGGAATGCATTCTACAGACATTTCTGGTAAAGAAACCATTCACGAAAAGTATTTGGTTCCCTTAATGTACGAGAAGGATCAGAAAATGTTAATTGACAGCGTGTGCGCGACGCGTTCGCGCCAGACGGCCATTGCAGCCTTTTCGCGACTCGCCAGGGCCGTCGCTATGCGTAGTCGACGTTGGTACCACTCATTATATTCACATTTCATTGTGGAAATGCTTAAGAAAGAAAATTGACCGCAGCAATGCGGTGACTGGAAAATTTTGTTTTCAGTAATTGTTGTCTTATCTTTATAATTGTAATACCAATGGACATTCAAGATTATTCCGATTAAAATAAGTCCAAACACTATGTAAATGGGACTATTTTTATCGATTTTATTGATCGAAGTACATAATTAAGACATAGATCGCTCTATATTAAATCGATAAAATCTCGCGGAAGTGTATAAATCAGCCGGACTGTTTTTGTTATATTCATGACGAAATTATTTTAAAATCAAAACAAGGAGTACAATTCCAGCATTAATCTTTCATCAAGATATTTCAACAATGGAAAAACGTTACAAAGGAAAAGACTTATGTGCGGATGCTTGCTGATTACTGCTGGACACTTATTATTGAAAATCGGGATACCAGGAACAAACGTCAAGCAAGGCGGAAACATTTTTAATTTGTTTACATCAGAAATAGGTAAGTTTTTGTATTCAATTTTCTTTATTAAGCATTTCCACAATGAAATGTGAATATAAGACGTATTTTTATAATCTTTTGTAATGATTGGCACCCAAAAAGACAAACAAAATGTATGTAAATAGTAAGCAAAGACATACATGAGTGGTACCAACGTCGACTACGCATAGCGACGGCCCTGGCGAGTCGCGAAAAGGCTGCAATGGCCGTCTGGCGCGAACGCGTCGCGCACACGCTGTCAATTAACATTTTCTGATCCTTCTCGTACATTAAGGGAACCAAATACTTTTCGTGAATGGTTTCTTTACCAGAAATGTCTGTAGAATGCATTCCTGTATAGTAAATTCCTGCTAGATAAAGGATTTTTCACATAAATACAAAAATAGAGCGTACAAAGTACCCGCGTCGGCACATTTTCAAACTTTAACAACCATTTACAACTATTAGGAAGTACATAAAAATATAATTGACTATATGAATATGTAGAGGAGAGTCTCCTCTATCTCTTGACTCAAATTTGAACTTTCTCGCGTGTTTAGTTTTTGCGTAACACGTCGTTTCGTATCAAAATCGGGCATTTTTACAAAAACCAAAATTTTTCGAAAACGTTGCGTGATGGAGCAATTCTACTTTCAGATTCGGTTTTAGGGTGACAAAGTGTATAAGAATCACCCAACAGGTATTGCAAAACTCGAAAAAAGTTTAATTTTGTTGGACAGTGTAATCAAAAGATTAGTTTTCATCATGTATACGGAATCGGTCGGCAATAAAAAAACAAACAAGTGGTCCAACTCGAATGAATAAACACACGATTTATATAAAATAAACACATTCCCCATTATTAATAAAATGTCTTAATATTTACTGGTATTAATGTTAGTATTTATTAATACTGATTATTACTCATTGGTTAGATAACCGATTAAAAAATGCATATTCAAATTCAATTTTCTCCTAAGTTTTTTGTAAATGGTCCTAAACTTTTCGGCTGTGTACAGTTACCAAAAAAAGATCCGTTATCCGAGGATTAATCGAAGATAACGGCCAACCAGGATAATAATTCGAAATTGAAATTTCTTGATCAGCCGCTAACGATGAAATGAATTTTTCCAGAGGGCAAGGTCGAGGTGTCGCGCGATGGCAAGTACTTGAGTACTCTCGCGCCAGGAAAGGTCCTCGGCGAGCTAGCAATCCTTTACAACTGCAAAAGGACAGCGACGATAACAGCGGCCACCGATTGCCAGTTATGGGCTATCGACCGACAATGTTTCCAAACTATTATGATGAGAACTGGCCTCTCGAGGCAGGCCGAATACACAGACTTCCTAAAAAGGTAAATACATACGTGTGTGTACATATATTTAATTTACAAAACAAAATACAAGACCAACGAGGTTGTCGGTTTAGTTTAGCAAATGAAACTATAAATCCATATGAAGAGCTCAGGGCAACAAACGGTCAGCTCGATTTAGACATGACTACCCACTTAGATTTTCTAATCGTTCGGAGCAACACACAGTCAGAGCGACTGTAAACATTCGGGGAAACAAACGCTCACCCTGTAGGTATAGGTTGTTGCCCGGAATTTGGGCGTTATTCGACATTCGCGCCAAGTAAAGATAGTCACACGAGTACAGCACGCAAAAGCGATCGGACCGTATACGTGAGAAATAGAAAACGACAGTGAGTGTGTTGATAACGGTGCCAAAGTAAGAAAAAGGAAACGAAATCCAGAGAATTGGTTACGAAATAAACAATGCTTTAGTAAATTTTCAAATGAAGAGAGACTGAAGATATTTAAAGATATTATTTTTATAATTTTTTTTTCTATAATTACTATATTACATTTTGCAATAAAAATAGTATTACTACTAAATAAATATCATCGGTACGTTTAGATTTGTAACGAAAATTGAATTGGGGCTGTGAAGATGATAGTAATAAATATACTTCTTATAAAAAAATGTCTAGTTATGAAATTATGTTAAATAAAATAAATATATCGTTAATTGTTTTCTAATGTTTTTTGTCAATAAATTAAAAGTTGAAATAGTTAACCGTTTGTTGCTCTGAACGTATCTATAATCTAATTTCATCTCGTTTGGGGCAACAAACAGTCACAAACGTCTCATGATATGACCGTTTGTTACATCGAACAAATTCGCAAAAAATTTATTATCGAAAAAATCTGTTCTTTTACAGTCATGTCGAAATCGAGGTGACCGTTCGTTGCCCTGAGCTCTTCATATAAACATCTATTAATTGCATTTAGTAACGATCCGAATGACTGAGAGTATGTCTCCAGTGAAAGCAATAAATCAACGACCGTAATGACGGAGAGATGGACTTGCTCCGTGTTCGCTGGAAAAGCCATCTGTGTAAATAATAGACAAGATGGATGGTTTCGCCGGTCTGTTTTTAAGAAATCTCTTATTTTCTTACACCCTCTTCTCCGTGGGTCAGGACGAAACGAGACCCATTAATCACAGACAAAATTCATAAATCTCTATTCAACTGTTACACCGAAATTAGTTTCACTTTAGCCTAATGTTTCCATCGTACGTCCTCGAGCCTATGCTATACGCGGAATGCATAACTTCGTAGAGGTCCTCGAATGAACGATCAGTGTTACATAAACGAACATTTCTAAACCGTCAATGTACAAATATTAATTTTTCATTTTGTTTCAGCGTTCCTATCTTCAAGAACCTACCAGAGGAGACGTTAATCAAAATTTCGGACGTCTTAGAAGAGGTGAGATTTGCAAGTTTAATTAGATTGTGAAAAAGTTCGTGCAAAATTCGATTTTTGCAGAAAGACTATCACTTACGACATTTACGCTTTTTGTATTCTATTAGCTTTCCTACCAGTCGGTGAATTCACAGGGTGAGCTATGTAGACTTTTATAACCATCTTTTCATGGGAACATTTCGACATATTGTTATGACGTTTTTTCACCGAATAAGGCACGGATTTAATCGTTTAGGGTAAAATGAAATTTTTGACTTGTAAAGAGTCAAGTTACTACGTCGATAACAACACTACTATCTACTTGAAATATTGTATGATGATAGAGTTATAAAAAATATTTGACCGAAGTATACTTATGCCAAGGCGTCGAAAGATAATTTTGAAAAATTGTTTCGCGGCAAGATCTATTCAATTTTTTCTTTTTTTTTTTTTGAATCATTTCCATTGGATTTCAAACATTTATCCATTTTTATCGTCACTTCTTTGTTATGTTTTCAATGTTCATCTGCTGCATAATTGCGTAAAATCTGTATTGTATGTGTTATTTTTTAAATCTTGCATCGTCTCATCCGGTCTTATTTTACGGTATTCTCTGTTCTGTAGACTTTCTACAACAATGGAGACTACATAATCAGGCAAGGAGCAAGGGGGGACACATTCTTCATTATAAGCAGAGGTCAAGTGCGTGTAACTATAAAGCAACCCGACAATTCGGAAGACAAATACATCAGGACACTGGGCAAAGGCGATTTCTTCGGTGAAAAAGCTCTCCAAGGGTAAATATAGTATATTTTCCGTTTCATGATCGTGGTTTACGAATCGTATACAGTGGATCTAAAAGTATTTGAACACTAAATTTTCCATTCCCCAGAAGTTATATCGTCCTAATTAATAATTAAAAACGTAAAACTCGATGTTATATGAAAGTAATATAAATTTAATTTTTCAAACATGTCGAACAATTCCATACAATTATTGTAAAAGTGGTAGATAACTGGTAGTGTGGGAAAAGGGTGAGCTATCAAACATTTATTGCTGAAACAGGATGCGGGAATCTTAAAGAATCGAATATAAAATTATAAGTAATTAGAAATTATCCGTGCAGTAACAGAAGAAATAGAGCATAGTTCATTGAAACTTGAAGTAATGAAATACATGCGTACGATACGTTGCTGCATATTTTAAAAAAAGAATATTGAACCGTGTTTACAGAGATGATCTCAGGACGGCCAACATCATCGCCGATGACCCGGAAGGAGTCAGTTGTTTGGTGATAGACCGCGAAACGTTCAATCAGCTGATTTCATCCTTGGACGAGATTCGTACGCGGTACAGAGACGAGCTGGCGGAAGGCAGAAGGTGAGCGTCAGTTTAATCCCCAAACGGTAATATTATCGCGTTAGGAGCACCATCGTTACTATTAACCGCGTTAGCTCTCGTTACCGCTAATCATTCTCGGCTGTAATCGTGCGTGAATCGTTCGTTAAATCCCCGTGTATGTGTGTTGTTGTTTCACGCTCACCACTAGGACGGAAGAATAGAGCGCACGATATCAGAGTAAGTTATATGGTTTCGCAATTAAGTTAACGTTTCGTTTTTTCTAAAACGTCCCGGCAATTTCCATTAATTGTCGGGCCCTCGCAATACACCCCCCTCCCTCTCTCCCGTGAACTCTCTTGGGAAAGGGAAGATGGTAGGAAATCCGCCGTGTTGAGGATTATTAAATTGCAGTACATTCTTACAGAGGAAACCAGATTGTTTTATACAGGGCAATCGATTACTGGCGGGTACAACGGAAAAGGGGGTGATTCTATGTGCATATATTAAAATATAAGTTGTAGATGTGGAATAAAATATTTTCATACGAGGCTTTGTTTTCGAAAAAACCGTCTGACGCGTGACCGTCTGTTCACGACCTACCGATTCTACTCACAAATGTTAACCTCACGAACTTGACGCGGATCTTCAAGGTCGATTTTCTCGAAAACAAAGACTTACGTAAAAAAATTTTATTCTACATTTTCGACTTATTTTTTATGTAGAATCACCTCTTTTTCAGCTGTGCCACCAATTACCGACCGCCCTGTATATCTGCTTGTTTTGGAACTGATTGAATCTTGGAGTTTTAAATATCAAAAAAAGAAAAAAAAAACAGTAAATATTTTATGGTACACCAATGAAGAAAACATTAAAGATTTTACTTTGAAAGGATTCGAATGTGACATTTTCGCCTAAACATAGTCGACCCAGTGTGATCACGGAGGATTGAAACGGTTATAAAATGAGCAAACTCATCGTGAAAATAATGTTTGATCGCAGATTGAACGAGGAATTCAGAGAGCTAAGGCTGCAAGACCTTCGACCATTGGCCACCCTGGGCGTGGGCGGTTTCGGAAGAGTCGAATTAGTTCAAATATCTGGCGACAGCTCGAGATCCTTCGCCCTGAAGCAAATGAAAAAAGCTCAGATCGTCGAGACGAGGCAACAGCAGCACATTATGTCCGAGAAGAGAATCATGGGCGAAGCTGATTGCGATTTCATAGTGAAGCTGTTCAAGACCTTCAAGGACAGGAAGTATCTTTACATGCTGATGGAAGCCTGCCTCGGTGGCGAACTGTGGACGGTGCTTAGGGACAAAGGACATTTCGATGACGGCACCACGCGATTTTACACCGCCTGTGTCGTAGAAGCTTTCGATTATCTCCATTCTCGAAACATCATCTACAGAGATCTCAAGCCGGAGAATCTTCTTCTTGATAGTCAAGGGCAAGCATATTCGACATATTTAGCCTGTTTTATACGCTTCTGTAAAATTATTCTTTCGTAGATACGTTGCATATGAAACGTAGATAATTGATTACAATTTTTTAAATGTTATTGCTTCCTTGATTTTTATATATGATTAAATGTCAGCAAAATCACTATAAAAACTAAGATTGGCTGTTATTAAACATTAGACTGTTCGGATGATACATACTTATCAAATGCATAATTTTCTAATTTTCCCATAGAATATTAAAATAAATTTAAAATATGATTAACATATTCGGTAATGATCAAAATCAAAATTGTCTTTTCAGATACGTCAAACTGGTAGATTTCGGTTTTGCCAAGCGTTTGGATCACGGAAGAAAAACATGGACTTTCTGCGGCACACCTGAATATGTTGCGCCTGAAGTAATTTTAAACAAAGGACACGACATCAGCGCTGACTATTGGTCTCTCGGTGTTTTGATGTTCGAACTTCTTACGGGTACACCACCGTTTACTGGCGGCGATCCAATGAAAACTTATAACATTATTCTAAAAGGAATTGACGCTATAGAATTCCCGAGATCAATTACAAGAAACGCGACAGCATTGATTAAGAAGCTTTGCAGGTAAAAATTTGCTAGAATCTAATCTATTCAATTTGAACAGTAAAACAGTAAGATAATTAATAGTTAAGTTAGTTAGTTAGTTAGTTATTAATAGTTTTATATAATATAACTCTACTGTATAATATTCAATATCATATTGACCGAAATATATTTCCTATATTTATATATTTTTTAAATTAAGATAAATAAAAACAATAAAACATTTATTTATTTAAAGGGACAATCCAGCAGAACGTCTTGGTTACCAAAAGGGTGGCATTAGCGAAATACAGAAACACAAGTAAGTACGCCTTGCACGCTTGCAAAACTCGTGAATTATCGAAATTATTAAGCGTTACTTCTCAACAATGATTTTCTCGTTTAGATGGTTCGATGGCTTCAACTGGGAAGGTCTGAGATCGAGAACCCTTGAACCACCAATCATGCCACGCGTTCAAGGTGCCACAGACACCACAAACTTCGACGAGTACCCACCAGATTCAGATCCGCAACCACCCGACGACATATCTGGATGGGACAATGATTTTTAGCGATTACAAATTTCTATCTAAAGAAATGTTCTATTGAAAATCAAAAGAATTTATTTCATGTTCAGAGGAACGCAAAATAGTCGAAGAATATCACTGGAAAATATGACTGTCACCATCTGCATTTATTCTGCAAACTGCTGCTATGTGACGTGTAGACAATCATAGAACATCGGCTATACTGCAAATAACTTGGAAGATGAAGAAACTGGTTTCTGATAAAAAGTTACATCTTAACAACGTTGTTTTCAAGAACGTCCAACTTCTGTAGATCCACTTGATCGTCAGGAATAAACAGAATACCTTGTTGTTACATTATCTAGAGAAAACGATTAAACGAAACGCGCGTCTAGCTTAGAGAATTATTGATAACACGCATAGGTCTGTGTTCCGTGAATTAAAACTTGAACGCACCATCATAAGACGCGCGTGAAAGCGTGAAGTGCCATGCCTGTCAGAGGTAAAGTCAAATATAATCCATGTGTAGTGCATCTCCCCGCGAAAGTGCACAGAACATAGTCAGCTCAACCGGAAGTAAATTCTTGCCATCAGACTTACAATGTGCACGCAATTTCGCGAAACAAAACATTGGAATCATCATGTCCGGTTCATTGTTGTTTGATTCACTTTATAGTTTATTGTAATAATCCTATTTTAATTAATTATGAGAAAAAGTGACTCTTGTAAATAATTGATTATAAATATATTAGGTAATGTCCAATGTATATCGATATTAAATAAAGTTTTATTAATTCTAATCGCATTCGTTGTTCCTCTTTTAATTCCTATTTAAAACATAATATATGTAATACCTGTATGTAAATGTAATACCTTGGAGTTCAATTATCAAACAGATTCTCTTAAAGAATTATGCCGAAATAGATCTATGTTATAGCACATGCTATAGCACCAGAGAGGAAATGAGAGTGCTCACGCCCGGGATTTTAGTGTCCTCGGTATAGTGCTATCCCCTAGACTAATTTTTAGTCTAGACTAGAACCTGCATCATCTTACCTGCACCATTAGCAGCGGATTCCTGATAATGCCAGGGTGGATGCTACTTCTATGTTAAAAGAGGCTCTTCTATGTAGGCTCTGATCCAGCCTAAAAAATGATGCAGCTTCTAATACAGGCTAAAAAGATGATGCAGGTTCTGTTCCAAGCTAAAAAGATGATACAGGTTCTGTTCCAGGCTAAAAAGGTGATGCAAAAAAGTGGTGACACTACATCACCGACGAGATATATATAAAGACTGCCAGCCTTACGGGAGAATGTATCGCTCGAAAAACACGGTGTTTTCTACCGCCCTCTAGGATAGATTTTGGCTGGAGTAAGAAACAGAAGGCCAACGACGGTATCTCGTCGGCGCAGAAGCCCACGAAGGAAATTCTCGTCGGTGAGAAGGTGAATCATCACGGAACCATATCGATTATCAAATGTTACATTCTCCGACAAACGTATTCAAATTAAACAGATATTTTTTTTAGTGTTGCTTTTTAAGATTTAAAATATTAAAAGTAAAACTGATATCAAAGACGAAAAATTCGTAAAAATATTTTACGAAAGAAATTATTAAAGCATAATTTTAGGAAAATCAATTTCTACTTCAAATTTCATATGAAATACCTTAATTTGTAATTTAAAAATATTTCACGAACAAGCATTATTTCCTTACACTTTTTTTTATAGATAATTGTTCCAAGAATCGATTTGTGGGAACAGAAATATGTTGAAAATCAGAGTAGCGTTTATTTAACGTACTATTCCGAATAGTATAGAGTTTGAGAGAGAATCACGTGGATGAATTAATATAATATAAAATAATATAATTGTAACAGCCTACAATGTAAGCAGATGGAGAATCCAGCATTATTGGCAATTTATGCTTTTATGTTTTTAATCAGAACAATATTGTTAATACGAATGAGTTGTAGAGCTTATCCCGATCAAAATGAGTCCAAACTAGGCCTGCACCCGTGAGGAGTTTTGTCGGATCTCCCATCGGGCGCCTCCCCAGGTGGCGGATAGGGGAAAGCCCCCAGATATGGGAGGTACCGAGGAAACCAAATACTCGGGGTGGACCAAAACCTAGACATCACAAAATCCAGAGCGCGACGGTCCTCATATTGAGCGGCACCCCTGGTTGGCGTCTGACTTGAAACAAGCGGCCAACTTGCTGACCACACCTGGCCGCAGGTATAAACGGCAGTGGGAAGGGCACCCACTAAAAAACCAAATTATGGAAAGTGATGGAAGGAAACAAGCTACGGAGCAGGGACTCGGAACCCCAGTTCCGGCACAGAGAGGGGTGGTAGCGCGGGCCCCTCTGAGTCGTCATCCAGAGACCGTGACGTGCAGCTGATGGCAAACCAGGTTACTGCACAAGTTACTACTGGCAAAGAAACTGAAGTCAAGAAAGCGGAAGACAATCCTTTCCTGGGAAGGGCATTGATAAGAACACCGCCCGGGAAGTACAGATCACACTCAGAAGGTGACATAGCACGAAAGTGCCAGAAAGGAAGCACAGATGATACCAGCCCCTACAGCGAGACTAGGCAAACCAATAAAAGACGTAGAGAAAACACGCCCGAAAAGAGAAGGACGACTGGCGAAAAGACAGATGAGGACGAAAAAAAGAAATGGAGAGAACTAAAAAAGATACTGCAGAGCTTCTGCGTGCAGGCCAAGGAACTGCAAAACGTGGTACAGATCTCCTACAAGCCCAAGAATAAGTATAAGGTCATTGCGGAAAAACTAAACTACCTTGCAGAGAAATGCAACAGCGAAGAACTGCAAGGATGGATCGACGAAAAGATCCACGCCCCGAACATCAGCGAGTACGGAAACACCAGTTGGAAGGGTAGCGTACGCACCAACGACGTGGCGGTACAAACCGAGACGGCAGAAGAACAAAAAATCAAAGACCAAATATCCAGGGGTCAGCCTGCATACCTCTGGGCTATAATTGACGCAGAGTGGCCAGAAAGCGTGTACGCTAAAACTAAGGTTAAAGAGGGAAACCCAATAAAGGAACCCAATGATCTGGACAACGTTATCATAATGGACAGCAAAAAATGGAGGGAAAACCCTATCCTAAAGGTCATACTCCACCAGAAACCCCAACTGAAGGCACTACTGGAAGACAGAGAACCCACACCGGGGCAAATAATACAACTTGTGGATCACAGTAACATCATAACAAATGCAAGCGCGGAGGAGGAACTCGCAACAAGAAAAAACACATATCTGGTCAATGTAGATACCGCAGAAGAGGGCAAAGAAGATACGTCCAAAAAAACCAGTCTAGGCGGAATGCATGGCAGTATATGCAAACTAGGCAAGCTGCTAGAAGAAAAGCAAGGGCATAAGAACATCTACAATATCGTAAGTGCCACTACATGTGAAAACCAGGCTCTACGAAAGATAATAGAGCAAGTCCTAATTGGAACCAACATAGAGATGATTCTCTACAACAAAAAAGCGAATAAAAAAACATACGCCGAGGCTACTCAAAAAACGGACAAACCACATGGAGAAATTGAGGCAAGGAAAAAGAAGAGGTGGACACTAGAAAAGAAAATCATGACGGTGACGCCAAGCGAGGGACGAAAGTACACAGACGTCCTAAGTGCTATGAAAAGAGAAATTAACATAGGGACTATGGGAATAAAAATAAGCAGCATAAGGAAAACAACAGAAGGGGCAGTACGGATACACGTAGTAGAGAGGAAGGAAGGAGCAAGCACCGTCTTCCAGGAAACAATAAATAATAAGTACAAAGATACAGCAATGATCCACGCAACTACAGACGCGCAACAAATTGCCATCAGCGGCATAGACGAGGTGACAACCAATGAAGAACTAAAAGAAGCCATAGTGAAAACGCCAGCAGTAAAATGCGATGAGAAGGAAGTGAGGGTTGACCACACACGGGCAGCAAAAAAGAAAGGGTTCCAAGTTGCATACGTCACCCTATCAAAGAAAGATGCACAATCGCTAATTTTAAACAGGCGCATACAAATAGGATGGATGACAAGCATTGTGCACGAAATAAAGCAGCCAGTACGGTGCTTCAATTGCAACCGCCATGGCCACTATGCGAAAGAATGCACCAATGAAAAATCCCCGACAAAAGGAAGGTGTTTAAAGTGCGGAAAGATAGGCCATAACGCAAAGGACTGCAAAAACGACCCACACTGCTTGGAGTGCAACCAGGGTGGGCATCGAGCGGTTACTATGGCGTGCCCAATATACAGGGTCGTCCGTTTTTAAACGGCCAAACGCCAACCAGCTATAGAGGACCCCAAATGGAACAACTTTCACCCCTAACACTTTTTTTGATTCGGAGTTATTTCATTCAGTCTCAACGGCGTGCCCATGGCAAAAAAAAAACCAGGATCCAAAGGTCATACAAAAAAGTTGACTGAATAAAAAAGATGCCCCTATTTATTTTAAACCAAACAAAGGAAAAATTATCAAGATACATAATTGCAGTCCTAATATATTTAATCTTAAGTGAACGCAAAAAATGACGGGTTTTTGCAATTATCTAAAAATCAAGACCGAATCAAAAAAAGTGTTAGGGGTGAAAGTTGCTTCATTTGGGGTCCTCTATAGCTGGTTGACGTTTGGCCGTTTAAAAACGGATGACCCTGTATAGAGAGCTTGTTCGCAGACTAAGGACAGAAAGTAGAAAGGGACAAATAAGACGCATGAGTGCAGCAAGCACCACTAAGGACGAAAACCAAACAACAAATAGATGACGATAAAGATATTACAAACGAACCTCAATAGGAGCAGAGCGGCAATGGACCTACTAAATAAAACAATAATAGAAGAGGACATTGACCTAATAATTGTGTCAGAACCAAACAAAAAGGTAGTAGCAAACCCCCCATGGCTCACCGACTGTTGGGAATTTCTGCGAGGAGGGGATCACAGCCACCGAATGGACGAAAACCACAACATTAATGACAATCGTAACCACATGTACTAGCCACTGTAAAACTCTTATATATATTTTCCTTGTACATATTCCAATAAATGACGAGGATGACTGGATCGACGGCGCGTGCGCGACGTCGCCCCTGCGTTCCTCCCCGCGGCCCGCGAGCACCCAGGTGGATCGAGCAGCTTGGTGACTCTCGCGGGACGCGCGGGGGACGGGCGTCAGGAGCGATCGATCTAACGGCCGATCGACGCAGTCTATCTGTACTATCGACATTCGACAGATCTCAAGCGTTTTCTCTCTGTGTATTCCTTGCGATCCTCGTTTCGTCGGGCTTTTTCCTGCCACTCCGTTTTTGCGAACTGACGGAAATCTTTCACAGTGTTGAAAGATCCGAGGAGTTCTCAACACCGACACAGAAAAGGACGTAGCGATAAAGGCATGCCACGGCAAAATCAAGATAACGCGATACGGATCCGGAAGCGGATATGTCTGGGTAACAACAGGGAGCCTGAACGTCGTGGGGTGCCACATATCGCCAAATATTGACCTCAATAAATTTGACGCATACCTAGAAAGCCTTAAAACCTGCCTCGGATGCTTCAACAGAGAGGACGTAATACTAGGCGGAGACTTTTAACGCGAAAAGCTACAGGTGGAACTCACCACGCGAGGACAAAAGAGGAGAAGCCATGACAGAATGGGCGGACGAATTAAACTTAGCAGTCGCTAACATAGGAAACACGCCAACCTTCCAAAGGGGAGAAAGCATGTCACACATAGACATAACTCTGTGTACACAAAGCATGGTCCAACGCATAGTGAATTGGCATGTGACGGACCACGAAAACTTAAGCGACCACAGAGACATAATCTATACGATACAGCAGAATACAATGGGACCACCTACTAAACAGAAAATGGAAGTTGCACGAGGCTGGAAGTGGAGCGAGGAGCTGCTGCCAAAGTTCTCGCAAAACCTACCTGATAATATCAAGAAATTACTGGGAAGCAAAAACCAAATTACAGCAACGATATGGGACAGCGCTATCAAAAGGACCTGCGATCAAACATTGACCAAAAGAAAGACCGGGCGAGCCAACAGGAGACCAATATATTGGTGGAACGAGGAAATCGCCGACATAAGGAAGTACTGTATAAAGCAGAGGCGCAAGATTACACGGGCAAATGCGAGAAGGACGGCATCAAGCGAAGAAAGGACAGAGCTCAAAAAGAAATACACAGAACAAAGGGCCAAACTGAAGCATGAAATACGTAAAGCAAAAGACAAACTGTGGAAGGACATCTGTAAGGACCTGGATAACGACGTATGGGGAAACGCGTACAAAATAGTATGTGGAAAGTTAAGAATGCTCCCCAGGGTATCTCTCACAGACGAGAAAAAGTGGGAAATCGCGGAAGAACTCTTCCCTAAGCAGGACTTGAATAGATGGGAGCCACCAACGATTGACACAGAAACTGTGGAGATCTTCAGCGCACAAGAACTAATCGCAGCGAGCAAGACGCTCAAAGCTGGAAAAGCCCCAGGCCCGGACCAGATCCCAGCTAAAGCTATCAAAAGGATAACGCAGACGCACATACAAGAATCTCTCAGCCTCATGAATCACCTGCTCCTAGAGGGACTTTTCCCACAAAATTGGAACAAGGCGACTCTAGCCCTCATAAAAAAACCAAAAAAAAAAACAAAATGCACCGCCAAAATATAGGCCAATATGCGTCTTAAACACAACGGGCAAGCTTCTGGAGAGACTGATAGGGAACACACTAAGTAAAGACATAGAAAGTCAAGGCGGATTCTCCAATCACCAACATCGCTTCAGGAAAGGCTACTCAACCATCAGCGCCATGGAGGAAGTTAAGGAAGCAGCAGAGGAAGCAAGAAGACGCAGCAGACTATGTGCCCTAGTTACACTAGATATCAAAAACGCTTTCAATAGCACCCCATGGAAGGGGATAATAGAAGAACTGAGGAAACGAAAAATACAGCCGTACCTCATTAAAATGGTTATGAGCTATCTTACAGATAGAGAGATACTCATCGGCGAAAATAGAGAAATGCAGATGTCCTGTGGGGTGCCACAGGGCTCCGTAATTGGTCCACTCCTATGGAGCATATACTACGACGAGGTCCTAAGACTAAAAATGCCAGAAGGAGTAAGATTAGTAGGGTATGCTGACGACCTAGGGATAATCGCCCAAGCCAACACAGAAGAAAGGCTGACGATAGCAATAAAACACGCGATATTAAAGACGGAACGATGGTTAAAATGCCGGAAACTAGAACTAGCGTCACAGAAAACAGAAGCTGTATTGCTGGTAGCACGAGGACCGACAAAAGAAATACAACTGGAAATAGGCAACACGCAAATTACATCAATGGAAAGGGTCAAATACTTAGGAGTAACCTTCGACCATAATATGAAGATGATACACCATATAAGAGAGATAGCTATGAAAGCAGAAAATATAGTCAAGGCCCTGAAACGCATTATGCCAAACATAGGAGGCAGTAGGGCAAGCAAGAGGAAGGTATAAATGCTGGCCGTATACTCTGTCCTACTTTACGGGGCCCCATTTGGTGGGAAGCCGTCAGGCACAAAAGCTACGCTGCAATACCAAGCAGAATCCAAAGAAGAATGCTCCTACGGGTATGTAGCGCATACAGGACTACCTCGAAGGAAGCACTGCAAATAATATCAGGCACCCCACCCATAGATCTTCTAATAGAAGAAAGAGTCAAGCGACACAAGGCTTAAGCGGAAGAGGAAAGCCCGGAATCCATCAATAAAGAGATGATGGACAGGTGGCAGGAAAGATGAACACAGCACGACAGGACAGCAAAATGGACGAAGATCCTCATACCCGACGTACAAAAATGGAGAAACAGAAACCACGGAGAAGTAAATTACTTTATGACCCAAATCCTAACAGGACACGGATGCTTCCAGGCATACCTAAAAAAAAATCAAGAAAGCAGATACGGACAAATGCTACTACTGCGACGAGGTGGATAACGCTGAGCACACGATGTTCAACTGCCCCAAATGGGAAAACATCAGAGCAAAAACAGAGCAAGAACTAGGCGTCAGAATAAACGAAAGCAACATAATAAGGGTTATGACTGAAAGAGAGGAGAACTGGAGGTGCATCTCCAACGCAATGGAGGAAATAATGAGACGGAAGGGCCAAGATGAAAGAGAGAGAGAAAAAAGAGAAAGAAAAAGAAAAAGGAGACGCAGAAATAATTGCATAGTCCCAGAAGAAAGCCTCTCCCTGAAGTAATGGATAATCGGTTCCGGGGAGACGTGGTGAAATAGGAGGAAGGGGGTTTTTAGCCGGTAGGAATCCGGCACTACCCCGACCTACAGGGTGCCTAATGCAAGGTTCCCCCCCCCCCCCTCCTTAAAAAAAAAAGTTTTTTGGACTCCAAACACGACATCATTTGGACTGTCTTTAATGAAATTGTAATTTGTATTGTAACATTACGTATCAATGAAACTTATACGATTACACTCGAATTTGACCACATTTTCATCAGAAAAATCCCCTCCATTCGCTCGTCACAATTTTATGAGGATATATTGATAAATCTAAAAGTTTAAACTTTCATTCGTGCGCGATTCTCCATCCGCTTACATTGTATGTTGTTTGTCGTCGATGGGTCTTTGAATCTCGGCGCTCGGTAAAAGTAATTCGAAGATTTATTAGAAGCCTTCGAATAGAAAATACAGATAAAAGATGAAAAAATTATTCGAAGTTCGAATAAATCCGCTTCGAATAAAAAAAATTATCTTTTTTGTCGGATAAATTCTCGTCGAATTAAATTATTTATTCGATACTCGTCGAATAAAGATACTTTTTTTATTCGAACCTTCGAATAAGGAAATAAAATTTTTTTTATCTTTTATTTGGATAAATATTTTGCCCAACTCTGGTCGGAGAATGTAACATTTGATAATCGATATGGGTCCGTGATGATTCACCTTCTCACCGACGAGAATTTCCTTAGTGGTCTTCTGCACCGACGAAATACCGTCGTTGGCCTTCTGTTTCTTACTCCAACCAAAATCTATCCTAGAGGGCGGTAGAAGACCACCGCATTTTTCGAGCGACTCATTCTCCCGCAAGGCTGACAGTCTTTATATATATCTCGTCGGTGGCAGCTCTTAGCATAAAAAAGAACGCAGATTATTTGTTTAACCAGGGCAGAGAGGATAGGAGAGTGCTCACGCCCGGGGTTTCGGCGTTTCCACTTTCGTGACATCGCCGCTTTAGCATGGCACAGAACCGTGTCGTCTTTCCTAGAACAGAACCGTGTCGTCTTTTAGCATGACACAGAACCGTGTCGTCTTTCCTGGAACAGAACCGTGTCGTCTTTCCTGGAACAGAACCGTGTCGTCTTTCCTGGAACAGAACCGTGTCGTCTTTCCTGGAAGAGAATCGTGTCGTCTTTTAGCATAAAACCGAACGCACATTATTTTTTAACCAGGATTAGAACGTACAGCTTAATTGTTGTATATGAAATATCTAACTAACATGTAAATCTTGAGTACAAAATCTCTAATTAATATAAATTAAGTATAATATTAATTGTAATAATACGTATTTTATTTTTTTCGAATTTTGTAGTTGCAAACTCTAGTTGTAAAAAATGGAAAACCCGGAAAAATTAGAACCATTCTGAACATTAATTTAATAATAAGACATTGTCATCATTAAATTTTTTTCATATATTTAGCTAGTTATTATTAATTAAAAAAAATTTTCTTTCATGAATAAATATTTTTTCTACCTCCGCAACATAGGATTTTTAGTATCTGCGTAACAATGTGCGTTCGGTTTTATGCTAAAAGCACAGACGAGGTATGTCTGTGTCACCAGTTACACCGACGAGATATTCGTCGGTGTCCAGGCTAAACGTGGATCCTCTTTACCGTGAGTGTGGGATCTGATCCAGGCTAAAGTTGTGTCTTCGGGCAGCACAATATTGGAGGCACAAAAACCCCTTGGCGTAAGAGCTCTCATCTCCTCTCTGGTAACAATAATAAAAGGAGTTTTTTTAGTTTTTAATGCAAACTTTTCTAGCAATTCCCCTAGCTGCAATTCCCGCGCCTTCCTTATCGCGGAGAGCGGCAAGCTTTTGAATCATTTGAATTGCTAGAATTATATTTTATACAAAAAATATTCTCAGAGTTATTAAACAATTATCTTTTTCATTCTCGCTATGATCGAGTGGGACATTGTCATTTGTTGAGATATTTATTGGTGTGCCTGGCTCTAAGGATTCTTTAAGGACTTGGGTACGGCTAAAAGTTCACTGTTTTATTATGTTTTGTTTTGAGACGGAAAAACAGACCAGCCGTACTCCACTCAATGGCAATCGATGCATTGCAGATTCACACAAAAAATTCTTGAACATGGGATTTCTGTGCAGTGTCCTACGCGGCTTACACGGGAATATGAAACCATTGAGTCTAAAAGAAGATTAACTAAAAAAGAAATTGGTGAAATACAGGCGTAATTATTCAACTTCGTAAATTTTTGTTCGGTAACACGTTTGCTTATTAAAAAGCACAGAATTAGATTTGCGAATAAATTTGACGTGCGCTGCACGTCAAGGCCAAATTTCTATAAACTTATAATCGTGCTGTTTATCATTTGTGATTACGATTAGAATAGTTGCATTAGTAGATGCATTAAGATAGATGCGTTACTGTCTTTGGTATCACTGGCGGAGATTAAGAGAAAAGCGTATAGTGGCGCTAACGACGTAGGATATGTATAGGTATATGTATAGGCTCTTCGTATTTATTGGACATCTAGGGGTCAAGAATTCTTTAAATAAGTTTATCTACAAGCCGTTTATCTTCAAAACTTGCTTAAGATTCTTCTAGACCTATATACACCCAGGAGAAAAATCAAGTGGGCACCATTACAAAATAAAACCGAACGACTTGTGATTTTTTGAAATGTTAGTTTACTAGGTAATGTGTAGAAAATTTTTTTTTTAATTGCTATTGCTCAGAATTTTGAAGACAAATGTGAAGGTCACGATTTGTAATTCTTTTATCTGTGTCTATAATGAAAATTTAAAGTATACCTTCCCTAGATCTAAGGAAGTTACATATGCAATACATGCAGAAAGTTCTTGATTACGAAATGTAAGTGCTTGTTTACGAAATGTAACGAGCTTTGTGTTGTAATAATTCTTCTTAGTATTGATAGTAATTATTGAGATTAATATATTTTTAAATGCTCCTCGGAATGCAAGCTAAAACTTCTGTATAGATAATAGTCTTATAAAAGACAAGATGGTCGTTCTTGTTGAATCTCTTTTGAAGATAATTCGGTACAAAGCGATAGAACACGACACTCGTTATATTTTGTAAACAAAGGAATTAGATGTTTTTATTGTGGTGGAGATTCATTTAAAAAAAAACGCTATATTTTAGAAATGTTATTAATGTAAACTTTTTAAAAATACTATATACCCTAGTACATACAATGAATCATTGAAAAAATAATCAGAGTGACGACCGATTTCACCGCGCGCTATCGTCCAAGATTTCGTCGTCTTCTTACTTAATGTATTGTACTTAGTCACCGATTTCGGTTTTATTAGCTCGCCGGAACACGTAGTTATCTTGCTTGTGTTGGAAACATTATTATTATTATGAAGTATACGGGGGACAGAGGCCGATGGGGGCTGCCATCCTGTAAGCAAACACTTGTTACACCATTTGTCAGTCTCAATCGCGTTTCAGTCTAGGTCCGCCGTATCGCCAACGGTTCCCGGTACGTGTTGTTCACGGAAACTCTAGCTTTTACAAATATAAAATGGAGCGGTAACACTCTGCGTAATATAACTCTTATCAGTCGTGTCCGTCCGTCTCTGAATCCGACGTCGAACCACGTTCGTCAGGAATCGAGTTCGTCGCAGTCTTGCTTACGATGAAGGTTCTAAGCTGAAAAGTTCGATTTGTTAGAAAAATAAATTATTTTTACTAATAACCAGTCTATGTTGAAAAGTGTCACTTAGCTCTCGAAGCTCTTACACGTGACTTTAAGCGACTGTGATTTTGTTTTATGTGATAAAAGTTGTGCAGAAAAGTTAGTGTGACGTTTCGTACGCATGTTTTTCAATATTTAAATGAACACGTTTTCTGTACATGCTTTCGTTTCTCGTTCGAGATTTCTGTTGAATCCAATTTACAAGCATTTGGGATGTATCTTTTCTAACCTCCTTGAAATATTTTCTAAGTTTCGAAGTTTTTAGACATATCTTTAGAAATATTTAAATTTTCAGCTTCAGTTTTAATTTAGTTGATAATTCATATTGTTTTTAAAATTCACTTCTGTTGAATAAAGTGAAGATACGAAGATACGATATAAAGTAATCGGGCATCGAAATAGTTATGAATGTATAATGAGACATGTGTTGATAACGAGTAACTCGAAATTATAAATAATCGAATAACGAATAATTATTTATCCCTTACTATTGTTCATATAAATGGATAGTGTAATGATTTTATGCATTTCCGAATGCATAAAATCTGAATTCTGAATAAATAGGTAACTCTTATGGGCCCGGGATAGTCACGTGACTTTTTTATTAATAATTTCCATTCACAGCCTTCAGACACAGACTCAAGATTCGTCTTGGTCTTGATCCGACGGGTCTTAAGTCTGTGACTAAACTTGTCACATTTTTTGCTCTGTATTATCGATATTATGAATTCTGACGCCAGAAACGTGCTTCTAGTTTTCGCCTTTATTTCACAACAGAATGAAGACAAATTATAGCTGAATTTGTAGCTGGAGATATTTTCTAGTGCGTGCTGATCTCGATTGTATTCAGAATACTCATTCAATGGCATAAGAATGCTTTGATTCCACGGCATGCACATCGTCAATTTTTGGCCTACTTCTAACTTCGAATGAGCCCTTTACCAGCGACTAAATATTCTTATGTAAGGACGAAAACTTGCGACGCTTAAAACCATTTTTTGACGGTAATGTAGTCACTCTACCATATCGCGAATCTACAAAGACCGGGCCCTTAAAAGAGTTTGAGAATATGGAGTATATTGTTTCCAAGTTATGAAGATGCAGAACATTTTTACTTTGCACAAAGATTCGCAAACGTCTACGAAATAATATTTTATTCGAATAATGTCCAACACTGTATGTTAATAGTGTCCGACTGCTACGCGCACGAATACACGTGTGACAAACGAGTTTGGCCATGCTTTCGGCCGTGCCGTGCCGTGCCGTGCCGTGGTAGACGGCTTCGTACAGAAACATGTTTGACCGCATAAAAAAGTTCGCGTTTTTATTTTACTCATCCACGATTAACCGACCGATACAGTCTCTACTTTCAGTTGAATATCCCAGAAGGAGGTTGCGACAACGCACCGACACGTGGAAGATGGACACGGTGAAACCTGGCTGGTTCAGTGAAATCAATGATCTGTGGCCAGGTGTCTCGTTGTCCCTCGAGGTTGTCAAAACACTGCACCGGGAGCGGTCACCGTATCAAGACGTAATGGTGCTCGAAACGTAAATATTGATTGCCAACCATCCTTTTCGCTTCTAACAAAATGTACAGGGTGGACGAATATGTACACCATGAATATTTCTGTTATGTGCAACAATATGAAGAAAATGTATAAGGATGTATGTGATTGTATGTGTTTTGTGTATATGCATAATATATGTGTGTGTGTACAAAATATATAGAGATATATACCTAGTATAGTGTAGTATATATAGTATATATAGATATATATACAAAACTTGCATGGTGTAGAGATGGAAATATTGTCATGCAACCATTTTTTATATGGGTGAAGGGGCGTTTCGGAGATTTCAAGGTCACCTGGACTTCTTTAAATTGAATGACCTACCAACCTATTGAGCACGTTAGACATATAGGAATGCCCACAACTATAATGGTAACGACATGAAACATGTATTTTCATCCATTTTTACTACAAAACATTAGAAAATATAAGATGTGCTATCTTTTTATCCTGGAGCGTACGCATTGAAAATTATTTCGAAAATACCTCGTTAACTATTCGGTTTAGGTCATACGAAGGTCAATATATTTTTACGTAGAATTTGATACTTTGTCAATTCACGATACAAAAGGATGGTCAATCCAGTAAAAGAAGTCTAGGTGACCTTGAAATCTACGAAACGCCTTCATCCATATAAAAAATATCTATATCACAATATTTCCCCCTCTATTCCGTGGAAGTTTTATATTTTTTTCATAACATTACAAATGACGGAAATATTCAAGGTGGACATTGAATTATTGGATCATAAAAGAATTTCAACACTAAATTTCCGGTTCTCTGTGTTTCCTCGATATTTAAACTGTGATCATTTCGTTAAAAAACATAATGCAGCAGAACCTGAACTCATTTTAACCCTCGGACGGCCGACTTTCTTGTAAACTTATAACGTATAGCTATATAATTGATGATTTTTAGGGCTGTTCACTGATTTATTTATCAACCTTTTAAAACATATTTTCGAAGGTACTTCTTGTAGGACACGCTAATCTGTCTGTTGTTTCGAATACATCAACTGTTCATTTCAATAATGAATGACAGAAACTGTGCAATTGAACGACGATTTTGATATTTTCGGTCAAAATAGACCCAAACTCCGCCGTCGGAGGATTAGAGCTTGAAGTTCCTACTTTTACAAATGACATCAGGAATCATCTCTTTCAAGGAAGCACAACATTTTTGGGACACCCTGTATATTGAAACATCTGTGAAAACATTCAGCAATATTTTTCGTGCTTCAATCTATCATAGTTTCGAGAATTGAAGCTTTTTTTTGTACAACTACGTAAAATTTTCCATAAATCTTGAGGTCGCAGGAAATTAAATTATTCTCAATACGTATGTACATATATGTAGGAAATCACACGGAAGGGCCTTAATCTTAGATGGCATCATTCAATGCACAGAAAAAGATGAATTTTCATACCAGGAGGCAATTGCTTTTCTACCACTATGCAGTCATCCAAATCCAAAAAATGTAAGATTCTTTTATCGGTCCAATAGTCATCTAAATCCAATAGTTACATAAATCATGCTTTTAAAAATATTACTTATTATAAATAAAATGAAAATGGAAACAAGAAAACCAGTGATGAATAATTACACAAATTATAAATTATAAATTTTGGTACACTTTATACAAGTTCTTAGAGTTAAATTTTTTACAAATAGTACAGTAAAAAGTAAATGTCTAAATTATTTTGTTTCTTGGACACTTAATTGCTCTTTACATGTTCTGACAGGTTTTAATCGTCGGGGGTGGAGATGGAGGGGTTGCTCGAGAGGTGGCGAAGCACCCTCAAGTAGAAAAAATCGTGCAAGTCGAAATCGACGAAACAGTGTTAGAAGTTTCGAAAAAGTACTTACCTGTGATGGGCGCTGGCCTTACTCACCCCAAAGTTACCCTTGTCGTGGGCGACGGTTTTGAATTTTTGAAGAAGCGTCAACAAGAATTCGACGTTATTATCACAGACAGCAGTGATCCCGTTGGTGAGTACATTCTCTTAACATGTTGATTGCCAAATTACAATCTCCAGAAAATCCAACAAAATCATGGTAATTTAGATAACGAAACCAAAACTGAAAGATAAAAATCCTACAAGTAGTTTCTCAGACCTGGCCACTTCTGAAATAACATTATTTGAAGTATTATTTCAAATAACATGCTGTTTTATTCTATAATTGAAATTGTATAAGTGATGTATAAGTGAAATTATTCTTCAAAATTATATCAGCTGACCTGATTATCAGGTATCGATCCAGTTTATACTGACACTCTTTCATGCATATATTATTTTGAGGGTTATTTCTTTCGACAAACTTTAAATATCGAAGTAATATATCAATATTATTTTTATTTACAAATAACAATAAAGGAGCGAAATAAATGATTGCAAATAGTTATTTCTTATTTTTCATTTCAAATAAAATTTGCCCAGGTCTGACTGTTAGTTCTGACTGTCTGTCTGTTAGTAAAGAAACTCATTCAAATATGTAATATATTACTAATATTTATAAGTTCTATATATTACAAAAAGTTCTAAAGAATGCGTTGACATTAAATTGGAAACTGCCTAAATGTTTCGTCCATCATTTTCAATTGCAAACAGGCAGAATACTGGTACTTTTCTGGGCAAAATAGCGTGAGGTATATGTTTCGTTTTAGGTCCAGCAGAGTGTCTGTTCCACGAATCGTATTTCAGTTTAATGAAAACTGCATTGAAACCCGGTGGAATCGTTTGTAGCCAAGCGGGAACAGCATGGGCCAATTTGGAACACGTGACACAAACACTGCAGCATTGTGGGACAGTATTTCCGGTTGCATCTTATGGAACCGTAGCTGTACCAACGTATCCTACGGGGCAGATTGGTTTTGTACTTGGTAGTTTAAGTTCTGTAAGTACATACGTACAAACTATATGAACCAAGAGTCGAATGAAAAACTGTGCAAACTTTCAATTATCTTTTCTGTTCCAAGAATACTGTTACAAAATGCAGTGTATTAACACGTTGAACGCCACGTCAGCCATATGTGGCTGACGGAATTATTTGTGCAGGTTTTAAAATGAATTTTTACGTTGATATATTCATTGTACTAAACTTAATTAGGATCTGTAACATGCAAGAAAGTTGGAGGATTACTCAGTATCGTACATTTAATTTTTTGCAATTTTTATTTCATTAAGTAACTTACTTTGATTTTATGGAATTTTTGGGGTTTCTAGTTTGGCGTTCAAAGTGTTAATTGAAACTTTTATACCATACATAGAAGAAACTTTTATTTTCTTGAAAGCAGAGATTCATTCTAGTTGAACAAAAACCTTTATCCGAACCATGAATTGTTCGGTTTGATGAAATTATATAAAAATTTTGACTAATGTACACACGTAATTGATTAATTAATGTGCCTTCACGTCCATATTTATTCTGCTTTTAATTTCTTAAATAATATTCATTAAGAAAACTCTCCGTAAGTAGTCTAAATGAAAACAGTATTTCTTAAAACTGTACATTATAAAAGTATTCTTAAATTTTATATATACTCTGAAACACATGTTTAAAGCATACGGTTCACCAGAACTCGTAATAATCGAATATAAAATAACTGTTAAAACTGAACTCCTACAATAGATTTAAAATGTTATAAACTTAATTGAAAATTTGAAAGAAATACGTTGAAAGCTAAAAGTTCGATGAATAACTTTTATTTCTAAAAGTTGACAGCTTCATTCGACCTTGGATATTCCATTGGAAAATTCGATAGTTTTTCTTTTTTTAATGCACGATCTGTTATATTTTTTCATTTCCTTCTTCTCTACTTTTCTATTTTCTATGTGTACACATGAAATGTATTTTTCAATACTGTTTCATAAGTTTGTTTCCAAATAAGAATAAAATTAAAAATATATTCTGATATAAGTATATGTTTTTGCATGATATGAGTATCTCCGCAAGGTTATCACTATTTTTGATAATAACAAAAGAGGAGCATTGGGAAACAAAATGACATATAGGGTGTATATATAAACAATATGATTCAAACAAAAGTCGTACAATTGTTTGTTGTTCCGTTTGTTTATCAGGATTTGATGGTTACCCTGAGTTATTCATATGCAATGGGTTACGTTTTACTCTACAATTAAACAAATTATCGTACACTAAATAAACAAGAATTAACTGATACATCCAAATAAAACACTTTGTAGTACATTAAGAAGAAGATAGATTAATACATCTTTTTCTTTGAAGAAATAATGCAAATGAAAACTGATTATTTCAGGATACGAACTTCAAAGAGCCGAGGAAAGTTTTTAGCGATAATGAACTCGACCAGATGAGCCTCAAATACTATGATGCCGACGTACATCGAGCTGCCTTCGTTTTACCAAGATTTATAAGGAAAACGTTACATCAGACAAACAATAAAAAAACAAATCATTTTGAGATTTTATCATGATAATGTATATACGAATGTGATGATTGAAAAGTTAACTGTTTTTGTACATGACACATCAGATTACAGCCATTCATTTCCCTAGACGATAACGAACTACTGACATCTCTAAATTTTTTTGCATTCTCAGGTTTACATAAAAATGAAGAACTTAATCGCGTTGACATTTTATTCTCACAAATCTTCCGCACTTGTCAGTTCGGATCACAGTGAATAAGGCAACGATAGTGTTAAAAATTCTTTATTTCCTGAATGTAAGATGGTTAATATGTATATTTGTGAAATTTCGCTGTAATGTAATAATTATAATAAAATAATATTTGTTACATAATATAATGGTCATCGTTCGCTGTACCTACAACTAATAATAATAATTAATAATAAGAATAAAGCATATAATAATATAATATAAAAATACAACTTGTAACATTCCACAATAATAATGATAATGATGATAATAATAATAATAATAACAATAATAATAATAATAGATGTTTATAAGATAGCCTTGCGGCTTAATCGGTTGTACTATAAGTAACGATTAAATATGTATGCATCCCAATTGTCAAAGGAAAACAATATTCTGTTAAAACTGTAAAACATATATATATATATATATGGTATAATTAATTATCTTCGTTATTTGTATATATATATATATATATATATCATGGCACAGACCTATGTATATAGGTACAGTAAGGGTCGGATCAGGCCGCCAAAGTCGAGATTCGCGAGGAACACTAAAATTGAGTGTGTATCAATTTTCTGAAAAAAATTGTACCATCTCATGGTTGAATTAGATATATCGGAAGAAATAATGTAAAATGGTTCCGTCGACATTAATCCCAATTGAAATGGTTGCACCAGTCCGTATCCCATTCTACACTGTATATAAAATAAAAATACACATGGCGATCGTTCTCAAAATATTCGGTACTAAATGCAATAATGTCTACATGCACGTTCACAGTGTGGGGCTAAAAGAAAGTTTAAAGGTACAGATGGCGATGAAAGTAATAGTAACTCGACACTGACATGTGCTAATAATTAGATTATTCCGCAATAAATAAACTGCGGATTTTAAGCATTTATGATAAAAATTAAACAAATACAAAACAGTGAAAATATTCAAGGAATTTAATGATACTGTTCTATTATTTACAACCCATTCAAATGATAAAAAGAAATTAATGTCTATGTAGTTCTTGTGTCTTCCAATTAATATAGACAATTTTTATTTTGCATAAAAATCCGCAGTCTATGAATGACTAAAAGTTTAAAATGAACCTGCTGGCATTGCCGTTCGAAGGTTAAATTTTAATACTAAAAAATGTAATATCGTTCCCATCTGGAGACGTCTAGGTTAGCTATCTACGTAATAAAAATTTATTTAAACTTTTTTTTTAACACCACCATATGCATCGTTCTGAAAGAGTTCGACAATAAATCTGAGTTCCTTCGCCTTTTTTTTATTTTTTTTTTCAGGACGATCTCCTTTGCGCAAAGGGATTTTTCGGGGTTTCCTTTCGACATTAATAAAGCATTCGATTTTTGGTAATATTAAAAGAAAACCTCCTACGTTCACTACGAGCATTTAAAAAAGCGGCAGCTCATTACACTTAGGCACTTTTCATCCTTGCATCCCTTTTTTTTGTGTCGCATTTTCTTCTAATTCGCCGATCCGTCACGTCGATTATCTAACACCTATTTACAGTTCTTTACCTATCCTCGAAATACTAACAATAATTGCACTAATTGATCACTCGGAACAGGTCTGTCCAACCGTGTCCTATCGCAACTTTCAGAAACGACATTTTTCTCATACGTTTACAACAATCCTCCGACCTTAACTAAAAAGCTCATTTTTCCGTTCAGAAATTTATATTTGAAATTAAATTTTACGTTACCTAAAACGTCGACTAATAGTTAAATTTTATTTTGTTGTTAACCTATGGATCTTTGTGTATTTATGAAAGTTTGTATAACACAAGAAACGTGTATATTAACAAAAATTAATATTTTTATGTTGTTTTCACCACAGGGAATCCTATTCAGTCAATGAAAAAAAGTGTTTTCTCATTCTAATATTCATAAAACGAAGTATAAAAATGAAAATCTCACGTTGATTCATAATTTCATTCATTTTCTTTCACGAAGTATAATATGTAGTATACATAAGCACCAAATTTTGTGGAGAGTAACGCTAAATTTTTAATTACAAATACTTTTATAAATTTTAACCTATCCAAGTACACAAACGTTTCTAAAAGAGCTATACAAAAGTTTTGTTTAAAATTTCTCGCAACTTCTTTGACATTTCTGTCGAATTGGACAGTCCTGACTGGAGATGGTCGTCGATTCGTCGACGAAGTCATCGAAAACGAGCCACCGCCGTTAACGGGGTATTCTGGTCTAGGATCTAAAAAAAATGATTTTTTGAAGTTATATCTACTTCCTTAATCCTTAAGCGGACCTTCAAAATGTACTAGTTAACTTCAAAATTCAAATAAGTATGTACTAGTTTCGAAATGTTCATAATAATTCGATCACTCTCCGTAAAATTTCAAGTGTTTTGGCTTGAAAAAATGTATACATATTGTATACTTGAAATAACAGTAAATATTTGCGTGTAAAAATCAATATAAAAACATTTTCTGATTCCTTTTAAGAAAATCGTGAAGAGGCGTAAAAATGGTACTCTAGACCAGAATATCAGCTGAAGAGGAAAACAAAAATCGCGCAATAGCGGGGAGCAGAGAAACGGTCTTACAGATGAAAGAGGGTACAGATCGAAGCAAACGGATAATTTTCGGAACAACGAAAGACTTAAACAGTAATGTTAATGGCGAAAACAAAAAATGTTAATCGTGGGAGGGAAAGGGTGAAGAAACCGTGGCTCGATGCCGCACGGTACCTCGGAAAGTTAATAAAATTAAATGATATGTTGCTTCTCTTGTTAATCCGTGGTTTTTCCAACTTAAAAATACGATAAATTAAAACTAAATTAAAACGGGCGTGGCTTATCCGCGGTTCTCGACAGTCTCCAACCGTTTACCAAGGAGATGGCTTCAGCTGTTTTTCTTTTTTACAAAGGCATTTCAATTTCAGCCATGAACAGGCAAGCGATTGTATTCCTTACTGGTCGAATTCTTGTAAAAATTTCTTTATCATTACAGTTTAGAAATAGTATTTAAATAGTATTTTAAAAAATCATAGAAAAGCTTTTAGACAATGTCGTCTTCTTCGTAGAAATATTGTTACGTATAACAATTCTTTACTTTCATGTATTGTTACTTCGTTAGTAGTGTGACATTCGTCTTTGTAATTTCCAAATTACAGGAGAACAACTTGTATAGTTAAAAAAAAAAAAAAAGAAGTGCCAAATGACCATCTAATTTTCAACTTGTTACACAAGGCTCGCCCTTCCTTTAACTTCGCTTAGTACAATATTAAATAAATATTATACAATTCGACACTGCAAAAATTCTTCGAATTCGTATTCGGGACGGTTACTGTCCATCTTATCGCGCAGATAATTACTCTTAGAAAGGCTAACTTCGAAAGCACATATTACTATCTAAGGACACTTCACTATCGTTTCATTACGAAGATTATCATACCAAGGCGTGGTTCAGCTACAACGCTGGAACTACGGAGCGCTAAAAGTGATTATTTTATATTACTTAATAACAATAACTAGATTATATTTATTCAAATTCTGCATGATTGGTATACTATAACGAGTATCCAAAGAAACAAATTTGTTAAATAATTCCACGCAAATGCATCTCTGTTATAATCTAATAAAATATAAAATTTGAAATCAGTCATTTCGATAGGCTCCGTCGATCTAGCGTTAAACTGAATTTTAGTTAGCGGACGTAACTTTTTGGTACTTTCGAGTTTGAGATTGCAGTGTACATGTTTTTCGCGGGATCTATGTCATTTACAATTCGAGTATTCGAGTCCTCGAGTTATTGTCACTTGTAGTTCTACCTGCACCCTTATGGCAATCCATGTATTTTAGCCACTAGAAATCGAGACACATTGTGTAGAACAGTCCTGACATTTTCCAAAAAAGGATTTCGCACATTACTTGCTTATTTCGCGCACTATACTCGCATTGTACAGAAGTTTCTCTAAATTTCGCCACAAGAAATTTTAATTGTTTTCCTCCTTAGTTTTTGAGGGAGTATTACATTTTCCTTGGCAAAAGAGAACTCTCTTGTAATGACGCTCTGTAGGGACCAAATCATCCACATCAGAAGCAGTACAGAAGCATTTCACGCTTCTATAGTCGGATAGTCGTGGGTTATCTGAACAATTTATGTTAGACATCGCTTTAAACAAGCAGGTTTGGTCATTTTAACGATCTGCGTTGTACGGGTGTAGTTTATTATTTTTATGTTCGTTGAGTGTTATAATAAGACTGTAGATTTCATGTATGTATGCAAGAAACATCAGTACCGTGAAATACAAAATTGTACTAAAGACGTTGGAAGATTTGAGAACATTGTTTAGTTCTATTTGTTGCAATTGACTTGGAACATCTTTATTTTGCATAAAGATCTGCAGTCGAGTAATAAATTACTGTTACAATGAAAGTCTCCCAAGTTTAGAATCATAAAATACTAACATCCCACTGTCCATTACTTCTGTCTCTTAATCTGTACTATTGATTGTCTAGCGGCAAATAGAAAACATGTAAAGTTGTAAAAAAAAGTTACTTTTCATTCATGAGAGTTGGACGTTTGTAAATGTTCCCTTTGAAACTGCTATGAAATTAATTGACATCTACGGTTCCAAGCGGTCAGCCCCGCGATTAAGTCATTTTAGTGGAGTTCACGTAGCATAAGTGGCTGACTCTGCATGACCAAGTGACATTTTTCTGACTATAGGTCTTATTTATCGAGGTGAAATGCCTCTAAAAATCGTTGACTAACTTCAAGATCTTAGAAATCAGTATTACTAACGTTCTCCAAGCGTGAACAGCCTCGATTAAAAAATTCAGATCAGTCCCCAATCTATACTTTACATACTTCGGTCAATGAAAAATTCGAAATCTCATCAAATGCTACTAGTTAATCCTCTCTGCATCAACAGGGTAGACAGAATTTGGGTATCGCTGTTAATCTTTGGCTGTTATTTCTCGCTAAAACTACGTAAAAATTCTGGCATGATACGAGTTACGTTTTGAGTGAGAATAGCCAGAGACCCCTAAATCTATGCCCATAATGAAGCAATAACGAGCAACTTCTCGTTGAAATTCTATGTTTCTTAAAAAAATGCCGCTTGCTGTTAGATATTGTAGGGATGTGAGTGTGACTGAGTCAGTACAGTACGATCCTCAGTCACAAATGAACCATAACTTGGACCAGCTGCAGGCAACAACGCACAGCATCAGTCAGCTCTCTGTAGACAGACAAAACTTGGTCAGTCCCGAGAAGGTTCACTCTACGCAGAGCACTCTGGAAAGAAAGATGAAGGACAGCTATCGGTCAGCTATGGAGAGCCAGTATGGATCGGTGGAGAAGAAGTACAGCGACAGTCAGTACGACAGAAGGTACACCCCAGAGAGTCCCTATTCGATGGACAACAAGTTGATCGCTGAAAGTAGCCCTGGCCAGTTCAGTTCGATCGAGAGGAAGATCAATCAAGAGAGCTATAGCACCATGGAAAGGAAACACATGGACGGACCGTACCCGCCTGTGCCCACTATGACTTACGCCCAAGTGTCTCCCACACGGAAGGTCTTCCAAGAGCAACAGCAGCAACACGTTTATGACAAATACCCCCAGGATCATCATTACTCTACCGACGAACGGCCTTACGAGCAGAAGTCCTACTCACCCAGCCAGGAACATAAATATTACACCGATTCCGTGGACAGATTCTCGGGTCACAGTCCTTTGAGCACTTTCCGCTCGGAAAAACACTCCGAGTCGCAGCGATTCGGTGGCCTTCCTCAGAACCAGACCTTCAAGAACATCGAGACGAAGGTGGTACCCGGTGGCAGACTAGAGACCATCACGACCAAGGTGTACTCTTCAACACCCGGAAAGACCACCACTAGTTCCAACTTCGAAACCACGGAGGAAACTAAAGAGTACGCGACCTCCAGCAATGAATTATCCACGTTCAAAGCTGTTGAAAACGACACGCACGAAGAACGCATGATGAAGCAGTCAAGGACGCACAAGGTCACTGAGAAGAAGACCGAGAAGAAGATAGTCACTTTGACCATGTACAACAGCCCAGACTCGAACTCGAAGATCTTCCGGGTCAAGGAGAAGTAACCACGATAATAGCAGAAAAGATAAGCATCTTGAATATGGTGCTCTAGAATAGGTATAACTCTTCCTCACGCTGGAATAGGGGATGGAGACTGCATCATCTTGGCTCTTCGATGCGCAAATGAGCTAATAAGTTTACGACCAGATTCTTTGTAATATTGTGTACAAGAGGAAGGAATTCTCCCCGAATGGAAATCCAATTGTTATCACGCGTTTTGATATGACGAACTGCGGTTGTCCGACTCGAGGTCGAATCGAACGAATAGTTTGAGGTGTTTCGTTCAGCATTTGAACATCAATCGTTGATATTCTTGTTTGTATAATAGATGAAAGTGAGCACCGTGAAGCTGCGTCTTCGCTGTCGCAATAACGAGAGCAACTCTCTGTCGTCTTCTGTTGCTACATGTTTCAAAATATTGCCATCAAATGTTAGTTTATAGCATTAACATTTTGTCCAAGCTGAAACAACGTTAAGTCGAGGAACATTTTGCTTTTGCTTTAGTTTCGAAGCTGAACTTTTTGGAAGATTTGCTCCTCGCACCTAGCTACAGCATTTATTGTTATCAGCGATAAAATAGGAAAAACGGGTGAGTTTTTGTACAATTGAACAAATCAGATCGATTTTTCGTTTGTCGTTACTATATTCGCTTTAACAAGTCAATTTTATAATGCTAAGTATTTTAATGTATCTGTTGGGACGCAACGAAATGCGAGACCCATAAAAGAGTTCTCAGACAGAAATACAATCACTGCGACCATCCGCAATAAATTACCTCAAGGAGCGAAAACCCTTATGCCCGACGCGACGGGACTCTTCCTAGACTCTCGAATGCCAGAACAGAAACAATCAAAGACTGCGCCTGGTCAATGTCGAATCCTAAAAACCAACTTCCTCCCAATAACATTCAGCACACGCAACGCCAAGCACTTCGAACCCCGACCATAAATTAGTCTAAGGGTCGAAGAGTCGTGAACCCGAAGCGACGGGACTCGTCCGAGTTTTCCACGCATTTTAGGACAGCGCGTCTGGAAAATCTCACCATCCTCTCACCCCCATTCTCTCCTCTCATTTTACCACCTCCACCATACAATTACAGCCCTTAAATATCCATCTTTGCGAGCGCGTCGCCAGTCTTCAGCAAATCTTCCGGCACTTTAAACATACACTCCTCGTTTCCGCTACATGTTTTGTACACGTTACCGTTATTAAAGTTATTGTTATTAACAAGTTGTTGAAGTAACACTCAAAACACCTCACCTCTTACAAATAACCGAGCGCGGCTTTAATTAATCGCGACGGAGTGATCGACGTGAGGAAAGCCGAAATCACTGGTCTTTCCCGTCCATGCACGAGCAAGTACAGTATCTTTGCGAATCAGTCCGCAAAGCGTACAGCCTGAAAGAACATCTGTTTCTGTCGTTATTGGGTCCAAATATTTTCTATTTTTCTTCGACTTCCATTGTTACAAGTGGAAACATGGAACAAGCAACGATATTTGTTGCTGGCAGAAGAAACAGGAGGGAACGTAAAACAATATTGTAGGATCTCGGGAAAAATGAGGGCACCGCCGCCGCGGGAATCGAACCCGCGACCTCACTGGTGGTAGCCGATCGACCAACGCCGCTCACCCACGGAACCCTCCCGTTCTTCACGAGCTCCTATATACTTTTGATGTGAGGGTCCTGATCCCACAGTACGTTCTGGTCTCGTACTTCGTGGTGTAGCTCTCGTAACCGCTCTGTTCGCCTTCGTTGTCGGTGTCAGCCATGTCCGGTCTGTTTTTGTATTTGGCCTGGCGAATCGCTGTCAGCCTGCCTCTAGCTTCTTCAAGCTCTCGCTCGATACGCAGCACTTCTGACCTGGCGTTGATCTCCTGAGCGATGCCACCGACCATTCTGCGATTCAGAACCAACGATCGCTCCTCTTCCTGTTGGATAGCTTGCTGGGCAGCCCTCACCAGGTTGTCCGTAGACCTTTTCACCGCGTTTCCAGCTGCTTGCAGACGTTTCGTGCTATCGCTATCGGGATCAGCTTTCACCTTACAAGCTACTAACAACTGCGCAGTGCTGCTGGCAACCTGCTTCGCGCTGGAGATCAACTTTTCCTCGGAACTGACACCTTGTACCAACGCGTTTGCCGATTCCACGAGACTATGCGTTGCGGCTGCGACCATTCTAGCGGCTGATATCAAACCTTCGGACCATTGACCATCGTCGGAACTTGTCAGAGGTGTCCTAGAGACCTTGCCCGTTGCTATCAGCTCTTTCTGCGCCGCGCTCGCTGCTTTAATAAGGGCCGATGTTGCGGCAGCGATGGATTTTGCCGCTTCGAGGATCATCTCGTCAAAGTTCATGTCTTCGTTGGCCTCCTGTAACATGTACGATCAAGTTAAAGTTCATATCTTGAAGTTGATTACTTGATAATTTAAGAAGTTGATAACTTAAAGTTAACAATTTGGGATACTTAACCGTTCTGCGAGCAATTGGGTATCTGTGTATCGACTTTTCAAATTTATAGTTGTTCTTGTGAAAATGCTATAAAGTGCATGTTATCGCTTCGCGTTATGTTATGCGCGCTATTTTATGCGGCCGCTACAAGTAATAGAATAGATTTCTTTTTTCTTTGCGATCTCGACATTTCGATGATCGTTAAAAGTAATATTTTATCTGCACTTTATAGCATCGAAAATTTCACATAGCAATATAATACATGTATCAAATATTGTTCCTACTTTTCCCCACAGTAGGTATAAGCTCACAGTTTGATTTATGTGAAAGAGGAACCTTGACGTTTTGCTTACAACTAATTTAAACCTGCGATCCTTACCTTCGACGAACGTTCGTTGATTATTCCAATCACCGTAATAATATGTTTGATTCCTGGTCGATTATTAGAAAACAACCAAGAATATCAAACATATCTTACGGGAATCAGATCATATATTCCAGTCCTTCGCCTTCGCTTATAATCGAGGTTCTACGATATCGCGAATTAAACAAGTTAATGTGATCCAAATTGTGTCGTGTTCGATCTAATTTTAATCAGAAAAATGTCAGAAATATGTTGGTAAATTGATTTTGGTTGAAAAACCAAAAGTACATTTACACTTTTACACACAGTATTAATAATTAAAACGATTTTCTAATAATTCTCTTCCGAGATAATCAAATAATCAAAAACAACCTTGCACAATGTACTACATTGGTATTTTCTTTCAAACAATGTCCACTAGTCGATAACGTCATACTATGTCCTATGCAACGGTGACGTAAAAAGATTGCAGTCGAAAACGTTCGACGATAACTCACCTGGATGCTTCTTCGGGGTCTCAAACTAGCCAGCTTCTTGGCAGCGGCATCGATGCTGGCAGCAGCACCCAGCAGCTCGTTCTCCGCGATGACAGTCGGGTCATCAGGGTCTACCCAATCGTTACCCTTGAGCAACTCGGCCACAGCCACCAGTTCGGTCACACTCTGAGCGATCTTCCTCGATATCGGCACCAGAGTGTGTTTAGCATCTCCAGACCTGGAGGCTATTTGCAGGATCGCTTGTAGCAGCTCCCTGTAGTTCATCGCCACATCGTGGCCAGCCTGAAGAGTCCTGTCTCTGAGCTCAGCAGTTTCGGCGCAATTGTAGGCTGCACCCTTGCAGATGGTCAACATGTCGCTGATGGCCTTGCGCACCATGTTCGCCGCCGCGATTATGTCATCTTGCTTGCAACTGTTCCCTGCTGCGACAGCTTTTCCGGTTGACATAGTGATGCTCTTGGTGCAGCGGACCAGGTCTTCTGGAGTCACGTTCATCTTCTGGGTCTCTGGCGTGTTCAAAGCACGGATCTCTTGAGCGATCGCCTCTATGGTTGATTCGAGAGCTCTGGTACCACGCGTGTGCTCGTCTTCAACAGCTTTCACGGTCTTCAGCAAGGATGTCACGTTTGTCACCATCACCTGAACAAGAAACGGAGATATGAGATTAAGAGTGTCTCTTTGCTAGACGGTTGTTGCTAGAGAGTTGTCTGCTGATAGTCTGGCTACTGTTTCTGGTGTACTAAAGTAATTCAAAGCGTCATCGAAATTTTACGTTTAGGAATTGTGTTGCGTGGGTAAAGATTCGTGTGGGTCTTGATTGAACGTGGTCCATGGGTTTCTGGCATTTGGAGGTAGTATGGCTACTTTTAAGTACTTTTAGCTGTAATTTTGCTCTTTTATTCCTTGCTTAACGTAAGGATAAGAACTATCGTGAAAGAGATATTTATCTCTTTTATAATTATTACATGAGAAATATAATAGGAAATAAGAATGTCTTGATAGGAGAACAAAAATACTTAATAGAACAGTTCATTTTCGATAATGTAAATTAAAATTTGAAACGTATTTTTATATCCGAGGTTTAATAATTTGACTATTGTGAAGACAACTAGATTGTGCATCATGATTATACATATAAATTCCCACTTTTGTCGGACAAAGAAATCAATTTTGTGAAAAGTTTTATTATGCCAAATTTTACTCGATAGAACTCGCTATAAATGCATAAAGAATTGCAATATGATAATAACAACGAACAAACCACAGTCGTGTGTGGTTGTTCTTAAAAAGAAACAAACATAAGAAAAGAAACGACATTTCATCCAATTGACAGAAATCAGTGGAGCCTTTCACAATTTAAACAATATATGTATAACAATCGTTTTAGGAGGTTAATGCATGTTACGTAGAAATAATTATGTCAGACGTACGATTCAAAGAGATGTCAGATTCTGCTGCAGAAGAATTCTCGGAGTGTGGAAAGTTACTCGTGTTAGCGAAAGTTATTAAAATCAAACAGAACCATTCAGGAGAATTAAAAAGTGAGTATCAAGGTAATTACAGAAGAAGAAATTAGAAAACGCTTTCTTCATTAGTAGGAAATAGTTGCAGTCCACATTGTTCAATAGTACTTTTTAACAAGTTAATTACAATACACTTTATTTATATGTATTCGTATAAGTTGTTTAGAATGTTCACAAGTACCAAAAATTTATTTTTATATCGTATGACCAAATTAGAAGTTTTTTAGTTATTATAGCTCCTCTGCAATAGAAGAATAATTAAGAATGTTAGTGAATATTGGGTTGTCTAAAAAGTATTCTTGCCTATTTTAAGATATAAAGACAAATTTCGCATTAAATTTAACAAAACAGAAGTATCTTTGGTTTTATCTGCTAAAGTATAGTATTATAATTAATTTAGTAATATTTTTATCGATGACTATACCGAAAGAAGATAGAACTTGTGTTCACCCCAAAATTGAGGAAGCTAAAATAATATTACTAATTGCTTAATCTTATGAAAATTATTACGATTACTAAAAATGTTTTATGCGATCATTTTAATAGTAGATAAATGATTAATTAATTCACTTTCCGTTAGTTGACGAAGCAGCAGGCACGGTGCTGTTATAATGGTTAATGCATACTTGCAAGTGAAATGTACGTACCTAATGTTGCTTTTTTTTAAAAATCCCTGTCGCGGATAATTAATGAACTCGCACAAAGGACTAATGTAAAAGATCAATGATTTATTTCGATACAAAAGAAAAGGAAAGAAAACAACAGGATGATATACGGTACAAAGTAAAGTAATACTGAGACTAAAGCACGATACAATTGTTTGCGTAGTAAAAAATAAAGAAAGAAAGGATATAGCAGAAGCGTATCACGTTACTACCGTTCGACTACTGTTATCTTCAATCTTCGACTACAAAGACTATTATAAAATATAAATGCGTCGACAATCGTTGCATCGATAGGATCAAATTCTGGGAGAATTGTGAAATGCAAATTTGCATGAAAATCCGACGTCAAGTTTGAAGAAAATGCAACTGGTTCTGTTCAATAAAAGTTTCAGTTCAGGCTCATACTTTTTTTTTAAACAGAAAACGATCTGACAGATGTTCTCACGCTATCGTACTAGACAACGAATAAAACATTATATAGACAACTTTTTACATTAAATAATGAGATGACTCAGATTCAAATTTTACAAACATTCATTTACGTTAAACGGGATAATAATCAAAATCAACAGTGTTATTGTTGACACCGTGAACGTCATCCCCGAAAAACCTTGTTTATGTAAATTGCTGAATCTTTTCTTATGTTCATAAACATGATTTTATATATGAACGAAATTTTAAAGATGGAGCCTGGTCTTGTTGTCCCTAGATATTTGCAAGGTAAAGATTAACAGTCAAATAACAAGTGAATAAAACATGGTTTTACGCATGAACAAAATTGTATAAAGGGAGCTTACTCTTGTTGTTCCTAGGCATTGACAAGATAAAGATCCGCAGGCAAATAACAAGGGAATAATAAAGTATGGTTTTATGTATGAACCAAATTTTTAAATTCGAGCCAAGTAAATCTTCTTGTTCCTAGGTGCATGCAACTCCTTAAGTTGAAACCCCCCGAAAATTGAACCGGTCGTAAGATCGACAAAGATCGCGATTAAACCGAAGATCAAGGCTTCCGCTACATGAGCAACAGCAAATCGGAAGTTCGCTGAGACGGTTGTTCGCTCTCGGAGGCTGATAGCAGACGAATCAGCTCCTCCTCTTGATCGGACACGAACCACTCGGACTCCGAGCCGCCGACGTCGCTCAGAGGCACCAGCTGCTGGTGTAGCTGCTGTTCTAACACCTATCCGAATCGGCCAGACCGATATCGTCAATGAAACACACATTAAAGTCCACCGTACGTGACAAAATCTTTCACTACGTATTCGATTGTAAATCTAATCATCATCATCAACATCATCAACAAGCATAAACAAAGCCGTAGTAGAGTGCTCTCTTTTACCGATGGAAGCAAATAATCGGTTCTGCCTTGCACAGCCTCTACAATACGTTCCATTAAAGGAAACACAGACCGAGTATGTCACACACATGAAAGAAAAGATGGAAAACCGAACGAAGGAGAAGTGCAAGGTGGACTTTAATAGCGTGAACATGTGGTCGTGGCGAACGACGATCATCGCCATTTTCAATGGCAATCGCAAAACTTTGGTACATACAATGTGTCTCGTGAGTGAGATATCGTCGAACTTGAGTATGCATTTTTTGGCTTTTGCTTTATTCTTTCTTTTTCTTTATCGTAGCAGAACGTCAATGAAGAAGTCGGTTAGAGGCAGTAAACAAATCGGTCGATTAAAGTCCACCCAAAAAAAAAAAGAAAAGAAAATACGGGGGAGTTGAGCCGTGGTTAAGTGCGAAGTTCGGATTTAGTGCGTTAACGAGACAACAGTGAGACACTGTTAGATTTGCGACAACTGGGATTTTACGCTTCACGCGTGGTTCGTCCCTGTTAATGTAGTCATTGGTTATTGTTAATGTTTAGTTAAGCGTTTCTCAGCCTGTCCTTCGGATCCACGATTATCGACAATGATTCTTGATAATTAGACAGCGGATTTTGTGCTTTTATGAGAAAAGGAGTCGGTGTAATTTAAAACTATATACGTATCAATTTTTCACAACTATCTTTGCTGTAATTACTAGAGGAAAGTTGCCAAATGCGTGCGTGCTGGTCACCTAAATCGTAATATTTCGAAACTTTTAAATAATTCAAAACAATTTCTAACAATTTCAGGAAAATCAATGCACAAATGATGGCATTAAATACGAGCACAATTTTGCTTTTAACCTCCTATACATATTTATTATTTAATAAGATTGAAAATCAAGTCTCACAATTTAAAATGATCGAATATTGCAAACATTGTTCCATTCTTTCATTTGCATTTTGTGAATATTATACGTAAAGAATACTTATTGTTAAAAGAATTAACACTGATGAACGAGTAACCATGTTAACCTAATCAGTCCTATCTTCAACGAAAAATAATTTCTGCTAAAACCACGTTGAGTCGTTTACCGTTTATATTGTCCAAATTCCGCTTAATTATTAATCATTACTAGACTGCGGATTTTACGCATTAATGATTAAAATTACTAGGTGCAACTTATAATAGCAAAAAGATTAAAATAATTCAAAAGTATTTTAATAGAGACCAGTCTTAACTTGTTGAGATTATTAACCCACCATGATTCAATTTTTTCAAGTTTGAACAAATAGTGAAACAGTATTGTATTATCTGAAAAGCATTTGAAAAATATGTAAATCGCAATAAACAAATTCTTTATCAAAGAACAGATTCAGTATCAATAAAACAGAAAATGTTTATTTTACATAAAGATCCGTAGTGTAACCATTATGTCCTGTATCACCTACCATTGCTTCCCCTCGAACACGGGATTAATAAAATTATGTTTAGTCACAAACAAACACATGTACCCTCAAGAAAAGCTCTACTTCCTGGTATCTCGATGTTGCCATTCGGTTACAGGCCGCTTCCACTCAAGCCGTCTCAGTGTCAGTTAATACTAAGCCAACAACAACAGGAGACTCCTCGTCCAACATTGAAGTGAATACGAACGAAGCAACAAAAATTTTACTAGAGAAACGGGATAATTACCTTAGCGGAGTCCTTCAGGTGTGCCATGCTTGGATCATTGATGGGTTTGCCGCTGGCAGCTTTGGTAGCATGTATGAGGTCACCAAGAGCAGAAGCAACATCCTTTACGGCATTGATAAGCATCACCTGGGCTTCAGGATTTTGGCTACCCAAGCTAGCAGCTCCATATTTCACAACTTCAGCCAGTTGGACAATCGTCGATACAGCATTCTGCGCAGCAACAGCTAATTGTTCTTGCGAGGACGCAGCGCCCGCAACGAGCGTCTTAGTATCCTCTACCAGAGCTTTGGCTGTCTTCAAGATGTTCTCTCTGTGATCGGCAAAAGTGTCGCCCTCGTTCTCCGCGTACAATGTTCCAGCAGTGGCGAACATAATCGTGGTATCCAGGTCTCCGATGATCCCCGATACTGTGCTGGCTGCGTTGATGCAAGCTTGCGTGCCCCGGGAACCTGCTTGAAGCGCGGCTAACACCTGCGAAACCTTCTCCGTCACGTTCTTGCTGTGTTCCGCTACTTCTCTCTGAGCGTAAGCATCGCCAGGCGAAATTTGACAGGTTCCAGCAGCTCGTACAATGTCGGCGCAAGCTCGACCAAGCTCTTGCACACCTGTGCGAAGTCTTGCAGATACATCAGCGTTGGATGCTGCTGCTGAAGCACCAGAGGTGTCGCGAGCCAGTTGCATGTACTTGTGGGAGATGTCCACTGCGAGCGGACCGATCCTGGCCACGTCGGTGCTGGACTTTGTTGACTAGAATTTGAAGAAATGAGACATTAGGATTTGATTGTGGTGGCCTGGACAAATAAGTAGATCGGAATCTTATATTACTTGCTGAACAATCACCTAACCAGTTAGCATGAGTCAACATAATTAAATTGGTAACGGTTCAATTAGATTCAATAAGAAGATTAACCTCTTAAGTGGCTATGACGGATATAATCGGCATCACTATGTGTATTACAGAATGCCCATGACCTACGTATTTGCATAAAATTAAATAATGTGAAACACTATGCCCAAGTCGAATATACTCGCTTGCGTGTAATAATAATACTAATAATACTAAAAATAACAATAACAACAATAATAATAACTATGTTTTTTATAATATTTCTAACGCTTGCGTATGACAACTAGCAGCGGAAAAAAACTCGCCACTAAAGAATTCACTTCGCATAACGAAACAAGCCACTTAAGAGATTAACATGCATACAAAGTATGTATAAAACGTAATTAAAAAAATTGTTAAGTAAATCTCTAGGTGTGCATAAGCCCCACTGACTGTGCAACAGATGTAAACGTCCACTTTCTCGGGGTTAAAGAAGTTATCAATTGTTTACCATCTCTTGTGCCAGTCGCGCAATCTCCTTAGCAGCCTCCACCATCCTGGTCTGATAGTCCACATAAGAATCAACCGTATCAATAGTAGACATCCTATGGTCCTCTAACCTGACCATAGCCCGCGAGATAGTATCGATCAGCCCGGTGACAATGCCATTCGAAGTAGAAATGGTCTCCAAAGTATTTTGCAACTCCTGCAGCGCATCTTTCATAGACTCCACAGTTTCGTCCACCTCTGTATGCAACTTGATGGCCTTCGGGTTACCCCCGGTCTCCTTAGTTACACAGACAAGCTGCAGAGCAGATTCGGCAACGGTTTTCGTTTGATCAAGTAGCACCATTTGTTGTTTCGATTGTACCATGTTCGAGGCAGCACCAATGGCTCCAGTGACCAAAGGTTCGCAGTACAGCGCCACTTGGCTGACAGCGTGGCCTACGTTCTCAGCTTCGTATTTAGCAGCCATTCGCAAAGGCTCCAGTTTCTCGCGCAATTCGCTCGCACTGCTCTCCATTTGATCAGTGAATCCTTGAACGGTGTTCTCCCGTCGCGGTGTCAGCGCCTGTGACACCGCGCTGAGCGAAGCAGCGTCCAACTCTCTAATCCTGGCGGACAATTTATCAATGGCCGCATCGCATTCCTTTTGTCCTGGTGCTTTATCTCTAATAGATGCAACTAGGGACTTAATAGAGTCGCTAACGCTCTTGCTGTGATTTGCTAGCAGCTGCCAAGTCGGAGGATCCTTGGGACTAACAGCCAAGCTCTTTGCTGCTCGCACCATGGCACAAGAGCCATCGATGATAGCCTTCCCCGCGCTAGTAATTGGCTCTTGAGCAGCCCTAGCAGCGATGGATATCTTAGCAGGCTGACTGGCGAACTCGGGCGACCCCGCGAAGGTACATAAATTATCAACTGCTTCTAGAAGAGGTATCGTGGCCTCGCCGCACTTGTCCCTGTTAGCTTCGGAATAATTCTGGTCGAGTGCCTTGATCTCCTTCACTAGAGCGGATGTGGAGTTGGCAACGTCCTTAGCCGACTGAACGAAGTGTCTCTTGGCGACCGGATTGCTGGTCTTGTTGGATGCTTCTCGGCAAGCGTTACATAGCGCGCTCGTGTACTTTGCGATCATGGTAGCGGCTGAGAGGACCTGTTGCTCGGTACTGGTTGGGTTTCCAAGACTCTGGCAACCGGTGTGGATGGCTTGCGCGGCTCTCAAGAACTGAGCTTGGTCTACGAGACCTGGTTTGCCAGCGACTGAAGATGGGTCGCTCACACCTGCCAGGTACGCTGCTTGAGCTGCTGCTTCTATGAGGCCACAGACGGACGAGGAGACTCCTCGAACGGCTACAGAGAACTGCTCGTGTTCTGATTTCTTAGCGTGATTGGCTATGCCTGTCATTCCATCGCCAAGGCTCTTGCTTTTCTCCATGACCGTTTCGAGACACTCGAAGTATGACGCGTCGGATATAGGCTCGCTAGGGTTGTCCAACAGAGATCGCATCGACTGGATGTTTCTAATAGCATTGTCGCACTCATTTTGCCCAGGTGCAGCAGATGTACAAACGTCAACGAGGTAATTGATGGAATCGGTTACTGCTCTAGCAGCAGCAGATAGCTGGTTCTTTGCATTCGGCGCGCTGGGGTCAGCGGCCACAGTTTTAGCAGTTACCAACAGCTTGCTCGATGTCATACTGACGTTCTTCAAAGAGACCACCATCTGACTGCGGGTGTCGATCGTCGTTTGACCAGCCATTTCCATTCCAACACCTAATAGGTCTCCGAAAGCATTCGTGAATTGTTTCGAAGAGCTTGCAAGTTGCATTGGAGAACGCACGGATGAGACCACGCTCGAGGAAGCGTCATTTAGGTTTGCGGCTGCGTTGTTCAAATCGGATTGCAGTTGTCTGTAAGAGGTAAATTGGTAGTGTCTTTTATATATGCATTAGTTAGATACGTTTAGCTGGAATTGTAAGGATTCAAGTTTAATAATTAAACTGCGGATCTTTATGTATTTCCTGATACTTGTAAAATTATGAGATATAATAAAATCTTGATATTGACAGACTTTAATATTTTTACTTTATTTCTATTATAAGGTAACCTTTGGATAGCGAAATCCATTTCTCCTTATTTTAATTTATATAAAATAATGTAAAACGGAAATTTCCATGGAATTTTTATTTATTCGCGAACTCTCAACAAACATATTTTAGTTTGATGCATCTAAATTAGAAGTATTGTTTTAAGTTGGTCAATCTGAGGCAGCATTGTTACATATGTACAGTTTCTCAAATGAAAATTTTGAACAGTAGCGAATATTTCACTAGTAGTTAAATGTAAATGATGCAAGATTTTTAATGAATTGTTTTATAGCAACAGCTATTACATTGGTGTAATATACTAGCTTCTTTCGAGATTACAATTTGGAAAAAATTATTATACTTCTTTAGAATATAACAGACTATCATCTAAAAAGCTTACTAATCAGCTTCTTCCGGTACCTAAAGCGTTAATAGTTATAATAGTAGTCAATAATTTATGTATTGAGTTAATGTAGAAATATTTTAATTATGTATTATTTAACATGTTGATCTCTAAATTTTTGTGTAAAACTTCCTAAAAATGTGAGCTTGTAGAGTAAATATTCATATTTGATGTTACTTACGATTACACCAGATTGTAATGAAAATGATCAATAGTGCCGATAAATGAAAATATGAAATGGTTGTTGAATCTAAAAACGGTTATCTTTGACCATTAATTCCAAATCTTCTAAATATTGATAGATTTTTGAAGTAACATGTTTCAACACTCAATGCCAACAGTCATTCAAATTTACTAACAATTATCGCTAACCATTCAAATGTATGTCAGCAAACGATAATTGAAACGAGAACCAATGAGGTAAGAAACTATCGCACTTCAAGATAACAACGCCTTTATCAAAGACACAAACAAACTCACCCATAACTCTTGTTGGTTTGCGGGTATTCGTTCATGCAGAGCACTTGCGTCATGTCCTCGATATTCTTGATCGCATTGTCGACGTCTCTCTGACCAGGTAAGCAGGAGACGCACTTGTTCAAAGAGTTCGACACGTCTTTAGCAACGGAAGCCAAGTTAGCTTCGTTATCAGGATTATCTGGCATCTTCAGGGCTCGTCTGGCTTCTTTGACAAGGCACAGCGACTTCAGGACAACGTCATCCGCCGTCATCAGCACCTTCTTCTGCGTTTCAGGTTGATCCGACGTGGCGGCCACGCCTCGAACAGCATAAGTCAGGTCCTTCAACAAAGAGGCTGTCTCTCTGGCGGCGCTTCCGGTGTAATTCTCGTTTCCTTGTTTGGCAGCAGACAAGAGTCGAGCCATCGCGAATCCGACATTCTTCGAGGTAGCGCCCAACCGAAGAGCGGTGGATTCCGTGGTCTCGTCCGGTAGGGGTCTCAAGGACGCGGCTTCGACAGCTCTATAAAACTCGGCCAACTCGTCCTTCAGACTGTTGATTAATTCCTCAGCAGCGTCCAGCTCTAAACCGCCGCAGGCTTCTCTAGCACGAGTCACAGCAGACCTCAAGTCCGTCAAAGTAGTGCCCAACTGCTGAGAGGTGTTGTTCAACTGCAATGCCGAGGCTTGATCAGTGACTGTTGGTAGGACCGCTCTAGCGGATTTGACTACAGAGTTTCCAGGCTGCAGGAACTGTTCGGACGCGTCGATCAGGTTCAATTGTGCCGTGGAGTTATCTGGCTGCGCTTGTGTACCCTTCACGCCTGCCACTAGGTGTGGTATTTGCTGCATCATGGTTTGGCATTCTGCGGTTAATTCCTTCTGACTAGACGGGTTAGTGTTGTGGTGCGCGACTCCGGCAGTAGCAGCAATGCATTGAGTAGCGGTAGAAGCAGCCTGTTTAGCGCAAGCTTCCAACCTAACGATCAATTTCCTCCTCAAAGCCGGAGTGGCAGCCGCGGTTGTCGCTGCTCTGAGCTCCTCCGCAGCCTGGCGCAATTGGTCCTGCATCTTGGCGTCATGGGGACTGCTAGCGCACTGTCTGGCTGCCTCCACCATCTTCGCAGTGGCGTCAGCTAGCACTTTCGCTGCAGCCAATAGTCGACACTGCTGCTCCGAGTCTGTCTGCCTCTCTGCCTCGCCTTTTATGCTCTGGATCAATTGGGCGGTTGCTTGACCGACTACCCTCGCCTGCCTGACCATCTCGCCGGCGTCTCCAGTGCTGGCAAACAGCTTATCCGTTGCTACCAGTATCGTCTCTACCGCTCCCTCTTGCACTGTCTCTTTGGCACGTTCTCCTCTCGTGGCTGTCTTTATGTGGTTCAGCAGGTCGTTCAAGGTCCTGCTGACTTCGGCGGCTGCTGCGCTCAGTTCTTTCAGGAGGTTGTCGTCGTTACAGGTCTCGTTGCACACTTCGACCAAACCTTCGACTGCTCTTGTCACTTCTCTGACGGCGTTCATCAGCTGCGTCTGGCAAGCTGGGGATTGTAGGGTTGGTGCCACGACCTTGGCACACGCTACCAGCTGCGACGTAGCTAGGGCACATTGCGTGGCAGCGGATATCACGCGGTTTTGTGTTGCTGAATCTTCGCAAGTGGCTGCTATGTTCTTCGCTTTGAGCACCAACGCGGCAGTCGAGTTAGCTACCGCCTTTGCCAGAGCGAGCAACATGTCCTGTAGCTCCCGGTTCGAGTCATTCTCTTCTCCAATGGTTGTTAATACTTGATGCGAAGCCTCGCCCACGCGAGACGCAGCGTTAAGCAGGCTCTGTCTCGGCTGGAAGGTACATACGAATAATTAGTTTTAGGGAGGTTATTGTTAAGAAATGATTCTGGCGTGGCGGTAGAAAAATTAAGTAAACTTTGAGACATTTTCTCGATCTCAATGAATTGAACTATGGTTCTAATCATTTTTCTGTTAATTGTTGTATATAAAATCTATGCAGGAAAATTGCTTTATTCAATTTCAGTTTTCCTTTGAGTAACTTATGTACCATAGGAAGAATTTCAGTGTTCGAAAACGCCATACCAAAATGACCCCTTAAGTTTCAAGTAGACATTGCTAACGCGAAAAATGAAATACATATAAGTAAGGTGTCGTCGTGTGCATACATGATTTTCTACTCTAGAATAAATTATTATTGTGTGGAAGTTTGGGCACACATGTTTCGTTCAGTAATATTGAAATCAATTTATCGTAATTATTCGAATGAACAAATCTTATTTTATTTATCCTGTTAATTCTCATAGATGATGCAAATGTACCCAAACTTGCGATTCTTTTGTTTAAAGCTTAAGGAACTCAAGATTCAACTAAACAAATCTCGTAACATTTAGTGTATAATGATTTCTTTCGAAAATAATAATAAAATAGGTTGCATTAGTGTCGTTTGAAAATCAAAATGTGTGAAAACATGTTTAAGAAGCTATATCTAGTCGACCCTCTATGCACATTGTATGAAATCAAAGTAAAATAGAATCGATGTCAAAATAGAATCGTGACAGTGCTTACGTATTTATCGTAGATACAAGCCATTATGTAGAAAGGCTGTACAGAAAAGTATAGTTTAAACTTTTATTGGAAATCTGTCTTTTGTTAGTATTCTTTTTAAATAAAATTGTATGATAACTTTTTATCAGAGATCCTGTCTCGTATATTTCAGACACTTAAATGTTGGTTCCTTATCTCGTATCTGATATTAAATACCACACTCGTTACGCGATCGAGAACCTACCAGATATTAAATTTACAATGTACATTCCACAGAGAAATTTAGTGCACAGCATAGAAAATTTACATATAATTTGCTTATTAATTGTCACCAAATTTCATGTACAAGTTTGGAAACTAGACTGCGGATTTTATGCAGTTCAAGAAGAGCGAATCTTTTCGTAGTCTGAAATGGCGACTTCAGGTAACTTCGCAAATAGCACGGCCAGCTCTTGAGACTTCAAGACACAGATAACAAAAACAGTTTATCAGCGTCTCGATAAGTAAACGTACCTCTTTGGTCTCGGGCTCGGTAGCTTTCAGTAAATCAGAGAATGCCGAGCAAAGTTTCCTAGCGGCATCCAGGAGCCTGTCGCCGGAAGTGTCGTCCTCCATGAGGGCAGCGATCATCCGGACCCCCTTCGTCATCTCGGGCAGGTTGTTGGCGATTGTGGTGATTGCTGCTCCTACAGCGGTGTGATCGACGTCGTCGGCTGGGCCGGATGTCAAAGTAACAACCTGCGCTGTCGCGGCGTTCATCGCCGCGATTTGCGAGCCGACGTTCTGCTTGTGCGTATCTATGGTCTGTTCGATCCATTTCAAAGAGGCTGGATCCGTACCCAGCTCGGGCAACGAGGCCTTGCAGGACAGCTCGGTCTCCGCAATATGGATCACCTCGTGACCAGCGGTGATAGTCGACAGTAAGGCACGTTGTGGTTCGGACAGGACGGATGTGACCTTGGTTTGTTGTACCTGATTTCAAGGCAGATTGTACTTTATAAAAAAATAGATTTTTCAGATGGTGATTTGTTATTTGCGAAATATCTGATTTTAGAGTACTTATATTGTAAAAAAATAATTTGGTAAGTATTTCATTGATAAATAAGAAACGTATACTATAAATCTTGTATGAATAAACTCTTATATGGATCAACTCAATCATTGATTAAAGCCTCCAATGTTTGTATTATTTAGAAATGGCAAGAAAGACTAGTTTCTTAGTAATCCATAGGAAAATTATATTTCAGAACCATAAAAGATTAAACAACCTGTAAGCGAATAATTCTATTAATATTATAAAATGATAATTTTTTCGATAATCAATGCGTGACGTAGTTTAAAATGCATATCAAACAAAGTTGTGCGCTACATGAAAAAAAAAAAAGAAAAAAGTGTTGAGGGGGTTTTTCGTTTGATAAGCCGACCGATCTATCGATGCGTATTTAGACGCGTACAAATCGTAACTGTCAGTGCGCCTCAGCTATACGAAATTCTATATCTAACGTCCGTACACCAACACACACGCACACAAGTACACCCATCAACCGAGTAAACCCAAACATCGTACCGGTCGGTGACGACCTCACACACACACACACAAACGCAAACTTTGAAATATATCCAACACGCCTTCTTCAAATTTGACGTTTTCTTATTTCTAACAATCACTCATCCCCATGCCTGACATGTGTTTAAAATGCGCTGGCCCCGGCAATGGCTTTGTAAGCATATCAGCAGGCATTTCATCTGTTGGTGTGTACACCAGATTTAATTTCTTTTCTTTAATCGCTTGACGAACGAAATGATATCTCGTTGCAATGTGTTTCGTCCTCGAATGATAGATCGCGTTTTCCGCAATTGCTTTTGCTCCACGATTATCAGTCCCAATCGTTACACATGACAACTCAGGCATTTTTATTTCAAGCATTAAATTTCGCAAATAAATTGCTTCTCTAGTTGCCTCTGATAACGCTACGTACTCAGCTTCTGTTGTCGAGATCGCGACAGTCTTCTGTTTACAAGATCGCCATGTAATCGCCGCGCCACTCAATACAAACAAATATCCCGTATACGATATTCTGTCTCTCACATCCGCCGCGTGGTCCGCGTCCGAGTAACCGATTATTTTGAGCTCATTTTTCCTGTACACAAGCCCTTGATTGTGTGTACCTCGCAAATATCGCAACACACGCTTTGCTGCTGCCCAATGTTCTTCCCCATACTTCGCATTAAATTGCGCTAACCTATTTACAGTAAACGCGATGTCAGGCCTCGTCGCAACGGCTAAGTACATCAACGAACCTATTAACTGTCTATATGGTCTTTCTTTTTGGGTCTCATCGGTTCGCGGAACTCCGATCGGTAGATTTTCTCGCGGCTCGCTCGGTGTATTCACGGGTCTCGACTCATCCATACCAAATTTTTTTAATACGTCTCTCACATATCCCGTTTGACTCATCTTAATTTCACCGGCCTTTTGCTCAATCTCAATACCCAGACAACAACTCGCAAGGCCTAAATCTTTAATATCGAACGCCCTGCTCAATCCCGCTCGAATTTCTCGCAATCGTTTCTCGCAATTCGACGCGTACAAAATGTCGTCGACATACACAACTAAAAACGTGCATTCCCTCTCATTCGTACCAAAATACAAACATGTGTCGTTCACGGCCGATTTCAAGTCCATGTTTCTAAGCACTCTGTCAAATTTTTTGTTCCATTGGCGACCAGCTTGACGTAAGCCGTACAACGCTTTGTTTAACCGACACACTTTTTCACCTTTTCGTAGCTCACGAAGCATTTCGCATGCTTTCGCACCAATTTCACTATTCTTGCCATCTTTACGCACTATTTCACCAAGCGCTTCTTCGATGTACTCTGGTGTCTCCATGAAGATCTCCTCGTCCAGCTCTCCATTCAGGTACGCAGTTGCCACATCTAACTGAAAGACTTGTAGATTCTCTCTCGCTGCCAAAGCCATCAGCAATCTCACGGAATCTAAGCGAGCCACCGGCGCGAACGTTTCAGCAAAGTCGATTCCTTCACGCTGAGTGAATCCTCTTGCTACGACTCTCGCCTTCCTGCGGTCCAAGCTCCCATCCGGTTTCATTTTGTTTCGCAGAACTATTCTACACGTGATGACCTTCCTTCCTTTAGGTCGCTCTACCAGTGTCCACGTATTATGCTTTATCAGCGCCCTTATTTCTTCGGCAATGGCCTCCAACCACTCGTCACTGACAGATCAGCTATATTCGCGATCTCTATCGCTCGAGTATCACCATCTGCCGCATCTATGAACACTTCATCCTCTAAATCGGATTGGCTTTGCCTTGGCACATCACCAGGCTCATCGGTCTCTTCTTCATGCGCTCTTGTCTCACTAGGAGCCGATCTCGTTTGATATATTTTTCTCGGTCTTCCTCTACTGCCTGAACGCACTATTCTTGGCCTTCCAACTCCTCGCGTTGCACCCGACCTCGCCGATGGTCCTACGGGCGAATCTACTATAACCTGCGGCACGGACGGATTGTCTCTCATTACAGGTTGTTCACCGTTGTCGTTCGAGTTCATCTGTATCTCAACTCTATCTTCTTCTTCGTCGAACTGATCCGTGGATTCGTTGGCGTCTTCCCTCTCAGCCAACTCTTCTGTCGACCCTTCTTCAACGAATCTCACGTCCCTGGTCACCACAACCTTGTTGTCTTCAGGAACGTACACTCGATACCCTTTGGATTCTTCAGAGTATCCCACCAGGACGCCTTCTTTCGCCTTGGGTTCGAATTTTCCCCTACCAGGCTCCTTTCGCAGGACGTATGCTTTTGCTCCATACGCCCGCAGACCGCTCACGTCCGGTATACACTTATGCCAATACTCATACGGAGTATGACCTTTCAGACTTGCTGTCGGACACCTGTTTCTCAAATAATTCGATGCGGCAAGCGCTTCAGCCCAGAAAGCATGTTTTAGTCCTGTTTGCACTAGCAAACAACGTGCTGTTTCCACGAGAGTTCGGTTCTTACGCTCAGCAACGCCGTTCTGCTGCGGCGTATGAGTCACTGTCAACCGCCGAGAAATACCGTTTTCCTTTAAAAACTTATCGAATTCTCGGTTACAATACTCCCGTCCATTGTCCGTCATCAGACACTTTATTCGTTTACCAGTCTGATTCTCAACTCGCGATTTGTACTCTTTAAATGCTTGTAACACGTCGCTCTTATTTTGAAGAAAAATCACCTCACACCACCGACTGTGATCATCAATAAAAGTGACAAAGTATCTTGCACGCTTGAACGACTCTGTCCTAGCCGGTCCCCACACGTCAGAATGCACTATATTCAACACTTCTGAGCTTCTCTGCGACCCTTTTGGAAACGGCAACACTGTCATTTTCCCGCGCATACACACATCGCACGGCTGTGATTGTTTTTCACTCTTAATGTTTATCCCGGTTGCTAGCCCCCTTTTCGACAGTTCAAAAACGTCACGCACATTTAAATGGCCTAATCTACGATGCCACACATCTACGCTGACAGTACGATTGTTTACAAGATTTGCCTGCTCTAACTTCTCACGGAAATAATATAAATTTCCTTCGCGCTTAGCGACGAGTTTTATATCTCTGTCCCTTCCGCGCACTATTGCTCTTTCTTTTTCGAATAGAACAGTGTATCCATGATCTGTAATCTTCGCTACTGACAGCAGATTCGTGCGTAACTCTTTCACCAACAACACGTCGTTAAGTTTCACGAACTTCTTCTGTTCTCCTTCCGTGGTAACAACACACGCCGTACCCCGCGCGTCAACGTCTATTTGGGCGTTACTTGCTAACAACAGCTTATCCTTCTTCGTACTCGTACATTCTCGAAGGATATTTACATCGTTACACATATGCGATGTACAGCCACTGTCCAAACACCAGCGTCTAACACAAGCATTGTCCTTCGCACCTAGCAACTCTTCTAGTGCTATACTTTGAAACGCGTCCCCCACGACCTCGGCTTTCGATGACGATTCGCGCTGTGTATTCCCGGGCGAACCTTTTTTAGGACACTCGGCAGCTCTGTGACCGACACAATGACACTTAAAGCATTTGAATTTGAACATCTTGTTTTCTTTCGCTTTATTTTCTGTCATTTGGCGGGAGTTACCGTTCTGTCGACCGCTTTGGCCATTTTGAAACCTTCCCCTGCCTCCTCGTGCCCACATTGCTTCAGACTTTTCGTCGTTCTGCCGTTGCGTTCTCGAATCGAATTCTTCTAGAACTTTCTGTCTTATAGTCTCTGGTTTCGGTACTGTGTCTCGCGACTCCATTGAACATTTCAGCATATTGAAACTCGGCGGCAGACTGTTCAATAGCATATACGACAGCAACTCCTGATTTATGGGAATGTCCATCGATTCCAATTGCGCTGTGACGTCGAAGAACTCCATTAGTTGTGTTCGGAAATCGTCGTCTTCGGCCATCTTGAACGTTGAAATACGCTTCAGCAAGCTCGCCCTTTTGACTGGCCCTGTCGATGCAAATTCTGACTTCAATCTGCACTACACTTCCGTAGCTGTATTCAACCCTTTCACTAATCGCAATAAGCTTGGATCAATTGCAATTATCAAGTCTGCCCTCGCTTTGGCGTCGTCATCGTCCCATTTTTCTCGATCTAGCCTGGACTTCTGCTCTTCTGCTCCCGCTTTGACTACCGGTCTACATATTTTTCCGCTCACATGCTTCCAGGTACCGTTCTTTATTGCCACGGCTTCCATCTGCATTGCCCAACTTTCATAGTTATCCTTTGTGAGTGGTTTAATACTGAATGCGGACGACGTCATCTTGGGGCCTCTTCGAACCTATCCACCGATCACTTTTCCGCACCTTTTGACGCACGTTTTTGTAATTATTCACTTTCGACACAGGATTTATCGCCCTGGGCCCATAACCTGTTGAGGGGGTTTTTCGTTTGATAAGCCGACCGATCTATCGATGCGTATTTAGACGCGTACAAATCGTAACTGTCAGTGCGCCTCAGCTATACGAAATTCTATATCTAACGTCCGTACACCAACACACACGCACACAAGTACACCCATCAACCGAGTAAACCCAAACATCGTACCGGTCGGTGACGACCTCACACACACACACAAACGCAAACTTTGAAATATATCCAACAAAAAGTATCAACAATACAGACTTCACTGTACATATAACGTACACTAACGAGTTGCGTATTTTCCACAGTTCAATTTTTATTTTAATATCGTTAAATTTCAGTGACGTCTGCACGTATTTGAACATCAAAAACTGAATAGAATTAAACCAAAATGAAATCGCTGCATTTGATATTACTTTTAATTAACGAATTGCGCAACAACTGAAAGTTTTATAATTTTGTACCTACTCTGTGTCCGTAATAGAAGGCGCCTAGCATGAAAATAAATTTAACCGTCTATTAGTCGCATGGAAATTTGCTTGAACTAGAAACGAAATCAACTTATTACTGATTTCTAAAACTTAAATATATTGCCGATTAAGATATGCTGCTCGATCTAAGCTATTACTACAGTGGATATTGCTACGGGGCTCTTGCTCTTGCGAATAACTAGTGTTTCTCTATCAGATCACATCTACTGTCTCCAAACAAGGTTTGAACCAACCAAATTTTAGTAAAAAGCTGGTAAAACAATCGATAATCTTGTGCTTTCGTAAAATGAGTCGATAAAAATACGATTACGGGAAAAATTGAGTTTTTTCCATGAATCGTTTTATAGTGGAGTTTATACTGGATCCATAAATCGTCAAATTACAAACAGATAGAAACAGAAACAATAGTGCACACTGGACCAGTGTGCAATATGATTGATCAAACGTTATAATTGAGATCATAAGACGTGGGTATGGTATTCTGCATGTCTCTGAATGATCTGAAACGAATCCGTTTAACGGAAGTTAATGGGAAACACTGGAATTCAACATGAGCAAGGGCCTTTAAGTTTCTGATAGCTCTTACTTACCATCGGTGGAGCGTGAGCGATGTTCACCTGGCCGCTGACAGTCGTGTATTGAGCACCGCCCATGTGCCCAGTCTCATATGGTCGAGCCCCTATAAATCGTATCATGCAACTATCCCAGTGGTATTTACAATGATCGATCTTGCGATCGATTGTACGACACCGAGCACGATCAACAAGAAGCTAGATACCCACTAATCGGCTCCGTGATGCGAAGCAACACATTTAAAAAAGCTCTTCAGGTTCACGCGTCTCTTACGCACGGAACAATGAGACAAATATGTACAGTTCGACAAGTTTAAAGGATCGAGAGCAGTCTGAACACTAAGGACAAAATAAAAACATGCTGAACCGGTGGCATATAGCGGTATACTGGTATGTTCTGAAACATTATCAGTTTTTCTACGATAGTAGCAATCAGCAACAACGTTACACAAAATTTAACCTTTTGCACTCGGATGTCCCCTCTAAGAGGACATTATGAGTCTAGAATCGATGGCTCCGAATGTAAACGGTTAATACTTTAATACTAGATTGCCAGAGGGAGTCAATTTGACTCATTTACGATTTTATTGTTATTTATATAGAAAAACTTATATAATTTTTTTTTTAAACATATGTTAGTTTTTAATAGAATTATGAAGGTAGGTATCTGTTCACCCTCATTATCACACAATACCACCAATCTGTCAGAGGGAATCACTAATTGACCAGATACATACTTTTTAATCCGGAAATCTAGTGTTAAGTATAATGACAGACAGCACGTACTAGCTTCCATTTTTTAACAACATCGACCTACAAGTATTCTAGACTGAACCTCATAACTTTTCATTTAATTCCTCATTGAGATTCAATAGTAATGTGTATTTTCGTATTACTGTGATCGAAGAATGATGTTGATATTTAAAGAATACTTTTTGTTTTATAAATCTTCTAGTCTACCAGCAATATGTTAAATAATCACACGAAAATGAAATAATTATCACATTTACAATTTAAAGATTTATTAACGTAAATTATTTCCATTGAGTCTGTAGGATGATAAAGAAATTATTGCAACTGATTTCCGGAAATGGAAATTATTTATGTTTCGACCTAATTGATTGGTTTCAAGTTTTCAAGTAGGTTTTACTTTAAGCACGATCATTTTCCTATTCTTTATTGATATTTCAGACGATGTGCATCCACTATCAGCTTAATAATCTGGAGAAAGATACAAAATATTTAATGTATGATTGTGTTTAAACTTGTCGAACTAGCAGTATAGTATGTACAAAATTGACGAAATCAATAGCTAATACCCGAGGATTCAAACGTGCAAGGGTTTTTCAGCTCCCCCTTTTGCCTTTAACCTTGGAATAGTCAGGCAATGCCAAAATGCAGTGTCTTGTGTCGTCTTGAATAAAATTAAGGATGTTAAATCTAATAATTCTTCGTTAGAGCTCGCAAGAAGTCATAAACGATCCATTCATAAACTATTTTATATCAAGGGTAATGTCCAAATTGACAATTTATTAAGAACTGTTATCATTATTATTAGCAACAACGGGAGTCAGATCTATAAAGGTAATCTATGGGTACAAGACATTGATTTTGGAGGAACTGTAAAAATGTCGGAAATTTCTTACCATCTCCGACTCTCATAACTGCTGGTATAGCCACTGATACAGCTTCTACATTTCCTTTGCCGACGTTGCTCGTTGCGTGTTGCATGAATGTTGCTCTGTCGAGGAAATTAAACTGAATTAAGGATTTGAATAAGAAACAAATATCAGGTTTTATTTCTCCATGACAAACATTATTATTAGAACTGACTTAAAGGATCTAATTGCTTAGATATCTGTAAATTTCATATATGAATTTCAACTATCAATTCTTTGTAAGGTATTTATAAATATATCTAACATAAGTTGTTTGAAACTGTTCTATATACTAGTAGCTTCAATAAATTTTCTTAATACATATGTCGATTGTTTCTGATGATTTAGTCGCCTCGGAAAAGGAAATCAAAAATTCACTCGATTTATTGAACTGCAGATTTTACGCAATTTAAAACAGTAGAAAGATTAAAAGAATTTAAGAACGTCAGTATTTTATCTCGAATTTACGAAAAATATTAAACGAAGAAAGAAATTTCTATTTGGACTTGCATACAGATCAATAATCTACTATTACTAATACGTGAATTCTCCTTTGTGCTTGTTTAGATCCCTCAATAGTATTTTACCTTCAGAGTTCAGCTGACAATACATGAAAAATCTCTCGCATAGAATGTGTTAATAATATAGGAAACTGTTAAAGATGCCTTTTGGATGTTTAAAATTATATCAAATTATCATGTTATGTCGGAATTATGCATTTCATTTCAATTTCAACTAAAACCATTTAAAATCTTAGAAATCCAAGAGTTTGACTAATTTTTTCAGCATTCTGCAGTATTAGAAGCTTCCTTTAATTTTAAATCCTTTAATGAAATTGTATAAATTGTATACATCTTCGGATAGACATTGTTTTTTACACAAATTATAGATGATTAAACATCGAAGCAGAGGAGAAGTACCATTAACTAAAATTCATACCCTTGTCTGGCTTCTATATAGCTCCTCTGTCTTTGTCTCAAAAACTCCTCCATGATTAAAAATTTCAATAACAAATGCTCGAGAATCATTTAATCGGTTTCGTCGCGTACGGCAAAAAGTAACTGGCAACTCAGGAGCTCAGTTAGCATCGATAATTGTCCCACATCTTTGCAGGACCGTACCACGGTATTCGTAGACCTCGAGCACTCTAGAATTCGAGCCTCACCCTTCTTCCTTCGCATTCACGTGGCATTATTAAAGTATTATATTCTCAAATTTTTAGACAAGACAAAAATAAAAATTGAGTTTCTTGTAAGCAATAAAAGTATCCAAAAAGCTGTCATAATTGCAGCAGTTCTACTCATTTTACATAAAGAATGAAATTCATTTCTTGATAAGGATTATCAAGATTCTTTAAACAGAATATGAAAAATTAAACGAATGGGAAAATTTTGGAAAATTAAACACCGACTTTTCACGCCTTCTTTAAACTTTCGTAAACAGTAAAAATGGAACAAAAATTTCAACTAAAAGCGTGCATCAAGTTTTTAGTAAATTAATTGAATATATTTTCAGATATCTTGGCAGTCAATGTAGTAAACATGGTATTACGCTATTCAGATTTCAAATCAATAGAACTTCGTCAATTTTTAAAAGCAATAACACTGTTTCAAAAACTTATTTTTGAAATCCTATTCCTTCGACATTCGCATGATACAAGGTACAAATTTGTTATCAATCATCCCTTATTTTTTTTCATTTAATTTCTCTCGTGGCATCAAATTGGTATAATGGTAGAAAATTCGCACGATAGAAAGATAAAAAATTAGATTTGTTATCTCCTTTGCAAAATGAGACAAAATTAAAATAATTATCTAACTAGAATAATAATAAATCGATATGCGGGGGATGCACTATTTTTCAGAAACAGTTAAAAATTAGTAAAAGTGCGAAGTAAAAGAAGATTAAAAATGACCAGAAAAATCAATTGCTTAGTCTTCTAAACAGGAAAATCCTTTAAACCTCCTAACAATCATCATTGTTCCTAACTCTATTGTCATCAGCTCCAGATAATTTTCTGTTCAACAGAAAAAATTCTTCAGACCCTAGACACTGTGCTTAACATACCCAACGGATACAGACGACCCTGCTTCTTCATCAGAATCTCAATTAACAAATTAACACGCGAAGCGAAAGCAAAACTTACTTTAGAGGCGACACGCTGTCCTCAACCATAGTGGAGCCCTCGTCTCCTTCGATGCCGAAGTGATCCTTGGCTTTTTGCTTCTTCAGGATGATGTCGATGTAACCGGAAATAAGCTGTAAAATTTGCTCGGCCTCGGTGGTCTGCACGCTGTAATATTGATCGGAGTAATCGCCGAAATCGAGCGTAAACGTGTTTGGAGAGGCGCCCCAACGTCGGACGGTGGTCAACGGCCAGGTCTTCAGGATCTCCTTCGTCTTCTCATCGAGTCGCAGCACGGAGTCCTTCGTGACGCCGAGCAAACGCGGCACCAGCTTGTTCTTGCCCTTCATTTTTTCCTTAACCAAGAAGAACGTCACGCCGTATGTGCTCAACGATCTTGCCGTCTTCGTGTAGAGAACTTTGGCGTCGAGCTCGGAGACGCCTCCGTGTTTCTTGTGCTCCGCGAAGATCTTCTTCTCGATACCCTTCACCTTCACGTACGATTGAGGCAGGAACTCCTTCAGGCTGTGGGAACAATGCGTTTCGGGTATGAATAATTTATATGCAAACACAGCAATAGAACACTGAATTAAATTTGTCAGAAAAATGAATATGTGAAATAGAAGACTTTAGGGATATCCGAACAATCAAATTGCTCTATTATTTTTAACTTATTAACAGCATATCTTGCGGTGTTCCTGGAGCATCTGTATAAACTTTTTCTTTTAATGTACCCCATAAAAAGTAATCTAATGGGATAAGATCGGGCGAACGAGCTGGCCAATTAAGTACACCACCAAGGCCGATCCAACGTCCAGGAAATTTTCTGTCAAGTACTTGAGGGGCTACCATAGCATAATGTGCGTAGCAACTATCATGTTGATACCACATCTGAGTACGATACATTGAAAAGAAAAAAGAAATTGAAGCTCATTTTCAAGAAATGCAGCGTACCTTTGACCATTTAGGTTACCACTGATAAAATAAGGACCAATTAATCAATTCCCGATCATACCACACCATACATTAACACTCCATGGTCGTTGACGTTCCACTTGTCGTAACCAATAAGGATTTTCTACCGACCAGTAATGCAAATTTCTGCAGTTTACTTGACCATGATTTGTAAACGTCGATTCGTCTGCAAAGAGTATTTTATCGAAAAATGAAGCTTTAGTCTGGAGTTATTGTAATGCCCACTGACAAAACACTACACGATTATGAAAATCATTTCCATGAAGTGCTTCATGTAATGATACATGATAAGGTTGAAAACGGTAACGATGGAGAATACGCAAGACACTTGACTGAGATATGCTACACTCATGTACTATTTGACGGGAACTAATCTGTGGATTATTTGCTACTGCAGCTAAAACAATACGTTCATTTGCATTGTTCGTTTTAGATTTTGGATAACTTTTCTTTCCCGGAAGTAAACTACCAGTCTCCCGAAGTGTTTTCAATATCCGCTCAAAAATGCATCGCGAAGGTTGACGTTTATCGGGAAATCGTTCAGCATATAACTGTTGAGCTAACACTGAATTACGCCCGCACTCCCGGTAGATCAAAATCATCGCCAACTTTTCGTCGATACTTTAACTCCTCATTAGAACCTGTACGCTCACGAATACCGCAAAGGCTACTACCGACATACTTGTTCAGATATCATTTAGATACGTTCCAATGTACAGAACGAAATGTTTACAAGCAGTAGGCAAGAGGTCAAAACAAATTTCGATTTGTCAACAACATTGGAACGCGTACAACGGCGTAGCATATGATACTGCTTGTAATACAAAGTTTTTTAATTTTTTCTCAACCCAGTTGAAAAAAAAATTATGTTCCGATATTTACCAAATTCGTCTTGAAATCCTCTAACAGATAGGCGTAAAAAATTATATATTTATTTGCAAAAAATTCAAGGTGGCCTTGAAAAAACCATTAAAAGAAAGAGTTGACAAATCATTTTTTATAATCACATTAAAGCTCTCTTGAAATCATGCAAAAGCTGACAAAAACATTTTCGATCGAACTGCCAATAACAGAATAATCTCTACTGATCACGATTCGTGATTCGTATATTCATATATAAAGCAATATAATATAAATTTATATAAAGTAATTAATTTTAGTGCTCCGCAAACCTAGTGTTAATTACATTCAGTGACAAGATACGTATTAGTCTTGAAAGTAATTGCAAAAATAGTGGTTCTGTCAGTACTTTCTTCGAAATATTTGTCAGGATAATTTGATAAACAAATATATATTTGTTCAACAACATGTAAATATATTTAATTTAGGATCTTACTCAAGGAATCCTGGTTTGTGCTTGTCCTCCTTGTAGTCGCCAAATTGTATTTGACATTGTATTCCGGCGAAAATGCAAGCTTTCTCCTGGGTAACCGGATGCGTGCCGTCTAGAATTGCGTCCCTTGCTTGAACGTACAAAAGAGATAATTGCACGGGATCCCGGCTGTCGATATTTTGATCCGAGAAGAAAAACTTCCTCCGCAGCAACACCGTCTCCGACTCGTCTATTCCTTGCTCCCGCAACGTCTTGCTGGGATCTATCCAATTCACTGTGAAAAGAGATTACACGGTTCCTCAGTGGATTAGATAAGCAGAAATAGAGAAACATTGGAAAAATGTAAGTTTTACAAAATTCTCAAATAAAAGTGTGTCCGGAAAATATCTGATAGGTAAAAGAGAATTTTCAGTCAACGAAATTTTAGATGTTAATGTTTAACTACTGATCTAATCTAATCTTTTCACTGTTTTAAATTGCACCTATTCATTTTTGTCATAAATGCATAAAATCCGGAGTCTAGCAATTGGAAATTTTTCATCGTTCAGAATTTCATAGAAAAAGGAAAAGAAAAAGAAAGTTTATATTTATTGTATGCCTATGTTTTCTTCAAAGGCTACCTACATACAATATCGACCGCAATAAAATAGAGTTATATTTCGGTTTGAAGGAAATTAATAAGATACATATTTATATAGACTCTGTATTTTCTATAGAATTTCTTCATGGGTCTGATTCGATATTGTAGGGCAAGGGGTTAAAATGGAAGGGAGTTATTCGGAAGAAAAATGAAAAAGAAAATTCGTAGTGCAAAGGATTAAATTCACCGGAAACTGTAACGAGATCAACCTGACGAAGAAAAGTATCATTTTCACGAGCGAGCGGATTAACGTCCAATCGGAATCGGAATCGGGCTCTGTTATAGTTATTTACCTTCGTCATCGGTCTTCAGTTTCTTTCTAAGCTGGTCCATCTTCGCGTCCCGTTCGCCTTTCTCCTCTTTCTTTCTCTTGAGGGTGAGGGTGCCGAAATTGCCTGGCTTTTGATTCTCGGTCTCCTCGTCGGCCAGCTCGCGCACCAGCGAGTATTCGTCATGATTCGTGATGCCTATCTTCGTGCAAATTACTACCATGAGATTGGCGACGGGTTGACTATCATCCACTAGCAGTGTCTTCAGCGTTCCATCCAACATGCGCACTCTGAGGGTCCGCAGTTTGCGCCGGTACTCGAGAAGATCGCTGTTCCTCAGAATGTAATAATCGAGATTCCGCCCTGGCTCCAGCCAGACTCCTTTCTTGACGTCCTCGTCAGCAAGGAATAGTCCGTAGTCCTTGGCTGTCAATGGAAACGATCATCTCATTACCGAGTCGACAAGACCAGAAACAACTACACACTCTGTCACACAATTGATTGGCACACGCTTTAAATCTAAAGAACTATTTTATTGAATGTACCAAACGACTTCAGTTTTTTGTCTGACAAGATAGAAGGATTAGTTTGCTAGATGACGTGTAACGAGAATGTTGGAAAAATTTCGTTTAGTCTGAATCACGAAAAATATAGTTCAAGTGGCTTCGTACATCTTTTTTGTTCGAACTTGTAACGAAAATGTATAAAATACATATGGATGGATTTAGGCTATTAACTACTTTCTTACACTTCATAAACGCTAATAAAATTCGATTCACTGCGTATATCATTATGTAAATTAATTAAACCAGTAAAGCGATATAAAACGTATACTTCAGAAAAATTTATTTTCAACTGAAAATTTCGCTAAATATTTTGATAAACTTTTATCGCGTATCGTCCTCAAAAGTACCTATGTTAAACTTCCATAAAAGCGGGTCCCTCGGATATCGGCATTAATATAAGAAGAAGAAAAAAACACTTACTGCATCCGCATCGGCTATTCAATTATATTCGTTAACGTCACCGTCAATATTCCGTACTCGGATAGGACATGCGAGGAACGGTGTTTGTGTCTGTGCGCGTTATCACAGGTCGCTGAATATTTTAGGTAAAAGTAGGAGCTTACGTTGGCCCATGTTACTCGCTTCGACGAGCTTCTCCCTGATAATACGGCAAGCGTCGTAAACGGATGTGCTCGGGTCGAATTGCATCGTCTTCGTAGCATTTTTCTCCGGGATGTAGATACGCAGAGATAGGGTGGCCATCGCGACTGCCTGGGGTGATCTGCGTGCAGGAAAACCACCGGAATCACTCGACTGAAACACAGAAATAAGCTTCGTGAGCGAGCTTTTAAACTGTTTATGCTGCGACCATGACGCAGCTTCGCACATACGCGACAGACAATATGAATTCGCCGAGAAATTTATTTGCTGAGAACCGCGTGCCCCGCTCTTCTTCTCATCACTATATGTATGTATAGCAGTATCTCCGTAACTGTCGTATCATCGGATCTGCCGAACGACAGTTCTAGGAGAGGTGCTACATTCTTTGTAGCGTGCCGAACGTACAGGGGTCTGAGGTTCGACCCTTCGACTCTCTGCTTCTCTTTCTTTTCCGTTCCACGTCCTTTTTCACACCCGAAACATTAATCGCTTATTACACGAGTAATTACGATCGTAACTAACGTGTAAATTGAAAATGTGTAAAGATGAACCGCGTAACTACTATTTCGGAAAAGTATGTGACGCATAAACGAACTATTTGACAAACGATATGCATACATCGTTAAATTGTCAGGTATTCAAACTTTTTCGCATTTCATATACATTCAAAAATCCATCAATTCAGTTTCTGCAATTAAAGTTCTTAATAACGAGCTACATCGTTTCGGCGATTTTCTGGGCAACGCACTTTATTACGAAGAACATAACACTGTTCATGCGGATATACGATTTCCAGTTTACAGCCGAATCAAGTGCAACAAGTTGCAACGGATACGGCATTGTGTTTTTCGTTCGAGGATCACCACTCTGTTTGTACTCGGAATTGTACGCTACATTAAAACGAGAAAAAACTTTTTATATTTGAAATGTTGAAAAAGAAAAGTCGTAAAGATAAATAGCTATGTGATAATGTTGTATGTACGAAATTGTACGCAGAAGTTTGAAATCAATTGGCCGTGGTAGAAATAGTGTTAAGAAAGCAAGTTGCATGGTTAAGTAAGAGGAAGAATTTAACAATATTAAACGTTCAAATTGCGAAAGAAACTTTTGGGACAACCTAATAGAATCAGAGATTTTATACACAAAAGTGAACACTTGTTTAGGAACCATCTATTTTCAAGACTCGCTTAGTGAGAACATTGTGACATTTTCCCGATTGAAATGATACCATACACGACAGAATTTAAACCACATTTACTTTGTTTCGTTAAACTACTAATCGGAACACGAGCGTTCGGATGATAGAACAGTTACCTAGCTACAGTGTTTGATTACATTACTTTATTTGTACAATAAATCGTATTGTATATACAATCAATCGCTTTAAATTGAACTATTCACACATAAAACACGTAAATACACGTACAATGGAGACTGAATCGGCAATTGAACAAGGAAACATGCTCTGAATTGTGTCATGATTGGTCTCATTTTAATCGGGCGAATCTCACGAATATGTTGGTCAAAGTTTTACAAAGAAACTATTAGAAACAAAGAAGGTTTGTCGTTGGATTGGTATATCTCACCGATAGATATATCTAATCCAGTATCGTGTTACAGTTCTCGACGATCGAACTTCTGAGCCCCCCAAGAGGTACATCCTGCGGTAGTAGTGGGGATAAATTTTTCACAAATACCGTGCACATCTCTTTCACGTACATGGGGACACTAGTGTATTGATCTTTCGCGGCATGATACGTTTCCCATAGAAGTTGTCACAGGGTGCAGTATGAGATTCACGCAGTACATGGGTGCGAAACCCACCCTGTTACAGGGTGTATCCGGGCTAATAAAAATAAATTGTGACCAGCTCGGGCCTAATTAAATCGATCCGGGGAAACGAGGCCTCTCATTTGCGCTCTACGGGGGTCGAAAGACAACCGTCGTGCTTTATTTGCATCAACAAGTTACGAATAAGCCGCGGGCGTTATACGAATAAATCACCGTAACGAAGACGAGTCGACCGTCCCGTTCCACTCGTGACACGTCTAATTGCTGACGAGAGCCCCGACTCGAAAAGAAGACTTTCTTCGTTACTACTATGGAAACGTTATCTTATTTTTTAATCACGTTCTCGATGCATACACCAACCGTAAAAGAAAGGTCGGGAGCATTGCATTTTGTATTGGTCCAAGATTCTCATTCAGAAATTAATTAAACCGTAGAATTTTTGTAATGGCATTCCTAGTGCCTGATATTTACTAGTGTAAACAAAAATAATATAGATACTAGACTGCCAATCTTTTTACAAATTCCTATTTTTAAAAATTGACAAACAAAGTTCTTATAAAGAAAATAAAAGAAATTTATTATTCACTGTTATCGATATATATGTTTTCTTGAGTCGAAAAATAAAATTCGCAACCGTGTACAGAAGTCCGAATTATTTGTCCTGGTAATAAAACAGTTAAATATTCGATAATAATTATTTCCCATAAAAAAACATGTTGATTGCTTGAAACATATGGTTGTTTCATGAAATACGAAATACGTTTCAATCCCTTGGGTCGAGGTCGCCAAGACATGATTTGTAAAAAGGAATTCCACGTGAGAATGAGAAGGCTAAGGTTGGTTGTGTTAATTGAAAACTTGATTAATTACAAAGTTTCTGTGTTGATGAAATAGCTTAGCCAAAGGACAAGCAGACTATTCGTCTCATCCCGTTGCCCCTGATTCTGTTAAGAAACGGAAGCCAAGAGTGGATTAAGGGATCCGATGTTATGCGGGTTTGTATACACTCTAAAGCAATTTTACATGGAATTCTACAGTTGCTTGAGCAATAATTTACAGATTTCTTTGCTTCTTATTGAGTTTAATTAGACTTTATCAATTTATTTATTATCAAAAACTAACTACGAAATATTATTCTTGTTAGTAGTAGTATTACTACGTAAAGGAAGTATTCTACTCTTAACCTACAACCACACCAGAAACGTGCAATTTATCAATACAATATACAGTTTTTTCGTTAAATATTTGCTTATTTTCCAACTTTTAACCACGTTCACGAAAAATTAAGCGACATATAATTTGTTTCTTTCGGATGACTGATCCGAATGTGTATTCAACATGTGTATTTATGCTATTATACAAAAAACATATAATCATACATGCCAAATTTCAACTTACTAGGTTCAATCGTTTTACTGAGTAACTAATTCCAAAATATATCTATAATTGAAAATGCGCGTCTAAATTAGAATACCTTCATTAAGCACCGCAAAAGATATGCATTACTAACACATATCCACATAAGGTATGATGAATCTTTTTGTATTAGAAAAAAATAAAATGCTAAAACCTGCTAATTGTGAGTATTGAAAATGTTTTATTCAATGCTTCATGCTCTAATAATTGTAATCACAGCAATTTCAGTATTGAATATAAACAGTATTGAATAAAAAGGGAATTAATGAATTAACTGTCAATAAGCACTGACCTCACTCCTTTTTGGTATATCTCAGAATATTTTCTACTTTCAAAATATGTATCAACCAACGAAGTTAAAGACAAATTGGTGTCTGTTAGCAGAGGGCACTATCAATAGACTGTGACTTCAATGAAGAAACGTGAAGTATATGTAGATTGTGGATCGTTCGATTATTTGATGGCCCACTATAAGCCTTGTCAACCGTTTCAAAATTCCTTTGAACTGACCGACAGAAGAGAACCAACAATAAAAAGGTTCGAGAGAAATAGCATTCGCCAAAAATCGCAATAATAAAAGCGTTCGGCACTCTGTGTAAACCGAATTATAAAAACTGAAAGCGAACAAAAGCCTATCACCTGTAATGGGAACGTTGCAAAGAAAATAAAAGTCGAAATGCACGTGCAATTTACACCGAGTTAAACACTTTCATCTCTGATCTTTACAAATCGCTCAAAAGGATTTTCAATCGGCCAAAAGGAATTGTCGTAAACATCCAATTTAAGAATTAAACATCGATGCGTACAAACTCTTCATGTAAAATTTTGTACGGAGACTGAAAATGAATGTAAGATTTCCTTTTCAAATCATTCTGATTCAACCAACGAGGCCAATAAATACGATCGGATCAATGATTCACTCCGGATCTAAAAATCAATTTCTGTTCCCGGCAGCTTCTAATCGAGTCACCGCCCCGCAAGAAAAATAGTCTGATTTCAAAAATATATCCTACACCCACGGGGATGATACACGATATATTGCGGCACGCCCCGCGCCCGAAGAGATCGCCAATTATAGGCTGTTTCGTTCGTTTATTCCGTTTTTTTTTACGCGTCCCGATGGAGGTGGCAGGGGGTTGCGGGTGGTCCACACGCATAAATTCGTTGCAAGTACATCCTACACCAATGTGGACTTCCACCCTTAAAGGTTGCCAGGCAACGCAGGTCTCTGACTGCGTCAAACTCGAGCACAACCACCCTCAGACCATCCCTTCTTACAACCTCCAGCCTTTCGAACCTTCCCCTCCCCTCCCTCTCTTACAATTTTCTTTCTTCCTCCCTCTAGCCGGACCAACTTTCTTGTTTTCTCTTACCCTCTTCATTCCCGACACTGTATTTTCACCCTTCTTTGCTTAAGTTTTCCACTCTTTTCCTTCCCTTGTCCTTACTCGCTCTCCCACTTATTTCGTTTTCCCCCTTATCCATCTAATTTTCACTCCTTACTTTTCTACCACCGTCGCTTCTCTTCTCCAGCTATTCTCTTCTCCATTTCTCTTTCTGTTTCATTCGTTTACGAATTTTATTTTTTCCCAGGACTTCAGATTGTGTTTTTTCAACAGTGTTCACCGAGTGCTGTTTGGTTTCGGGTTAATCGGTTAAGAGTCTCGTTGTGTCGTGTATTAATTTTAGACTCTTCGGCTTGTCGATGTTGTTCAATCAACTTACTTGGAAATTACTTCGGTCGGTGATTCATAATTAAGTTAACCAATTAGTGGATTGTGTGGCTGCTGAAGTGCAGGTTGAAATAAATTTTTTAGTGGGCGTACTGTGTGAGGTAACAAGTATTCACTCTATTTAGGATTTACAAACTTTAGCAAGTTATTTAATTAAAAGGGTTTTATCGTTTACAGTTAGTTTTCAAGCGAGAATTACAGTACCTACTAAAAAAAATATTTTTGTAGTGTTTAATTAGCCAATAAAGTACCCCCAAAGTTTCGAAAGTGAATATTAAATGCTTTTTGTATAAAAAATTCCTAAAATTCGCATTAATTTTAATCATTCACTCCAGGATACCGTCTTAACACGTTAAACTCTACGTTGCGTCGGCCCCCGGGGACCGATATTAGACTTTTCGTTTCGTTTCGTTTTATTTCGTTTCGTCGCGTCGCGTCGGTCGATTTAGAGAGGAAGCTTCTGTTGTTCAAATACAAACTTGCGGTTACTCGTATCATGAACAGAAAAAGTCCATAGATACAAGCTCCGCGCGCTTAACGTTTTTGGAGGATATTCATTTCAACGCGTTGTACGAATCGTTGGAAATGATGTTTTCGATTATTTAAAAAAATGATGTGCATACATCCGGAAGCCTGTTGCAGCTCGGACGATTTGAAAGACAGTGGACGTGCCGCAGACGCGGTTATGCACGAAGCGAAATGAAATAAATGACGAAACAACCCCCGGCGCGATCCATTATCCGATTCGATGCCATTCCACTGTAGAAATTGATTCGCCGTTGAACAAAGTTACTTCTCTCGACCGCGGTACGTCACTTTCCAATTTCCATGGAATGTATTTAGAGGAATGACCTCATTAGCCGCAATTGGGTCAACCCGAGAGACGAGTGCATCCGCGCTGCCACGATATGCACTCCGACACCGTCCGGATCATTATTTATATGCTCGACGAGCGTCGTTAACGCGCGGACGCGTTTCACGATCTCGCGAGAGAGAGAGAGAGAGAGAGAGAGAGAGAGAGAAAGAGGGGGAGCAGGACAGAGTCTTCTTGAAAGGGTGGGCGTCGCTAAAATTTTTCGCTTGTCTACCGACCCGAGTTACCGACTATTCCGAGCCTGCCCGATATTAATTGCCTGTTAAATTGTGCGTCGCGTTTGTTCCGAGGCTGCTCCGGTTCTCAAAATGTAGCGCATTCGAAAATACTCCCCCGATTTTTCTACCCGAAGAATATAGAGACCAGAGTCAAAAGTAATAGAGAGCGACGAAGGTAACCTCGTAAATCAGTCAGAATCTACTATAGCCATTATCAAAATTTCTTGGAGATATGATGCAAAATTGTAATTGAAGTGCAATACATTTTATACATAGAATGAAATTTCATTACAATAGTTTTCTAAAATTTAATAAAACCCTCCTTTAAAATTTAATGTAATACAAATTTTCTCCATGCACGTTCATATGCATTAATATACAGCGGATCTTTATGCAAAATAAAAATTTTCTACCTGGATCGCAACGAAACCAAAGAGAAATTTATTCCTTTTCATAATATATTTGGTAGGATGAAAATAATATAACAATACTTTCAAATTCTTCTAATGTTTTTACAGTTCCCAAATACACCTACTCATTTTTGTTATAAATGTATAAAATCGTACACTTTTACAAAATCAAGTGTAAGAGTGCTTGTAGTAATATAAATTCAACTGTAGTCCCTTGCAAAGCTACCAGGAGGTGTATATATTTATTGAATTAGAAAAATTTACTATAATTTCCTGTGCTGTGAAAATACCGGAGCAGTTTATAAAGTTGAAAAAAAATAGACATAAAGAGAGAAAATTGAAGTTTTTGTGAAGATACCAAGAAGTGCACATATATATTTATTGAATTAAAAAATATCTACGATGACATGTATAGAAACTAGGATAGTTCCAATAGTGTGCGTCCAGTGGTAAAAATACCAATGACGACCTTACAGACACCGAGTAAGCGGTTCGAGAAGAATGACAATGGCAGCCCAAGGCAAGGTAAAGAAATGGTAAGCAGCACGTTCCGTGCGTTAACCAAAAACGGATCGATCGTAGCCTCGAAATTTAAACGTCAGTCTCTTTCCGCGGTGATGACGCCTGACGAGAACTAATTGAGGGTCCGTCGATCGGTACTAGGTAACGAAGACACGATTATGCACGCTCTACAAGATTCGGTAATCAGGGGTTCATTCTCTTAATGGATCCTGACATACATGCCAATCACGCGAACCCCCGCTGTTGATACAGTCGAGCATGAAAAATAACACGTTTCGCCCTCGTTTAACCCGCTGTTTAAACCTAATCGAACCAGCCAGTTCAATTTTACCGATCACTATTGTATATGTATGTATAATGCGAGGGTGAATCGCCCAATGTTCACTATGCACATACACCTTTTCAGCAACATTTTGCTGTTCCAATTTTCAGTCGAATTTCGAAAAACTGCTATATAGTCGAATGCATGTGTACAATATTTTGACTCGGTTCTAACGTGTCAATTGCTAAATCCCTCGAAATTCTATAAAAACTGAGCAACTTTTTAACTGGTTATCAAATCTGAAAACGTAATTTATCACGATCGTTATTATCTTAATTTTTATACGTTTTCGAATCCTTAAAAATCTCGCAAGAACTAAGCAACTTATTTATTTTTTACATAAAACAGAAATTGAAAACTTTGATTCGTTACAGGTGTTGCTATTTTAATTCTTATACATTTTGTAACACTTTGAAAGTCCGCAGAAGCTGAGCAATTTTTTGAACAAAGTGGAAATGAAAGATTTATTACAATCACTAAGCTATTTTAACTTTTTCACATTTTCACACCCCAGAAAATTCTACATAAATTCTATTTAACATATAAATATGTATGTATATCGGAGAATGTCGGAGGATTCGCCACGTGTGGCATTTTTTTCTTTTTTCCTTAAGCCTAGGGACCCTTAGGCCACTGCGAGACAACCGTCACCCTCCTACCTACGTAGATCAAAGGAGAGGGCCGATGAGGGTTGATTGCCCGTTGAGGGACAGATGGGCCCGGGAATTCGGCGACGGGCCTCCGACGAAGCAAGCTCATTTCCGTAATTCCACATAAAGGTCGATGCATACCTCACAGGTCAGGCCGACGGACAAAATTTTACAACCCTGGTTTTATATGTAGCATTTAGGAGAGGACGGCATGTCCGCTAGATACAAAACAAGGGTTGTAATATTTTGTCCGCCGGTCTGACCTGGGAAGTACGCATCGACCTTAAACGTGTTGATTTCTGCTCGGAGTGTTGTGCCTTGTTGCCCGAGTTCCCAGCCCGATAACTACCACAAGACCGGAAGGAACTTTTACGATTCCTACTGGTGAGGCCAGCCTATCTCCGACATGCATATCAAGAGATTAATACAATGAAATAAGAATTGATTTTCAAGTTTGACGAAAAAAAAAAATAGTGCCAGACATATATGATTGTCGTGCAAGTCAAAGTGTTACTAACAAAACGTATAACTTACAGCACTGTCTATTGACTATAGGATTTTATGAAGTATAATTTATTAAACGAGAAACACGATTACTGTTATCGGTTACACGATCTGCGGCGAGGTAATGGCTTACGTTCTTTAACATACCATGGATGCCTTGGTAACAATCATAGATTATACATAAGTGGAACTCAATGATATTATACAATATATTTTTTCCGGAACTGTATAACGTTAGATTTTTCAAAGAGTAATACTGATTAATTGTTGATACGCTGAACAGAACGGAAAACAAAACGCAAAATGGAAAGTGCATTTATCAACAACAAGACATTACGACCGAAACATTGCAGATTGTTCCACGTTCCTCCCGATGATCAAAGACTATCGAGATTGCGGAACCACTTAGAGCCATTTACTTTCGTTCGCCGCAGTACTTGGTGCTGCTCTCTATTCTAGGCGATCTCAAGGCGTCGAAAGCAACGCCGTCAGCTTTTTTAACTCCATCGTCGCCTTATGAGCTTCGTCTTTTTCCAAAGCCACCCTCTGACACCCCCCGCGCGACGGGAATCGTTCGAGACCACCCCCACCCCCCACCGCTGCCTGTCTGCGCCACCCTTCAACGCGAGAACGAGCTCGACGTGTTTGTGGCCATCGACACGGTGGCCCAAAATAAATTTGCGCACGGGCCAGAATCGATAGCTGCATTATTTAACGCCAACTTTCTCTATTTACAATACATTTCGTTTTTTAAATACAGACACACACATTTTCTCAAAACATTTACTATTCTTAACCCCTCATAATATCAAATTAACAGTTCAAATTTAAAACAATGAAAATAAGACAAGGATTTAAAAATACTGTTGTATTGTCTTCGACTTACTACAAATGATTAAGGAAAGAAATAAACGTATACACAGCTCCTGTACCAATGAACGCAGAGAATTTTTCTTATGCATAAAAATCCGCAATCTAATTATGTATTGTAATTACGTATATTGGTATTAACTATGCTGTATTTACGCGTTCATTATGGTACAATGTCTGTTATCTTAATTTTACTCGTCTTTTGTTACGTGTTCGTGAGTGTCCATACCTAAGTATCTAATATTGAAATGAGTGTAAAGTGTTAAAGCATCGATGGAACCTCGTGCCGCGCCTCGCCGCGCCGGGACCATTTCTCCAGCCTAAATATTGATTCCGATGGCACAGTTTTTCTTCGCGCCTTCTTCTCTTCGCAACCCCGTCAGGAGTTCGTAAAGAATGACCCCCCGACCGTAAGTATCTACCCTGTTACCGGCTGTTCGAATGACTTATTAACTTACACCCCCGGGAAAACCGGCGCCCCACTGTGTTTTTCGCAGAAACTTTCAGACGTCTTCCAAATAACCGAACCCAACTTTACCGCGCGGCTAACTCTTTGATCTTAAGCGAGAAGAAACACCCAGCAACGTCTTTTATTAAATAAAAAATAAAAGACGCTGTGTTCAAGTTGTTATGACAGCTTGTAATTAACAATACACCGGGTGGCCGTTACTAATTAAATGTTCGTTATGTAATTCTTTGTTGGCTTTAAAATTGTACAATGAAAGCGGTTGTTGCGTAACGCGCATATTATTTGACTGTCAAATTTTAAGAATTGCGTGCAAATTAGTTTCACGCAATGCGAAAATAGTACGAAGCTGTTGATATTCATGATAAAAAATTAATGTTTTCGTATCTCTCAATTAATTTGGATAAAAATGTTTATAGGAAATGAATCACGATTAAAATCGCCGTTATTTCTATAGCGTCATACTTATATTATATCGCAAGAGTATTTTAAAATATGGGTGAGTCTCGCCGATATTCAACCCTCTCGCTAGTTCGATCGTCGAGCATGTTTCCCGTGTGACTGGTTCCAAGGAGGATCTTTCTCCCCAGTGGTAGGGATAAAATTTTGACAGTTACAGAGATAATAGTGTAGTACGTTTCAATCGGAAACCTTGGAATTAAGTAGTAAGGCAAGGGGCTAACAATCGTACGAGAATCAGTTTACCTCCCATGATATCAAACATCGCGGGACATCGGTCGTCGCGTAGGTAGGCCATCTCCGTCTCCGTCTACGATGATTTCTTACGCACGAAAAGTTCCAACACCGAATCGCACCCATTGTTTTTTTTTCCCTTTTATTATTTGTTTACACGGTCTCGCGGAACTCCGTCGGGACGGAAATTCGAGCCATCACACCGGACATTGTAACGCTCGATTCAATTCCCAGCCTCCTGGTTCTCTGACGGCCGTCCGTGAAATATAATCGTCGTTCGATTCGTAAACGTCACTCGCGTATTATCGCTGTCACGGCTTAACGAAGTGGCCGATTAACGATCGACTCGCGTAACCGCCAACGGATGCACGCTTTGCAAACCAGAAGAAAGGTGGAAATGGAAAGATTGTCCGCCACTCCGCGCCGCGCGGCTCCGATTCTAAAGGTACACTCCCATTCACAAGTCGTCGCACACTGTGGGCCGATTATGTATAAAATCGGTGGAATTAATTCAATAACTTTCATGTCATGCTATATAGGTTGACACTAGGGTCTTGTCCTAAGCTAGTACTTGATTTAGATAGACTGAAAAGGACACAGACACTTACATCTAATCTCATTTGTTAAATAAATTATAGCCAAGTTCAACTCTCTTGTTCAAGTAATGCCTCGATCACTTTTCTTCGCGTCTCGAGTGTTAATAACACGTTCTGTTTCTCAGGTACAATCGTACCTTTCGTTAACATTAACTCTTTAAGTATTTACTTCCGAGGATATATGCCCATAAGACTAATTAACGCTAAACTTACCAAGCACAAAATGTATGAAAGTGAAACGCATTGAGTGTCGGACTCTTATCATAACGTCAAGTGCGCATAGGATAAACCTGGCTTAATTTGATAACGTTGCACAAAGAATGAAATTCGATTGTTCGTCTCGTTGAACCATCAAATAATCTTTTTGTCAAAAATTTGGTTTTGTTATATTTGGAAATGACTGTTTCAACGTGTTCATAGTCAACTCAATGACCACAAAAATTCAGTGAGATCGAAGCAATCTATTTAATGAAACGAAAACTGAGATGTTAAGATTTATGGTGCTGAATGCTTTTTCAATCCTTTTATATTTCACAGACCATAAGCCAATTTTGCACACTCTACCACCACTGTCACTGGAGAAATTCATTTTGTGGGTCAGGAGAAATACTCCCGTCAACCAAATATGAATGACATGGTAAAGTGATAATACTACATCCACGTCAAATTGATGAGCACCACATTTTTTTTAGATTAGAATTAATAGAATCTTGCTATTTTTATAAAGTGATGTAAAATAGTCGCTTTTGGTGCTTCAATAAATATAGTGTCAAATTAATGCTTGAACTACCTGGCATTAAACATGAATCTATTATTAAAAAGAAAAATGCTACAAACCTTGTTGTTCATGAAGGAAATGTTAAAATTAATATATTAATTTTTTTATTAGACTATGAGCAAGCTTGACAATGATTTAATAAAGTAGGTTCAACTAACGCGTTGGAGGATTTTTTTGGCAATTTTTGTTGACACGATGCTATTTTAGATTTTTAATATTGTACATATTTAAATAATTCTTTCGACAATTGCATTTATCATCTTGATCGAACATGTCTTGCCAGAGATAGTATTGCCATTTATTTACAATTTATAGAAAATAATTGTGGATAGCTATAATAAATGAATAACAAAGTAGTGTAATACAATTTATTTAATGTAAAGTGAATCTACTTTTAGGCTGTAGAATTAAAATAAATATTTTTGTAATGTAAATATTACATATTTATGCATTGCGTGTACTTTCTTGTACCGATGAATATGAATTGTAATCTTGTAATCATTAACAATGAATTCGCGATAACAATATTTTCTTTAAGAAAGCAGTACATAAATCTGATAAGATAAAATACTGATGTACACTGCTTCTTAAAAGTTTGGAGCATGTTACAACTACAAAGCAAATAAATTGTTTCTTAGTAGTGGGAATGTTTCATCGAAAATATTCGTATGCATTTTTGTGTAATTGCAATTAAAAATGACAATTAAATCGCTTATAGAAATTTAGAATCAGATAACACCCAGCCTTCTCTATCAAAAGTTCTGTTAAATTTTAAATAAATTAAAAACGTTATTGTATTGTGTTACACTAAATACTACAAAAGCAGTATGCTAGATGTTATACAACTGTGTTTACTATAAATACATAAAATATAATATAAAGAATGTAATTTTATAGAAACCTATACTTAAATGAAATTTGTATTTCATAGTATTCTAATAAAACTAACGCGGACCTTTGAACCTGTTATTATATTATTTCTTCGTTAAAAAACACATTGCGAAGTCAACGAATCGTCATCGAAACACGAGTGCACTAAAGGAAAAATCGAAATATCAATTGCACTTACAACTGGAGTCGATAGGTGCAGGAATAGATAGAGAGTATCGTACAAATCCATTTAAAAAATTGGAACTTCTACCCGCGCGCAGGTGCATCCCTATATTTGCGGGAAAAGTACGACGGCACCGAAAAGTTCGATCAAGTCAAACTATTTAACTTTCTCGTCCGCTGTTTTTCGTCCGCTCTTTGCCAAACAAAAATACAACCTATTTTAATCGCGCCATTTACTTTTGAATTTACTAAAATAAATAATCGCGACATCGAAGCGAACAAAACCTATAATTTAGATCACTAAAACATACAATAATTAAAATTAAAATTGATTATTCTTAACGTTATAATAATGAACTTTTTAGCCAATAAAGCCTGTTGGATTTTATGATTGATCAAACACGGCTTATCAGCAACAAAACTTAATTGGAACAGTATTTAATGTTTCGTGGAATTAAAATCTTTCCATATTTAGAATTTTAATAAGAGATCTCTCGATTTGACTTTGATCATCAAATATTCCACAGTTTGGGAAAAATGAAAAGCGGAACAAAATGAATAAAATAAAGGCGCACGGTTATCAGCGGATGCCAATTGAAATTCCAATATACATATGTGTACGATATATACAAACTGGTCGGTAAATATTTCTTTAAAATATGTTTCGCAGTATCGCATAATTTGTTTCAAATTAACATAATGCTCCTGAAGACGGCATTTGCATTCGACCGTACTTTTTATGACGCAGCGATTGTTCACTGTTAATATTTCGCAAGGACGGCGAGTGCAATTTCTCGAAAACGGGATGCAGAACGCCATTACTTCTTCATGAATAGAAATTGTACACGGTACAGTGAGACTCCCTTATAAAGGGTTCACTTATACTCGAGATGTACGTTTAACCCCTTAATGCTCGAATCTGTTTAACCTAATCGCGCGTTATTTAACATGGGCGGCGATAAGAGGCTTAATGCCGGCTACGAAGTATAATACACTTTTGCAAACAAACTGTATGCAGATTTAACCAAACGCATTTTTTCATGGATCACCGGCGAATGACTAAATAACGTAAATGAAACGCAGCTTAACGCGTTTGCGAGCAAATTGTATGTAAATTTAAACAAACGTATTTTTTCCCTAAGTTACCGGCGAATAACAATATAACGAAAATAGAACACGCGTCTATACATCATTTGTTGTGGGCATAGCTTCCAAAGTCACGCGATTAACCTGAATTTTATGCATTTATGACAACAATCACTTCAGGCGAAGTTTAAAGAATAGATGAAAAGAATTTAAGAATAACGATGGAACACCGAATTTTATGCATTTATCCCAAAAACGAGTAGGTGCTATTTGAAACAGTGAAAAGATTTAAAGATTTGAAGAATTTAAGAATGTAGACATATTGTTTACAACTCCATGAAATTAATAAAGAAAGGAAGGACCACTTTTAACTTGTCTATAGTTTCTTGGAATCGATGCAGACAATTTTTATTTATTTTGCATAACGATTCACCATCTATTAATAATATATTATTTTCAAACATATATGAAATTGGTTAAATTTCATATGATCTTCCGAAGCAGTTGCATAAGACAAACACATACGTACATACCAAGACAATAGTTTCGTCAGTTTCGGTATACATTTTAGACTAACAAATTCCGTATTATTTATAAGTATATAGTATAAAGAAGTACGTTCTGCAATGCAAACAGAAATAAGACGTAGACTTTACGAAATGTAGAAATAGAAATTATGTGAAATTTTACAGTGAAGAAAGTATGACGATTAAACTAAGAAAGATAAATTAAAAGAGCTTAAGGGTATCGATACACATATTATTTTCAACGTACTAAAATCAATAGAGTAAGTTTAGTGCCCACTTTTATAATTAGACTTGAAATTTTTACGTAGTTTCTTAGATTCGATACGAGTGTGAAAAACAATACAATATACAGTTCTAGAAAATTGAAAGAATGACTATTCTATAATTTGTCAATCTTCAATAAACGTCTGTTCAGCTCGTGTATCTTACTATTAATGTAGACAATTTTCATTTTGCATAAAAATCCGAAGTCTATAGATAAGAAGCGTTCAATTATACTCCTACATTTAATTAGCGTCGCTATTTCCACGGATCATATTTTAGTTATCTAGTGTTAACACATTATGTATTTACCGGTTTACATCAATAGTTTCTAAAAGTACGTGACTTATAATGAAAGATTTATTTTAATAAATTTCTTAACATCAATAGTACTCGTGAACCAATAAATTACGGCGACCTAACAACATCATCTAATTCTTTCTTTTGGAGTTAGTATTTTAGAAAGGGTTTCGCTAGCTTCTTTTTGATTTAGCGCAGTGTTTCAGAGGCCTATTACGTAGAATAGATTTCCGGTATAGGTGTATATAAAGGTGTTAAGAAACACTAACTAATCTTTTCATGATGCACACAGGATAGTAAACAATTATAAATCGACTGAACCTCCCAAGAAGACAGGGATCAAAATTACGGTATGCATATTCACGGCGGAGGCAATAAAAGCTCTCATCATAGCCACAACTCTCTACCACATCAAATTACCGATCGGCCAACAATCAGGCGCATAATGCCGCCTAAAAACAAGGATCCGAATTTTTAAAAAATAATCGAAGCCCTTGATAACTGATAAGCAAGCACAATAGACCCTCATAAATCAGTGACAAAAGCATTCGAAATTACTCAGATGCGGAGATCCCCGCCCAAGCTGCGCGAGAAATTAACCGTGTCTGTTTTAAATTTTCGCAATCATTTCGAAGATCGGAACAGAAAGAATCTTTCGACAGAAAGAGTGAGAGAGAGAGAGAGAGAGAGAGAGAGAGAGAGAGAGAGAAAGAGAAAGAGAGAGAGAAAATACATTCAAATAGTAGACAAAAGAGTATCACCTGGCGTGTCCAACAGCATCAGAAGGCGACTGGGGAGGACGTTTCGTCCGTTCGAAGGATGAGGTTAAATGCGTCGAGAAGGAGCCTCTCGGATTCAGCGCGATCCCCGATCGTTCGATCCAGACACGGAACGCGTGTCCACGACGTGGATCGAGGTTATAATGGCCGATCCAGAAGCATGGAAGCACACACCGGGGCCACGATCGGCCGAATTACTCGCCGAAATAACACGGCGGAGTACGAGGAGGACGCGTCGTTTCACTGCCGATACGAAACTGAATACGTCGCGGTCCGAGTTGAGGCTCGAATGTAACCGAGAGGATTGTTGGGGAACCACCCCTCGTACCAAGGGGGGATGGTGAGGGTAAGGGTGAGCCGAGGGGAAAGAGAGAGAGAGAGAGAGAGAGAGAGAGGGAGAGAGAGAGAGAAAGAGAGAAAGAGAGAGAGAGAGAGAGAGAGAGAGAGAGAGAGAGAGAGAGAAAACTACAGAGGAGTAAGGGTCTAGGGGGAGAGATGAGACGACAGGGGAGGCTCCGGTGAATTCACATTGGGGATGTTCCGAGCTTCTGCGCACTACTGCCCCAGTAACACACCCCCGTAAACCGGCTGTAGAAAATTCGAACGGCGTGCAAGCTGGAACAAATTCTCCGCTTTCGCTTCGGGAACTGTGAGAATCGGAACTTAGACGATGCGCCTCGACCTCAACGCCTGATCGAATTTTTCTCGGCGATCTCTAATGGCGCAGAATGATTACCGACGCTGGAATTAAACGAAAATTTCGTTACCTCGGTGAGGCATCTACTCGGGATGTTTTGTTTTATTTCTTTTCGGCGTGCGTACAGATTTTTAAATCTGGAAGACGGTTATTGGTTTGATGTGGTGGAAATACATAATAGTCTGTTATATGATCAGTGGGTTGCGGATCTTTAGGCAGAATAAATATTTTCTGCATCACTCGTAGGAAACGGGAGTCAAGTAAAAAGTTCTTCCTTTCTTTCTTTAATAGTTTTAGTAAGTTGAAAACAGTACATTGGTGTCTCCAAACTTTACATTCTAAATTGTAAGTCTAATAGTCGGACTGTGGGTTTTATGCATTTATGAGAAAAGTGGGTAGGCACAATTTAAAACGGGGACACTATGAAATTAGGAAATTTTTGTTTTGTATAAAGGTCCGCATACTAGTTATGATACAAACGATAATCTACTCTGATGATGTTTCATTGAGCATAGCGTACCTATCTTTGTTACAAAATACATATTATAAGGAGAATTAATAGCAAAATTACCAAGTAGAAAACGTGACTGGTGTGCGCACACACTTATAACAGTGAGAAAATTGAATTGATTTGGATTCTGCATGTTTCTGTTTTCGTTATCGTAATGCGTGCTTGAATAATAAAATCCATTCGATCATTTTCTATAGAAGTATTCGTATAATTGCTGCAATAATTGTATAATATTAAATACTAATGTGTGTAGAATTTTACTTTCAACTTTACTTTACAACGTGTCGTGTTAATTGCGAACGTGTTGTTATTAAATGTGTATCCAAACCATTTGAATACTGTATAATGTACAGACCATGAACTTTCTTCAAAAGGATCTTCTATTGAAAATATATAAAACCTGTCATTTCACCGGTCGTGGTAGTTTTAGTGTTAAAATATAAATCTAACAACAAGATGGCTTCAATTATATGTATAGAATATATACATCGATCCATGTCACCGAAATGAGGAAAGAACGATATCTTTCCATCAACCGTTATTTCCCCTAACGATCGCTCTTCATGAAAATCAATTTGGGCCAATCATCGCGGCAGATAACAATCCGATGAACCCTAAATTCCGGCAAATTATGATACTTGTCGCCATCTTTCCTAGGTGACACACAATACGGCGCATAATTACAATTTGCAAAGCCGCTAATTGGGTATGAAACCATGGGGTTCGTTTGACTGAAACCCATCACATTGATTTATCCCGACGGGCGATTAAATAGTGGTTAAAAAAGATACACGGAAATCCCTCCATTGTGACCATTACCACCCCTTTTTCCCCCTCCCCACCCACCTTCAACCCTCCACTCTCCAACCTACCCCGTTGCAGTTCGACAATCTCTTTCGCAGGAGGGAGAGCCGGAGAACATTATACTATCTGATTTCAAGACCTTACAGATCTACTGTCGCAATTCACCCTTGATAATTGAGTTTCTTATCTTGATTATTTCACGGCAATCAATTTTCAGCCCGGGAATCGAATTACAACGCGGCAAAAGTTCGATGCAATTTCATCAATTTGCTTTTTCTGCGATACAACGCTTATTGACACTCGCGTTATAAATTGTGCAACTAGGTAGCGAATCATGTTTATCGCGCTTCATGTTTCCCATTCGATTATTTACCACCGTTGAATCTTTCATTTTTCATAGATTTTAAAGAAATCGATTTTATTAATGAACAATGGTATCTACAATTTAATTATGTTATCAATAGTGTCTGCATCACATATGTGTGACGACTACGGTTTTCTATTTGACTTTGCGAAAAGAAAATTAATATCCCGAGTGTCATTATTTACCATTGTCAAGCCTTATGTTATTAATAGACCAACTACAATAAATAAATTTGAAGAATTCAGTTTTTAATTTGACTCATGGCCAGAATTTCAGTTACTGTGCGATTATGCATACGAAACGTATTTACTGTAATATGTACATAGGTACTAAATTTTATTTAAGCGATGCCTTCAGTGTCTGACTTTAAAACAGAAATGGGTGAAATAATATCCTAGGTTGGCTTATACACTGTGCGTTTGTATGTATTATTCTGTACATATTTTTGAGATTAAATTTTCTTGTTAGCTAAAAGGAATCACAGCTGCTAAAGAAACAAAAAAAAATATTCTAGGCTCTTTTGTAGAAAAATTTCCGAGCTTTTACGAGAGCTAACACAAATATCTTTCTACAATAAGAACGACCGTGTACGATATTTCAAGCATTTTGCTTGAATTTCTTGTTCTACGATCGAGTTATGAAGTTTGACACGAAACGAGGCTTAAATCAAGAGTAACGGGGATCGTATAGCAGTAGAAAAGAATCGACTAACACCACCCGGTGTTTCATCGAAGAGCAGACACGTGTACAGCACACAACACGGTGGGTTCGTACTCACCGAGGCAAACGCATATTGCACTGGTCTCTCGCCGGCTTCCCCTTGGATCGGAGGATCATAGCCTCTTCCGCTGGCCGGCCGGATGTTGGAACGACACGGCACAAAGCTGGTCGAAACTTTCCAAATACTTCAAATTTTTTCCCCTTCTTCGAGACGATTATCGGAGCGCGTTAGAACACTCGTTTCAATTTCTTGGAACGAGGAGAGACGTTTTCCTCTAGGGGGGTGGGTGGGTATCAGGTATTCGAAAAGGCACAAGTGGGGACGGACGGGGTTTCCTCGTCGAATTTTTGTTAAAAATTAAACGAGTACGGGGTAAGTTTCAACGACGCTTAAACTCGAATTAAGGCAACTGGTTCGCGGGCGGGCTCGAAGCCAATTCGTAAAGTGTAAGCTCGAAAACGAGAATCTCGCGGATCGACATTTGTCTTTTTGCTATTTTTTTTTCTTTTTTCTTTTTAAACGGAGGAGGAACTTCAAAGAATAATTTTTCTGGTTTTTTTCGGTAATTTTTTGATTGAAAAGATCACAGTTTCGTTAAGGCTCTAACCGACAGTCTACGGTTTCGCGCGGGAGACGTAGAGAGTCGCGAAAGGTGATGGAGAGAAAGCGTTGCTTATTGTCACGAGTTCGAATTTGGACGGTAATTTAAGGCACGGGGATGGGGTTTCGGTCGCGACAGCCCTGCATCGAGCACCAATGACCAAGCAGAAAGCGACACGAACTCGAGAAGTACTCGAAGAACTGAAACCGCACGAACGCGAGCGCGGCAAACCGGAAACGAAAACAATCTCGGAATGTGTCTTCGGGAGAATGAGAAACTGAATCTTCTGAGATTCTATGCACCACGGAAACGTAGTTTTTGACCGATTACAGAGGTAAAATTAACGCGAGAAAACTATGGGGAATTCAGGGTCTCGGTGGTGGAAAACCAGAGAAAACCAGAGAAAACAAAGAAAATATCGTTGCGTGGGATCGGCGGACTAAAACGAAACGGGAAACCGCGGGAACTGAACAACTCACCCCCGCCGAAGAAACTACAGGAAATCAAACCCACCGATCGAGGTTGAAGAAAGAATTGTTGAACTGTGTGTACTGTTGGGCTGATGGTTGTGTTCTGGTGGACGAGTCACAGGGGGAAAAATAAGGAAAATAAGATTCCGTGAAGGAATGGATAGAGAAGAGGAGCAAGGACGAAGTGGAGAATGGGCTTGGTACTCGTGTGCCGAGGGGATGATGCGAGGACGAGGACTGGGACGAGAACAAGGATGCTACCCCGACGGCTGTCGCCAAAGAAGTGATAGGTCTGCGGCCTTGCGCGCGGTACCCAAACCAAAGACACCACCGGAGGATGCACATGCGCTGATATACCATCACCGGCTCGGCATCGCGATTGGTCAGCGCTGACGGTGGTAGTTTTCCTTCTACCCCCACCAGGCAGACTCGCATCTTGCAACCCCTCTCGAGTATCATGGCACATGCACACACACGCGCCAACAAAATAATTCGTCTGTTGAAATTTGAGTTAATAACAGTTGTCTCTTCCGATTCGGTCTCTCTCTCTCTCTCTCTCTCTCTCTCTCTCTCTCTCTCTCTCTCTCTCTCTCTTGCATTGCAAGTTTAGGGTTTCCTGTACGACCATTTTTCCCGGAGCCGCAATGATTTAAATTTCTTTGTTCTCGCTAATTTTGTCGATAGGAAATGTATGCTGATAGAGGTTTTAATGATTTTAATGATCTTTTTGGAACAAACGGCGCGGCGGTGTGACTGAGATGCGGCAAGTTTGTCAATTTCTCCCGTAATACAAGCAATGAAACTTGTAGGTAATCAGTTGACAGAATGTGTTGCGTAGAATGGTGCTTACTTTGATCGATATGTTTATTTAGCAAAAAGCTGTGCTTGTTAAACGTTAAAAATCGTTACGGTTTACTGTTAAAAATTGAACATTTCATATGCAACGACCTAATACATAAAACGACGACCCTGTACATAAAATTATGAAACGTTTCGGGTGTATTCGTCGAAGTAATACGTCACGGGGCAGGAGGCAAGATGGCGGGGGCAGATCGACAGGAAGTTTTCATAACAATTTCAGTAATTTTCCTGGGGGTCGAATTTAAATAAGCAGGCGCACAAAAGGTCCAGGGCGAAAATCGAGCCCTATCAGACGAGGGGCCGCAAAGGGATGGTAATGCGAGTCCGCGGGTGGGAGGGAGGTCGCTACGGGGCGGGGGTGGAAGAGTGTCACTCAGAAGCACGACGTGTAAGAGAATGGTCACCATCCCGGGGGGTGAATTGAGATGTACAGGCAATTTATGCAGCAGCACTTTCGTTCGGAAGTCAGGGAGCTGACCATGAATGCTCGCAAACCAGCACAGGGACGATAACACCTTGCTTCCTGTGCAGGAAACAACATGATCTTTCCTCTGTCGAGGATCTATCTCTCTGCTGTAATCTCTCAATTATCACAGAAATTGCACGATCCGAATACTAGCGATTACAGTATGTAATGTTGCGAATATGTTAAGGTAAACATTTGGAGAGACGCCACATTTGTTATATCTTCTGAACGGGGAAGGGGAATCGCTTCAGTTGTGCTTTATTTTCATGTTACTCGAGTGCCTATGAAGTCAAAATACTATCTGTTCGGATATCGCTGCACGCGCCGTTTGTATAACGCATCAAAGTTAAAACACTACGAAAAATTACATATACGTTTCTCGTGTACGTGTCTTATAGATTAATATTTAGATAATAATAATATTTGTATATTATATTTTAGAAAAGATACCGCTTATTCGGTTCTCCTATTGTCCGAATTCTTAATAAAACTATCATAAACTAGGCAGTGACATGGTTTTAAAATCTCTTTCAGAATAAATATTCTAATTGCTGTAAGAATAACGTATGGCGTTTTAGCGTTTTGTGGAACTTTACGGCACGCGGTGGGGCGACGTAAAATTCCTTCTCAAGTATCCATTCCATAAATTCGCTTCTTTCATTCATTAAGTGGTTTAGACGAAAGCCAGCGAGAGATGTCATGGCACAGGGGGTGATTCACCCTTCCAGGACAAAAATGAATTAGTTTCAGAGGAGAGAGAAGATTGAAGCGTGAAGCAGTGTAATATTCTCTATGAATGTAGTAAAGACTGCTTTAACTCCTTCTCGGAAGGAAATATTGAATCGTCATCGGGATCTCAGAGCTTCTGATACTCTTACATCTTAGAATGTTATTCAGAAGTGCGAAATATGATTTATAATATCGAGCTGTCACTATAATGCTCATAACCATTCCCTTTAACACTCGCCATTGCTCAGAGAGTAGGATCACCGAAATATTTTTAAAGGAGCCACGAGGTGGTCGCGCACAATTGCAAAACACGACAGGGGTGGATATGTTTTATTCTGTTATAGAGAGAAGCATGGGGATAAGAGGAAGGGAATAAGACCTCACCACGCTGGTTGCCTTTAGGGACAAGGCTAAGAACCCCCCCCCCCCCCCGCTGCGCGTGTCCCTTTTTCTCTTGGTTTTTGTCCACCTCTTCCGTCTCTCTTATTTTCTTGATTTGACTGTCCCTTTTGCAACCACCAAGCCTTATCGTGGTGGCGTCAATCATTCTCTCCGTATACGGTCAAACTTATCGTTCGATTAATCGCACCGACAATACGCCTGTCGATCCAAGTTACCGCCCACCCCAAATCCATATGGTCGACTCTCGATGCAAAATTTTGTTCCCCCGAACCCGACTCTTGTTTAACGCACTCTGACCGCCTGCAGGAGCACTGGATGATACTTTCGTGTCCCAATGTGCACGTCGATGGATCACCCAATCCAATTCTGTCGCACTCGAACTTCGCTATACTCGAGCTGTAGAACCGAGTTCTTTCCAGTTTCAGGAAAATATCAAAATTTCGTTCCCCCCAAAGGTGGCAATAAAAATTTGAAAGTTTCGGTAGAGATCACCTTTACGACAGTTAAGGAGGTAATACCATGCATACAGTTAGCATGGTTTTTGCTTATGTATTTTATGTTTTATCGTAATTGTCATATTTACAAATTATTAGATGGTTATTATAATAATTATTACTAATTATTTAATTATAGTTAATTAACCGTGAGACATTCAACAATGAGATACTTTTTAACATCGTCAACTGATTTAAAATGTGCGTGTTTGCTAAATGATACTTTTTCTTGGAATGTAATGAAACATACACAATATGGGTGTACTATTGGGAACTGAGTAGGCAGCATCTTGCTTTGTCCCCTTATCTTTCTACAATTTGTCAACACGATCGATACTATCACTTGAACTGTTCTGGTTTAATATCAATATATTAGACATTTCCGGGACTTCCAATGAATACGTTTGTATATCTATAATAATCACAGAAGCTTGTCAAATGATCAAGTTCCGCAATAATGAACAATTAAAAATTAATTCACAAGACATTTGAGTTTTTCTCTGCATTATATTCCGCTGTTTCATAAAGCACTGCAAAATCTGAATCTTATTAATTCAAAATAAAAATATAAATCACTGAAATATACTAACATATAATGTATAATATAAATATATAATAAAAATGAAAAAAGTTTTATTATATATTTAGAAACAGAGTAATTATATAAATTGTTTTTATATCAATTAAAAATTACTTTACAAATTATTAAAATCTGATTCAAGTTACATAGTTAGAATACCCATTTTTAAAATAAAATATAAAAACAGCAATGGCTGCATACCAATAAAGATAAATCAAACTTTGAAATATGAAATTCTACCAAAAAATGAACAATTTGGATTGCGACAAGAGCGAGAGAAAAGAAAGTAACCTAACTCGGACCAAGGCAAGATCTCGGAATAACGTATACTTGAAGGTAACGACATAGTGAGGTAGTAAACACCCGAAGGAGCCATAAAAGGAGGTTTAGGTCCAGCGTTCAACAAAGAGTATCACGACATTAGGAAAGCGACACTCTCTGCAGTGCGGAATAGCCTTTTTCTAAATTAGTTTCCACTTAGATCTATTCTGCAAATGTTGCAAATGTTACAGGAAGTCCTGGATCTGAAAATTGCACAACAGTAAGACCCCAATTAATTGTTTATACTGTATAGGCTCGTATATAAAACACATAACTGTTTAATTAATTTTTTTATAAAATCATCCATGAAAGTTGGAAATTGCTTAAAGATCCGCACTCATGCCTCTATTCTCCTGAACGATACCTTAACGATATTATCGATAACAGTATCAGTAGTCACACCTCTATCCCAGAGTAATTATAAAATATTTTAAAAGAATTTTACTTTGCATAAGGACCGACGCAAGCATAATCATGCGAGACCCGTGCGCAACCATCCTGCAAAAGCACCTGTAAACGGCTCGGACCCGCAAAAGGATCTCCTGCTTATTGTCCCAGCGGGTTTACTAGCTCGCTATATCGTTAACTCCAAGTATAAACTCGCCATCCCAACTTCCTCCTCTTCTTGTCAGCAAAATCGAAACCGCTGTATGGGTCAGACACGGCCTGGTTGTATTTGTTTCTTGGTAGGTATATGTAGACACCGCTCTGTACAACAACTCGCATCATCGGCGCCGAAATGTCTGGACGATCACCATTAGCTGGTTGTTTGACGTCACGAAGATTCTCGAATTCTGGCTTGTGGCTCCGTAAATCATGATCAATTAGCACCGGAACTACCGAACAGGTCAAAATGACCCAGTTCGATGACTTCCTGTTTTACGATTAATAAAAACGCGCTAGGCGTACCACGATAAAAAACAATTGAAATTTCAGTGACAGTATTTCTGCTACTGAGCCGTGTTACATAGATACGTTTATACTGTTACTCGTATATGTACATATATCGAAAATTAGGCGATCACTCGAAATTTTTACTTGAACTTCCCACGATTATTCCTTATTTTAACCAAATATTTATTTGGTCGAGTAGGACACAATGTGTTAGACATATTATTTAAACTTCTGTTTTAAAGTTAATGGATAAAACAACAGTATAAATAGTTCAATTTATCTTGAGATATGATATATGTTATCAATTTTCTCCTTTTTTAAGAAATTACGGATTACAAAAAGTTCTAATCATTGAAACCGTAAAATAAATCGTAGTGCAAGGGATTAATGTGCTCTCAACACTATCTATACATTACTTTTATTGCCAATGTAAGCGATCCTTGAAACGATCGCCGCAGTTGGACGACGCGACGGAGCAAGTGTAGTGTTTGTTTACATTTCGGAGATACGATGTTCAAGACTGGAGGGAACTAGCCGAAGGTGCCAAACATTCGCGAACGAATCGGAGCGAGCAATCGAATAAGTACCGTTGCCAAAGCAAGACTTCTACATAAACCACTGCCTTTATTTCCACACCTCGTGTCGACTATACCAATTATGTATCTCAAACTTCTCCGACACCCGCGTTGCACGTCCGCGAACCTAGAAGAAAACGAACACCGAGCGCAAGTGTCCACTTCGGCTCTCCTAAAAAACGGGCAACGAGCGTTCGGGCTGTTCCTACAATATGTATACAAATTTTCGAAAAAAAATATCCCAAATGAAGCATAACAACGAAGTTGACTATAGACGATTGGGGTTGTTGGAAACACACGTTCGCAAGGAAGAAACTGCATTTGAGCTGCAGCTCTCGACAGATGTGTCGATCGCTTCACCGACAACACGGAAAAGGAAAGATAATTCACGGAGATACGGTTCAATCAGTCAATAGAGATCTTCGACTTTTGTTGTCGTTTGCGTCGGGTCATTTAAAGAAGATTCGGCTGATTTATGGAAAGCACCATGTGCTTGATTGAACAATACATACTACCCGGTTGAGTCACTTCTTGCATTGATCAATGCCCCGACAATGTTATTTAAAAGAAACAGAACTTTACCAATTTATGCAATTGTTCACACAAAAAGGTTGAACATAAATCTTCGTATCAATATTAATTATTTATTTGTTCAATTCATAGATTAACCCCTTGCGCTATAATATCGAGTCGGACTCGTGATGAAGAATTATAGCAGAATTTACTAAATACGTATCTTATGAATATCCTTTAAACCAAAATGATATTGTATTTTGTTGCTGTCAATATACAATATATCCTTTGGAGAACATATACATATACGTATACAATGGATATAAATTTTTCCCTTATTATAGGCAATTGTGAACGACAAAAAAGTGTTAGCCACTGTAGCCGTAAAATAAATCGTAGTGCAGGTGGCTAACAAGATATTAATGAAATTTCTAAAGTAACCCTCGTATCATGCGATCAGAAGACAACATTAATGACATCTTCACCCTATATTATTACCGTAAGGACTTTTCTAGTTGATAAATTGACCTTGTTCTTCATTCTATGTCTTAGGAAATACTCCATGAAAGTTAATAAATAATTTTGTATACGCGTAAAAATCATTTTACTCCATTGACTGGGGCCCAATTGGTTAAGACATTCTCTCACAATAACACGCAGCGTTAAGAATTGCTAAACACTTGAAGCAAATTCTTAGGAGAACGAATCCCAAAATGTGGGAGACTTTGGAGCCTGAAAAACATCTGAACAATCCGAGTTCCCACGCTGTCTGACGACTCACAATTCGAAAATTCGCAGCATCGGACTCTAACCGAATACAATTAACGGCGCGGTGGCAGTCGCAGACTATAAAGCAGGGGGATGCGCGAAGGTGTATCGGGACCCACCCCAGTGTCATCACGAGATGCCTATTCAAATTTTACGGGCCATATTTGTCGCAATTAAGTATCGCGTTTTCGAGCTTATGGGCCAGAAGTATTCCATATTGAGTGAGGGACGCGCGTTCGGCCGGGTGACTCTCGCGGAGTAAAGATAAATTCGTGGACACACTCTCTCTCCTTCTCCCTCTCTCTCTCTCTCGGTCGCGGGTCCCCTGAATCCTCGGATCCGGAGGGGTAAGTTTATGACACGAACGGGGGTAACAGACGCTCGTCTGACTCACAGGCGAGAAGGTGGGACAACTGGGTGAAACGAGCGATAGACGAGCTGCAGTTTTACGAGGTCCCCGGCGAAAGAGACCGAGGCACCGAATACAATTTGCAAATCGGAAGTGGCTACTCGAACGACTCGTACTTACAGTATCGTCGTATCTCTCTCTTACGTCCGCTCGGCTCTTCGTTTCTATCTTTGTGGTCGTGTGCGCGTGCGTGTCCCGGTTATGGCGGCTCGTTCGTTCTCAATTTGTTCCTCAGGTCCTTCTGAAAACTAACCAACGTAACCGAATTAGACGCCTTCCACGGTGTTTCTTGCAACGAAAGGTAATCGCGAGACTGCAGATTTTATGCATTTATGACAAGAATAAGTAGCTGAAATATGAAACAGCAAAAGCTTTCAAAGATTCTAAAGATACATACTGTTATATTATTTCCAACCTATTAAAATGCTTAAGACTGAAGATACATTTTTATTTAATCCCTAGTTGTCGTAATTCAGGTAGACCATTTTTATTTTGTTAGGGCCAAAAAGATGGGGCACCTTATTAATTTGTTAAATTTTATTCAGCAGATAACATAAATGAAATATACAAACAAAGAAATAAATTTGTTGAGTAATTCCTCATGGATGCATCTTTGCAATTGCAATAATCGCAAATTAAAAATATTATAACCGGTACATCTAGAGTTAAAAGTGTATAATGACGTTGAATATAAGGTTTGAATGTTGAAAATTTTAGTTTAGCTACTTCGTACGCACAGTTGTCGTTCGTGAAATTTTTATAATACGTATTCACGCGAAATTCAATGGAATTCCTTGCATGCCAATGTAAATGCCCGACTCATGAGTTCCATGGAACAGCAGTACTTGTAGTATGAGACATCAGAGCCCATGAAACATGCTCGTAAGAGAATTCGCACTGCATTCAGACAGCTAACGTTCGAGCAAGGCGGGAGACCATAGAGGCAAGTACTGCTAGCCCATTGCCTGGATTGGCTCAAAATGGAGCTCCAGAATTTCTGATTCAGCTGAAAATACGAGTGCAAACTTTAAAGCTCAGTTTGCACTATACAGCACGGACCGGCACGTATCGTATAGTGTAAATTGACCTTAACACGTTAATTGCCATGTCAGATTTAGAAATTTGTTTTTCTTCCGATGTATTGCGACAAACTGAACTTTATTAGGATTTGTAAAATGCAAAAAGATTAGAGTAGCATTCCCTGTGATTGATTCGAACTTTTTGTTCTATTAATTAAATTACTTTGATTTTGTTGGATTGTTTCATTTGTTAAATGCGTTTTTCTCTTAGGTAGGTTTTGTTTGCCTTTAAATATTTTTTTATTTGCCTATGTTTCAAACACGGTGGCCTTGAATGGGAGCACTGGGACATTGTTTAATCAATTTACTTGAGACTATGCAAGAACTCATCGCTGTTGAGACTGCTATGATAACGGATATTTCTATAAAAATAACTATATAAAACATCAGTCCTAAGTATGCCATCGTTGGACTTAGGATCTCGATTTTATGATATGTGCAGCATTCTCGAAAATATAAAAAGACGTGAATATTAACTGAAATTAATACACATTAATTTCAATTTTATCGTAAGAAGTCCTTTAGTTACTGGAAAAAATTGTCCCCTATTCTGCGTTTTCTCGTGCCACTTACGAAAATTAAAGTTTGCACGAAGACTCGCAGTGATCTCACATATAATGGATTTATCGCAAGGTTCCTTACGTTTCAAATACAATGTTGTTGGGTGATGTGAACACCAAATTATTCCTAACCCAGAACACTGGCAACGAAAAGTCACGAGTAGAAAAATAGGAACTTGATACCGAGCATGCATTGATATGAACGGAATTTTCGGAGGTTGTGCATCACTACACCCTGAAACGCGACAGGGAGAAGAATGAAAGTAGCAAAGAAATATCAAGCACAAGAGTTTGCGGATCGGCTGAAACGTCAGGGGGCCAGAAAATTCCATCTTTGCCGGTGGGGGTGGACAACGGCGAGACGGCGCCACCGAGATTTTCGCGAATATCTCAAGGTCCGAGCAAATAGATGCCAAAAACAACGAGAGAACAATTCACACGTGTATAGAAACCTAGAATATTAACGAATTTGCGAATGATTAGTAGTTAGATAGCGGATTTTATACATGTATGAGAAAAATCAGTAAGGGTAATTTAAAACAGCAGAAAGACTAAGAAGAATTTAAAAATACTGTTATATTATTTTCAACGTACTAGACGTATTAAGAAAGAAAATTAATTTTTATCTCACTTCAGTTTGTTACAGTTCAGCTAGAAAATCTTTATTTTGCAAAAAGATGAATAAGATCTACAAATAGGTTAATTTGGTGTGTAAAAAGGTGAATATGATCTAAAAAAGGATTAATTTCGAATGCAAAACCTGCATTATTGCCCGTTTTTCGCGTGCAGGTAAGATCTGTGAACGTCCAGAACTCTTTTTTTTTCATAATTTCCGGATCTTTCAATAAGTCCATTACAACATTGCGACATCTGTTTGTGACTTTTGATATTTGTTACCCTGAATATTGTACATATTTTACTTTCCATTTGGTATATGTATTTTTCACGAGCACTTATTGTTAGTTACTTTTCACGGCCCATTTTTATTAACCTATTGTCGTTTCTAAAAAATGTAAATCACATAACGTTGTTACACATCGTATTAACTACGTTTTGTTATTCGGTAGCTCGTGTACAACTGAGAAACGTAGACTTTGTGCTTGTGATCATTATGTCCGATTTGATTATTATACAAATTTATATTTCCATTAGTAACATTTTTGTCGAAGTGAATATTCTGGTCAACATACTATCCATACAGGCATGCCAAAAACTAGTATGGAAAATGTATTTTCACCAGCATTGAGTACAAAACTTAGGAAAAGAAACACAAGCTGTCTTCTTGTCACACAGTATAGATACGACTGCGAACGGATAATTAAAACAATATAAATGCAGAACATGCGAAAATGATTAGACACGTTATAAATGCAACAAACGAAGATAACGCTATCGAAGCAGTGGACAGATAGCCGAGCGTAAAATCCATAACCGAGACGAAAGATAGAGGGTACAGGTCACGCGAGTGCGAGTGAATTAAAGAGAGAAGAAGCGGGATAAAAGGTCGACAAAGAGAAGGGAAGAATAAATAAAAACCTGTGGGACGAAACAGGGAGAGAGGAAAACGGAGAAGAGTTTAAGAAAAGAGAGGCGAGCAAGAGAAAGAAAGAGAGAGAGAGAGAGAGAGAGAGAGAGAGAGAGAGAGAGAGAGAGAGAGAGAGAGAGAGAGAGAGAGAGAGAGAGTAAACAACGGTTCCAAACGTTGAAAGAGAGGAGACGAGACGACGAGGAGGAAAGGGTGGGGTGAGAGGGAGACAAAGTAGAGAGAGGGAGAGAGGGGTTCAAGAGAGCCAAAGGAGGTGGGCGCTGGCGGCGTTATGACGGGCGCCGGGGGTGGCGCCGCGACGCTCTGGCGCCTCCAACGCCGAGACGCTCCAGTGATGTTGGCTCCATGCACCTACACATCTCCACCTGTGCGTCGCCTCCCCTCTACCACGATATTCACGTACACTTAACTACGTGGTCGCAATGAGAGTTTGAGATTCTAGTTCCCACATGTACGCGTGCATTCTGCCTCTGCGCCCTCTAACCACCACCCACACACTCTTCCTCACACCCCCTTTCTCTCTCCATCTCTCTCTCTCTCTCTCTCTCTCTCTCTCTCTCTCTCTTTCTCTTTGGTTTCCAGGTTCCAGCATTCACGCACAGAGGCTGGTTGTGGGATTAAAAGAACATCGGAACAGAACCGAAACCCATTCTTGATTATACACCGGACAGGTCGGACCGTCGCCGATATTCGGTGAACAACAAAAGTGTGTTCCAACAGCAGGCTTTCATATCTACATATACTCATTCTTGGTCGAAAGTGTTAGTTGTGTAACCAGGGGTTGAAATGGTTTTAGAAGCGATTGTTTAGAACGGGATAGAAAGTGTTGGGGAATTTTTTCAAAGTCGAACTTGCGACGAAGATTTCGCGACATCCAGTCTTCACAAGCATCCTCAACAAACACCCTTTACTCTTCTACTAAATACAGCTAACTCTTTTGTTATACGATTTTGAAATAATAAGTAAATCGTCAAGCTGGTTAGTCAGGACAAGCCAGGAACGTCAGAAACATGTGATCAGAAAATTGTTTAAAAAAGACTATATGTGTACCTTCCCTCCTTCATGATCGCACACCAGCTTTCCTATAGGCCTATTAAAAGATCAGCCATTTTGTCATTGATGAATATATTCAAATAAAAAAATTATGAGATCATCTTTAAAATAAGCTTTGTTGAAAATGAAGACATTTTTTAAATACAATCTTACGGTTTTCGAGAAAAAATTCATTAAAAAAGCTTTTGTCGGCCTCCTGGTTAGGAATAATTTGTACTAAATCTTATTTTCGCTACGATGTAGGCCACTTTTTTAAGGTACCTGTAACAGCCTGAAAAGACTGAAGAAGACAGCCTGAAAAGCTGCTCAGCTCTGTGTACGTGTAATTTCCAAAAGCGCCGCGAGAAGAGAACGTAATAAAACAACCCCTTGGGTCGTAAGGTAAAACGCAAGAGACAATTGTATAATAAAACGGAGCCTAGATCACCGTGCTTATAACGCATAATCTCGTAATGGGCTTGTTGCACACGTAGCGACGTTATGGAAGAATCATAACGGCAGTAAATCCGATCAATCAACACGCCCCATTCCATCAAGCCCGTGTCACCTCCCCCCACCCCCCACCGGTTACCGCCGAATGTCTTGCGCGTTTCCGCGAAATTTTGCGATTAATGGTCGGCTTCGACGGATCAATAGACGATTTCGACTAAACATCGTCGCCCCGCTGTTGATTCTGGCTTTCATCAGCCGCGGAAGTGGCTGTCATCGTGTAAATACGATTCAGTCTGATCTTCGATTTTTTTGAAACCTCCAAAGTACCCCATCTTCATAAATAACGCCAAATCATGTGTCGAGTAACCATTAAGAATTTCTTGCATTTAAGATGTTTTTTTGCTAAACACAAAAATGTAACATTGCCTCGAAATATGAGCCGTTCGCAGGTCAAATCAATTAAGCCCTTGCACTAAAATTTATTTTACGATTTCAATGTTTAGAACTTCCTTGACGTTTATAATTTTCTAGAAAGAAAACAAAATTTGTATCTATCGTATTCTCGCGTATTCTCCAATCGCTAAATATTGACTACAATAAAATAGAATTTTATTTCAATTTAAAGGGAATTAACAAAATATATATTTAACAGATTCTGTTCTAAGTAGTGATGGGACCGATACCGTATTGATATTATGGGTACCATTCTATAAGTTTCGACCTGGTACCGATATATATCAAAGATTAGGATATATACACACAACCAGCTATAATACTATGACCTTCGCGTGAAATTGAGTATAAAGAATTCATAAACACTAGGCAATTGATGGAAATAGTGAAAAAACCCTGATAGAAAGATTAATGAATGAAATTTTATTTTAACAAGTACTCAAGATGATGTCCAGTAACTTCAATACCTTGTTCTAGACGATTAATGAACCTAATACGTTCTTTCATATTTTCCGGCGTTGCACATATAATTGCAGCCCTGAGAAAAAAAAATCTAAGGTGTGAGATCTGGTGAACGTGCAGGCCACCGAATACATATCTTCACCACGACCAATCCAGTGTTGCGGTAATATTTTCGGTCTAATACTTGATGAACTATTAACGCATTGTGAGCCGGGCATCCGTCACGTTGACACTGCATTTGATATCTTTGAGGTAAAGAAATTTCTTGCAACAATTCAAGCAACTCATTAGTTAAAAAATTTACTATTTGTTACCTACTCACTTTTGTGGTAAATACATAAAATTCACAGTCCAACGATGAGACAATACTAATTCAATGAGAAAACATTTTGGGTTCTAACTATTTCTTTATGAGACTTGCACCAACAGCTTTGCGACATTTTTCTGATCAAAATCAGACCCAACATGTAATTCGGAGTATATTTGCGTTTTTAATCGACGATTCGGTATAACCTCGATTATCCGAACCGATGATATTTGTGTGACACGTAAACAGTTCTACCTAACGCGACCCATATAAAGATTTATTGTGCAAATCAATAACGAGTTAATCTAACCTAGTAGTAGGGATCCGAACGCTCACGTTCCATTGATCAGTACGGATAATGGAGGTTCCACTGTGTCCTGGATTAAACAAGTTAATTTGATCGAAACTGTGTCGTGTTTGGACTCATTTCAATCACGGAAATGTTACGAACATGTTACTACACGTTTCATGAAAAATAATTAAAAACAATAAAGTTTCGTCACTGGGTTAGTTCACAGATACGAAGTTTCGAATGTGTAAGTACCCCATACAAAAATGTATAAACAGAAAAATTATATTGAAGATAATCGAACGTAATTACCTGTGTTGCGCCCTAATAGAATATTTTCCACTGACACCGGATACCACACGCGAAAGCACCGTTTTTCGCCTAATTTTAGTGGAAAGGTTCGGTGACGGGGCCAAGTTTGACCGATTCGAGTAAAAGGGGATTGTGCTTTTACGTAGGACCGAAACATAAGCCGATAAGTTCTGCTCTGATCTCGACGCGGTAAAATCTTCTAATAAGTTGAGCAAACACCGAATCATTGTTATTTTTATGCGAACCGTTCATTGAATCGATGACACGGGATGGAAGTGCCCCGAGCTGAATGTACGGATAGTCCATTAGATGCCTTGTAACCTAGAACTACGTAAACAAGGGTGATCTTGGATTAAATGCGACGGACGGACTGACCGTAAGGGGACGAACAATTATCGAAGAAAATTGAGACAAGCCGCGCAACGAAAGGACAGGTGTGTAATAATCAAAATAAATTAATGGTTCCATGGAAAATTATAACTGACGCAGAGATCTGTCACTTTGTGCTCGACTATTATATATTTCTTCCTCCCCCCCCTCCCCTCCATCCCCCGCGACAATAATTAAACGTCAAATCATACACTTGCTACACCGTTTATATTCGCTTTAATATTTAATAAATTTAATTAAGTAGGTACGAACGTTCGATGCATATTTGTTCTTATCAGAATTTAATTATAAAATATGTGCAACGCATGTATTGTAATAAATAGATGTTTTGAACTACAATGTCATTTGCGTACATGACCGTTCAATTTTCTTGTATTTATTGACGGTAATAAGTTAATGATATTAATGTTATTGTAATTAAATAAATTCTAATCATCATTAGCACTAAAGGATAAGAAGAATTTTAGAGTTTTGAAATAAAATATTTCGTACGTGTATAAATGTGTTATTAGTCTGCAGATCTTTATGCATTTATGGCATCTTCAAATCCGTAAGCTATAAGACGCAATGTGTACAGCAGGGAGATTAATTGCATTTTTCTTTTATTTTTATCAGAAGACACTTTCCTGATAACGAAATATATTTTTCCTCCGTCAGAGTTTTTGAAATGGCTTGCGAAAATGGGAATTCGCATAAAGATCCGCAGTCTGGTCATTATAAACACTATTCGTACATAACATATTTATATGTACGTTAATACCTCAACTTAATTAAAAATGGCAACTATATTGTATTTACTTTCTAGGATAATAATATTATGATAACAACTCGAGTAGCTAATAATAATACTTAAAAATTTTGCTATGGGTATGTCCAAGTACTATCGACCTTTTAAGGATTAATCAATAAATTAATATTCGCCTAACTATTTGATTTGGTTATTTTATAATTGGAAAGTATAGCTTTAATATCTCGGTATCTTGCTATAGAGGCGTTTGGATTTACTTTTAAATAACTAAAAAATTAAGTAATCTTTTCTTTATGTTCCATTTAGGCATTTTGACTGCTACAATAGACCGAATGGTATTAAAACTATCACATAAAAATTTTGCAAATGGAACATCGTGTACATCGTGAACGTAGGAATATTTTTATATTTAAATTATGCGATTCGCATTAAGATCCTCGGCTATTGGGTCTGTCATTTAAAAATGAATTCCAGTGTACTTGCCAGGATAGGTCGTAATTTCCGTAACGTTTAGAATAAGAAATGCGAAAAATCGGCAGCAGATGTGGCTTTACCTGACAACAACGAGTTTATGAGGCAGAAGTAAAACGAAAGTAAATCGACAGGGGGCCGCAGCGAACTCGTCATTCATTTCCATTTATTTCCATATTGTACAACCAGAAAATGCTTGATATACCTTCCATAAAAAAAAAAAGAAAGGAAAATAGTAACTGCAACCTAATCAGTACAACTGCAGCTACTTCAACTCTGTATCAAAATATACAAAATAAAATTTCTTATGTCAAATCTAAAATTCAATGCACGTTCTTATACATATTATGTATATTATAAACTACGAAATTCGAAGAATCCCTTTATGTTATCACATTTTTTAATGATTTCTAGTGCGACCTCCAGATTCCGTTTTAATAACTATTAACGACCTGTGATTAGTATTAACTATTCGCCACTGTGGCGATATGTGTAATATAATTGGCTACAAGTGTTCATTTGAATTCAAAAAATCTCGTCAATCATTCTAAGAATTCTGTAACGAAGTCGTTTGTCTGCGATTCGAGAGGATCGAATCGCAAAAAGCAGACAATTCCGGCGAGACGAGAGGCAAATGACCCTGAAATTACATGATTATTCAATATGACCGCGACCCTACCAACTTCCGACGCAATGATCCTTGATATCTACCGATGATCAAAATTGAAGGATCGTTGCATCTTTGATAAAAGTTGCCGATACAATTAAGAGATCAGAATATTAGAATGTATGATAAATAAACTGAAAATTTGTATGCAAAACTAAAATGATTTGCATCTATTGTAAGAAACAGAAGCCACTTAGGAGTGTCTCTCTTTCTTTAATAATAGGTACATATTAAATAATAGGTACATATGTCAATACACTTCCCACTTGTTTGAAGTTTTCTATTGTTTCAAGTTGCAGCAGCTACCCATGTTTGTCATCTATTTATCATCTAATGATAAACTTAACCGAATACGAATATAAAATTAAAAGTAAATTGTGACATTGTAGGCGTCATATATTTGTGACAGTAGTATTTAGCAAACGTGTTCGATTGTTTCGTTAAATGATAGATTCATATATGGTCAAATTTGAAATCAGAATGACGAGACGCATGGAGTTATAGATTTTCATTTTATATTGTAACTAGGTTGTCGTGTGGTTTGCGTGTTGTCGTATTAATTATACTTTGAATTTTAAAAATATTTAAGAGAGCAATTCGTTAATAATGTTTCACTCATAGCAAACAAAGACTTACAGTTAGGATTCGCAAACAGGGTTTTTCATGACATGTGGATACAAGGGGCTTGGGGGACCTCCGTTCCCCTTCCCTTGTCCTGCCTCCGCCAGTTTCCTAATCCTGTGACAATTTATAGCAGACTCGGACCATATTGATGCAATTCCTTTCATTTTTTCTTCGCAATTTCGACCAATGGTAATACATCGCAAAAAGTTTTCTAACTGCACAACCATAGAATCAACTTTTCACCCTATATTAAATTCCTAAAAATGATCTTTCTTTATGTGACTTAATGGAAGCGTAAGTACCGTTAACGCTATGATTCCTGTGGAATCTAATATTTATTCAACATTCGAGACGGAAGTTGTGTCCGCTCGATCTTCTACACTCTACACTCTACACTCTCAGAAGCGGCCTCTCAACGCAACGGAGAACAATAAATCTTGTTATATAATAAAAATAGATCGTGCATCGAGTCACGTTGCCGTCCAGCTGGAAAATCGCAAGAATTTTTCGAAGCCTAACTAACGCGGACGAATCGACCGGTCACCAAGGCACGTATGTATAGAGTTTTCCCAAAAATCACTTTAAACGTCATCCGGCCGGCCTTACCATCCTTTTCGTCATCGAACAATGCGACTATGATAATTAATCACAGCGCTAGTCGACGGAAAATCAATCGACGCCGCGGCGGGACGATTAATTATTCGCAATTAATGAAATTTACTTGGAGAATCCGGTGGCGGTTCTCGCGGAATCGATTACGAAATCGGATAAAAGTATAGAACAGTTACCTACTCTCTGATTACGATTATTTTTTGATACTTTGAAGGAATTGATATTTCAAACAAGTTTCTCTTTCGCACAGTAGCGACGGCCTCGCTCAGTTTCCGATACTCTCCGATTCCGGTTCGACCAATGACAACGCCACGCTCAGCGGGACCTGTCGTCGAGCCGGAATCCATCTGGTGTAACCGCGCTCTGATTGGTCCGTGTTTTTCGTCAATGACTCCTTCACGAAGCCGCGGAGAACATTTTCGTCAAAGAAAAAGTAATTTCAAATGACCAAATTAAAGGAATTACACTTTTCAACCGCATAACTTATATGAATCTACGAAACAAAACACATTTCTTAAATTATCGTTATAAGAACAAATAAAACAGTGAAAAGTAACTGTTATTATCAGATTAAACACAATTTTTCCAAAGTCTTGGTTACATACTATCATCTAGAGAAACCGAAGTTGTTCGATCCATTTGTAAACAACGGTTATTTTGGTTGAAAGCGAGTGCCATCAACTATGAAACTGACTGTAGGTACTAAGACTGCGATACTATTTTCAAACGTTCGGCAAGCGTATTATACACACGCAGAACATACGCACGATGCTATTTATATACTTCGAACCGGAACCGTATTTTCCAGGCTCGGACAAGTCCCGATCACTTCGCGAAAACAGCGCCGAGGGTGTCGGAAGGGTTACACGAGGTCACTCGCGTCGAAAGTACGTAATCTTTTGAGAAGGATATCGGGTGAAGCAACAATTCTGATCACTAGACTGTGGATTTTATGCACTTATGGTAAAAATGTGTAGGTGCGATTCAAAACATATCGATATTAAAAGAATTTAAGAAGATCAATGTCAATTAGTCTCAGTCTATATAAAAAACTATTAAAAGAGGAAAGAAGTTCTGTCTGGCTCCCGCTGATTGTAAATTGGTGCAAACAATTTTTATTTTGCATAAAAATCCGCAGTCTGCTTGTGATATACGCTATAGGAATTTATGCAACTTCACAAATTTACAAGTATTTTTCAACGTATTGAATGCAATTCTCATTTCCTCATTAATGTTTAAAGTGTGCAAAGAATCGGATTAAGAATATCGACTCTGATCAAAAACCTGAAAATACAATTCTGAAAATTTCAATTCTCTGAAGCACGCTTCGTTCGAGAGTAAACTTTGTTTACACAAGATGAATCGTTGTTTAACACGAATTCCCCACGCTATCGAACTATAAAAAACTCAGAGCAAATGTAATGCGTCGAAAGAAAAGGATGACGCAATGTTTAATTTTACATTTCCCCGTAAAACAGATATTTAATTAGCGGCGCGTCTACATTTTCACGGTGACTATCGTTAGACGCTTTAATGATTTGTTAAAATAGCACACAATACGTCAGGGTTGGTACAAGCTACTCAAGACTACTGCACAGCCTCGAGTTAGACCGTACTATACAGAGTTTATAAACACTACTGGCCCACGGTCGCCGGTCGTGTTCAACAAAGTTCGTTCCGAAACGGGGTTTTCAAAATCTCGGGAATCTCGACCGAATCTGATCGTTTCCGGACCCGAGTGTTGCGTAACAGATCCCGCAGACCCTTGATCAACATTTTTGCAGATCCAGATCGAAGTTTTGTTACTCGCTCCAAACATTCATTGAATATGAAATATTCCACGCGGGATTGATAATACAGTGTGACGAAGCTCAGATAAGATACAACTTTGTGTACATACAGTCTTCATAGGTTCGCTAGATCCTAAAAGAAATACTATAAAAAAGATGAAGCTGAATGAGTGGTCCTGTTTCATTCTAAACTTCCTGTTTCTATAAGCAACAAATATATAAAAATTTGCAGCTTAATGAATGCCCACAGGATACAATATAAGCGACGAGTTTGATTATCTTTACCTGTTCATAGATCAATGATCTTTGAAATCTCTTCGTGGCTGTTCAGTTCTGCTATAAATCAAATGAGTCCAAGATACAATTTAAATATGTGTCCGCTGAGGTTACCAGAGTTATCGGTACTGACTGCATGAATAACGATTAATTCATGCGAGTCTGAATGATAGCTTTTATACATCGGCAATGAATTCATCGTTCACCGTACAAATGTAAGTTTGCGCAGTTCAATTTAAAATAAACAAAACGTATGTACACACAAAACATGTAAAGGCCTATAAAAACTACATATATGTAATAAATAGATTTCCGTCAAAAGAATTCACAAGATAAAAATATAAACAGAAAATTTAAAAAACAATAAACTACACTCTAATTAATTAAAAACAAAAATTGAAAGGCAGCAAACGAAAAAAAAACTTTGTTTTATGATTACTTCCTCCCTGTTCCATCCGTTTCCGATTTTATCTACAAAAAAATAAGAATAAAAATAAACTGCAGAATAACTACAGATATATGTATAATAACCTTTGCATATTTTCTTTATTCCCCGTCTGATCTATTAGAAAATATAAATAGTAGAACTTTGTAGTAATTAAAAACTAACGATTGTCTGAATATTTGATTAAGGGTATCGGGTAGTATAGAATAAATAAAAAGAGTATTATTGTGTACTTATTTAGCACCGTATACATACTGTACCATACTATAGAAATAAATAAACATGTTAGCAGTTGTATATGTACATACATACTACGTACATATACATATGTATGTTGTCGACTGCAAATGCTCCCGCATCTGCCGTGCGAGTATTCAAAGTGAAAAACTCATCAGAATCCAACAGAAACGAGTTCTCAAGCCGAGCACAAGAGAAAAATCCCTATATTTCAGCTCTTTCGCAGGCAAAAGCAAAGTGAAACCGAAAATAAACACGAAAAATGCGGATAAGTCGAACGACAGAAATTAGAGGTTATAGAGCGTTCGTTGACGGACAGAGAACCAGGACAAAATATATTCTGGAAGTTGACTGTCGGCGGATTTACCGGATCGCAGAAACTTAATAAAGTTTCATGCGCGAAGGTAGCAGATGGGTTTCCCTATTTAACCTCTTACAGCCTGCCTATTGATTTTCTCGGGTCCTATTGTTTTGGCACGTCGCGCATTTAACAAAACGCAAGGGAAACGGAGTGGATAGGAGCGTACGCGGTCTCCTCGCTTGTATGTGCCACCGTGTCGAGAATTAATCGCCTTAATCAACGATGTACAAATGCGAAAAAACAACCGACAAAGTTTACGGCACAGGGAACACGGCGAAACCGGAGACCTGTCAATTGCTACGATGTTATGAATCATCTCTATTTCGGGAGCCACCCGTTGGGTGGTCCAGCCCCTCGATTTTGAGGTTAGCTCGGCCGTAATCCGTGCTGAATGTAGCACGTACAAGGGCAGTCAGGTTAGAGCGGACTATATTCAGGCAAAAGACATGCGAAATCATGGTTGAGGACGCATTTTATCGGTCAGAAGACCGTACAGGAACGATCGGAAAAGTCTAAACGAGGGCAGCACGTCCATCCGTGGCATATCAACGGGAAAATCAATAGGAACCGGCGGCATCGTCACCGACCGGTCGCCCCGTGTACTTATCAGATAGTCGAAAGACTTCACTCACCGTGAAAAATATCCATAGATAGAAAAACGACCGGTTACTCGTTGCACAAAATCAATTTGTCACTTCGGCCACAACCACACGTCCGACAACACTCTTGCGACTCCGCCGTTTCAGTTTCGAGCGTTCCTCTCGTTCAAGGTCAGTGGTGGAGCTAGCCGGGAAAAAAGTAAGGTGGCAATAGTGCCCCGTCCGTCGAGCATGAAACGATTACTACGATACTTTGCAAAAGTTAGCCAATACGCGAATTTACCGGTAAATTCTTAATTATAATTATTCTTTGCGTCCAGCTTTGTAGCGAATTTAGAGTTATTCAGACAGAAAAATTGAAATTAATTGACATATCTAACTGTTTTGAGCAGTGTAGTGTTCCTCATTTCTAATCTACCCTCCACTATTTGAATTGTTTCTATTCCTCTACTAATATTTTATACGAGCATAAATTTCAGATTCTTCATAGTATCAAAAATTTTAATCTTCTATTTAGAGTATCGTTTTTTTTTCTAATTTTGTTCGTATAACATACGGTACTAAGGAAATTATAAATATGCATTTACATTACAGTCATTTTTCAAAGTAAAATACATTTTTAAAGTCACAAACATTTTAATGAAGTGTAATAAAGATTCTATTTGAATGCCATTATAAGAAGATCCACGATAATAAAAATAAAAATAAAAGAAAATAATAATAACAATAATAATAATAATAATAATATATTATCATTGAAATCTACTTTGTGTAAAAGGGCTCATTTTTATGTAAAATTTATGGTCTGTTTATCGCAAATAAATCACCAAATAAGAACATATTTTGAATTCATTATCCTAAACTGATTCAACATCGACAATTATACATTTCATGTTCGTTACTATTTCGAACTGTTTTCAATATATTAGTAAATGAAACACGAATTTTTAATTTCCGGGGTATATCGTACAAATGGGTACAATAATTTAAATGGGTAAATTAATAATCTGAATATACGTGTTCATTTAGAATCATTTATATTTATATATCGTTATGTCTACAATCATTTTTAAGAATTAATAAAAAGATTTTCACATTTTATTTTGACATTCGAGTAAATTAGATGAAAAATATCGTTCCGTCGCCAATTCATTTTCCTCCCGAAAACATTCATTATCTGAATAATCGATAACAATTTCGCATGGCGCCCCGAGCACCCAATCCACTCCTGGCGTCATGCAAATAACTAATCCAAATAAACAGACTTTTCCCTAAAAATAAGGAGTTTCGAGGCCCCGGCGTGACGGAAAAAAGATACATAAATATTTGAAGTTCCCTAAAAACAGTCATCCGTTTCTGAAAAAACTCGACACCGCGAGGCACAGAAGATAACAATTGCAGCATTTTCGAACTCGTTAAACGGTCGTGTTCGAGGGAAACGGGAAAAAACTTGCGAAAGGTATGTAATTTTTGGATAACGTAGGAGCTGTTCTTCGAAAAAACATCGAAAAACAGCGAGCGCCGTGCACGGAATCGAGACCGCACCTAATTTGGTCATGCCAGTCTCCATTCAGAACTTGCGTGTTTCGTAGTATGTACGCAATCATGCAACGCGTTTTACGTTACGCGCTGCGAGCCTTGTATCGTCCCTATCCTGTCTGTGAAACGGCGCTTAAAAATTTCGTAAAACGGAAACGGAAGCTGTACGATGTTTGTTTCGGTTTCGTTTCCGATTCTTTTAAGATCTTTTTTTTTCGTTCTTTAGCGCTTGATGTTGTCCTCTACGATTGTTCAAGTGGACATTTTCGAAACATGCGGAAGACTGTTCTCAACAGGGGACTTACATGTAATTTAGTTGACTTTATGTAAATTACAATCTTTCTAGGTCACTTTCTAAAAATCAGAAAGAGGAAGAAATTCGTTTCGTATACTTTGTGACAAAGATAAAATGCAAATATTTCAGTTCATTCAGATATGTAGGTAGATATTCTAGTGTTTTAAAGATTTGTTGATATCATTAAAAATTTCTAGTGTACTTGTAAGTGACACTCGAGCGATAACAGTACTGGATTTAATTGTTTTTAATTTTTATAAATGCATAAAATCCACAGTTTGGTAATAAAGTTTAACTCTGGAGTTTCGGTCTCCTTATCTAAATTACTTTGATTTCGTCGAATTTTTCGACGTGTGGTTCGCAGTCAATCTGTTAGTGCAGATGCATCGCTACCTTCATCTTACAATCAGTAAGATGCAACATAAATATCACTTGACTTTCGCCGTTGCGAGGTGTATCTGTGTGTGTGTGTGTGTGTGTGTGTGTGTGTGTGTGTGTGTGTGTTCAATTTTTATTCTCACTGTAACTCGTTGAGTAACGCGATAATGTTCAACTGGCAGAGGAAGAGTTACAACGAACACTATGAGCGCATCGATGAGATCACATTTTTTGTTATAGGTTTAGTCAGATATTTGCGTCGTTGGAAAGGCGTCCGTTTTTGTGACAGTTAGTCTTCAGTCATTTTTAGATGACACGTAGGACTGTATCATTCTGTGTAACTTCAAAGTCACGTACCAATGATTCAAATTTATTATGTCTTATTTTATTCGTAAATCGGTAAACGGAACGTTTTTCTCAAGGTCATTCAAGGCTGTTCAAGGTCATCGATTTTTTTCAAATGTTATTCGCATGAAGATTATAATATTGCACGCCTTTTCGGATCAATTAACTTTTTGTGATTGATTAGTATAATATTAACGAAATTAAATGACAACTTCAGAAGGATCTTAAGATTAAGAAATTTTGTTTTTTTTTTGTTTTCTTTTTTCAATATTTTGTAAAAAAGAAAACATTTCATTTGTTTCTAAATAATTCGATCGAAATATAAAATGGATCATATAAATGATAACTGACCAACGAAATGAACAATAAGTTATTGTATACATATGTATATAGCCTTTACGTGGTACTTGAAACGTGACCTAGTTATAATACTGTAGATAGCAATATCTATATCAGTCTACGCAATGTCCATGCATCCATAAAAAACATCACGTTCTTTAACAATTGCATTCCAATTTGTTCGAAAATAAAATCAGTTACCTAAACTGTAAATAAACGACCACCTACCTCTTAAACAAAACCCACAATTAATTTCCATTCACTCGTAGTCAGTACCTATTCTTTGAACACGGTGCCACTTTCAGAGACCTATTGTTCACAACAAAATATTACACAAATCAGCCGTGCGACGAAGTAGATCCACACAATTATACATATAACCAGCGAATCTGGGCAAATGCTACGCACAGCAGTCGAATACAGAACGCTCTTCCGGCATTTATCTAGTCCCGAAGGAAGTGGTCATCAATTTCCTTGGCGGCGACAATTGTCGGCGATTCGTGTCTGAAACCAGTGCCAGTTTGCGAGCATGAACAGAACATCGAAGCGATGACGATTAAAACCGCGAGATTGTTTATTTAATTCGAAACCGCCTACAACCGCAAGCGCGAGACTCGCGCATTCCTCGCGTTCCACGCGCGTCGCGTCGCGTCGCGTCGCGTCGGAGGCAGAGAACGGAGAAGGAAGGCGTTGATCGCTCCTCCAGAACGTGGGTGCCTTTTCCACGTTGTCGTTGTCACTGAACACGGAATGCACCTGTACCATAGTGCATAATATGGGATACGTGGGCGATGCTCGATATACCGACCGAACGGGTGCGATAGGTGGGCACGACCCGCATTACAACAAGACGAGGACAACTCCCGCGCTCATGCTGCTCTTCGAACGAACGCAAGCTGAATTTTCAAACCTGCTCAGATTCCCTCTCATTTCCTCGCGCACTTGCAATCGACGATTTATTCATTCCCTGGAAACAGAAAATTTAAGGATTTAAAGGTGTGGGGCTTAGCCTCTTAATTATCCAAAAATATTATTTTTCTTGGACGTGTAGACGGAAAAAACCGTATAATTAAATGTAAGAAACCTGTTCGCGATCCAGTTAACGACACCCGTGAAGCAAATTGGGTAAGAAGCCAACAGCGCGTTGCCAGAAATTTTAACAGCTACATACATACCTATGCAGTTTTCTTCTGCCATCTCGGCTACATTACGGTTTTATTGCGACACGCGCGGACTCGAAACTTTGCTCATCCGTCTTGACAGGCATTTCCTCTACAATTATCTATTATGACAAAGTACGTTAATAGCACGAAAAATACTATGAATTATTCTAACGTTTTTACATACGAGTCATGTTTTGATATGAGAATTAATTCGGGCGGATTCTACATTTTTGTAACGAGGGCAAAGTACATTACGGAACGAAGATAAATCTCACGCTTCCAGCGTCAAATGGTAGAAAAGTCCCGGCTGGACAGTTGCCAGATCTGAGGTCGTAATTCGATTTTCATTCATCGTGACTTTTTTACCGTAAGGGGAGCATGCTTTCCCTCTTGCGTCGCGTCGGCTACGAGCTACCTTATCATACGTTTCCTACGGGAACTCCAAGATGGAGCAAGCACCGCTTATATTCCACTGATAACAGGATTGATTTCATTTCTGATAAAAAACGCAAGTATTTAGATATACGACTAAATTTCCCTAAAAATGTTAAACTAATTTCCTTAAAAAGAAACAGCACAACAAAATAAACTTGGACTCATTTTGAAGCTTGAACCCTCTATTTTCTTAATCCATCGTTCATTTTTTCCTAGAAAATTTTACACTATTAGGTCAACATGTATATTATTTTCAACTTATTAAAATGATTTCAGAAAGAAAGAAATTTTTATGCGGCTCTCGCTTCTTATAATCGATACAGAAAAGTTTGATTTTGCATAAAGATCCGCAGTCTACTCATTACCCTTAACTAATCAAAAGGTTTACAAATATATTGGCATAAGTCATTCTTAGTTCGCTTGTAGATTGTATAAAATTCTGTTTCGTGCTTTAATTTTCACATACACCGATATTTTTCATAGTTTTCTGAATCTATAGATCGGTTTTTCCAATCGCAATGCGTATATTTTTTTTTTATAACAACAAATGCAAAACATTATTTCACTCGAAATACCATGTAGTACCTCCGTGATTTATACCATTATGATTCTCTACCCGCCATATGCCAGACGATTTCGGATAGACTTGCCAAAATATTTTGCAAGTTCACGAATGAATCAGTTGATCATTCGTCAGGCGATTTCATTTTTGGTAGAAACGAAGAGATACGACACGGTTCCTCTACCCTTGCAGGACAATAAATATAGGAGCAGCCCCCACCCCCACCCCCCTCCTCTCACTCCCGATGACTCCTTCCAGCAATTTCCCTCTTTTCTCTGTAGGCAAAAGTTTATCGTCCCCTTTGTCCGATTCGCTATTCGCGTAGCGAATGCCCTGTCATCGAATGGTCCTACACGCACCCTGGAAAGTTTCTCCATTATATATCCCGGAGAAATGATATCGACTACCGAATCAGATTGTTATCTCTCGAGGTGGATACATGGAAGTCGTAACGGATGAATCAACCCACTCGAACGAGTCTCTGGAAAGGATAACGCTTGTTGTCGGAACCAGAATGTCTACAAGCATAAAATTCCGCAATTTCTGTTCACGGATATTTGAGGAGCCCTTCCCCGTGAAATCGATAAATAAACCACTCTGTGCGCCATTCAGCCCTGGAACGACCGAGCAGAAAATCTCAATAACTTGCGCGATAAACTTCTAATATAGTTTGTGCTCGTTTACATTCAAATATTAGGTGTACATACAGTAGACTCCCGTAAGTATAACGCGATCAAAAAACTGTTAACAAAGATTGTATGCAGGATGTCCCAAAACATTCTCGAAACGGGCGATTCCTGATGTGATTTGAAGTCACTTTTTTCTTTGCGAAAATATTCTTCGCGGCTTTGTTAAGGAATTATCAACGAAAAACGCGGATCAATCGGCAACACTGTACAAACACATTTTTGAGACGCCCTGTAGGTACAGAGCGAGTTGCGTAACGTGACGCCTTCAAATAATTGGTAAGTTACCTATTTGTTGTAAAAAAAATGTTTTCAAACGAATGTTGCATGGTTTACAGGGAGACATAATATTATAATGCTATAATCTGTTTTGTGTTACTTTGCTTTTCTATTTATCGAGCTATTGGGGACCACCCTCGGATTTTTAAATGGATTGTCTAATATTTAGAAACAAATAAAATGCCTGGCGTCCGAAGCAAACCTCGTGCAAACCTACAAAGGTTTAAGAAAGGAAACTTTCGAATTACCCGATGCAGCTTCGCAGTATAAATACGCAAGAGTTCGGTAGTTTAATTAGAAGGTTTTATCGTAGCTGTTAGGTCTACATACTGCAACTGAAAAGTTAATCTGTTCGGTCGGCATGTGGAAGTTCCCATTCCAGGATGTGAGTCGTGTCCCCGCTATCAAGACGGCGCAGTATGTATTGTTCGTAAGGAAGAGAAGTAGTCTGCGGAGGAGGATGCAGCAAGATATAGAGAAGTTGAGGGCAACGCAACGAGGAGAAGAGATTTTATGGGGGATCTTCGGGAGCTTGGAACCGGGGGTTGTGCCGACGGTGGCTATAAAAAAACTAGGCTCCCGTTCCGGGATACGACGGGATAGGATGTGTTTTGCCAAAAGCTGGGGAGCGTCGCGACGGCGCGGCGCCAGGGGGTCTGGAGCCAATGTCTGACTTCCATTCCGGGGATTCATCCCGAAAGCTGCCGACGAATTTCGCTATGCTCGCTAACTCTTTCGGTGTGTTGTCGTTCTTTTATCGTTCTCCTAATTACCGTGATAATTGGACTACAGTTTATTCGGTATTTTTCTATATATAAGGGTTAAATAACACGATACTTTAATTCCACTTTAATTCACACACTCGTACAATCTACTAAATTTCCATCACAACTTGACTGGAATTTTCCACCAAAAATAACTACGTTTGTTCATCGAAGAAGATTGTAAGTCTCTCTTGAATCGAAGACCCGTGCGTTGGTTTAGTTACAAGAAAAGATTAAGTGCTGGCACGGGGTGAGATCGCGAATAATCCAATACGCAGTCAAGGGAAAACCCTGCCAAAATCGTCCGAAGGGGCGTTCTTCCGCATTTCACTCTGTAGATTCATCTCTATCCTCGATTCGGATGATTTATGAACGAAGTGACGGTAAGTTGCGGACATAAATCCACGAATAAATTCATTTTTCTGAAAGGTTTCGATCCCTTCCTACTTCCAACCCTAAGCATGTTAACTCCGCCGTCTACTATCTACATATTATTCTATTAGATATTCAGATAAGATACCCGCTGGTATTATACATGCCAGAAAACAAAATATTTCTTCCAAAAAGCATTTTTCGCGATGAATCTCGTTTATCTTGATCTGTTCGCGGTATATTTTGAAAGAGCTTCCTGCGTGTATGTATGTATGGTACATATCTAAATGCTGGCTCGGTATAACACTTCGATTAAACCTTAAAGTTTCTCGAGTGATAAATAGAAACGCGGCGAGATAGTAAAATTTCATCTATATTCTGAAATAATTTATTAGGCCGCATCGGCCTCAATAGTTCACTTAGTTTAATTTTAACCCTGGTAATTTTATAAGCAATATACAACTTTTTTTGCTTGTTAATTCATATACGTGTATATCAACGAAAAGTATTACCATTTGAAAAGGTATGCCACACAATAGAAAGGTGGGTACAAGAGATCGGTTCACGGAACACACATTCCTCCGCACGGACACGACAGCCAATAATATTCAGGCGACAAAATTCATTCTTATTTAGATGTTTCTACCTCATATAGTTTACGATTCTCTTGCCGACGCGACGGAAGAAAGGAAATGTAGATACATCATCATGAGCCCCTAAAAGAACACAATGGGACGAGCCCTTGCGAGTGCAATCGAGGATGATTTGACAAATTCTCGATCGTATATACATGGGGGGATGCGCACCGAGAGCAAGAGCGAAGCATGCAAGGCTATTGAAATCACCATAAAAACTCAACCATGTCTAACACGGGAACTAATGCGAGAATTAATGCGTTGATCTTCACCGAAGTCTCGGCCATCGCGTCGGATAGACGACTACCGTTTGCAACGCGATAACACGAATAACGATTTAGAATTGTCGCAAACGGTTATCTAATAAACCATACATCTCTATAGACATTTATTTAACGAAGGTACAGATTTTATGCATTTGTCGGCATACATACGAGTACACATGGCGTGAAAAACTAAACACCAGCATGAATAAGTCTAAGAGGTCGAAGATTAACAATAGCGAATTTCTGAATTAGTTATTCAGTGGCGATAAATATTTAATTCGTAGATCGACAAGGTATCTTGAGTAATGTAATCATGACTGCTATTTTAAAAAGAAATTATTATATATTAAAGACATGCCGTGAAGACCTTGCATAACCAAACTTGTCCCTCATTTTTTAACTATAAAACAACCGACAAAAACAAACGTAGGTAGATAAAGTTCTAAGCAGTTGTTGTAAAGGAGAAGATTAAATCTTCAAATTTCAAATTCAAAGAAAAAATGTTTTTGACGCTTTTATAGACGATTCAAGTTGTAGCATTTTCGATCAAAAACGTGTCCTCAGTTTATCACCTGCTATATCATACACAAATATCCTAGAAAAAGTAGAAGCTTTCGAGCTCTAAAATGAGTGGTAATTTATTTATTGTACTATTTTTTTTTAACAAAATCAGCATAGTCGCAATATTAAGAATTTCTCGCGAATTGGAATGTGTAAATAATTTTTGGATCCAACGTAAATGTTCTGATCGCCATTTTTACTTTTTACAGAAGCTTAGTTATATAGCATTAAAAAGGAAGGACCACTGTTTATTTCGACCCCTGTCCTTGTCGAATCCATTAGCTATGAAACAATTAGTATGGAGGCTTCCGACGGAGATAGCCGATTCCAGTATTCAGAATCAACTTTCGGCTGCAAACGCCGAGTTCCGGCAAAGCCCGGTACAGGCGTCACGCTCATGTCCGGCTGACAAATGACATGTCGCGTCGCGTCGCGTCGCGTCGTGATTCCGGGTTCGTCAAAGCGGATGTGACGACGTATCACCGGCTCTTCTCTCTCTCCCCCTGTCAGGCACAATAACTGTTTCTTCCCCCGAGGCTCGTTCTCCCTTTTCCGTACCCGGTGTTTTCGCTCGACTGACTTTTCAGATTCCGTAGAATCATCGCTCCCTGTACCCTCGCACGGTCGGCGGCCGCATAAAAATTGCTAGCGGAACCGGATACCGGAAGCGCGACGGGGTACTACTCCCACGAGCTACGAAACTCGAAGAACCGTAGAAGCTGAGCCTCTCTCCCTCGCTTTTCTTCCGGCAATCGTTTTCCCGGGACAGAGAAAAACTGCGCCGAAGTGTAATTAATTCGCATGGATCTGCCTCCGCAGGCCTCCGCCCATCTCTGTCCGCCTACTTCGTAAAGATCCATGTTTCGAATAATTTCTTTTCATTAATTCCCATCTCTTATAAGACTCGATTAATTCTACGATGTTAGATGCTCTTACATTTTCATTATGTTTTTTCAGTTTTAAATTATATTATTATTAAATTATATTATTGCAACTACTCATTTTCGTTATATAGTAAAGTCTTAATTTAAAAGCCGGATCCTCGGGTCCGTGGTCCGACGTAGATCGTGTAGGGCTACTATTTTTTTGTGACCTCACCGATCGCGTCGAACGCAGAAAAGGACAGTGCGTGTAAATACGAACCGCGCGACTGAAGGCACAATGTCAATGAAAACAGAATGTCGGTGAAAACATATAGCGGTGAAGTAGCGTCGATGTAAACATTGCCGAGGAAATCATTGTCGGTTAAGTGGAACGGACCCGTTGGGAATGGTTTCATAGCAAGAAACGAAAAATAGAAACGTTCGCAGTAATATTGTCCTATCAATACGTTCCTAGGCAGACCTTGTCGATCCAGCATGCCTCGAACGCTCACGCTGTCTTCTGTTTTATTTACATTGCTTAGATCGTATGAGATCAATAAGATTTTAAGAAACGCGATTGTAATTACTGGTGTCACAAACCTCTGTATTCAACAACTTCGTAATACTTTCAAAGTGGTTCAAGTACAACAATTGACACAAAACATTTTGTATGTACAAAAAGGATTTTATAGATACAATCTGTATGTTTAAAGTATAAGAAACTTGTACATAAAGTATACCTTATATATTTCTCCTTTAAAAAAAAATGAAAAATAATATAATAGAACAAATTAATCAAGTAAATAGAAAATATATTAATTCTTAAATGAATTTTCTTCGTCATTAAGTGTGACAAAGTAAACACTTAAATATCACAGTTAAATATACATGGAGATTTCCTCTGTGAATACACGTATCAAACAGGTTTTAAACATACATGAATCATGAACAAATCAACTGACAGTGTAATATACATAGATAAACAAATGAAACAGTATGCACCAATTGTTACAAGCTCGACTTAGTTAGATGTAACCGTGTTCATTGTTTTATATGCCTACCATTTTACGCCGATGCGTTGCGGACGTGTGATTCGTATCGTTACACGAAATGGAACCCCTGGGGTTAATTAAATCAACGAGAATTGTTGTGCCATTTCTTCGCGCGCCATTAAAATTATCAACTCGAATTGGCGCACGTGTCTCTCGTAATTTAGCTTGTTAAATTAACCCCCTCGTATAGTGAATCGTGTCAAACATTTTAACGCAAGGAATTCCCCCAGTAGCCACGAAAATAAAATATTACCAGGCTTAATTCCTTGAAGATGAATTAAAATTATGATCGATGTCGGAAATGACATTCGGAATAAAAAATTTTGTTCTATCGATAATAAGTTGTTGAAATATTACTACAGGCACTTACGTATAACGTAAGCTTTATCAAACTACAGTTAAGGAACAAAAAATGATTTTATATGAAAAAGAAATTGGAAAAGGCAATTGACTAAAAATCATTTGTATTAAATACAACAAATAATGTGACATCACCGATAAATTACGATTAAATTTATTATTCTCTACTTAATTTTATCGATAAATTTATTGTGAAAGAACAATATCATATGACAGTCGATATTTATAAAAAGCACAAAAAAGTAATCAAATAATGTGCAGTCTTAAATGAACATCTAACAAATTATTAAATGTTAGCTATTTCATATTACATATTGTTTGGAAAAATTTTAGTATTTTGTCTGTATGGTATACGTCGTTAGTGAAATACAAGAAAATAATTATTTTCCTGATTGGACAAATTGTCTAGCAAGAGTTTATGTATTCCTAATAATATTTTTGCTGCGTGGCTCTAAATGATGTGAAAATCATAACAGTAACCGTTCATAATTATTTCCGGCGAAATATTTAATAGGAAAGATTCTTTTGTTCTTCTCAACAGAAAACTTGTCTAAAATATATCTAATACGTAAATAAAAGTTTTGAGGTTTTGAATATGAGAACTTTTCTAAAAATAGTGTACTAAAAAGTTCCACAATTGTCTCGAGCCCTAAACGAGAGAGCGGTGAAGAATAAAAGCGGAAAAGTCTGGACAGACGTAGATTTCGAATAAAGCATCGGTTAACAAGCCTCTGGAGGCAAGGGAACTTTTCTCGCGTGAGCCATATCGAGGGTGTTAACTACCGTAGTCGGGATACTTAAATACCCCCCGACATTTAAATCGCATCGAACATTTGGCCACACGGTGCATTAGTCCTGGTAGAATGATCATGGATATACGACCAAAGGGATGTACTGCACCGGGTGTGGACTTAAGTAATGAACGCGTTCACGGGGTGCGAATATTAAATTACAAGTGCTTCAGCACGGTGCACCGTGATGTAACGTATAGCATGATGCGTGACGGAGAAATATTTTTACAAAAATTTCCGAAAATGGTCGACGTGTGAAAAGCCTACCTTTCCAATTTTGTTAACGGAGCGTCATCCAATAGACGCATATGGGGGGGGGGGCGAGGTCGGTGCATTTTAATTTCTCCGAAAAAACGTTCAGACGTCAATTGTTTATTTATCTGTATACTATTTCTAAGGAATTATTCGAGGATCTTTTAATGAAGTGAGCAAACAAAGAAATCAGCCATTTACAGACATCTAATTAGGACATAAAGCGTAAGCCTCAGGGCACGTCTATTTTCAAAAGTCTAGTTCACTACTACAGCCATTACAGCTTCGTTCCTCAGACTTCTCAACCAGCTTGAAACAAGAAGGTAGCTCGATACAATACCTACACGATATCGCATACAAATCAAGCTGAAGCATTGAAAACGATGGCAGACGGAATAGCGGAAATTCAATCACGCCATTACCTCGCATTTTCACGAGTTCCGCGTCCAATTTGTACAATATATAGCCGGGCCGTGGTGATGTCCGACCCTCGGTCTTCCCCGTATCCCATAAATACCCAGAAACCACATAAACTGACCATTCCGAGTGCTTCGCGTCCATCTATGTGCGTCGAAATTTTCGTGAAAGCCCCCCGTCGCGTCGCACCGCGCCGGATGAATCTCGTGTCCAAGAGAGACAAAAGTTACTTACCCTTGCGGCCGGGCTGCAAAGGCTACGCCCCACAAGGGTTGCTCCAGCTCGCCAGCGTACGTACACAACCCACCCCTGATAGAGCTAAATAAAGAGAGCACTCCTCGACAGATTACCGCTTAAGTGCCTCGATACACTCTTCTTAAGTGGCCGCTTGTCTCCCTCTATTTTTTCTTTTTTTTTCTTTTTCTCGGATTGTTCTGCATACGACTAAGTTGCGTTTTCGATGCATCGTCACCGTCTTAAACCCTCGCACGTTCGTCAAGATGCACATTTTTCCCTATTTTTAGTAATTGTTCCGGTAGTAAGCCGTTCAATGCCAGTATAACTATCTTAAGCGTTGTATTGTCGTTATCACATACACTGTGTGACAAAATGATAGCACATTAAGATTTACACGATTTTCGTTTATTTTTACATTACAACTGAAATTTATTTCTATGCCCTATTTCGGGATACGTTCAATAACATGTAACATACAGGATATCTTACCTGATTTTGACATTTGGCTTACGTCGCTATTATGATATGTATCAAAAATATTTTTAGTGACTTTTTAACCACTTGCACATTTTAATGCGCGCAATTGCACACGCAGCCCGCTCGTTCGAAATTTCGCAGTTCTTGTCATCTCCTTATAAGAAGAATTATTTGTCGCATTTGACTAACAAGGGAACGTATTCAGTTAACCCCTTCCCAGTAAGTATGTTATGTTCCCTTGTAAGTATTGCAACATATACAGGCTCTACCCGTTAAGTTTTGTCACCATTTTTTAGGCATTCCCGGTAGTGCAATTAAAAAACCTTGACTTTTTTTAAATGGCACCATATGTTTTCGACATCATAGGAGTGTTGCTGACGTCGAGACAAATTCTCAATAGTGTACTATACTATGACTTTGAAATGACCTCAAACTTGAAAATTTTGTGCAAACGTAATTTGAATGAAAAATTATTTCTTACAAAATAAATCAGGTTACATCAGATGTTCGAACTGCGATCCATCTTCTATGATACAGAACTCCGCTCTTTGTATTAAATTTTTCGTTATCGCCATAATTAGGGCGTCTCGGTTTATGTTTACTTTCGTCGCTTCCCTTATAATATTCTATCTAATCAGCTTATTGGCAGTATTGTTTCAGTCGTAGTTTAGTGTATCACGATTTCATCTTTTAGTTTTCAAATACAGAAAGGTGTGATATGTTATCTATTTTCAATGAATGTGGAAAAAACGCACGCACTGCTTTTACGTGGTTTTCCTGATCGGAACCATCCTAGTCTCAGTAGACCCGTCACAAATGAAGACAATGCAATATTAGTGCTAAGTTATTTTGAAGTCAATCTGCACGTATCTCTTCAACAAGTTGCAAAAGAATTGAATATGTCAATCACAAGTATTAATAGAATTACGACAAGATACAAATATCATCCATTTAAAATGACATTAGCTCAAGAACTGCGTGTTACTGATGGACAGCTGCGATTAGAATTTCTGGCGTGGCTATATGCTGCTAATGATGAGGATCTTGTATAATGCTGTTATCAATTAAATTAATAGTGTTTTTAATCGCCGAAATCAACGTTATTGGTCAACAGAGAATCCATACTTGACGCGAGATCGCAGCTTTCAAACTAAAATTAGTGTCAATGTTTGATGTGGTATTTTAAATGGTCACTTAATCGGACCATATTTCTTTGAAGAAAAGACAGCTGTTCGATATTTTAACTTTTTGGAAGAAAAACTTCCACACTTATTGCAAGACATTTTACTGAACATTAGGAACGATATGTACCTTCAACAAGACGGGTGTCCTGCCCACAATGCTATTATAATTACGGGATATCTTAATAACACGTTTAGAAAACGTTGGCCACCGCGTTCTCCGGATCTGTCTCCGTTGGATTTTTATCTTTGGAGATATCTACAATCCGTTGTACACGACACAATAATCAATAATGTTCCAGAAATCGCGTAACAACTGCATGTAATAACGTAAAACGAGATGCTCTAATTATGGCGACAACGAAAAGTCTAATACAGAGAGCGGAATCCTGTATCATAGAAGATGGATTCGTAGAACATCGAACATCTGATGTAACCTGATTTATTTTGTAAGAAATAATATTTCATTAAAATTACGTTTGCAACACTCGACGTCAGCAACACTATCTATCCTATCATGTCCAAAACGTATGGTGCCATTTAAAAAAGTCAAGGTGACCTTTAATTTTTTACGTAAAAAGCATTTTTGAGATTTAAGAATATGCGAATATGTAGCTTACCAAGTACCGAAAAAACTTTTGTTTAAAACATTTTTTTATTGCACTACCGGAAATGCCCCAAAAAAGGTGACAAAACTTAACGGGTAGACCCTGTATATTACTTCGTTTGTGCTTATTTTATACGATACGTTGAGCGCACAGTTTTTCTTTCGAGAAATTATTTAATGTTACTCGCCCTCTGTGTGTCATTCGATGTACTAATGCTCGAAGACTTCTCAAATATTTAAATTTGAGAGCTTTTTTCACCCCTACAAAGTTTTCGAAGAATTATATCTGACATAAGTTTCATCAAAATCGACTTGTATCAACTGAACATGTTTCCTTGTAAGATTTTGTACTGTTAACAGGAATGGATACTAAGTTGTTCTCGGTATGAATTAACAGTATCTTTCGAGGATTGCCTGTATACATGATATGTTTTTTATCTTATAAAATGTGGCTATCATTGGAACCGTATTGATTACAGCCGGCAAATAATTACCAATGCTGTCACAAGTTTCTTTGAATCCCCGTCGAAAAACATTTGTTCTGTGCGCGAGGCGAAACGTTCAACTCCCCCGGAATCGCAAGCCCGACGCGACGGAATTGAACTCGTCACGGTTCACCGCTCGGTGGAACAATAAGAATTTATTACGCAAAAAAGAACGCCGTGGATGATGACATTTATAATCTTTCACGGGGAGCATAGATCAACGATGTTTTTGCTCGGCTAACAGGGGCGGCTCCTGACGTTGAATTCGATTTTAATTATTATTAATTGTTGTACCCCTCGTCACCAAGGGGACTCTTAGATCCTCCTTCTGCTTTCTTGTTCGTTACTTAGCTCTTGATATTAATGAATTTAAATGGAACATGCAGTCTGAACATTTCATTATACATATTTTTGTTTTTATACTCGATGTTTCTTTCTTGGAAACGGGGGGCGGGGAGGGGGGGTTACGCAGTAGGTTCGTTGTAGATAAACTAACAACTAGGAGAAAGTAATAAATAATTCCCATTTTTCTGTTTCAAAATATGTACCTACTTTTTAATCATTCATTTGCATATGTTGACGACTTGACATTGCAATCATCAATTTTTAAATTGCAATTTAGCTATACTGAACTCTAACTATTCTTTTGTTTTTATGAAATATTGTTGTTTACAAATTGATAATACACATTTGCAATAATGCATTAAATTGTCTCAAAAGTTTCTTTCGCAATATGCACGTTTAAAATTGTTAGATAACACGAGTGTACAATACGAAAAACGCGATTATTTGGTTAGTAATGTTTTATTTTTTTCTAAGCTTCCTCTTATTTATCCATGCCGTTTGGCTTTTTAAAAACTAGTTTGCATTTGTATTAAAAGCATTAATCGAAAAGGAAACAAACTTTTGGGACGACCTAATAGGTAACATTATGCGCCACGTGCGGAATAATATAAAAGTGTTTTATTTTGTATTGAGGCTCTATAATTTCATCACCCACTGATCAGCAAGTCTGAGTAAGGTTTCCAGTTTTTTTTATTCAAGGATAATCAGTACAACAACGTTCTTATAAACATGTTTCATTACACCTACATGTGTATATTATACAACATTTTTATTTAACCAGCGTTGGGAAGATTTCATTTGAAATAAGATATACAAGAAATAATCACTTAAAATATTGAATTATTTGTCATTTACATATAACATACAAAAATTTATTTCGATGATACCCAAGCCTTTGAGTTCAGTTCATCCGACACCCTTTGCTGCATGTAATTTTGAGAATTATTTCATTCGACAAACTTGAAATAAAGAAATATCAAGATAGCATAGCTACTATTTGAAATTTCTAATATCTCAAACGAATGAATATTATTTTCATTTTGAAATAACAGTATTGAAAATAACGTTGGGAAATTAACTATTTCAAATAGTTCTTTCTTATTTTCATTTCAAATAAAATTGAGACAGATCTGCGCATGCTTGTTAGCATCAATAAATTGCGCTGTAATCGGCGCGCGTCGACTGTACGATTTAATGTCGAGCAGAAGCGAGGTGGTTTATGAATAAGATCGGGGGGATCGTCGCGAGGGATTGATCCCACCACGAAGACCGATAACACGATCCCAGGAGGAGAACGAAGTAGCTAGGGAAACCCCGGCGAATATGACTTTGAATCGGCTCTCCCCAAAAGTGTGGCGAGCTTTTAATCAATCGAATCGATGTACACGTTTCGGCAATTCGATCAGCCAAATCGTTCGTGGTATTACGTCCCCGCCGATCCTAAATCATCCGCTTCCACGGGACCGGTTACATAAATCGCTCCGCAGCGCAGCGGGTATTGGTCCACATTTACACCGCGCCTCCATATATGTATCTATATGAATCTATTAGAAGATAACCAACGCCCCCTCCCTCGCTCTCGGACCCACGAACACCCCAGTCTTGCAGATGTACACACGCGATAGAATGTATTTCGATTTGTCACAGCTAGTATTCAGTGCATTCGCCCGAACAAGTCGCACTATCGATGATTGGACACGCAAAAACGAGTGTCTGATTTATCGGGTACGCAGCACGTGACACGTTTTCCCCGGACCAGACAAAAATGAAATTTAAATGAGCTACGATTTTGTTGTCTCTAGAGATTCTGCACGGTGCGGTATGCAACAGTATGAAATCTAACAAAAATGATTGTTGTAAAACATTGGTGATATTGGGTTGGTAGGAAAGTTCGTATTTACTCATAGGTTCATTCAATAACATGATAAGTCACCTCAAAAATGGCAAACAGTAATAGACCAGAATGGAAAATATGTTATTGGATAAATCGATGAATAAATATCTTAATTTTATCTTTGAATTTTAATCTAAAAACACCACGAACTTTCGTTCCAACCCAACAGTCTGTAATACTACCCACAATTTTTATTATAATAAACAGATGAATTTATTGTTAAAACTGGAGCGTGAAATCGTATATAAAACTCGATACTTTGAAACGGGTGCTATTTGCTGAATGTTGACTCGATTAATTTGATTCTTACAAGTTATGCTTATAGGGCTTATAACAACGCTTACCTACGGTTACCGAAAATGTACATCGTGTGTCGCAACGGTCTATAATAATTAGAACTTTTTCGTCTTTAATAATTTCATAGACGAAAAAAGAAAAATATTTATAGTATGCTTTTTACTTTCATTCTCAACCCGTTGCACTACGATTAATTTTATGATTGCAATGAGTAGCAATAATATGTAGCAATAATAGTATTATAATATGCCTGTATACAATACTCCAAAAGCTATTTACATAGTAGGGGTACCCATAAGTAATCAATTATTTGCAAAGAATTTGTTTTGTCTTTAGTTCTATACCGATCGTTGAAGAGGAAACACGTATTCTTTTACAGTTCTCGGTAAAGCAGCCTGTGTTCAAAATATTCTAAAAACTATAATTTTTTTTACAACCCTGTAATAAAACGGCGGCGTCCGTACCTTTCGAGGATCATATTCGTCGTTGCATACTTTTTCATTTTCATGCGGGATTTAATGCAACGGTAACAACAAAGAAAATTTTCGAAGTGTATGGAGATGTGTTGAAGGTCAACAAGTGTCAACGTTGGTTCAGCAGGTTTGCTGCTGTTGATTATGATCTCTCTGACAGGGCTTGAAGTGGACGACCAGTTGAATTTGATAATGACACCCTAAAATCTCTAGTGGAAGCTGATCCAAAATTAAGTATACAAGAATTATCGAGAAACCTTGGGTCCACATGGTCAACTATACAAAGGCACCTACTCAAAATGGGAAAGGCATATAGGCAAGGAATATGGGTACCGCATCAATTATCTGAGATCAACGAGAATATTCGTCGATCAATTTGCGCTTCATTGCTATCCAGATTTCGTAGAGATCCATTTCTTAGCAGAATCGTTACCGGAGATGAAAAATGGATTCTTTATGATAACATAAAGCATTCCAAGCAATGGCTTTCTGCAAATCAAACCACAATATCAACCCCTAAACCTAGCTTATCACTTAGAAAGGTGTTACTGTGCATTTGGTGGGACTGTCGTGGCATAATTCACTTTGAGTTGTTGAAACCTGGAGAAACAGTTACTGCTGAGTTGTATTGTCAGCAATTACAAGGGCTGTATTCAGAACTATTGAAAAAGAGGGCATCTTTAGTCCACAGAAAAGGTGTAATACTGCAAATTAACAATGCCCGGCCTCATACAGCGAAACTCACTCAGGAAAAAATCAAAGAATTGCAATGGGAAGTTCTTATGTTTTATGTAGTTTTACGTTAAATAAACAAGAAAAAGAAAAGAAATAAGAAGAATGAATTTAAAAATCAGCTATAAACTGTAACATGTTTATAGAAAGTAAATAAATTTTAACTTAATATATTACATAGAAATTACACAATCATTGCCAGTTTAACGGAGTTTATTGTTCTGTTCAGATCGCTGGAGATGTTTCCTGATCCTCTTGTACATTTTTTTACGGAGTTTATCATGCTAATGGGTGTCGCGCACACGGCATTATATCTCAACGAGGGTTACTCCATCTCTGCTTACACAGTAAAGTGCTACTAATTTTTTTCTAAACTGTTAGTTTAAGGGAGACTCTTCTCCATCCTTCACCCTTCCAATAAATATCCATTTCGTTATGACAACAATGTCAGTCTGAGAAAACATGAAATTCTCGCATATTAACCCTCATGTCAATGTTCAAAATTTTCTATGATATTCAAATAACATTGTAATCGTTAAACTTCATCATTTCAATAGGTATTTTTACGCCTTAAATACACTCTACATGTAATTATCGAGAAAGGTAGAGTTTATATATTTGTCAAAAAGGACACGTTGTTACGAGAAATTATTTTATTCTTTTATTTTCTAATAATTATCATTACTCTTCCTTTTCTGAAATAATCTTGCTTAATATATGAATGTAGCAATAAGTAGGAAACTGAAAACGTGTTTTTTCCCGAAAATTCTAACGTTTGAAACGTTCCTAAAAAATGTTGATCAATTTCTTTTTTTTATGGCCGAATTTACCGCATGGATTACAACGATCCCTCGAATCTTGACATACGAATTTTGTCATCGTTTTATTCAGCTTTAAATAAAAATACTGTACTCTGTCAATTTTACAATAATACGACATGAGAATTTTATACGACTACTTTTCACATCTTTTTCATAAAATAGCCAAAAAATTCGTACATTAAGTTTTTGGTAGTCGTTTTAGAGAGTCGTTGTAAAGGAGAAGCTATTATCTTCAAAGTTTTAGAACAGATTCAATTACGAAAATTTTTCATTGATCTAAAAGACGTATTTTAGTTTCCCACTCGCTATGCCATACGAAAACATATCACAAGGGTCATCATCTAACAATTAGTGGGTCGTGAAAGAAGAGGCATCAAGCTTTCAAACGAGTACAAGTTTATAAGATTCGTTTGCAAGATTCTTTTCTACGAAATTATCACAGTTTCAATCCGGGAAACTGTTCGAAAATCGGAAATTTAGTGATCAAACACTTTTTGAGTTCCAATTGGACTTTCCCACGAATAGCGGATATTTGTTACAAAAACAGATATATCGCAAGTGCGAGCTCCAATTTACGAAAACTTCAATGCAGAAAATTCAATGTGAAATTTACAGAAAGCCGGATAGGAAATAATAATAACCATATCTGCAATCATTTCGGGGAATTGTGTCCATTAATTCGTGAAAGCATTCCCTGCTATTTTAATAACTCATGGTCATCGCGTAACACCGCCGGTAGTTCTGCGTCTGCCATAAAACACTTTACAACTTTGCCAATAAAAAGGTTTCAACAATTCACCCTCGGGGAGATCAATAATCGGTGTATTCTGATTGGATCGCGATGCGCCAATCGCGGGTGATCGCGGTGGCAAAGAATTTCGCGGATTCTGCGCCACCAGACAAACGTTCTTATTGGTTGCACTTTGTTCAAAGGGGCTGGCACACCCCCTAGCAGAGCGAAATGTTCTAGAAATGGACGACAGGGCGAAAATACGCCGAATTTCCACTTTTTATTATATCCCTTTATTGCGTTTCCTCGAATATAGAATATCCACTGGCGACAACCGCAAAAAGCAACGGCTTCAACGGTTCTATTTCTTTTTTTGTTCTTTTTTTTTCTCTCCTCCAAGCAGATTAAAGTGATAATACGGAAACCATATTTTTTATCCACGTAACAAACAATGTTACTTACGGTGTTGCAAAACGATGATAAATGTTGTATATTCGCAATTAGCAAAGATGGATACTCCGTAAAAGAATAAGTAAGAATTCAGTGTAGCAAGGTTTTTATTTGAAAATTTATAGTTTTATGTAAAATCGTCAACCTATGCAAGTGGTTCTAACAATTCAATAACCCCTATCGTATGGCAATTAACACGTTCTATTCATCAATTTTTGTTGCATTCCATTCATAAAACAAAAAAATTGAAAATCCAAGTTTCGCAGAAACAATGTTCAAGAAAAGTAACTGATGTTTCTCGGCATCGATCTTAAATAAAAATGCAATAATAAAACAGTTCAGTTCTTCGAATTTCAACATTCTAGTCATTGTTTGTATTTGTGAAAAAGTTGTTAAGAAAGTAACAATATTAGGGGTACAATGAACGTCTTTAACATTGGGAAAATTCTAAGCTAGGTCCGGATCAGTAATATTGCATTTATATTTGCCGGATGCCTCAAGTTATGCTTTTTCTATGGTTAAAGCTTTTATCTAAAAGTTGAATACAAATGTTTCGCATTTGGGATTTTTAAAGCATACAAAAAACAAACGTGAGACGAAAATATATGTATAGACTCAGTCCTGGTAAAGTTTCCAATTAATTTTGAACAATCGTAGAATGACAGGTGAAACCTCTTGAAGGTTAGTTGGAAGGATAGTTTTGACAACATACGTGTACATACATACGTATGTAAAATTTAAATTCATTAAAAGGCGTTCCATTATACCTGTTTTTTAAAATGATTTATTACCTGTAAAATGATACAAGTATTAATACATTGTTGCTGTGTTTCACATTGTGACGTGTATACCATTATTTATATCGTTGTTATTGCGGCATACATACTGTGAAGTGATCAACGAGGCGCGATGGACAAGGAACAAGTTAACATTGTTGTAATAGTTGTACAAAATTTACTGTTCGTTTGTTTTATGGCTTCCGAAATAAAAACGACATTACGCATAGTATATATTTTAAAAAATGATAAAATGATAAACAGAATTAGCCATTACGCTGCATCTTAGTAAAATTGAATAATAAAGCAATTATTGCAATTATTATTCAATTTTACTAAGAAATAAGACTTAAGCATAAGACCTTTGACTGGTGATATAAATTTTTTAAACCGTTCCTTTTTTGATACGATTAATGGTAATAAGAATTAACATTTATTGAGTTTACATTTGATTATTCTACCAGGTTTCCATGATTGTTCTACTTTTATTGAAAAAATATAGTTGACATATACATGCATACATAACACGACGTGCACATGAATGTCTAACATAATGAACGAGGCCAATACGTTTGTCGCATTGCAGACGTGCCCCGGTTCCTTTCATTTTGCGGAAGCGCCACTTCAACCCTTATTGAATTATTCGCAAGATTTAACCACGACCCGTTTTCTCTCACTCACCTCGTTTCATTCTGATTGTTACAAAGTGCACGAGCATTCTGAAATGTGTAAGAGACAAGAGGTCCGACCTCATAAATCTTCGTTCCCGCGGCTTGAAAGTAATGCTTCTCGACCACTAAAGTACTTATGAAACTATGAGTTTTCCTCCTTCTTTTCCATAAATTACAGAGCTGCATTGTAGTCATGTTACTTAACCCTTTGTGGATGAGTATTTTCTAAAGCATTATAAACATTTCTGTCCGAAAACTATTTTATACAGTGTATCCGAAAAATATTTGAACACTAAACTTCCGATTACCGCAAAATTGTCGTTATTAAAACTTTGATAGTTAAGTTGAAAATAACAATAGAACAATAAATTTCGGATCATTTGAAAGCTCAAAACAGCTACTTTTGTAGGCCATCATACATTTCTTTTTCTAGGATATTTTTGCATGACATAGCACGTGAAAAACCGAGGACACTCTTTTAGTCGAAAATGCTACAAACCGAATAGACTGCAAAAATATAAAAAAATTTCTCTTCATGAATCTATTACAGATTTGATAATTGAATCTTCCCCTTCGTAATGACTATTTAAAATTTCATTCACGATTTTCTTTAACAGTTTTATAGAACCATAATGAGAAACGGGGTGCATTGTACTACAGCAAAGATGTTAGTACACCTTTCGTTCAAACCTCAATAAATCGATTAGAAACAATCGTAAATCAAAGTTTACAAAGTTTTTGTAAATCTGTGGTGGATTCAGTCACGATAAAAATTTTCCTAATGTTCGTACAGACGTTTCAATTTGTAACATTTTCAACCAAAAATCCCAATTTCCCAGTCGCTGTATCATGCAAAGTATTTTCGACAAAAATGAACGGGGTACTGCAAAAGTAGTATTGTTGCATTTATTTTTTAACGAAATTATCACAGTTTACATATCGACAATTTCTCGAGAATGGAAACTTTAGTACATAGTGTCCAAATACTTTTTCAACATACATGTACATAAATGAAAACTACATACATTCTCCCTTTCGATCATTGGTAAAAGGATCCCTTGTAATCGTTAAACAAGCAGAGATAATAAATTTATCAATGTATTGTGTTCAATAAATTAATGCGTGCGAATGTTCATGGTTCAAAAATTATTCCGTACCTTGAGTTCTATCAGCTATCTTTACTAAGAAATTAGGTGACAAAATGGTCAAGGGAGTGCTTGTCGACATCATTGGCGAAAGGAATTATTATAAACATTAAACAGCCAGAAATAACAAATTTATCAATACGGGCACTCAGGAGGAAGCGGAAGTGCTACGGGACCGGAAGGGCGATGGGCAACCTTGGAGTTGACCAGAGGTTCTCCAGAGCTGCCCTGGTCTACCCTGACCTTCCTGGCCTACTCTTGCCTACCTTCAAGTTGATCGGGGATCCTCAAGAGCTGCAGTGGTCATCACTTGCATACCTTGGTCTACCTTTAGCTAGCTTAAGGTGGACCAAGGGTCATTTATAACTGCCTTGGCCTACCTTAAGCTAGTTCGGGGTGGGTAAAAGGTTCTTGAATGCTTTCTTCGTTTACCTTGGTCAACCTTCAGCAGCACTTTGTAAGTATTAAATCAAATATATTTTATTTCTGTATTTCCAAGTCGAGTTTGCATCGGGACTTTTCAAAAGTTCCTCTTCTTGAAATTTATATTTTTGGCTTAAAATTGGTATTCCTCCGATCGGAGGTCCCACAGGGGCTCACTCAGGGATGGGGCCCGTGAGTGAGTACGGGTATCGCGAACCCGGGGCGTCTGACAGCTCATCATATTTATCATCGACCGAAGACACCGAATCGAAAGAAGACTCCGATTTATCAGAGCCTTCTGCTCTGGTTCGCTTCTTTTACTTTTCTTTTTCGTAAATCTCAGCCTTCGGCTTTGATTTTTTATTCTTCCTCAGGACTCAGAGCCTTCTGCTCCATCTACATTTTCTCTTTCATTGTTCAGAGACTTGTCTGATTTAATTTTTTTTTTGTCCATAATAATTGCTCGACTTGCATGCGTGCGTTAATTATTAAGATTATCTTTCGTCGTTGCAATTATGTCGAGTAATTATTGCCGTAACTGCGTAAGCAGAAGGCTGTTTCGGACCCTGCTTGCGGCGGAAGCAGGGGATCCTTCGCCCATAAGTGTCCCAAAGCCGTGTCGCGCTTGCGTTGCTCGTGACGGGTAGTTGGGAACAGAGTTGGGCATTATTTCGATAAAAAATTATTTAAATAACGATTCGAATAAGAGATACTTTATCTTTATTCGTTATTCGAAATTTTTATTTAGATAAATATTTTGCCCAACTCTGGTTGGGAAAGGTAGATCTACCGAAAGGTAGAGGCGACCCTTGCCATCGTTCTCTGTGTGGAAGCGTCGGGTACCGTATTGGTCGGCAGAAAGCTTGCAAGCATTGTACGCGTCGCGTAACCCTTGAACCAGAGCCTTCTGCTCTGGTTCGGTTTTGTTTCTCTCTTTGAAAGAATCAGAGCCTTCTGCCTGATTCGTTCTTGATCCCCCGTGGATCGGAGACTTCTTCTCCGATTCACACCTTTTGCCCCGCAATAATTACACGACATATGCTAAATGGAAAAGTGAACTTTTCTTTCTGTAGAAAAGTAATCTTTCCCATTTAGCGATCTGCGAAATTTAGTCTGTAAGATTGTACATCGTTGCTGTAAGAAAGGGAGTCAGAAGGAGTCTATTGAATTCCTTCTGGCTTCCTTTCGGGTCTCTTGTGCAGCAACCTCCTCGTGGTGAGACCTGGGCAATCGATATTATTCTCTATTTGTAAGAACTTCTTACAAATAAAGAATAATATCGAGCTAACATCTGCTTATTTAAAATTTGCGATCACATTGTGAAATAGAATTTAAGACTTACTAATTATAAAAACTTGTGTATTTAATCGAATTGTGTCTGAATTTACTTTAAGCTAGCTCGGGATGGGCGAAGCGTCTTTCCTGCTTTCCTTGTTTACCCTGGGCCCTTCACCTTCTTGGTAAGCTCCTTTCAATCATTAACCGAAACACACAGATTTTGTTTCGGATTACCTTGTCAAAATTTGCTTCTGAACTTTTCAAAAGTTCCTTTTTTTGAAATTGATACTTTTTGCTTAAAATTGGTATTCCTCCGATCGGAGGTCCGTCCATTTATTATAGGTATATGACCTAAGCTTCTCGTGGATCTAGTTGCAACATTTATCGTTCGTCAGCGTAGAGGGCGTAAGAAATCTAGTTGTTGTTAACTGTGTAGAACAATATCGATAGCACCGACGAGAAACATATACAAAGACTGCCAGCCCCCATGTTAAACTGCGAGTCTCAAAGTGGGTCCCAGGTGGGTACTGGGAGCGGTCGGTAACGGCCCCAATGTCGAGATACTCTCGTCGGTTGTGGAACTACGAACGTGGAACTATCACTGATCTCAAATACCAACATCGCTAAACATGCCGCGCTCGCTACCTAAATAGAACATTTGCTCGTGGATTACGGAAAAAACGTCAGTGACAGAGGCAATAAATAAACGTATAATGCGTTGAATGAAAATAATTATCTTTTGTTGTATAATTTCATTACACTCTTATTGCCTTCTTATTTTCCATATTGTTCACCATTGTAATCATTATTTTATAATCGATAATTTATAGGTGTAATTAATTAATTTGGAACTTCTTGCGATATTTATAAAATAATCATTATTCAATAAAATATATTCTGTAATAGTTATAGAATTAAAAAAAAGAAAAAATACAATATACAAGTAATGACAAAATTCAATCGTTCTTATTGTGATCCGTAGTAAAAAACAGAAAATTAATTTTTTCACTTATTTAACCGATAATACCACTTCTAATGCTGGACTGCATTGACTGCAATTATTCAAGTAGAGGTAGCAACGAAATAAAAGTGTTAAGTAATGAAACTATCTTTCGACGGTTCTTATCCATATAAAGCTATTTGGTGGCAGTATTATTGCTATTTGTACAAACACACAGATACACAGATTCTTATATCTTGCAATGCACGTTGTTTTTTTCTCCGTCAACCGATTTCGATGTCAGTTTGTGTATCACTAACATAGAGGTAGAGATAAAAGTTTTGAAAAGTGTCTGTCATTTTCAGTTTTAATTATAATTGTATTGTTTGCTATTTTTTATACCTTATAGAATTGTTTCTTTACATTTTATATTTTTTATATTTTATAAGCAATAAACTTTATGTATAATCATTAATTGTATTGTTAAATTTAATTTTCTGTGAGTAATTGTCAATACATATACATTAGTAACCACATCTAGACTTTTGCCCGAAATTCGGCTATTTGTCCGCGGCGAAAACCAAGCTGTCGAACTCGAGGCGGGAAGGACTCTCCCCGCGTCTCTTTCTTTTCATATGCTGTCCTTCTTTGCGTCCGAAACTTCCGTCGTTCATTACACAAGTAAATATCATCGGAATTTTGTCATATTTGGTACCGTTTTCCTTAGAAAAATGCCACGAGTATCTTGGTGAAAGTCCGATAGAAAAATAATTAATAATGAAAAAGTTTATTAAAAGTTTATCTTTTCCGAACACTTCGACACTCCGCGGCTCTTTCTTTCCCATACGCTGTCCTTCTTCGCGTCCGAAACTTCAATCGTTCATTACACAAGTAATTATCATCGGAATTATATCATATTTGGTTTCATTTTAATCAGAAAAATGCCACGAATATGTTGGTAAAAGTTTCATAAAAAAATATCGAAAAATAAAGAAGTTTTGTAATTGGATTAGTAGTGGTCTTCTAGTCTCACACCGATATAGCCGACAATGTGTGGCCCACTCCTCGGCGACGACGGTTATCGAGTTTCGCTGTCCGCTTCTCCCTGCAACGGAGAAGAATATTCTCTCCGTTTGAATGCCAGCCATTTTGGTGTGCCCAGAGTTGGGCATTATTTAGATAAAAAATTATTTAAATAACGATTCGAATAAAAGATACTTCATCTTTATTCGTTATTCGAAGGTTCGAATAAAAAAGGTATCTTTATTCGTTATTCGAAGGTTCGAATAAAAAAGGTATCTTTATTCGTTATTCGAAGGTTCGAATAAAAAAGGTATCTTTATTCGTTATTCGAAGGTTCGAATAAAAAAGGTATCTTTATTCGACGAGTATCGAATAAATAATTTTATTCGACGAGAATTTATCCGACGAATAAAGATACTTTTTTTTATTCGAAGCGGATTTATTCAAACTTCGAAAAATCTTTCATCTGTATCTTTTATTCGGAGGCTTCGAATAAATGTTCGAGTAACTTTTGCCGAGCGCGGAGCTTCAAAGACCCAGCGACGACAGACGACATACAATGTAAGCGGATGGAAAATCGCGCACGAATGAAAGTTTAAACTTTTAGATTGTTCAATATATCCTCATAAAATTGTGACGTGCGAATGGAGGGGATTTTCCTGATGAAAATGAGGTCAAATTCGGGTGTGATAGAACAAGTTTCACTGATACGTAATGTTACGATAAAAATTACAATCTCATTAAAGACATTCCAAATGATGTTGTGTTTGGACTCATTTTGATCGGGATAAGCTCTACAACTGATTCGTATTAACAATATTGTCCTGATTAAAAACATAAAAGCATAAATTGCCAATAATGTTGGATTCTCCATCTGCTTACATTGTAGGCTGTTGGTCGGTCTTTATAAAAAAATCTTTATTCGTCGAATAAATTCATTACGTGTGGAATAGAGATAACATAATTATTTTTATTTGATGCGTAACAAATCATTTTTTTATCTTTTATTCGCTGTTTGAAATGTCTATTTCAATAAAAATTTGCCTATCTTTGCTCCTACAATTATATTATTTTATATTATATTAATTCATCCACGTGATTCTCTCTCAAACTCTATACTATTCTTGGAACAATTATCTATAAAAACAAAGTGTAAGGAAATGATGCTTGTTCATGAAATATTTTTAAATTACAAATTAAGGTACCTCATATGAAATTTGAAGTAGAAATTGATTTTCCTAAAATTATGCTTTAACACTTTCTTACGAAAAATATTTCTACGAATTTTTTGTCCTTGATATCAGTTTTACTTTCAATATTTTAAATCTTAAAAAGCAACACTAAAAAAAAATATCTGTTTACGTTCGTCGGAGAATGTAGCATTTGATAATCGATATGGTTCCGTGATGATCAGATGATTCACCTTCTCACCGATGAGAATTTCCTTCGTGGTCTTCTGCACCGACGAGATACCGTCGTTGGCCTTCTGTTTCTTACTCCAGGCAAAATCTATCCTAGAGGGCGGTAGACAACACCGTATTTTTCAAGCGACACATTCTCCCGTAAGGCTGGCAGTCTGTATGTATCTCGTCGGTGGCACGGTTCTGTTTCAGGAAAGACGACACGGTTCTGTGCCATGCTAAAGCGGCGATGTAACGAAAGTGGGAACGTCGAAACCCCGGGCGTGAGCACTCTCCTATCCTCTCTGTCGGTGCCTATACCTCGTTTGTGATAAGATGACTGGACTGCTTTACTTCTACATCTCGTCTGGGATATTAGTTCCATAATATTAGTTTCGACCGATACGGTAGGATGTGACATAGAAATGGTAAGGGGGCTCTAAATTACTCGAGATGTGTGCGATATTTTGTTTAAATTAACTATGTTAACTATGTTTTTGTAAAACATAGTATTATATATTAGACATACGAAATACATACGTATATATGTATGGATATAATATAATATAATATCGCAATTTTTACAATACTTTTTTATCGCCATCATACAACGATGTATCGTGTTTCTTGCGATGAATAATTATTGTTATCATTTTGAAAATACATCGAGTTGGAGTATACATATACTCATATACATATACATAATAGTAGATACTTGTACTTGTACAAACAGTGACCAACTGTTTTAGAATTTCATAAAATGTTCTACTTCTATAAACAGTGCCATTAATTTTCTGTCGTGTATCAAGAAGTCATCATATGCGTTCATACGATTATGGAAAAATGTACATATAGGAATTAATTCACTCTAACGACTTTGATAAATATTTTCCAACCTGAAACGATAACAGTTGGATCATTGTATTCTTCAACGATTCTTTGTGCGTATATTTGCGTAACGTTGTTGGTCCTTTTCGTAGAATAATGTGTGCGCAGTGCATACGTTATGTAATCGTATAAATAAAATATTTTCTCGTACACTTGACCATTTCAAATGAGAAACTTCGTGTGCGAAACTATCGAAAGGTGTAGAGATACATATATAGATATGTACACATATCAAATATCAACTATCAAATAACAATAGAAGAAAATGTTTTTCATTGACTCTTGTAAAATTCGTACGGTGCTCTAATATGTAACCTGGAAACTACTATAAGCATCGGTCTCTCAAGTTTCTGGCCGCCTTCCATGAAGAAAAGTATATATCATATTTCTGAGTTCAACGTTCGGTACAAACGAAGTGTCTTGGAGAGATTTATTGGTCATAGGACTTGTATATTTTCCACATAAAAACCATTCGTTTATCGCTGCTCTCTCATACGTGAATCCATCTGAGAAAACGAGGAAATGATGACACGATTGCGATGTTACACAGTAACAAGTCTTGATCTAACAAACTAACAGGCGAACTGACTAAGATCGTACAGCTCCGGCCGGCTAATTGTTACATCAAGACTTTACTGTATACATATATGTATATGTACACTGACGCTTATTAATATTCGAACACTCTTAAAAAGACGATAACTTTTTAAATATTGGACCATACGACTTGGAGTTTTTGGAAAAGTTAGAACAATTAGTTTACTCCCTGATGTGAAAAAATTTTTTTGGAAATTTATGGTCCAATATTAAAAAAGTTATCGTCTTTTTAAGAGGGTCCGAATGTTAATAAGCGTCACCACTGTATGTATATTACGAACACAGTTATCGATTATACAGCAACGGCGCCCACGATACCTACGGCTCGCATAAAGCATTCAAATCCTTTACGTTTTCTTGAACGCACAAGGGTTCAATGTACCAAATAACATTTCACAAATAATTTACTATACGGTCGGTTTCAGTATACCGTAACCGCAACATAACATAACATTATTTCGACGACTTTGACCATTCGAAATAGTGGTACATATTAAAGGTACGCGATCGTACGGCAATTGCCGTGTACGATAACGGCAGTTATCGATCTCATTTTCGTTGCGAACCTAATCGGTCTATTGCTAGCGTGTATCGCAAGAGCCGGCGCCATATATCACGCACTGTATACCCAATGTATGCACTGTAATATATCATCTCATACCGGAGCATCGAACAGGTTCCTTCATTATTTCATGCGTGATAGGACATAAAAATTCATGAGGAATTTCAGCATCGTCTATGGAGGCTTCTACGACATTGCTTTCTTCGCGTTTCAACCAATATAGTTGAGTTTTAAACACATCGGCCATCTAAAAAGATAAATATACACATTGAAATGATGTAGGTACATACGGAAATGATGTAAATTCTTCTTTGATGGAATTCTTCAGGTACACTATTATCATTATATCTACAGTGGAATTCTCGTTACGAGTCAGTTGCGCGATTCTGGCGACTGAATCTTAGACGAAATCTGAGGTTCTTGCCGAGCGTCGCATTTGAAATACACAGGGCACGCTGGAAACCGAAGAGACACATTCGTCTATAAGTCATAAGCCTATGACTACTAACCGATAGTGACAAGAAGACTGAGAAAATCAGAGAAGATTGAGAAGACTGAGTCTTTCTCCGTTACAATGTTGCACGTAGCTCGACAGACGGTTCTCGAGCTTAGTTCCCCTGACTCCAAATCGTAAGGTTGGCACTGATTCGTAACGAGAATTCACTGTATATCACGATAAATCGCGATATCCTCCGCCGTACTTGTTCATCTTGTTCGATTTGTAGCATTCGCGTTAATTGGTCGTCCGACACAGTAAGCAGTCGACGACCAGTCAGAGACGATACACGGGCTCTCTTTGCCAATGCTGACAATCCTATTTCCTGCAGCCATTTTAAAGTGTCATCAATCCTCCAGTCTGCAACCTGGTGTATTACATACAAGTTTCGCAGTGTTAGTAATTTCTTATGAATTTCACTGTCGCGCGTTGTCATTAGAAAAACTGCCGTATTTCGAGTATTTAACGTTCTCTACCTGTTTCCTGTTCCGTTTCAAATTATCGATCAAGATGTTCTGCGAAATCAGCTGCTGTGGTATTTTCCAGATTAGAATAGTTTTGTCCAATGCACCTGTTCGTTAAAAGGACTTGGTTAGCGATTTTATTGAAACTATGAGACCGATACGTATTGAATAGTATCTCTGGGTACGAACGCACGAATGCGCATATGCGCGTATGAAATAAACTTGAATGCATTAACCTGTAATAAAAAGTGACATATTCTCGGAAAATGTACAAGAGGTTGCGAGGCTTTCGTGTTGTTCCAGTACGTACAGGCAATCTCCAGAGTACTAAAATCACAGCGTACACGTAAGTACAGACGCGGTATCTCATTTCATACGTACGACGCGACGCGATGCGACGTGCGGCGGATGTGTGAACACTCCCGAGTACTCACAATACTCCAAATACGAGCTGTTCTGTCCGTTGCTACGCTTCCTAGCATTTCACCTTGAATCGGAGAAAATTTAACGCACGTCACGTTACCACCGTGTCCAGTCAAAACCTTTTTCTGTTTAAACTGGCCCTCCGAATCGTTACACCCGGCACTACCGCTCCCTGTCGTGAGCGTCTCGCTATCTTTAGGCGTTGTAATTTGCCACAACTTGACCAACGAGTCGTTGCCGCTTGTTGCTAACAAATAACATTGCCTACCATCGTCCGTCAGTCTTCTGCCGGCTTTCCAAAGTAATGTACGAGCAATATGTAGTATGTATATGTAGAGCGAACGATACAATGATACATGTTTTGTCACACTTCGAGATCGATTCGCTTACCTGTAAAGCTATAATTGCATGTTGGACTAAAATCGCAACCTTGAACGCCCAAGTCGTGCGCTTCCTCGCAGATCATCAAAGCAACGTTACTACCCTTATCGTCCATGGTATCGAATAATCTCCAAGTTCCTTCATTGCAAGCCGTCACCAAATAACGAGAATCATGCGTAAAAGCGATTGCGTTCACTGCATCGGAATGACCTCTGAAAATACTGTGTCATCACAGTTTTGATAACTATCCTAGTTCCCAGTCCGTTTTCCTTTTTTATTTAATTCTACTATTACAATGTTTCATATTACACAATGCGATATTATACATACAAATATACTATACATGTATGTATGTATGTATGTATGTACATGTGTAATAGTAACACCAGGGAGAAAAGACCTATTTTCGACGGAAATTCATTGAACAAAGGCAGACATATACAACATAACTAGAAATACGATTGAAATACCGAAGTTCCACCATATCGTTCACATCCCATAACGTTGCTCTTTCGTCGTCTCCAGCTGTAGCAAGTTTGGATCCATCCGGTGACCATCGACAAACACGAATACCGTAACCCGAGTTTACGAAAGAAGATTTTGCTTGGCACCCATTCTACGGCAGCGTCCATTGTAATCAAGAATGAAAAACGTACATATATGTTTACCTAACTTACAATATGTATAATATGTATCATAATAGATAAGTTATATACGTGCATGTGCGCGCACGATCACGCGCACGTACTACATATATGTACCTCCGTATTCCAGATGATAGCGGTACCGTCTAAAGAACAAGAAGCGAGCATAGTACCGCAAGGACTGAATTCCACATGATTTATACTATATTTGTGACCATCCAATGGACTGTAAGATTTCTCTTGACATTTAATAACAGCGTCGCCACAATCTTCCACTTCCTCGACGGTTTCGATGCTCCACACGCGTACCAACTTGCCCCTGCATTAGGGAAGGATTAATAGATCAAGTTTGTACGTACACATAAATAGGCGAGTGCCTCGAATGAAAAATTCCTCGTACAACAATACAGTAGAGCGTCGATTATCCGAACCAGTGAATGGAGAGACAATCTTCGATGGTTCGAAAACAAATTAATGATTACTTTAACCAATAAGTTTTGTTAGCATCAACTGTATGTGTATAATTACTATGTATCAATACATATATTTTGAGTACACATTTCTAAGTACAGCAGCTCTTGTATTGAGTTAAGTAATTTTAAAACTGTTCGATTATCCGAAGAATTCGATTTTCCGAACCACCTCGGTCCCAATTAGTTCGGATAATTGACGCCCTACTGTAATTGCATTTGACACAGTTCTATTCAATGAATTCATGTCGGCTAACCCCGATCCGGAAGCGATAAGGTGGTTTCCATAACAAGCTACGCTGTTTACTACACCACTCTGCTCTTCTAATCTTTGGACAAGTTGCACGTCGTTGACCGACGTCTCTGCATTTTTCATCACATCGTGTTCGTGTATCGCGCTCTACGGAACAAAGGTCGGGTTGCATGTAAGTACCTACAAACTCGCGATAATCTTCCAACGATTTTGCACGTTCCACGTTACCGTGTTCGCGAACCGCGATCTCTACCTTTTCGTGGTCTGTCATCGGCAATGCCGTGGACACAGAGTTTCGCGAGAGTTCCGAGTCGAGGCACAAACTGCCCGTTAAATCCCAAACGATCACAGACTTGTCGTTGGACCCTGCACCATGTATACAAGTAGATATTATTGTAACGATCATTGTACATATATATATAAAAAAAAATAACAATTGCATGTAGAAACGCCTGTCGATCGCGTCGAAACGCGTCGACACGCGTTTCTTTCGTTTACGCCAACAAAGTACATAAATACTATCAATAGTACCAGTCGCTACTAAATGTCCGTCTCTCGAAAATGCGCAGCACGCCACGTATCTATTGTGACCCGACAATATCGCCGCTACCTTACCCGTGTTCTGGAAATGAAAGTTGTTTCAGTTGTCTCATCGTTCGTGATGATGTCCGTGCATCGTATTCCATCTTTCGAAATTGAGTAGCGAATTGTTGCAGCGAAAACCTACCGTTTCCCAGATTACCGCTGTTTTGTCAAGGCCACTACTGACCACATATAATCCGTTCGAGTTGAAACGAACGCAAGTCAAGGCACTACTATGCTTCTCCAGAATTCTACAGACGGTTATTTTGGCAGTGAACGCTTGAGCTTGACCCTTTGCTTGTATCACCGTTACATCCCATAATTTTACGCAATGATCGTTCCCGCACGTGACCAGTTGATACAGCTTCGTGAATGGTTCATTGCCTGCGTACGGAGAACGCAACATAACATTACCAATTCCATACCGATTTTAGTATGATTTCAACGACTAATATATATGTGTAGGAACCGTATATTTAGCTAGCTATGTATGTATGTATGCAAAAGAGTAGGTATATATACTATATAGTAGTATAGTAGGTAGGTAGGTAGGAAGATATCGTGTCGTTTACGTACTTGTAACTTCTTGAGAAGTCGAAAAATCGCAAGAAACGACACCTAAATCATGAGCATCGTCTATCCAGGCAAACGCGGTAATTGCTTGTTTATCAGACATGCACGACGAGTCGATAATATCGGCAGTGGAAAATAATTTTAAGACCCCAAAGGTGCAACTTGTAATCAACCAACTCGAGTCCGGCGAAAAGCATACGCTCTGTATAGCACCATCGTGCTTTTGGAAAGATCTATACAGTACAGTATGTGAACATAGGTATCGTTTCGTTCCATAAACGCGCACGCACACACGCAGGCACGCACGCACATGCGCGCGCGCACGTGCACACGTACGAACAAATAAATAAATGTTACCCAAAAAGAACATGAGATTTTTTACTTGATTAAATTGCGTCGAATCAAATCCCAAAGACATACTTGTCCGTAATCTCCGGCAGTTGCGAGTAACGTAGAGTCTGACGAGAATCTACAAACTCTTACAGCTTCGCCACCCACTTGAACCATAGTGTGAATTTTCAATCCCGTCTGAGGAGAGAAGCGACAAGCATATTCGACGAGTGGCAAAATCTTATTCAGTCAAATTCAAAGCATACCCGTAAATTCCACAATAGCGTTGTCCCGTCTATGCTAGCCGAAGCCAACATTGTCGCTCGGGGGCTTACTTTCACCGACGTAATGCCATATTTGTGTCCAATCAAAGGTGAAAAGCACGCTTCCACGTATCCGCTGCACGCTTTCCATTGCCAGACTCGAATGCGCTTATCTCTAACAATCAAAGTAACGGGCATACTATACATATACCGCAGCAGGCAGCAAGTATATGCATTGTTTTGATATTGTACACGTATGTACACTACAGTACAGTATGTATGGTAGAACGATAATCTTACCCCGATCCAGTCACCAATACACAATCGCTAGCGAAATCAACGCTCGTCACGTCACTCGTATGAGTCGTTAAGGTTTGCAGAGCTTGCACATCACCTATGTTAACGGCGGCAGCAGTCATATTACTCTTACTGAAAACAACAAGAATACAATGTCTTCCCTTTCATCGTAGTCACCTTGCTCATGGTTTCGCGCACTCGCTTCTTTATTTTTCTTCTGTTTCAAAATAAAACCATTGAACTTTCGAACAACTAGGAAGTTTCGCGCGTTCCTCAACATCAAACGACACTCGAAACGTGGTTTAATAATTTCCAAGCGAACCGATCGATTCTTATCGCAATCAAATACGCCTTATTGCAAAACTATCTATTGTAATTGGCAATCGGCATGGCAATCGCGAGCACGATCTATTCTGTATGACTGTCGCTTCTCGTTCAACGTATCCCGATTAGGAAAAAACTACGTGGTAAAATAAAACATGAAAACGTTCAGACCTTGACATTGATTTAACCTGACCGTTTCGTAAACGTGGCTCTATTGTACAGGATGTTCGGGAGCTATGTACGTTTGATTGGGCGGAAACCTTTTAAGTAATTTGTACTTGCGTGGTAGCGGTGACGGTAGCGGTGGCAGTGGTCCTCGCTCTTTTAGAATCCGAATTTAATTTATTCATGTCAAACGATCCGATAACAGATCCAAGTTTTACGCAACGACGACAAATTGAAGGATTCGAAAAGTTTCTTTCTTTTTCGCAGAAAACTTTTCCGAAGGAAAATTACTCTATTCGGATAATAAACAACGATGCCCATTCTAATGTGCACACCACGCAAACTATATTGTATCGTAGAATTCAATGGAAATGGAAATGGATAATGGAGACTCTGAACGTGTTCCATCCCTTTACTTCTTTACAGGTCGAAATATGTAGATATCAGTATAAAATACCGCCGACAAGCAACGGGATACCGAGGAAGGTGTGCAAAAACCAGAAACGTCTAGGTACTTACGTTACACGTAGAAACGCACATGTATGAAACGTCACTGCGAATTCAGGAAATTACGCTTGAACTGCAGCATTTTATGATGTGTTGTACGACGAGTAACGCGTAGAAACAGGAAACTTTTTTCAGGAAAGCATTCAATATTATGATGACGCTGAAGCGTTAAACGCATGTCTAGTGCTCATCCGGTAAAATCGATATTGCAGGAATAGAATTTGTTTTACGAGAATAACTATACACCTCCTTTGCGATCAAGCACTTTTGCTTATTATTTACGATTATTGTTTACGATCAAACGACAATTGAAACACGTTCCAGCTAAATTCTTCGGAGAACCTTTGCAAACAACTGGCAACATTCCTCGTAGACGATTGATAGATTCCCGTCAATTATGAATTTCAAACTTGACTTTTCTCACACATTTTCGTACGATCCGAATGACCTGTCGTTCAGCGATTTCCATTTTGAATATCATTTATATTATCAAAAAAAAAAAAAACTGGAAACGATTGAATTAGACACATACGAATATGCATATCCGCTATACGATTACATATGTAAACGAGTAGCGTGCGTGCACGACATTGCAAAGCATCACGCGGCGACGCGACGGCATCAGATCGATAGACACAGAACTTAGCCCTAGTTCAGACACGGCAAAAACCGCGCGGTTTGAACGACGGACTGTGGACCCCGCGGTTAGGTTTGAACGAATATGAAGACGTTGGGGATAATTTAGACACGATGCTTAATCCTACGATGCTTATTTACATTAACAATCTGTCGTTCAAACCGCGTGGTTGAAAACGACACTTACAAGATGATGCATTTTACTACAGACGAGGTACAGGAGTAGACCAATCACCCAATGTATTTTTTTGTCTCACGTCCGCGGGGCTCTAGAGCCCCCTTACCATTTTTGTGTCACATCCTACCGTATCGGTCGGAACTAATATTGTGGAACCAATATCACAGACGAGATGTAGGAGTACGCCAGTCACCTTATTATACTGTTTCGTGTCACACGATATGAAATACCGAGTAATTTTAATTAGAAATCTTAATGAGAATCGAGTATCTTGTATACTTCGAATAATCATGCATAAAAGTTACTTTGACATGCTTTAAGACATGCTCAAGACATGCTTTAAAAGTTACTCTGTATCTCGAGTACTACCTGGTACTACCAGAGAGGAATGAGAGTGCTCACGCCCGGGTTTTCGGCGTTCCCGATATAGTGCTGACATCTGCTCAGCCTTAGCATGGCACAGAACCGGTCAGTCTTTCCTGGAACAGAACCGGTCAGTCTTTTAGCATGGCACAGAACCGGTCAGTCTTTCCTGGGACAGAACCGGTCAGTCTTTTAGCATGGCACAGAACCGGTCAGTCTTTCCTGGGACAGAACCGGTCAGTCTTTTAGCATAAAACTGAACGCACATTATTTTTTTAACCAGGATTAGAACGTACAGCTTAATTGTTGTATATGAAATATGTAACTAACATGTAAATCTTGTGTACAAAATCTCTAATTAATATAAATTAAGAATAATATTAATTGTAATGATACGTATTTTATTTTTTTTTCCAAGTTTGTAGTTGCAAACTTTAGTTGTAAAAAATGGAAAATCCGGAAAAATTCGAACAAATACTGATCTCATATCGAAGTTTAAAAGCGACCAAACTGAATATTAATTTAATAATGAGCTATTGTCATCAACACTATCTTAAATTTTTTCATATATATAGCTACTGTTATTATTAATTAAAAAAAATTTTCTTTCATGAATAAATATTTTTTCCACCTCAGCACCATAAGATTTTTACTAGATGACTTTAAAAACACATTAGAACTATTTTTAAATAATTTTACTCGAAAACATTCTAGTTTACTCTTTATTTCACCGTTCTACTAATTTTTTATGGGCTGCATTGCAGCTCTGTTTAACACCCCTTTACAACCCAATACCATGGTACCATCCATATTCAAGGAAGAACAATTTTTTACGACGATCATTGAAAAAATAAAAGTGTTTCCTTCATTTCAGTCCTTTAGTGCGTTGGTGACGTAGCGCCCAGCACACCTACCTGTGTTCTGTGTCACATCTGGAGTTTTATGGTACGCTAACAATCCCTATTGAGTCGCAAGCCAGACCATACAAACGAATGCATCCACAACTTCCAGAGACCTGCCTCCAAAACTAATTAAAGGAAGGCTAGACATGCAGTGTGTACTAAACTCCTCAAAAGAGGTGGATTCCAGTCGCTCGTGTCATAAACCGCATTCGATACTTCATCGACAGGGTGATCTTACATATTTCTGTAACAGTTCCTGAACACATTATCATTCATCTAAAACTGCTTTGTACGACATTACACACGCCACATAATTTTTATTTTCTAATTTTGTCAAAGTAGTATATATAACAGAATCATACAAGTGTCTACAATTACTTGAAATCCAAAATACAGAGCGTTTCTTCCTCTGCGACTGTAAAAAAAGGACTTTAAAAGAATGTTAAGATAACAGGTGGGCTGTCCTTCCAAAAGGCACCTGTGGCCAGAGTTGGGCATTATTTAGATAAAAAATTATTTAAATAACGATTCGAATAAAAAATACTTTATCTTTATTCGTTATTCGAAGGTTCGAATAAAAAAAGTATCTTTATTCGACGAGTATCAGATAAATAATTTTATTCGACGAGAATTTATCCGACGAATGAAGATAATTTTTTTATTCGAAGCGGATTTATTCGAACTTCGAATAATTTTTTCATCTTTTATCTGTATCTTTTATTCGAAGGCTTCGAATAAAGCTTCGAATAACTTTTGCCGAGCGCCGAGCTTCAAAGACCCAGCGACGACAGACGACATACAATGTAAGCGGATGGAGAATCGCGCACGAATGAAAGTTTAAACTTTTAGATTTTTCAATATATCCTCATAAAATTGTGACGAACGAATGGAGGGGATTTTCCTTATGAAAATGAGGTCAAATTCGAGTATAATCGAACAAGTTTCACTGATACGTAATGTTACGGTAAAAATTAGAATCTCATTAAAGACAGTCCAAATGATGTCGAGTTTGGACTCATTTTGATCGGGATAAGTTCTACAACTCATTCGTCTTAACAATATTGTTCTGATTAAAAACATAAAAGTATAAATTGCCAATAATGCTCGATTCGAGTCGTTGGTCTTTGAAGTCCCGAGCTCGTAGAGCCGCGAGATATCGGTGTGAAACAACTACCAATACAATTGCAAAAATTCTTTATTTTTCATTATTTTTTTATGGGACTTGCGCCAACTAATTCGTGGCATTCTTTTGATTAAAATGACACTAAACGCGGTACAGATTGGACTGAGTTTAATATTTTTAATTGTAGATATATTCGAAGGCTTCGAATAAATCTTCGGACCTTTTGCCAGCTCGACGAATAAACGGCGACGACGGCCGACGAGGACAGACGAGCGCCGAACGTCGAAGATCCAGCGACCACCAAACAGCATACAATGTAAACGGGTGGAGAATCGCGCATGTTCCGTCCGATACGGAACACCGTACTTGGGGGTTCCCTGTAAGGGCGCATGGGGCACCGTACAGAGGTTTACTGCTTCCGCATGTCCGAGGGGTACCGCAATAAACCGCCGCTACGGGCCGAATTGGGGTAATTCTAAGTTATAGTTAAGGCCTGCAAAATCATATTTCGAACTGTCCCTAAAACTGTTCCAAGGCCAACATGTGCAAACCGTATTTTCCTTTACCTGCTGACTACCCCTATACACCCCGCTTCATCTTTCCAGTCCTATATATTTGTCTTCACTTTCCTTAAAGAAGAGAGAAACACACTAACCGTCACGCTTAAAACATCGAAACTGTATCTCGCTGCTATTGTCAAAATACACTATTCAAACCTCCATCGACTCGTTCCAATTAAGTTCTACAGTCCACTTAACATACAATTCGATAGGATTTCTACCGCAGAAATTCCTCCGCGTCGTTTGATCGTCGCTAAAATAATTGTCGACGCCGCGACGTACATACAGCGCACGAATGAAAGTTTAAACTTTTAGATTGTTCAATAAAATTGTGACGATCGAATGGAGGGGATATTCCTTATGAAAATGAGGTCAAATTCGGGTGTAGTCGAACAAGTTTCACTGATACGTAATGTTACGACCAAAATTACAATCTCATTAAAGACAGTCCAAATGATGTCGTGTTTGGACTCATTTTGGTCGGGATAAGCTGTACAACTCATTCGTATTAACAATATTGTTCTGATTAAAAACATAAAAGCATAAATTGCCAATAATGCTGGATTCTCCATCTGCTTACATTGTAGGCTGTTGGTCGGTCTTTAAAAAAAATCTTTATTCGTCGAATAAGTTCATTACGTGTGGAATAGAGATAACATTGTAGCGGCTAGCGGGGCGCCGGAAGAGAAATCTTCAGCGCACCAGCACCAAGAAAGGTTTATGTGGTTTGCACAGCATAAGACGCTATTTGTGAGAAAACGTCTTTAACGTTTCTGGCCACTTAGCGGACAGATGTGTCCTTGTAGTTCCTAGCGACGAACTCAATAGCGCAAGTGGACGCCATAAATTTTGGGTAGTCTAAAGGTCTCCAGCCTAGAGTGTCCCAGCGACGCGTGCCTGGTTTCTATCACCCGGGAAAGCTGGGCCCGTTGACGTAAGCCAGCAGTCACGTACCGCACTTAGCACGGGGCCCGAAAGACACCCCGCTGCATCACCAAAATTAGATTTTTAACAGCACGACACGCTCACCCTTCTCACGCACGAGAGGCGTGGAACGTGGGCGTGTTATGCAAAATGCACGGATTGGTGGAAGTTCCTCGCAAGGACTTCCACCAATCAGCCGACAAGCATTTTCGATAATATAAGGCAGAGACTACCGACGAGGAGTCAGTCACGAAGTCTAGACACAGCCGCTTATCCGCCGAGTCACTTATAGAGTCTAGTCCGGTCGTTGCTAAGTCGCAATAACAGTTCAGCCGCGAGTCGAAGTGAATCGCCGGTTTTAGCTGAACCACCCCGGACGCTCTCGCGACATCACTCTATTTATAAATAAACGACTCAGTCACGTACACCTGATTTGAACACTTATTCTAAGGCACCCGCCTTATATAACCCTGTTCCTTCAACATAATTATTTTTATTTGACGCGTAACAAATAATTTTTTTATCTTTTATTCGCTGTTTGAAATGTCTATTTCAATAAAAATTTGCCCATCTTTGCTCCTACAATTATATTATTTTATATTATATTAATTCATCCACGTGATTCTCTCTCAAACTCTATACTATTCGGAATAGTACGTTAAATAAACGCTACTCTGGTTTTCAACATATTTCTGTTCCCACAGATCGATTCTTGGAACAATTATCTATAAAAAAAGTGTAAGGAAATAATGCTTGTTCATGAAATATTTTTAAATTACAAATTAAGGTACCTCATATGAAATTTGAAGTAGAAATTGATTTTCCTAAAATTATGCTTTAACACTTTCTTACGAAAAATATTTCTACGAATTTTTTGTCCTTGATATCAGTTTTACTTTCAATATTTTAAATCTTAAAAAGCAACACTAAAAAAAATATCTGTTTACGTTCGTCGGAGAATGTAGCATTTGATAATCGATATGGTTCCGTGATGATCAGATGATTCACCTTCTCACCGACGAGAATTTCCTTCGTGGTCTTCTGCACCGACGAGATACCGTCGTTGGCCTTCTGTTTCTTACTCCAGACAAAATCTATCCTAGAGGGCGGTAGACAGCACCGCATTTTTCGAGCGACACATTCTCCCGTAAGGCTGGCAGCACCGACGAGATATATATATAAAGACTGCCAGAGGAGTACAAGGGGCCTGTTGGGACGCTTTTCGTTCTCAGAAAAGAGATTAGAACTTCTAATCGAAATGAACGTGGAGAAACGTCTCCATACGTAACACCCGAGACGTTTCATTTCAGACATCCTTAGTTGGAATAGTTGGAATAGTTGGAATTTGTTGGAGATATATATTGTGATAAGGACCAGTTTACTTTACAGTGACTAAAATACTGGTTTTTAATTTTACTATTTCTAGGAATGACAAAAAAATTAATTTTCAAAATATCATTTATTATAAACACATGGATGATAATTATATATAATAGATACATTAGGTACAATACAATCGTATATACGTATAAAACTAATATATGTATTTATTTATAACAATTTGTGATTATATTTATACGCACTGCCTGTCAAAATTATGTGGACACTTCCTTAATTCTTATAACTATTTTTTAATACTGTAGCTCACAAGATTTTGAATCTCCTACTTTCTCTGCAATATTTCTTATAGAATATCTCTACTGTAATTATTTGCGAACGCATTTCTACACTTCATTCAGTTCCGTTCGTGTCCATCATGCTTTCACAAGTATTTAAACTGAATTGACAGATCACAGTTATCGCAACGCTCTTATCCAAGGTTCCTTCGTTTGGAATCATGTTTATAAATGTTATATTATTATTAACAACAGACCTCACTCAAACGATGCGATCATTGTAAACTAATAGAGAAAAGCTTTACAAACTGTACATACGCAACGCAATATAACGCAATTTTCCACCCACCGAATAGACGTTTATTTATTTAGGAAAATTAAATAACTAAATTGTTAATTGAGTACTATTATAGAATACATTACATGTATATTCGCAATAGAATTTAGCAATAAATATTGTTTAATAATAAAAATATACATTATATATCACAAATCCGCTCCTTTTTCCGCCTTTTCTCCTGACGCCGCCGAATTGATCGGTACCTCGGATCATGAGGTATGCATCTGTCTCGTTTTGTTTGACGTTGATACTAGTCCTGTCGACACTTCACCGATTTCCATGATTTTTAAATGTAATATAGTCAGTTCTAGAGATATTTGCGAAAAACTTTATTGCTACTACTGCAAGAAATCCTAGGCAGCGACGACGTCGCTGGAAAAACCCAGAAAGTCGTAAAACGATTACCGCTTGTCCCTTGCACCGCGCGGCGGCCAGCAGGCAATTCATGAAACGGATTCATTAATGAATTGTAGTAGCAGCAAAACTTTTTCACAAATACCTTGAAAAATAATGCCGAGCAGCGGTAACATGTGTGTACATATAGAACACAAAATTTGTTCAAAATATTGAGTTTTCCAACATACTTATATAAATTTTATCAAAATCGGTAGGGTGCATCCTTTCATGCAATGCTTGCCATAATTATTACATATATGCATACGTGCTAAAAGTGCTGAAACTAGATACTACAATATAAAAGAAAAATATCCGAACATATGTACTTATTTATGAGGAACAATGTAGCAATGGGAAAAGGATAATCTTGGTTTGAAATTCTAATTTCACATATTTTTGGAAAACATCCGTAATATTGAAAATTTCCAAAGGTCCAAAACAAGGAGACTCTACTAAGAAAATTCCAAAATTAGATGATTTGCAGGGACTCTCATAAAAATCTTTTAAATTTGAAAATTGTCTACCAACTATTTTGCAGAGGTCTTCCGAAAATATTACATTTTCTACAATAATGATATGACCATTCCTAAGAGAACAACAATTATCTGGACTACTAGTTTTTAAACTGAAATGCTGGAAATCAACGCGCTTGAATTGTTTTGTAGCAATTATATTCGATATTAATGGCCCTGTGAAATGTTCATTTTTAAAAATTGGAAATTCTGTACAATGAACCTTTTCTTCATTAAAAACATTGCACTTCTCTTTATGCCTCTTAACTATTTGCTCCAATATTTTATCGTTTTTACGGATGGATTTTAAAATTGATTGTAAAAAATTTTCAAAATGAAATGCACTGAAATTTTCAAGAGGCCCATGATTTTTTACATCCTCCGTAATGTGCAGGAGATTGTGCATATTATGAGACATATTCTGGGCCCCATACAACATTTTAAATGTTTTTACGAAATAATGTAATAATTTCGAAACTTACTCAATAATGTCAAAATGTTTTGAATTAGATAAAATTGTTATTGCTAGATGCAACGAAAGAAAATTTAAATATTTGTCTTTCCTTAAATTGTTTAACAAAACTGCTGGTCCGGTATAAAGAAGAAATTGTCTAAATTCAGTTGCTTTCCATCGTTTTAGTTCATTTAAACTTCGTGGTTTTCTATTGAATTCCAACGGAATACATTTTGTTAAAGAAACTAATGGATTTGATGTACTAGAAAATTGTGAATTTGAAATTTTCGTGGATGGTTTGCCACAGCACCATAAATTTAAAAGTAATTTTTTCATTACACCGAAACAAATTAGGTGCATATAATCTAAGGGAAAAGAATCGATCATATCAATATTTGGAATTCTTTGCAAAATACTTGTTCCGGTATGATGGTCATCATCAACTTTTGATCTAAATTCAAGATCAGTTCTACATCTAATACTATTCAAATCTGTAAAACATACCCTGCTATCGATAAAATCTCCTTCTATGTGACATTTGGTACAAGAATGATATCCCGCATGACCTTTTACGCATTTAATAAAAGATTTTGCAGGAGCATCACAAATAAAAGATTTTACGTGCAAATGATACAAATGTTCGTTAATTATATATCCACTATTTACAAGTATTATTGCTTCCTCAACGAAATCGAATAAAAAACTGTTGACGTCTGCTGGCTTTTGATAGCCATGATAAATTCCAATCATTTCTACATTTTTATAATCTGCGAGGCAACAGAGAATGGGATAAACTTGACTACTAGAACTTTTTGACAAAGGAAGACCGTCAACACAAACGTTAATAGGGATTTTATTATTTTTAAAACAAGAAATGTCTATATGTTTACAAAGATTTAATATGGCATTCTTTATACGAAAATGGTAATAATGCCCTGGCTCAATTGGTTTAGTAACAATATTATTTTTACATGTTTTTAAAAGAGTTCTGCCATCCGTTGACAAGTTACTTGGAATGGGCTTCTTTAGTATTGCCAGTAAATCGTTAATCGCGACGTGTGGAATATTATGTTTTATAGCCCAGTCTGCTAAAAGAACATGAACATTTGTATTACTACTGTCTGTTGCTAAACTGCGCATTGAATCGATGAAATTTGGAGTTTCATTCTCTGTCGACGAATCCGAATAAATAAGTACATTGTTTTCATGTATACTTAGGAATGTTGCGTATAATGTATCATCGGGCATAATTATGCCCGATGGAGCAGAAGCTTCTTGACGAGTAGCATCGTTCGATAGACGCGAAGATCTTTTAGCACGCATATAATATTTTTCCATTATTTCCTTTTGCCAGTCATGTTTAAATGAGTAATAATAAATATAAAGTAAAAACTTACCTGAAATGAAAATAACAAATTCCACCAACACTGTCGTTGAGAATATAAGACTTTATTGCAAGAGTGTTATACCTCTTGTTATACCTTTGTTGAGTAATTCGATGTGGCGGCCTGTGCAACGAGCACACCGACGAACCACCAGATACATAGTATGCGCGGCGGCGACCATCCTCGGGAAACGAATACGCGAAGATCGGTTCCGATGGCGATCGTCGTTTGTAAAATAATCGAATGGCGAGACAAAAGTTCGGACAAACGAATGCAAACGACGAACATGTGCTCGCGTACGCTCGAACAGGACGGTCGACGATCCGTACAAATAACGAACCATACGTATCAACGAGCCTCATTCAGCCTCATTTATTTCACCCGAGATCCACACAGACAAGTAAGTATTTTCATTGCTATTATTTGTTACCATTAGTGTTTTCTCTTACGCTTTTTCGCTATATATTTTTTTTTTATATAATCCTGTGAACTACAATACAGTGAAATCTCGTTGTATGTACCGCCGTTCTTTTTACCTACACGAATACGAAATCGGGCAATGTTGTGGCCGCAACAGCTCTCGAGCTTCTTCGTTGGAAACGTAAAGTTGGCACTGTTATACAACGAGATTTCACTGTATTCAGTCACGCTACACAAATTTTGACTGTATTTTCCAATTCTAGGCAACTGCAGAATGGAAATGAAAACGTGGACAGTGGTGCAGTTTATAGAGGATGGTAGTGTAGAGGCTGTTCCGTCCAGGTGGTTAGAGGGCGAAAATTGTTACTGGCCACCGTACCAAAGGGCACATTTAATCACAGCCCTTAAAAAAATGGAGGCCAGTAGCAATTTATGGTCCAAATATAAAGTAAAAATTTTTAAAAATAGCACTTTCGGTAAGTTACAACTATTATACACCATAAATGTACAAATGCTTGTAACGCTTTCCTTTAATGCTTCTAGATAACTACTTCAAGGCCAGAAGGAAAGCAAGGGACGCGGAGGAAACAAGTGATCTGCAATCGGAGGCAGAATCACTGCGAATGAAGAGAACGAGGCCAGCAAACATATTTAGAGACAACAGTACCTCCTCTGATGAGGAAGCAGTTGCATTCTATCCACCTCCAGAATTAAAAAAAACAGAGGAACATGGGTATACATACAAAAGGTAGCACTCTATAAAACATTATGTACAGGTCATCCTTTCGAACATTTATTGAAATAGAGTAATCCAATATAACCAATTAGTGTAGTAAATTAATCACTGATAATACCTATAATGCTTTTTGGATTTTTCATACCCAAGATCACACGAAGGTCATATACAATATTGTATAATATGTCATTGAAGAGGTCGTCACCCCTACTATTACATCGCGAGTAGAAAAAAATATAGTTGCATTAAAAAAGTGATGATCTTGATATCTAGAAAAAATGACCTTGAAAAAAGTTTTTTCCAAATCATTGTATTGCCCTTTCGGATAGGTTAGTATTGTCCTATAACGTTTTCTTCTATCATTAACACTGTCACGTCGGACGACCGACGTGTTGTTGATGATGTCACCCGCGACGCATCATAGGTTAAGGTAGAAAATAAGTTAATTATAAGTTATTACTTTCCCATCATTTCCATCCGCGAGCGCGCCAAGACGCTTGACAGTACGTCATCAGGTACTAGCGAACCCCACCTTGATACCCGGTTGCGTCACACTCGCCCCACACGGACCCCGAGCGAAGAAGGTTCGTGCAGCCCCTAGAAAAACGCAAGCTCGTTCTTGATCGCTTCTTCAGTCGCGCTCACATCTTGCAATTCCGTTCCAAAGCGTTACTATATCAAGCGTCTTATAGTTTCTACTATTTCCATATTGTATTTTACCGCTTATATCATTAACCAGTATCACGCGTATTATTTATATATCTTTAGTTTACTTATATCTTTGTATTATCCTTTCACGTATTAAACAAGTATTATTATTAAACTCAGTGTTTATTATTCCCATTCCGGTTCTACGCGAAGTGAAGAGCATCGTGACATAATAATTAAAACATCATCGATAAGTTCCCTGATTGCGTGTCTGAGCCCACTAGGCTGTCTCGGCGCAAGAACGGAATTTCTCGCGAAATAAGACTGAATCTTTCCCTTAGCGTGTGTCTGAGCCCACCAGGCAGTCTCGGCACGATAACGGAAGATTCCCGAATGAATAGACAGTGCATCGTAAATTCGTGGTTGTTCTAAAAGCTCTTCATGCCGCGCCGCGCCGGACGAAAATATCAATTAAAGCGGTTAGCTCGCGAGTACGAATCCGACGTGTCCAACTATCACTTCAGTCCGTACGTCGGCATCTATTCCGCTCCGCGTATAATCCGCGAAACCGTGTGTTCCGCGAGAATACGAGTCGTCGCCGGTCCAGCTCCAGCTCCTGCCCAGCAGCAGCAGCCACAGTCACAAAAGGAAGTCAGGGTCCCTGTGCGTACACGCACACAGGTCATCCCTACTGGCCCACGTTACGATCTGGTGCCAATCACCCTTCCACCAGTCATCCACAACGTCACCCGAATACCTGCCCGCGACCCGAGGAAGAAGCTGTACGCGAAGGTGAACGCCAGCGGTGTGACCAAGGCCATAAACTAACTCCCCGTCAACGGCAGCAGCGAGACGATAGGGCAGCGCTGATAAGTGCCGGACTTGCCATTATATCGCGAATCCCGAGTCATACGACGGACGTACGCGCCGCGTGGACCGAAGTCCCAAAAGGGGGGAGGGAAGAAAACCAAACGCGAGCCGCGGGACGTAACACTCGCGATCCCCAAAAGAGAGAGAGAGAGGAGAGACAAACGCGAGCCGCGGGACGTAACAATACTAAGCGAGATGTTCAAGGTGGTCAAGTTAGCTTGGACACCCTGTATTACATTCATAGTTATACATCATTCTGTTTCTGTAATTAGTATATCTTTTTAATCAAAACATTTTATTTTCAGCCGCTTGTTCGCAGTTTATTACTGAGGAATCGCAGGGGGAAGCGGTTCCAGTAAATTATGATGAGCAGTGCAGTACTGGTAAGTTAAGAAAAACATTTTAGAGATAAATAAGTTCATTTTAAAAAATATAATATCTAACAAATAATCAGTAGGAGAGCAAACGGGGAATGCGTGCTGTTAGGGATGTCAAAAGCGAGACGTTGAAATGAAGACGGTAATAGAACATGTAATGAGTTCGTGCCGAGGATAAAAAAAAAACGGATACGCGTTGTTTTTAAAATAACGTATTTATTTTGGACTAGATTTTTATCCCGCACTTGGTCGCCGGCCGAACTAACATTGGGCGACTTGTTTTTGTGTGGATCCGCGGTTGTTACAATTCTAGAGGTGTGGTCGGAACTTGAAGATGTGTGTTAACCGATAGTTAACTTGTGTTACGATGGTAGCCGATAGCTATTTCGATACAACGGTTTGTTCGCTTCTCCGATACGTCCGGTATGACGGGTTTTTCGTTTCTTCGATACGTCCGGTACGACGGGTGTTTCGTTTCTGTCTCACTGCTTCGGAGTAAGTTGGTAAGTCACCTCGCGGAATGCCGCGATAAGGCCCGTTTGGGGGGAAAAACATCCCTTTCCGAAAAATGCCGAAGACGGCCGAAAATCCGCGAGTGACGTTACCCCGAAGCAGCGCGACGACGCGGGTCTGCATGGCCCGCCGCGGATTTATGGCCCTTGGCCTGGTTACGGTCCCGATGGCCAAGGGGACGAACGATTTCTCGGAACACGGCTCCGAGGGTACCTCGAGTAGGTAAAACGGAAGGACGCGACGTGCCGAAAACACCGCAAGTGTTTTGCACGTGTGGCACAAGGGATGCGGACCCTTGGCCGCTGGCCGCTGATGGTAACCATCAGGCCTGCGAAAGTCCGAATCCGGGACCCTACGAAGCGCATGAAATTCTAAAGGACGGGCCCACGGATTGACTTTATGGCCACCTTTCCAATACTGTCAGCTCGAATCTTCGAGGATTAGCATTCTTCTAAAGTATCGAAGGACAGTATAAAATCGGAAAAGGGCCTCCAACGATATCTGGAGACAACGTGAAAATACGCCATAAACATAACTACGGTATTCTATGGGGGCCGCGGCATGCATCCTCTCGGAACCGTACAGAACAGAACCAATTAATAAGGGTTCTGCTGACCGAGCTGTTAGCGGAGGTGCGCTCCATCAAGGAGGCCCAGTCGAACAAAGGAAGTGGGACACCAAGCAACATCTCCTTCCTCCGAAAATTCGATACATTAAAATTTCCTTTAAATTCTTCGTCGGATGTCCCATTGCTGGAAGAAATTCTGATCAATCGGGACGAATTTGAAAATGCAGTAAGCCAAATTTACAGATGTTATAAATAAACTAAAAGTAATTGATATTTCGTTTTCATTGAATTAAAAGAATGTACTATTAATAAATTTTTATTTTAGGTTACGGAAATGTATAAAATAGGTGGTAATACCATGTATTCCTTTGTAAAAAGGATCCTTACCACGCTATTTACGAACGACGCACAGTGGGCAATTTGGACGAAATCGGATTCAAAATCAAAGAACTTTCGATAGAAATGAGGTAGAGCGATGAAATTTTTTTTAAATGAAAGCTGAAACTTAGTAGAATATGGGAAAAATACAGAGATTGTGGTCCGAACGTTTTTTAACCTCGAGAAAATTCGTTAAACTTGCACAATTTCAAGAAAATTATGGTTTTTCCAATACCACGCACGGAAAAAAATTTTTTTTAACATGCTATACATCATTTCCCATAGATTTTTTCACGCTGATTTCAAATCTGGTCTCAAAATTTGTCTACGACCTCAGGATTTTGTAAAAAACAGATTTTTGTGACAAAAACTAATGAAGTCATTTTTTCGTTGAAATGATTGGATGGTAATAATCTCCCTACATTTCCCATATTCTACAAAGTTTCAGCTTTCATTTAAAAAAAATTTCATCGCTCTACCTCATTTCTATCGAAAGTTCTTTGATTTTGAATCCGATTTCGTCCAAATTGCCCACTGTGCGACGTTGCTCAGGAATACAGCTGGATGGGGAGGAAGGGGAAAAAGCCCTTCCACTGCATGAAAATTGCGGAGCTCGTAATATGTAATTATCACCCTTAATTTGGTATTGCTATAATAACGATGATTCATATGCAAATCACTAAAAAAAGAAACTCTTATTCAAGGTGCTGCAGAAAGGGCGAAAATAAACGGCAGTCGGCGAGACACCGAAGTAGCCATTCAACTATGGTTGAAGAGGGCAGCCGACCGAAAGAATGTAATACAAAAAAAATGTTAAGTTTTGTTTTAATTTTAATTTTAATTTTAATTTTAATTTTAATTTTATTTTTACTTTTAAGTTTAAGTTTAACTTATTTAATATTAAGTTTATGTTGTATTATGCGTTTAATTTGTTTAATGTTAATTTTAAGTTTAAGTTTAAGGAGTATTATTCGTTTAATTTGTTTAATTTTAATTTTAACTTTAAGGAGTATTATTCGTTTAATTTGTATAATTTTAATTTTAACTTTAAGGAGTATTATTCGTTTAATTTGTTTAATGTTAATTTTAAGTTTAACTTTAAGGAGTATTGTTTGTTTAAGTTTGTTTAATGTTAATTTTAAGTTTAACTTTAAGGAGTATTGTTTGTTTAAGTTTGTTTAATTTTAATTTTAAGTTTAACTTTAAATAGTATTATTTGTTTAAGTGTGTTTAATTTTAAGTTTAACTTTATGTAGTATTATTTGTTTGAGCTTGTTTAATTTTAATTTTAAGTTTAAGTAGTATTATTTGTTTGAGCTTGTTTAATTTTAATTTTAAGTTTAATAAATAATAAAATGAATATACTTTGAACTCGTTTTTCTTTACAAATTTTTTTCTCTCCCAATCCCTAATTAATCCCTATTTAATCCCTATTTAATTGCATTTTACTAAAATTGATGAACGTCTTAAAGACCTCTGTTTCGAGACGTCTTAAAGACGTCTAACAGACGTTTTAAAGACGTCTTTAAGACGTACAGTTTTATAACAAAGACGTTCCAGAGACGTTCACAAGACGTCCGGAAGACGTTCGTAGGACATTCAAGACGTCTTTAAGACGTCTGAATGTCCATCGACAGACGTCTTTAAGACGTCTCTGTGCTATCTGGGCTCGAAAGTGTTACGTCCCAGGTAGGACGGATTATGATTTTTATGAGATAGGACGCAGTTTTGAACCTACCTGCATTCGCCGGCTACGGTTCGGGAAATTGAGGATTGTTTAAATAACTTGTATTCTTATTTTCCAAAACAAACAAAATTATTGATTTATTCAAAATTAGGTGCTGAATCAGAAGTTTTAAACATGATTTGACAAATAGAGATTATGTGTAGTTAACGCATAAACTAGATAGCTTACAAATATTTCGTTCAATAATAGTAATGTTAATTTACCGAGTCGTTGGGTTCGCTTCGCTAAGTGGACACCGCAAGTCCACAAGTCGCTGGTTCCGCAGATCGCACTTACCGCAGGTGGAAATACCGCTAATCGCAGTTGCTGCGGGTAGCAGGTTGCAGGTTTCACCAATTCCAATATCGCAGCCGCAGGTCGCAGATTTCACCAATTCCAATTATCGCTTCTTTTAAACTTTATAAAACTTTCACTGAACTTAGACTTTACTGAAACTTTATTAAAACTGAATTGACACTTCTGTGACGGACTGATTTGGTCAAAACTTTATGACGGAATGAATGATCTTTGAAGTATTGGTTCCCTTTTATAGGATGGACAGTCCATTGTTTCAATAGGATATTGATTTGATCTTTTATCTAATGCGCGTCATTCTTACCATGGGATTAGTGTGCCTTCTTGGAACTTGGTGCAACTAGACACACTTTCTGTTTATTTTTCGGGGTGACATCGATCTTTGCTGCGTCTCTCGCAGGAGGATAATTGGAATTGTTTTGTTCGCTATCTAATTTTCTAGAAATTTTTAACGCCTATCCTAATCCTATTTATTTCCTTCTCCTTGCGTGACATTATTGGGTTTCAACAATAGTTCATAATAATTCTTTGTCTCAAGTTTTATTCGTTTGATTCTTAAGCGGTCGAATCACCGGACATGACACCGTCTTACTTCCTAGAATCTTAAGGCTTATCTTAATCTTATTTATTCTTCTCTCCTCGCGTGGCATAATTTTTATTTGAAGTTTTATTTGTCTTATTCATGAGCGATCGAACCACCGGACGTGACAAAAGCAAGACAACTAGACCCGAAGAAGTTGGCACTGGCGAAACAAGAATTCCAATACATGTTGGACCACGACATCATCAGGACGTCGAATTCTCAGTGGGCGAGTCCGCTTCATATAGTAACGAAAAAAGATGGGACCATTCGCCCTTGCGGTGATTATAGGAGGCTGAACGCCATAACCATTCCAGACAGATATCCCATTCCTAGAATCAACGATTTTAATCACATCTTGAAAGGTAAAACAATATTTTCAAAGATCGACCTTTTTAAGGCGTATTTTCAGATACCCATAGCGGAAGAGGACAAAGCAAAAACTGCAATAATTACACCTTTTGGACTGTTCGAGTTCAATGTGATGAGTTTTGGGCTGAAAAACGCACCGTCCACGTTTCAGAGGTTCATACACCAGGTGTTGCAGGGATTGGATTTCACCTTTCCATACCTGGATGATATTTTGGTCGCATCCACATCAGAGGAAGAACACCGAAACCACTTAAAGGTGATTTTTGAAAGGCTAAACAAGTATGGACTACGAATAAATATGTCGAAGTCGATTATGGGAGATAAACAGCTGGAGTTTTTGGGATACTTGATAACGTCCGAAGGATCGGCCTCCATACCCGAACGAGTGGAGGTAATATTAAATTACAGGTTGCCAGACACAGTCCACGAATTAAGAACTTTCCTCGGCATGATAAATTTTTATCGACCGTTTTTGAAAAACGCTGGAAGTAATCAAGCAGTCTTGCACGATTATCTACGTGGCTCCAAGAAGAAAGATAGGAGAAAAATTCAATGGACAGATGAAGCGATAGGAAAATTCGAGGAATGTAAAAAAGAACTGGCGGATGTGGCATTACTTGGTTATCCTGATCCGGAATTACCTCTGTCACTCAGTACAGACGCTTCCGATTGGGCCATTGGAGCCGTCTTGCAACAATTTGAAAAGCAAGCCTGGAAGTCAATAGCCTTTTATTAAAAAAAATTGAACGAGACTCAAAAGAAATATAGTACATACGACCGGGAATTATTAAGCATTTATCTGGCCATCAAACATTTCAAATATTTGCTGGAAGGTCGTGATTTTAAAATCATAACTGATCATAAACCACTAACCTTCGCTTTCAGGCAGAAGAATGACAAGGCGTCTCCGAGGCAACTTAGACAACTACAATATATATATCAAAATTTACTACCAACATATGTCACATCAAAGGTTCCGAAAACATCGTGGCGGATAACCTGTCAAGAATAACAGAGGTTGGCGCCTCCGTAATTGACTACGATGGAATTGCCAGAGAGCAAGAAAACGACGAGGAACTAGACAACTTGCGAGCCCACAATAAATCTCTGAATTTCAAGCAATACCCATTACCTTCAGGGAAGGAACTGTGGTGTGACACATCGACCACAAAAATCAAACCGTTCATACCCAAAAAGTGCAGAGAAGAACTCTTACAACAAATACACGGACTTGCTCATCCGGGAATCAAATCAACATTAAAAGAAATGACATCTATTGTAGATTCATCTGGACAGATATCAAAAGGGACGTTCAAAAAATGGACGCGCGCCTGTATAAATTGCCAGAAGAACAAAATAAGTAGACACACAAAAACAGAGTTAGGAACCTACAAAGAACCGGACGAGCGTTTCAGCGTGGTACATATCGATGTAATAGGGCCGTATGCACCATCAGATGGTTATAGCTGTTGTTTAACCTGCATAGACCGTTACACCAGTTGGATGGAGGTAGTGCCCTTGCGGAATATAACGGCAGAAGCCGTCGCAAAGGCATTCTACGAAGGTTGGATTACACGATTCGGTGTACCATACCGGGTGATTACGGATAGGGGAGTGCAATTCACTTCGGAGTTGTTCCGAACATTAGCAAATATCTGCGGAGTAAAGATACAACACACAACAGCGTACCACCCGCAGAGTAATGGAAAAATCGAAAGATTGCACCGGACATTAAAGGGAGCTGTCCGGGCACACAATACAAATAAATGGACGGACTCCATACCAACCGTCCTTTTAGGACTGCGAACAGCAATAAAAGAGGATTCAGGACATTCCGTAGCACAGATGGTCTATGGAAAAACGATCAAGTTGCCGGGCGAATTTTTTGATAACCCAAAAATAACCACGACACCGGAAAGTTTTCTTTACAGACTACAGAAGCAGATGGAGTCGCTCAAACCAGGGACCAGAAAACATGGACCTGGGCCAAAGGTGTTCGTACACAAGGATCTGAACACGTGCTCTCACGTGTTCGTAAGAATTGATGCAACGAGGAAACCACTGGAACCAGTATACGAGGGACCTTCTAAAGTTTTGGAGAGGAAAGGGAAATACTTCGTGCTGGAATTTAAAGATCGTACAGCAAGCATTTCAACGGATAGGATAAAACCGGCTTACATACTAGTACCTGAGAGTCCTGACTGCGTAACACCTGGAGCAGTAGATAATGAGACTGATAAGAAAAGGAAAACGACAACGATACCAAAGAAGTAACCTACTGCGAACCCACAAGCATCGCGGTCGGGTAGGCAAATTAACCGTCCCGTGCGTTTTAACAATAACGTAGAATATTACGAGTAATATAAACATATTATATAAGTAAATATCAAACTACAAAATAAGCATTAGTATCAAGTATAGTAGATTATATCAAATGTTATGTGCCCCATAGCTATAGCAATGTTTTATTTTTTTTTCTCATTATTTTATGTACATGTATAAAGATGTATTGTTGCGTCGCAGTGTGGTGGAATAGGGATTTTGGTTGTGGGTTCGAGTGCCCGTGGAGCGCTGAAGCGCTCTGCTCGTGGAAGTTAAGAAATAAACTTTGTACACAGAGTTTAAAGGCGAAAAACTGTTGTAGATTTTATTACAAGTACTTGGAGATGTAACTCCCTCAGTTCTACAATGAGTTCTGTCTCATCCTGGAGCTTCGAATCCTTTTTCTAGCTTCTTCCTTCTCGTCTCGCTTCCTTAGCCAATAGGAAAATTGGGGTCTTCTGGCTAGGCGTTGATTCGTCGGATCACTCGTCTTCCGGTTGCTGCTTGATGGTGATTGGTAGTGGATGGATCTTAATAGCGCACGCACGGGAGTGGGGTACGCATGAGGGTGAAGCCCCGCCAAAACAAGGGACGTGGGGCCATGTGGGACCGAACAAGAGAGAGGTCCGAGGGAGTTCCAAGAGGTCCTTGACTGAGAATTTATGACCTCTTGTCCTTAACTGATTCCGGACTTCGACTATCCCTAATTTATGTTGAATTGGAGAAGCTACTCTAAGAGGCTGCGTGACTTTCTCTAAATTCCTCAATTAGTCTCGCCGACTCGAATTTCGTCAAGGATCTCTATGGAACTCTCCCGGTCTTTCTTTACCTACTCTAAACTATCGCGCCCAAATAGAATACATATGTATTAAATACGTGATTGCATCTTATATTTAAATTTGCCTCTCCGCGCCATTAATCGATACAAAATATATCTAGCTATGTTCGCGTGGTCAACTGGCCACGCTACACCTTCCCCCTTATCGAAAAGGTGTTTCCTATGGGAACAGCTTTTACATACTACTTGATACTACTCTATTCTAATTAATTATATAGACGGCGCATGATTTGAGTCTGTTTCAGAATAACTATATATGTGTGTGTGCGCAGGTGTACCTACACTCGGAGTTCCTGATGTATATATTTACATTAAAATCGTTTAAGGTGGGTTCAGTTTATTTATACAACAGTTTTATACTCAGTCGCTTTACTAATCTAATCGTATACAGGCTAGTTTCAACTTATTCGCATGGACCGTTTTAAATTTATTATTACTTATCTCTATCTCTATTGTTAAGTCGTTATATACATTAACTACGTGGTATGGCCCTGCCCATTCGGTATCAAATTTGGACGTTTTTGGTTCCTTAGCTAGATAAACATAATCGCCTACATTAAATTTACGAGGATTAACATTTTTGTCGTACAGTCGTTTACTTTTTTCCTTTGCTCGATTTAAATTCGTTGCTGCCATAGCTTGAGTAGTGGTAATCTTTGTAAACAATTCGTTTAAGTAATGAAAGAATGTCCGAGGGATTTCCTGCTTAGCAAATTCAGAAGGAATTAAAGCCTTAACACCAAAAACTAATTCGTGTGGGGTAAATCCTGTAGCTTCATGTACGGAAGTGTTATATGAAAACATCCCAAATCTAATCCAATCATCCCAATCTGTTTTAGTGCAGTAGTGTTTCAAATATTCTACAAAAACTCTATGGGCACGTTCGAGAGATCCTAATGACTGTGGATGGAATGCAGTAGAAGTAATCCTTTGGATCTTGAAGATTTTACAAAAGGTTTTTATAACTTCACTCGTAAAGTTTCGTCCCTGATCCGTATGAATAGTCCTGGGACATCCAAATCTACTAATAAATTGTTCCGCCAGGGCTGTGGCAACAGTTATTGAATCTATGCTTGCTAACGGAATGGCATCTGAGTATTTGGTTAGATTATCCTGTAGGGTAAGTAAATATTTATTGCCTTTATTGGTAATGGGCAAGGGACCTACTATATCCATTTGAATTTTTTCAAAAGCTCTACTTGGGGTATCAGTGATGCGCATGAGTTGTCTAGTTTTTGCGGAAAGTACCTTGTTCTGTTGACAAGAAGGGCAAGTCCTCACAAAATCTTGGATTTCTTTTCCCATCCTAGGCCAATAAAAATTTTCTCTAATACTGTCGTATACCTTGGTCATACCATGATGACCACCGATGGTAGTATCGTGATGTTCTTTAATAATTTTTAGTCTATCCGATATTTCAGGGATGATTATTTCTCCGGAACAAATGGTTATTATATATTGGGGGTCAGTGAGTATGGGTTTTATTGATTGTTCAAGGAGATCCCAACCAATAGTTCCTAATCCATTGTGTACTCTAGAAATGCTAAGGGTTTTTGTGTTTGTCCTATCCATGAGGCATTTGAGGGACTTCAATGAGGCTACGACATTCTGAAAGTCAGGTCTCTCTTCAGAGGTAGTTTTAATGAATAAGTGAAATATACAAAATCTATTCCCGGGTATGGTTAAGGCTTCTCCAACATTAACATTGTACTCTTTTACTCGATGGATAAGAAACTTCTCCCGTTTCAGGAGATCCTTGCTAGTCTCTGTAGCAGATGAACAATCAGTAGGGAGGAAATGTATAAGGTTATCTTTACGCATGTAGAGATAATCCTTAGAATGTTTAAAAGTCGGGAGGAAAGTAGGATGGGGGTTGGATATACTGTCCGTGACTCTAATAGGTAATATTTTATTCGCTTTCTGCGTTGTATCATATAGATTCTCTATCTGTGTTTCAGGTTTGAATGAGGTCGGCCGTATCTCGGATTGTGCCCCTATAACCGGCTCCTCAGCCTGAAGAATCTGCGCTTTACCACGCAATACACCACCAACGATAGCTCCCTGAGACGGGGTCAGGAGGTTTTCCGGATTGCCGATATTCTCAGGGCAGCCAGAGCGCCGAAAAGAAGGGATAGAAAGAGAAAGCATCGTCCTTGCGCCTAACGGTGCCTGGAACGGGGTCAGGAGGTTTTCCGGCTTGCCGATTTTCCAGACGCCCGAGTCGCCGCAAGCCAACGATGCCCGAGGCAGAATCCGAATATCTACACACTCTTCACGGTTGTCGTGTCTTTCAACGACCTCGTACAGATCAGAGAGTGGTTCCTTCCCTCCTACATGGAATTTTATTGAGGGTGAAGGCGTTTCGTCTTCGTCAGCAGTATGATAATCGTCACTGTCGTCATTATCGCTGTCTCTACTACCAAAAGTTTTGCAACTGTCTTCGACCTCATTTCCAACCACTGCTTCCCCGCGCGCAAGGAAAACAGAGGCAACCCGTTCCTCACAGTAATATTCTATGCTTTGGTCTGAGGTAGGATTTGGGTTTGTCCGGAGGTTCGTGAGCAACACCTCGCCGGCGCCTGCGAGAGCCACCCCCGAATTCTCTAGACAAGGATCTATTAAGTTTGTTTGGAACATTGAATTATTTTGGAGGTCTACAGGGTTTCGGGACAATGCGTCTGCGTTGGAGTTCACCTTACCAGGTTTGTACACAATGTTATATTCGTATTCGTTCAATTTAATTCGTCATCCTATAAGTTTTGATGTGGGATCTTTGACATTGTGTAACCAAACTAACGGGCGATGATCAGTTACCAGGGTGAATTGATGACCGTAGAGATAAGGTCGAAAATGGTCTACTGCGAATAGAACTGCTAACAATTCCTTTTCTATAGTAGAATAATTACATTCTGCTTCATTTAAAGTTCTAGATGCATACGTGATGGGGAGGTCTTTCCCTATAGGCCCTTGGCTCAATACAGCCCCTACAGCGAAATTGGAAGCGTCTGTGTCTATGAGGAAAGAAGCAATTCCTTCATTAAAAGATTGGTGTTTCAACGTAATAGCGGGTGATTGGACAATCTCACTGGCGTCAAGATTTAAGCAGATTCGGATGAACCGGCGCGCGCGATAAGGGCTTCGTTCCGCGGTGCGCTTTGACGCGGTGGTCCTCGCGAGTCTAAAGACTGCGAGTTTCCATTAAACCGGGATATTGAAGGTCGATTAAATTTATTTCCCTCAGAATTTCCTGAGACGTTCGCGTAACACTGGGACTCTACATGACCGGTCTTCCTACATAAACGGCATCTAATTTCCGGGGATTCTGGGGGTGATTGGGAAGGTTATCGGTGCAATGAACACGGTCATGCCCTGGTTGGCCGCATCTAAAACATCTTCTATCAGGTCGCGTATTGGTCACGTATAATCCAGCGTCGCGTACAGTGAGTTTCGGAGGGGTATGTCGATATTCTTCAAAAATTTCACTTTCTAATTGAACTGCCGTTTTTATAGCGGATTCTAAAGTCTGTAAATTATCCTTTAAAATTATCATTCGTGCTACGCGGTCGCTTAATCCTTTAGTGAAACCCGTTACCGCGGCTTGACTGAGGACAACTTTCGCGCCTATAAATTCTTCCGCAGTATATTTCTCTTTTGCCGCTTCAATTCCCCCACTTAGAATTTCGCTAACTCGGGCCCCATAAACTTCAACTCTCTCATTATCTACTTGCCGTATGTTTCTCAGTTCGTTATGAATCGAATCTACCTTGAAAAATCGCGCCAATGACTCCTTCAAGATTTTTACTAGCTCATCAAAGCTATTAATTTCGCGGTGGCCCGAAATTAAGAAGTCAGCATGCCCCACGATTTTATTCCTAATCAGAGCAAGAAGATTATCCTTATCGGCGGATTTGATTCTATCATTGGCTAATTTGCATTGCCCTATAAATTTCGTCACCGAACAAGATTGTCCATCAAACTGAGGTATAAGGTCGATAGCAAGTTTCAGTGGCAGAAAAGAACGCTCAGATACATTAACGGGACTTATTTCGATCGCTGCGGGACCATTAGAGGAAGCGGTTGTACCATAAAAGATAGAAGAATTAGTTGGGGTACTCTGTATTGGAACAGTACTATGAGATGGCAGAGAGCTTACTTGAGGGGGGGGGGGGCAACCGTAGTTTCTATTGAAGGTGACACAAACGTTATATCGTCAACAATAAAGGAATTACCACTACTATTCATGTTAATCCTACGCACTTTCCTACCCTTACGCGACATTTTAAAGCTACGTGACATTCTACGCGTGGCGAAAATAATAAAATTTATGTTCTAAACTTACGAGGGATGCGCTGCCCGGGTTACACCGCTATGATCCACCACCAATCACGCTTTCCTGGCCTTGCGATGTCTCCTTATCAGCAGTTGCTCGATTCTCCTTCCTGGATCCCCACCGTTGAATTCTCCCGGCTGGATTCTCCTTTCCGGTTCCCCGTCGTTGAATTCTCCCGGCTGGATTCTCCTTATCGTTGGATCCTCTCGATGATTTGAATTCCTCAAGGGTGCACGTGACAGGCAGGGTGTCTTGTACGGCCGCTGACGTCACTCGCTCTCCGGTATTTACCCAAGCTCCTGGGGAAACCGTACGAAAACCCAGGAGAGAGAGATTGCACCTTCCCAGAGCCTTCCACAAGCCGGCATCAAATGTATGGTTCAGTTGATGTTCCAAAGATTTTTTAATAAATCCCACCGCTGTCACCAAAATTTAGCTATGTTGCGTCGCAGTGTGGTGGAATAGGGATTTTGGTTGTGGGTTCGAGTGCCCGTGGAGCGCTGCAGCGCTCTGCTCGTGGAAGTTAAGAAATAAACTTTGTACACAGAGTTTAAAGGCGAAAAACTGTTGTAGATTTTATTACAAGTACTTGGAGATGTAACTCCCTCAGTTCTACAATGAGTTCTGTCTCATCCTGGAGCTTCGAATCCTTTTTCTAGCTTCTTCCTTCTCGTCTCGCTTCCTTAGCCAATAGGAAAATTGGGGTCTTCTGGCTAGGCGTTGATTCGTCGGATCACTAGACTTCCGGTTGCTGCTTGATGGTGATTGGTAGTGGATGGATCTTAATAGCGCACGCACGGAAGTGGGGTACGCATGAGGGTGAAGCCCCGCCAAAACAAGGGACGTGGGGCCATGTGGGACCGAACAAGAGAGAGGTCCGAGGGAGTTCCAAGAGGTCCTTGACTGAGAATTTATGACCTCTTGTCCTTAACTGATTCCGGACTTCGACTATCCCTAATTTATGTTGAATTGGAGAAGCTACTCTAAGAGGCTGCGTGACTTTCTCTAAATTCCTCAATTAGTCTCGCCGACTCGAATTTCGTCAAGGATCTCTATGGAACTCTCCCGGTCTTTCTTTACCTACTCTAAACTATCGCGCCCAAATAGAATACATATGTATTAAATACGTGATTACATCTTATATTTAAATTTGCCTCTCCGCGCCATTAATCGATACAAAATATATCTAGCTATGTTCGCGTGGTCAACTGGCCACGCTACAGTTTGAAACAGCGTAACCAGAGAGGATAGGAGAGTGCTCACGCCCGGGGTTTCGGCGTTCCCACTTTCGTGACATCGCCGCTTTAGCATGGCACAGAACCGTGTCGTCTTTCCTGGAACCGAACCGTGTCGTCTTTTAGCATGACACAGAACCGTGTCGTCTTTCCTGGAACAGAACCGTGTCGTCTTTCCTGGAACATAACCGTGTCGTCTTTTAGCATAAAACCGAACGCACATTATTTTTTTAACCAGGATTAGAACGTACAGCTTAATTGTTTTATATGAAATATCTAACTAACATGTAAATCTTGGGTACAAAATCTCTAATTAATATAAATTAAGAATAATATTAATTGTAATGATACGTATTTTATTTCTTTCCAATTTTGTAGTTGCAAACTCTAGTTGTAAAAAATGGAAAACCCGGAAAAATTCGAACAAATACAGATTTCATATCGAAGTTTAAAAGCGACCACCCTGAAAATTAATTTAATAATGAGCTATTGTCATCAACACTATCTTAAATTTTTTCATATTGTAGTGACTGTGTGTGAGAGAGAGAGAGAGAGAGAGAGAGAGAGAGAGAATGCGCGTGAATATGAAACGACGAATGAGTGATCGAATGTATTTGAAACGGAGCGAATGATAGGTTGGATGAGGAATGAGTGAGAGACAAACAAGAACGACCGGTAACAGAAACGTATTCAGGCAGAGGTACTCGGGCGAGCGAAGAGATATATTCGAGATATTCGAGCGGGCGAGCGGAGAAGTACGAGTGAGCGAACGGAGAGTTTAAATAAATCTGTAAACATAAAAACTTACAACAGCTTCTCAGAAGTGGGATCTCTGATATCCCAGCGCGAAAATCTAGTGGCGATCGAGAAAAATTGCGTGGTAGATCACGATCGCGAACACGTGGCGAGTCGGAAGTTGCGATTTCGGTGCGGCGAAAAATAGTGACTTTTCGTGGGTTGGGTTTCCGTGGGTGGAAGACTTCGGTCAGGAAGACGCGAATACTACGGCGCCGGGAGGAAAAATCGAGGCCGAATTGAGTGGCGATTATTCGATTTTGGAGCGGCGGAGACGGAAGCCAGCATGGCGGAGCAACACTTTCGCAACGTGGAGGAGGTACTACCGAAATTCGACCCGGTATCCAAACAGCTCTCCGTGGACGAATGGATCGAAAAAATCGAGGAATACGGTGATTTATATCAATGGGATGATATAGCGGTAAGGCATTATGCTCTATCTTCGCTCGCGGGTGTCGTAAAACAATGGAGAGATAGCCTTCCGCGACTGGAACGTACGTGGGCGGAATGGAAGGTCGTATTACGTCGGGACTTTCCTTGCGAAAGAAGCGCTGTCGAGACGCGAATAGAAGCACAAAATTATAAACAAACGGTCAGCCAAAACGTGATAGAGTATTTTTACGAAAAACTTGCGAGATGCAACCGCGCGATGATGGCCGATGACGAAACCATTGAATGGATCGTGGCCGGTTTAAACAATCCAAGATACAGAGATTTTTTGGGTCCTTTGAGCCGTTATAAAAGAACGAGCGAATTATTGCCGGATTTGGAAGCAGGATCTGCGTTCATGCGTGAGAACCCCGTAGCGAGCCAACGTAAGGCACATGGCGCGACAATAAGGTCGGCGAGTAATACAAACTGTTTTGTTTGTAAACAGCCAGGTCATCAAGCACGACTATGTCCAAATAGAACGAGAGCTATAACCTGCTTTAAATGTGGAAACACAGGCCATGTCTCACGTGCCTGCCCCACGACGAATCGGGATGGAAGAAGAAGCGATCAGGCGGTGACATCCACGACTCCAACTGAAACGACGAGGATAAGGGCGCGCAATCAACCCCCTGCCGTGCTGCACATCACGGAGGACACGCACCGGAAATATTATAAGGACGCTCTCATCAACGGCCACCTTGTAAAATGCTACATCGACTTAGGCAGCAGCGTGGTAGCATTGCGCCGGGATGTTGCTGACGAACTGCAGCTCACGTATCATGAGACGACACTGGATCCCTTCGTCGGATATGGAGCAGGACAGGTACGTCCGTTTGGTATATTTACCGCTAATATTAGTATCGATGCCGTAGAGACTCGAGTGACTGTACACGTGGTGCCAAGCGGTAGTCAGACCATACCGCTCCTCGTTGGGCATCCATACACCGAGGCTGAAGGCGTTGTCATACTCAGCCGGGCGGGCGAGCTGATCATCGCCCCCTCATTGGACAACGCATACCAGGCAACAGCAGCAACCACGGCTCCGCGTCGGACGACGCTTGTATCAGAAGGACCGTACGTGATTCCACGAAATTATCTAGGACACGTGACAGTGCGCAGCCAGTTACCAGCGCAAGACATTTGCGTCGAGGGAGGACTGCGCGCGCAGACTCTCAGCATCCCAAGGTGCATCGTTTCGACAAACAGTGAAGGACTAGCGGTGCTACCGGTCCTGAATGTTACCGATGCGCCGATCACTGTGCGCGAGGGCGAGACGGTCGCTCGCGGCGAAACGTGCGAAGAGGGGGAGGGTGACGGCAATCATTCAGGGTTGGCGCAGGAGGTCAATTGCGACGAAGTCACGAGACAAGAAATAGATACGGATGTCCTCGGCGAAGACACGGAAAAACTCGTAAATATGTTGAACGCGAACCGCGATATTTTTGCGAAGAATTTTAAACAATTAGGAGAAGCTAATTGCACGGCGATGAAAATAGAGCTAACGATAGATAAACCAATCGTGTATCGGCCGTACCGTTTATCGTATCACGAACGGAAAAAATTGAGCGATCTAACAAACGAATTAAAGGACGCGAACGTGATCGAAGACAGTCAATCTCCGTTTTCGAGCCCCGTACTATTAGTAAAAAAGCGGAATGGAGACGTTCGGATGTGTATCGACTACCGCGCTTTAAACAAAATTACATTGAAGGATAAATATCCGTTACCACGTATAGACGACCAAATCGATTTGTTGCGCGGCTATCGATATTATAGTACAATCGATCTGTTCAGTGGCTATTACCAGATTCCGGTGGAACCGTCGTCACGAGAGAAAACAGCGTTCGTCACGCCGGACGGGCATTTCCAATTTCGCCGTATGCCTTTCGGGTTAACCAACGCGCCATCGGTTTTTCAGAGGGCTATCAATACGATTTTAGGATCGCTGCGATTTGATACAGCAATAGCTTACCTCGATGACATTATTATCCCAAGTGGAGACGTCGAAGAGGGGTTGCAACGATTGCAGCACGTCTTTGATCTTTTGCGCGCGAACGGGTTGCGGATTAATTTGAAAAAGTGTCATTATCTAAAGCGTGAAATAGAATATTTAGGGTTTGACATATCGGTGGGAAAGATTCGACCGGGGAAGCGGAAGATCGAGTGCGTGATTAACTTTCCTGAGCCAAAGAATATTAGAGACGTGCGGGGATTCGCCGGGTTAAGCAGTTATTTTCGCCGGTTTATAAAAAACTTTGCCGCGAGAATGAAGCCCTTAACCGATCTCTTAAAGAAAAACGTACCGTTTAGTTGGGGGGTGGAACAAAAGAAAGCGTTCGAAGAAATAAAGAAATTGCTTTCTACTAGACCGGTATTAACGATCTATCAGCACGGTGCAGAAACCGAGGTGCACACTGATGCATGTGCGGCCGGGTTGGGTGGCGATTTACTACAAAAACAGTCGGATAATACATGGCGACCTGTTAGCTACTTTAGCCGAAAAACTACTCCTGAGGAGGCGAAATATCATTCGTACGAACTCGAGGCTTTGGCGATCGTATGTGCGCTCGAAAAATTTCGCGTGTACCTCATAGGTATACACTTTGTAATCCGAACCGACTGTAATAGCCTGAAAATGTTAGCGGACAAACGCGATTTGAATCCCAGGATTGGGAGATGGTTCGTACGGCTCTCAGAATTCGATTACACGCTACAGTATCATACGGGTAAACAAAATCAGGTAGCGGACGCGTTAAGTAGGAATCCGGCCGGAGAAGCCGAGGATACGACAGTGGTAGGACTTCCGATATTAGGGGTACACATGACGACTGATTGGATAGCGGCGATGCAGAGGAGTGATGCGGAAATTCTGCGAGTACGAGATGCGATAGAGAGTGGTGATACGAATGCACACGCAAAGTTTACAATGTACAACGCGAGAGTATATAAGATAACGAAGGGAAGATGGCGATTATATGTCCCGGCAGACTTAAAATATGAAATAGTAGCGGAAGCGCACCAATCATTGGCGCACTTAGGTATCGACAAAACCCTCGCGAAACTGAAGCAAGAATATTATTTTCCTAAAATGCGTGAATTCGTCGCAAAGTACGTGAATCGATGTATAGCGTGCCTTTATTATAAAACGCCGCCCGGGAAAAAACCAGGGTTCTTACACCCGTTGGATAAGGGTGACAGGCCATTTCAAAGCGTTCATGTAGACCATCTAGGACCATTACCTGCTACCGAAAGGGATAAGAAGTATGTAGCAGCGGCGGTATGTGGATTCAGCAAATACGTAGTTCTAAAAGCTGTAGAGGATGTAGGCGCGGCTAGCACAATAAGATTCGTGATAGAATTTATGTCGCATTACGGAAAGCCCATGCGTATTATAACGGATCGCGGAACAGCCTTCACAGCAAAAAGTTTTGCCGAATTTTGTAGCGAACATGATGTACAACACGTTAAAATTGCAACCGGCACTCCACGAGCAAATGGACAGATAGAAAAGATAAACAATGTGATACTAAATTGCCTAGCTACTTCGACGCGCACGATAACCTGTGAAGACTGGGACGAAAAACTGTACGAAGTGCAGTGGGCGATCAACAGTAGCTATCATAGGGTCACACGTCGAACACCCCACGAGATTGTTTTCAATTATAAAATCAGCGGATGGCGCGAAAATCCATTAACGATAGAAATTAGGCAAATAAATGACGAATTAGGAACCGAGGAGGAAAAGCGCGACGTTTCAGAGCTGTTACGCGAAAACGAGGGAGCGATGAAACGGCAGTATGATAAAAACCGCAAAGAAGCAAAAATTTATAGCAAGGGCGATATCGTACTGGTCAGAAGCGAAATTCCCGCAACGGGAGAAATTCGAAAACTGGCGCCGAAATACCGCGGCCCGTACGAAATTGCCGAAGTCCTAGACAAAGATAGATATATAGTACGAGACATCGAAGGCGAACAGCAAAGTCAACGTGTTTACTCGAATGTAGTCTCAGTCGACCGATTAAAATATGTATCATCCGCGCACGAATATTCGGATCGAGTCGTCACGCGAGCACGAGGCAGCTGTGCAAGTAACGCTGCTAAAGATGTACAGAACGACTGTGTAAAACCTCGTATTGCGTTAAACAATTAGAAGGAGTTCATAACTTCGACGAGGTCGTCGAAGAGGTCAGGAAGGGCCGAAACTGTAGTGACTGTGTGTGAGAGAGAGAGAGAGAGAATGCGCGTGAATATGAAACGACGAATGAGTGATCGAATGTATTTGAAACGGAGCGAATGATAGGTTGGATGAGGAAAGAGTGAGAGGGAATGAGTGAGAGACAAACAAGAACGACCGGTAACAGAAACGTATTTAGGCAGAGGTACTCGGGCGAGCGAAGAGATATATTCGAGATATTCGAGCGGGCGAGCGGAGAAGTACGAGTGAGCGAACGGAGAGTTTAAATAAATCTGTAAACATAAAAACTTACAACAATATATTTAGCTACTGTTATTATTAATTGAAAAAAATTTTCTTTCATGAATAAATATTTTTTCCACCTCAGCACCATAAGATTTTCACTAGATGACTTTAAAAACATATTAGAACTATTTTTAAAGAATTTTAGTCGAAAACATTCTAGTTTACTCTTTATTTCACCGTTCTACTAATTTTTTATGGGCTGCATTGCAGCTCTGTTTAACACCCCTTTACAACCCAATACCATGGTACCATCCATATTCAAGGAAGAACAATTTTTTGCGACGATCATTGAAAAAACAAAAGTGTTTCCTTCATTTCAGTCCTTTAGTGCGTTGGTGACGTAGCGCCCAGCACACCTACCTGTGTTCTATGTCCCATCTGGAGTTTTATGGTACGCTAACAATCGCTATTGAGTCGCAAGCCAGACCGTACAAGCGAATGCATCCACAACTTCCAGAGACCTGCCTCCAAAACTAATTCAAGGAAGGCTAGACATGCAGTGTGCACGAAACTCCTCAAAAGAGGTGGATTCCAGTCGCTCGTGTCATAAACCGCATTCGATACTTCATCGACAGGGTGATCTTACATATTTCTGTAACAGTTCCTGAACACATTATCATTCATCTGAAACTGCTTTTTACGGTATTACACACGCCACATAATTTTTATTTTCTAATTTTGTCAAAGTAGTATATATAACAGAATCATACAAGTGTCTACAATTACTTGAATTCCAAAATACAGAGCGTTTCTTCCTCTGCGACTGTAAAAAAGGACTTTAAAAGAATGTTTAGATAACAGGTGGGCTGTCCTTCCAAAAGGCACCTGTGGCCGATATAGATGAAACTTGGTGAGTATGTAAAACTCAACATTCTGAATAACTTTTTCCTATACATGTACTACTACTGCAGCTACTACTACATTGAATTTTGCCTATACGTGTACGTCGGATGCGTGCGTATTGTGTTTCCCCGGTGCTTTTCGGAAGTACAGCCGGTGGTATAATTCAAGTTTGTTGGGGTTAGGCCGTTGAGGGGACGGAATCGACACAATGATCTGTTTATGTTTTTTCCGCTAGAAATGTGATACGCACGCCTCGGACGTGCACGTATAGGAATATCTCCGAAACTATGGCCGAGCCGCGGTTACATGTATAGGAAAAAGTTGTTCAGAATGTTGAGTTTTACATACCCACCAAGTTTCATCTCGATCGGCCATCGGTGCCTTTCGGAATAATATCCAAAAATTGTTTAATACAAAGCGGGATATAATCCGGTGTAAGTTAAGAAGTAATATCATTGATCTTCTAATAAGTAATATCACTGAATAAGTTAAGAAATAATATCATTGATGGAAAAGCAAAAAATCATTTATTACATAGGAATGCAGATATCGATAGAAATACAGATATAGTAAATATGTTCCAGTGTTCAAATCCTGACGACTAACGCATTTTTTAAAAATTTTATTATGTTTTATCATTGTATATTTATATTATCAATTTAAATCGATTAAATTTCAATATAATGATAAGTACCGATTTTATTTTGATAAAACATATCAGGCCGCCGAAAATTATCGGAAAGTAGTAAAATATATCACCTAGCAATTCCATTTAAATTATATAATCAACATGGATCAGACAGGACGTCAGTATCAATCAACGTTCGAAATTACGATAACATAAAAGGGAGAAAAGACCGCACTGGTTCAAGTAAAGGTAGATGAACTTATGTCACATCACACAAACGTAACAGTAACTTGTTCGGAAACCGGAAAATGAACACAGGATATTTATAAAGACTTCTTAAAATTTAATATATATATTTGATATATAAATAATAATATATAATAATAGTAAATAATTCTGTTGTTAGTAAATAAATACATGTTATTTATAATTCAAAATGCAATTTTATGCGTGAAATTTAATCGATTGAAATTAATAATATAAATAGACAATGATAAAACATAATTAAAAAAAAAATGCATTAGTCGGCAAGATTTGAACCCTGGTCGTTCGGCTGAAAACTTGGTATGCTACCGTCGTGCCACACCGATTCTTGTAATCTAGGAAAAATACGGCATTATATAAGAAACAATGAAACTTTAATCGTCAATATCTCGAAAACTATTGAGTATCTGCCCCTATAATGGTGTATATTCGTGAACAGGAGAACGAGATCTATAAGTGTGCAAAATTTCAACAGAATCGGTGACCCGAAGGTCGTGGCCTCTCCTTTTAGCCTTGGAATCAGGCCTCTGGAAGTTGCGAATGCGTTTGCTTGTACGGTCTGATTTGCAACTCAATGTCGATTGTTAGCATGCCATAAAACTCCAGATGTGACACAGTAGGGGGATGTGCGGGCCGGCTCGTGAATCGGGCACTCGAATCGGGACACGTCGAGCGGTCCGAGCCTTTCGGACGGCCCATGACCCGACTTCATCGAGCGCGTTCGAAAAGAATCGGGCAAGTTCGGGCGAGCGAGTTATCGCAATACCCAAGATTCAACTCTGCGTTCTTTTTGAAATAGATAATGGTAATAATAGTATTTCATTTGTAACTTATAACGTGATTTTTAATATATTTGATTTTTTTAATAACTACATTAGGTATATTCGGCAAGTATGTGCGTAACCTTTATTTGTATTAATATTTGAAATAATGCACGTTTCACGTGAAAAACTTAAAAGACAATATTTCCGGCATTTTGACGAATTTGTTTCGAATGAACTTACATATAAATCGGTAATATCATTAACTCCTTACGGAGTTACATACACATAGAAGGTATATAAATATGGTAAATTATAACAATTTTTTGGAGAGTGATGTTATTATTAACTTCTATATGGCTTGCTTAATATCGTGTTATTTAACTTACTGAACTATCATTAACCTTACGTAAATTGTGCAACGCCTACTGACTCCGTGAATTCATTTTCTCACGTAAGCCTCGCAGGATACTGCACAAAGATCCCTTGTTCAAGGATCTTTCCCCGAAACTTGTATCGCCTTTCTCCTGAGTGTCTGCCTGCGATGTGTGAATTGTCATTGAGTGGAGTACGGCTGGTCTGTCTTCCCGCTTCTAGACCCGTACCCAAGCCCGTAACGAATTCTTAGGGCCAAGCATGCCAATAAATAACTAAAAAATGACAGTGTCTCACTCGATCGTAAAACAGATCCAGACATGATGTCTGAGCATGGGCAATCATGATGTCTAGACAATTCTAGAAAAATATAATATTAAATTCCCTACATTTCAATTTAAATAAGATAAGCTAATTTTTAAAGTAAGTGAAATTACAATCAAAGTAAATACTTTTGTCTACACGTATAACTCCACACAATCAAATTGTACAAAAATTTTAACAGCTTATAGCTGGCAAAGATTATTCGAAGAAAATTATTCGAAGCGTTTGAATAGCAATACAGATCAAATTATATCGTGTTTAGTGTCATTTTAATCAGAAAAACTCCACAAATAGGTTGATGGAAGTGCTATAAAAAAATAATGAAAAATAAAGAAGTTTTGTAATTTGATTAGTAGTAGTTTCACACCGATATACCTGCTCTCGCCTCGGATCGCGCGGCTGCCGTTTATTGCACCGCTGGGCGACCGAGGTGGCACGAGCTTCTGGGCCTGGGCCGACGGGGCTCGAAGCCGCTTATTCAAGCTGACGAAAATTATTCGAAATTCGGAAGAATTAGTCGTAGCCTCCGAATAACAGTACAGATAAAAAATGAAAATTTAATTTGAACCTTCGAATATAAAAAAGTATTTTTATTCGTCGGATAAATTCTGATCTAATAAAATTATTTATTCGACACTCGTCCAATAAAGATGCTTTTTTTTATTCGAACCTTCAAATAACAAATAAAGATAAAGTATCTTTTATTCGAATTTTTATTTAAATAATTTTTTATCCCAAATAATGCCCATCTCTGCGAGGGCCGTTAGCACCGTGACAGATTTACTTAATATTTAATTGAATTTAATAATTACAAAGAGTATATCATGAACAAAGTGCATGCACTTGGAACTGTTACAGAAATATGTAAGATCACCCTTTCGATGAAGTATCGAATGAGGTTTATAACACGAGCGATTGGAATCCGCCTCTTTTGAGGAGTTTAGTACACACTGCATGTCTAGCCTTCCTTTAATTAGTTTTGGAGGCAGGTCTCTGGAAGTTGTGGATGCATTCGCTTGTATGGTCTGGCTTGCGAGTTAGCGTACCATAAAACTCCAGATGTGACACAGAACACAGGTAGGTGTGCTGGGCGCTACGTCACCAACGCACTAAAGGACTGAAATGAAGGAAACACTTTTGTTTTTTCAATGATCGTCGCAAAAAATTGTTCTTCCTTGAATATGGATGGTACCATGGTATTGAGTTGTAAAACCGTGCAATGCAGCCCATAAAAAATTAGTAGAACGGTGAAATAAAGAGTAAACTAGAATGTTTTCGAGTGAAATTATTTAAAAATAGTTCTAATGTGTTTTTAAAGTCATCTAGTAAAAATATTATGGTGCTGAGGTGGAAAAAATATTTATTCATGAAAGAAAATTTTTTTTAATTAATAATAACAGTAGCTAAATATATGAACAAATTTAAGATAGTGTTGATGACAATAGCTCATTATTAGATTAATATTCAGGTTGGTCGCTTTTAAACTTCGATATGAGATCTGTATTTGTTCGAATTTTTCCGGGTTTTCCATTTTTTACAACTAGAGTTTGCAACTACAAAATTGGAAAAAAATAAAATACGTATCATTACAATTAATATTATTCTTAATTTATATTAATTAGAGATTTTGTACCCAAGATTTACATGTTAGTTAGATATTTCATATAAAACAATTAAGCTGTACGTTCTAATCCTGCTTAAAAAAATAATGTGCGTTCGGTTTTATGCTAAAAGACGACACGATTCTCTTCCAGGAAAGACGACACGGTTCTGTTCCAGGAAAGACGACACGGTTCTGTTCCAGGAAAGACGACACGGTTCTGTGTCATGCTAAAAGACGACACGGTTCTGTTCTAGGAAAGACGACACGGTTCTGTGCCATGCTAAGGCTGAGCAGATGTCAGCACTATATCGGGAACGCCGAAAACCCGGGCGTGAGCACTCTCCTATCCTCTCTGGCGTAACTTAGTTTGTAGGGAGTATCGTTGACTCCCTAGTGCATCCGCTAGGCGACGCAGCGGGCGCCAATAAATAGGAGCACGACTCTATGTATCTAGGGATTTTCCCCGAGACACGCTCGGCGTCCTCCCTAGGCACCAGTCGCACTGAGTCTGCCGCCACGTGCAGATACAAATAAAGTTCCTCTTGCCAACATACACGTGCCTAGTTCTTAACCTGGATGGTAGGCCCCATACCTACAACTGGTGACCCTGACGTGATTGATATGGAGCCGCCTGCGCAAAACATGGCCGTAGCCGTGCACATGGCGAAATTCTGGGCGGAAAAACCAGCATTATGGTTTGCGCACCTGGACGCCCAGTTCGGCTTGCGCGGGATAACGCAAGAGGACACCAAGTACCACCACGTGGTGGCGCAACTTGATGTAAGAACCGCGCAAGAAGTAGAGGATATCCTGCTGAACCCGCCGGAGCAGAATAAGTATACGCGGCTAAAGCAGGAATTAATCGCGCGGCTCTCCACTTCCAAGCAGAGGAAGATTAAGCAGCTCCTCGAACACGAGGAACGAGGAGACCGGACGCCGTCGCAGTTCCTGCGGCACATAAGGAGCCTGGCGGGCAACGAGGTGCCGGAGGATTTCATCCGGACTCTGTGGATGAGTAGGTTACCCGTCGCCATGCAATCGGTGCTGGCCACACAAGATGGCGTCGAGCTCGAGAAAGTGGCGGCCCTGGCGGACCGGATCAGCGAGGTCACGCCGGCGCAGATCCACCCAGCAGCGGCGGCAAACAATGTCGCAGCACTCGGCGACATCAACGCCCTCGTGGAGCAAATTGCCGCACTCGTGACCACCAAGCTGGAGGGCAGAGGGCGCCAACCAAGGAGCAGCACGCCCAGCAGCCGGTACCGTAGACGTTCCCGATCGAAGTCCAAGGCCGAATCTCGCCCCAGCGGCATCTGCTGGTATCACGGGCGATTCGGAGACAAGGCGACAAAGTGCACGAAGCCGTGTACTTTCCAGTCGGGAAACGACCTACAGAGTCGCTGATGGCGACAAGCGGCCCTGAGAGGACAGCACGTCGCCTCTTCGTAACCGACGCGACGACGAAGACCCAGTACCTGGTCGATACCGGGGCTGAGGTCAGCGTGTTCCCGCGGAAAAAAGTGACCGGTGCGCGAACGAAATCGAGCTACCTGCTGACCGCGGCGAACGGTTCACTAATTAACACTTACGGGCACGTAGTGATTAGTGTAGATTTAGGATTACGCCGGGCATTCCCGTGGACGTTTGTTATTGCAGACATTTCGCGACCCATTATTGGTGCGGACTTTTTAGCCCGATTCGGTCTCCTGCCGGACGTTCAGGACCGTCGGTTGATCGACAAAATCACCGGCCTATCGGTAACCGGAACAATACCGACCGGCACGGTCGAATCGGCTCAATGCGTGGCACCGGTGCGGGACAGTGCGGTATACGCGCTGTTAAAACAATTTCAGGGTATCACGCGTCCCTCAGTGTGTAGCAGTGCGGTGAAACACGATGTGAAGCATCACATCGTGACGACACCGGGACCTCCCGTATCGCAGCGACCGCGGCGTCTCACGACGGACCGGCTGAAGGCGGCGAAACGGGAATTCGAGTATATGCTGCAACAGGGCATCACTCGTCCGTCAAAAAGTGCCTGGGCATCGCCGTTACACCTGGTGCCCAAAAAGAATAGTGAGTGGCGTCCGTGCGGGGACTATCGCGCGTTGAACGCTAGGACGGCACCCGACGCGTACCCAGTGCCGCACATTCAAGACTTCGCGCAGAGTTTGCACGGGAAAACGGTTTTTTCGAAAATAGACCTAGTGCGCGCGTACCATCAGATCCCGGTCGCGGAAGCAGACATTCATAAGACCGCGATCACTACGCCGTTCGGGTTATTCGAATTCCCGGTAATGACTTTTGGACTGCGTAACGCCGCGCAAACGTTCCAACGTTTTATGGACGAGGTAGTGCGCGGGTTAGACTTTGTTTATGTTTACATTGACGACGTGCTGGTGGCGTCGGACTCAAAAGAGCAACACCTCGGACACTTGGAACAATTGTTCCAGAGGTTCGCCAAGTTCGGGGTAGTGATAAATTCGGCAAAGTGCGAATTTAGCGTCCCTTTCCTCGGGTTCACGGTCGGCAAAGCAGGGATTTGCCCGTTGGCCGATAAGGTGGAGGCCATCACTCGTTACCCCAAGCCGGTAAACCAAGCCGAACTCAGCAGGTTCCTGGGCATGGTAAACTTTTACCGGCGGTGCATCCCTGGGGCGGCGAACATCCAAGCTCCACTCGTGGCTTGCCTGACATCAGGCAAGAAGAGCGAGCCCGTGGAGTGGACACCGGAGGCAGACGCGGCGTTCACGAGGACGAAGGCGGCTTTGGCAGCTGCAACCACACTAGTGCATCCGTCAGCCAAGGCCAAACTGGCCATGATGGTGGATGCCTCGGACATCGCGTTGGGAGCAGTGCTGCAGCAGTTCCGGCAAGGTACCTGGGAACCGCTTGCTTTCTTTTCTAGGAAGCTGAACCCGGCGCAGCGGAACTACAGCGCGTACGACCGAGAGCTGCTGGCAATGTACGCGGCGGTGAAATATTTCCGCCACGCGGTGGAAGGCAGGAATTTCACCATTTTCACCGACCACAAGCCGCTGACCTTCGCCCTCAGCCAGAAGCCGGAGAAATGCACACCCATTCAGTTCCGCTACCTGAACTACATCGCACAATTCACCACAGATGTGCAGCACGTCAAGGGCGCAGAGAACACCACCGCCGATGCCCTATCGCGCATCGAGGAAGTGGTTGCACCGGTGGATTTTCACGAGCTCGCCGACGCGCAAGGTTCGGACGCCGAGCTGCAGCGGTTGATGGTAGACCCCCGAGGCCTGGTCATCAAGAAGATCCGCCTCCAGCAGCCCAGCGTGGACGTGTACTGCGACATTTCCACCGGCCAGGCACGCCCACTCGTGCCAGCAGCTTTTCGCAGAGCCATCTTTAACAGCCTACACGGTCTGGCACACGCCGGACCCAAGGCAACCGTGAGGCTGGTCACGCAGCGCTTCGTCTGGCCGTCCGTCAAGAAGGATTGCCGCACCTGGGCGCAGACGTGCATGCGGTGCCAACGGGCGAAGGTTTCACGACACGTGTCGACGCCGGTCGGGGAGTTCACAGCTCCCACCGCGCGTTTCGACCACATTCACGTGGACATCGTTGGACCACTGCCGCACTCCAGGGGCTACACGCACTGCGTGACCGTCATCGACCGCTTCTCCAGATGGCCGGAGGCGTTTCCAGTGGCTGACATCAGCGCGGAGACCGTCGCGCGAACGCTGTTCGCGGGCTGGATTTCGCGCTACGGCGTTCCACTGAGGATAACGACGGACCAGGGTCGGCAGTTCGAGTCCGTGCTATTCAAGACATGGGCACGAGCGCTGGGAGCGGAACACCATCGATCGACAGCGTACCACCCACAGGCCAACGGGGCCGTAGAACGTCTTCATCGGCAGCTGAAAGCGGCCATCATGTGCCGCCAGGAGGAAACCTGGTCGGAGGCGCTTCCGGCAGTCCTGCTCGGCATCCGGGCAGCAGTCAAAGAGGACAGCGGGACGACACCAGCAGAAGTGGTCTACGGGGAGACTCTGCGTCTACCCGGCGACCTGATTGCGGGCAACGACCAGGTGGAGCTATCCGTCTTCGTGGAGCAGCTGCGAGACCACATGAAGTCGCTTAAGCCGGCTCCGAAGGCGCATCACGGTCATCGACGGGTGTTCGTGTTCAAAGACCTCGACACGGCATCGCACGTGTTGGTGCGTCGCGACGCGGTTAAAAAACCGCTACAACCACCGTACGAGGGACCATATTTAGTTTTAAGCCGTAGTGATAAGAACTTTGTACTTAGAATAGGACAACGCGACGTAAACGTTAGCAAGGACAGGCTTAAGCCAGCGTTTCTGGTCAGCGAGAACTAGTGGTACCGAACCATCATGTGCAATACCAGCTAGGGCATCCCAAAGACAGAGCAATTTTCCTGTCTACCGATAAATATTATGTTTACATCTAAGTTCTTGTTCCTGCAAAGTTTAAATAGTCGTTTGTATATATTTCGTAGTTATAGCACCGTGGATTTATGTATATATGTTATATTTTGTTTTTATATATATAGCGCGATAACCAAAGAGCAGAATTAGCATGTCTGTCTGCGTCTCACCCGCCATTACTGGCGAGGGGGGTGGTGTAGGGAGTATCGTTGACTCCCTAGTGCATCCGCTAGGCGACGCAGCGGGCGCCAATAAATAGGAGCACGACTCTATGTATCTAGGGATTTTCCCCGAGACACGCTCGGCGTCCTCCCTAGGCACCAGTCGCACTGAGTCTGCCGCCACGTGCAGATACAAATAAAGTTCCTCTTGCCAACATACACGTGCCTAGTTCTTAACCTGGATGGTAGGCCCCATACCTACAAGTTACTGGTGAGGGAGTGAATGTGGCACGACTGACGAAGAGTGTTTGGTTATAAGCGTGTGGCACGACTGACGATGAGTGAAAGTTGGTATGAGTGTGTGTGTGAAGTGCGCGCAGAGAGAACGATTCGAAAAACTGTAGACTGAGCGTGAACACGTGCGAGCGGTAAGAGCCGAAAGGAAAAATATAAAACAGAACTTAGAGACTCGAAGATAATAGGCGTTATTATTGATTGAACCCGAGCCTTGTTATCCGCCACACATTCGTCGGAGAATGTAACATTTCATAATCGATATGGTTCCGTGATGATTCACCTTCTCACCGACGAGAATTTCCTTAGTGGTCTTCTGCACCGACGAGATACCGTCGTTGGCCTTTTGTTTCTTACTCCAGCCAAAATCTATCCTAGAGTGCGGTAGAAAACACCGTATTTTTCGAGCGACACATTCTCCCGTAAGGCTGGTAGTTGAAAATCCCGGGCGCAACAGTATCGCTAGATTGGAATTGGAATAGATTAAAGTGGGTTGTTTAAACTATTTTTTTGTTTTTTTCTCCTTTTTTTCTTCTGTATAGTACCTACCTCCTAGCATAATGGAAGGTAGTGAAGAGAGGCAGGAGAAAGGATGAGTGACTTAAGAAGGAATATGAAGAGGACGAAAGAGGAGGTTAGAAAGGAATCCAATATGGAGGAAGAAGGAAGACCAACAAAAGTGATTAAAGCGGGCTTGAGATTATACCCAGTTAGTCATAGGGGGATTGCCTCTGTGTTGGTTCAAATTAAAAGGGAACACATTAGAAGAAATAATAAGGAGAATCTTATCCTTATTGTGAAATTGCGCGTCTTCGAAGTTTGAAACGTACGAGAAAAAACTGTAGGCAGGCCATGGGCCGAGTTCGGCGAAGACGCCTTGTTTACGTTTTTTCCGCGAGAACGAATCCGGCGGTTGAGCCTGAGTGTGTGTGTTGTGTGTGCCGCAGGTGATCGGTCGAAGTCGGTCGTCGTCGCGGCCTGTCGGTCATAGCCGGTCGTAGCCGGTAGATGTGAGGAGTCTGTCGTTGGCCGAACTAGGCAACAGTATATGCGTGTTGAATAAAGAGTTTTTATGTTCAATTCCTCTACGAATTCCTTCCAGTGTTTTATTTACGTAATCCAGTGATTTATTGGTTCTCATTGAACACTTATGACTAAGGAAGTTTTTAAGTTGAACTCTGGTGCGTACGACTCGAATGCATGTGGCTTTAACAAAGCTGAAGTTTTCTTCTATAATAAAGAACAAGCAAATAGATTTACGGAAAAAATCAATGAGGATAATGAGAATAGGGTAATGGAAGCCTTCATTCCAATCCATAAGCTCGAGAGAAAGGGGATAATAAGGGACTGTGGGAGTCGGGTGAAATGACTGAGGCCGTGTTCGCGAGTATACGTCTTTATTCGTCGGTGGACCGTCCACCGTCCTATACCGACGTTCGCGAGCGAGTGTCGATCGCATACCTTTGGTAATGTCTAACAGATGTCTAACAGATGGCGACCGCCCCCGGAGCCGATCTTCACGTGTTTCTTTGCGGCTTTCCGAGGACGGTCGGTATTTGTCGGTGGTCGGCGTGCTCTTTGCGCGGGCCGCCACAGGGACTTTTCCTTGAACTATGACGTATAAGACATAATATTATATGCTAAATCGTCCGCTAAGATCCTCTACGTAAAAAGATTGGAAAGAAGGGTAATGGGAGAGAGCAAATCTGATAGAAAGTGGATTCCTAGTGAATCAATCGTAATGACGTTTGAAGGGGACGTCATACCGGAAGAGATAAAATTATATGGACTATATAGCGTGAAGGTTCAATGCTTCATTGAACCAGTGAGGAAATGCACTAATTGTTGGAGTTATGGGCATTCGAGGGGAAGATGTAATGGAAAAACTAAATGCATTTGTAATGGAGAACTACATATCAAAGGGGAGGCTTGCGAGAAAGGGGATAATGTAAATAAATGCATTCATTGCAAGGAGGAGCACTTCACCTTTAATGGACAGTGCCCAGAATTTAAGTTCAATAGACAAATTAATGAGTATAGAGCACTAAACAATGTCAGTGTGTTCCAAGCTAAAATAGCAATTAAGGAAAAATATGGAAACGTGTCTAATAATGCAAATATGACGAGAAACTTTGGCCCAAAAATTCAGATAACTAAGGATAACTTTCCAGAGATAAGCAAAACTACCTTACAAAAAACATTAGAACTAAGGAGAATTGGGGGTAATGCACCAATGGAAGATCAAACTAATAATTATTGGAATAGAAGCAACCTTAAGACCTATAGTAAAACCGAAAATCCAAAACCAAAGATGATAAAATCTATCAAAAAACCAGCAGTGCAAATTAGACTTCTCAACACAAACCTCACGGGAGAAACGTCAGGGTTCCAGAGGAAAGTAAAGGAGGTAATTTGCAGTAATAACGAAAAAGAAATAACGAAGGAGAAATATGGACTCTTAGTAGAACAAAGGGAGAGAAATATGGAAAAGAATAAAGAGGCAGGAGAGGATAATACGTATCGACCAAAAACAAATGACATAAATAATCAATATAATCCTGATGGGATTGGTAGGTTAATAGAAAATATACCTACCATAATACCTATGGACCCAACCTATAGTCAGCTGACAAATGCACAAATGGAGTTAGAGAGAGACCAGACTGATAATGATATTTATGCCAAGAATAACAATAAACATATAACTTATTAGAACAAAAACTAACTAGTTATACAAAGACAATATGAATCAGTCTATTAAAATTATTTTTTGGAATTGTAGAAGCATTAAAAGTAAAAGGTCAGAAATAGAATATCTATCTAAAGGAGCGGATATAATGATACAGTGACTCCCATAAATATTCGGACCCCAGGTATAACTAACTTTATGATTTAATAATTCGTTTGTTGATAAAGCAATCGCCCTGGAAATTGTTTCTAGCAATAAAACATTTATTAAGGATGATAAACATATATAATTTATTTGAAAAATATATATACGTTTCATAATAAAAATTATTAAACGAAATAATGGACCATTTGTGGCTAACAAAAATATTCGGACACGTATTATATTTCTCTGGCAATCACCTTCTGGGGACGCGATATTCCAAGAACGGGAAAACGTTTGTTTACAAACAGAATCTCGTGGACCATTAGATGTCCATGCCACCTCACTACTGTCAGTAGTAAACGTGAATTCGTTCAAAATGGGTCGCAAAGGAAAGAATACGAGTTTCGATGTGTGGCAGCTTGTAATTTTTCATCGAGAAAAAGGAAAAACCTATCGCGAAATTACTGCAATGCTTCGTATAAGTAAGAGTACTGCTGCAGATATCTGTCGACGATTTTATATTGAGAATCGCATTGATTCTATTCCGCAAACTGGAAGACCAAGTCTCTTATGTGTAAGGATGTCGAGGATCTTAGAGTGCGATTTCTTAAACTCGTTTATTCCAGAAAAATACAAAGACTATGGGTTACCCTCGTGCGCGCTACAACAACGTTGGCTTCTTCTCCGCTCTACACTTTTAACGGTTTTTGCCGTGTAGGCGGTTACATCCCAGAAGCCAATCGGGTGTCTTAATTGTAAAGTACGCCCTCCGAGAGGCGACAGGGTGAGGGAAGCCGACTAGTTTATTTGGGTACCCTCGCCCCGAATCCTCGTCGCCTACCTAGGGTCCTTAATGGTGCACATTTGGTCCGCAGATGTTTTACGGTACGTCAACGACTATTGAGACCTTTAGCTAAAATACGAAGTCCCTAATAAATCATCATAAAACAGGAAGTTCCGCTAAATCTCAAAAATAGCCTGAAGTCACGTCCGCACCGTAATCATAAACTGCGCCCTTGGCCGGTCTATGGTACCCTGCTGCGGCCCGCATGGGCCGCAGTCGCTCGAATTCCTTACATATGTACGAGGGAGAAAAGCAAAATTATTCGGAAAGTGAAAAAAAATCCGCGCTTAAGTGCTCCAAAACTAGTTAGTGAGCTATTAGGAGAAAGCTCCAAGAATGTTTCAGCCGAAACAGTTCGGAGAGTGCTGAGGCAAGCTGGTTACAATGGAAGAGTAGCTAGAAAGAAACCATTTATCAACGAAAAGAATATTGATAAACGAAAAACCCTTGCAAGAGAGCTAATTTCTAAGGATGAGACATGGTGGAAGGATGTCATATTTGCTGATGAAAGCAAATTCAATCTGTACAATTCCAACGGAAGAACTATGGTGTGGCGGAAAGCGAATAAAGAGTTTAATTTTGAAAATACAAGAGGTACAGTGAAACACGGCGGAGGCAGCGTAATGGTCTGGGGTTGCATTTGGTCATATGGAGTCGGTAACCTAGTTTTTATTGACGGTATCATGGACAAAAATCATTATTTAAATATACTCAAAAATAATTTAATTCAAAGTGCTGAAAAAATGGGGCTTAATAATACTTTTAAGTTTTACCAAGACAACGACCCCAAGCACAAGTCACGTATTGTGCAAGAATTTTTATTATACCGCTGCCCCAAAATTCTTCATTCGCCGCCCCAATCACCGGACCTTAATCCTATCGAGAATTTATGGGATGAATTGGATAGAAAAATTCGAAAAACCCCAATTACATCGATAGCTAAATTAAAACAAAGACTTGCAACTGAGTGGTCGAATATAACTGTTGAATATTTAAAAAAAATTACAAACAGTATGCCAAACAGATTAAGACATGTTCTTAAACAAAATGGTTATGCCACGAAGTATTAAACAAATTTTGTAATGCTAAATTACATTATCTAAATTGAAAAATTAATATTGTCCGAATATTTTTGTGAGCCAAAAATGGTGCATCATTTCTCTTACTAATTTTTATTATGGAATTTATGTATATTTTTCAAATAAATTATCTATGTTTATCAACATTAATAAATCTTTTTTTGCTCGAAACAATTCCCGGGACGATTGCTTTATTAACAAAGGAATTATCAAGTCGTCAAGTTAGTTATAGCTAGTGTCCGAATATTTTTGAGAGTCACTGTATGTGCAGAATCCTGGTTGAAGCCAAAGGACCAGTTTGAATTGAACGGTTTTAGTGCTGTCAGGAAGGACAGAATAAGAAAAACAGGAGGTGGAGTTATCATGTTTCTAACAAAAAGCTTAAAATACAAAATTATAGAAGTGTAGAGTCAGGAAGATCTAATTCGAGGTTGATTAAGAACTATTTATTAACTAACAATGTCCTACAAAAATAACTCGCCACGCACACTGTACAACTTCGCGACTCTCTCTCTCTCTCTCTCTCTCTCTCTCTCTCTCTCTCTCTCTCTCTCTCTCTCTCTCTCTGACTCCCTCGCTCCGTGTCAAGTAAAAAACTGCCGCTCTGCCATCCTACCTCCCAAAGTATATCTCCCGAACTCTCTCACACTCTCACGCACGACTTTCACCGTTATCGGACTTACTGTATTGTTCTCCGCGTGTTTACCTTTCGGGTTCTAACTGTCGGCGGTTAACCGCTGATCAGTTAGATCGGATTTCGCATGTGTTTACTCCAACCGTCGCGTCGTTTGATTTGCGTGTCTCTACTTCCTACAGAAGTGAAATTAAAAGATGATAATACTGAAGCAATATGTGTGGAAATAACTAACTTAAAACAAAAATTACAGGTATTTGCAGTGTATAGGGCACCAGGGCAATCCCTAATAAAGAAGGATTGGGAACAATGTATAGAAGAAATTAAAAAATTGGGGTCAGCTATAATTTTAGGAGATTTTAATGCCAGAAATGTGGCATGGAACTGTGATATATCAGATGATGCAGGAATGAAAATACTGGATATTGTGGAAAAAAACCAAATGGATATTATTAATTTTAATACTAACAAGGAGAGGCCACGTCCTTCGGGTCACCGATTCAGTTGAAACTTTGCACACTTATAGATCTCGTTCTCCTCTTTACGAATATATACCATTATAGGGGCAGTTACCCAATACTTTTGGAGATATTGACGATTGAAGTTTCATTATTTCCCATGTAATGCCGTATTTTTTCTAGCCTACAACAAGAGTCGGTGTGGCGCGACGGTAGCGGACCAAGTTTTCAGCCGGAGGACCAGGGTTCAAATCCTGCCGACTAACCCATTTTTTTTTTCATTTCATTATCACTGCATATTTATATTATTAATTTCAAACGATTAAATTTCATGCATAAAATTGCATTTTGAATTACAAATGACATGTATTTATTTACTAACAGAAGTAGAATATTTATTGTAGAATACTCTGTAGAGCTCTGGTGGGAGACGAGGAAAGGTGTACGAGAAGGCGGGAAGGTTTGAAAGGTATAAGGGGAGAAGAATGACGGACGAAAGGCGGAAAGGGTTGGGGAGCGGGGAATCAGGCTTCGGGGTAGTTAGGGCGGAGAGCAGGGATGGAAAAGGCAGAGTAGGGACGCTGTCGAGGGAAGGAAACTTGGAGAGGTGGTTTAGTTCGGAGAGCGTGGATAGTGTGGGGAGGAAACGGAGTACAGGGGATGTGAAGGGAGGAGGGGAGACCTGACGAAGAGATCCCCGCCGAATGGTGAGGGGGGGGGGGGCACAGGGGAAGGCGGAGAGATGGTACGGGTCCTTAAGGGGCTAATAGAGGAGGTGAAGGAACTGAGGGATGCAGTGTGGAGAGACAGGGAGGCAGGGAGGAAGCTGATCGAAGACTGGGGGAGGGAGAGGGAGAGGTGTAGGGAAGAGGGGAGGGAGGAGATGGCAAGCAGGGAAAAGACATGGAAGTGGCAGGAATGCATTGAGGGAAGGATGACAAAGGTAGAGGGGTGGATGGAGGAGATGGTGCGAGGAGAGGGGGGCAAGAGGGACAGAGAGGAGGCAGACAAGAGGATGGAAAGGTTGGAGGGAAGAGTGGAGAAAGTAGAGAGCTGGTTGGAGAAGGAGAGAAGGGTGGCGCAGCAGAGTCAAGAGGGGAGGGGGGAGGAGACAGGCGGGGGACGGGAAAGGGAGGAGAGTAGGAGGAGAATAAGGAGGATTGAATTGAGGATGGACAAGAGGGAAAGAGAGGGGAAGAGGAACAATGTGATTGTCAGGAGGATGAAGGTGGAGGGAGTGGAAATAAAAGAGGAAATTAGTAGGCTTTGGGAGAAGATGGAGTTGAAGGCCGAGGGGATCATGGAGGTAGGAAAGATAGGGAGGATAGGAAAGGACGGTAGGGGAATGGTGCTGGTGAGAATGGAAGGCAGAGAACACAAAAGAGAGGTTATGGAGGGAGAAAAGAAACTTAGGGGGTCAGTGGAAAGAATAGACGACGAAATGACGGAAGAGGAGAGAAGAGCGAGGTGGAAAATTGAGAGGGAAGCGGTGGCAGCAAGGAGGGAGGGAAAGAATGTACAAATAGGGTACATGAAGATGTGGGTGAACGGAAAATTGAGAAGATGGGACGAGTTAGAGGAATGTTGGTTTGAGGAACAAGGAGGAGAATAGGGAAGGAGACGGAGGGGAGGGAGAAGAGAGGAGAGGGGGAAGGGGGAGAGGAGGAGCGAAGGGGTAAAGGTAGGATTCTGGAATGTGGCGGGGCTGCTGAAAAAGGACGTAGAATTCTGGAAGGGACTGGAAAGATGGGATGTGGTAACATTGATGGAGACGTGGGTGGAAGAGAAGGGGTGGGGAAGGTTAAGGGAAAAGATGCCGAGGGAATTCTACTGGGAGATGCAGTGGGCGAGGAGAGAGGAGAAGAAGGGGAGGGCGATAGGGGGCATGGCGATGGGGTGGCGGGGAAAGCGGAGGAGGAGAAGGGAAGGAGGGGATGATGTCAGCAAGAATAAAGATGGGGGGGCTGGTAGGGGGTGATAGGGGTGTACGTTAATAGGGATCTAGATGAGAAATTGGAAGGGTTAGGGGAGTGGATAGAGGGGAGAGAGAAAGAAACAAGGGTGGTGATAGGGGGGGATTTTAACGCGAGAATGGGGCGAGAAGGAGGGGAAGTGGGGAGGAGGAGGAGGGGGCAGGAAGAGAAAGCAGGAGATCCAAAGATGGGAAAGTGAATAGGGAAGGGAGGAGGTTATGCGAATACCTGGGAGAGAGGGGGTGGGGAATTCTAAATGGGAATACAAAGGGGGATGAGGAGGGGGAGTGGACATTCACGGGGGGGAGAGGGAACTCGGTGGTTGACTACATTATTGGGAATGAGGAGACAAGAGAGGGGGTGGAGTGGCTGGAGGTAGGGGATAACGTAGATTCGGATCACGCGCCAGTGACAGTAGGGATCAGGGGAGAGGAGGGGGGGGGGGAGAAGGAAGGAGGGGGTTGGGAAGGGGGTGAGAGCAGGAAACTGGTCTGAGGAAGGGATAAGGGCCTTTAGGGAAGGATTTGGGGGGAGAAAAGATGAGAAAGTGGGGGGGGGGTGGAAAAAGACTGGAAAGGGTTAAAAGAGAAGGTTAAGGAAGTGTTAGGGGGGGTAAGACACACAGAAAAAGTGAGGAGGAGAGGGTGGTGGGATGAGGAATGTAGAGACGAGAAAAAGAAAGTGAGGGAAGAGCTGAGGAGATGGATGAAGAAGGGAGGGGGGGGGGGAGAAATACAGGGAACTTAGAAAGGGATACAGGCTATTGTGCGAGGAGAAGAAGAAGGAAGAGAGAACGAAGTGGGAGAGGGAGTTAGAGGGGGTGAAGACGGAGAAACAGGTATGGCAGGTGGTGAGTAGGGTGAGAAAGAGGAGAGCGTGGATAGACGAAGGGATAAAGATGGGGGAATGGGAGAAGTATTTCAGGGGGCTTCTGGGTGGGGTGGAATGGAGGGTAAGGGGGATAGGAGAGACAAGTAGAAGGAGAGATAGAGAAAGGGATTTAGATTATTGGGAGGTAGAGAGGGTGGTAAAGGGGCTGAAGGAGAAGAAAGCGGCGGGGGGGGGGGGATAGGGAATGAGGTGTGGAAATTTGGAGGGAGCGAGGTGGGAAAGTGGCTGTGGAGGGTGTGCAGTAGGCTATGGAGGGGTGAGGGCTGGGTGGAAGAGTGGTCGGAAGGGATAGTGATTCCTATAGCGAAGAAAAGGGGCAGCAGAAAGGTGGAAGAGCACAGGGGGGTTACGCTGTTGCAAACAGCGTATAAGGTATATGCGGCAATTCTGGCGGAGAGACTGAGGGAGGAAGTGGAGGGGAAGGGGCTGTTGCCGGCGAGCCAGACGGGGTTTAGGAAGGGGGTGGGGTGCATGGACAACATATATGTGCTGAATTATCTGGTGAACAGGCAGGTGAAAAGGAAGAAAAGAAGGATGGTGATATTCTTCATAGATTTGAAGGCGGCTTTCGACTCGGTGGATAGGGAAATTCTGATGAAGGCACTAAGGAAAAGGGGAATACGGGAAGGGCTAGTGGAGAGGTGCGAGGAGGTGTTGAAGGAGACGAAGTGTAAGGTAAGGGTGGGAGGGGAGGAGGGGGAAAATTTTGGACGGCAAAGGGGGTGAGGCAGGGGTGCCCGTTAAGTCCGATGTTGTTTACGTTGCTGCTGGCGGACATGGACGAGGTGTTGGAAATAGGGGGGGGGGGGGCGGTAAATCTAGGGGGAAAGAAGGTCTACACACTAGCCTACGCGGATGACGTGGCTATGGTGGCGGAGGACGAAGAGGGGATGAGGGGTATGATGAGTGGGTTGGAGAAATATCTGGACGACAGAAAGCTGCAACTGAACGCGGGGAAGTCGAAGATAATGAGATGCAGAAGGGGGGGGGGGGCAGATGGAAAAAGATGACTTGGAGGTGGAAGGGCAAGGTGTTGGAGGAGGTGGAGGAGTTCAGGTACCTGGGGTATGTGATTATGAGGGACGGGGGGCAGAGGAGACAGGTGGAGGATAGAATTAGGAAGGGGGCAGCGGTAATGGGGTAGGTATGGGGGATTGGGAAGAGGAGGTTTGGTAACGACTGGGGAAGGAGGGTCTGGCTGTTTGATAAGTTGGTGTGGGCGGTAATTAGTTACGGGGTGGAGATTTGGGGGTGGAGGGAATGGGAAGGACTGGAGAGACTACAAGAGAGGTTTCTGAGGTGGGTGCTAGGGGTAGAGAGGTGCACCCCGGGGTACCTGGTAAGAGAGGAGTTACAGAGGGAGTTGCTGAGAGGGAGGGCGGGGCTAAGGGCGTGGGGCTACGAGAAGAAGCTGCGGGAGGGTAAAGGGGGAGAGCTAGCTAGGAGGTGTTGGGAGCAGGTGAGAGGCAGGGGCAGAAGGGGAGGGGAGGAGCCCGGGTGGGAGATGGAGAGGAGGCGCTTTTGGGAAGAGAGAGGGTGGTCGATGGAGGAGGCGGAGGTGATGATGGAGGAGATGATAGAGGAAGTGAGTGGGGAGTTGGCGAAGAGGGAAAGGAGGAAGCAGCGGGAGGAGAGATGGGAAAGAATATGGAGCGCGAAATACAACGAGTGGTATGGGAGGGTTAAGGGGGAGGGGTTACCGGGTTACCTGGGGAAAGGGGGGGGGGAAGCAGATGGCAGAGGGTAGCCAGGTACAGACTAGGAAGTGAGATGAGGGGTGGAAAATATTGGTTGGGGGGGGGGGGAGAGAAAGTGCAGGGTCTGCGGGTGGGAGAAGGAGACGTGGGAGCACGTGTGGGAGGGTTGTATGAGAGGAGATGAGGGAAGGGGCTGGCAGGAGATGGTGGGGGAAATGTTGGGAGATGAAGGCGAGGGGGAGGAATGGATGAGGAGAGTGGATGAGTGGAGAGAAAGGACGTGTGGGTGAGTGGGACGAGGAGTGAATGGAAAAGGAGTGAATGGTAGAGGAATGAAATGATAGTTGGGAGAGCAACCGGAAGAGGAGGTCCACAGGGGGGTATGGGTGAGAACGGATGGGGGGAGGGGGGAGAATGTATAAGCAATAAAACGTATATGTAGGGTATATGGGTTGAAGAAGGAAACATGGGAGCACGTGTGGGAAATGTGTATGGGAGGGGACGAAGGAAGAGGTTGGCAGGGGATGGTGGGGGAAGTATAAGGGGACGAAGGAGAAGCAGAGGAATGGTTGAGGAAGGTGGATGAGTGGAGAAAGAGCATGAGTGGAAGAGGCACGGGAGAGGTATCATAAGGAGTGAAAGCATGAGAATGGAGTGAAGCAACCGGAAGAGGGGGTCCAGGATGTGTGAGGTTATGGAAGGGGGGAGCAGAGAGGTATGTTTGTGTGGGAGAGGGAAAACAAGAATGAGGTGTGTTTCTAGTTGAAAGATCTCGCTCTCCCTCTCATTCGTGTATATAATGTAAATAGTTTAAGTTAAGTTAAGTAAGTTAAGTAGGATAAGACTAGGGTTAAGATTAGGTTAAGAGCGGTTGAAAGGAGGTGTGAACAAGATTGTAACCCCGAGGGGAATCAATAAATGATATGTATGTATAGACAAGAACATTTACAGGAAAAAGACTAATAGAGCATCAACGAAAAGGACAGATTAGGAAGGATACCAAAAGGAAATGGACTCGTTCTATGATATGTTACTAGAGTCAAATACACCTGTTCTACACCTGTTTTTAATATAAAAAGCAGTAGAGCTAGCCCAGTTAAATTGTGAGAGTTCCTATGTAATATGTTCCGATTCTCTAACTGCATTACAAAGCTTAAAAAGTTTAAGTATAGGCGTAAAATTTAATAGTTATTTAATAGAAATTAAGAAGAGATTAAGACAATTCAAATATGAAACATCTAATAATAGTAAGATTATATTCTTATGGGTTCCAGCGCATAGTGGTATTATAGGCAATGAGAAAGGCGGACATTTTAGCCAAAGAAGCTACTCTAATGGAGTGTGATAATAATTTTCATACCTTATACGGATTTTAAGGAAAGCTTTAAAGAGGATATGTGGAAAGGAACGAATAGATTCCTAGAGAATATCTTTGTATCTAAGGGTAGAGCCTATTTCAATAACTTTTATGAACCAAGAAAGAAACCTTGGTTTTATAGGTTAAACTTACCAAGAGAAATTATAGTGAGAGCAACAAAACTTAGGAGTTATCATTATAACTCTAAAGAGAATTTGACCAGAATTGGGTATACCAATGACCCAAGCTGTGAATGTTTACACCCGATTCAGGATGCTAACCATTTATTGTGGAATTGCCCATTACACTATAAGCAGAGAGAGGAGATGATGACGAAACTAGAGGTATTGAGATGGGCTCCCCCTTATAATATTGATAATTTTCTTAAAAGCCTCAACATCAACGCGCTTAAAATAATCAATGACTTTTGTAAGAAATGCGATATTAATTTGTAAGGGGATATGTAAGGAGGAGAGTATTGTATAAGCTGTAAATATTGTTTTGGTGTCTCAACGTGTATCTATATCTGTTTATTTCAACAGGCGTCTATATTTTTGTAGCTCAATATGTATCTATGGACCAATAATGGCCTAAGATGTTATTAATAAAAAAAAAAAGGCTGGCAGTCTTTATATACAGGGTGAGTCACCAAACGTTAGCACCTCAAATATCTTTGTTGTTTCTAAAGATACGTAAAATATGGTAAGGACAAAGTTGAATGGTACAACGGGGCTGACACGATACAAAAAAATTTTGTTTTTATGTCATTTTTTTGGAGATATCAAGGTCACCTTGACTTTTTTAAATGGAACCACCCCTTTTTAAACACCTACAATGATAGTCCCTTTCATTAGGAATTCAGTGACTATAATTAGTCCAAGGTCATTCAAGGTCAAGGACAGAAAAAACGTATAAAACTAAAATATGGAAGCAGAATACGTTTATCACGGTTGAGACTTGTAGGAAATAGTAAACATACTAAGGTCCTTCAATGTTATTCAGCATTCTTATTTACTATCAGTATGTTTCCAAACGCGATTCCGCTACGTTATATTCGATGACTGAAAAGTGTGATATGATCACGATTTACTGTGAATGTAGAAAAAATGCAGTGCAGGCCCGACTACTCTATGAAGAAAGGTACCCCGAGCGAAACACTCCTTCTAGACATACTTTCACTAACACGTACAGGTTGTTTCGAAGTACTGGAAGTGTACATGCAAGACAGTACAAACGGAAGATTCCCACGACTAATGAAGACAATGTAATTAATATTTTAGCAGTATTAATATTTTGAACGACAAAGTAATTGGACCATATTTCGTTAACGGAATGATGACGGGACAGAAATACGCTCAATTTTTGCAAGAAGATCTGCCAATTTTGTTAGAAGATGTCCCTTTACAAAATCGCTACGATATGTGGTACCAACATGACGGTTGTCTTGCTCATTATGCACGAGTAGCAAGAGAAACGTTGGATTCTCGATATCCAAACCGATGGATTGGACGAGGCGGAACAGTTTCATGGCCAGCACGTTCGCCTGATTTAAATCCACTGGATTTCTTTTTATGGGGTCTGCTAAAAGAGACCGTGTACACGGATGCTCCAACAACAGTTGAAAATATGCGTCAGCGTATCATCACAGCATGTACGAATATCACGTCGGATACACTTATCAGAGTTCAACATTACTTCAGAGCTCGTTTACAACAATGTATCGACGCAGACGGCCATCATTTCGAACATTTATAAAATACAGGCATTCTGCTTCCATATTTTAGTTTTGTACGTTTTTTCTGTCCTTGACCTTGAATGACCTTGGACTAATTATAGTCACTGAATTCCTAATGAAAGGGACTATCATCGTAGGTGTTTAAAAAAGGGTGGTTCCATTTAAAAAAGTGAAGGTGACCTTGATATCTCCAAAAAATGACATAAAAACAACATTATTTTGCATCGTGTCAGCCCCATTGTACCATTCAACTTTGTCCTTACCATATTTTACGTATCTTTAGAAACAACAAAGATATTTGAGGTGCTAACGTTTGGTGACTCACCCTGTATATCTCGTCGGTGACGGTAGATAGAAGCGCGTCGGCTGTAGGTAAGCGTAGCGACTGTGGGTAAGCAGTGAAGCGCAGCGGCTGTAAGTAAGAGCGAAATCGTGTTGGCTCTAGATATGAGAGGTATCGTAACGAATCTCTTGTCAAATTATATTGATTTATTACTGCATGTTCCGCTGCACAAGTGACTTCAAAACATATTTTATCAATTTTATGAACGCAAGAGACATTTTTCATTTATACTAAATTTTAATGACATGTCCATGGAAAATAATGTAATCCGCAATAAAAGTATAAAAATAATAAAATGCTGATAAAAGTATATTTTCAATTGAAAGTCCAATGATTTCTGTTCTTTTAAAGGTAGCAAAACCTCCTATAGAGTATTCTCTGTCATATCACTTAATACCAATGATATCCAGAGTTGGTAAAATAAACTAACAATAAAAAAAAATTGCATCAGTTTGACACCAAGCGATAAATTAAATTTAAAAAATCCGGGATGAACGAGGGTCAAACTGGTATTGGAGAATCCATTAACTAGTAACACAGAAAATAATCCTTTAGAAGGCATCTCAGTATCCTCCATAAGTTCTTCCCCAAAGACGCTATAAACCTAGAACCAGCAATTCCTCAGAAGTGCCATTACCAAAGAAAGAGAAAATCAAATCAAGAGTAAAGGGGTATAGAGAGGCCGCAGAAAATATACGCTAACGTAAAACGAACTATCTCGCCTAAACATCGGGGTCTCCTTATAAATATTTATACACGTCGCTACCTTAAAGTCGACACGCTCGCCGGAATCTCACCCCCGCCCCAGGAATTCAGCCCCTTGTTTTCCTGTCGATAGAGTGTGCGCGTGTGTTTCCTCCACGCACGTTAGTTGGTAACACAGATAGCATCGTAATGCCCTATTTTAACCAGAAACCTGCTGCAGGAAGATCCGAACGTTTCCGGAATAATCCCCGGGTCCTACGCAACCCCCGATCGATTGTCTCTGTCTCGCGTTCTTCGACTACCGTGCGGGTGTCCTGCTCGCTTTTCTCTGTTATTTTCTTCCTTTTCGCCGTGTCTTCTATTCACATGTAGCACACGTCTTTGTTTGGACCCACTTGCGCATCCACCTTACCAGAGAAGTATCGCGGAACCCTCTTGAAAAATCACGTCCAGCCATCGAGCCCGGGGGATGAAATTTTTAAACGGGAGGGGCTGGGGTGGGGGCTTGTAGTGTTAATAAAAAATGGACACGCTGCAATTTGGCTGCATGACTTCCCGTTCTGTTTACTGATCGCTGTATTATACGCGGGTGCGACCATGCCGAGGTTCTTAAATCTTTTCCGTGGCGAGGGATGAATAAATCAGATGCTACTTTGTCGAGGAAATATTCTGAATGCGCGGCGACTGCGAACGAATCGTTTGGAAAGTAATATGAAATATGAAATATGTAAGGTAATATGAAATATTGAAGCGATAGAAACGTGTTTTATTTATTTATGACGCGTTTATCAATGCTACCCCTGGCAAAAAAGTATCCGACCAAACAAACCGAGCGTGTATCATGAAGCACACATATATTGGACGGGGAAAACATTTTCATTAAGGGTGAAAGTAACGGTAATCATAAAACTCGACATGTTTAACACAGAATATTCATATTAAAATAAATACATTCGTTTCATTATAAGGTACAAATTAAGAAGGTTTGACTATTTAAATTGTCTAGTAATTTTTGCGTAAAGCTGGGCAGTGTATTTATTTTCTATATTTAGTAAACGAGAAATTATAATTTGATTAATATTTTCATGAAACGTTACCTTTTTCATCAAATTTTTGTAACGTTCACAATTTTGATTCAACATATTCTGGTAGGGGTAGTAGAATTCTCAATGACAGTATTATATCAAAAAGGTGCTTAAAAGTAGGTTCGTATTTCGTAAAAGTTTTGTTTAGATTCAAATCTTATAAATAATAAATAAAATTACAATAAATTAAAATTAAAAAGAAACAAATTATGTTTCTAAGTACGACTTCCTTTTTGACAATTAAAATTATTATTAAAAGAGAAATTAAGCTGGATCGACATTTCTAATTGGTTAAAAAATCGTTACCTGTGAATCACAAATAACAAAAAATTATTAAGTAGCCATCGATACTTAATGTCTTAAATTCACGGTTAAAATAACAAAATACAAATCATCTGTTTACCGAGTTATACGTGTCTCGAGTCTATAAATTTTATCGAATGCAATTAGTTTCAATTTTTTGGAATTGATAAAGCGTGAACGCTGAATATTAAATAAACGAACAACGTTGTTAGTATATTTTTGGAGTCATACAGAAGAGGCGAAGTTGTACGTTCGAATAACGAAATATTTTTATTTTTCCACGGTGCGTTTTGCTGTCAGACATCATTTGATACGATACGCCGTGTTGTATTACGATCCACCGAATAAAATCACTCCACTCGGCCGTACAATAAAACTACGCAATTTGCAAAACTCTAACGTTTCGATGCACTACGGGTCACAAAGGGCCTAGCCGATTAAGATGGTCAAAACTGCCCTTAGAGGTTTTTCAATGATTAATGAACCATTCGAAAGCTGAAATTTCAACCCCCTATCTTGCCCGTGAGGGTAGTTACAGGGTAAATTAGATTTCGCGCTTTTCCACGCATTTTCCACACTGTGATGCTTCCTAAAATTCTGAAAAAAATGTGGCATATTTTGGATCCTAAGACAGATTTTTGAGAATTTTTTCAGATTTTTTTCTTGCAAACTGTGGTCGCAAAAAATGAAAAACCTCAAAAAAATCGGAAAAATGTACATTTCTCAAAAATATGAAAACATTCTATTTTGCTGTTTAGTGCCGCGATAAAGTACCATAACAGGCAGTGTCGTCAATTTTTTTTAGATTTTTTGTTGTGGGAAGTCCTTGTCAAAAACAAGAAAAACCGAATTTTTTCGTCGTTTCTGCTATTAGGAGGAAAGTTACACTTGTTGGTTTTATCACAGGTATATATTAAGTCATTTTAAACATTATTACATTGAAACAAGTAAGTGTTTGACCTAAGAAATGTTTTAAGAGAAAAAATGGATTGTATTTTGTGCGGTATATACCAGAATGTTCGTAACGTTTACCACATCGCCGGTTGGCACAGCGGTTGGGGCGTCGGACTACCCCAGCCATCTTCCAATGCAAGAAATGCCAGCGGCTGGGACATGCAAGCAATAACTGTGCGATGACATTCAGGTGCGTCAAATGTGCTCAATCTCATGAACCCGGGAAATGCCCCATTCCCCAACACGAAGACAAAGCGGCCCTCAGATGTGCCAACTGCAATGAATCCGGACACCCTGCATCCTACAAAGGCTGCCCCTACATTAAATTTGCCCTGGAAAAAAAGAAGACCCACATCAACAACAGTCGCAGTGCGGCCATAACTAGAGTCCGGAATCTAGCCTCAACAGTAAGGGAAAACCTTTCATACGCGCAGGCTGCTACACGGGCGCAACCGCAGCCCCGTCATAAACCCACTCCAGCCCCAGCACCCATAGTTTATGGCACCCGACACGACCCGCCTCTTTCATCACCTAAGATCGTCTTCGGCAACCACGACAACCAGAATAATCAGCAGCACTCCCCTCCGGCATGGATTCTGGACCTCAAAAATGAACTATCTGCACTTATCAATTCTCAACTACAGGCAATAACATCACAAATAACCGCCAACGCTGGAAAAATAGAATTTATCATGAATTCCCTTTTCACTGACTAAATGGCTTCTTCAACCCCCAGTCTTCAAAGATTAATCAACGTTGGTGCCATCAACGTGAACTCCATCATTACAAACGCCCGGAGGCTCGATTTACTTCAATTTATGGAGAAACACAACCACGACATCCTGCTACTGTCGGAGACGAAATTGAATGACAAACACAACATCATCTTCAAAAACCACCTTGTATACAGGACAGACCGCCCCAATTCTTCGCAAGGAGGAGGGACAGCCATCGTCATCAAGAGGGAGCTTCCTCACGAGAAGATCGCCTTTCCCCCCTCATCGGTAAATGAAATCTTAGAGTACACGATAATCAAAATTCCATTAAATAGTAATAAGAATTTATTCATAGTTAGCGTATATGCTAGACCCGATAATAGAAAACTTTTCTATCTTGAATTATATAATCTCTTCGATTCTCTTAATCTACATAGTGATAAAAACCTTTACATTATAGCGGGCGATCTTAATGCTAGACGTAAAGATTGGGGAGACAGGGTAGATAATCAGCGAGGCAGGTACTTAAAGCAATGGAAGGCCTACTTCGGCCTTACATTTAGATTAAAAATATTCACCCCGGCTTTTCCGACCTTCAAACCTGCCAACTCCTTCCTCGATATCTGCCTTGCTGACTCAAGACTAAAATTGATTGATAATATTCATGGGAAAGCACAAACCCTCCCATATGACAGCGATCACTCTGCAATCTCATTTAAATTCGATCTTAATAGCAGCAGCTTGTCTATCTGGCACCAGTTCGCAGAAAGCCACCGTCTCAATTTTAAAGCTACGAACTGGCAGAAGTTCTCCAAAAGACTAGCCAGAAGTTACTCCAGTTACTCCAATAGCCTTCCCTCTTCTCGCAACCTCACAATCCCTGAAATAGACAGCAACCTTGAGCTTATCACCAACACAATATTCTCCACAATGCAGAGAACAGTCCCCAAATTCAAACCATTCAATAATACACATAGATACCTCAATCACAACATCCGCAAGCTCCTAAAAGCTAAAAGCTACCTCGTCTCACTCCTACATAATCTTCACATTTCCGACCCTTACTCATCCAGAAATATCACATCAATCGCCAAAAAAGCCCTCAAAGATACCAACAATGCTTTAAACCTAGAACTCAAGCTCTCAATTGACCGCTATTGGACCAACCAAATCAAGAAAATAGACTTCCGTAAAACAGACTCCTTCTTCCCTAAGATTAATGCTATTTTCCGTTCTAAAAAACCCCCCCAAATCAAAGAATTTCACATCAACTCTGACGATAGCATACTCTCAAGAAGTAAATGCGACCTTACGAAGGCACAAAAATCTAACGATAAATTCATTTTTTCCGACCCCCAGGACAAGCTCAATATTATAGGAGCCTTTTATGAATCCATAAACTCACCCCGACACCTCAATTCCAACTCCCATCTTAAGCTTTTGATTGACTCAGCGGCTGACTCCATCAAAAATCTTTTCACCTCAAACAGAAATTCCTCCACAACATTCACCCAATTCACCAGTGACAACCCTTCCAGCAATCCAAAAACAACTCCACTCGAACCACATCCCTTCTGCAACACCTGGCTAGTTGCAAAAACTCTTAAGAATCTCCCAAATAAAACATCTAGCGGCCTTGACAACATCCCTCCTATCATACTCAAGCATCTTCCTAATTGCATTATACAAGACCTCACAATAATTTTTAATAATGCCTCCAACCATCACTATTTTCCCACAGCCTGGAAGAAAGCTAAAGTGCTTCCGATCATTAAAAAAAATAAGAACCCCTGTGACCCATCCAGTTATCGCCCTATAAGTTTAACTCCTAGCTTAAGCAAAGTTTTTGAGGCCATTATCAATTCCAAGATAGACGACTTCTGTAGGAAAAATAATGTAATTCCGCATCAACAATTTGGCTTCAGACATAAACACTCAACCACCCACGCAATACACAAGCTTTTATCAGACCTCTCACTTCTCATCCCTTCCGGCCAATTTGAAGGCGCAGCTCTCCTAGATATCGAGAAAGCCTTTGACTCCGTGTGGCTTAATGGCTTGCTTTATAAACTTCAAAAGAAGCACTGCCCCACATGGCTTTTACTTCAAATATGGGATATGATTAAAGACAAATCATTCCACACTTGGGACGGATCCCAGCTTTCGTCAGAAATCTTCCATATCAGCGAAGGATTACAGCAAGGAACGGTTAATTCCCCCATTCTTTTTAATATTTTTCTTAGCGATCTCCCTAGGCTATTTAATCTCAACTGTAACACGAACTCTTCCGCCTTAGCGTACGCAGATGATTTAATTGTGTACACTACTAGCAATAAAGCCAAAACCACTCGCGATAATCTAGAATCACTTGTAGAAAAAATCAACCAATATTATATAGCTTGGAATCTGAAATTAAACCCTAATAAAAGTGAAACTATCCTATTTAGAAAACCGCTTGACAACCTCTCCTCAAAAGCTAAGGCAGGCAGCAAAAACTTTGAGATCCGTACCACAACCCCCGGTACAAACAACAAAGAACCCATCCCCCACAGGAAAACGGTTAAATACCTTGGTATTCATCTTGACTACCTGCTGCGCGGCAACGTTCATATTGATATCCAAGTTGATAAAGCCAAAACCGCATTTCAAGCCAATAGCCGAATCTTTTACAACAAGCACATTTCCAACAGAACAAAAGTCATACTATACATGCTTCTCATCAGGCCCATTCTAACCTACTCCGCACCCACTTGGTGGAATATCAACCACACCGTAATGGAAAAAATCCGCAGTTTCGAAAGGAAATGCTTAAGAGCCTGCCTCAAGCTTTACAGATCCCAGCACTCCAACTGGCAACATTTTGTTAAAAACAAAACACTGTACGACACTGCAGATATCCCAAGGATAGATTCCTTCACCATCAAACTCACCAGAGATTATTTCAGCAACCTTCCATTCATTGATAATCCTATTATTCAATCTCTCGCATTACAAGATACTACAACCTCCCAAAAACAAATAGAAACTGGATACACCTCTCCTCAAGCTTTCATCCACTGTGATAAGATAGGTATCATCCAAGACGCAAACAACATAAATTTAATTTACCATTGGAGACGAAATAAAGCTGACAAACGCATCGCGTTCCGCCACACAGACTACTACACCAACAAAGACAAGTTCAAACTCTCCACGGCAATCCCAAAGAATGACTTCGACAACTTCCACCGTCTAGACCTTGAGAGATACTGGTGGCTATCGCGCACTGATACCCATCTATCTGATCTCTACAGTCGTAGCTTAAGATCGCCCCCCCCCCGTTAGCCCTAAGCTATTAGTACATAAACCTGACTGCGATATTTATCTGCAATAAATCTATCTTTAAGGTCCTGGCACTTCCTGTACCCCCGTACATACCTCCCCTTCACTCTATCCCTCCGTTGTTAAGTTTTGAAAGTTTACCCTCCTCTCTAGTTATAAGTAATAGTTTGTAAGCAAATAAAGATATTGTTTTTTGGGGTTTTTTCCTCATTTTCCCCTGCGCTTTTTAATTCATAGTCTGTTTAGAGTTACTTTATTTTTACTCCAGCAATAATTCAGATCGTAATTAATTCTAAGCTATCGCCCAAAGACTGACTAGCTGCAAGAAACGTACACAAACGTACAAGTAGCTAGACACTATTACTATTATTATTTAGTTTGGTATTTTTTTCCTATATTTATTGTTACCTCTCCACACCAAAGATTGTATCCCCACTTCAATAAAACATGTTTTTCAAAAAAAAAAAAAAGGGCGTCGGACTACGTAGCGGATACGCTGGGGTTCGAATCCCCTTGGTGGCAAAGTTTTTTTTCCATAAGACATCTTTATTTTTTCTATTTCTTATATGGTTTATTCATGTGATTTTAACTATATTTTTTTAATGTTTTAAAAATATTGATTAACATTTTTAACTAAAATACATACAAAAATAGTTTTGCAGTATCTTTTATTTCCTCGATTCTCTAATTGTATATGTTCATCATTGCGGTCCTGTTTAACATTCTTAATATTAAAATTCATTAATCTAGTTTCTAAGCCTTGCGTCTTCAGAAATTAGGGAGGAAATAAGAAGAACTCTGAATAAATAACACGGAGCAAAGTATTGGTTTTTGTCAAATTGAGAGAAAAGGGCTACATACTACCACTATTTTGAAAGTGAGGTATCAGGTACAAATAAGCCTAAGCCATTCCTCTTTATTGTAAGGTACATGAGGAAGTAATTCCCGTTTATAGTTACTTGAATGAAAGACTTGTTCTGTGGACATTTATGATACGGATCAGGAAGTTCATTATTTTCGGTGGGATGCAGAGGCAATTCATAGTATACTAGGTCAAAAGTACCAGCTTCTACACAAACAAGTAGACAACAAAACCTTTCCAAAAATTGGAAACACTTGGAACTGCAAAAAGACTCCATTTCAAACAGTATCCTCGGTAGATACTCTTGATTTTCCGGAAATGACAGAAGTAGATTTAAAAATTCTTTTCACGGAATCTTACCAATTTTCACAAGCAATTTCATATCTGGCGGAAATCATGGACGAACACAATAATATAAATATTAATTTATTGCCTAATCCAAGAAAATAATATCATTAAATTCGAAGTAAAATCGGAGTGATAAAAGTTGTTAGTTAAAAATGTTAATCAATATTTTTAAAACATTAAAAAAATATTGTTAAAATCACATGAATAAACCATATAAGAAATAGAAAAAATAAAGATGACGTATGGAAAAAAAACTTTGCCACCAAGGGGATTCGAACCCCAGCGTATCCGCTCCGTAGTCCGACGTCCTAACCGCTGTGCTTTTTTTTTATTTTTTTTATTTTTTTTTAAACATGTTTATTGCATAAGTAAATTGTACAGTCTTATAAATGGTAACAATAAACATTCAAAAAATACCACTCAATATTGCATGTTTATCTAATTGTTCGCTCGCATGCGAAACTCTTAGTTATACAGTCTTTGGAAAGTGGTTGATATAATACTGACTTATAATGACTACTTATTGTAGGAATCTTGGGAAATGGGGAGATTAATCTCTTTGAAACACGTTGCTGAATATTAATATATTTAGAATAAATAACACGGACACGATTAACGCTGTTTCTCGCAAGGCAGTCGCAACTCTACTCTCGCTCTTCCCGAACATCCACGCTTTATAGTCTTTCACCCCCTTGCATTCATCTCGCTTGCACTCTGTTTCTTGCATCCATCGCTTTCATTCTTAGAAATACACAAACTCTCCTATCACTTAGACCTAAACACTTTTCGTTCACGCCTCTTCAGTCACTCGAGTTTTCCAAACATACCGGCGCCGGACCGTCGCAACATGATCCGGTCGCCCGCACGCACGCACGCACAATGAACCATTCACCCACACTCGGCCGTCCTGACAAAAAATACCTGACCTCAGGTATCGGACCCTGTGTCATTGTCAAACTCATCCGCATCCGATTCGCTCAAGTCTTCATTATCGCATGCCCACAATTTTAAATGATCGGCCGCAGTTGAGGTAGTTAAAGGACCCTCGTGATCACCAATTCTTTCCACGACATAACGATCGTTCCGCAATTCTTTAATTATTTTATAAGGCCCTAAAAATTTATTAGCAAGCTTTAGACCTGGGCCTTGCTGGGTTCGCTTTGTCGCTACAATATCGTTTACAACGTATTTTGTCGCTTTCCTTCTCTTCCTATTGTGAGTTCTACGATTTTCTTTTGCCTGGACGCGAATCTCATCCCGCCTATTGTGAAATTCGGCAACCCACTCTTTCTCTAGCAACTGTCTAATTTCATGATTTTCTCGCAACCTCGTGTGGGTCCCAAACAATATACGGAAAGGAGACGCGCCCACGCTTCGACATAGAGTGGTGTTCAAACATTGCTGCGCTGATTCTAAATATCGAAACCATTCTTCGCGCTTCGGGTGTGACATTTTCGCAAGAACTGGTATTAAAATCCTATTTCTTAATGAATCAATATTAGCATCCTCTTTTTTGTTATCAAATGGATTCGACCGTCTGATGTTATCTATTTTATTGCTCTTAAGCTCTGTTTGATCTTTCTTATGCAAATTGATTGTTTCTTGACTAAATAATTGTACACTCACATCTGAATTATTGTCTGTATTAAATCTACCAATCATGTAAGAAGACTCATCTGTGGTTTTACCTATCTGATGTACCTCTAACTCATGACCAGTGAAATGTGCTCTCAACTGATATAAATACGTCATTACACTATTAATACTATAAGAAGAACTGTTATAAACTATAGTAACAGTGTTCGCAATTCTCTGAAAAAAGAATTAACAGAATTAAAATTAAATGGTACAAAATTTAGTCTCACATTTGATGAATGGACAAGTGTACGAAATAGACGTTATTTAAATATAAATATTCATTCAGAAAAGAAAATTTGGAATATAGGACTCACACATGTCTCAGGAAGTATGCCAGCTACAAAATGTGTAGAAGTAGTCAACTGCAAATTGGAGGAACATGGATTATCTCTAAAAGAAGATATTGTCTGCATAACTACTGATGGAGCAACGGTGATGAAAAAAGTTGGGAAGTTGATTGATGCAAATCAGCAATTGTGCTATGCTCATGGAATTCAACTTGGAGTAATCAGTGTGCTATATCAACAAAATCAAGAGCAGAAGAAGCAAAATACTCTGGATTTAGAAACTTCTGATTCTGATTTCGAAGAGAGTGACAATGAAGAAAATAGTACTACAATTGTTGAAAGTACCTCATTTGAATATGACGAAGATAATAGTAACGAGGACGAAATATTAACCTACCAAGAATTGCTTCCCATAATTAAGAAAATTCGAAAAGTTGTTAAAATATTTAAACGTTCCCCTACTAAAAGTGCTGTTTTACAAAAATATGTACTTACTGAAATAAAAAAAGAACTTATGCTAATATTAGATTCTAAAACACGCTGGAACAGTTTGTTATTGATGATGGAACGATTTTTGAAATTAAAAAATCCAATTCAGAAAGCATTAATTGACTTAAATTTACAAATTAATTTTCCCGATAATGAATTCGATTTAATATCAAAAACTGTATCAGCTCTGCATCCAATAAAACTGACTGTGGAAGCATTATGTCGGAAGGATTCCAACTTATTAACAGCGAATGCAGCAATAAATTTTATGTTGCAATCACTTAAAGATCAGGACACGCCACTGTCTGAGGAATTATACAGTGCATTGAAAATTCGTATACAGGAAAGGCATAGTGACCTAGAAAATATTTTAAGGTATTTACATAATTATAACGACTTTAAAAAAGAAAACGGAAAGGAAGAAAAGAAACTAACAAGGTCAAATTTAATTAAGTTCGTCGTCAATTTCCACAAAAACATTTATGAAAACCAAACACAAACCTATCCAGAAGAATTCGTTGAAGATGATGTTGATGTTGATATCGAAAAAGAATTATCTCTCGAGAAGAAATTACAATTAGCTATAGATAAAAAAATTGCTACGAACAATAATACAAAAATAATACAAAAAATAGATTTATCCAAAACCATCAGACGAGAGACCGAGTTGTTAGAGGATGAAGGACATCGAGGCAAATATTTAGAGCAAGTATATCGCTCATTATTAACAGTACCACCAACCAGCGTGGATGCGGAAAGAGCATTTTCAACTGCAGGTAATTTGTGCAGAAAAATACGTTCAAGGCTTAATGACAGTTCAATAGATGCATTATGTTTTTTACAATCACATTTCAAAAATATCGAATCAATAAATTAGTTATTTTTTTTTTTCCTATTAAACAACTGAGTTTTTGTACCTTCATGAAAATTCCTAGTACCGGTATTAATACCGGTATACCGGTACAACGTTTAAAAAAATACCGAATACCGGTATTGCATTTTTGGTCCGGTATTGCAATCCCTAGTTTTGTTGCTCACATAGTGTTTCCAGTTGGAACTTTGTGTGCGGTATAATTTGAGGCAAGCTCTTAGGCATTTTCTTTCTAAGCATCGGATTTTTTCCATTGTTGTGTGGTTGCAGTTCCACCAAATGGGGGCTGCATATGTTATGATTGGTCGGACTAGGAGCATATATAGTATAACTTTTGTTCGGTGGGTTAGGTGTCTGTTGTAGAAGATTCGGCTATTTGCAATAAATGCTTGTTGGGCTTTAGCAGTTTGGATTTCTAAGTGTTTGTTTCCACGTAGGAGGTGATCGATGTTGATTCCGAGGTATTTAACTATTTTCCGATGTGGGATGGGTTTCTTAGTGGTGGTGCCGGGGATTGTGGTGTGAATGCAGAAATCTTTGCTGCCTATTTTTGTTCTGGAGGAAAGCTGGGCGAGGGGTTTTCTAAAAAGGATGGTTTCGCATTTGTTGGGATTCAGTTGAAGGTTCCAGGTCATGTAATATCTGTTGACTTTTTCGGTGAGGGTTTCAAGGTTGTCACGTAGTGTTTTGACTTTATTGCCTGATGTGTATATAATAAGATCGTCGGCAAAAGCCAGCGCGTAGGAGGAGCCGTCCTTATTGAAGTTAAAAAGTTTGGGGAGGTCGCTTAGGAAGAGATTAAAAAGGATGGGAGAGTTGACAGTACCCTGTTAGAGACCTTCGTGGATTTGAAATTTTTGGGAGGAAAGGAGTTTGCCGTCCCAGATGGTGAAGGACTTGTCTTTGATCATATCCCAGATAGTGTAGAGCAGCCAGGTAGGACACTTTTTTTTATGTAGTTTGAATAGTAAGCCATTGTGCCATACGGAATCAAACGCCTTTTCGAGGTCGAGGAGGGCTGCTCCTACGTAGTGGCTCTTGGCAATGGCGGTGTTCAGATCAGAGAGGAGCTTGTGGATGGCGTGTGTGGTGGAGTGTCGGTGTTTGAAACCGAACTGGCTGTCTGGGATTATGTTGTTTTTGGTGTTAAAGGTGTTTATACTTAGATTTATGATGGATTCGAAAACTTTGCTTAGGCTACGCGTGAGGCTGATTGGACGGTAGCTGGAGGGGTCGTGTGGATTTTTATTCTTTTTAAGAATTGGTAAGACTTTTGCCTGTTTCCAACCTTTTGGGAAGTAGAAATGGTTCAGTGCGTTATTGAATAAGATTGTTAGGTTGTATGTTATGTTCCCGGGTAGGTGTTTTAACACTATGGGGGGAATGTTGTCGAGGCCGCTGGAAGTCTTATTCGGGAGGTGTTTAAGTATATAATCAACGGATCGAGGGGAACAGAAAGGATCATCTTGATCTTGGATAGGTGTTGGATTGGAAGCCTTGTTGGAGTTGTCAAATGTGGTGAATGTGTTGCCGGCTGTTCGTGTTGAAGTGAAATCGCTTTTGATGGAATCGGCAGTGTGGTCGACTATATTTTTGAGTGGCGAGTTGGAGTTGAGTTGTTTAGGAGAGTTGACGGCCTCGTAGAAGGCTCCTAGGATGTTGAGTTTGTCGGGTGGAGTGGAGAAAAAGTAGTGGTCGTTTGAGGTTCTGGTTTGGGATAAGTTGCAGCCGCTCCTCAGTAGGATGGAGTCTAGATTTTTTGGGATATGCAGCGGTAGGTTGTTTGGGTCTGAATATGGCGTTGATTCGGGGGAAGAAGGAGTCAGAGTCACGGTAATCTATCTTTTTAGTTAAATTGGTCCAGAATTGTTCGACTGATGATCTGAGTTCGTGTTGGAGTATTTTGGAGGTGGTTTTAAGAACGGATTTGGTGGCTCTTGACAGGGGTTGTCTGAGGAGTGGGTCTTGTGTACGTAGGTTGTGTAGCAGGGAGACAAGGGAGCTTTTGGTTTTTTGAAGTCTTATTATTCTGTTGTTTAGATATTTGTGCAGGTTATTTTTCGGTTTAATTTTTGGAACGTGTTTGGATATGGCGTGGGAGATTGTGCTGCTGAGTGTTTCTAGGTGGGCGTCGATTTCAGGTATAGATAGGTTACGGTTATTAGGAATTTCCTGATGGTAAGCTTTGGCTAGCTTCTTGGTGAAGCTGGGCCAGTTGGTGGCTTTGTAGTTGAACCTGTGGGATTCGGGATTTAAGGCCCAAAGGGGGGAGTTGGAGTCGGAAATTTTGAGGGTAAGTGAAAGGGCAGAGTGATCGCTGTCGTATGGGAGTGTTGGGGCTTTGCCATTGGTGGAGTTGACCAAGGGCAGTCTGGCGCCAACAAGGCAGATGTCCAAGAATGATTGGGCAGGTTTGTAAGATGGGAGAGAAGGAGTGATGATCTTGGTTTTGAACTTGATCCCTTGGTTGGCTTCCCATTGGCGTAGCTGTCTACCTCGTTGATTGTCGGAATGGTCTCCCCAGGTCTTACTTCTGGCATTTAGATCGCCTGCCGCAATGAAGAGGTTGTTTTCAGAATGGAGTTCTAGAGATTCCAAGAGAGTGTCTAATTCTGTGATAAAAAGACCCCTATTGTCAGAACGTGCGTATAGGCTAATTAAAAATATGCTTTTGTTGTTGATGGTTTTAATTTTAATGGCTGTGTATTCTAGAATTTGGTTTGAGGGTGAAGATTCAATTATTTCAATAGGAATATTTCGTTTGATTAGTATGGCTGTACCACCACCTTGTTTCGAGTTGCGTCTATCAGAGCGGATTGTTTCGTAATCTTTAAATGAGAGTTTATGTCTTGGTGTAAGCTTTGTTTCAGAGAGGAAGACGGCTTCGTGTTTGTATTTATTCAGGAAGTGGAGGAGTTCGAGTCTTCTGTGGTTCGAGATGATTGAGTTGACATTTATGGCTGCAATTCTAATCTGGTTAGGGGGGGGGGTTAGAGGAGGTGAATTTTTAATTCGGGAAAAAGGAGTTTAGGATGTACTCGATTTTCTGTGAGTTCGCGGATATTTGGGCCGCCAGCGTTTGGAGTTGGTTGTTTAGGAGGTTGATTATGTCACCTTTAAGTTCTTGTACCCATGTTGGAGGTGGTGCGTCTGGTTGAGGCTGCGGGTGGTGGTCCGATTCATGTCCAGCGAAGACGGGTCTTCTGGGCTGCGGGGCGGTGTAGGTAGGTGGAAGGAGATGGTGTTCTGTCATTGGGGGCCTTGTCGATCTGGTCGCTTGGGCGTAGGTCGTGTTCGTTCTTAGCGAAGCCGTCAGGGAATTTAATTTTGTTGATGATCGTTGCCGGCTGGCAGAGTTTAGTTCCTTCTTTTTCTGGAGTGCAAACTTGATGTAAGGGCATCCTTTGTATGATGCAGGGTGCCCTTCCTGGTTGCAGTTGGCGCATTTGAGCATATGCCTTCCTTCGTTTTGTGGGATTTGACAGTTCCCTGGTTCATGCGCTTGGGCGCACTTAACGCATCTCAATTCGAGGAAACAGTTTTTGCAGGAATGTCCGAGTCTCTGACATTTTTTACATTGGAAGATGGGGGGTTTCCTGAGCTGTTCCCATCTGATTCGCTGATGTGCGAGAGCTTTAGTTTTGTACAGCTCTTTGGGGCTGCTGTCTGCGGAGATTTGGATAAGATGGTGGTGAAGATCCGGCTGTTTCTTGTCAAAATAGAATTTTGATAGTTTTAGAATTTGTAGGTTTGGTAGTTGCTGGTTCCGTATTTCTTCTAGTATATAATCTTCAGAGAAGTCCCCCTTAATACCTTATATAATTAGGGATTTTGGTCTTAGAGATTTTGGGATATAAGTATAATGAGGGATGTTTTCATTCTTTAGGTGCTCGATTGTTAGGTGATGGTGTTTCAGAAGGTTAAGGTAAATAGTGTGGTTGGAAGGGTCTGTTTCTTTGACGGTGAAATCGTTATGTGGTATGTTTAAGGATTTCAGTGAGTTTATGATTTTACCGAGGTTTGTGTTGGTGGTGTAGATGGGCGGCGGCCTTGTTGGTTTGTGGGATCTTGTGCTGGGGATGTTTGGATCGGTTGGTGTGCTGTCGTCCTGTATTGTAGCTTCCTCGTTGGTTAGCGGCTGGAAGCGGTTGGTATTCGTGATGGTGGGGGTGCTGGTTGAAGTGGTGGCTGAGTTTTCAGCCTTGGCGAATTTTTTGGGGAATTCCCACCCGCTTGACGATAAAGAAGGGACTTCTGTGTCCGGCGAGGTTCTGGTCTCTACCGCTGGGGTGCGCGGCGTGCCATGCTTGAGGGCTGTTTTGAGGTTAGGGCTAACCTTTTTTTTAGTAACGGATATGTTACTTTCTTTTAGGAGTTGCTTATACATCCTATCAATGTCTAGGGATCTTCTGTTCCCTTGGCCTGATGGATGGAGAAGGCTCCGAGTTCTCTTTGTCGGAGAAGTCCGGCGAGAGGGTGCGTTTGGCGCCATGTTGCATGGCTTCGCTTGGGTCCGTCATTGCGGTGATTTTTGGAATAGATCCATTTCTAGGGCGGATCGGGGCCAGTATAATGTTATTTAGAATATAAGACACTGTTAGTGCCCCCGGTGGCCGGAGTCACAGGTGCTACACTGTTGGTATTTGGTGTGGTACACTTATTTTAAGATAGGCTGTGAGACACGATGTTCACTCTACCACTGTCCACGAGAGACTCTCGCTAACCGCTGTGCCAACGGGCGATGTTGGAAACGTTACGAACATTCTGGTATATACCGCACAAAATACAATCCATTTTTTCTCTTAAAACATTTCTTAGGTCAAACACTTACTTGTTTCAATGTAATAAAGTTTAAAATGACTTAATATATACCTGTGATAAAACCAACAAGTGTAACTTTCCTCCTAATAGCAGAAACGGCGAAAAAATTCGGTTTTTCTTGTTTTTGTCAAGGACTTCCCACAACAAAAAATCTAAAAAAAATTGACGACACTGCCTGTTATGGTACTTCATCGGGGCACTAAACAGCAAAATAGCATGTTTTCATATTTTTGAGAAATGTACATTTTTCCGATTTTTTGAGGTTTTTCATTTTTTGCGATCACAGTTTGCAAGAAAAAATCTGAAAAAATTCTCAAAAATCTGTCTTAGGATCCAAAATATGCCACATTTTTTTCAGAATTTTAGGAAGCATCAGAGTGTGGAAAATGCGTGGAAAAGCGTGAAATCTAATTTACCCTGTAACTACCCTCACGGGCAAGATAGGGGGTTGAAATTTTGCTCAGAGGGGTTTTTCTGGATCAGCTTTCGAATGGTTCATTAATCATTGAAAAACCTCTAAGAGCAGTTTTGACCATCTTAAGCATTTCCACAATGAAATGTGAATATAACTCGTATTTTTATAATCTTTTGTAATGATTGGCACCCAAAAAGACAAAAAAAAATGTATTTAATTAAGCATAGTAAGCAAAGACATACTTGAGTGGTACCAACGTCGACTACGCATAGCGACGGCTCTGGCGAGTCGCGAAAAGGCTGCAATGGCCGTCTGGCGCGAACGCGTTGCGCACACGCTGTCAATTAACATTTTCTGATCCTTCTCGTACATTAAGGGAACCAAATACTTTTCGTGAATGGTTTCTTTACCAGAAATGTCTGTAGAATGCATTCCTGTATAGTAAATTCCTGCTAGATAAAGGATTTTTCACATAAATACAGAAATAGAGCGTACAACGTACCCGCGTCGGCACATTTTCAAACTTTAACAACCATTTACAACTATTAGGAAGTACATAAAAATATAATTGACTATATGAATATGTAGAGGAGAGTCCCCTCTATCTCTTGACTCAAATTTGAACTTTCTCGCGTATTTAGTTTTTGCGTAACACGTCGTTTCGTATCAAAATCGGGCATTTTTACAAAAACCAAAATTTTTCGAAAACGTTGCGTGATGGAGCAATTCTACTTTCAGATTCGGTTTTAGGATGACAAAGTGTATAAGAATCACCCAACAGGTATCGCAAAACTCGAAAAAAGTTTAATTTTGTTGGACAGTGTTACCAACTACACGTCGCTACAACTCCACGGATTCTGTGATGCTAGTGAACGAGCGTACGGAGCATGCATTTATATAAGAGCGCGGAATTGTCGGGATATACAAACGCAATTACTATGTGCCAAATCGCGGGTAGCACCGCTGAAAACATTGACGTTACCGCGACTAGAGTTATGTGCTGCACATCTGTTGACTAAGTTATTTAATAATGTATTAAACAGTTTACGTCATTTACAATTTAACGAAATCAAATTTTGGACAGATTCAACAATAGTACTAAATTGGATAAATTCATCACCACATGCTCTGAAAACCTTTGTTTCTCATCGCGTAGCGGAAATTCAATCTATCACGAATAAATACGAGTGGCGACATGTACCTTCAGGCGACAACCCAGCGGACAAAGTATCTCGAGGTTTAACAACTGCAGAATATATAGAAAACAGATTATGGCAATTTGGGCCGACGTGGCTGTCGTCTGAAGAAAGTCAGTGGTCAACTACAAAATTAACTGCAACGGAAATACCGGAAATGCGCCCCCTGAAAGCGTTCGTTACTCAACAAACAGAATGCGAAACATTACAGCGATTCTCATCATTTTTGAAACTACAACGTGTCGTAGCATATTGCCTTCGGTTTCGCACTAACAGCTCGCGCAAGGAACGCGTTACAACTGGACTCACAACAGACGAGATAAACAAGGCCGTTTTGCGAATAATAAAGCTCACACAGCAGGAAGGGTTTAGCAAGGAAATTCATAGCATCACCAAACAGAACGATAGTAGTAGCGCATTATCCCCATTAAATCCATTTATAGACAAGGACGGATTATTGAGAGTAGGCGGTCGATTAGCACATTCCAAGCTAACATATTCAGAAAAACATCCATTGTTACTACCAAAGGGCCATCACGTCACAAACTTGATTATAAGGTATCATCATCTGCAAAACTTTCACAGCGGAATCGAAGCGACTCTTCATTCCATTCGACAAAGGTACTGGATTCCGAGCGGCAGAAATTCGGTAAAACACATTATTCACGCTTGCGTTACCTGTCGGCGCGCTAAACCCACGACAATAGATTACCTAATGGGAGATCTACCAAAAGACAGAGTCAATTGTACACGACCATTTTTGCATTCAGGCGTTGATTTTTGTGGGCCAATATTTATAAAAGAAAAAATTAAACGAAATCGCGGGAAAGTAAAGGTGTACCTGGCCATCTTCGTGTGTTTTGCGACAAAGGCGGTACATATTTCTTTGCGCGCAGAGGGAAAAGCGCTCATATCTATTCGGACAACGCGACAAATTTTGTGGGCGCTAGACGAGAATTGCAAGAATTGTACGCATTTGTAAGATCTCAATCGATAAACAATAGTATCGCAAACACGTTAGCCAACGAAAGCATACAGTGGCACGTCATTCCACCACGTTCGCCGCATTTTGGGGGACTTTGGGAGGCGGCCGTAAAGTCACTCAAATTTCACATGACGCGAATAATAGGCGAAACCCTACTATCATATGAGGCGTTATTAACATATGTTAACCAGATTGAGGCTATTTTGAACTCCCGACCACTGTGTTAGAGATTTATCGAGGAATCGAGAGGAGGCGGACGGGGTTCGCAAACTCCGAACTCATAGCCAACCTTTATATATATCTCTGTATTTTTAACCATGTTCGGTAACGAACAACACTGTACAAAACTGTAAATACACGACTCAGAGGACTGGATCAACGGCGCGTGCGCGACGTCGTTCCTGCGTCCCCTCCCGCGCCCCGCGAGTGCCGGGTGGATCGAACAGCTCGGCGGCCCTCGCGGGCCGCGCGGGGGACGGGCGTCAGGAGCGATCGATCTAACGGCCGATCGACGCAGTCTTTCTGTATTATCGACATTCGACAGGTCTCAAGCGTTTTTCTCTCTGTATTCCTTGCGATCCTCGTTTCGTCGGGCTTTTTCCTGCCACTCCGTTTCTGCAAACTGACGGAAATCTTTCAACACCGTGAAAGATCCGAAGAGTTCGTAACACACTGACACCTCTATCCTCCGATCCAAACGATCTTTCCGTCCTAACACCTGCACATTTCCTGATAGGCGACACACTAATTACTGTACCCGATCATAACTGGTCAGAGGTCCCTACTGGTCGATTGTCATCGTGGCAACACGTTCAGAAAATGCGACAACATTTTTGGCGACGTTGGAGTATCTACACGAACTCACCACACGCAAAAAATGGCACACTCGTAAACCAGAGCAAATAGAAATAGGCAGCATCGTTACTGTACGTGACGACAATTTACCAGTGATGCGGTGGACTCTCTCTAGAGTAACACAACTTCATCCGGGAGAAGACGATATTGTCAGAGTCGTCACTATACGAACCGCGAGCGGCGAATATAAAAGATCAATTAAATGTCTAGCACCATTACCGATATAGTATTTAAGTTTATTCCATACTCTATATTATACATATTCATAAGGCGCTATATATATATATATATATATATATATATATATATATATATTTATGTATATATTAGTGTAAAAACCTCGTAACGTATAACACATGTAAATAGGATAATGTAGATTAAGCATCGACGTAAATAGTTCACATCGCGTACACATTGTATTCATAGACAGGGACTCCAGTTGAACATAATCGTTCGAGGGGGGCGGCATGTTGCAGATCGCAACAACGAGGAACGGCGCGTGCCGAAACGCCCGTACAGCGGCTTAGGCCGCGCGATTTACAACCCGACACCAGACGCAGAAACCCTACGGACTGGTACCGAACTTTCATAATTTACAGCTTTTTAGGGCCACCGAGACCCTACCATAAAACAGCCGGACACCACGTGCGACAGTACAGAAACCGCGACGAACGCCACCACAAATTTAGACATCGACAAGACGAGACAAGCTTCATGACAGCTTCCCCCTCCGATTTCCAAACTTCCCAAGACACACCCACGACCAATTAAAAAACGCAACATTCCACCATCTACATCGACAACCGACCAATGACGACACAACCGAGGTGACGTTAGACGAAACGTAACGAGACACAAGCAGATCCTCTTAAAAACTCGAACAGAACACTCTAAAATCGCTACCTACAAATCGCCAAACATCGCAACACACTGTTATGCGAGACTACCAGACTTATCTATTCTCTATAGATAAGTCAGACAAATAGATGAGTCAGAACTCACGGGCTTTCTCATCTACTAGACTAAGGCAAAATTACTCACCGGTACAGAGATTTCAGATTAAAGTCCAACCCTGCGAAAACTCCGACCTCCACGTCATTCCCTATCTCTAAGGGCTAGTGTCATCCATCCCCACCAAACTTCCATAGTTGTACTCTTATATAAGGCCCTGCGAAAGGGCGCGGAGAGACAGAGACAGAGACAGAGACAGAGAAGAAGCTACAAGTAGCCCGTCAGTCGACTCGTTTGTTACAAAGTATTTCGTCGTGTACAAAATCGCTTGTATTCTTGCTTGGCGACCTATTCCCAAATAAACCTAAGTTGTGCTGGAAGAGTTTGGAGTTTATTCGAGGATACTCTTCATCTACCCCTTCCTGCGGCATAACAACACAACCACGTCGAAGTCACTCAATACAACACATTACGGAATTTCGCAACGCACTCTGTATATATTGACGTTAAATAAATTGTGATTAGTGTACATAGTACCTCGTGTATGCCAGTCAATCGAACAAGGTGCTCAGTGACTAACACTCATTGAGAGAAGGCGCAATCTTCAAATTCCTGCTACCTTCGTATACAATTATATTATCAGAAAACTTTAGTAAAGAACTACTAAAGAAAATACATGAAAATTTTTGTCTCATAGGAATAAAACAAATGGAATACAAAATCAAACCTTATTATACAGCAAAAAATCTAACAGAAAATATAAAAAAAATTTGTGAACGCTGTGAGATCTGTATTAGGAATAAATCGAGAGGACAGAGAAAATTTGATCTAATATCTCAATTAGGCCCTGCAAAAAGTCCATTCGAAATAGTTTCCATCGACACCATTGGTGGTTTCGGTGGTTCACGATCAACAAAAAAATATTTACATCTTTTAGTGGACCATTTTACAAGATTCGGATATATTACAACATCAAAAACGCAAAACTCTAATGATTTCATTAAGTTAACTCAAAAAGTACTCGAAAATAATAACATCGGAATGATTTTGACGGATCAATACCCAGGTATAAATTCCAACGAGTTTAAAAACTTCTTAAACGAAAAAAATATACCGATTCTTTTCACAGCTGTAAATGCACCATTCTCTAACGGCTTAAACGAAAGACTAAACCAAACATTAATAAATAAAATCAGATGCAGAACAAATGAGAATAAAAAAAAACAACCGGCGTGGACAACGACAGCAGGCGATTGTATCAAAAAATACAATGAAACTGAACACACAGTCACAGGATTCTCCCCAGAATACCTATTACATGGTACAGATTCTTCAACATTACCAGAAGAATTAAAACAGGAAAAATCCATTGAGGATTTAAACCAAGATAGAAAAACCGCTTTAGGAAATAGCATAAAATACCACGCTTATAATAAACAAAAATTCGACAAAGACAGAAAGGACTACAAATTTAAGGTAGGGCAGCTGGTGTACATCGAGAATGGTAATCGGTTGAACAGGAAAAAACTAGATGAATTAAAAATTGGACCATATAAGGTCTTAGAAAAGGTATCAAATTCAATTTACAAAGTGGATACAGGTCATAGAAAATCGGAGTCAAATCTATTTCATATCACTAAACTTATCCCAGTTTCGGACTCCGTTACCATGGAAGAAGAAGAAGGAGGTCCTTGTGGCGGCCCGCGCAAAGAGCACGCCGACCACCGACAACATACATTGTATACGCGGCGGCGACCGTCCTCGGAAAGCCGCAGCGAAACACGTGAAGATCGGCTTCGGGGACGATCGCCATCTGTTACACAATCGACTGACGCGAGGGAGAATCGGTCGGTCGAAGGCATGCGATCGACACTCGCTCGCGAACGTCGGTATAGGACGGTTGACGGTCCACCGACGAATAAAGACGAATACCCGCGAACACGGCCTCAGTCATTTCACCCGACTCCCACAGTCCTAATTCATGAAAATTTTGCGGTCAAATTTTCTCTTCAGGGGGGGGGGGGAGATGTAATGAAAGTACATGACACTTCCCTAGTATCATTCGAAACATCCCGCGTAACAGCGGTAAGAAGGTCGGTAGGCCTGCCATCGATAGGTGGAACAGGAATGAAGAGGGAGAGATTGTAATGAGGAGAGAGGTGATAGAGTGGATAATCAACATTGAATGTTGTTTCTTGGATTTTACACTGAAACAATTCGGTTTAATTATTTATAACCTATCCCAAAAAGGAAGAAAATTATATACTTATTAGCATCTTATACGAGAATAAAAATGCTAATAAAATCTATCACTATTTTTAATCTAATTTTATCTATTAACTTTTAACCTAATTCCGAATTTTAATAACTATCGTTGTTACTATATACACTGTTGGGGATTTCTGCGAGGAGGGGATTACAGTCACCGAATTGACGAAAAACACACGATAACGACAAGCATAATTCCATGCACTAGCAATTGTAAAACTCGTCTATATTTTCCGATACATGTCTGTACATATTCCAATAAATGACTAGGATGACTGGATCGACGGCGCGTGCGCGACGTCGCCCCTACATTCCTCCCCGCGACCCGCGAATTCCAAGGTAAATCGAGCAGCTTGGTGGCTCTCGCGGGACGCGCGGGGGACGGGCGTCAGGAGCGATCGCGATAACGGCCGATCGTTGCAGTCTCTATGTACAATCGACCATCGGTGTATCTCAAGTTCGTGCTTTCTTTTTCCGTCTTGCGTTTCCCGATACGTCGGCCTTTCTCCTTTCACACAGTTCTTTCTGAACTTGCAGAAAACTCTCAGAACATTGAGAGATCTGGGTTGTTCAAAACATACACCTTAATGTACTATGTACGAATAGTGATAATAATAATTTTTATCCTAGTTCTAATCTGTTTTTAAAAATTAATTTTACAAAACCAATTCCGTAATTTAAAAACTAGCGCCGGTTTTAGATTCTTGTTAGCAGCCTATATGAGAATAAAAATACTATAAAAATCTAGCCCCATTTTTAATCTAATTTTTTCTAATAACTTTATAGTCTTAAACCGAATTTTAGATTTGTCGCCGGTGGTTCGTACTTATAACTAAAGTATATATGTAAATCCCTACTACCGATTTTTAATCCTACTGTACATTAATTTCTTAAATATATCCTATAGCCTATTACGCCAATTTGAAAATCAACGACTAGTTTGTATGTCTGGTTACACCTTATGTCGGAATAAAAATAATAAAAAATTCTATCCCTGATATATTAACTTTTCTTCCTAAAAATCTTGCGATCCTTTCTACATACGATCGGAAGGGCGCAGCTACCTTATTTTGTAATACTTATATATTAACCTAATCTATACTCACGATATTTCGGCTTTACGCTTCGCGAGATATTAAGCGGAGCACGCAGTTTCCGTACCCTATCGAGGAAATCTTTAACGCTATTGCATCCGTCTTCTCTTTATCTGTAAAACTCGTCCTATAAAAATTTGCGATTTATTATAGAAAAATTCCTTGTTTGCGCCGGCGCTTCGCTCCCTAAGGATTCCTGCCCCTGGCTCCCCACTCCCCTGAGACCCCTTAAGGTATTGCAACGAGACACATACGCGCGCCAATCCGCGAATCCGGCCCGGGCGCGGACCAATCGACGACTACAGAAGATTCGCGAACGAGCACACGAGGTCCACGCTCGGGCTATAAAGATCGCGACGAAAGCCGACGAGAGCGGAGTTGGCTTCGAGCAGCTCTCGGGATAACACCCGAGCCCAGGCCTTCTCGCAGCCGCGCGGAAACGTGCGAAGTTACGGTATACTACCGAACGAGGCACGAAGAAGCGCCGGGATCGGTCGACGCGTATGTGGGTATACGTCCCATACGCGGAAAGCCGAAACCGCGAGTAGGCTCTGGGAGGCAGTCGATCGACGGCCTGTACTTTTCAGTGCACCGTCGTTTCAACACTCCGGCCGTCCTCCCCACTCCTCGCAGCCGCTCCTGAATACAGCACTCCTAGTCCGAGATTACGCTTCGCGCTCCGCGAGTTTAGTCTCCGATCAACCGCAGCAGCGTGTGGAGCTCGCCCCGCGGTATACTACCGACGACAAGCGACCACGCCGGCGCCGAGCCGTACGCATTAGGTCTACGTCTGTGCGTGCGAACTCGGGCCGCGGCCGCTTGGTGACGACGAACGGAGCGTCCCGCGAATCCAACGAGTCCTCTCCGCGCCCCGCGAGCCCAGCCGACGCAGGGAACGTCGCCAATCCACCACCACCTGCTGGGCCGCGGCGGTTCCCGAACACCTCGCCGAGGCGACCTCGCCAGGAGGAATCGTTGGGATTCGGGCCCGGGACGGAAACAACCGACCGCCGCGCCGGGCTCTCTCTCTCGTACCGACACCAGGCGAGCCCGGCTCGCCCCGCGCTCCGCGCGCCACCGAGCTCCGCGTACCGCGACCGGACCGAATACCGCTCCGCTTTCTGCCGCCGTCCACCGGTGGACGACACTCCGCCGCGAACTTCCTGGAACTGCCGCGAGGCTCGATCTTGCCCGCCGGTACGGAGCTCCGTCGCTCCACGCGTTAAAGATAACGTCTACACTCTGCCCCACGAGAGAATGGTACCGTTTCGCGCAGCTTGACTGGCCGCGGAAGGCGCTGCGAACCTCTCAACTCCCACTCCTCACTGCGAGTTTCATATACGCGGCGTACCGTATTGAAACGAATTAGCATGGAAGTATAGGGTATAGCAAATCGTGATCATTTGCATCCACTATGAATACCGTATGAACACCCGGTATGGCTACGAATGAGGCCACGTGCAGCGCTGCAGCGCGTGGCGTCACTACGCGCATGCGCTGTGCATTGGGAAGGGACCAATCAGGGCGAAGATGCGCAGCGACGGACGAAAATCGGTTCTCTCGCGGTACCATTCTCTCGTGGGGCAGAGTATAGGTTAAGAAATCGTGCGTTTTTTTAGGTTAACACGTAGGTTAAGGGGCTCAATTAGGGGACCGAGGGGATATGGGCTTAGTAGTGGAGACTCGGATCCATTACTAGGTATGCCACAGTGGTGGCGGTCATATCCCTAAAATCCTCTACGCTCCACCTCCTCGTGGTGGTCCCTGGGAACACACATAGTTGTGTGTTGCTAACGGAGCGAGGGGTATTCCGCGGGAAGTAGTCCCAATGATGTGTGAGGCGATGCCATCGGGATCTTCGGATCCTGACAGGGCCTCCCTTGCCGGTAAGGCTCACACGGAGGGATGAAAACCGCGGTCCTGCGATAACGACCGGGGAGGTCGCCGCAGTGCCCAATACCGTAAACCGGTGGTCATGTTTCACCGGAACGGTGGTCTTGCCTTAATCGGCTGGGCCGTGAGGATGATAACCTTTATAAAAAATCCCTAACCTTAAGCTTAGGTGCGCGGCGAGGGGGTACGCCCGGGTCGTGGCATCAGGGCGTGGCTGGTGGGTGCATCAGCCACTAGCGCACCAATCACTGGATACCTGGCGCCTCCAGTGGCATATCGCCTTACCTGGGTAGTGGGGGTTCTGCCCAGGCGGACCTTAATTCCCGCCACACTCGTGGGACGAATATGGAAACAAAAAATAAAAATAAAACTGTAGTGGGAAAGGAGGGGGCACCACTCCCGAAAGTGGTAGTGGAGGGAGTTGGGGCGGTCCTGGACCTGTCCCAAGAGGAGAGGTGCCGGATCCCAGTTGTTGGGGACCAGCTCTTTCTCCGGCCAGTGAGGAGAACCAGGGAACGCGGCGGGCACCGCCAGGAGGAGGACCGACTGTCGGACATTTCGACTAAGTCGCCCCCCACGTCATCCACGTTGTCGCGCCGCACATGCTCCTACAGGCCTCTCTGGCGGACAACATGCTGCCGAATATAGCTAATCATTTCTCGATGACGCAAAAGTAGGACTTCTGAGGACCTTTTCACCCTAGATTGAACCTTTATCTAGCTCTTTTCACTATGGAAAAGTCCCGTCTCTGCATTATTGGGAAATATTTCCAGGCATCCCTGACCCTTGCGATCGCCGTCGGCACACGTACACGCCATCCACGCTTTCGCGCCGCGCATGCTCCTATAGGCCTCTGTTTTACCGATACAGTGACTACTGACGATGAGACAGATCGGGAACAGAGTACAGCGCTCGTAGCGAAAAATATCGGAACTATATTTTGATGAAATACTCAATGATCCAATTTTTCTGGGTGCCCGCTTTCATTTGTTTGATACGTAAGCATACAACGTGATCGGCGTGGCATTGAGATCCTATATGTTCCCGCTAGGGTGGAAAGGTCCTACGAACTCCATACGAGTTCTGAATCTCTCGATATTTACGATAATGTCACTCGACAAGCAGTATGCTGCTGAATATTGCAAATTACGGCTAAAAAACGCAAAAGTACGACTTCTGAGGACCTTTTCACCCTAGATTGAACTTTTATCTAGCGATTTTGACTACAGAACAGTACTATTTTTGCATTGTTAACAAATGAGAGCGGGCATCTCGTACCCTTGTGTAGGAGTTTGTTACATATATATACATTAATGTTGGTGACGATCGATCGTCGGCAGTCAGCTGGGACGATCTGACAGTCATCCGTTTGTCTCGTCTGCTCGTTTCACTGGTAACCGGTTGTCATTACAAGCCGACGATCGATTTGTTTATAACAACCTGATGTTTGAGCGTGAACAGCGTAACACCAGAATTTGTAAAACCGTCAAACAATAAAGATCTTCTTCCTATAAATCTCAGAAGTGGGATACGAAAGATTTTGTGATAGTGCGTGAAATTTCGTAAATTTTGTTCGCGACTATTGAATTTCGGAGAGTTTGGTATCGTATCTTTGGTGTGAGTGGTGATTTAGTGGCGGTTGTGATCGTGAACTTTTGGACTTTCGTTTGATATCGATTCTGTGCGCTTTGAAAATTGGTGACTCGCGATGTCAGAAATTAGGAGGAATTTGACCAATCTAACCATCGTTGAGCTCAAGGAACTTCTCAGATCCAGGGATATGATGGTCTCAGGCTCGAAAGCCGAATTAGTTGCCCGCTTGATCGAGGCTGACCCGAACATCGAAAACGCTATTCAAGAGAATTACGAGACAGATACAAATACGTCTCTCAGGGAAAGAGAGATAGAGATTCTTCGCCAGGAACGCGATTTTTATCTACGCGAATTGGACTTATTAAGACGAGAGAGAGAGAATTAACCACACCGACGCGTTCTACGGGGAATAGCGTTACCGTCAGGCCTACGACAAGCATCAGAACAATCGCTGATTTACTATGTGAATTTTCGGGCGCGGAAAATACGTTCAAAATTTGGAGACAGCATGTAGAGCGACTCAGGACGATGTACAGCCTGGACGATTGTGTAACAGTAACCATAATTACGTTGCGCCTACGAGGAAAAGCTTTGAAATGGTTCCATTCTAAACCAAGCCTGTTAGAATTGTCCGCATCACTCTTGCTGGAAGAAATACGAAAGATGTTTGACCATCGGTTAGACAAATTAGCCGTGAGAAGAGAGTTTGAAAACCGTGTGTGGCAAAAGAATGAGTCGTTTCCTGACTACTTCCATAACAAAATTACGTTGGCGAACAACATTTTGGTGAATCCGGAAGAATTGGTGGATCTGGTGATCGACGGAATTCCAGACCCTCAACTTTGAGACCAGGCACGTATGCAGCGCTTGGAGACGGCAGATGAACTTCTCGATACGTTTCGAAAATTATCATTAAGGAGAGTTCGGGAGCTCGAGGATCCGAAACGGCCGATTCCAGGGAGGTTGGTGACGACGAGGGACAACGGCGTTCACGATCGTACCTCCAGGGACTCCGCGCAGGAGAAGATCGTGCGGTGTTTCAACTGCAACGAATCAGGGCATTGGAAGAAGGACTGCACCAAACCAAGGCGGGAATGGGGTTCTTGTTTCAGATGCGGGGAAAAGTCACACCGGGCAAAGGATTGTCCGCAACAGACATTACCAGCCCAGTTACAGCGAAAGCAACAGGCCCCTGCCTCGACGATGACTTCGACTACGCAACCAGGGACGACAACGCACTTGGTCCAACCCTGTCCTCCGGAAACTCCGTTCAGCGTGCCGTTTTCTTGCACAGCCCAGGACAGCAGCGGAGCGACCACCGCGACGGAGCGACGTTTCCACCGTGGCAATTATCGATTCAGGTTCGCCCGTTAGTTTAATCAGAAGAGATGCGTTACCGTCTAGTTTTTGTTTCGAGCGGCCGGTTAATAATAAATTTTATGGCGTAAATTATTCACCAGTTAATATCCTTGGTGAATTTACAACCGAAATTTGTATTAACGATGCACACGTTCCAATTACACTTTTTGTCGTACCAAATATGTACAACTATGTCACACTTCGCATTATTAGGTAGAGATTTTATTCGGTCGCCAACGATTGAGATTAAGTTGGGGAGTTCCGCGGAAATCAAGGTAAAGGAAAGAGAGCCCGAGGAATCGGACAAAGAATTTTTTTCGAACAAATTTTTAAAATTGATTATCTTGAAAGTCCAAATTCCGCGAGCGACCAATTAAATGTTGATCCAGAATTAGATATTAGTATAGAGAGGAAACTCAAGGAAATTTATTTTTGCAACGACGTTCACGTAGACGACAATGAGCAATACCCGAATACTGTCGAAGCAGTTATTTCGTTAAAAACCGAGCATCCAATTAGCTTTCGGCCGCGTCGACTAGCTTTTGCAGACAAGGAAAAACTACGTATAATCCTTGACGATTTGTTAAGAGAGGGCACCATTAGGCCCAGTAATTCCCCTTATGCTAGTCCAATTGTGTTGGTCAGAAAAAAGAATGGAGAAATCCGCTTGTGCGTTGATTATCGTGAATTAAACAAACATACTATCAGAGACAACTTTCCAGTACCACTTATAGACGATTGTTTAGACCAACTTAGAGACAAGAAATATTACACGAAATTAGATCTTAAAAACGGTTTTCACCACGTAAAAGTCGCTGAAACGTCTGTAAAATATACATCGTTCATTACACCTTTAGGTCAATACGAGTATCTCAAAATGCCATTTGGACTGACCAATGCACCTCGTATTTTTCAAAGATTTTTGAACGAAATCTTTAGTGATTTACTTAGGCGGAATAAACTATTACTTTATTTAGACGATTTTTTGATAGCTACGGGAACGGTGGACGAACATTTGGATATTTTACGAGAAATATTTCATTTAGCGAGAAAGTTTAATTTACGATTTAGATTAGATAAATGTTCATTTTTATATCGTCAAATAACATATTTGGGATATTCGATATCTGACAACGATATCGCGCCGGCGAAAGAAAATATCGAATCCGTGGTCAATTATCCAACACCGAGAAATATAAAAGAAATACAACGTTTTGTAGGTCTAGCAAGCTATTTCCGCCGATTTATTAAAGATTTCTCACTAATTGCGAGACCCCTGCATGATTTACTACGAAAAAATGCAATTTTTCATTTTGGCCCAGAACAAAACCAGGCATTTCTGACGTTGAAACAACGTCTAACAAATGATCCCGTTTTGGCAATTTACTCTCCAAAACTAGATACAGAACTCCACTGCGACGCTAGTAACAGTGGATTTGGAGCAATTTTACTACAAAAACAAACTAATAAAGTCTTTCGTCCTGTTTTTTATTTTAGTAAAAGGACGACCGCCCAAGAAGGGAAATATCATAGTTTCGAACTCGAATGTTTAGCGGCAGTGTACGCGATTAAGAGATTTCATGTTTATTTATCAGGGATTGCGTTTAAGATAATCACAGACTGCGACAGCTTCAGATTAACCCTTAACAAACAGAACGTTAATCCACGAATATCACGTTGGGCAATGTTTTTACAAAATTACGATTTTACAATCGAACATCGTAGCGGGAGTAAAATGTGACATGTAGACGCACTAAGTCGGTACAACACAATTTTAATACTAGAACCTAATACCTTAGAAGAAATATTGGCAATTAAACAACACCAAGACCACACAATTCAAGAAATTAAGAATAGATTAGAGGTAAGCGAAGAAAAGTATTATGAGTTACGAGACGGTTTAGTATATAGGAAAATTGACAACAACAGATTATTATTTTACGTACCTGCGTGCTTAGAAAATAACGTTATTAAAACAAGCCACGACGATTTAGGGCATTTAGGGTTTGAAAAAGTATTTAACAATATTAGTCAGGTATATTGGTTCCCACAAATGCGTAAAAAAATTAAACAGTACATCAGCAATTGTCTGAAATGTATTGAATTTTCTCCAAACAGTGGTAAACAAGAGGGATTTTTGCACAGTCTAGGGAAAGGCGACTTACCATTCCAAACAATACATATAGATCACTTCGGCCCACTAGAAAAGTGCAAGAATAGTTATAAATTTATTTTAACAGTAGTAGATGGTTTTACTAAATTTATAAGGTTGTATCCTTGTAAAACAACAAAATCGGAAGAAGTTATAAAACACTTAACGGGATATTTTAGAGCTTATAGTAAACCAAGACGACTAATTAGTGACCGAGGTACGTCTTTTACCTCAAATTTATTTAAAGAGTTTTTAGCGAATAACGGGATAGAACAAATATTAATCGCAATAGGAACCCCACATGCGAATGGCCAGATTGAGCGATTTAACAGAGTAATAGCACCAATGTTGGCAAAATTAAAGGAAACTCCGGGAAAATGGGACCGAGTTGTCGACAAAGTAGAATATGGGATAAATAATACTGTTTGTCGGTCAACAGGCAAGAGCCCATCCCAGTTATTATTTGGTATGAATCAAAAGGGCATTGTATTGCATAAAGTACGAGAAGCACTAGAAATTTTAAACAATGAAAAAAGAGACCTTTCGACAACTCGCAGGGAAGCAGCTAAAAAAATGGTTAAAGTTCAACAAACTAACGAACGTATATACAATAAGAAACACAAAAAACCGACTGCGTATCAAGTTGACGATTATGTGGTAATTCGCAACATAGATACCACACCGGGTATAAATAAAAAATTATTACCAAAATTTAAAGGCCCGTATGAGATTAAAAAAATATTAGACAAAGACAGATATATCATAACAGATGTTGAAGGGCACCAAGTATCGCGTGTACCATTTACGGGGGGTTGTTGGCCCTGATCAGATGAAATTTTGGATCCGATCGGGAACCGTAACCGAGAACGATACTGAATAGAAAATAAGTTTGTATGGTATTATTACGTTGTATTTGCGTCAGCTGTGTATTGTTTAATTATATAAAATAAGTTTGTATAGTATTATTGCGTTGCATTTGCATCAGCTGCGTATTGTTTAATTATTCTGTATTATTCTACCTTGTGCACGATTATATATTCCGTTTATTCAAGTTTTAATTTTACATTTGCATATAGTTACTCTGTAGTCCTGCGTAAAGTTCTTTAAGATGCATCGATGACCGAGGACGGTCATCATGGTCAGGATTGGCCGAACTGTAGGAGTTTGTTACATATATATACATTAATGTTGGTGACGATCGATCGTCGGCAGTCAGCTGGGACGATCTGACAGTCATCCGTTTGTCTCGTCTGCTCGTTTCACTGGTAACCGGTTGTCATTACAAGCCGACGATCGATTTGTTTATAACAACCTGATGTTTGAGCGTGAACAGCGTAACACCAGAATTTGTAAAACCGTCAAACAATAAAGATCTTCTTCCTATACTTGCAAACTCGGGTACGTGTGCGGAACTAGGGAGGGGAGGCACTCACACAATCTTGAGCCGTCCCCACCGCCTTAAGGGGATCCGCGACGCCTCCGCAGATATTAAGGCGGCAGTGCGGGAGTTGGAGCGTAGGGGTGTCCAGGTTGGACCCCCTGCCGACTCCCGCGGCCTTGTCTCCCAAGCGGACGCCGGGGACGCCGCGTTGCGGTTGGAGAATGCGGCGCTCAGGAGGGAGCTGTTGGAGACCCGCGACCACGCTTCGAGCCATCAGGGGAGAGCTGATGGCGATGAAGCGGTTGCGGGACGCTCCCCCCCACCCAGCGCTAGCCTCCGCCCCCGATGTCGGCGGGGTCACCGCGACCCCGGCGGCACCACTGGACCTGGTGGCCCAGATGCGGGCCAACATGGAGGAGGGCCTTAGCTCCCTCCGCCAGGAAATGCGGAGGGAGCTGCGCCGGGTGGCCGGGCATGGTGCCCGTGGGGACCCCCAGTCGCCGCCACCGGCCACTCCGACGCCGCCGCGGCCCGCCCCTGCGCCTGCTCCGCCGACGCTGCCCCTGCCCCTGCCCCGATGACGAGGGGAGGGGCAGGGAAGAAGAAGAAGAAGAAGAAGAAGAAGAAGGGGAAGAAGGCTGGGGAGGTTCCCCAGCGCGAAGGCCAATTAATGGCCAACACCCCGCGCCGGTCCCCCCTCCCGGTACTCCAGGCCAACCTCAACCACTGCCTCCGGGCGCAGGACCTGATGGTCCAGTGACTGGAGGAGTGGGGGGTTGGCCTGGCCGTCGCCAGGGAGCCGTACAGAGTCCCGGATCATCCACACTGGTCCGGTGACGCTGACGGCTCCGTGGCGATATGATGGCGTCGCCACTCGGCGACAGTGGCCCCCTGCTCCGTGGTCGAACGGGGCAGGGGGATGGTTATGGTGAAGTGGGGAAGACTTCTAGTCGTGGGGTGGTACAACTCACCCAGTTGTGACTCCGCCGAACTCGGGATGTTCCTGGACCGGCGGGGGCTTATGATAGCCCCATATATAGCCGGTCCGGTGCTGGTCCTGGGGGACCTCAATGCGAGGTCCACCACCTGGGGTAACCCCGGGACCAACGCCCGAAGCGGAGTCCTGGAAGACTGGGCGGAGGGGATGGAGCTCCGGTTGCTAAACCGGGGCTCCGTGCCTGCGTGCGTGAGGTGGAATGGCTGGGCAATAGTGGACGTGTCGTTCGCGACAGCCGCCGCCTCACGCCGTGTGTCCAATTGGCGGGTCTGGGATGGAGAGACCTTGTCTGACCACAGCTATGTCCTGATAGACGTGGCTGTGGTCTCGGACTCGCCATTGGACACGCCCCTCCGACGTGGCACCCCGTCAGCGCCAAGATGGGCGCTGAAACGACTGGACGGGGACCTCCTGAGGGCCGCGATTATCGGCTCCGCCTGGCCTTCGGCCAGGGAGCGCGAGGCAGACGAGGGGGCGGCTTGGATCCGGGGCACGTTGCAGATGATCTGTGACGTGGCGATGCCCCGGGTCCAAGCTCAGCCCCCGAGAAGGTCAGTTTACTGGTGGTCGGGGGAGCTGGCCGAACTTCGCAGTTCGGCCGGCCGAGCCCGCCGCCAGTATGCCCGCGCCCGTCGCCGCCATTTTCTGGCGTGCCTGGTTCTCCTCCACAAGGAAGGGAAACCCGCAGAGTCTCCCTCTGCATACCGGCCGGTGTGTTTACTCGACGAGGCGGGCAAGCTGTTTGAAAGAATAATTGCCGCCCGCCTCGTCGAGCATCTGTCGCGGGGTGGTCCCGACCTGAGCGACAACCAGTTTGGATTCCGGAGGGGGCGCTCGACTATAGACGCCTTGGAGCGTCTGCGCCTCCTCCGGGAAAGGGCTGTCGCTCAGAGCAGGGTGTTGGTAGCTGTGTCATTGGACATTTCCAATGCATTCAACACCCTGCCCTGGTCGGAGATAAGGGGGGCGCTGGACCATTTCCAAGTGCCCCCTTATCTGCGGGAGGTGGTCGGCGATTACCTCCGCGGCAGAGAGGTGGTTTACACCGGATGGTATAACACCTTTTACACGAGGGAGACGCACCGCGGTGTTCTACAGGGGTCGGTCCTCGGGCCGCTCCTGTGGAACTTGGCATATGACGCGGTGCTGCGGGTTGTCCTCCCCTCGGCATACTGGTTTATGCCGAGGGGGAGGATTGGAGGAGGACCAGGCATCTCGGAGAGGCTGCCCTGGACTGCGTGGTCGGGCGAATCCGGAGAATGGGGTTGACCGTGGCCGCCACAAAAACCGAGGCGATCTGGATGTACGGATCCCACCGGTAACCCGGAAACATCCTGATTATTATTTTAATAAATTTTCTTTTGTTTTTCACCGTAATTTGGTATTTTATTTAATCACCTGGTCCCCCCCTCCCCAAAGAACCCTGGCCGCTGAGCCCATCCGGGGAGGGCGTACACGTCTCGCCACGCTTCCCGTACGAGACGCGTACCGTTACAGTATTACTAATTTAGGGCCATTTTTGGTTTCTTCAAGAGTGATTCCTGGATCGAAATTTTCGTTTTTCGCGAAAAAAAGGCTATTTTCGGGTTCTCTGACCCCCCGTCTACCGGGTGGTCGATGTCTGAGTTGATGTAATATTTAATATTTAATATACATCACCCCTGACATCGACCATTTTTTCCGAAAGTGTCTGCAAGGTGCATTTTTTCGCGTTTTTAGGAATTTTTTTCGTTTCCGGCTCACTAAATTTTAGGAGGGGATTGGTGGGGGTTATCCCAGCGTACCCGTCAATTTTAAACCGAATCTGGGTCGTTTCCTCAAGTGAACTCCCTTATAAGGTGTTTTTAAGCGTTCCCTTAGGGTTTTTTATACGGATTTTTTCGGGAAAGTGAACTACACTTCGCGGCGGACACCCTCTCGCGTTTTGAAACCCCTGAGGTGTTCCTGGGCCGCGCAAACGAGCTAAACTCCCAAATATTTCCTACTTTACTGCTCTTTTTTCTATAATTAATCAAACTATACGGTCTAGTCTACCCTTCCCGCACCTTATTTACTTCTCCTACCTTTGGAAACGACTGACCCCTCTGTCCTGCTGTCTCCTCTCTCTATCCTTTGTAGACATAGAACTTCCCCGTAATTTGTCGGTTGATCCTATTCTCCTTTTTCCTTTATTCGCGTCTCCTTGTTCGACACTTGCGTTAAAATTGTTCTAATTCCTTCACTTTTAACTTTCAGGCCCCACAACCCGGTTGCCCCTGTCGAAGGACGAAACGACGAGGTTTTTCGGCTATTGGCGGCCCTCCAGCCCTAATTGTTCTCCCGATATCACAATCTTTCACGATATCATAATCTTTCTTTCAGATTGCCCCGCACTAGTTCTCCAGTATACCGGCCCTTCCGAAGGGTTATTTCGCCCGACACTTCGCGTTTCTGCTCGCGTCCCGTCTTTTCACCCGTTATACTTTACTCTAATACTTTTATAACAATCTTTTAGGATATTATCGATTTAGAAGTTTTCGCTCTGAACCGTACTCCATGAAAGTTCGAATCGCTCACAGGACACCCCGTCCTGCTCCAAAGACCCGGGTGCCAGCCGCCGTAACTAAAGTGTACGTTATTTTTCATAAACCGTTTCCGTTTATTTCAACCGCTGTCCTCTCCGCCGACTGAGTGAATCCAGGAGAGGACAGTACTAACCAACCTTCCTTCGCGACTAAACGCTCGCGTCGAAACACTCCAGTTACAATGCAGGCGCCACTCATCGCGGCCCTCCAGGAAACGTGAAGAGACGAGCACCGGTGGAATGGACCCCGCAGAGAATCGAGGCCTTCGAGAGGTGCAAGAAAAGCCTGGTGCACGCAGCTCTTTTGGCCCACTCCGACACCACGCTGCCCCTTGAGATCTTCAGCGACGCGTCGGATTTCACTGTAGGCGCTGCGTTGCAACAGCGGTCTCGCGACAGATGGCAGCCGTTAGCTTTCTTTACAAAGAAGTTAATGGCGGCCGAGCGAAAATACAGTCCGTACGATCGGGAACTGCTCGCGATCTACAAAGCCGTACGGTATTCTCGGCATATGATCGAGCGTCGCGCATTCGCGGTTTTCACCGACCATAAGCCGATAACTTTCGCGTTCGCGCAGCGCCCCGAAAAGCATACGCCGCAACAGTTCCGCTATCTGGACCTCATCGGCTAATTCACGACCGACATCCGGCACATGGCCGGTCGAGACAACGTGGTCGCCGATGCTTTGTCCCGGATAGCGAAGATCTCGACCGCGATAGATTATGCGAAACTCGCGAAATCACAGCGAGAGGATGAGGAGCTGCGAACGCTCCTGCGATCACCCGACTCCTTTCTTAATATTAAGAAGATAGATTTACCGAGCGGCAACATCGAGTTGTACTGCGACGTTTCGACTTCCGCGTTACGACCATTCGTAACGAGGGAGTACCGAGAACTCGTGTTCACGTTGCTACACAATCTTGCGCACCCCGGTACCAAGGCGACCGCGAAATTGGTCGCACAAAGATTCGTCTGGCCAGGTATGCAAAAAGATTGCAAAGCCTGGGCACGAGCGTGCGTACCATGCCAGCGGGCAAAAACGGATAGACACGTGTCTGCCCCGGTCGGTACTTCTTGAATCCCTTCGGCGCGTTTCGTACACGTCCACGTGGACATCATAGGCCCGTTGCCGATGTCGAGGGGATATCGATACTGCGTGACATGCGTCGACCGTTACACGCGATGGCCGGAGGCGTTCCCCGTCGAGAACATCACCACCGAGACGGTGGCGTACGCGCTACTTTCGGGGTGGGTCGCCCGATACGGTACATCCCACCGAATCACTACCGATCAAGGGCCATAATTTGAATCCACGTTGTTCAAGCAATTGTCGCACCTTATCGGTACGAAACGGGTGATGCCCAGTTGGACTCCGACCGATTGGACACGTCCCGATTGGACGGGTTCCTTTTGGACTCCGTGCCGATTCGACTCATACCGTTTGGACGCGTGCCGATTGAACTCGTACCGTTTGGACGCCGTGGCGGTTGGATTCGTGACGTTCCCTAACCCTAACCCTTTTTTTTTCCCGTGGGAAAATGCTTTACGCATACCCCGACTCCCTGGGGAGGGTCGGGGTTATGTGGGACTGCCCTTGGGGGAAATACCCAAGGGGTACCCACTAAAAACCCACGCCCACCTAAGCTAAAAGGGAGGTGCCTGGATCACGCGAGTACTCAACAGGACACCTCCCAGCTATCATCATACCCCGGGGGAGGGGTTAACCTCCCCCACTGCCTACGCTACAAGACCCCGGGCGGAGGGACCCGCCCGGTGTCCCCATCCCTGGAGCCTTCGGATTGCGCTTCCCGAGCCCCAGCTCGGTCCATCCACAGCTCCCGGAGTCTTGGTGCCCCGCTCGGAGCCGGTATCCCGAAGGAACCAGCCCCGGCCGAGGCAGGAAGACGCCGCCACCGGAAGGAAGGGCCGTCGGAGGCGCGATCCGGCACGCCCCGACCCTTCCTTTCCCCAACCCCACACGGATCCCCCTCCCCTATTGCGGAGGGACGGACTGACACCCCTCCACACCGGGAAACAAACCCGGGAGGTGTTAGCGCGAACGCCTTCAGCGAACGTCAACATGCACGACGTAGCAAATGAGTCCTATAACAGCTACTTAGAAAATCTCCAAGCGAAAATAGATGTAACGCTAACGAAAGCCAAGGAAAATCTCGAATCCGCGAAACACAGATCAAAAAGATATTACGACCGAAAAGTCAATGTACAAACCTTCGCCGTCGGAGACAACGTGTTCCTCCTACAGGAACCTCGCAAAGGCAAATTCGATAACGAATATATCGGTCCGTTCGAGATAGTGGAATGTATAAGCGATAACAACGTGCGTATAAACTTTAAGAGAGGAACCCGAGTCGTTCACACGAATAAGATTATGCACGCGAAGAAAGCGAACTCGATTACAGTAGAAGCAATAGCTAAGGAACCCGATTCGGTTACGTTAGACGCGACATCCGCGAAGTCCGCACCCCCGCACAATGGGCAACTTGGACGAAATCGGATTCAAAATCAAAGAACTGTCGATAGAAATGAGGTAGAGCGATGAAATTTTTTTAAAATTAAAGCTGAACCTTTGTAGAATATGGGAAAAATAGGGAGATTATTACCATCCTATCATTTCAACGAAAAAATGACCATTAGTTTTTGTCACAAAAATCTATTTTTTGCAAAATCCTGAGGTCGTAGACAAATTTTGAGACCAGATTTGAAATCAGCGCGAAAAAAATCTATGGGAAATGATGTATATCATGTTAAAAAAAAATTTTTCCGCGCGTGGTATTGGAAAAACTAAAATTTTCTTGAATTTGTGCGCGTTTAACGAATTTTCTCGAGGTTAACAAACGTTCGTACCACAATCTCTCTATTTTTCCCATATTCTACAAAGTTGCAGCTTTCATTTAAAAAAAATTTCATCGCTCTACCTCATTCCTATCGAAAGTTCCTTGATTTTGAATCCGATTTTGTCCAAATTGCCCACTGTGCGCCGGTGGGACCGGATGAGCTTAGGACTCGAGCCGTAAATAAAAAACAAGGAGTATTCTTGGTAAGGGCGATGTCGCGCCATCCCCCTCCCGTGCCCTACCGAAAAATTACCGATAAGGCTGGATATAAAACGACACCCGAAACACGGACGGTCCAGTCTAGCAAAGACATCGAGGACGTAGACCACAACCTGCAAGATGTGTTTCAAAGCCGAATTCCACAAGAAGTCCACGAACCAGAAGCGCTGGGAGTACATGAGCCATTTTGATGGATTTACATGTTATCGAGGCACCGTATACGGGACCAGCGAGGGACACGAGCTCTGCAAACGATGCAGCCGGAAGCACCAGAACATAGAAGAGTTCCGGATCCATTCCATTCAGGAGAAGATGAGGAACAAGTGCGACGAATGCGGGAAAAACATGTGCCGCGCAACATCACCCATAAATTGCGTGATATGTGGGGTGAAGATTGCCATGTTCTTCACGTCTAACGCAAGGGTATAGCGTGTGACGTTGCAAAAATTGCGACGTCCATTTATCGCTCAGAGCGAGAGAGCGAAGGGACAGGACTGCTTCAAATAACGCTATCGCGAATAGTACGACGGCTCGATAGGTTAAAAAGCGCTCCCCGGGGGAACTTCCGGATCGACATGACTTCCAATTTTGACGAATTTCGCGCGCGCCGAGCCCGGCAAATTTCAGACGTGCTATCGGCACCAACAATCACGCTATCGAATCGAAGGGCGCCTCGCTTCGCGGAACCATCGACCGACGAACCATGGCCAATACAGAAAATCCGGTGCACCGGTCAATTCGGAGATTGGAGACGCCGCACACGGGCCAGACAACGAGGAGGCGACGATGCGGGACGAAGGCCCCTGTCGACCAGCCGACACTGTGTTTCGCGCTCCTGCCGCCGCCTCACCTATCCACTTGCAACGGAGCTTCGGCGAGGGTGGTGTAGGCGCCCCCATATTAGGGGAGGTCGGGGATCTGCCCCTTTTCCACGGCCGCGAAGTGCGGCCGGGATGATTTGCGCGTATGGTTTGGGGCCCGAGCACCACTCGTGGACACGGTCCTGCGTTCTAGGAATTTCGCAGGAGTAGCGCGCCCAATCAGGAAAAGCCGGCACTAGGGCGTGGAGTGGAGATAGCGAGGACCCTGCCGTCGCGTTACCGTCTCGGGAAGGATCACTGTCGTGGTAGCTTCCTACGAGTCTGGAGCGTATTTTGAAATCGACACCTTTTTCCGTCTCCCGATTCCCGGAGCGCGTGATAACCTCCGCGTTCCCGTTTCCCGGTTATCGGCGAGTGCCGACGGCGCGATCGAAATTGCCGTGTTGTGAGTGGTTCCCGCTACCGCCAGATCTGGTCATCGCGGAGTTTTTGCCGCCAGGACAGGCCGAAGCCACTTGGTACCGCTGTCGAACCGGGTCGGGACTCGAGAAAGTAAAGGAGATCACGGTAAGTCCACGCAGTGGTCCTTCCTTATCGTAATCATCGCGAGTTGGTTCTCGGGATTCTATAAAGGGAACGACGAGGGCGGTCGACGGCGATTTCGAGCCCTCGCGGTCTCGCGAATCGTCCGTCGGACGTGTAATATCGCGTCTCGTACCCCAAGTTTTCGCGTGCCGAGGCGTATCCCGCCTCGTGCCCTTCGCTCGCACCGAAACCGTCGGTGCTGTGAGCTAAACCGGAGTATTTCCGTCGAAATACCGCCCGGAAGTCTTCCTCGGAGGAGCCGCCGTCGCTAGGAATTGTAATCGTCCGTTATTCGCGTTCTTCTTCACAAATTCCGTCGCGGAGCGTGTCGCGTTCCTTCCACCGAGCGTGTTCGCCAGCCGTCGGAACAGAAATTTAGCCACGACAGTCAAATTTTAATAGCGCCGACAATCCGCACGCCGCGAAGTTCTCGTTTCGGCGAGAACTTTAACCCGTGCCGAACTACCGCACGCGCGCGGCAGATTTTATCGAACGACCCTCACGCGTTGCGATCCCTCCATCGTTTCGCAAATCTTGTATAAAGAGCGCGGGCTCTCGGGTGCGGCCACGTGGCCGCGTGCTTGTATCATCTGACGCTAAATAAATCATTTAGAGCCCACTTTGTCTTACGATCCTTTCAACCGGCGTGATCCGGCCTGTCGTGAGGGCTGTCTTCGCCATTTCCGTGTCCGAATCCCAGACCCCTTTCGCGCCTCTCGTTCTTCTCGCGGTTCTCGACGTTCCGACTCCCGTCCTCCGCCTCGGCCGAGGGCGAAAGTCTTCCGCGTTTCGCGTGGCACCCTCCGGTGCCTGGCGCCCGAGCAGAAGGCTCTTTTTCGGTTTCGGAAAATCTTCGAGAACGCGTTAGTACCGAGAGGATCGCGTATTCACGGCCGTACACAGCCCGGCCTCAGAGCCCGTAAATTCCCGGAGTTGGCCCCGTTCCCGTCTTCCTACGCGGCGAAAAGGACCAACGTTACAAATTGGGGCCCGAACAGGGACCTCTCTCTCGAAAGGGTTTTCCCCGATAACAGAGAGAGGCACGGTTAGAGCGACGGACTCGCGCAGGTAGAGTCACAATCTGCGGTTTCGGGAAAGCCGGCGCGACGCGCGTTACGCAGAACGGTAACGATTGCAATTCACCGGCGAAATACGGAGGACACGCTTGACAGCATCCCGTGCGTTTAGCGTTTTCTCCGAGCGAGCTTCTCAAGGAGAAGCCTACTGCGACGAACCAACTCGATGGTTTTTTTTTTGTTGTGATCATGTCATTCAGTTTAATTAGATTGTATGGTATTTTGAATTGTATCGATTTTCTGGATTCGGGGTGTACGTGTTGGAGGTGTAGGGCGAGAACGTGTTCCGTATCCTGTATGTAACGTCGTCACCCGGTCCCATATTCGTATAGAACGTAGTCTCTTTTGTTCTTTTTTTTCTGATTTCGCGCCCATTCCGTTTCGTCGCGACCCAAACTTCGCGACCTTCGTTCCCGCGAACAATAGGTCTCCCGAATATTGTAAATTGGGGTGCGGGGCGAAGAGGGAACTAGGTAACGAGAACAATAGTTGTTTGTCGGACAAAGCCATAAATATTTAAGGGCCAGTTTTCCCAGGTGGCCTTGAAGAATCGATAGTACCGCTATAACGGCCACTAGAAGAAGCTAAATAGTAACATTTTCGTCCAGTATGGGGAGCTGGGTGCACTTTCCACATTCAGTGTCGAGTGGCATTTTCCGAGTATCCTCTCTGATTCGGTCGCATGATCTCTGACAATAGAGGCGATCTGAGCATGCGTGGTCGACATCATAAACGACGGCGCTGCCGTAGCTTCGCTCGAACAGCCGTGCCTCGGGACACTCACACACCGCCAGGTCGGCGTGTACGTGTACCTACGAGAATCGCAAGGGTCCGGAATGCCACGATTTATTCCTCTATAATACAAAGGTGGGGCCTGTCAGTGGACAAAAGCGGTAGATGAAGGATAAATCTAGATCGCTTGACCACCGGCAGATCCTACTTTTGCGTTTTCGAGCAACCTTTTCCATTATTCGGTCGCATGATGCCTGCCGTAGCTTCGCTCGAACAGCCGTGCCTCGGCACACTCACACACCGCCAGGTCGGCTCGCTCGCACGAACTTGTCCGATTCTTTCCGAACCAGCCCGACAAAGTCGAGCAGGCAGCCCGAAACTCTCGGGTAGCCCGAAATGCTCGGGCCCGCCCGACTGTCTGCGACCCTTCCCGAATCCGAATATCGGGCGGCCCGCACATACCTACTTGTTACACAAGTAAATATCATCGGAATTATATCATATTTGGTTTAAAATTAATCAGAAAAATGCCACGAATATGTTGGTAAAAGTTTCATAAAAAAATAACGAAAAATAAAGAAGTTTTGTAATTGGATTAGTAGTGGTCGTCTGATCTCACACCGATATAGCCGACAATGTGTGGCCCAATCCTCGGCGACGAGGGTCCTCGAGTTTCGCTGTCCGCTTTGCCAATTCGACGAATAAACGACGACGACGCCCGACGAGGACCGACGAGCGCTGAACGTCGAAGACCGAGCGACCGACCAACAGCCTACAATGTAAGCAGATGGAGAATCGAGCATTATTGGCAATTTATGCTTTTATGTTTTTAATCAGAACAATATTGTTAATACGAATAAGTCGTAGAGCTTATCCCGATCAAAATGAGTCGAAACACGACATCATTTGGACTGTTTTTAATGAGATTGTAATTTTTATCGTAACATTACGTATCAATGAAACTTGTTCGATTACACTCGAATTTGCCCTCATTTTCATCGGGAATATCCCCTCCATTCGCTCGTCACAATTTTGTGAAGATATATTGAAAAATCTAAAAGTTTATTCGTGAGCGATTCTCCATCCGCTTACATTGTATGTCGTTTGTCAGTCGCTGGGTCTTCGACGTTCGACGCTTGGCAAAAGTTATTCGCAGATTTATTCGAAGCCTTCGAATAAAAGATACAGATAAAAGATGAAAAAATTATTCAAAGTTCGATTAAATCCGCTACGAATAAAAAAATTATCTTTATTCGTCGGATAAATTCTCGTCGAATAAAGATACTTTCTTTATTCGAACCTTCGAATAAGGAATATAAATTTTGTTATCTTTTACTAGTTATTCGAAATTTTTATTTAGATAAATATTTTGCCCAACTCTGCCATTTTGCATTATCGAGCAATGAATCGCCGCATCCCGGACCCTTGCGATTCTCGTAGGTACACGTACGCGCCGACCTGGCGGTGCGCGAGTGTGCCGAGCCACGGCTGTTCGAGCGAAGCTACGGCAGGCATCATGCGACCGAATAATGGAAAATGTTGCTCGAAAACGCAAAAGTAGGACCTGCCGGTGGTCAAGCGATCTAGATTTATCCTTCATCTACCGCTTTTGTCCACTGACAGGCCCCACCTTTGTATTATAGAGTCAGGAATCGCCGCCTCCCGAAACCTTGCTATTCTCATCGCGGCACGGCTGTTCGAACGAAGCTACGGCAGCGCCGTTGTTTACGATGTCGGCCACGCGTGCTCAGATAGCCTCTCTGACAGGCATCATGCGACAATGATCGGAAACAGAATACAGCGCTCGTAGCGAAAAATGCCGGAACTATATCTAATCGAAATAATAGCTGCGGGATGGTTTTCGGAGGCCACGATTCCTGTGTTTCATACGTAATTATACAATACAATAAAGATTGCATTGACATTGTATATGTCACTGCTAGATCGCTTGAGTCCAACGGTCTCCATAAGAACCCGGTTATTTAAGAAAATTATCCTTATGTGCAAATTCTGCAGAATTTTGCAAATTACGCCTAGAAAACGCAAAAGTAGGACCTGCCGGTAGTCAAGCGATCTAGATTTATCTTTTATCTAACGCTTTTCACCCTTGAAAAGCCCGATCTTTGCATTATCGAGCCATAAATCGTGGCCTCCCGAACCCTTGCAACCTTGTACGATCTAGCGTTGTGTGCAGCACACCATGGCACACGCACACAGCACGCACACGGCACGCACACTGTCATTCGAGCTTCTCCTAGCGGCCGTTTGTAGCGTGAAGATCGCTAGGCAACTTCTCCTAGTTCCTGTTTGGAGCGTGGCGACTCAAGGCCACGTAGGTAAACTGGCCCTTAAGGCCAGCCGTTAAATTTAGAACTATTTCGAGTCTGAATAGGAAGAGTCTCGGGGCGTCGCGTTCGCGCGAACATAAACAGCGCGCTCCTTGCCGTCGCATGGATACAATCGCATGGATGGTTTACAATCGCTGGATAGAAGACGAACAAGGCCGTATTATTAGCTGGCATGGATTCGGAGAAATTTTCGAAACTGTACTGGGGTTGGCGGGGTGAGGGGGACGACCGCTCAATTTACGATGAGTGTGCGGGGGACACAGAGGAGCGGAACGTACGGCCGCACCGAGAGGGCGACCCGAAGGAAGGGTCCTCGGTAAAACCCGACACTCCTAGGGGCGATCATAAATCTTTCTTGAACGTACCGATCGACGGCCGGTTTTAGGGGGCCGGCAGGCATTTGGCCTTGACTGTCACGCTATGTTACGCTGTGCCTTTTTGCTAGACATTTTACGTCTTAAATAAGTAAGTAAACAATTAAAAATGCATACCACCGTGTTTGTACATGTCTTTGCTACGTCTGTATAGAGCCTTTTTTTCGATACGAACACTAAATCTCTCGAAATTAAGAGAATCTCTCAGCGGCAGCCATCTTGTGATGTCATACTTGCTTCAGAATTTTCTGCCGAATATTACAAATTACTCCACGATGAGGTAGAAATTCGCAATTTGGGCTCTATACAGACGTGGATTGGACTTTTAGGAAACACAATTGACCACTTCTATACTGCTCATTGCAATATTGAAGCGGTAGTTTGAAAAGGTTTTGACCCTTGCATACGTATATGGATTTCAACCATGCCGGCCCCCTTAAGAACAAGCCATCCTAATATGACCTTGACGAAATGCTCTAGTACCGTTATAATGGCCGCTAGAAGGAGCTAAATAGTAACATTTTCGTCCAGTATGGGGAGCTGGGTGCGCTTTCCACATTCAGTGTCGAGCGACACACTGTATCGGTAAAACAGAGGAAGAGACAATACAGAGTGGCCCACATAACTCTGAACAGCTCAATATCTCGAAAACTATGCCATCGATTTTAAAGTTCTTAGTCTTAAATTGCATGGAACTGAAGGGCCTTTCTGACTACACACACGTGAAGTGGCCTCCCTTCCCTTTTAACGGGGGAGGGGAGGTACCTTTATAATTTTAAATGGAACCCCCTATAAAATGTTACATATTTAGATTCTACAGGAAAAAACAAGTCAATTTTGTCGGAAACATTTTTTTGTCAGATACTTCCATGATGAGATATAACAGTTTGAAGTTTCGAGTTGTACGTACTTGAAGCGCTCGGAAATAGCGTTATGGAATTATACGCGCTTGAGTCCTTTGCTTATTCGTGAAGAAATAAAATGTACTTTAAATTAAATGTTCAAAATGTCCACCACGGGCTTGTAAACATTTATTTACTCGAAACATCAAAGTTGTTCTAACATTTTTTAACATTTCGGGAGTCACTGAAGCGCAAGCGTCACGTATTCTTTGTTTCATATCCTCTTTTGTCGTCGGTGGTTCAAACATAACTTTGTCCTTTACATATCCCCATAAGAAAAAATCTAATGGTGTTAGATCGGGGGATCGAGGAGGCCATTGACGAGGTCCCCCACGACCTATCCATTTGTTCCCAAATTTTTCGTTCAAAAATTGCCTGGTGATGATTGCAAAATGTGGAGGAGCGCCGTCTTGTTGGAACCACATTTCTCTTCTAACGTGCAGTGGCACATCTTCCAAAAGCGCAGGCAAATGATTTTTTAAGAAATCACAATAACTTGCAGATGTTACAGTTTCTTGAAAAAAATAAGATCCAATCACAAAATCTCCTATTAGGCCACACCAAACATTTAAAGACCATCGACGTTGAAAGGGAACACATCGCATCCAATTTGGGTTTTCCACGGCCCAATAATGCAGATTATGTCTATTTACATGACCTGAATTCATAAAAGTGGCCTCATCGGAAAAAAGTATTTTGCACAAAAAGTCATTTTCCACAACACCCTGCAGCCACTCACAAAATCTTACGCGGTGATCGTAATCTGCTATCGAAAGCTTGTGATAAAACCATGTGATATGGATGATACTTTTGCCGTTTCAAAATTCATTGATTTGATGAACGACTAATATGTGATGTTTGTGCAAGTGTACGTTGACTAATATGAGGATTTAATGTAATTGCAGCAAGAATACTGGCACTATTATTTTCATTAGTGACAGCTTTAGGTTTATTGCGAGTTTTTTTACACAATTCACCGTGCTCGCGAAGCCGCTTTTCTAAATTATGAAATGTTGGATGACATTTTTTGATCCCATAACGTTCAAAAAACATCACTGCTGCACGCCGATAATTTTTTTGGCATTCACCTAACGTTAATAACATATTCACTTCTGTGTCAAAAGTAGCCATAATCACAATGTTACTGCTTGAATAACAGCTCTAAACTGAAAACGTTTTCATAGATAAGTGAGTCAAACTCAAGAATTGTAAATATTATTGTTTGTGTTTCTTCATGAATAAGCAAAGGACTCAAGCGCGTATAATTCCATAACGCTATTTCCGAGTGCTTCAAGTACCTACAACTCGAAACTTCAAACTGTTATATCTCATCATGGAAGTATCTGACAAAAAAATGTTTCCGACAAAATTGACTTGTTTTTCCCTGTAGAATCTAAATATGTAACATTTTATAGGGGGTTCCATTTAAAATTATAAAGGTACCTCCCCTCCCCCGTTAAAAGGGAAGGGAGGCCACTTCACGTTTATGTAGTCAGAAAGGCCCTTCAGTTCCATGCAATTTAAGACTAAGAACTTTAAAATCGATGGCATAGTTTTCGAGATATTGAGCTGTTCAGAGTTATGTGGGCCACCCTGTATATGTCGCCGATACGTTAGGCTTCATAAGAAAGCATGACGTCATAATATAACTGACGATGACGCAGTCGCTATGCTCGAATGAGAGTGTGCGGCACATTCACACTGCTAGGTCGGCGTGTGCGTGTACCTACGAGAATCGCAAGCGTCCGGGAATCCGCATGTCATTTCGCGATAATGCAAAATGGCAGAGTTGGGCAAAATCTAAATAAAAATTTCGAATAACTAATAAAAGATAAAAAAATATTTATTCCTCATTCGAAGGTTCTAATAAAGAAAGTATCTTTCTTCGACGAGTATCGAATAATTTTATTCGACGATAATTTATTCGACGAATAAAGATAATTTGTTTATTCGAAAAAAGAAAAATACAAACAATCTTACAATAAAAAAAAGAATAAAAATATAAACGAGAATAGAATAGAATAGAATATAAATATAAATAGACGAGAAAAGAATATAAATATAAATATTATAAAATACATAAAACATAATATAAATAAATTACAATTTTAAAATAATTAATAAATTGTAAAATTAATGATGCGGCTGCCACGCCCACCGCGGCCGCCCTGTCTGCCACGGGTGTCTCTTCCGTGGGAGTTCCTTTTGATACACTGCATCAGCTTGTTCTGGAACATGTAAAATGTAAATTAAAAAAAAAAAGGAAACTAACACAAATTTTGTTATTTAGTATAAACATATTGTTACGAGTATCGATATGTTTCGATATCGAGACATTGCGCCGAATGGTCTTCGTTGCCGCGTCGTCTTAGTGACGACGATACAACGGAGACATGGGAAAGTCGGTTGACGAACGTCACTGAGGGAAGTCGCAAAGCTAAGTACTCCTCCTCTATCTAATAAAGGTCTCTTTGGTATTTCACTCGTTTTATTCTTTAAAGATGCCCGGAACCCGTAACAATATGTAGCTTCGGTAACTCACCAATAGTCGCTCGTCGAATTCTTTCTGTTGCTTTCCACTGTCGCCTCGGAATCTACGTGTAGCAGAGGGCAGTCGACCAGTGTGGTACATCATCGTCTCGACGACGAAGCAGTCCAGATGATTCGTGGTTGCAACTGGAACAGAAATAAAATGAACAAGAAGGGAAAAAGGTTGAAATCTACTCGACAGTGTGAAAAGTAAAATTGCATTTCTCTACTTACATTATCAGCTGATGCTCCATCCATTGTCGCCTTGGAATCTCAAATTGCGTTCTTGATTCGGTCATTGTCACCATGCGGGAATCAGTAATCTGACAAATTAATGATAAATGTCGCTGGAATGAATCAGCGATTCTACACACTTATTTGCATGTGTGCAGTTCGACGTCGAACAACTTTTGGATCACATACGATCCTTGGGCTGTAATTGTAATAACTTTACAAATTTATATTACCAGCTGATCGAGTCAGTGGTGTTGCACTAGTATGTGCAACTCGACGTCGAATAGTTGCAACTGTATAATATTTGTAAGCTAAGATTTAATCTGCCACTGTATATATTGTTTATGTAAATACTCATATATTCATGTTATTGATAAAACGAACGTCGAAAAACGAAAAACGAACGAAACGATAAAAGGACGAGCAGTCTCGTCAGGTCCGATACCGGAGAAAGACGCGTTGTTAATAAATGATCTTAAGCTTCCCGTCTGTTTAAATTCCTTACAAATTCAGAAGTGGGATCGAGGCAACCGTTTTGCAATTTCTTGTCGGTCTTGTCGGTCGAAGTTTAAGTTACGTGACGAACATTTGTGTGAAGTGTGCATTCCGACTAAAAAATGAATTGTTCCCTTACGGTAGCGGAACTGAAGGAGAAGCTGAAAACCAAGAATTTGCAATCGACCTGTACGAAAGCCAAGCTGATAAAATGGAAGAATCCCATCTGGATGGACGAGAGTGAAAAAGTGGCAAGAGTTAAAAGACATAGTGGGTGAATTTAGTGGAAGCGGTAACGACTTTGATCGGTGGGAGAAACAGGTGAGAGGACTCCTGTCGACGTACGAGTTGGACAACCACCAAGCGAAAGCTTTAGTGTGTAGCAGATTGACAGGTCGTGCATTGAAGTGGTATCACTCAAGAATAAACTGCGTAGACTTAACTGCCCACGAGCTTTTGAGAGAGTTGAAGAGGCTGTACGGGCAACGACCGGATCCTTTATGTTTGAGACGTGAGATTGAAGCGAAGAAGTGGGGCGCGGAAGAATCTTTCACCGATTATGTGCGCGATAAGACAATCCTTGCAAATCGAGTACCTGTTTCGGAAACAGAATTACTCAGCTACGTCGTTGATGGTATACCGAATAGGGAGTTACAAATACAGGCTAAGGTACAGCGTTATGAGTCCGTGGACGAAATACTGACGGCTTTCACGAACGTAAAGTTGCCGGCGAGAAGACTACGACTTTCGGAGGGAGTTTCGCTGTCCGGAAAAGTCATGCCATCAGATGGGTCTGGTAGACCACCCATCGATTAAATTTACATCTTTTGTAATACCTTTCGGGCAATACGAATACACGAGGGTGCCATTCGGGTTAAAAGGCGCGCCTCTTAAATTCCAACGCTACGTCACTGAGATCTTTAAAGAACTAATCAACGACGGCGAAATATCTGTTTCTTTGGATGATTTCCTCATCGCGACTGAGATTATAGAGCACCATTTTGAAGTCCTTGGAAAAGTATGTAAACTACTGACAGTGAATCTTTTGAATTTACGGTTACATAAATGCAGATTTCTCCAAACAAAACTCGATTATTTCGGTTATACGGTAACAAGCGAAGGAATCAGGCCGACAGAACAAGGCCTCGAGGCGGTAAAGAAATTTCCATTTCCGCGAAACGTTCGAGAGGTGCAGGGATTTTTGGGCTTGAGTTCATACTTTCGGAAATTTATTGATGGTTTCTCCATCCTCGCGAAGCCCTTATACGATCTTACGAGGAAGGATGCAAAGTTTCAGTTTGCCGAAAAAGAAAAACAAGCATTCGAGACGCCTAAGAATCGATTGTTAAGCGCGCCGATATTAAGTATTGTTCGAGCAATCAGCTGTTTGGTGCCGCTGTGCGTCCGCACGCACACACAGCAAATTAGCGACTGCCGAACTTTGTTTGTATCGAGGACTCGGCCGTCGTCGCGGTTCGTCTCTCTCTCTCTCCCCGCACACTTCGGGCGGACCGAGTAGTTCGGGGTGCAAGGCGAGGGGAGAGAGCCCCGTCAATATACACGGCAATCCGTCGAGCCCCCGGTCTCTTTTCCAAGAATCGCAGTGGTAACAGTAATAAATCAATTAGCTCTCCCACAAATTCCGACTTTATTTCTTGAACATTTCGCGATCGTAAGTTAAAGGTTCCAACGTTACGGAACCCGACGAAGATCCAAAACAAGTATTTATTCTCCACAAGACGAGATCGAGTTGCACTGTGATGCGCGCGCGTCGGGGTTCGGTGCTATCCTGTTACAAAGGAAGGCCGATAAGAAGCTACACCCAGTATTTTACTTTTCTAAACGGACGACCAAGATTGAATCACGTTATCACAGTTTTGAGTTAGAAAGGCTAGCAATCGTTTCTGCTCTGCGACGTTTCCGAACATATTTACTAGGAAGAAAGTTTAAGATAGTTACGGATTGCCAAGCTCTTAGTCTGACGCTAAATAAAAAAGAGACTAATCCCCGAATTGCACGTTGGGTGCTTGAAATGCAAAATTACGATTACGAGCTCGAGCATAGGGCCGGTTTGCGTATGCTCCACGTAGATACGTTAAGTCGTCAGGTTTTTGTGATTGAAGACAATTCGTTCCATAGAAATTTAGCGCTATGCCAAAATGACGACAAAGTTATCGAGAAAATCCGTACGGAATTAGAATATTCGGAAAATAAATTGTACGAAATGAGGGACAGTCTAGTATATCGGAAGGATCAGAATAGAATTTTGTTTTACGTGCCGAGCACTTTGGAATCAAGCATTATGTACAAGTACCACAATGAGATAGGACACGTCGGAATTGAAAAAACGGCGCGAAACATTGCGGACAGTTATTGGTTTCCAGATATGAAATCCAAGATCGAGAAACACATTCTTTAAAATGTATCGCACACACGCCGAACTGCGGAAACTTAGAGGGAACCTTGTACTGTATACCGAAGGGTGATAAACCTTTCGATTCCCTACACATCGACCATTTGGTTCCTGTTTTAAGAGCGCATAAATCGGGTTACAAATATATATTTGTTGTAATCGACGCGTTCACCAAATATATAAAAATGTACGCCACTAAGACTACGAACAACGCTGAAGTCATAAAGTGTCTAAAATCGTATTTCGAGCATTATAGTCGACCGCTCCGCATAGTTTCGGACCGGGGAAGTAGTTTTATGTCTCACGAATTCAATGAGTTCACACAAGAATATACCTCCTCAGGCTTATCTTAGTAATATGCTTCTCCTCGGGCGAACGGGCAGGTCGAGAGATGTAACCGCACAATTTTACCGATGATCGCCAAATTGATGAGTGAGCGTGCTGTGGTGTGGTATAATGTATTGCGAGAGGTTCAATTTGCGTGTAATAATACTGTTTGTAAGTCTACCGACAAAAGTCCAAGCATGTTACTGTTTGGTATGCGACAACGTGGTGAGGTCATAGATGGGTTGCGTGATATTGCAACGAGACACATACGCCTCTTTGCTAGCGCCGAGTTTTCGACCAGGCCCGCGCCAATCGGCGACGAGGACCAGCCGCGCGCCAATACGCGAATCCGGCCCGAGCACGGACCAATCGACGAGTGCCGAAGATTCGCGAATGAGCACACGAGGTCCGCGCTCGGCCTATAAAGATCGCGACGAAATCCTACGAGAGCGGAGTTAGCTTGGAGCAGCTCTCGGGGTAACACCCGAGCCCAGGTCTTCTCGCAGCCGCGCGGAAACGTGCGAGTTACGGTATACTACCGGGCGAGCAGGAAGAAGCGCCGGGATCGGTCGAAACGTATGTGGCTATACGTCCCCTACGCGGAAAACCGAGACCGCGATTAGGCTCTGGGAGGCAGTCGATCGACGGCCTGTACTTTTCAGTGCACCGTCGGCTCGACACTCCGGCCGTCCTCCCCACTCCTCCTGCTCCGCGATTGCGCCTCGCGCTCCGCGAGTTTTAGTCACCGACCGACCGCAGCAGCGTGTGGAGCTCGCCCCGCGGTATACTACTGAGGACGAGCAACCACGCCGGCACCGAGCCATACGCATTAGGTATACGTCTGTGCGTACGAACTCGGGCCGCGGTTGCTAGGGGACGACGAACGGAGCGTCACGCGAATCCAGAGGCAATCCCCTCCGCGCCCCGCGAGCCCAGCCGACGAGGAAACACGTCGCAATCCGCGACAATCAACTGAGCCGCGGCGGTCTCCAACACCTCGCCGAGAGGTCGCGTAAGGGGGGATCGTTGGCATTCGGGTCGCGAACCGCGACCGAACCGAGTACCGCTCCGTTCCCTGCCGCCGTCCACCGAAGGACGACGTTTCACCGCGAATTACCCGGGACCGAAGCAAGACTAGGTCTTGCCCGCCGATACAAAGCTCCGTCGCTCCGCGCGTTAGGATTAGTACATAGGTTAAGAATTTGTTTGATTCATTAGGGAATAGTTACGTTTACGATATTAGGTTAGTGTACCGCCCAGCATCGAGCGTCCACGTTTATTTCTTCTTTGGTTGTACCAGGCCGGCCGAGAGACGGACCCGCGCATCGGACCGACCCTGACCGGACCAACCGGAAATCCGGAAACCAACTAAATAAGTATTCTTTCTGTTCTTTATTATCACCATAATCGGGCATTTTCATTTAATTACCTGATCCCGCCTCCCCAAAGAACCCTGGCGCGGTGAGCCAATCCGGGAAGGGCTTGCACGTCTCGTAACGCTTCCCGAACGAGACGCGTACCGTCACAATATGTTGGAGATCAGTGGAAAGATTAGTATTTCCCGTGATTTGAATAGCGTCCGAAAAGAAGTTAGTAACCGAATTCGAAAAAATCAGGAGTCGCAAAAACGAATTTTCGATAAAAGACATAAGGCTCCGAATAAATATAGGGTTAAAGATAAGGTGCTTATCAGAAATTAAGATTGCACTCCAGGAGTGTCAACAAAAATAATTTCACGGTTCAAAGAACCATACGAAATCGATCGTGTATTGCGAAATGATCGATACGTAAGCAAGGACGTAGAGGGGTTCCAATTATCGCAAACGCCTTACCGTGGGACATGGGAAGCCGCCAATATGCGACCATGGCGACCATGAGTGTAGATTTAGATGTATAACGTTTTATTGTTACTTTTGCGTGTTATGTTTATGTTTAAATTTGTTCTACTTTGCGCCGTGATTAGCGATTGCTTTCAAGATGGTAAATCGGGACGATTTGTCGTCAGGACGGCCGAGTTGTAAGCTAAGATTTAATCCGCCACAGTATATATTGTTCATGTAAATACTCATATGTTCATGTTATTGATAAAACGAACGTCGAAAACCGAAAAACGAACGAGACGATAAAAAGACGAGCAGTCTCGTAAGGTCCGATACCGGAGAAAGACGTGTGTTGTTAATAAATGATCTTATGCTGCCCGTCTGTTTAAATTCCTTACATATTTGAATATTAATTTCATTCGCTGATGGAATCAGCGATACTGCACACTATTTGAAAGTGTGCAGCTCGACGTTGAACAGCTTTTGGATCACATACGATCCTTGAGCTGTAATTGTAATAACTTTACAATTTTATATTACCAGCTGATCGAGTCAGTGGTGTTGCATTAATAAGTGCAACTCAACGTCGAACAGTTGCAACTTTTCTTTTTTTCTTTTTTGTGAATTTTCTCTCGTTTCGATAATATATTGGGGCTCCCGAATGGGCATGCCTCTCGTATATCAACTGTCGACTATTTCGGGCAACATACAATCTATATAAAAGCGCGACAATTTTGGCTCCATTTTATGTTGCCAAAATTCGTCGTCTCTGTCAACTGTAATGGACTTGATACCTTTTCTCGTCCATATACAGAAGAGGCAGTACTTCCTGGCAGTGATATGTAATTGCCCTTGTACTTGGTAGAAGTACGCGTGGCTTTTATTTATTACGCTACCAGTACTGTCTGTAAATATTTTACTTACGGCTTCTATTGTAGATATTGCCTCTTCTGGTGTAACATTTTCTGCAGTTTGTGGGAACTTTATCTTCACTATACCGTCGTCATCAATTACACCATCTGGTGATGCTCCCAAATAGGGAATTGATGCCTCGATAAAAAGACCACATGGTCTAATTTCGATGTTTTCCTTTCGGGATAATTCTTCGCGAGCTATGTCTTCATTCTGCTTTCCATACGCTACAGCAGAAACGTGTAGCAGGCGTGGATAGAGCAATGTCCGCACTAACTTCGAACACAGCGTTGTCTTCCTTCGGTGGCACACGGTGCGGAAGTTGGACGCTGTCAAAAGTTTAGTTTTGTACGTCATCCACTTTCTGTTCTTGGCCTGTCCAATAGTCTCTTGCTCAATCTTCTCTCTATCTTTCTGCCAATCGCTTAGGATTTCCATATGCTTTTCCTTTTGCAGATTGAACATGCATTCGTCCATATCTGGCTTCTGGGCATTTGGTCTCTAATCGGAATCTTGTGTTGCGCGAAACTGCTTTCTTGTGTTTCTCGTCGTGCTGTTCTATTGGGCTTGTTGCACGAGTTGTCGTTTCTTTTTGTGCCGTTCTTCCATCTGTGTTAACAGTAGAGGCGGCTCCTTTTTCATGGACCGTTGTAGACGAGATAATACTTCTTTCGTATTATACTGGATCACAGCAGCAGCACATCTTGCAGTGTACGATCCTCTTTGGCCGAAATGTAATCTTTTTCCACCAATAAATTTTGCAACAATATTATTAAAACTCTCCACTGCGTTGTTGTTGCTTCGATAGAGGATGCTTTCTCCATGCGCTGACAGTGACCGGATGATATCTTGGATGTTCTGGTAAACTCCAAGGTTCAACAATTCTGGAACAATATTCCGCTCATCCTTCTTCATGGTTCCATCGCAGAAGTATCCCATTCTATTGCAGTGTTTGTGCTCTCCAAAAACGTGGCTAGGCATCTTCGTTATGTCTTCGCATACATTTTTTATTTTTTGTGGTATCCGCACATTCTGTTCGAATCTATACTCAGCTTTCATAATCCCCGAGCGCATCCGCCGAATATTATTTTCTACGGCTTGCTTGTAGTGACCGGGCGGAGCCTTCTTCGCAACATCTTTCATTTTGTTGCAAAAGTTGCGCAACAAATGATTTGTGCTGTGACGTGGCGAATTCGTCCACGTCCCTCCGATCTAAGATCTAAAGACCGGGCCGCCCTTTGGCAGCACCACCGTGATAACGGTGGTCGTGATCGATCTCCCTGGGAGCGTCCGAGATCCCAGATTGGATACTGACGCGGTTTGAATGCCGCGCCATTTGGCGCGACACGAAGTTGCAGGACCGTGGCCGGGTCCCAGGGGGACCCGGATCCTCTTCCCTCCTCCCAGGAACGCGTAAAATCCGGAGGGAAAACGTTCGGGGGACGGCTACGGAGGACGCCCTACAGGAAGTTAACGAGGAGAACATCGAGCCCGGGCCTACCAACCCGGAGGCGCCGCCGAGGAATTACGGGTCTGAGACGTACATCATCTCGACCTCGTCGCCGCCTCGTCCCGAAAAGCTACACGCACCCGTCGACGGAATGGCACGATGTCTGTCTCCAAGGGAAGCGGCCAATCAACGCGTGTCACCAGGAAAGCGTTAGCCGATAGATCCGTAGCCGAGGGCCCCGTACCGCCGGACGCGGCCCTGTCGCGCGAAAGCAAGCGATAGGTTCGAGCGTCGCGCAGGAGCAGGGAAAAGTAGGATAGTGGGGGACGCCTCGCTTCCGCGTTAGCGAGTCTTCGCGAAGTAGGTCACTGTGCCGCCGAAACGAGTCCGGGTTAGTCGTTTTACAAGTGCGTAAATCATACAGTAATTTTGAACATCATCACTGCTGCCGAGACGTGGGGATTGAGAGAGCTGCCGAATCCAGAAAAATCAAAGCCGCTAGGGAGCCCAGAGCTGCCGTAAAGAAAGACCGAAGCGACTAGGAAACCACGTGCCGCGTGGTAAGTGCCGACCAGGTTTTCTCCGCCCTACTATGATTTTCGCGTTGGCTCGGTAGCGTTTTTGCGAATCGGCCGGATTTCGAGTCGAATTTAAGACGAGACCTTGCTCGCCGTGAATCGCGATCAGAATAGAATCGAGAAGGGGGTGAGGCCGTCGGTGGGTGAACGGACGGGGGGCCCGTATCGTTACTGTGGTATCGGGAATATGCGGGTACCCGGTACATAGTTTTAGGATATAGACTTTAGGTGTAGACTTTAGAGACACTTTAGAACAGGCATGCAGCGAAGGCCGGAAAAAGGCCATAAAAAGGGAAAGCGACAGTGACCAGCGTTAGATTGCGAGCGACGATGGGCCTTCGGCCCATTGACGATGTTCATGCCCATATTTGGGCATGGTGAAAACTCCGGAAGGGGCGAGCGTGGGGATGAACCGAGTCTTGCGAGATGAGGGATGAGTGAGTCGTGGCAGTAGTCGTTGTCTGAGAGTCGTGTCCGAAAGTTGTAGAGTAAGTTGTAGGAAGTTGAGGGTTTTAGTTGTATAGTTGCCATCGCGTAGTTTAGATTAACAGTTAGTAGCTAAGCGCGCATCTATTGTATACTTAAGTTTATTTCTTTCGGTTCCTTAAATAAATAATTAATTATACGTGATACCACACACATAATTTGGGGGCTCGTCCGGGATTGATTGAGAAAGACTCGGTGGAAAATAGCTGTTGCGCGGTTGTGTTGTGAAAGTCGCATTAAACCTCAAAATGAACACTGGAGAACCAGGTCCAGACGACACCATAGTCGAAGCTAACAATCTTGCCGGCAATATAAAGTTGATGCGCATTGACGCAATGAAGTTGGCGGAGCTAAGGCAGGAATTGAAGCAACGGAAGCTGAAGAGTAGCGGGAATAAGGCGGAGTTGCAAGAACGATTGAGAGCCGCTATAAGGTTCGAAATACAACACGGAGAGGACGATGCGGAAGAAGAAGAAGAGGAAAGCGAAGCGGAAAGTGTTGTCCAGCCTCGTAGTAGAGCTGGGAATAACCGTACGCATCTCTTAACGTTTAGAGATGTTGAGGAGGCTCTGAGCACGTTTAGCGGTGACGACCAGGTGGACGTTCGCCAGTGGATCCAAGAGTTCGAAGACATGGCCAAATTGTGCGATTGGGCCGATGTGCAACGAATAATTTATGCGAAACGACTGCTGCGTGGTTCGGCGAAACTGTTCATAAACTATGAGAAATGTAGCAGTAGTTGGTATTCAATGAGGAGAGCCTTGATTGAAGAGTTTGGAAGAATGGTGGACGCGTATAAGATCCACAAGGAGTTGTCTCGTCGAAGCAAAAGGGCAACCGAAACGTATCAGGAGTACGTTTACAAAATGTTCGATATTGCCAAGCAAACTGCTATAGAAGACGTGGCCGTGATAAAATACATCATCGACGGTGTTCAAGATGAGGAGGTGAATAAGACGATTCTGTACGGCGCTAGGAATGTTCGGGAGTTGAAAGAAAAGTTTCAACTGTACGAAACGATGAAGGAGAACGCAAAGGTGAAAAGCAGACGAAGCGATGAAAGGCAGCAGAAGACCAGCGGGCGGAGCAACACGACACAAGAAGCTGTGCGGCGGTGTTTTCTGTGCGGTGACAAGAATCATTTAAGTGCAGGGTGTCCTGGAAAAAACAAAGGATTCAAATGTTTCAAGTGCGGACAGTACGGACACATCGCTCCACGCTGCAGTGGAACAGCCGAGTCGCCGAAGAGTGCGTATAGTACGTCGCGAGATTTACAACCAAAGCGCTGCAAGGAGGTGGAAATTTCCAATTGTAAGTTGGCTGCTTTGATAGATACCGGTAGTGATTTAACTTTAATGCGAGCGGATCAGTACGTTATGGTCGGTGCACCTAAATTAGGAGATAGAGTTGTTAAATTCCGTGGTGTTGGAGTAGACTGCAATTACACTCTTGGAGAATTCGTAGCAAACGTAAAAATAGACCATGAACTTTATTCCATGACAATACATGTAGTCTCTGACACACTAACTCAGCATCCACTGATTATCGGCACAGATTTCTTGAACAGCGTTGAAGTTTGCATGAGAGAGGGGGACATTTCTATCCATAAAGTTGAAAGTAGTCGGCATGACGAAGCTTCAGAAGTTTTAAAGATTGACATAGAAATGGAATGCAATAGAGTAGATTTATCTTATATCACGGGTGCCGATCATAGACAAAAAATAGAGAATTTAATAAATAATTATGAACCGCATAAAACGCGCGAAGTTAATGTTAAGATGAATTTAATTCTCCAGGACAGTGTTCCAGTCTATCAAAGACCGAGGAGACTATCACCCCAGGACAAAGTAGAAGTAGATAAACAAATTGCGGAATGGATGAAGAACGGTATTGTAAGAGCGTCTGAGTCAGATTATGCGAGTCCGATTGTGTTAGTTAGGAAAAAGAACGGTGCCACTAGAATTTGCGTAGATTATAGGCAACTGAATAGAAAAGTCGTAAAAGATCGGTACCCGCTGCCGCTCATCGAGGACCAGTTGGATTTGTTGCAGGACGCAAAAATATTTAGTACGTTGGACCTTCGAAACGGATTTTTCCATGTCCCAATAGAAGAAAGTAGCATAAAGTATACAGCGTTTATCGTTCCAACCGGGCATTACGAATTTTTAAAAGTTCCTTTTGGTTTATGCAATTCCCCAGCCGTATTTCAAAAGTTTATAAATGCAGTGTTCAAAGACCTAATAGCTGAGAAAGTCGTATTAACATATATGGATGATTTGATTGTGCCATCCATTGATTTCTCACAAGGGATCAAAAGGATCGAATTAGTTTTACAGATTGCCGCCGCATATGGGTTGTTGATAAACTGGGAGAAATGTCGTTTCTTGCAAACTAGAATAGAATATTTAGGTCATATTGTCGAAGGTGGAAGTATACAGCCGTCAGAATACAAATCCAAAGCGGTCACGAAATTCTCGGAACCACGGTCGGTAAAGGATGTTCAAAGTTTTCTAGGCCTAACGGGATATTTTAGGAAGTTTATATATAATTATTCGATAATTGCGAGACCTTTAACGAATTTGTTACGAAAAGATGTCGGTTTCAAGTTTGAGTCCAGCGAACGTGAAGCGTTTCAAAAGTTGAAAGTAGCGTTAAGTAATAAACCAGTGTTGCGATTATATAATGTAGGTGCAGAGACACAATTACATACGGACGCGTGTAGTATGGGGTATGGCGCTATTTTATTGCAGCGCGATAGTGTGGACGGAGCGTTTCATCCAATATATTTCGCGAGCGGGAAAACTTCGGTGGCGGAAGAAAAGTATGCGAGCTACGAGCTCGAAGTGTTAGCAATAATTAAGGCGTTGAAAAAATTTCGAGTTTATTTATTAGGGGTAGCGTTTAAAATCATAACGGACTGTCAAGCATTTGCGCTCACAATGAGGAAGAAGGACCTTTGTGTACGGGTGGCGAGGTGGGCCCTTCTTTTAGAAGAGTTTGATTACCAAGTCGAACATAGGTCAGGTAGTAGCATGCGGCACGTCGATGCCCTGAGCCGACATCCGTTACCTGCGGTAATGGCGATAGAAGAGGACGCAAGAGGCATTATTGCAAGGCTGAAACGCGCGCAGGTACAAGACGATGAATTACGACAACTCCGAGACGACATTGGGCGCCACGAAGCAGAGGGGTACAGATTAAGAAATGAGCTGTTATACAAAGAAGCCGGTGATATACTACTAGTAGTTGTACCAAGATCGATGCGTATTCAAATCGTTCGACAAGCGCACGAGCGCGGTCACTTTGGCGTAACAAAAACAGAAGCTCTCGTAAGAAGGGACTATTGGTTTAAAAGAATGCGCCATATAGTAGAAAAAGTAGTGCGTAATTGCGTCAACTGTATTCTCGCGGAGAGAAAACATGGGAAACCAGAAGGCATGTTGCACACCATCGACAAAGGGGAGGTCCCTTTCGACACCTACCATGTCGATCATCTCGGACCGCTAGCTTCGACGAAGAAAAGCTACAAACATATTTTTGCAGTTGTTGACGCGTTCTCCAAATTTGTTTGGTTGTATGCTACAAAGTCCACAAGCTCGGCAGAAGTAGTCACCCGTCTCAAAAACCAATCCGTTAACTTCGGAAATCCGAGGAGAATTATTTCCGACCGGGGAACAGCTTTCACCTCCGCAGTGTTTGAAGGCTACTGTCAAGACGAGAACATACAGCATGTATTAATAACAACGGGAATCCCGCGGGCTAATGGTCAAATTGAGAGGGTGAACCGTTCGCTAATACCTCTGCTAACAAAATTATCTGCACCAAACCCCGAGCAATGGTATAGACACCTTAACGTAGCACAAAAATATTTGAATGCTACACCGAGTAGAAGTACGAAGGCTACGCCGTTTCAGTTGTTGTTTGGAACACATATGAAAATGCGTGAGAATCCACAAATCCGCCAGATGATCGAAGAAGAATGGATCATGATGTTTGAAGAGGAACGGAATCAGTTGCGAGCAGTAGCGAGGGAGAATATTTCTCGAACGCAGGCGCAAAATAGGAAGGATTTTAACAAGAAACGCAAGAAAGCAACAACGTACAGCGAGGAAGACCTAGTGGCAATCAGAAGGACTCAAGGCGAGCCAGGACTAAAGTTCTGCCCAAAATTCTTGGGACCGTACCGTGTAACTGCTGTTTTACGTGGCGATCGGTACATGGTCGAGAAAGTTGGAGAACATGAAGGAACACTAGCAACATCTACAGCGGCCGATCACATGAAGTTGTGGACCAGCGGCGAAGAAACTGATAGTGTCAGTGAGAGTAGTGACAACAGTGATCGCGAGAACATCTGAGGTCAGATGTGATGTCAGGACGGCCGAGTGTGGTATCGGGAATATGCGGGCACCCGGTACATAGTTTTAGGATATAGACTTTAGGTGTAGACTTTAGAGACACTTTAGAACAGGCATGCAGCGAAGGCCGGAAAAAGGCCATAAAAAGGGAAAGCGACAGTGACCAGCGTTAGATTGCGAGCGACGATGGGCCTTCGGCCCATTGACGATGTTCATGCCCATATTTGGGCATGGTGAAAACTCCGGAAGGGGCGAGCGTGGGGATGAACCGAGTCTTGCGAGATGAGGGATGAGTGAGTCGTGGCAGTAGTCGTTGTCTGAGAGTCGTGTCCGAAAGTTGTAGAGTAAGTTGTAGGAAGTTGAGGGTTTTAGTTGTATAGTTGCCATCGCGTAGTTTAGATTAACAGTTAGTAGCTAAGCGCGCATCTATTGTATACTTAAGTTTATTTCTTTCGGTTCCTTAAATAAATAATTAATTATACGTGATACCACATTACCGATTTTTGGCGAATCCAATCTGGGGACGTTCCACGGTGGGACGACGCGACGAAAACCGTATCGCCGTTTCCGGCTACTTCCGACGGACACAGTCATTTAGAATTTGCTGCCGCGTATATCATCGGAACCCGGTCGCTTCTCGACCGGCTAATTGTCAAGAGAGGCTGCCGTACATCGCGCCCGCGATCGAGTTCGTCTCGTACGAAAGCATACCCGGGTGCAAAAAGCACGAGCGACCGTCTACCCGTCGTACAAACTTGTAAAATCGCGCGGGCTTCGATTACACCGCTGCCGGGCGATCCCGGCAGCCCCTTGTAAAGACCGGATGAAATAAATGTTAACTCGAAGCCCACACTCGTGTACGCTTCATTGTGAGAAACCTTTCCGCCGCGGGAAACGTCCCGTATTCCCTCCGCGTAGAATCCTGGCCCAGGCTGCCGCTATCCAGGACCTCGCGCGGTTCTCGTAGGTTCGGTGTGATAATTCGCGTCTCGCGTTCGTCCGAATTGTTCGTGTGACACTTGCAAGTGTCTGGCGCCCGTTTCCGGTCCCGAACCTTGTAAGATCCGTCGGGAAAATCGAGCCTACGAGATACCGTTTGTCACGGGTGGACCACGTATCGCGCGGCCCAGCCTCACGGCCTGTAAAAACCCGCCGTTGTCCAGGTTTTCTCTCGTCAGACGGGCCCGAAAATCGGGGCAACGTGACAGTTTATAACATGACGTGAAAAACAAATTTTCAAAGAAATTCTAGGTGCCTTCCTATCGGCGCCTAACACCTAATAATTACCCCGTAGGCGCTAACGTTTTCGGGGGCATGCTGCGCCAACACAACATCTTTGCCGCTCACGCATGCACGCACACACTCACCCGCGCGAGGTCGACATACTCAGCACAGCCCGCGGACGTCCCGTCAGCTGTTACAGTGACGACAGTTTGCTTTCACTTTTTTTTCGGCGATCAGCTGAGAACGTCGACCCCCCCCCCCCCACCCCCCCCAACACGATGCTGGAGTTACTCGGAACACCTATGATGCTCACGGGGACGTGAGTTTTTGAGAACAGAATTTTTATAAAACCGGTATCTCTGAAACTTCAATACGAAATGCGCACTTTCTACGAATGTTCGAAGATGTCCAATTTTTTTAAACAAACATGTTTGCATAATCCAAAAAAACTATTAAAAAACACATTAATAATCACAACGAAGACACAGCGAACATAATAATATAAGCGCGGTCAACCGAGAAGTTCGACATAAAATCGAGAATTTTATGCTAAAATTCTGAAAAAAATCTCACTCCTGTGTGCTAGTAAGTAGAATATCCATGAATTTTTTCGTAATTTTTTGTTGGGTACGGTGTGACTAAAAATCAATTTGATTCGGGGGTCACTTTTGAACATCTTAGGTGGCTATACAGAAAAAAAAATTATTTAAAAAATGCAAAATATATTTTCGTTAAATTTTTTAGAAAAATTTGTAGTCCAAATTTAGCTTTTATTGAGTTTTTTAGAACAAAAGTTATAGCGAAATGTGATCGCGACTCTCACGTTCGAAACTTTCGTAACGTGAATAATTGCGGAGGAACCCATCGATCGTCGCATAGGTAGCGCACACGAACAGTGTAAAGGTGCGTGTGTGCGTAGTACCGTAAGAGGGAAATAGGTAGCGATTGGTCGCTAGTGTAACGCCGAATTCCCCTTCTATCAATCGACATCGATGACGACCGGCAAACCCCAGTGCGTCTCAACACCCACGACATCCCGACCACCCAGGAACACCGTTGGACCCCCTTATCTGCCGTAGACGAAAACCGTTGGCTATCTTTTCGACCACAGTTCCCTTATTATAAACTTATCACCCTAATTTACGATACCTATTCCCGAACAGACAAAAACGCTCATTGACACGAACCAGTATATATAGACCCTCCAAAATCAGCATCCTTAGTCTTATTATAAAAACTTATCACCCTAATTTACGATACCTATTCCCGAACAGACAAAGACGCTCATTGACACGAACCAGTATATATAGACCCTCCAAAATCAGCATCCTTAGTCTTAAGTCTTCTGTTGTACACACGACGTCTGCGCTACGGCCAAGTCAATAAAAGAATATATATAATTTCAACATCTCCTTAATAAACGCTTATTCAGTACGACTCGCGTTTCAAAGTCATAATAAAGTAAAATCAAGAGTATAAAATAATAAGAACGGGCTCTCATCGGTACGCCCTGAGCACCTCTGCCTTTATCTTTGCTCGCTTCGCAACTTTTACGTGACATTTTGGCGATCCTGCCAGGATCCATTCGAGTCAGTGAAACGAAACTACGAGAGTTCGGCCTACGGGAACACTGCACCTCTGAGAGGATCCAAGAACCAGCGACGAGGAATCCAGGAGACCAGCCTTACTGCATTTCCACCGGTCCCTTCTACGAGAATACCTACGACGAAGGAATTGCGAGAGTAAGTAAAAACTCTGGATTCATTTAATAATTATCGAGAGAGAAGAGCAAGCTTCTCCACGATTAGTTCAGTAGACAATTTTTCGGAATCCGAAACAAGTATTCAATCTGCCGAAATGAGCAAAGTAGAGGACACCGACGCTCGACTGGAGAAATTGATGGAAATGATGGAGATCCAACAGAAGACTTTCGCTCAACAGAAAGAGAACGATCATCGACGCATAAGTATGCTTGAAGAATCGCTTCGAGTCGCGAATTTAGAGAATCGAAAGAGAGTCGATGAGATTCAGAAACTCGTTAATACAATCCCGGGGTCCTACGTAGATTCACGTGAAAGTAGAGCGACCAAGCATGCTGACGATCTAATAACTGAAGATAAAGACGATAATGAAAGTTTTAGAAATTTCTCACATGTACCGGGTGCACCAGTGCCTAGCAATGAAGACACCGAAATCAGTCGCACACTGCCGCTACGAGCGCACGATGCTATTAGATATATTCCCGTCTTAAACGGAGACGATGACGTTGGTGTAGAAGATTTTATTAAAGAAATCAAATCTTTACAGACCATGTGTATTGAACCAACATTGTTATTAAAAGCAATTAAAGTTGAAAAAATCGTCGGAAAAGCAGCTCAAAGCATAAGAAATTTGAGTTTAGAAACTTATGGGGAACTATACGAAGCCCTCAGATTGAACGTAGCTACACAAGCTTCCTCCGACGAGTACCAAGAACAGTTACGCGAGGTAAAGCAAGGACTAACCGAGTCAGTTCAAAGCTACAATATTCGTTTCCGACGCGTTTTAAATAAACTCACATACGCGTTAACAAACGAATACCCTGCACCACTCTCGAGACGATTAATGCTGGAAAGCAGCACGAAGAAAGCCACGCGCTTTTACATAAACGGTTTGAGAAGAGAAATTGGTAGCATGATATTTACAAGTAAACCTAGCACGCTTATAGAAGCCGAAAAAGAAGCCGCGGATATCGAAAGGTACATCCGCGAAGAACGTAACGATGCAGCGCGACGAAGCCGAACCGCCATTGCCCGACCGCCATCACTCGCAGATAAGAAGTATCAGGCGTACACGCAACCACGCCCATCGCCAGCACAGTCTACCTCTTTGCCTCGATCGAGCACGTTCGGCCAAACCGAGAGACGACCACTGTTAGACCGCTCACAGATCAGGTGTTTCAAGTGTGGTAAGCTGGGACACACTTCGAATCAATGCGGAAATTTTCAACAACGAGGCCCGAACGACAGAGGCCCACCGAAAATTCACAACGTAGAGGAGGATACGGAGGAGACGGGATCCCTCGGATCCACGCCATCTCCGGATGCTTGCCCACCATACGACTTCGAGCATCCACAGGAAGAGACTGTACATTCCTCATCGATTCCGGAGCAGGAATCAATATATTACGAAAACGAGTATTAAACGGAAGACCGGTTCATATAATAGACCCCCCGAAAAAGTTCTCTATGGGTCATTCTCTTTTCGAAAGCAACGAAACCGTTCCTTTTAACCTTCTTGGCAAAGCTCTAGAATTCCATGTAGTAGACGATAACTTTCCAATAATAGAAGACGGTATTTTCGGTTTACCAGCAATGAATCATTTTAAATTTAGCTTAAACAACGATAACCTTACCCTCGATAATATTATATTTCCATTTCAGAAGCACTCTGTACCACCGCATCAAGCTGTTACCAAGTCAACCTATCTAGAAGGAAAACCAACACGAATATGCTTTATCAATTGTGGTGAGTCAAGCACAGAAATAACCAGCCATATCGACAATTCAAACACCTATGACCAGATCTCAGTCTTTAAAGAATCCATCCGTTTAACACACGTGGAGCCAGCATTTAGGGAACCTCTTGAAAAACTATTGGTACACTACCTCGACGTATTTAATTTGGAAAAAGAATTTTTACCCTGTACTGACTTGACAAAACATACAATCACACTAACGCAGAACAAAGTAATAAACACGAAGTCATATAAACCCCCGGAATGCCATAAAATTGAGATCCAAAACCAGATGAGCGAGATGTTGTCGAAAGGCATTATCGAGCCCAGCGACTCTCCATATAATTCACCTGTATGGGTTGTCCCTAAGAAATCCGATGCATCTGGAAAACAGAAATGGCGTATTGTCATTGATTTTCGCAAACTAAACGAACTTACGGACCAGGACGCTTACCCTCTACCTGATATTGACGACATCCTATCACAACTAGGTAATGCCAAATTCTTTTCTGCCCTCGACTTGTCCTCCGGATTCCACCAGATTCCCATGGACGAGAAGTCCAAAAAGTATACAGCCTTCTCCACACCCCAAGGTCATTATCATTATAACAGAATGCCATTCGGATTGAAAAATGCACCTGCCACGTTTCAAAGAATGATGGACACAGCCCTCCGCGGTCTCATCAACAAGCACTGCTTTGTATATCTCGACGATATTGTCATTTTCGGATCGTCTATAGAACAACATAACCAAAACCTTGCAATTGTACTACAGCGCCTTAGAGAATTAGGATTGAAATTACAGCCCGACAAATGTGAGTTTTTGAAACCTGAGTTAGAATACTTAGGGCACGTCATCACAAACACCGGAATAAAACCAAACCCCAAAAAGCTAGAAGCCGTCAAAAATTTCAAAGTTCCGCGTACACCTACCGACGTAAAATCATTTCTTGGCTTAGCTGGATACTATCGTAAATTTATAAAGAACTTCAGTAAGATTGCAAAACCTTTGACTGAATTAACCAAGAAAACAGTTCCATTCCACTGGACCGAACAAACACAGACTAGTTTCGACATATTGAAAGACAAACTATGTACCGCACCCGTACTCAGATTCCCTGACTTTACGAAACAATTTACACTCACAACTGACGCCAGCAATTTCGGTATCGGAGCCATATTATCACAGGAAGGACATCCGTGCTGTTATATCTCACGCACACTAAACCCACCAGAACAAAACTATTCCACGACGGAGAAAGAATTGCTCGCCATCGTATGGGCAACCAAACGACTGCGACAATACCTATTAGGCAAAAAATTTATCATTCGAACAGACCACCAGGCCCTTACCTGGCTTCAAAATTGTAAGGATCCCTCTTCAAGACTCATCCGTTGGCGCCTGAGACTTGAGGAGTACGAATACGAGATACAATATACGAAAGGAAAAGACAATACTGCAGCAGATTGTCTCTCCCGAATACACGCAATAGAATCAGACGACCAATCCTTTGCCAGTCCTGACGAAAACGAGAACGATACAGACTTAGACGCAGAAACAGATACAGACTCCACCGACCTTGAGACACGCTTTGAGACATGGGAAAAATCCAACGACCCACTAAAACCGATGCGAATTGTACCCAACCATCACACGTTTTTTCAACTCACATCAGAGAAATTAGCAGCGCACCCAGGAACCGCGAACCTGCTCAAGTACTTACAATTTATCTTAGGCATTAACCACCGTATAGGAATTGGAGACGACAGAATTCCACAAACCACTCGTAATACAATCAAACGGCTTTTGCTATTTTTCAACGACACATACAAAGAAGTTCATTACGCTTGGGAACCTATTCACGTCCTGACTGATGATGAAATCCAAACAATAATACAAGAGAACCACGTATTTAGCGGACACGCGGGCATACAAAAGACGTACGACAAAATCAAGCATAATTATAAAATCAAAAATCTTTTCGACTTGGTGAAAAAATATGTAGAATCATGCGACGTTTGTCAAAGAGCAAAACTCACCCGTATACGACCTAAAGAACAACCAGTTATTTCAGACACACCATTAGATTCGAACGAAAAGATTGCAATGGATATATTAGGACCCTTAAGCAGAACTAAAAGAGGAAATCAGTATATCCTCTCAATACACGACGAACTCACTAAATACCTTATCCTCGTACCACTTAAAGTTCAGAACACGGAAAGCATTTGGAACGCCTTGTTAAACCACTACATTTATATATTCTCTGCCCCGAAAAAGATCTTAACCGATAGAGGAACTAATTTTATATCCGAGCTCATGCAACGATACGAAGAAGCATTCAATATTAAACATATCAAAACCACTGCTTTTCACCCGCAAAGCAATGGCTCACTTGAAAGAACACACGCCGTAATTACAGATATGTTAAAATCAATTATGCAAACAACCGCCAAAGAATGGGATGAACTTCTAAATTTCGTATGTCTCGCATATAACACGATCACCCACGACGCTACCGGTTATTCTCCCTTTGAACTTACATTTGGACATCAAGCCAACCTACCCTCTACAATTTCCAAATCCTCACAGCGTACATACCAAGACGAAGCCGCCTTTCGAAAGAAAGAATGGGACGCCAAACTCAAACAAGCTAGGGAATCACTACTCAAAAGTAAACGAAAGTATCAAAAGACACAAGAGAAACGAATTTTCAAACCCCAGAGCATTTTTAAAGAAGGAGATCAAGTCATGATTCATAACGAACATAAAAAACACAAGCTAGACGTTGAATGGTATGGTCCACTTACGATTGATAAAGTATGCACCCCTTTTTATGTAATTGGAAATAACAGAGTACATGGTAACCGTTTGAAACCTTATTTTCCAGGACAAGCTGCATGCTCATCACAGGAGTAGCCTCACACGTTAAATTCACACCACTCGAACCCGACGACAATATATTCCTAGAAAATCTTGACACTGCATATCTCTATAGCAATACCGCCAACGTCATAATAGGCATAGATACTAGCGATTTATTTAAACAGATTGAAAACATATTGGTCTACAAAAACCGTATAAGCAACACTCCGCGTAGCGCTGACTTCCAAGAGGAATTAGACACGTTGGACAAGCGTATCATTAACGTTCAAAATCTCGCGCGACACATAAAAACATTGCTTCACCGTAGAAACAGACGAGGATGGTTAAACTTCGTAGGTTCCATTTCAAAGACTCTTTTTGGTACACTCGACACGGACGATTTAGATTTAATCAACCAGAATATGGACAAACTCTTTGACGATAACAACAAAATTAAAACCATTCTGGCAAACCATACTTCATTAGTACGAAAGATTCTAAACTCAGAAAGCCTACAAAACTTGGAGAATTCTTACAATCAATTAGCCCGTAAAGTAGATTCACAGACTGTGTTTACGAAAACGTTAGCAAAAATCGAGTATGCCATAGAAGACCTTCATTTCCAAATAGACGAATTGCTTAACGCACTTATCTTAGGCAAACAAGGCATCATTAGCCCACAAATTTTAAATCCTGACGAATTCTTAGAGAACTACGCAAAAATTGTAAACACCGCCGCGTACAGCTCATCCATTACACCCAGAAACGAACATTTTCAGTTTATATTGGACATCAGCGACCTTACTGTATTCGCGTTTCGTGATAAATTATTCTTTAAAATCTCTGTACCACTGGTATTAGAACAAGAATGGAAAATTACTAAAGTTTATCCGATTCCGAGAGAACAAAACGGAATTTTTATGGCCCCCATAGTAGACAATCCAGTAGTCCTTTCGGCAAATTTATTTTACATGAACACCGATCTAGATTATTTAACAAAATTCTGCAAACGCAAAAGCGTCACTATCTGTAAACAAACTCAGCCCATACACAACGGCAACACGAATAACGATTGCCCGAGCGAAATTGTCAACTTTCAGAAGAATGTCAATCACTGCGAAATTTCTGTTTATAAAATCGACTACGTTAGCTTCATACCGTTACACGCAGAGAACCAGTATTTAGCACTACCTTCAAAACCAATAGAAATCGATGCTATTTGTAAAGGAAACCATCGCGCTCATACCATTGTAAACCCCTCAATCATTAGCGCGAACGAATCTTGCGACCTACTGTTCAACAATGAATATATGCGAATCGGTGAGAGTAAAACTGAAATTAAGTACGAAACAAAACTCAAGACAATTGGATTATCGGTTAACGACAGCTATGTAAACATTTTAGATAAACTCCGAACTGCGCCTAAAATTATTAACAATTTGTCTTCATACAGAACGTCGATAGACTCATTAGACGACGAGATTACAAAATTAAATTTCAATCACCGAATGAAGACCCTAGCTTCATACGGCATGAGCGCGTTAAAAATACTCGGCTACACCTCAGTAGTACTTACTGGATTATATACACTCAACAAATTCGGCCTATTGTCATGCCTCAAAAATGTAATTCCTGGAAAGCTATGCTTCCATTTGTTCTGTTGTAAAATCAAAAAGGGCGCATCAATTCATAACGAGGTACACTCGCCACAGCACCTACCACCGACCCAACAGTATAACATAGACCAACGCCCACCCCTAACCCCAGGACACGTGGAAGAAGGACAGGCCCTCATCCAGCCGCAACGAGTAAGATTCAAGAAGAGCATCCCCAAACAAGAACCTAGAGGACTAGGTTCAATCTAAGAAGGGGGGTGTGTAACGCCGAATTCCCCTTCTATCAATCGACATCGATGACGACCGGCAAACCCCAGTGCGTCTCAACACCCACGACATCCCGACCACCCAGGAACACCGTTGGACCCCCTTATCTGCCGTAGACGAAAACCGTTGGCTATCTTTTCGACCACAGTTCCCTTATTATAAACTTATCACCCTAATTTACGATACCTATTCCCGAACAGACAAAAACGCTCATTGACACGAACCAGTATATATAGACCCTCCAAAATCAGCATCCTTAGTCTTATTATAAAAACTTATCACCCTAATTTACGATACCTATTCCCGAACAGACAAAGACGCTCATTGACACGAACCAGTATATATAGACCCTCCAAAATCAGCATCCTTAGTCTTAAGTCTTCTGTTGTACACACGACGTCTGCGCTACGGCCAAGTCAATAAAAGAATATATATAATTTCAACATCTCCTTAATAAACGCTTATTCAGTACGACTCGCGTTTCAAAGTCATAATAAAGTAAAATCAAGAGTATAAAATAATAAGAACGGGCTCTCATCGGTACGCCCTGAGCACCTCTGCCTTTATCTTTGCTCGCTTCGCAACTTTTACGTGACACTAGAGTGGGAGCCATCGGTTTGGGCATTCCGTCCACGACTGGAAACAACGCGGGAACGCAACCATGTGCAACCACGCAAAAAACATTTACACGGTACGTATAAATGTTTATAATCAGTATTTTATACTAATATTGTGAAGTGTAAATTGTTGGGTAGGAACGAAAGTTCCTAGGGTTTTCAATTTGAAATTGAAAAATGGGAAAGATATTTAGAAATACGACAAGAAGTAATAGAACAGAAGGGAAAATATGTTATTGAATAATTCTATGAATACATATCTATCGGTAATTGTGCATAAGAAGCCACACGACATCGACTTCGAAGCTCTTTCAATATGTTGTCTGGATGAAGATTTTGAACAATTTTTCCCCATGCAGGCCGCCGCCGCATTGTGGATTCGGGGCCTCGAAAACCTTGCAAAAATTCGAAGTATGAACATTCGAGAATTCATGATGACTCGTATGTAAATTGTAGAATATGATGTTGTAGAATTAGTAAAAAGTAATGATGTTGAAAGCGTAAATTCGGTGTCATTGCAGTTCAAAATTGGTCATTGCTATCGAGTTTAGTTATACAGTGAAAAATACATGTTCTAATATGTTAATATTTTTATAAGTACGCGACATTATTTACCAACCAAATTAAAATATGGCTTGATCGTCTAGTGGTAAGTAAAGGATTACATGTCGTGGTATTTGGAAAATATTCTAATATTTAATTACAAAGAACTGTTTTTGTTATTTTGAAAAAATAGTCAAATTTGCATACATTTCTAAGCTGTTTGTTATTGTTGAGTATTGTTGAGAGGCACAGAGTGACTCAGGATCGAAAGGACAGAGATGTAGGCAGGTGACTGGAGAGTGGATGCGGGAAAGGTGAGAGTAGATCGAAATACGTGTGTAACGGAGAATTAAATATATTAACAATAGTGGTTGAGTACAAGGAAATTACAATGAAACGAGACGTCGTCACGAATATACGGAAGATGCGCGAAGCCCACGAATACAGATATGATAAGACGGCGATTAGTCGATCGTAAGAATAGACGATAGAAACACTGTGATCAGTCGATCATAGAATTTGCCAAAGGACCCCGCGCTGGGGTTATCGTGGGTTATTTATACTGTGCGGGGCCACCGACAGCGGAAAAAATAAGGAGTGGGGTTTTTGAAAATGACAAACGATTTGGCAGTGTCGAGCGTCAGTTAGCGCGCGAGGGCAATCCCCTAACGGCCGCTGCTGCACAGGAGACAAGGACGATGGGTAACGGATTTGATATTTTGGAGTATGGGAAACGATGGCCCACGCGACAAGTAATCCGTCAGACGTAAACATAAGGTTTACGTCTGCGTGCGTTGACCCGGTCTCGGCGCCGTGCTCGATCAGCTGGCTATTGTCACCCGAGAACCGAGGCCGTTCGTCTGCGGATTAGCGCAAAAACTTTATGGTGGTCTATTTATTGCCGAAATGGTTCTTGCGTTACCGGAGTCACTGGTAACGCCTGCAATGATTTTGAACATTCCGCCCGCCTTCGACAATCGTTGAATGGAAATGATGGCACGTGGGTGAACGGAAATGACCGCATGACAATGAACGAGTTAATAAGAATTAAAATGGATTGATGTGATGAGTTACAGCGTAAAGGAATGATCTCGGTTACCGGTCGCGTTAGCGAGCTGGTGGCCGTCTTCACCGTGACGACTCGGACGTGGCTGTCGGACCCTGGATGGACGTCGGTGATGCGTGCGAGCGACCACTTGGTGGGGGGTGTGATCACCGACTTCTCCAGGATGAGGTCTCTGACGTTCAAGGACGGCTGGGCGGTGGTCCACTTCCTTCGGGACTGAAGCTGGTGGAGGTACTCCGATGCCCATCTTCGCCAGACGTGCCCCAGTCGCTCCTTGGAGGACGCCCGGAACATGCAGCATAGCTCCTGATCGGCCCCCAAGAAGTATGTCCCGCAGTCGTTCGTCATGGATGAGCATCGTCCGCGTCGACCCGTGAAGCGTCGGAAGGCCGCGAAGAACGCGGGGGGTGGTGTAGTCCGATACTGCTTCAAGGTGGACGGCTCTCGTGCTAGAACATATGAAAACGCCTACGTAGCCCTTGACGGACTTGTGCCCGCGTCCTGGCGCTGCCTTCACTCTGAAGGGCCCGGGTAGTCCACCCCCGTGTGTGTGAAGGGTCGCGATGGCGTGACCCCGGTGGGGTGGAAGGTCGCCCATGAGTTGGGTGGCGGTTGCCGCCCGCCATCGAAGGCACGTTATGCAGCGGGAGATGCATCCTTTGACCCTCTGACGTCCTCGTGGTATCCAGTACCGCTGTCTGATGGAGGCCAGTGTGAGCTGTACGCCCCCGTGTAGTGTCCGCTGGTGGTGCCGGAGTATGCCATGGCGGTCAAGGAACGGTGTCATGGGTCGGAGATTGCTGGATGTTCGTACGGGTTGTCCTTGGGTCAGAGCGGCGATCTCTGTCCCGAACTCATGCCACTGCGCGACCTTGCTCCAGCTGGTCTCTGCGTGGTCCAGCTCCTCTGGTCGCAGCAGAGGTGCCGTTGCTGATTTTGATGAGGATGGACGGTGCTCCCTCCACCGCAGACACCAGGCGCTGATTCGCAGTAGGCGGTTCAAGGACGAGTATCGGTGTAGCAATGTCTCCTCCTAGGCGTTCTCCAGCTGGATGTGCAGACAGGTGGAGGGTTGCCGTTCCTCCTCGGCGGTGTCGAATGTCGGGAAGGTCGCGTCCCACGTTGTGGGAGGTTCCGTTAGCCAAACGGGTCTGTTCCACCAGAGCGGATGGTGCGACAGTTGGCTCGTTGGGATGCCTCGCGATGCGCAGTTGGCCGGATTGTCCTTGGTGCTGACGTGGTGTAGACGGACGTCCGACACGGTCGTCAGGACTTGAGGCATCCGGTTGGCGACGTAGGTGCGCCATCGCGTCGGTTCGCCGTGCAGCCAGGCTAGTGTGACCACCAGAGGTGGTTCGTGTCGACGTGCACCCGCAGCTCCCGGCGTAGGTGTGCCAGCAGCCGTGTCCCCGGGACCGCGGCCCACAGCTCCAGTCACCGGGGGGGGAGGGGGGGGGGCACGCTTTGTAGCGGCGCTGTCTTTGTCTTCGCCGCGACCAGGGTGACCCGTGTCCCGTGTGGACCACTGGTTCGGATGGATGCTGCTGTGGCGTAGGCTTTCTCAGACGCATCCACGGAGACGTGCAGCTGCTGCGTGGTCGTCGTCGTCTCGGTCCCGAGCCATCGAGGAAGGCGCAGTCTGGTGAGGTCGACTGCGTCAGCGGTGAGTCGCGTCCAGGCGTCCGTGGCGGCGGGTGGAAGATGCTCGTCCCGATTTAGGGAGGGAGAGGCCAGTGTGCCGGCGTGCGTGTGCCACTTTAACCCCAGGGCGCTGGATCCAAGCTCTGGATGCCACGGCAGAACTGAAGAGCTGTCGAGGTACTCGTCCGGTCGCTGTGTCGTGAAGGTGTCACTGTCCGGGCTCCACTTCTTCAGGCTCAAGCCGCCCTCCCTGCAGATTTCGACCAGCTCGGCCTGTGTTCGTCGGGCTTCCTCCTCGCTGTTGTCGACTGGTAGGATGTCGTCCACGGAGGGGGCCTCGCGCGGTATGGTGGCGCCGGGGTTGCGTGGCAGCGATGATTGTGGTCTGGGACCTGACGTGGGTGAAGGTCCGGCGGTCGACAGGGCCTGGGTCTGCTCGAAGTCGTCTAGCATCGCCAGAAGCTGCCCTCTCTGGACACAGCACACTCCCTCCGCTTGGTCGTAGAGGTCCAGGGTGCAGTAGTCCGCCTCACGGTCGTAGGAGGTCGCTGCCCTCACGATATTGTCGTCCTGGGCGTGAAACTGCTCCCAGGCGGCGTCCAGTTGAGCAAGCTTGGACTGGATCGTTCCCTTTGCCAGGTTGGCCTTGCCCAACTTTTTCAGGTTGTCCACCGTCCTTGAAATGCGTCCGAAGAGAACGTGTTGGGACACTAGCGAGTCCATGGCGTCTCGGTTACAAAGGAAAATAGGATGGAAATCCGGCTCGAAGGACCAAAATGATGAGGATCTAGTCAAGAGAATGAGGCACAGAGTGACTCAGGATCGAAAGGACAGAGATGTAGGCAGGTGACTGGAGAGTGGATGCAGGAAAGGTGAGGGTAGTTCGAAATACGTGTGTAACGGAGAATTAAATATATTAACAATAGTGGTTGAGTACAAGGAAATTACAATGAAACGAGACGTCGTCACGAATATACGGAAGATGCGCGAAGCCCACGAATACAGATATGATAAGACGGCGATTAGTCGATCGTAAGAATAGACGATAGAAACACTGTGATCAGTCGATCATAGAATTTGCCAAAGGACCCCGCGCTGGGGTTATCGCGGGTTATTTATACTGTGCAGGGCCACCGACAGCGGAAGAAATAAAGAGTGGGGTTTTTGAAAATGACAAACGATTTGGCAGTGTCGAGCGTCAGTTAGCGCGCGAGGGCAATCCCCTAACGGCCGCTGCTGCACAGGAGACAAGGACGATGGGTAACGGATTTGATATTTTGGAGTATGGGAAACGATGGCCCACGCGACAAGTAATCCGTCAGACGTAAACATAAGGTTTACGTCTGCGTGCGTTGACCCGGTCTCGGCGCCGTGCTCGATCAGCTGGCTATTGTCACCCGAGAACCGAGGCCGTTCGTCTGCGGATTAGCGCAAAAACTTTATGGTGGTCTATTTATTGCCGAAATGGTTCTTGCGTTACCGGAGTTACTGGGAACGCCTGCAATGATTTTGAACAATTATGTTCCCAGTGCGTTTATCTAACTGTAATGCTAAAAAACAAAAAGGTGCAGCGGCTGTACGGCTCAGCCACCGTAAACGAAAACATTGAAACCTCATGGCCAAGTTTGCATACAATGTCGCGATATACGTTGGCTGAACAGAGCAGTCCGACCAGGGAACGAATATCGTCGAAATATAGATCGATCGTACCGCACGTAAAAAATATGTAAATCTCTGGCAGTGCAAAAAAGTTGCAACTTGTTCTTTTTTAGCATTACAGTTAGATAAACTCTCGACATTTGGCAAAAAAATTTGTCTGGAACGCATTTTTTCAAAGTAACAAAAACAGTTCTCTGTAATTAAATATTAAAATATTTTCCAAATACCACGACATGTAATCCTTTACTTACCACTAGACGATCAAGCCATATTTTAATTTGGTTGGTAAATAATGTCGCGTACTTATAAAAATATTAACATATTAGAACATGTATTTTTCACTGTATAACTAAACTCGATAGCAATGACCAATTTTGAACTGGAATTACACCGAATTTACGCTTTCTTCATCATTACTTTTTACTAATTCTACAACACCATATTCTACAATTTACATACGAGTCATCATGAATTCTCGAATGTTCATACTTCGAATTTCTGCAAGGTTTTCGAGGCCCCGAATCCACAATGCGGCGGCGGCCTGCATGGGGAAAAATTGTTCAAAATCTTCATCCCGACAACATATTGAAAGAGCTTCGAAGTCGATGTCGTGTGGCTTCTTATGCACAATTACCGATAGATATGTATTCATAAAATTATTCAATAACATGTTAGATGAAATAAAAAGTTCTGAGCGTTTTCCCTCTTTATTTCGACGATGAAATTAACAAAGTTAGAATTTTCGGATTTAGATCAAATATGCGCCGTTTTGTTCGATAACTTTTGACCATTTTGAAGGCAATTTCATAATTCCGCGATTGAAGAAGTTCTCGTCCGTATTGGTAAAAAACTTGACTAGCTCATTTTCACAAGCCTCTGTTGCGGCCAGTTTTTTACCATCAAGAAAATTTTGCAAATGCTTGAAAAGGTGATAATCACTTGGTGCCAGGTCTGGGCTATACGGCGGGTGCGATATAACCTCCCATCCAAGCTCTCGGAGCTTCTGGCGCGTCGTTAAAGATATGTGCGGCCTGGCGTTGTCTTGATGGAACACAACACCCTTTCTATTGGCCAATTCTGGACGCTTCTTGTCGATCGCCTGCTTCAATCTGGTCAGTTGTTGACAGTATAGGTCCGAATTGAGTGATTGGCCCGATGGGAGCAGCTCATAGTGGAGGATTCCCTTCCAATCCCACCAAACACACAGTAAAACCTTCTTGGTTGTTAATCCGGGCTTGGCGATCGTTTGGGCCGGCTCACCGCGCTTGGACCACGATCTTTTTCGCCTGTTGTTCTCGTATGTGACCCATTTTTCATCGCCAGTCACCATCCGTTTCAAAAATGGGTCGATTTCGTTACGCTTCAGCAAAGAATCACAGACATCAATTCGCTCCAAAAGGTTCTTTTGCGTTAATTCGTGTGGCACCCATACGTCGAGCTTCTTCTTGAAACCAGCCTTATGCAAATGGTTCCAAACGGTTTTCTGGCTAATCTTCAGTTCATGGGCAATGGAATAAGTGCTCGCATGTCGGGCCGACTCGACGATTTCCATAATTTTATCAACATTTTCGACGATTGGCCTACCAGAGCGTGTCTCATCTTCGACGTCCATATTACCAGAACGGAAGCGTTGGAACCAACGCTTTGCTGTTGCATTCGATACTGTATTGGGTCCATAAACAGAACAAATTTTTTTGGCCGCCTGCTCCGCTTTTTCCCCTTGGTCGTAGTGGTACTGAAGAATGTATTGAATTTTCTCTTGTTTTACCTCCATTTTGGAACGCTCTAACACACAACTGGATTCACTAAACACAAAACTGTCAAAGAACTTTTTTTAAACCGTTATGTCGCCTTTAAGTCGCAGTAAAGAATGACAAGATGCACCGTATACATCGTGAGATATGGCTCACTAAATCCATCTAACGAAAAACGCTCAAAACTTTTTACTTGACCCAATATTTTCCCTTCTGTTCTATTACTTCTTGCCGTATTTCGAAATAGCTTTCCTATTTTTCAATTTCAATTTGAAAACCCTACAAACTTTCGTTCCTACGCAATATCATGTCATAATGATATTTTATATTGTATTGTGTTTTTATTTGTAATGTAGATGGAACACATTCAAATACCAGCACCGGCGGCGGCACCAGCTTCGGCGGCGGTACCAGTACCGGCGGCGCACAGTGGGCAATTTGGACAAAATCAGATTCAAAATCAAGGAACTTTCGATAGGAATGAGGTAGAGCAATGAAATTTTTTTTAAATGAAAGCTGCAACTTTGTAGAATATGGGAAAAATAGAGAGATTGTGGTACGAACGTTTTTTAACCTCGAGAAAATTCGTTAAACGCGCACAAATTGAAGAAAATTTTAGTTTTTCCAATACCACGCGCGGAAAAATTTTTTTTATAACATGCTATACATAATTTCCCATAGATTTTTTCACGCTGATTTCAAATCTGGTCTCAAAATTTGTCTACGACCTCAGGATTTTGTAAAAAATAGATTTTTGTGACAAAAAATTATGAAGTAATTTTTTCGTTGAAATGAATGGATGGTAATAATCTTTCTATTTTTCCCATATTCTACAAAGTTGCAGCTTTAATTTTAAAAAAATTTCATCGCTCTACCTCATTTCTATCGAAAGTTCTTTGATTTTGAATCCGATTTCGTCCAAATTGCCCACTGTGCGGCGGTGACGGCGGCCGTCGCCTGCCTGACAATAGGCAGGCGATTTGGAAATGTAGTGAGTAGACGATATATTTCATCATTCTTAAAGATTTATTATTTATTTCTAAAACTTTTCATTTCCAACATAAAATTGAAAACGGCCGCGGCAGCGGTGAAGTATCGTCAGCGGGCTCGTCGACCCCCCCCCCCCTCCCGCCGACCAGCCCCGTCATAGAGATGACGGAATAGATGCTTGTGAGTTACAAAAACATAAAAATATGTCATGTACATGTTAAATATAAATGTTGTATATAAATGTTGTGTACATGTTTCAGACAAAGCTGATGAGGAATATGAAGCGGAATTCTTACCACCGAAAAGGCAGAAGATCATGGCGCGGTGGCCGCGGGTGGCGTTGCGGCCGCGGGGGAAAATCTATTACAATTAATATGTAATAAAAAATAAAAAAATATAAATACCGATTATATGAGGTATTAAGTATATACAGTGTGTCCCACGTAACGGTATTCACGATTTTTTAAGTACTTGCGATAATCACAAAAAATATTTTCAAGAAATGTTGATCAGTTTTCGATTGGCTATATATTGCAATAAAGAAAAGTTCGAAAAACATTTTTTTTTATAGTATTGTCAAGGTCAACTTCATTTTTTTAAATGGAATGTCCCATTTTTTATACCATAGATCGATAGAGTATCAAAATCTGAGTATAAAAGCGTTGACCTTCATATGTCCTAAACCTAATAGTTAACGAGATATTGTCCAAAGAAGAAAGAAAATTATTTCGATAATATCTCCTTACCTATTAGATTTAGGACATATGGAGGTCAATACAGTTTTACTCAGAATTCGATAGTCTATTGATTCATGACACAAAAAGTAGGTTTTTCCATTTAAAAAAAAAATAAAGTTGACCTTGAAATCTCCACTATGCCTCCACCGATGCAAAGAATGTTTGTGTCACAATATGCCCCACACCCTATACCGCGTAAGTTTTGTATACAACATTTTTTCATATTACCGTCACGTGGGACACCCTGTATATAATATTTTCCTAACTCCTCCTTTTTCATATCATTCTCAAAATATGCATCCATTTTTTTCGCATGCGAAGATACTTCATCTTTATTCTGTAGGAAATCAATGGTAATAAGATTGTTTAGAATGACTGCGGGCGCGTTTGCATTCAGTATGTATGTGTGTATGTGTGTGCTCGCGCGTCGCGGCGAAGATTGTAACAGCTCGGTGACAAAAGTACACCGAGAAGACTCGTGTGTTTTATCGTTGCCAGGTGAATTGTTTAATTGCGTAAATTAACGAATCGTGGTAGTGAGTTACCAGCGAACCGGCGACCCATAAACACGGTATCCGCACACGCGCCTGAATTTTATATTAAAAAAACGAATAAATATAGTTAGTAGGAGTTGGAGATAATCCTGACTATTGAATCCCCTCCTTCCCCTATAATTCCTCATTCAAATCCGCTTACATTGTATGCCGTTTGTCAGTTGCTGGGGCTTTGAAGTTCGGCTTTCGTCGGGCATCGACGCCGTTTATACGAGCCGGCAAAAGTTATTCGAAGATTTATTCGAAGCCTTCGAACAAAAGATACAGATAAAAGATGAAAAAATTATTCGAAGTTCGAATCAATCCGCTTCGAATAGAAAAATTATCTTTATTCATCGGATAAATCCTCCTCAAATAAGGAATAAAAATTTTTTTTCATTTTTTACTATCTATTCGAAATTTTTATTTAGATAAATATTTTGTCCAACTCTGCCATTTTGCATTATCGCGAAATGACATGCGGATTCCCGGACCCTTGCGATTCTCGTAGATGCACGTACATGCCGACCTAGTGGTGTGTCAGTGTGTCGAGCTAACGACGACAATGATCGGAAACAAAATACCGGAACTGTATTTTAGCAAAATAATAGCTGTGGGATGGTTTTTCGGGAGCGGCAAATCCTTTGTTTAATACGTAATTTGTGATGTGGCAGATTAACCAACGTCGTCGTCGTCATCGTAACGCCCTAAAATTCCCCGAGCTATACCAGATCATATTCAATTCGACACCACAGCATTTCCCGAATCACTTGCACAAGTCAGCATTCCCCGAGCATTCACCTCGACACCACAGCATTTCTCGATACACGTGTACGCGACAGCATTAGTCAAATCACATCCGCCTGGATACAAAAGCCCCAAAAAAATGCATTACTAATCAATAAGGCACAGCTATAAGTATGGGAACATACACAGGGCAGTCAGTCTTGGCTGAACCTCCGTTTTGTAACTCTGTCTTAAATAAATTTATACTTTTTGTCAGTAAAGAACGGGATAAAGAGCTGGGTAACTCCCACTCTCCTTTTTTTAAGTATTTTTACCCAGTTTACGTCACATCGTCGTCGTCGTCGTCGCCCCCCCCCCCCCCCCCCGAGCAGATACCGAGAGACCGGGCCGCCCTTTGGCAGCGCCGCCGCGATAACGGCTGTCGCGATCGCTCTCCCTGGGTCCGTCCGAAAACCCAGAATGGAGAATAACGTGCTTTTAAACGCCGCGCTTTCAAGAAGATGCGCTCAGGGGTCGGCTACGAGGGACACTCCGCAGGAGGACATCGAGGAAGAGATCGAGCCCGTGTTTGTCAACCTGGAGGCGCCGCCGAGGCAGTACGGACAAGAGGAGAACAACATCTCAGCCTCGTCGCCGCCTCGCCCCGGAAAGCTGCAAGCGAACGGCTCGAGGTCTTCCTCCGCGGGAACCGGCCAATCATCGCGTGTCATCTTAGAAGAATTAGCCAATAAGTCTGACGCCCAGGGCCCGGGACTGCCGGGCGCGGCCCCGCCGCGCGAGAGCTAGAGATAGGTCCGAACGTCTCTCTCTCTCTCTCTCGCGTGGGAGCAGGGAAAATTAGGAAAGTGGGGGACGCCTCGCTTCCGCGTTAGCGAGCCTTCGCGAACTAGGGCACTGTGTCGCCGAATGTAGTACGGGGTAGAACGTTTACCATTGCGTAATAGATTAAGTTCTTTTTGCGTATTTGCTGCCGGGACACGCCGCCACGGATAGCTGCCGAGTAGATAAAGCGCCGAATAGCTGAAAGACCGAGTGGTAAGTGCCGATCAGGCTTTCGTACTAATACTATTTTCGCGTTGCCTCGGCTAGCGTTTTTGTGTATCGGCCGTACTTCGTGTCGCGAACAGACACAACCTTGTAACGCCGAAAATCGCGATTAGGATAGAGTCGCGTAGGGTTCTAGGCCGTCGGTCAGTAGACGGACGGGTTGAGTAAACGCGAATCCGGCCGGACAGCGGGGGGCCGCGTGACCATCTCGTTACGGTTGTACGTCGCCGGGTTAGTACCGTGGAGTCGCGGATTCGCGGGGGACCCGTACCGTTCCGTCTCGCCGTTTCCGACTGCTTCTGACGGCCACAGTCGTGTAGAATTTGTTGCCGCGTATTCCAGCAGAACCCGGTCGCTTCTCGACCGGTTGATTGTCGCTATGAGGCGCCGTACATCGCGTCCGCGACCGAGTTTGACGCGGAGAAAAGTAGTTTCGGGTGTAGTAAGCGCGAGCGACCGTTCACCTGTCGAGTAATTTTTAAAATCGCGCGGGCTTCTTCTACCACCGCTGCCGGACTTTTCCGGCAGCCCTTCTGTAATAGCCGAATTGAATAAATGTACAGTAAAAGCCCATACTCGTTTACTCTTTCTTGTGAGAAACCTTCCCGCCGCGGGGAACGTCTCGTATTCCCTCCGGGTAGAACCCTGACCCGGGCTGTCGTAATCCAGGGTATCGCGCGGCCCTCGTAGTCTCGAAACCGCGATTCGCACTTCCTGTTCTTTGCGGAATTGTTTGTGTGACACTTGCAAGTGTCTGGCGCCCGTTCTGAATCCCGAACCTAGTAAAATCCGTCGGGAAAATCGAGTCTGCGAGATGCCGTTTGTTCCGGGTGGACCATGTATGGCGCGGCCGAGCGTGGCCCGGCCTCACGGCCTGTAAAAACCCGGTGTTGCACAGGTTTTCTCCCGTCGGACGGGAATGAAAATTCGGACGACGTGACAAATTATACAATATAATAGGCGTTACATCGACATTGTATATGTCATGCTCAGATCGCCTCTCTGACAGGCATCATGCGACCGAATAATGCAAAATGTTGCTCGACGACGCAACAGTTGGACCTGCCAGGTCGCGAGCGCTCTAGATTTATCTTTTATCTAACGCTTTTCACCCTTGAAAAGCCCCATCTTTGCATTATCGAACAATGATTTGCCGTCTCCCGAACCCTTGCAACCTTGTACGTTTTTGCGGATCTACCGTTGTGTGCGGCACAACATGGCACACGCACTCGACACGCACACGGCACGCACATTGTCATTCGAGCTTCTCCTAGCGGCCGTTTGTAGCGTGAACTTCGCTAGGAAGCTTCTCCTAGCGGCCGTTTGGAGCGGGGTGGACGCCGACAAGCTGTCCTTAAGACCGAAATGACTCTTCCGGTACCGCCCCGCGCCGCTCCTTCGACCCGGATACAGTTCGTCCAGTGCCGATTCCCGATGCCGAACCGAGCCGACCCTCACCGAGGGGGGTACGACGACCGGCCGCGTATGAGGTCCTGCGCGAGTGGCGCATCCGTTTTTCCGGTGCCCCAGGGGAGGACACAGAAACGTTTCTCTCCCGGTGAGAGGGCATGCGGAAATGGGCAAATTTAAATGATACCCACCTCCTGCGCTGTCTGCCGATCTGCCTCTCCGGCGTGGCGGCGCTCTGGTACGATACCTGCGACGATTTCGCGACGTGGCGGGAATTCGTGTACGCGTGGCGAGAAAACTTCGGAGATCCCGATTACGAAGAGCTACTCGAACGCGATCTTCGGTTGCGTAAGCAAGGCCCGGACGAGCCCGTTCGCGATTACTTAACGTACATGAAAACCATGATGAATCGTCTCGCGACCCCGTGGCCGGAATCGAAATGCATGGAGTATATTTTTTGGGGCGCCCGGGCGGAATTACACGCCGAAGTACCCCTGGAGTTAGTCTCGTCTCTTAAAGAACTCGAGAGTAGCTTGCGGAAAGCCGAGAATCGTCTATATTCTTGGAACGCGGAATTATATCGGTCTCACGGGCTATCGAACAAAGAATACGCGTACGATCCGCGTCGCTATAGTAGACGAGCAGGGGGTCGCGGCGCGATACGAACGCGTAAACATGATGAGTCAAGAAGAAGAGGGGGAGAACGTAGAGTCGCGCTACGAAACCGGGCCCTCTCATCCCAGCGACACCCCATCATCTCGAACGTTTCGCTAGGACGACGAACCGTACCGCCGGTCAGCTGTTCCCGCAAGGAAACGAATCCCGGCGGCCGTACCCGATCGCGGACGAACCAGCCGCGCGTCGAGAGCGGTCGCGCGGGCCAGACCACTTCCGAATTCAGCCGAGCCGGCGCGCCGTCGGAAAAACAACCGGCGGCCGACGACACGTGCTGGAATTGTCGAAAAACCGGGCACAGATCGCGAAATTGTACCGCTGCACCTCGGATGCTCTGCTATCGCTGCGGCGAGCCGGGCGTGAAAACGCCACAGTGCACCGGATGCAGTCCGGGGACGGGAAACCGGCAGAGGAGCCGCTCGGGAGAGCCGATGCGGCTCCATACGCGTTAGAATCGTCCCGAATCGTAGAACCGATTATCGGAAATAATTTTACGTCGCGCCCCTCGTTATTAACCAGTTAACTGTGATTGACGAGTATACTCGTCATGGAGAAGTGGCACGATTTTGTGTATTGACGAGTATACTCGTCATGCGTATAAAGTAGTGACCATTGGCTAATTAAATTGTAATTTTTGAGAGAAACAAAACATATTCTCAAATTTCAAGATGTTTAGAATATTTTGAGGCCAGGCCGGAATAAAACAAACGAATAAAAAATATAAATAATTTAAGATAAACTCATGCGCCCCGTAGGTAAATTAGTTTATATCCCTGTACATCGACCAAGTGATCAAGAGCTGGAGAAACCCCAGGTCTCCCTTATTATTGTTGTAAAGTACTACCCAGCCGGAAAACATGCGCTCTACACCCCCACACTGATACCACCGAAATCCACACTCACGAGTAAGCCCATAGGCCAATTTCAACACTCTACAAACTTTACACAAACCAATCAGAATGCAGTGAAATACCAACACCCCTACTCTACCGCATTTTCAAAAATATATAAGGGTTCCTTCGCATTTTCTAATTACTATACATACGCAAGACTCGATAACTTCCTGAGAGTTAACTCGTGAACAGTGCAGCAACTTTGAATTTTCGGTGATCTCGATCTTCATCTTGTTGCTTCAACTCCAAAAAATGTCTATCAGTGCATATCTTATCAAGTGTCAACGGATATTATCAAGTGAGTAAAGTGTAACGTAAGAATTTCAAGTGCGTAGATATTATAAAGTTGACCAAAAAAGAATTGTAAATAACTATTTTTTAAATTTTTAGTGTATTTTATCCCCAAAATGAACAACTACAGCAGTGACGATGACGTTGTTTCACCTACAATGAAGCGGAGACGTGTACAAGTACTCTCATCGTCTTCTGAGGACGTTAGCGATGAAGACACCCAGTCTGCCACTCAAACCAATACCAGTATATCGGAAGATACTGACTCCGAGGGCGACGAAAGTAGGAAAGAAAACCAGGATACAAATGTTACGTGGGGTATCACAGGAGGTAACAGAGAACCATTTCGATTTTCTGCGAACCCTGGCCAACAACAAATAGTACCAAGGATGTTCAGGAACAAGTGCTTGCTTTATATGGAAAAATATTTAGATGATGTGGTTATTAATGTTATAGTAGCGCAAACGAATTTATACGCCGATCAATTTTTTAAAACCATCCGAATCTAAAGCCGCGATCAAGGATGAGGAAATGGCATCCAACAAATAACAATGAGATTCGATGCTTTATCGCCATCTTGATCCTGCAGAGTACCGTAAAAAAACCAACTCTACAATCGTATTTTTCAAAAAGGGAATCCGTTGGTACGCTGTTTTTCTCTAAAGTAATGTCAGTCGACCGATTTTCATTGTTGTGCAAATTTCCCTACTTCGAGAATAATCAACTTTGCGATCAGATAGAGTCAAGAACCAAGGTAACTAAAATTAAAACGGTTATGGAGAATATTGTGAAAAAGTGTCAAGCTTTATATATTCCGGAAATGGATATTTGCATCGATGAATCATTGCTAATGTGGAAAGGACGATTATCCTGGAAACAATATATTCCATCAAAAAGAAGTCGATTCGGTATCAAATTTTTTGTTTTATGCGAAAGTGAATCTGAATATATTTGGAATTTTTGTGTATATACCGGAAAAAAGACGGAGTATGACCAGCGTTATTTAGAGTTCAATATTTCTGCACGTATTGTGCTACAGTTATGTAGCAATCTTTTAGATTGTGGATATAGATTATATTTAGACAACTGGTACACCAGCATTCCATTGATTGAAAAACTATGAAGCCATAAGACGGACGTGGTTGGCACTATTAGAAAAAATAGGACTGGCATCAAGTGGAAAGATAAGAGGGAGGTTTATCTCGCGAGCAACGTGCATAATGATAACGTAGTAGAAATAGAGAAAAGGAAAATGATAACAAAAAAACCAGAGATAGTGATAGACTATAATAAGAAAATGGGTGGAGTGGACATGAGCGATGGCAATATCGTAGCGTACTCCACAGCAAGCAAAAGACTTAAACAGTATTATGTATGTTATGTATTAAACATATTTCTCCGTGTATTAGATATTATTTGTTTGAATTCATATATATTACACAAAAAAATAATGGAACGTTATCGAGAATGAATTTTTTGCTAGAATTTGTTGAGGACACTATTGCATCATATCCAATAACACGGGGAAAATCGACACAAACTCGGCCATCTAAGTCTAATGTAACACAATTAGTCGGGAATCATGTTCTGGATCATATACCCAGAACTTCGAACACAAAAAATCTTACCCGAAGGTGTGCACGTTGTTATAAACGCAAGATCAGGAAAGAATCCCGTTACTGGTGTTCCATTTGTAAAGTCCCATTATGTTGTAACGGTTGCGTTTTCCTACGCGAGCGTTTAACCGCGAAAGGAAGGTTCGTTCTGTCCTCTCCTGGATTCGCTCAGCGGCCAGGGTCGGCGGAGAGGACAGCAGGTGAAATAACGGAGGCTGTTTATGAAAAAAATAAGCTTTATTGCCGGCGGCGCACAGTGGGCAATTTGGACAAAATCGGATTCACAATCAAGGAACTTTTGATAGGAATGAGGTAGAGCGATGAAATTTTTTTTAAATGAAAGCTGAACCTTTGTAGAATATGGGAAAAATAGGGAGATTATTACCATCCAATCATTTCAACGAAAAAATGATTTCATTAGTTTTTGTCACAAAAATCTATTTTTTGCAAAATCCTGAGGTTGGAGACAAATTTTGAGACCAGATTTGAAATCAGCGTGAAAAAATCTATGGGAAATGATGTATAGCATGTTAAAAAAAAATTTTTTCTGCGCGTGGTATTGGAAAAACCATAATTTTCTTGAAATTGTGCAAGTTTAACGAATTTTCTCAAGGTTAAAAAACGTTCGTACCATAATCTCCCTATTTTTCTCATATTCTACAAAGTTTCAGCTTTCATTTTAAAAAAATTTCATCGCTCTATCTCATTCCTATCGAAAGTTCCTTGATTTTGAATCCGATTTTGTCCAAATTGCCCACTGTGCGGCGGTGCCCTCATTTTTCCCGACATCCTACAATTGGGGGCTCGTCCGGGATTGGGGGAACACCGATCGCCGCACAATGGCGCTGTGAGAAAAACTGCGAATTTGTGAGTTGTGTTACGAGTTGTTACGAGTTGACGAGAAAATTGCGAGTTGTGTTTGGTGGCTCTGTGTATGGCCACAACACGAAAATAGACGGTATAGTTTTCGAGTACCATCGAGCGGTTTGGTATTTCGCGTCGCCATCGCAGATCGAGTTCCCCTTCGGTTCCGTCTCGCGCTCCCCACTTTGCTGCGGTCTTCGGATATTGACAGAGATCGAACAGGAGCGGCTCCGTAAATTCTTGGAAACCGAACTCACTGACTTTGCCGCTTCGCCAGGCATTACTAACCTGACCAAGCATCGGATCGATGTCGGAGAAAATCGTCCGATAAAACAACGTTACTACCCGGTCTCGCCGAAAGTACAAGAGGCGATATATCGCGAAGTCAATTCGTTACTCGCGAACGATATTATCGAGCCTTCCGAAAGCGAATGGTCAAGCCCTATCATAATGGTTAAGAAACCGAACGGTAAATATCGATTCTGTTTAGATTTCCGCAAAGTCAATGAGGTTTCCAAGAAGGACGCGTACCCGCTACCGATTATGTCTAGTATTCCCGATAAATTACGGGCCGCGCGATACATTTCCACCCTCGATCTAAGCCAGGCGTACTCCAGATCCCGCTGGAAGACGCGAGTAAACCTATCACCGCGTTTACCATTCCGGGAAAAGGATTGTTCCAATTTAAACGTATGCCGTACGGGCTTACCGGAGCCCCCGCGACGTTTCAACGATTATCACTGTCCAACAAAATTAAACTTTTTTCGAGTTTTGCAATACCTGTTGGGTGATTCTTATACACTTTGTCATCCTAAAACCGAATCTGAAAGTAGAATTGCTCCATCACGCAACGTTTTCGAAAAATTTTGGTTTTTGTAAAAATGCCCGATTTTGATACGAAACGACGTGTTACGCAAAGACTAAATACGCGAGAAAGTTCAAATTTGAGTCAAGATATAGAAGGGACTCTCCTCTACATATTCATATAGTCAATTATATTTTTATGTACTTCCTAATAGTTGTAAATGGTTGTTAAAGTTTGAAAATGTGCCGACGCGGGTACTTTGTAGGCTCTATTTTTGTATTTATGTGAAGAATCCTTTATCTAGCAGGAATTTACTATACAGGAATGCATTCTACAGACATTTCTGGTAAAGAAACCATTCACGAAAAGTATTTGGTTCCCTTAATGTACGAGAAGGATCAGAAAATGTTAACTGACAGCGTGTGCGCGACGCGTTCGCGCCAGACGGCCATTGCAGCCTTTTCGCGACTCGCCAGGGCCGTCGCTATGCGTAGTCGACGTTGGTACCACTCAAGTATGTCTTTGCTTACTATGCTTAATTAAATACATTTTTTTTGTCTTTTTGGGTGCCAATCATTACAAAAGATTATAAAAATACGAGTTATATTCACATTTCATTGTGGAAATGCTTAATAAAGGAAATTGACCGCAGCAATACGGTGACTGGAAAATTTTATTTTCAGTAATTGTTGTCGTATCTTTATAATTGTAATACCAATGGACATTCAAGATTCTTCCAATTAAAATAAGTCCAAACACTATGTAAATGGGACTATTTTTATCGATTTTATTGATCGAAGTACATAATTAAGACATAGATCGCTCTATATTAAATCGATAAAATCTCGCGGAAGTGTATAAATCAGCCGGACTGTTTTTGTTATATTCATGACGAAATTATTTAAAAATCAAAACAAGGAATACAATTCCAGCATTAATCTTTCATCAAGATATTTCAACAATGGAAAAACGTTACAAAGGAAAAGACTTATGTGCGGATGCTTGCTGATTACTGCTGGACACTTATTATTGAAAATCGGGATACCAGGAACAAACGTCAAGCAAGGCGGAAACATTTTTAATTTGTTTACATCAGAAATAGGTAAGTTTTTGTATTCAATTTTCTTTATTAAGCATTTCCACAATGAAATGTGAATATAACTCGTATTTTTATAATCTTTTGTAATGATTGGCACCCAAAAAGACAAAAAAAATGTATTTAATTAAGCATAGTAAGCAAAGACATACTTGAGTGGTACCAACGTCGACTACGCATAGCGACGGCCCTGGCGAGTCGCGAAAAGGCTGCAATGGCCGTCTGGCGCGAACGCGTCGCGCACACGCTGTCAGTTAACATTTTCTGATCCTTCTCGTACATTGTTCAGGATTCACGCGGTGAAATTCGTTTTCTATTGTCTCGCCGGTGACCGCTGTTTTACACGTTTCTTTTGTCGCACATGTCAACACGCGGCAAGAGCGCGTGTCTCCGTTGCTCGGCCCCGCGTAGCAACAGTCTCCCGTCTCATTGGCCGAATTTCACTGCGTGAATCCTACAAAACACGACAAACAAAGACCGTCCGATTCGCGAGCACCAATTACGGTGCTCCAATTTCGACGGTCCTTGTTATTTAAGGCACCTGCGCGTGCCTTCTCGTCCTCTTTTTCGCTCTTTTCGCTCGCCGCGCACTGTACGCTCTATACGCTCGCATTTCTGCTCTTAGTTCGCCCGTGTCTCGCTCAGTCGAGATTCTAGTATCTCTCGCTCGGAGACTCTCGCGATCTCGCGCTCCTCGTTCGCAGTTTTCTTGCGCTCGTCCGCGCCGCGTTACGCGCAGTCTGCCTCGCGGGAAGATTTCCGCCGTTCGCGTCGAAGATTTCCGTCTCGCGGCGGCACGCGTTTCGTGCCGCTCAAGATTTCCGCTTCGCTGTCCGACGGCAGCAAGTCGCGCGTGCAAGATCTCCGTGCGCCCCGCCGGCTCGCGATTCGCTCTCGCCGGTCTCTCTCTCGCGTCCGCGCGCACCTCGCTACTCTCTCGCACGCTCTCGTGCTCTCGAGTTCGGCCCGCCACGTGGCCGCGACAAGCGTGAGTGAATAAAGTGCATTCCAACTTAATCTCTTTCGCTCTCTCTCTCTCTCTCTCTCTCTCTCTCTCTCTCTCTCTGCCTCAACCTCACTGATCCATTCCCGTGGATTCCTTTGCGCGCTCAACTCTGAGTGGTCCCGGCAGCCGGCATCTCCGACCGACGGTCGACGCCGTAACATACATTAAGGGAACCAAATACTTTTCGTGAATGGTTTCTTTACCAGAAATGTCTGTAGAATGCATTCCTGTATAGTAAATTCCTGCTAGATAAAGGATTCTTCACATAAATACAAAAATAGAGCGTACAAAGTACCCGCGTCGGCACATTTTCAAACTTTCACAACCATTTACAACTATTAGGAAGTACATAAAAATATAATTGACTATATGAATATGTAGAGGAGAGTCCCTTCTATCTCTTGACTCAAATTTGAACTTTCTCGCGTATTTAGTCTTTGCGTAACACGTCGTTTCGTATCAAAATCGGGCATTTTTACAAAAACCAAAATTTTTCGAAAACGTTGCGTGATGGAGCAATTCTACTTTCAGATTCGGTTTTAGGATGACAAAGTGTATAAGAATCACCCAACAGGTATTGCAAAATTTTTTTGGTGTATGGCATTATTAGATCGGCTTATCGGCCCGGAAATGGAACCGAATGCGTTCGCGTACTTGGACGATATTATTATCGCAATCACGACTTTCGACGATCATCTCGCGTGGCTCGCGAAAATTTCCGAACGAATTAAATCAGCGAGACGTGGTGAGCAGGGAGGGGCTGAAAGTCGATGTCGGAAAAGTCACGCCTGTCCTGTCCTTTCCCGTTCCGCGGAATATAAGACAACTGCGGCGATTTCTCGGTATGGCTTCGTGGTATCGAAGATTCATCCCGGATTTCGCTACAGTCGCGGAACCGCTGAACATCCTGCTTCAGAAAGGGCAGGCGTGGAAATGGGAAGACGGCCAACAATCCGCCTTCGAGAAAATTAGTGAACTTGCCCCTACCCTCGCGTGCCCACACTTCGATATACCGTTCGTTCTCCAGACCGACGCGAGTACAGTTGGACTGGGAGCCGTCTTAGCGCAGGAAATCGAGGGGGTGGAAAGGGTTATCGCGTTCGCGAGCCGAGCTCTAACGGAGGCCGAGCGATAATATTCCGCGACCAAACAGGAATACCTCGCAATAGTCTGGGCCGTACAGAAGTTCCGACCGTATTTAGAGGGTTACCGCTTCACGGTAATTACCGATCACCACAGCTTACAGTGGTTACGGACCCTGAAAAATCCTTCCGGAAGACTGCTGCGATGGGCATTGCAGTTATGAAAGGGTTTGCTCGCCTCCACCTCAGCGCCATCTGGTGTGCCGCGCGCGTTCGAGAATCACTCGAACGGTTTGCACATTCTTCGTCATACGACTGTGCCAGCAGCATGTGCTCATGTTTATATATATTCATACATCTTAGTTTGTAAGCCAGTTGGCTATATATTTATATGTATATTCTAATAATTAGTTATTGCTCAAATATATATTATATTATGTGTGTAAGAAAGCTGCATCACTCTCAACCCAACAATAGGTTATGGGCCCAGGCAACGTAAGTACATAACCTATAACTTGCCACGTGCACAGAAGTACCACGCGTACAATCCAGTAAGATAGTTAACAGAAATAAAAATAAAATGGCTGATAACACAAAACTAGAATTAAAAATTACAAAGTTGTCGGACAGTAACTATCGGACGTGGAAAATCGAAATGAGGTGGTATTTACGTGGAAAAGGATTATTAGACCACGTGTTGGGCAATATTGAACTAAATGATACAGCTACGGCAGAACAAAAAAGACTGCATAAAGCCAATGACGATAAGGCCATTGCATCAATAGGGCTAAATATTGAACCAAATCAGCAAGTACACATAGAGGATTGTGTTACTGCTCGCGATGCATGGTTGACATTAGAACAGATACACCAACCAAAATCTAGAGTGAGGATAATGCAACTCAAAAAACAACTGTATCAATCTAAAATGAAAGAAGACGAAACTATGTCAGCATATGTATCTAGAATAAAAGTATTGGCTAATAATTTAAGGGAAGCTGGTTCTGAATTGAGAGATGAAGATCTCGCATACATTATATTAGCAGGACTTCCCGATTCATACGAGAATCTGAACATGTCACTGGCAGGATTACCAGACGATAAGTTTACATCAGCAGAAATAAGCAAAGTATTGCTGACCGAGTTTGACAGGCGTAAAACCAGGAACGCAGAAGAGGATGTGGACCGCAAAGAGGCATTACATTCAAGAGGAGTCAAACAGGTACCATATAAAAACACAACAGCGTACAGTAGACCAAAGAAAACATTCTGTTCGCATTGCAAGAAACAAGGGCATGACATACAGAATTGCTGGTTCAAAAATAAAGGTAAGAAGTACAGTTATCAATCTAACTCAAATTATACAACAAGATGCAGCAATAATGAAGGATTCCTAGTCTCGCTAAACAATATTGACATGGAAGACACTTGGTTATTACACAGTGGGTGTACGCACCATGTCTGCAAACATAGAAATTGGTTTCAGACATTTAAAGAGATTCATCCTGAACCAATCAACACTGCTGCAGAAACTGGTGAAGGAAAAGCTACGCTAAAAGCCAAAGGGATTGGAAATATTGTAATCAAAACATGTGTTGGCAGTCAAACGGAATTCATAACACTGCATAATGTTTATTTTGTCCCACATATTAGAAAAAACTTAATGTCCGTTTCACAGATAGAGAGAAGAGCCAAAGAGGTAATAATCAGAAATGGCGGAGCTGAAATTCGTGACACAGAAAATAGACGGATCATGTGCTTGGCGTACAGGAAAAATGATTTATATATTGTTCGAGCTAGAACAATCGTAAGCACACAAGAACAACCGGAATCAAACAATGTGACGGTAAAGGACAGTGCTCTGTGGCATCGCAGATTTTGCCACATTAATAGCAAAACAATCCAGAAGACAGCTGAGTCGAACCAAGTCTATGGATTTGAAAACGCAAAAATAGATGAAAATATATGTGAAGACTGCTGCATCGGAAAATCCACGAAAGCTCCCTGTCGAAAACTTAAAGATCGTCAGTCACAAGAGATTTGTGAGCTCATTCATTCAGATGTTTGTGGACCCATGCAGGTAGGTTCATTGAGTGAAAAACGATATTTTATCACATTCGTCGATGACTACTCAAGACACACAACTGTAGCATTTATCAAGACCAAAGATGAGGTAAAACATGAAATTAAGAAATTTATAGCTAATGTAGAATTACAGGCAGGAAGAAAAATTAGAAGGTTTCGAACAGATAACGGAACTGAGTACTGCAACAAGGATTTGAAGGCTTATTTTGAAGAAAAGGGAATAAAGCACGAGAAATCAAATGTGGAGACCCCACAAATGAATGGAATAGCCGAACGAACGAATAGAACCTTACTCGATCTGGTAAGATCAATGCTAAAATCAGCGAAGTTACCTCAGAAGTTTTGGGCAGAAGCCATAGCAACAGCTGCCTATGTAAGAAATCGTGTGTGTCACTCCTCGCTAAAAGATCAAGTCCCTCTAGCAATTTGGGCAGACAAGACATTGAGCATTCGTCACCTAAAGGCATATGGATCACTTGCTTATGCACACTTAGTCAGGCAAGGACAGAAGAAACTAGACGACAGAGCTGTTCCATGCGTGATGGTCGGATACGCAAACCAAACTAAAGGTTATCGACTGTGGTGTCCGAAGAAACAAGACGTAATTGTCACAAAACATGTGCGATTTTTAGAAGAAAAAATAGGCTACGAATGGCTGCAAAACGAACATGACAATAGAGATCTGGATAACAGTTACAATCAGACGTACATCGACATTGAGTCAGAACAAGAAGACGAAATAAGTTTAAAGCATTCGGATGGAAGAACACGTGAAGTACCGACTAACCGAATAGTGGGGGTAGAAGGTGCTCAACCTAGGAGAAAACCTGGTAGACCCAAAAAGAAAGTCAACAACCCCTATGGCAGAAAAGGAAAACCAAGGGCGATTCCTGTAGAAGAGGAAGAAGAAGAGGAAGAAGAAGAGGAGGAAGAACCCGTAGAAGGTGAAGATAATGGATCCAGCGTAGAATTAAACTTCATGGAAATTATTGAGCCAGACACACTAGACGAGGCCATGTCTTCGCCACAAGCGCAAGAATGGGAACAAGCCATACACGAAGAAATTACAAGTCTGAAGCAACGTGGAACATGGGAAACCGTAAGTCATGTACCACCAGAACGAAAAAGCATTGGTAGCAAATGGGTTTTTAAATTAAAACGAGATTGCGAAGGTAAAGTATTGAGATATAAAGCTCGATTAGTAGCACAGGGTTTTTCTCAGCAGAAGGGAATCGACTATAATGAGACTTATTCACCTGTTGCAAGCTTTTCGATAATTAGATTGTTAATTGCTATCTCAGTTATTTTCAGATGGTTTACTAGACATTTAGATATTAAGTGCGCATACCTTTATGGACATCTCGAAGAGGAAATTTATATGAGGCTGACTCCAGTATACAAAGACGGAAAAGAGGCTATAGTAAGACTAAAACGACCGATTTATGGATTGAAACAATCTGGAAGGAACTGGAACGCAGAACTAAACAACTTTCTACAAAAATACGGATTCGATAGGTTACAGTCATCTAATTGTATTTACAGAAAAGGTTTTTGGATAATAGCGATAATATATGTAGACGATATTTTTATATTCGCGAAAAATTTAGAATCTATCAATCATTTCGTTGAAACTATAAGCAAAAAGTACGATACGAAAGATTTAGGTGAGATAAGTAATATATTAGGCGTCAAAGTAGAAAGATATGACGAAATGGTCAGTTTAAATCAGAAATCATACATAGAATCTTTAACACGGAAATATAACATGCGTGAATGTAGAGGTGCAACGACACCATTGGAGCCAGGGTTGAAATTGTCTAAAAACATAGAATCAGATTTATTAAATGAAGGTAGAAAAAGTTTATATCGGGAAATTATCGGCTCCTTAATGTTTGTAGCGCTGCGTACAAGACCAGATATATTATTTGCGGTAACAAAGTTATCTCAATTTAATTCGAGCCCGAAAGAGGTACATTGGATACAGGCTAAGCACATTGTGCGATATTTGAATAAAACCAAAGATTATAGTATAGTTTACCGGCCAGAACAGATACCAAAGATAGAGATTTTTTGTGACGCAGATTGGGCCGGAGATGTCGATGATAGACATTCGTTCAGTGGATTAGTTGTGATGGTGGGTTCAAATGTTGTGCAATGGCTATCGTGCAAACAGAGAGGAATATCCACCTCGACAATGGAGGCTGAATATATCGCTCTATCGTATGGTATAAAAGAGGCCATATGGTTGCGGATGTTGCTAACGGAATTAAATTTATACGAATTTTTCTCAGGAAATTGTAACATGTATTGCGACAACAGAGCGGCAATAGATTTTTCAAAAAGTAGAGTAGAAAATTCTCGTTCTAAACATATTGACATTGCGTATCACCTTGTTAGAGAGGAGATAGAAAAGAAATTAGTGAATTTGTCATATGTAGCGTCAAACGAAAATTTAGCGGATGTAATGACGAAATCGTTAAAGACTATAGCTCATCAGAAATGTATCAGCAAAATGATAATGGAACTCGCAAAAGTGGGGGATTGAAAGGGTTTGCTCGCCTCCACCTCAGCGCCATCTGGTGTGCCGCGCGCGTTCGAGAATCACTCGAACGGTTTGCACATTCTTCGTCATACGACTGTGCCAGCAGCATGTGCTCATGTTTATATATATTCATACATCTTAGTTTGTAAGCCAGTTGGCTATATATTTATATGTATATTCTAATAATTAGTTATTGCTCAAATATATATTATATTATGTGTGTAAGAAAGCTGCATCACTCTCAACCCAACAAGTTATTAGAGTGTGATTTCGCGATCGCGTACCGACAGGGCGCGTTAAACCACGTGTCGGATGCACTCCCGCGCATGTACGAGACCGCGGCTGAGGGGGAAGGGGAACTACCGATCGTCGCCGCGACTAAATTGGGATGGTATGATGAAAAATTTCGCGCAGTTGAGGGAAACCCGAAAGGGCACCCCGGTCGATCCGCGAGGGGCAACTTTATTATCGGAGAAGCGATCCGTTAATTACAGAAATGCTCGGAAGCGATCTCGACGAGTGGAAACTCGTAATACCCGGAGATCGCGTTACCGAAATTTTACGGGAGACTCACGACGAGGAGCAAGCGGGCCACTTAGGGTAGAGAAAACCTACCACCGAGTCGCGACCCGATATTTCTGGCCGGGTATGTTCCGAATCGTGGTGGACTACGTGCGACGTTGTCCCACGTGTCAGCTGACGAAGGTGGAACAAAAACTCCCGTCCGGGCTGATGGGACGACGTCGTGTCGAGGCCCCGTGGGTGGTCATTGCCGCCGACATCATGGGCCCGCTTCCTCCGAGTCGCGCCGGATTTCAATATCACCTGGTCGTTCAGGATTTATTTACGAAATGGGGCGAATGTTGTCCCCTCCGGCGCGCCACCGCACAGTGCGGACAAGTCGGCACATCTCACTACATTTTTATTTGACGATGCACGAAAATTTCCTTTGGCAGAACTCTTTATTAGCAGGAAATGCATATTATTATTCATTTAAAAATCATTTAACAATTTTTTTTTATGGATAAAAATAATTTTTTTTTCAACTTATTAATTTTATTGTTAAATTTAATTTTTTGTGACTAATTACCATTGCATATGCATTAGTAACCAAATTTAGATTTTTGTAAAAAAATTTGGCCATGGAGGCACTCTTTAAAGTGCCAAAAATCGAAAAATGTTATATTAACTGTAAATGAGTGTGCAATAATAATTCTGTGTAATGGAAAGTTCTTACCAAGGAATATGCATTCTTTATACATTTAATAAAGTAGATTTATTTTTTGTACAAATTTTCAACGGTGGTTTTATTTGTTAATTGCATAGAAAACTTCAAATTAACATAAAACAAAAACGGCAAAATATATCCTGAGATTCATGCATATTCGGATACATTACTTATTATAGTTTAAGAATTTCGACGCTAAGCAGAGACAAGGTGCTCCAACATGCGAGGAACTTAAGGTGGGCAGCTGTGGGTGTAGGCGGAGCGAGAAGCTGGGGGAAGATTGAACCAACATGTGTTGGAGAGAGGATGTTGGACGCCGCAACGCAGCCACTACCAGCAGTACCGGGACTGATTAACCCGGGTAAGAAATCACAGACTTGGGGTTATGCGTCAAATGCCGCTTTGACTGCGGCGATGCTTGATCCTGTTATGGGTGCCGAGCAAAGCGATTACACTGTCCAACACCAAAAAAATTTTGCAATACCTGTTGGGTGATTCTTATACACTTTGTCATCCTAAAACCGAATCTGAAAGTAGAATTGCTCCATCACGCAACGTTTTCGAAAAATTTTGGTTTTTGTAAAAATGCCCGATTTTGATACGAAACGACGTGTCACGCAAAAACTAAACACGCGAGAAAGTTCAAATTTGAGTCAAGAGATAGAGGGGACTCTCCTCTACATATTCATATAGTCAATTATATTTTTATGTACTTCCTAATAGTTGTAAATGGTTGTTAAAGTTTGAAAATGTGCCGACGCGGGTACTTTGTACGCTCTATTTTTGTATTTATGTGAAAAATCCTTTATCTAGCAGGAATTTACTATACAGGAATGCATTCTACAGACATTTCTGGTAAAGAAACCATTCACGAAAAGTATTTGGTTCCCTTAATGTACGAGAAGGATCAGAAAATGTTAATTGACAGCGTGTGCGCGACGCGTTCGCGCCAGACGGCCATTGCAGCCTTTTCGCGACTCGCCAGGGTCGTCGCTATGCGTAGTCGACGTTGGTACCACTCAAGTATGTCTTTGCTTACTATGCTTAATTAAATACATTTTTTTTGTCTTTTTGGGTGCCAATCATTACAAAAGATTATAAAAATACGAGTTATATTCACATTTCATTGTGGAAATGCTTAATAAAGAAAATTGACCGCAGCAATGCGGTGACTGGAAAATTTTATTTTCAGTAATTGTTGTCTTATTTTTGTAATTGTAATACCAATGGACATTCAAGATTCTTCCGATTAAAATAAGTCCAAACACTATGTAAATGGGACTATTTTTATCGATTTTATTGATCGAAGTACATAATTAAGACATAGATCGCTCTATATTAAATCGATAAAATCTCGCGGAAGTGTATAATTCAGCCGGACTGTTTTTGTTATATTCATGACGAAATTATTTTAAAATCAAAACAAGGAATACAATTCCAGCATTAATCTTTCATCAAGATATTTCAACAATGAAAAACGTTACAAAGGAAAAGACTTATGTGCGGATGCTTGCTGATTACTGCTGGACACTTATTATTGAAAATCGGGATACCAGGAACCAAACGTCAAGCAAGGCGGAAACATTTTTAATTTCTTTACATCAGAAATAGGTAAGTTTTTGTATTCAATTTTCTTTATTAAGCATTTCCACAATGAAATGTGAATATAACTCGTATTTTTATAATCTTTTGTAATGATTGGCACCCAAAAAGACAAAAAAAATGTATTTAATTAAGCATAGTAAGCAAAGACATACTTGAGTGGTACCAACGTCGACTACGCATAGCGACGACCCTGGCGAGTCGCGAAAAGGCTGCAATGGCCGTCTGGCGCGAACGCGTCGCGCACACGCTGTCAATTAACATTTTCTGATCCTTCTCGTACATTAAGGGAACCAAATACTTTTCGTGAATGGTTTCTTTACCAGAAATGTCTGTAGAATGCATTCCTGTATAGTAAATTCCTGCTAGATAAAGGATTTTTCACATAAATACAAAAATAGAGCGTACAAAGTACCCGCGTCGGCACATTTTCAAACTTTAACAACCATTTACAACTATTAGGAAGTACATAAAAATATAATTGACTATATGAATATGTAGAGGAGAGTCCCCTCTATCTCTTGACTCAAATTTGAACTTTCTCGCGTGTTTAGTTTTTGCGTGACACGTCGTTTCGTATCAAAATCGGGCATTTTTACAAAAACCAAAATTTTTCGAAAACGTTGCGTGATGGAGCAATTCTACTTTCAGATTCGGTTTTAGGATGACAAAGTGTATAAGAATCACCCAACAGGTATTGCAAAACTCGAAAAAAGTTTAATTTTGTTGAACAGTGTTATAGGGTGTTGGCCCTGAGAGTAGATCTGTATGACGAGCTGAGGAGTAACCGATTCGTCCAACCATCCGGGGTCGACTATGCATGGGCTGTACCTAGGCAGCCGAGGAAACATGTGTTCCACCTGAATGAGGTGGGGGATTGGCATTATGATGCTGTGTTTATAACACTCGACACATTTGTGTGGTCAATGTGACGGCATGGGTCTTTGCCGGTGGCTGTAGCCGGAGGGGAGGGTTGGCGGATAGCAGATCCGAAGGTAAAAATAATCCCCTTGGCCGACAACACGGGGGTAGGGTCCCATGGTATGAATATGTGGATTCTGTTTCAGCTCAGGTACCCGTTAAGTTGGGTGGCGGAGAGCTTTGGCATGAGGAAGGTGGGGGACGCGGGTGAGATGGGTGAAGAGGTTTTCTTCCGCTCAGCAGGCTTAGTGGATGTCGGGGACGCTGCTACACGATTAGTGTTTTTGTTGCCTACCTCTACAGCCATAGCAGTTAAGCTGGGAGGAAGGGATTTTCCGGTGGTGGCGGCTCACAGGCATGGCGAGCTGCAGCCTAATACAGACATCCCGGCGTATAGTTTTGACGTTACGCTGAATAACATGGTTGAGGATGTGTTGGGTAGTCCAAAATCATTGAGAGTACATTTCGATGCGTACACGAGGGACTTCTTCCCGTTAGGGGTGGACTGAGTCATGATCGGGGCGCTGTCTAATGTCCTCACAGTAAGGTGGCACCAACGTATCGAGGGGACAGTGTCCAACTCAGGAGAGGATCCGCGGTACACGGGGGCACCGCCAGCCGTGTTGGAGGCTGAAGGGTTGCTGCCGGTAGAGGGAATGGGACCAGAGGCATACGACGACTATGGAGCTTCTGGCGCAGTGACATCATTGGATCAGAGATTCGTCCCTCGTACTAAGGCGTGTCAGGACCCTATCATCCGAGTGGGGGAATGGAAGGGTCTAGCGAGCTTGGCACTAGCATTAGGGTATGCCACATACAATACATATAACACAGAGGCAAGTAATACCCTCCTAGCTCGCACACACTCGGGTGGAATCGATAGGTTACAGCGGGGTGGTTATCTGCGTGGTGGATTCGAGCAGTGGAAAAAGAGAGTGGGGCAGATTGAGCGGATCGCGTTCCCGAATGAGGTTGAGAACTGCCTGCAGTATTGAGACGGAGTCATCAGCAGGCCAGGGGTAAAGGGTGCATGTTGTACCTGGTTTGCACAGTCATTTATTACAGACACAGTGCCATGGAACTGGTCCATGAACTCAGACCGTTCACTGGGAGGTGTGCCAACTTTGACAGGTGTCCGGACATTATCATCGTGGACACGTAGTAGGGAGAATACAGAATGGTCGGATTTCACGATCGTGGGGACGGGTCGCCCAGTGAATGATAGCTACACTCTGGACAATGTGGGGAGAAGGTGTATCAAATTTATGTTCGGCGAATTGCCGATTGCCGGGACCGTCCAGCGGTGGACGCGGAATGAGAGCACCGGAAAGAAGGAGGAAGTTCCGGAGGAGACGAACGGACTTCGCAAGACACAAAAGTGCACTAGACCAACGATAATTTATTTGGACGACACAACGCAGTACACTGACGCTCGGACGAACACGGAGGACAACGACGATAACGGAAATCTTGCACGCGGCGCGTCGGAGAATCTTGACCGCGGAAGAGCGGAAATCTTGCACGCGAGACGAGACGATTCGCAACGCGGATGAAAGGAGATTATTGACAGAGTACAGAGTATAAATTATATTAACATTGATCGATAAGCGCTAGAAGAAAGAGTGTTAGGATATGAGAGTAAATCTCTGCTTTTTGTGTGTGTGTGAGTGCGCGAACAGCGCTGGACGAACGCGTGTGGAGAAAGTGAGAAGTAAGACAGTATCGCTGGACAGTATGTATGTATGCCATGTGCGAGAAGAGACAAAGAAAGGAAAATGTAATATTAACGGTATAATTCAATTCAGTGTAGGTTAAGTCTAGTTGTGGTTTTTCTTTAACCTATATAGTTATAGTTTATACTAAGAGTATACATTTAAATAAAATATTAGTTTCCACATTATTCTGACATGGTAGCAGAGCGTGGTTAAACCGAAAAAGGAGGTTATGATGAGAAAAAGTGATTGGTATTGAAGAAATAAAGGTGCAGTGCAAAAAATATAATTAAATAATAAGGCCACAAGTAGTAAATATGCTTGAAAACAAAAATAATGTGCAATAAACAAGTGCAAAGAGTAGATGCACATGGATTATAGGCGGACGAGCACGTGGTGATTTTTTTTTTTTCGACGTTAAGTCACACGGTGAAGGTTATAGAGTAAAAGCTGAACCAAGAGAAGAAAGAAAAATGTCGAAACAAGAAGAGGTTAAGATACAAGTTTTCGACGGCAAAGATTACAACCTATGGAAGAAGAGGCTATTATTATACTTAAGATGGAAAAAATGTGATGATCCAGTACGTAGAGGTAGAATGGCCACAGAAGACCTAGAAAAGAGGAAAGAAAAGGACATAAGGGCTGTTTGGGAATGGGTGGCTGGGACAGCCTTATCGGAAGGCTTGGAAATTCGAGGCGGATGGTCGGAAACGGATAGGGCGAAAACTCCGAGCGCCGGGACGATGCGAACAGGAAATCGGATCGAGCACGTGGTCGGTCGATAAGAAAAGAATGCACTACACGTTGTCACACTTGTATTTGGAATAAAGGTTCAGACTTGATCGTTAAAACCCTGCGTACACGATATACGTTGTGTGATTTACCCGGTAAGCGCGGTACTTTCGGAAATCACGGCTTAAAAGGAACGGTTTTGTGTCACGTGCGATCGCTTAGACGGTTCGCCGAAAAAGAAGACCGATTCCGGGAATCGCTCGCGGATGTCGTCACTCGCGAGTGCGACGATTGGCTAGTGTGCCGTGGGCTTATTCGCAGAGACGGACGTGCTCGGGAGCTAATTAGCGCTACGCCTGAGCGCGCGCGGTTTTGAATCGTACAAAGTCGCGGGATCGGCCCGCTGCCCGTGTTGCTCGGAGCAACTCGTCACCGATTCCCGAACAAGGGCCATGAATTACATCTATGGCAGTATAACTAACGATCAGCTGGAGTTTGTTGGTGAGGAGGAAACAGCATATGGAATAATAAAGAAATTCGATCAGCTGTATCTGAAGGAGTCAACAGCGTTACAAATATGCATAAGGAACAAGCTAGATAAAATGAGACTCAAGAATTATGAAGATTCGAGCACATTCTTTACTGAATTTGAGAAGACAATTAATGAATTGAAAAGTGCAGGCGGTACTACAGTAGGCGAACAAGAAAAATTGAACTACATGCTAGGAACACTACCGGATACTTTGAGTTACATTGGTGACTTGATTGATGCAATGAAGCTTGAGGATAGAAACTGCGAGTTTTTAAAACGAAAAATATCAATGTGGGAAGCCAAAGACAAAAATGATTCCGATAAGAGAAAAGCTAGTGTGGTCAAAGTTGAGAATAAACCAAATGTCTGTTATGGCTGCGATAAGCCAGGACATTTTATAAGAGACTGCAGAAATCCATGGCGTAAAGGGATTGAAAGAAGCGAACCCAATGGGGCTGGAGTGTACAGGCAAGGAGGTGCACAGGGGCACCGGACATCTTCACAGCAGCAGCCGATGCGAGGGCGTGGAGGCAGAGGCTACGCACCAAGAGGATACAACAGCAGAGGCAGAGGTTTCCAGCAGCGAAATAACGAAGAGCACGACGCAAGATATAGCTACAGTGATAAGTGTCAAGTGAAAGGCTCTTTTGTGACTCAAATTGTGAGTAATGAGTATGTTAAGAGTAATAAGTATGTTAAGAGTGATGAGTATGTTAAGAGTGATGAGTATATTAAGAGCGGTATTAATAGTTATAATTGTAATAATGCAAATAGAATAGATTGGATATTAGATAGCGGATGTTCAGATCACATTATAAATAATGATTCGTATTTCAGTGAATTTTTAACTTTGAAAATAGAATTCTAAAAGGTACCAAAGTTGGTAATATCGTTACACATTTTCTGGTAGATGGTATGAAAGTTGAAATTACAATATCCAATGTATTCTATGTAGAGGAAATGGACAAAAACTTAATTAGTTTTGCAAAGGTAACAGATAAAAATAAGATTATCTCGATTGATAAAACAGCGAAAATTTATGATAAAGCAGGAAATTTAATTGCAATCGCTTATAAAGAAGATGAACTGTATGGAATGAGTAGTTACATAGATGAAAAGGAAAATTATAACACAGAGATTAATAGCAAAATGACCCAAAAGGAAAGATTACATAAGATGCTAGGCCATATAAATTTCAAATATTTAGAGTATATGTGTAAAAACAATTTATTAGATGGTTTACCAAATGAGTTAGAGTCAACTTACTTAAAATGTGGTACTTGTATAAGAAACAAAATGCATAATTTATCGTTTAAAAATAACAGGGCAAAAGCGAGTGAGATTTTAGAAATTGTTCATTCAGATTTAAATGGGCCACAAACGACAGCAGGGTATGATGGTTCAAAATATTTTCTAAGTTTGGTTGATGATTACAGTAAATTAGCAATTGTATATACAATCAAATCAAAAAATGAAGTATATGACTGTATTAAAAATTATATAAACCAAGTTGAAAACTTAACTGGTAAAAAGATAAAGAAACTCAGATGCGATAATGGCAAGGAATATCTGAATAAATATATCTATGATTTAACAAATGAAAAGGGAATCCAAATTGAACCATGCCCACCATACGTACACGAACTAAATGGCGTAGCTGAAAAATTTAATAGGACGATTATGAATTCTGCCCGATGCTTATTACATGATGCGAACGTAAGTCTAAGATACTGGCCAGAAGTTGTAAAAACAGCAACTTATTTAAAAAATAGAACGTTTACAAAAAGTACCGTTGAAAATAAAACACCTTTTGAGATATTTTTTTGTAAGCGACCAAACCTGAGAAATTTAAAATTAGTAAAGTTTTTGCTAGGGTGCCCGAAGAAAAAAGAAAATCAAAATGGGATAGAAAAGCGGATATGGGAATATTGCTAGGTTATGAAAATATTGGATACCGAGTTTTAATGAATGGTAAAATCACAGTAGTAAGACATGTTGAAATAATTGAAGACGGTCCAAATTTAGTCGGATTTAGTGGCAGTGATAGTGGAAGTTGTGATGATAATGATGATAAGTGTAGCTTAGGAAGTCAAAACTCGGAATCGGACGTATTCACAAAAGAATCAAATATCAAAATTGAAAATACAAATGAGAGACAAGAAGATGGAAAAAATAAAATTAGAAAAGACCAAAGAAAGTTGAGTATAGAGTCAAGCAAAAACCAGAATTTAAGGCGATCTGATAGAGAAAAGAAAAGACCTGATTTTTATAGTGCTAGCTTAGTAAATACAAGATACATTTATGTAAATGTTGTAAGCGCAGATAGCCCATCAAGTTATGATGAAGCATTAAAAAGCGATGAATATGAGTTATGGAAAGAAGCAATGGATAAGGAAATGAATTGCTTAATTAAAAATGAAACGTGGAAGCTAGTTGAAAACCCAGGAAATACTAGACTTAAAATGGGTGTTCACAAATAAAACCGATAATAGAAAGAAAGCAAGACTCGTAGTGAGAGGTTTTCAGCAGTCTGAAGTGCTTGAAGATTTATATTCGCCAGTGGCTAAAATACAGACTTTGAAATTATTATTATCCTATTGTTGCCAAAACAAATTAACAATCATACAATTAGATGTTGAAACGGTATTTTTGAATGGCCAGATAAAGTCGGAAGTATTTGTGAAACAACCTTTGGGATATACGGATAACACCGGGAGAGTATTGTGACGTTGCACAAACCCCGCCGCCCTTAAGCGTCCCTAACAACCGAACGAAGGGACCGGACTGCCATAAAACAAGTTGTCGCGAATAGAACCACGGCTCGATAGGTTAGGAAGCGCTCCCCGAGGAACTCCCGAATCGACAGGAAACTCGTACTTTCACCCTTCCGCGCACGCCGAGCCCGGCAAGTTTCAGGTACGCGAACGGCACCCCGGCATCCAGCCGACCTGAAGAAAGGGCACAGCGCTTCGCGGGACCACCTACGCCAAACCATGGCCATTACGCAAATCCGGTGCACCGGTAATAACGAGGAATGGGCGACGCCACACACGGGCCAGACAACCCGGAGGTGACGAAGCGGGACGAAGGCCCCTGTCGACCATCCGACAACCTATTTCGCGGTCCTGCCGTCGCCTCACCTAGCCAATTGCAAGGGGCCCCGGCGAGGGTGGTGTAGGCCCCCCCCCCTCTCCATACCGGGGTAGGTCACCGATCTGCCCCGCGTTTCAATTTCGGAATGATTTTCGCGTAAGGTCTGGGGCCCAAGGACCCGACGTAGGCACGATCCTGCGAGTTCCGAATCTCGCGCCAGACGCGCGCCCTATTAGAGGAAACGCCGGACTACGGCAAGGAGTGGGGATGCGAGGACCCTGCCGTAACGCGAACGGACTAGGCCGAATTACTGTCGCGGTGACTTCCGTATCGAATGAGACCCGAAAATATCGAGCCAGAGTAGACCGCCGGGTAGCTTGCGATACCGCGTGAACGATACCGATTACCGTAAACGCGAAGTGCGTGCATTCCACTACCGAGTTGCAGCGGTCCCAAGATCCCGATCCCGTCACGAGGCAAGCGCAGAAAACCATCCCGAACGAGACGGGCAATACCGCGACAGACGGCTGAAATTACCGGCAGGAACGGTGAGTCCCTTAAGTGACCGTTTTCGTGTATTTTTCGCGAGTTGGTTCGCCAGGCTCTGTCGGGGAACAGACGAGGTCGGCCGACGACGATTCCGTGCCCTCGCGGCAACGCGAGCTCGCGGATCGCCCGTCGTACGCGTAATATCGCGTCTCGTTCCCCGAGTTTTCGCGCGCCGAGGCGCTTCTCGCCTCGGACATTCCGCTAGTACCGAATTCACCGGTACCTTGAGCCTCGGCAGCGAGTTCCCGGAAAAATATCGTGCGGAAGTCTTCCTCGGAGGAGCCGTCGCCGTTACCGTTTGCAACCATCTGTTTGTTACGTTACATTTCGCGTTATTACTATCGAGCCGTCGCGTAGTCTATCGCGAAGTTTTCGCCGAGCGTTCGCCGTCCGTCGGAACCGAAACCGCGCCGCGACAGTCATACCGTGATCGCGCCGACCACCTGCGTGCCGCGAATCCCTCGCCTCGGCGAGGGGCTATTCTCGTGCCGATCTACCGCACCCCCGCGGCGTATTTTACCGATCGACAACAGCGCGTTGCGACCCTCCACCTTACCGCAAACTTTGTACGAAGAGCGCGGGCTCTCGGGTGCGGCCACGTGGCCGCGGCTTTGTAAAAACCGACGCCAATAAAATTGTAGAGCCCAGTCTGACTACCGATATTTTCAACTGCGCGATCCGCCCTGCCGTGAGGGCTGTCCTCGTTCCCTTCCGTGTCCGAACCCCCGACCCTTCTCGCGCCTCTCGACCTTCTCGCGGTTCCCGAAGGTTCACCTCCCGCACTCAGCTTCGGCTAAGGGCGGACTTCGCCCACGTTTCGCGTGGCACCCTTCCGGTGCCTGGCGCCCGAGCAGCAGGCTCTTTCCGATTTCCGAGAACCTTCGAGAATCGGTTAGTACCGGGAGGACCGCGTATTCACGGCCGTACGCGGCCCGGCCTCTGAGCCCATGAATTCCCGGAGTGGACCCCGCCCCCGCCTTCCCACGCGGCGAGTGGAGGTCCACGTTACAGTATATAAATTAAGGAAAGCATTGTATGGATTGAGAGAGAGCCCGAGGGCGTGGCACGAATGTTTTGATAATTATGTGAGAAAATTAGGTTTTGCAAGAAGTGAGAATGACTACTGTTTATATATAAAAAATGAGAAAAATAATACAAGTTATTTAATCCTATTTGTTGATGACTTGTTGATATGCGACAAAAACATAGAAAGACTGAATGAAATAAAAAACAAACTGTCTGAAAAATTTTGTATGAAAAATTTAGGAGAAGTCAAGACGTACTTAGGAATAAATATTGATTACGATCGCGAAAATTGTAAAATGACGTTAGACCAAAAGGATTATATAGAGTCACTAGCCAGGAAGTATAACATTATCGAGTCGAAATTGTATAAGACACCAATGGAACAAACTTTAAGTTTACAGCCAGCACAGTCAACATCAAGTAATTTAAATTATAGAAATTTAATTGGAGCTTTACTATACATAAGTGCAAATACGAGATTGGATATTAGTTAGTCGACAACAGGTTATATAATTAGAAATTTTGGGAATACAATCTTGTTCAAAATCATTGCAGGCGTTACCGGGAACCCCGGTAACGCAAGAAACCGTGCGACACAAACAGACCCACCATAAAGTTTTTGCGCTAATCCGCAGGCGAGCGGCCTCGGTTCTCGGGCCACAATAGACAGCCGATCGAGCTCGGCGCCGAAACCGGGTCAACGCACGCAGACGTAAACTTTATGTTTACGTCTGACGGATTACTTGTCGCGTGAGCCACCGATTCCCATATTCCAAAATATCAAACCCGTTACCCATCGTCCTTGTTTCCTGTGCAGCAGCGGCCGTTAGGGCATTGCCCTCGTCCGCTAACTAACGCTCGACACTGCCAAATCCTTTGTCATTTTCAAAAACCCCACTCCTTATTCCTTCCGCTGTCGGTGGCCCCGCACAGTATAAATAACCCGCGACAACCCCAGCACGGGGTCCTTTGGCAACATTCTGATCGACTGATCATCATCTCACGCGTCATATTATACGATCGACTGATCGCTGTATCGTTCAGTTTCTGTACTCGCGGGCTTCGCTTTTAGTACGTATTTTTCGTGACGACGTCTCAATCCATTGTACGTGCCTCTGTATTTACCGATTGTTTTAATATATATTTAATTTCCATTACACTCAGTATTTACTCCACCTGCACCTTTCTTACATCCATTCTCCAGTCACCTGCCTATATCACTTTCCTGCCGATCCTGAGCCACTCCGTGCCTCAGTCTCCTGTCTATAGTTTCAACAAATCTACTGGAAATCACGAAAGCAAGGGAGTGTAACGAAATCCTCTACTGCAGCTGAATACGTAGCTTTGTCTGATTCAGTCGGTGAGATCATATTAATCCTGAACCCACTTAGAGACTGTAACGGGTATATCTAAGGCCCGCGACTTCCCCGCCTAACACCGCGCCTACCACCGCCCCACTCCCAGCGAGCGCGCCGCGAGACCACGGCCAAGCGCAGCCTCCCGTCGCGGCCGCGAGGTGGCCACCGCGACAATACGACTGCTCGCGAGTGGAAGTGGGCGGTGGGAGCAATAAATAGGCCACGGGAACAGCCAAACGGGGCAGTCGAGGTAAGGCGTCCGATGCGAACCAGAGAACCGATCTCCGCAGAGCACCGCTACCGCCACGTAAGACCTCCACTGTACCTCCGACCAGACCGCACCCCGTTCCTACCGAAACCACCGTTCCCGCCAGACACCCCCGTTCCCGCATCCGAGCCTGCACCGTGCAAACGGGCAGGAATCCCTCCCCCGAGGGGCGCAAGCCTACGGGAAACTAGTCCGAGCGGGCACCGTGCAAACGGGCCGGAATCCCTCCCCCGAGGGGCGCAAGCCTACGGGACCTTCCTGCTAACCCGACTGACGCCCCCGACACCGAGGCGATACTGCCGCAGGACCGTCGCGAACCCGCGCCGCCACCGCGCGCCGCGATACCGAACCGCCGCGATCACACCACCTGCTGACCATTGTACATAACCAGAGCACCGACAATAAAGACCCGAGTTATTATACCAGAAACCGACTACTATTCATTCCTCCTCGAGGCACTACCGACCCCTGGCGGCCGGCTGAGTCGGCACTTCCTCCACCCCGACGGATACCCGTCACAAGACTTTAAAATAAGACTAAACAAACCCGTAAACATTTATGAGGATAATTCTGGTGCTATCGCTATCGCTAAGTTTGGAAATCTAACTAAAAATTCAAAATACATTGAGGTACATTACCACTTCGTTAATGAGTATTATGAGAAGGGAATTATAGAAATTGTCAAAGTCGAGTCAGAAAATAATATTGCAGACATTCTGACAAAAGCCTTAGGACGAAACAAGTTTGCAACCTTAAGACAAGCGTTAAGAATATTTTAAACACGTATAGATAGTTTAAGCATAGATTTAAGGAGGTGTGTTAGGATATGAGAGTAAATCTCTGCTTTTTGTGTGTGTGTGAGTGCGCGAACAGCGCTGGACGAACGCGTGTAGAGAAAGTGAGAAGTAAGACAGTATCGCTGGACAGTATGTATGTATGCCATGTGCGAGAAGAGACAAAGAAAGGAAAATGTAATATTAACGGTATAATTCAATTCAGTGTAGGTTAAGTCTAGTTGTGGTTTTTCTTTAACCTATATAGTTATAGTTTATACTAAGAGTTTACATTTAAATAAAATATTAGTTTCCACATTATTCTGACAAAGAGGACTTTCGTATGTTCGTGAAAGAACGAAACTCGCGATTGAATTCGTGCGAGGCTGCCGCGAAAACGTAACTGAATCAGCGAGTATAGAGCGTGAAGTAGACGCGAGTCCGCTGAGAGCGTATGGTAGAATGATCATACGAGAAAATCGTTGTCTCCGTCGGAGCGATCGGTGGATCTTGAAGAAACGGAAAGTTTGAATTTTGAGGGGACAACAGGAGAGAGACGAACGAAGGACGGAGCAGGAGCGAGACAAAGGAAGGACGAAGTAGAAGCGATCGCATCGACGAAGACAACATGCTCGAGACAAGAACAATAACGGGCTATTTATAGATTGGTTTCAAACAGAAATTAGACCAACTCGTTACCGTTCGAATCTCGAACAATAGTTTTGTCTGCGACTTTTTGCGACTCTCAATTTTATAAACTTTTTAAGAAGTGTCCATACCTTTCCTTTAGGATCTATCGTGGAAAATTTGTTATTTTCTTTTTAAATATATTAGTTATATTGTTAAATTTCATTTTTTGTGAATAATTAACAATGAGTATACATTTGTAAACAAATTTGGTTGTAAAAAATTTTGCCATTTGTTCGCCACAGTTACAGTGGGGAACTTACTGGGAAAGTTCAATATTCGTGTATATCACAATATGAAATACATTTCTTTTGCAAAACATGCGTATTAGGATGGAAATTGTTAATAATAATCATATAATAACCATTTTTATGCATAATACAATTTTGCAATAATTATATATCAATCATTTTTATATATTTTTAATTTGTTTTTAATATATGTTTTATAACTATTGAAAAAATAATAAGAATGTAAGGATAGATCGAAATGTGCAAGATCACGAGAGTCAATGATTTTGAGTCGCAACCAAAGTACTGAGAAGACTCGCATAGCGAAGCAGCAGCAGCATGCTCGGATAGCATTTTGTTGAGTTTATTCATTTTATTCACTAGTATTATAATTTGTTTAAGTTTATTATTGTTAATTTTACATATGGTTAATTTATTATTAATTTTGTTCTAAACTTGTTAGTTTTTAAAAATAAATTTGTTAATTTTTACTAATAAATTTTTTTTTCTAAAAATTTTTTTTGTTAAAATTATAAACTATATTGGTAAATATAATTGTCTGTAAAAAATGTCCTCTATATATGCATTAATAACCGAACTACGAAAAGTGCCAAAAACAGGCGATTTGTCCGCACTGTGCACCGGGGTGAAAATTTTCGAGGCTCTCGAAAATCAAGTATTCTCGCGCTGGGGTACCCCCGAAGTTATTCTTATCGATAACGGAACCGAATTCGTTAACAAAGCGATACACGAGCTAGCGAGAACGTACGGCATCGCGAACACGACCACGCCCCCGTATCATCCTCAGGCAAATCCCGTCGAACGGGTGAATCGCGTATTGAAAACAATGATCGTATCGTATATCGACCGCGACCATCGCGATTGGGATGTCAACCTACCGAGTTTCCGCTTCGCCTATAATACCGCGAACCATACTGCATTCCAATCCTCGCCCGCGTTTTTGAATTTTGGACGAGAACCGAGACCGAGGGCCTGCCGACGGGCAGACGGGGAACCGGCGATCGACGTAGAAATTTCCGGTACCGAAGACTGGAAGAATAAGATCTCGCGCTTATCGACCTTGCGCCACTGGGTGGGGGAAAATTTAGATCGGGCATACGAGTCGCAACCGAAATATTACAACCTTCGCCAAAGAGAGACGTATTTCGCGGTCGGAGATTTAGTATTGCTACGTCAACACGTCTTATCCTCCGCCGCACAAAATGTCGCCGCAGAATTATGCCCAAAGTATAGTGGACCCTTTCGCGTACGCGAAAAGTTATCGTCCGTCGTCTACCTCCTTAGCACGATGGAAAGGAAAGAGGTCGGGAAGGCACACGTCACCGACCTCAAGACGTACACTCCGCTGGTAAGGGGGGGCACACGAACGGAAACCAATGCGTTAATTCTTCTCGTAGAAGTCCCAAGACACCCCCGGGCCAAGTGCGGCAGATAGGTATCGTAGAGGAGATGCGCCGGGTCATCCAGCATATGGAAGCGCCCCTCAACTATTACGAGAGCCTCGTCATACCGGTCGAGAGGGTGGACAACGCAACCCCGGAGGACCGAGGGTCAGCACCCCAACCTGATACAAATACCGCCAGGCCAGAAGTCTCCGTAGGGGACCTTCTGGGTCCTCTCGAAGGGGTGGAGAGCCCACTCCCCGCTCTGCTGGAGCCAGCGGCGAGCCCGAACGCCCCTGCCGAAGAGGGCGCACCGAGGGAGCAGCCCAAGCAGAGTCCCGGCCAACCGGCCGTCCCAGCTCCAGCGGCGCTCCGAAAAGCCCGCGGGCCGAACCCGCGGCCACCCGAACGACCGCGCCGCCCTCCCGCTGCCGACCGCGGAATTCGCGGCACGACGGGTGGGAAGAATACTGGCGGAAGAAGGAGGGGGCGGAGCTGGACCCCATCCGCCCTTACGCCTGTTGGAACTGCGGTCGGGGAGGGCACCGCCGGGGTGAGTGTTCCGCGCCGGCTAGGGCGTACAGTTATCGGTGCGGCCGGCCGGAATGCTCGGTGCGCACCTGCCCGACATGCGGCCCCTCCTGGGAAGCGGAAACCATCCACCGGCCGCAGGAGGATTAGCCGCTCCAGCGACACCGCCCTCCGGCATGCGAACGTCCTGGTACCGACTACCGACCACCGCCCACGCGGCCTAGATCTCGGAGACCCTCCAGGGATAATTTTCCATTAAGAGCCGCGTCCGTTTTGTGTATTTTTTTTGTGTGTTGTTCGTTTTTTCTCGATTCCCGCCCAATGTCCGCCACCCCCCCCCTCATGGTTCATTTAAGTTTCGGGGGGTGGGTGCCACGGGTCGGCAAAAATAAAATAAAAAAAAGAAATAGTATATCGTTTTGGTTTTTCCCGTGCGAGGGAATCACGCTACCCTAAAAAGGTACCTCCTATTATTTTAGTGTGTAAGTTTTGTAAACCTTCCGATTTCCAGGCCTCCCGAGAGGCCATGGTGTAATACCGTCAATGCAGGAGACCCAAATAAATAGGCTATTTTTGTTTACCAGAACTAAGGGGCAGTAGTTTAATAATTCCCTCTCGTTCCAACCGACCCTTCCCAAATCCCGATCAAACATCCGGCCTCTCGTCCGAAAACGGCGAGAATCGGCATCGGTTCGGTTCTTTCTGTTTTCTTTCCTTGTTCTCTTTGCTTTTTCTTTTGTTTGTTTCTTTATGGTTGTCGAGTCCGGATGTCCGTCCACCGGTGAGGGCTTTTCGTTTGTAAAGGAAGACTTCCAAAGGGAACTGCGCCAATCGAGCAAATCTTTGCAATCGAGCAAAGGATCACGGCGTGGAAATACCGTTGCAGTCCGGTCCACTTTAGGGGGGGGGCGGAGTTGTGACGTTGCAAAAATTGCGACGTCCCTTTATCGCTCAGAGCGACAGATCGAAGGGACCGGACTGTTTAACATAAAGCTATCGCGAATAGCACGACGGCTCGATAGGTTAAAAAGCGCTCCCCGAGGAACTTCCTTATCGACATGAGTTCTAATTTTGACGAATTTCGTGCGCGCCGAGCCCGACAAGTTTCAGACATGCTAACACCGGAAGGGCACCTCGCTTCGCGGGACCATCCACCGACGAACCATGGCCATTACGGAAAATCCGGTGCACCGGTCAATTCGGAGATTCGAGACGCCGCACACGGGCCAGACAACCCGGAGGCGACGATGCAGGACGAAGGCCCCTGTCGACCAGCCGACACTCTATTTCGCGATCCTGCCGCCGCCTCACCTAGCCACTTGCAACGGGGCTTCGGCGAGGGTGGTGTAGGCGCCCCCATATCAGGGGAATTCGGAGATCCGCCCCTTTTCCCCGGCCGCGGAGCGCGGCCGGGATAATTTTCGCATATGGTCTGGGGCCCGAGCACAGGCGTGGACACGGTCCTGCGTTCTCGGATTTTCGCGCGAGTAGCGCGCCCAATTAGGGAAAGCCGGGATTAGGGCGTAGAGTGGGCATAGCGAGGACCCTGCCGTGGCGTTACCGTCTCGCCAAGCATCACTGTCGTGGTAACTTCCTACGAGTTTGGAGCGTATTTTGAAATCGACACCCTTTTCCGTCTCCCGATTCCCGGCGCGCGTGATAACCTCCGCTTTTCCGTTTCCCGGTTATCGGCGAGTTCCGACGGCGCGACCGAAATTGCCGTGTTGTAAGTGGTTCCCGCTATCGCCAGATCCGGTCATCGCAGAGTTTTTGCCGCCAGGACAGACCGAAGCCACTTGGTACCGCTGTCGAACCGGGTCAGGACCCGAGAAAGTAAAGGAGATCACGGTAAGTCCACGCAGTGGTCCTTCCTTATCGTAATTATCGGGAGTTGGTTCTCGGGATTCTATAAGGGGAACGACGAGAGCGGTCGACGGCGATTTCGTGCCCTCGCGGTCTCGCGAGCTCGCGGATCATACGTCGGACATGTAATATCGCGTCTCGTTCCCCAAGTTTTCGCGTACCGAGGCGTATCCCGCCTCGTGCCTTTCGCTCGCACCGAAACCGTCGGTGCTGTCAGCTAAACCGCAGTATTCCCGTCGGAATACCGTCCGGAAGTCTTCCTCAGAGGAGCCGCCGTCGCTAGGAATTGTAATCGTCCGTTATTCGCGTTCTTCTTCACGAATTCCGTCGCGGAGCGTATCGCGTTCCTTCCATCGAGCGTGTTCGCCAGCCGTCGGAACAGAAATTTAGCCACGACAGTCAAATTGTAATTGCGCCGACCATTCGCGCGCCGCGAAGTTCTCGTCTCGGCGAGAACTTTAACCCGTGCCGATCTATCGCACGCGAGCGGCAGATTTTATCGAACAACCCCCACGCGCTGTGATCCCTCCATCGTTTCGCAAATCTTGTATAAAGAGCGCGGACTTTCGGGTGCGGCCACGTGGCCGCGTGCTTATACCATCAGACGCTAAATAAATCCTTTAGAGCCCACTTTGTCTTACGATCCTTTCGACCGGCACAATCCGCCCTGCCATGAGGGCTGTCCTCGCCACTTCCGTGTCCGAACCCCAGACCCCTTTCGCGCCTCTCGTCCTTTTCGCGGTTCTCGAAGGTTCGACTCCCGCGCTCCGCCACGGCCGAGGACGAAAGTTTCCCGCGTTTCGCGTGGCACCCTTCCGGTGCCTGGCGCCCGAGCAGAAGGCTCTTGTTCGGTTTCGGAAAATCTTCGAGAACGCGTTAGTACCGGGAGGACCGCGTATTCACGGCCGTACACGGCCCGGTCTCAGAGCCCGCAAATTCCCGGAGTTGGCCCCGTTCCCGTTTTCCTACGCGGCGAAAAGGGCTAACGTTACAAGCGATAGCACGCCACCCCTTCCCTACTCCCACCAATGACACCTCAAATAAGGATGGGTATAAAACAGCGTGCAAATGGCGACAGGATCAGTCAGCACGCAACGCAGACAACATGAAGACCTCGGCTCTCATCATCATCGTACTTTTCCAGTCAACCACAGCCCTCATCGGAGACGACTGCGGGGGCAGCACACTCAACATAACCACGTTTTCCACTATCGACCAGCCGAAATGGGACTATACCAACGAGCAGCCAACAAATCAAGACGCACGAATTCAGCTGCTACAGATGATCGACTACGACGATACGCACATCCTACAGTGCCGAGTGGAAGTCGAACGCACTATATACTACTGCGGGATACATTCGCGTACCTCCGTGGTAAACAACAGTCGCCAGCAGTACATCCTCTCGACTTCTCGAGAGGTCTGCAACTTAATGCACGAAAGTGGCATATTGTTTCTGCCGCGTACGACACAACTAGTGGGCATATTAAACAATTCCACTATCTCTCGGAGCGTAACCCTGGCCGGCTTCATCCAACAAGACGGTACCTATGCAAACACCACCTGCAGTGACTCCTTCGGTACTTAGAACAATGTGGTTGTTCAAGCGGTCATCCGAATCACGCTCAAGGATCGGCAAGCGTCGGTGAAATTAGTGAACAATCAGCTAATACTACCTTCCGGTCAACATTGTCCATTGAGCAAGGAATACAGCATGGACTCATAGGACGTGTATTCGTACTGGACGGCGATTCCCAACAGTTAATGTAAATTTAACAAATTCGACGTCTTATACGAAGGAAGAGACATCAAAAACGTCGACCGAGAATGGTTCAATGCCAATCTACAAGGTCACTTCAGGCGATACGGCCTTCGCTCTCACAAGTACGGGTCATACGTCGATTTGTGGGTACACACTAAGAAAGACGGAGCATCCGAAACTCTTAATCATCGAAACGGATATGGAAGGCAAATTCAAGGCACAACAAGACACGAAACTCGCCAACATCGACATATTCTAATACATCAACACGAAATTCGTGTATAGGGAAAAGCATATAAAAGGCTAAATCGTTAGCCTATACAGGGACATAATGCGACAAAAATGCAAGCTGAAACAATAAATACTCAAAAATGCAATCGCATTGATCAATACGTCGCCAGCCGAGGTTGCTACAACTTTGGTAAAGGAACCAGGTTACATGGCAGTCCAATCCGGAGAGGTAACCCGTGTTACGAGCCAGGGCTGCGAGCAACGCGAGAGGCCGGCGAGGTGTTGTTACCCAAGGAATATGGTTTCAATTTGTTAGTTAGGTACGCGGACGCACCCAATGCGAAATCGGGGAGCCGCTAGGATAGTTGGCGTCGAGGACGCACCTGATGCGAAATCAGGGAACCTCTGGGAGGTTGGAGTCAAACGCAGACGCACCCGATGCGAAACCGAGGAGCTACTAAGAGGATGAAACTTCGTGAACGCACCCAACGCGAAATTGGGGAGTCACTAGGAGAGACACGCGGCGAACCCGATATGAAAGAAAGGTGGATAACTCACAGACGCACCTGATGCGAAACCAGGGAGCTGCTAGGATACGGAAGAACCCAATACGAAATCAGGGATTCGCTAGGATGGTATAGTTTTCGTGGACGCACCCAATGCGAAACCGGGGTGCCACTAGGTTGGAGAAATCTTTGTTGAATTGAATCTAAGATTAGTAAGCCTCGTAACTTATATATAATTTAATTGATACAATCCGAGCGGTAAGATTGTATCATGTGGGAACGTTCAATTATTAGATTAGGCAATAATAAAATATCAATACGATATCAGGCAATAATTAAAGGTTGTAGATTACGCGAGTTAACAAACAAGACAAATATATTCTGAATTAAGATAATTACAAATGTAGTTGTTTGTGTCGCGAGTGAATGTAATAAGTGTACAATTGGAGAAATTGTTACCTATGATGCACGGTGTTGACGCACTGGCAATGCGGGGTCGGAGAGCGATTGTTGAAAGCCAAATAGAATATACACGAACTAACGAATTCTATAAAGTTACGTTTGATTCGAAAGGGACTTTACGAGTACTGAACCGCGTCTGAATCTCGACTGAACCGCTTCTCAACTGAACCGAAGAGGATGAAAATGAATGGGTTTATATACCCTAAAAATGAGAGGGAAATGTGTCTGTTTTATTCTACGGTCGCATACTCGTATTTATCGTTTCGAGTGAGTTTAAGGTTTGCAGCTGGATCTTTGTTTAAAGGGTAAAACGAAGGGTTAGCCAGGGTGTTTCCTATCAGAGACTATCTTGACAAAACATTCCAGAAGGGAATGTTTTCAAGATTTCCATAACAAGAAATCGTACGGTGCTGATACTGAATCATGCTTCGTGCCAGATGCGTCCAGCCGGAGCACAATCATCCCTTCTATAAACAAGGGGCCTATTGGGACGCTTTTCGTTCTCAGAAAAGAGATTAGAACTTCTAATCGTGGAAAAACATGTCCATACGTAACACCCGCATAGTCAAGTGCATCCTGATCCAGATCACCCTCAGGAAGACGATGGAATACTACGACGAGCTCCCAGTCTCGCACAAGAACGAGTCGTACTTTATCACGTCTCAACACCGAATTTTTACTCGAATCGGCACAAGGAGGGACTGGAATGAGTTAATCGCACCATCATACAGAATTAATGGAATCTGGTATCGGATGACGCCACGCCTTGTGGAAACAGTACCGTCGGCGCCACTTCAACCCCCTAATGGAATCGGCCTGGCACTACACAAATCCTGCCAACCTCGCAAACAGAGGAATATACTCGGAGGAAGAGATACAACTTAACGAGCACATAATATTGCCAGTGGAAAAACTTGCCGTTATAAATTCCATCGCACAGGGCGCATTAGGCAGAGCGTACGCAGAAGAACCAGTAAAGTTACTCAATTTAATGGATGAAGAAACTATGCAAAAGATAGCAGAAAGCATGGGGAAGAGACTGTAGAACGGCTTCGTAGAGTTTGGTTCAGCCATGGCCGGAATCATCGGAGTATACACGGCCATAAAATTCATCAAGATCTGCATCAACACTGTACTAAATGGACTTACATTACACAGTGCATACAGATGTAGTATCCAGCTGTTAGCAGCATCATGGAGTACGCTAACCCACTCTGCCTGTTCTTGAAAGACAACAGTGCCGCAAGTGAACCCCCAGTGCCTTCCCTTGAGTGCATCACCGAGCCCCCAAAAGATTGTGAACCAAAGACTGAACACAGCGAAATAATTATTCACAAAGAAAGACAATTCGTTGGATATAGAGAATCTTCCGCTCTGTGCAATGAGGAAAAATAATTTTTCCTGTGAAAAAATTATTTTTTCCCGAAGGGAGGAGGTGCGACGTCACACGACGTTTGCGTAGTTTTAAGTCATCATATTATTTTATATTATATTAGTATATGCTCCATTTTTGTACTCATAGCCCCTAAGTACACAACTATTGTAACACGAACGCGATAGAACATAAGAACAATCCGATAGTTAAGTTATCGATCCACCTTACCATCACACGTACCTTCTCGCTAAACACCTCACCCTGAACAGCGATCTCCACTCCGAACGTTAATGCCTCCTACTCCACCATTCATTCATGCCCTGACTCATCCCCGCTCCACTGACCCACTCCGCACCGAAGAAGCCCAGTGTGGCCCCTAATTAATTAATTAGTTCGTTCTGTCCTGAACTCTACCGCGAGACGACGTCTCTTGGAGCTCATCCGCCTTTCCATTCCCCGTCTTATTTCAAGCGTTGCAATTTCTTTTGCGTACTATAATTAAACTATAAGTGCAAGGTGTATATATATAGTTTCGTTATATTAAATAATTATTATCTTAACCACGTCTCGATTTAATCAAATCCCCACTATACGCCGTATGTGATTTCATTAATTGCCGTTTCCGATATTCGTATTTAATCTGTGTTCTCTTCCGTATGTCTGCAGCCCATCAGTGGCTCGGTACACCCTCCGAGAAAACAGATTGTTTATTGAACTGAATCTTAGTTCTTATTCGTACGCCCGTAGCCCACCAGTGGCCCGGTACGCCTTCGAGAACCAAATTCTTTCATTGATTTCGTAGTTGTTTTATTTCGCGTACAATGTTCTATTGAGAAATCACATGCCTCGTCGCGCCGGCCGGAAATATCAGCTCCGAAAGCTCACCCGCGAGTACGGCCTAGCAGCGGCAGGTCAGGACCAGTTCGTGCAGTTACTGGGCGCGCAAGCGGTCCCGACGATCGCCCGCGTAACTAATTTTTCCAGGAAAGTGCGCGTCGTGACCGGCCAACGAGAGCAGACCCCCTGGAGGACGCCCGCCCGGATCACGATGGCTCCTGTCGACTGTGCCCAAGAGAGAGCCCAGTCTCAGCCCGCCGAGCACCCAGAGGAGCCTCTTCCACGGGATGACCAGCGTCCGCAGCACCGAGCTTGAACAACACAACCAGCGAGCATCGTCCGAAGGAGATTAGCCCGGTGGGAAGCAGCCGAAGGGGTGTGATCCGGTGGGTGTCGGCCAAATAATTACGCGCGTCCGAAAGTCTCGTGTCCCGAGTCAGACACGGTTATAATCGCCGTGTGGACTCAAAAGCTGAACTATTATTATTGACGTCTTGTCCGCGACCTCATGATTCGCGCTATCGCCCTAAGCGAACCGCGGGACGTAACAGGGGTATTCTGCAAAAAGATTAGAAATAGAGAGAAGATTATTCTAGCCGAAAAATTAAGTATAGGAATGATAAAAGACATACACGCCGAATGGTGTCATATAGAAATCATTCAGATGATGAACAAAATATGTCCCTATTATATAGCTAGAAATCTAACATCTAATATGAAAAAGATATGTAAAAATTGTGAAGTATGTATAAAGAATAAATCGAGAGGTGAAATAACCCTTTGCACTCGAGTGGTGACTCTGAAGCACCACTAGAAATTGTTGTGGCATTATTTCAAAGAAATTACAAAAAATATTACAATGTATTTGCTACATTACAAAATTTGTATTTAACAGATTACTAAACATTTACATATTATATGTGGAAATCGGATCAGTTTCGTATGAATAAAATGAAAATGTTCTAAGACGAAAGAAAAATTTAGTTCTAGAATGAAAATAGCGCGGAGTGCAAAGGGATAAAATATGGACTAATGTCTCACTTGGGACCAGCAACAAAATCAATGGAAATAAGTAGTGGTTGTCTCTTCAAAAATTGTTGAATCTTTTGAACTCTCAAGGTGCTGGTTCAGGCTTTTATGAATGTTTTGCAGGTTTGCTGTAGCGGTTGTCTCTTCAAATCAATGGAAATAATGGCCAATAGACACCATTGGAGGCTTTGGAGGACAAAGATCAACAAAAAAATATCTTTACTTGTTGTTCGAATTCGTTACCGGAGTTACCGGCAACGCAAAAACAATTTCGGAAATATATAGAGGCCATAAAGTTTTTACGCTAATCCGCAGACGAGCGGCCTCGGTGCTCGGTTGACAATAGCCCAGCAGATCCAGCTCGGCGCCGAGACAGGGTCAACGCACGCAGACGTAAACCTTATGTTGTTGCATGGGCCATCGGTTCCCATATTCCAAAATATGCGGTAACTAACGTTCAAAACTGCCAACTTCTTTGTCATTTTCAAAAACCCCACTCCTTATTCCTTCCGCTGTCGGTGGCCCCGCACAGTATAAATAACCCGCGACAACCGCAGCGCGGCGTCCTTTGACAAACGTGCTGGTCGACTGATCACCGTAGTTCACACGCCTTCGCCGTCGCTTGATCGCCGTCTTCTTATATTTGTATTCGCGGGCTTCGCGCACCTTACGTTTATTCGTGACGACGTCTGGACTCACTGTTATTTCCTCGTATTCAACCACCTTTGTGAATATATTTAATACATAGTTACACCCGCATTTTGATCTCCCCGTACCTTATCCACATCCATTTCCAATCACCTGCCTACATCTCTTTCCTTTCGCTTTTGAGTCACTCTGTGCCACAAAAACAGCACCAAAAACACAAAATGCTACTGATTTCATTAAGTTAGTTCAGAACGTGCTGGAAACCGACGAGATTGGACGTGTTCCGATTGGACGGTCCCGATTGGATGCGTTTCTTTTGGACGCCTGGCCGATTGGACGCGTTGCTTTTCGACGCCCGGCCAATTGGACGCGTTCCTTTTGGGCGCCGTGCCGTTTAGTCGCCGTCCAATTTGGATTCGTGCCATTTGGCGCCATATGTTTTAAAATCATTGATTTTGGGAGTCTGCAGATGTTGCTATTGTTCGTCGATTCAAATTTCTATAGTCTGTGATAAACACAGGAGAGTTCAAAGAAGTCCTAAGAAATAATAATATTAAACTAGTCTTCACAGCAGCAAACGCACCGTTCTCGAACGGGTTGAATGAAAGACTTAATCAGACTTTAATCAACAAAATAAGATGTAAAATAAATGAGAAGGAACATAACAAAGCGTGGACAACGATTGCAAGAGAATGCGTAGATAAATATGTAAAGAAAATATAATTTCTTCATTTCAAATATAGTGCGCTCTGTACGTTGCGCGCCAGTGACAAGTACAAGTACATACTGAGGAATGTGGAGATTGGGGAGTATAGCGGGAGACAAAGAGAACAGGAGATAAGAGAACACACGTGCCGAGATCCATATCACAATAACAACTGTTATCGAATAGTAATTAAAAGTTATAAGTTATAGAGAGAATAAGGAAGAGATAATAATAAGCTTGAATTGTCGTTTCTTTGTTACAGGTGAGATTGTATATATTGTAAATAGTCGTTAGAACGAGTAAATAAAATTTAAACTTTGTTACAGAGAAATAAATTTCAGTTTATTGTTTCCAACCATTAATAATAATTGTCTTATAAATATAATCAGACAGCACATACAGTCACTGGTTTTACACCACAATATCTGTTAGATGGTACAAACACAAGCATCCTACCAGAAGAACTAAAAGAAAAAGTAAATATTGAAGACTGGATAAGAGATAAAGAAATAGCTTTAAAAAGAACGAAAACATCACATGACTACAATAAAAAATTATATGATAAAAACAGAAAACACCATGAATTCAACACAGACAAATTAGTATACATAGAAAACGGAAATAGACTGAATAGGAAAAAGCTAGATAATCTAAGAATTGGACCATTCAACATAGTAGAAAGAATATCAAATACAATATATAAAATTAAGACTGGAAAGAAGAAATCAGAAACGAGTTTGTTTCACTGTGACGTTGCAAAAATTGCGACGTCCCTTTATCGCTTCGAGCGACAGAGCGAAGGGACCGGACTGCCTAAAATAACGCTATCGCGAATGGCACGACGGCTCGATAGGTTAGGAAGCGCTCTCCGAGGAACTTCCGGATCGACATGAGATCCGATTTTGACACATTTCGCGCGCGCCGAGCTCGGCAAGTTTCAGACGTGCTAACGGCACCAACATTCACGCTATCGAGATCGACCATCCCACGACAAACCATTGCCGATACGGAAAATCCGGTGCACCGGTCATTTCGGAGATTGGAGACGCCACACACGGGCCAGACAACCCGGAGGCGACGATGCGGGACGAAGACCCCTGTCGATCAACCGACACCATATTTCGCAGTCCAGCCGCCGCCTCACCTACCCACTTGCAACGGGGCCTCGGCGAGGGTGGTGTAGGCGCCCCCATATCAGGGAGATAGGAGATCTGCCTTTTTTCCCCGGCCACGAAGCGCGGCCGGGATGATTTTCGCGTATGGTCTGGGGCCCGAGGACCAGTCGTGAACACGGACCTGCGTTCTAGGAATTTCGCGCGAGTAGCGCGCCCAATTAGGAAAAGCCGGGACTACTTCCGTGTCCGAACCCCAGACTCCTTTCGCGCCTCTCGTTCTTCTCGCGGTATTCGAAAGTTCGACTCCCGCACTCCGCCTCACCCGTGGGTGAAAGTCTCCCGCGTTTCGCGTGGCACCCTTCCGGTGCCTGGCGCCCGAGCAGAAGACTCTTTTTCGGTTTCGGAAAATCTTCGAGAACGCGTTAGTACCGGGAGGACCGCGTATCCACGGCCATACACGGCCCGGCCTCAGTGCCCGTAAAATCCCGGAGTTGGCCCCGTTCCTGTCTTCCTACGCGGCGAAAAGGACAGGACAAGCGCGACTATTCCGACATCGACTTTCAGCCCCTCCCTGCTCACCACAAATCCGAGATAACGCACCTCTTCCCGACAGAATTCGCATTTCTCCGGATTTACAAGTAATCCCGCTGATTTTATTCGTTCGAAAATTTTCGCGAGCCACGCGAGATGATCGTCGAACGTCGTGGTCGCGATAATAATATCGTCCAAATACGCGAACGCATTCGGCTCCATTTTCGGAACGATAAGCCGATCTAATAATCGTTGAAACGTCGTGGGGGCTCCGGTGAGCCCATACGGCATACGTTTACCTATCAGCCCTCAGAGAGTACATCGATTCGATCCCGGAACAAGTCCGGCAGATCCTGAGGAAGGCCCTGGCCGAACTGGATGAGGCCTGGGAAAGAACCCCCAGAGAAGAGGGAGCCCTCCTACCAACGGCGGACTTCCTGGGTCCCCTTGAAGGCGCAGTTAAAAAACTTCAACCACCGCTAAAGCCGACCTCAGGAACCACGGACAAAAGAAAGGACCCACCAACGTCCGAACCCAACCACCGACCTCCCCCCTCGCCACCGCGCTATACCGCACCATGACCCGCGGTGCTCCCGTCACAACGCCGACTTCGCAGCGCTCCGATCGATGCGTGGGAGGAATACTGGCGCAAGGAGCGCGCCACCCCGCCGCCAACCCCAGCTACCGCGGACACCTGCTGGAATTGTGGGCAGCAAGGGCACCTCCGTACGGAGTGTAAGGAACCGAAGCGACCCCACTGTTATCGATGCGGCCGTCCCGGCTACTCCGTGCGGACGTGCCCCAACTGCGGCCCGTACTGGAGGGCACACAGTATTATTTAGTTATTTGGCGGGGGGGGGGGGCGCCCAGAGTTATCAGATCAGTACCGTGGTGATTCCAATTTTTTTCCCCCTTTTGGTTTCCAGTAAGAAAGGCGAGCTGGCCGACAGATTTTCTGTTCTCTTCGTTCTCAATAATGCCGGTCGCCGTTGCCCCCCCCCCCCCCTCCAATGTGATCCAAGCCTCGCGTGGAAGAAAATAAGCTAGTTTCGCTGCCGCCCCAAATTATAGAGTGTCGTTCCTTTGAGTTCGTTAAAATTGTTTCTTTTTTTTTAATTTCATGGCCTTTCGTTGGCCCAGGTGTAACGCCACCAGGGGTGCGGCACCGAGCCGACTGCGACTACCGTCGCAGAATAAAAAGACTGAACCTGAATACAACGAGAACTGGTTTTTTTTGTCCGGGCTGTAGCCCGGGGCATACCCCTTCCTCGCTCTCACGCCCCTGAGCGGCTCCTCGTCCGAAATACCGTAAGTAAAACAAGGAATCACGTTGTAATTGGCGAACCTTTTATTAATTAATTAATTTAAGTAATTAGCGTTGAGTCCAAGTGCCCGTCCGTAGGTGAAGGTTTCTCACATGTAAAGGGAAGACTTCCGAAGGGAACAGCGACCGAACCACACGAACCAATGACCACTGCGTAGGGCTGCCGTAGCGGTCCGGTCCATTTTAAGGGGGGGGGGGAGTTGTGACGTTGCAAATTTTGCGACGTCACTGTCCCGCCCGTTACGAGATAGCGGAGGGAGCGGACCGCTGAATTTCGCGTTAGACGACTGTTCGTGAGGTTCGGGAGCGCTCCCCGAGGAGCTTCCGTATCGATTCTCGATCGATCGCTAATACATTTCGCACGCGCCGAGCACGGCCGAGTTTTCAGGAACGTGCGCGACGCAACAACAAGATTCCGGGCGACTTAGGGTCTCTTCATACTTGCCGGAACCGGAGGGTTTTACGTACGGACTATAGGTCCAAATGCCATGTTACCGATTTTCTGTCGAAGCTCGAGCGCCTTCGTTCCGGCCATTGGACTATTCCCAGAGACCGCCGTCGTCCGGCGGCAGAACAAGCGGCTGATCATTACCACATGGCCTTTCGAGACCGCGTTGACAGTTCCCTGCTGTGCGTGACACAAAAAAAAGGTTTCTCGGGGCTCTACAGGTCCTTAGGTAAACTATCGGTATCTCTCCTCTAGAACATTATGGAAATAGGAATGGTTCCTACCTCTTCGTGAAACAGCATCACACATCCTTATATATTAACGTAAATTATACATATATTGTAAAAACGAGAATAGTTGTTTTTTTTATAGGAAGTATTCACGTTAGGAAGGGGATCATGCCTTGTGAATTCGATCATTTTTGGGGGACTATGTCTCGACTTTTGATGACATTGAAATGTATTGTGGTCCAAGTGAAACTGGAAGAAATCCGAAACAATACACCCAAAAGTGTCCGATATCGTGTGTAATGACTCAATCACATGGTAACTTGTAGAATAAGAAGAATTAATTCCACATAAAAATTGCATCGTTTTGTCTTACGACACGAAAAAATGTACATGGAAACTTCTGAATTCTTGTCCATAATGACCTAAAAATGATTAGATGGAAGGTTCCCTGGCAGGAATGCTATGGCGTATCTATATCTTGTCCAATAAGACGAGACAGTAGACGTAAACATAGGCGCTCGAGTGCGACAGAGTTGAAGTTACCCTTGCAAGACGATTAGCAAAGGACGCACGCTGGGTGCTTCACTGCCTCGGTCTCGTTGGTCAGAGCATAGGTACGAATGCGCGGCCGATTGGATCAGAGTGCAAGGGACAGGCCTCGTTTCACACGTACTTTCGGCTATAGTCGAGATATTGGCTACAGCGGTCACATATACTATGTAGCGTGTGACGTCGAAGCCAAAACACTAGGACTACGGGCGCGGCTGATATGGGCATTGGCGGACCTAACGATAGAACCCCAAAAATGGTGGCACTTAAAAAATGGCGAAATTAAAATGGTTTTTTTTTTGGTTTTTATTGCGTCGTAAGACCTTACGAACGATGCTACAAGCGTGCGACCAAGGCCAGGTATAACAATTTCCATTGACGACGTACCGACCATTGACGTCATAAATCAAAAATCCTTCCGAATGTACCTACCACTTTCGTAATTTTTAAGCCAGCTAAAAGCAGCATATGCTGAACCTTGTTCACCGTTAACGTACTCAGATTTATAACCGTAGATGCTTGCGAACCAAATGTTGTACGTATACTTCCAATTTTCCACTATTCCCACCACCTTTCGTACACACCTTGCAACCAATGAATTCTAATCATTTTAAATTTGTTCTCCGGAGTTTTGGCTTATAATCACTTATAAGATATAAGATATAATTTAACAATGCTAAAATTGATTTGTGAAGCTGATTTTCATCGTTCCATCGTTAAATTAGATTATAGTTTGAACCATTACTTCTTAACATTACAACTTAGATGAACAATATTCTTTTCTCTACTTCGAACATGGATTGTGTGGTGATGCTGTCGTGGCATCGGCGGCCGATGCCACGCGGTCTGTGACAGAAGGCGGCCGGCGGTGCCAGGCGATTCTGTGTCAGGCGGCAGAAAACGGATGCCCAACGGCTTGCCCAGCTCTCAGCGGATGCATAGGCATCCCCGGGGTGTAGAGGGGAGTAAACTGTTCGGGAGTTAGGTAGCGAATCTTAGCTTTTGTTGCGAGCATCTCGAGCGCCTTCTCAGGTTGCTTTTTATGGTTCCGGTGCGTATGTATTAGAAAATCGTGGTAGTATCCATACTAACGTTCGCCTCCGGCAAGTATGAAGAGACCCTTAGAAGGGCGCCTCGCTGGGCGGGACTCTCCCGCGACAAATCATTGCCGATTACGGGGAAACAGAAGTCCTGTGCACAGACTCTATGGAAATGGAACGCGACACCCGGGCCAGACAACCTGGAGGCGACGACGCGGGACAGAGGCCCCGTCGAACAACCGACAATTAATTTCGCGGTCCTGCCGCCGCCTCACCCATCCACTTACAAAGGGGCCTCGGCGTGGGTGGTGTAGGCGTGCCGTACCCAGAGAGATCGCAGATCTGACCCCCCTTCCCCGGCCGCGAAGCGCGGACGGAAGGTTTTCGCGTGTGGTCCGGGGCCCGAGGACCTGTCATGGGCACGGTCCTGTATTCTGAGATTTCCGCGTGCGAAGCGCGCCCAGACAGGAAAAATCGGGACTAGGAATTAGGGTGGGGGTAACGAGGACCCCATCGTCACGATTCCGTCGAGCGACGTACGAGGCGAGACATCACGTACCGGGCTCCGCCTAATTTGTAACCGAGCGTAATACCGTCACAGCGTTAGTCTCGCGTGTTTTTCGATGTCGTTGTACCGGCGCGTATTCCACCAGCGGATTATCACCAGTCACGCCGAAAGGAAACCGATCCCGAGACGGGGACGCATCGTATATCGCAGCGAACCCGTACGAGACGAGCCCCCAAAATATCAAGGTAGCGGCGTACGGTAAGTTCACGCAGTGGTCCTCGCTCCTGTTCATTTGGTAGAATTTCGCGAGTTGGTTCAGAAAGTTTCGAGGGAGAGCGACACGAGTGTACGACGTCGACTTCGCGCCCTCGCGGCTTCGCGAGCTCGCGGATCGGTGAGCGTGCACGTTGTCACCCCGTGTCGCTCTCCAGGAATTTTGCGTGCCGAGGCGCTTCCCGCCTCGTGCAAATTGCTCGCGCCGAGCCGTCGGCGCTTTGAGCCGTCGTAACAAATTGCAGTCGCTCGCCACGCCGCGCTCGTTACCGTCGCTTACGTTCTCTCGCGCCGGGTATCATAGGTTTCGTCCGTCGAGTACGATACCGGATCGCGCCGCGAAACCCCTTTCCGTTATCCCGGCGTCAGGCGCGGATTCCCCGCCCTTGCGATTCCGCGAGATCACGGGTCGCTTGCCGCAACCCTTCGTGACCGTATTCTCTCGGAGTTTATCGCGACAGTCTCTTGTAATTGCGCCGTCCACCAGCGTTCCGCGGAGCCTCGCCTTGGCGAGCGCGTCTTTCTCGCGCTGAACTACCGTGCAAACGCGGAAATTTTAATAGCAACCTTCTCGCAATCTAGTATGAAGAGCGCGGGCTCTCGGGTGCGGCCACTTGGCCGCGTCTTTTGTATTACTGACTAAGAATAAACTGATCGAGCCCATTTCATCCGTTATTATTTTCGCCCTATGAGATCCGCCCTGCCGTGAGGGCTGTCCCGCTATTCCCGCGTCCGAACCCCCGACCCTCTCGCGTCTTCCATCCGTCTCACGGTTCTCGGAGGTCTGTATTTCGCGTGGCATCGTGGCATATCAAAATTATTCCCGATATCGGACGTGGAAGAAGATTGAAAATTTTGGGAATCTTCACCCGGGGCTGGGGGAGATATAACGAAAGTATACTTTCGTTAATTTGAAGATTGCCGCGCCTCTCATGGTCCGCGCACCTTTTAATCAACTACCACTAGATGGAACGAGATACGATTAGTGTGTAGGGATATTGGCGCCACTGGCGCAAATTCGCTAGACTCGCGTCTAGCGTTAGTTTCGACGAGGTTGGCGCCTCCGACCTCGAGCGATGGAAGCCGAAAGGGAACGCAATTAGCTGTCTCGACTGCCAACCACCGATCGAGTAAGACGCGTCCGTTCTGTGCGCTCGATCGGCCATTTTACATCTCTAATAAATATACAGTGTTACGATTACACCCACGTGTACCATTCCTTCTTTACCTTCCTAAAACGTGAAGCAGAGTAGGCTGCTATTAGTACCGCGTTAGTCCGCGGCACCGACTCCTACAAGTGAGACAATTGAGGAAAGAGACGGATTGAGAGTCATGACGTAATAGAGCACATCCCCTCGGCATGACCAGAAATGATTATTGTGTGGCTGAGATTGAGTGCATCACTGGAATTGAGACTATACAACAAGTAGAATTTAAAAGAGACAGAGTAGTGAATCAGAATGCTAATAAAGTCCATTTCTATGAGTGCAAGGAATTTGCTAATGGAGCGTTATACAGGTTTTTGGACAAGCATTCAAATGTCGTCTGCAGTTTTGAGTTGGAGAAGAAATACAATGCATTCGATTGGGAGTACCATGCTAGTCGCAAAATGTCCTACAACCCTTATGTTTCCGGAGTTGGCGCTGACGTGCGCAACCTCATCATTCAGGAGGATCATGTCAACATGTGGGCCATTAAGATGACTAAACTGCCGGTCGAGTTGGTACAACCTACACAGGTGCCAATGATTATAGCTACAGCAAACCCGGTTGGATTGCCTGATTTGTAAGTTAAGGTGTTCATACGTATAGGAGATGTACAGAGGTTTGAATTCAGCTCTGGAAAGTTTGTCATTCATAGTACACTGACAGGGCTGAGTGACCAGATCTCTACCAGTATGAACAAGATCTGGCAATCGGGAGTGGAGATAGTCTTAAAGGGAGACTTGTTGGAAATGATATCGCATGAAGTCGAAACGAACAGTTTCTTCTATGGCTATGAGACGCGGAACAACCCAGTCTTGATCATCTCCCTTGATGACGAAGGCAAATTATTAGAGTTTAATGATTGGCTGATGAGCGAGTTGAATGAAGAAGAAAGGAGCCAGATAATCTCCATGGCTGACATAGTAGTGCACGTAATAGAGCACATGTGCAAAATTATAAAGAAGAATAATTTAAGAACAAGAAAGATATTATAAACGAATTAGTCAGGATAAATAGAGAAGTGATAATTGTAAACTGTAACTATCGTTTCTTTGTTTTCAGGTAGGAGTGTAAATAATGTAAATAATTGTTGTAAAATAGCGAATAAAATTTTAAACTTTGTTTACAGAGAAACATATTTCAGTTTAGCTGTTCACCCCCTAGTCATAATAATAATAAAAGACTTATATTTATATGGTATATAGGATACATTGTACTGAGTAAAAAAGCTTTGTGTCACTAGCCAGTTATTTTCGGCGATTTATACCTGGGTTCTCCATCATTGCTAAGCCATTGTACGACCTGGTCAGGAAGGATGCTAGATTTATATTTGGCGAAAAAGAAAATAGCGCTTTTGAAATGTTAAAGGTCGGTTAGCAGAAAAACCGATTCTTTCGATTTATTCTCCCACGGCCGAAACCGAGCTTCATTGCGATGCGGGCGCGTCCGGATTTGGCGCAATATTGTTACAGAAGCATGCAGATGGACGTTTAAAACCAATGGCATATTATAGCCAGCGAACAACACCGGTAGAAGCTAGGTATCATAGTTTTGAGCTGGAATGTCTTGCAGTAGTAAACGCAATTAAACGGTTCAGAATTTATCTTGCGGGTATTCGTTTTAAAATACTGACGGATTGTGATAGTTTTCGTTTGACATTAAGCAAGCAAAACATAAATCCGCGAATTTCCCGTTGGGCTCTTTATTTACAAGATTTTGATTATGAAATTCATCATAGACCGGGAAACATAATGAACCACGTTGATGCTCTCAGTCGTTGTCATGGCGTTTTAGTAGTTGAGGGTAATACTTTTGAGCAAACATTGTCCATATGCCAGGATAAAGACCCAGAAATTAGGAAAATCCGAAGCGAATTAGAGCAAGTGGAATCAAAATACTTCGAATTACGCGATGGACTAGTATACCGGAAAGATAAAACTAAAAAATTGTTATTTTATGTGCCGCGTTCGATGGAAGATAATGTAATTCGTACATGTCATGACGATTTGGGACACGTAGGCAAGGATAAGGTTATTCAAAATATTGTAAAATTATATTGGTTCCCAAATTTGCAGCAAAAGGTAAAAGAATATATTTCCAATTGTTTACGATGCATCGAATTTTCACCGCTTAGTGGAAAACAAGAAGGATACCTGCATAGCATCGAGAAGGGAAAAGTACCGTTTCATACTATGCACTTAGACCACCTTGGTCCGCTCGAAAAAACAGGAAAGGGATACAGACATTTATTAGCGATGTGGTAGACGGTTTTACAAAATTCATCAGACTATACCCTTGTCAATCAACGAGTTCTCAGGAAGTGATAAAGTTTTTAAAAGAATATTTTAGGGTATATAGCAGGCCAAAACGGATAATAACAGACCGCGGTACTGCTTTCACATCAAATAATTTTAAAGAATTTCTGGATAATGAAAATGTCCAACACATTTTAATTGCAGTTGGCACCCCTAGAGCCAATGGTCAAATTGAACGATTTAATCGTGTTATAACACCAATGATGGCCAAACTGTGTGAAGAACCGAGTAAATGGGACAGAGTTTTAGAGCAGGTAGAATTTACTTTAAATAATACAATTTGCCGAGCGACAAAAGAAACCCCTAGTCATTTGCTTTTTGGAGTCGAACAATTACAGAAACCGAATGATTCCCTACGTTTATTGTTAGAGTCACGTTCGGGCGATGACAGAAATTTAGAAATAATTCGGGAAAAAGCGGCGGAAAATATTAATAAAATACAGGCGGCTAACGAAAAGAATTACAATGATAAGCATAAGGATGCATTGGTTTATAATGTCGGGGACTATGTCATGATTAAAAACACTGACACATCAGCAGGGGTTAATAAAAAATTGATACCCAAATTCAAGGGACCTTATGTAGTTAAAAAGGTTTTAGATCATGATCGTTATGTAATCAGTGACATTGATGGATTCCAGGTAACGCAAATGCCGTACCATGGAGTTTTGTCCCCAGACAACATGCGACGTTATAAAGCGATATGATCGTTAAGAATTTGTTATGTTGATAGCGATAAGAATGTATATTTTATATTATATTTCATATTATAATGTATTTATCAAAAATATGTACATAGTAAGTAGCAACTAAGGAAGCGAAATATTGTATTCGGGTTAGCCGGGACGGCTAACAGGTCAGGATGGCCGAACTGTAGGAAATTATTGGTAATAGGATTGTTCGGAATGACTGCGGGCGCGTTAGCATTCAGTATGGATGTGTGTATGTGTGTGCTCGCGCGTCGTGGCAAAGATTGTAACAGCTCGGTGACAAAAGTACACCGAGAAGACTCGTGTGTTTTATCGTTGCCAGGTGAATTGTTTTAATTGCATAAAAGAAACGAATCGTGGTAATTAGTTACCAGCGAACCGGCGACCCGTCAACACGGCATCCGCACACGCGCCTGAATGTATATTAAAAAAACGAATAAATATAGTTAGTAGGAGTTGGAGAATCTTGACTGTTGAATCCCCTCCTTCCCCTATAAAATAACATAGCTCGAAAGGTCAACCGTTTCTGAGATATAAACATTTTTGTTTGCTAACATCATGATTCATTTACTACTGGCTTTTTGATATTTATAGAAAATTTTCCACGTGTTATGATTTTCCGCTACAGAACTGACTGATTCGGGATGAAATCTACTGTCGGCACTTGAAGGAGGACATTCAGAACGCAGTTTGTAAACACTAAAGTAAACATCGCATGCGATGGAAGCAAGTAAGTCGATCATAATACCAGCAAACAAAAATGTTTATATCTCACAATCAGAAATGGTTGACCTTTCAACCTATGTTTACTAAAGCTTTTTTACTCTGTACAGTTTAGCCTATATACCATATATATATTGAATGGTTTTTTTTAAATCCCCATGTATACAGGGTGTTCGGTAACTGGTGGTACAAGTGAAAAGGGGGTGATTCTACATGAAAAAATAAGTCGAAAATGTACAACAATATTTTTTCATGTGAGGCTTTGTTTTCGAGAAAATTGACTTTGAATTTTCGCCGGTATCATGTCCGTATATTCCCGATTGCTGTATGCAGACATGATGGGAGACTGATAGATACTGATACTGATTAGCGGTAAAGGTGAGATTGCAAGATGATAGGTAAAATAAACATTTCCGTGACACTGGAAGTGTTTATCAACATAAACTTCAATCGAGACAATGATCTACAGTGAGATCCGTTATAACGAGACATGATCAAGTGCACGCGTACCCGGCGAAAATTCAAAGTCGATTTTCTTGAAAAGAAAGTCTCACGTAAAAAAATTTTCCATACGAGCGGGTACGGAAGCGAGTACCGGAGAAAGAACGGCGGAAACGGTAAGTCCACGCAGTGGTCCTCTCTCACGGTTAATTAGTTTCGCGAGTTGGTTCGCAAATTTTCGACAGAGAACGACACGTGCGTCCGACGTCGATTTCGCGCCCTCGGGGTCCCGCGAGCTCGCGTATCGTCCGTCGAACGCGTTAACGTCCATATCGTTTCGATCCGTATGCGTTAACGTCCGTATCGTAACGATCTTTTATAGTAACGACAACTACGCGCTGTGAAACTTTCACCGATTCGCCAATCTTGTATAAAGACCGCGGGCTCTCGGGTGCGGCCAGGTGGCTGCGTATTTTGTAAACTCCGACTGTTAATAAACAACTAGAGCCAATTCCGTAATTCGTTATTTCGACCTGCGAGATCCGCCCTGCCGTGAGGGCTGTTTCCGTTATCTCCGTGTCCGAACCTTAGACCCCTTCGCATTTCCCTTCCGTCTCGCGGTTCTTGAAGGGGCGACTTTCGCTCTCCGCTCCGCCCGAGGACGAGAAGTTTTCGTGATTCGCGTAGCACCCTTCCGGTGCCTGGCGCCCTAGCAGTAGGCTCTCTTCTTCTATACAAACCTTCGAGAACGCATTTGTACCGGGGGGGGGGGGCGTACGCACGGCCGTACACGGCCCGGCCACTGTGCCTGTAAATTCCCGGAGTTGACCCCGTTCCCGTCTTTCTACGCGGCAAAAAGGGCCAACGTTACAATGCATAATTCAAAATACTTTAAAGTTTAATTGAAGTCTAGTACAAGTGATACATAGGTAAACCTGTATTATCGACTTGCATTATCGACCATATTCTATCGCCACGTGCAGTTTTTTCTGGGAAACAGACAATGGCGCTAGTAGTGAAAAATGTCAAGGCGCTGTTTCAAGAGGGCTCATATTTTATATTTAAATATGTGGGATCAGGACCCCCAGACCAAAAGTATGTAGGAGATCGGGAAGAACGGGAGGGTTCCGTGGGTGAGCGCGTTAGTCGATCGGCTACCACCAGTGAGGCCTGGGTTCGATTCCCGCGGCGGCGGTGCCCTCGTTTTTCCCGAGATCCTACAATTGGGGGCTCGTCCGGGATAAACAGCGACCGGTGAATACGTGTCGGAAAGTGCAGTAGATCGCGAAACGGTATCGGGATTAGAGTCGCGAGTGTGTGCCAGTTCGAGACGAGATGGACGACCGGACGCTACAAGGCCTCACCACGGTGCAGCTGAAGGAGATCCTGAGGAGGCGCGTGCTGTCCACGAGCGGTACGAAGAACGAGCTAGTGGCAAGGCTCCTGGAGCACGGAATTGGAGAGGACGACGTCTTCGGGCCGTACGACCCGCCGGGCACCGGAGACAGCAACTCTACGCCGACGCCCGACGTGCATACGCCAGCCACTGAGATGCAACTCCTGCAGCTTCGGCTCGGGCTGTTGGAAAGGGAGAAGGAGATGGCTGTCAGGGAAGCCGAGCTGGCCAGACGTGAGCTGGAATTTCTACGGCAAATGCAGGGCTGCAGCGAACAGCAGCCCACGGCAGCAGGCACGGTAACGGAGCCCCTCCGCATGGGCATCACGGCCATCGCGGATTTGCTCAGCTACTTTGACGCGACGGAAGGCACCTTCGAGACGTGGACGAGGCAACTCCGGCTACTGCGCGACACCTACGGGTTGCGAGACGACGCGTGCCGCATCCTGATAGTCTCCAGGCTCCGGGGAAAGGTACTGGACTGGTTCCACTCCAGACCGGAACACATGGGGATGCCGATCGACATACTGCTGGAGCAGATGGGCTCTATGTTCTACTCCAGGCCCAACCGGCTGCAGGCAAGGCGACTCTTCGAGGGAAGGACGTGGCAACGAGGGGAGTCCTTCGCCGATTACCTCCACCAGAAGGTGATCCTGGCAACCCGCGTGTCCATAGAGGAGGAGGAGCTGATCGACTGCGTCATAGACGGGATACCCGATCCCGTCCTCCAAGACCAGGCCCGGCTGCAGCGGTTCCGGACGAAGACGGATCTGCTGGAGGCATTCGGGAAGATCGCGATCCGGACGACGGCTACGAACGCAACGCCCAGGAGAGAAACTGCAGCGCCGACACCCAGGCCCACCAACACAGCGAGCGCCTCGCCGGGGCGATGCACCAACTGCGGCGATCGAGGACACCCCGCAGCGAGTTGCCCCGCCCAAAACCGAGGTCGTAAATGCTTCAATTGTAACGATTACGGCCACATCTCGCGCGAATGCCCTAAGAAACCGCCCGTGAAAGACGTCCTCGCCGTCGCGGCTTCCACCGGGAGTAAATGTCGCAAAGACATTCGCGTCAACGGACGCGCCGCGGTCGCCGTACTCGATACGGGTAGCGACGTGTCGCTGATTCGCGAGGATGTATACCGTGAAGTCGGGGCACCGCCGTTAACGCACGAAAAATTGTATTTACGCGGGGTAGGCGCGGAACGCTGCAGTACGTTGGGGAAATTCAGGGCCGAAATGGTCGTCGACGGGGAAATACGGGAGGCTACGCTGCGCGTCGTGGGAAATACCGTCCTAGAATACGGGGTGCTACTCGGCTTCGATTTCATCGGCACCGCGGAGTGGTCGGTGAAAAACGGCGTGATGACGTTGGTGTCACGGTCACTGGCCAGCGTCCTCGAAGTCTTGCACATACGGCACGAACCTCCACGCGACACGATGGACGTTTCCCACGTCGATAACACGAAAATACGCGACGAGAACGAAACGCCTGACCGTGATTACAGGCCAAACGCGATTCGGAAGGTCGGAGACACGACGCGGATCGCTATAAACGATAACGAGTCGGTTCATCAGCGGCCAAGAAGGCTCCCCTCTTCCGAACGAGACGAGGCCAATCGGCAGGAGGACCGGCGATGGAAAAGGGCCACCGTGCACCACGAGGGGGACCTAGCCTCCGTGCAACGCACCCAGGCCGGACCAGGGTGGAAAGTGGTCGGCGAGTACCAGGGACCGCGCGAGATGACACGCGTTAGACGAAGCAACCATCACCTGGTGACGACGAGAGCGGAAGAGGAGGAAGATATCTGAGGGCAGATATCGATGCAGGACGGCCGAGTGTGGGAATGATCGCATCAGCTGTGAAGGCCATCAGCTGACCGGGTCGTTGCCCTCGCGTCATAAACAAGCGTCGCGCACCCGATCGTCGAATGCCGGACGTCTTTTGGAAAAACGCGACGATACGGTCGGAACCACGGAAACGCGATAAACGACAGTACCACGAAAACGCGATCAACGGTAGTATCACGAGAACGCGATTAACGATTAGAACGATTACAACTCACGGCTTACGATAAAGGATTAACGATTACGATTACGATTTACGGCTTATGTTTAAAGGACCACGAATACGGATACGTTTATTTGTTCTTCTCTCGCGATATTATTGTAATTTTCGACACTTCTACACATAAAGGGCAGATACTTTCTATCTATAAAAATCCTGTTCCTACAATCGGGGGCTCATCCGGGATTGGGGGAACACCGATCGCCGCACGATGGCGCTGTGAGAAAAACTGCGAATTTGTGAGTTGTGTTACGAGTTATTACGAGTTGACGAGAAATTACGAGTTGTGTTGGTGGCTCTGTGTATGGCCACAACACGAAAGAGAAACGATGAGACGACGCTGTGACGGACATTCGAGGGCGAATGTCGTCGCAGGATGGCCGAGTGTGGGATCAGGACCCCCAGACCAAAAGTATGTAGGAGATCGGGAAGAACGGGAGGGTTCCGTGGGTGAGCGCGTTAGTCGATCGGCTACCACCAGTGAGGCCTGGGTTCGATTCCCGCGGCGGCGGTGCCCTCGTTTTTCCCGAGATCCTACAAATATGTAAGTAATCAACTAAAAATTCACGCCACGGTCTTTGTATATGTCCTGTCTAGGACTGTACGGTCTTATTTTTTCGATACGAAAGCTAAATCTCTCGATAGTTAAGAAAATCTATCAGCGGTGGTCATCTTATGACGTCAAACTTGCTTCGCAAGTCTTGTGTCAGGCAGTATGCTGCCGAATATTACAAATTACTCCACGATAACGTAAAAATAGGCATTTTGCAGACAGTACAGTCCTAGATTGGACTTTTGGGAAACACAATTGACCACTTCTGAACTGCTCATGGCGACATTGAAGCGTCAGTTTGAGTATGTTCATCAGTTGAATATATGGGTTTCTTCTATGTGGGTGTAATTACACACAGTAATGAAGCTACCACCTTATGGGCCCATGTGCATTGCTTGAAACCACGTCCTAAGATAACCTAAAACTATGTCCGCGGGAATTATTAGACGCACATTGAAAAATTAAACGAGGACAATTAATGAAAGTTGGAATGACCAAATGAAAAGTATACTACTGTGCAATTAACTATGGTCGTACGTTATGTGACGTGGCAGAATTGCCTACGTTCCTCCGAGCCGATAACGAGAGACCGGGCCGCCCTCTGGCAGTGCCGATGCGATAACGGCAGTCGCGAGCGCTCTCCCTGGAAAGTCAAAAATCCTAAGAGAAGAGTAATAACGCGTTCTGAACGCCGCGCCACTTGGCGCGACGCGAATTTGCAGGACCGTAGCCGAGTGTCTGGGGGACCCGGACCCTTTTTCCACCCCCCAGGAACGCGGGGAACCTCGACGAGAGACGCTCAAGGAACGGCCAGGGGAATATCTCGCCGAGCGACAACGAGGGAAGAATCGAGCCCGCGCGCGGGTTCGCCAACCTGAAGGCGCCGAGCCTGGAGATCGGATAGGAGAAGGACAACATCTCCACCCCGTCGCCGCCCCACCCGGAAAGAAATCAGAATCCCACGTGGGAACGGCTCGAGATCTCCCTCCGCGGAAACAGCCAATCAGTGGAAGACCATCACCGAAGACTTCGCCAAATACTGAAGACCGTGGGCCCCGGGCCGCCGGGCGCGGCCCTGCCGTGCGTGCGTAAGCGATAGGTCCGAGCGTCGCGCTGGGGTAGGACAATTTAGGAAAGTGGGGGACGCCTCGCTTCCGCGCTGCCGAACCACAGCGAAGTAGGTCACTGTGTCGTTGACCGTAGTCGAAAGTAATCGCTTAAATATTGCATAAGTGGTAAGTGCCGATCAGGTTTCCCTACAATTGTCTTATTTCGCGTTGGCTCGGCTAGCGTCTTTGTGTCGGTTAGAATTCTCGTCGCGATAGACGGAACTCGTTAGGGCCTAGAACCACGCTAGAAGTAGAGTCGCGAAAGGCGCGAGACCGTCGGTCAGCGTGCTGGTTGCTGGTCGGCTTGCCGTCGACTTTAGTGTAAAAGTGGCCAACCTCGAGACGTTCCTACGGTGGGACGACGCGACGCGTCCGTATCGCTGTTTCCGATTCGTTCCGACGACCGCAGTCAACAGGAGAAATCCTTTCGCGTATTCCAGCGGAATCCGGTCGCTTCTCGCCCGGTAATTACTGCAAGTCGACGCCGGGTCTCCCCGGCAGCTCTCATGTAACATCCGAGTAAAATAAATGTAAGTAGAAGCCCATCCTCGACTATTCCTTATTGTGAGAAACCTTCCCGCCGCGGGGAACGTCCCGCAGTCCTTCCGCGTAGAACCCTGACACGCGCTGTAGTTATCCAGGGTATCGCGCGGCCCTCGCATATTCGAAACCGCGATTCGCGCTTCGCGTCGTTGTCGACATTGTTCGTATGACACTTGCGAATGCCTGGCGCCCGTTCATCGTTCTGATCCGTGAAGAAGCATTCGCGAAAATCGGATCTGCGAGCTGCCGTTTGTCCCGGGTGGACCGCGTATCGCGCGGCCGAGCGTGGCCTGTATAAAATCTAAGGATCATTTACCAACCATAGATTTTGTAAAGGTAAGATTTTCTCAGATAAGACTAATTGAAATAGAAGCAAGACTTCAAGACAAAGTACACAAAATCAAAGTGAAGAAAACAATGAGGCACTGAAGTTCCATAAAATTGCAATAAAATACACTGTGTGTGGCAAGAACGGTCACAGAGCAGGCGTGTGTTGGTTTAAAATCAAGCAGCATAGTCAATATACCAAAGAAAAAGCAATGAACACTATTACATTAACTACTACTAATGATTCAAGATTTTGATGAAGGATACTTGGAAAGCGGTGCCACACGACACAAATGTAAGCACAGCAATAATTTTATTAAAGTGAACTAACATATAAAAAGTAATGTATATACAGCTATCAAAAAATATGTACAATGCAAAGGTATAGGTGACGTTAGATTTAAAATTGCGTGCGACACGAACACGGTTGATAGTATTGGAATATGCGATTAAGTGAACCCGCTTTATATGTCTGAAGCTCGGGTCTTGTCTGGCTCGGGACACTATTCTTTGATGAAGTTCCGAACGTAGAAAAGCACAGCGATAGTCTAACCTAACGCCTTTTACAGCCCGCCGCGGTCCTTAAACACGTGGTAATTCGTGTGTCCTATACAGTCACAGCGGGAAAATGCTGCCATCGAGACTCTACTATTCTTTGATGCAGTGCCGAACGTAGAAAAGGACAGCGAAGCTCGAGAAGTTCTTTATTTTTCATTCTTTTTCATGGGACTTTCACCAACATATTCGTGGCATTTTTCTGATTACAATGACACCAAATATAATATGATTCCGATGATAATTACTTGTGTAATGAACGATTAAAGTTTCGGACGCAAAGAATAGATATCTAATTCAAATTGCATTACAGGCACACGCAGCCTACAAGGAGTGCCAGCGACAATGACAGCGATATGTCAAGTGATCGCAAGATGTCAAGAGTTTAATGCTTTGTAAGTAACTATAGTAACTAAGTAACTACATATACAATGGCGAGAATATAAATAGGGAAATAGATCCATCAATATGTAACGCGATATACTTTCGTGTTTACAACTGAATGTCCTTATCACACTTTGAGCTTTAGTTACTCGTAGTGTAAGCTACAATGTAGTACCAAAACATTGCGTGATCCTTTGTTTACAAGCAGTCAGTAGAGCTCAAGTCTTACTAGTGGTAACATTCTTAACGAGCATCTAAATAGGCAAAATAGAATTTTTCATTTCCAGAGCATATTTCGGTAAGTTTATGTAATTATAAATTGCAGATAGGCGTAGTAGTTGAAAAATGTAGCGACTGGAACGGAGTATGAACTGGACGGTGTGAATAGCGAGATTGAGCTGCCGTCGCATGCTCCGGATATCGTACAAGAGAAGGTCCAGTCTCAAGAGAGAGAGGAAGAAGATGCTGCGACAGCACCGCAGGACCTCATGTATGTATCGGGTTCTCTTGATTTCGGAATATTGTATCAAGCGAATGAGAGCCAAATGGATCTCGTTGGTTTCTCTGATTCTGATTACGCTGCCGACGTTGACACTAGACGTTCCATTTCGGGTTTCGCATTTTCCTGTGTGGCGGAGTGGTGACATGGGCGTGTCAGAGACAAAAGATTGTCACACTGAGCACCACTGAAGCCGAATATGTCGCAGCAGCGATTGCTGCGAAGGAGGCCGTTTGGCTGAGGAAAATGTTACAGGATCTAATGTTACAGTCTTAAGGATTTTTTGGACAATCAAAGTGCAATCAGACTGGTTAAAGATCCAGAATTTCACAAACGCACCAAGCACATCGACATAAAGTTCCATTACATTCGAGAGCTGGTGGAGGCAAGTGAGTTGAGCGTCCAATACATTTCCTCAGAAGAACAGCGCGCCGATATATTTATAAAGGCTTTTCCGAGAAGCCGTTTTGTTTTTCTTTGTAATTGTCTCGGAATGTATAGCGCGCAAGCATGTAAACGCTTGAACTGTTCAAACAGGAAGGGTGTTGAAAAATTTCGAAGCGAAATTGTGCTCGAAGCAGCTTGGCGTGTTTGTATGTGAGCGAATCGCGGGCGCATCGTGCGTGCGCATGGAAACCGCGCGATGTGTGTCCCCCTTGATGCGGACACTGCTGTTTTTTGTTTTTTCGTGCGTGTATGTATCCTCCGTCACGCCAATCCTCGAACGGTCAGTAGGGAAAACTGATTGTGGAATGGATAAAATTTTTTTGTGGAACTACGTCGCGTCTACGACATATCGGTAAAAAAGAATATATGAAATGCCGACTTGAGTAGTAGCGGAAGAGAGAAACGAAAATTGAGAGAGAAAGCTAGCGACTAGACATGGTTGCCACATATCATCCTTCGCCTCACTGTTGCCATGTCATCAAACCCGTAAATGTACATGCGTTTCGTGAAACTGATTTCTGCATGAGCCCGATTCAGCCGACCAACACATGCTAACACGTACATTGCCAAGGGCGCGTAGATATACGCAGGACTCGTTGTCACGTTACCTTTGCAGTTTTTCGCTAATATCTCTGAAATGATACTCGAACGGCGGTCACGTGTATGCAAAAGCTAAGGAAATCATTTCATTTATATTAAATTGAATCAGTTTATTCTTAACATTATAATAATTTTATACATATTACCAGGACTTCTTTTAAAAAGAAAATGAGCCGGAATTTACTTAATGTCAGAAAGAAAATTATATTCAAAATGAAATTAAAGCAGTTTTTTTATGCCACAAAGCGCATAAAAAATTAAACAAAATTTATCATATTTTTTTTACTTCAGATGTCAAATCTGAAGTCACGAAACAAACAAATACAAATTTACAACTAAAGACTAAACGTAAAATAAACTTGAATAATATCATATATATATGTGAGATCGGTGTACATATACATGCATATGCGCCTTAAAACATGAGACGTTGTGGGGCGGCGGCACGGTGGCGCGTAGGGCGCGCATTGTGCGCCTGCGCCATGTCATGGAAAGGAACGAGTCGTATCCGTGTCGACTCTTCTTCCTTCTTCTTCTCCGAGCCTTGATGGAGAGAACCTCGCTGCACGTCGCGTCTCGACGTTTTCTAGAAGTGTATTCTGCGGTTTATTGCCGCTCGACCGTGCCGGTTCCGTATATATTGATCGCGACTCGCCTCAAGCGTCGCGAGCTCTCAATCGGGAGTTGTCAAATAAACAGTGTTACTTTTGGTCACTACCCGACGTGTTTTATTACTCGCGAGGAGTGGGCCTCGCGGACATAACCTCGTTCCTCCTTGCCGCGGACACGTGGCGTGTCCACGGTGAACACAGTCCGTCTGGACGCATATTTCGTGCGTTCTCATTTGAGAACGCGTGGCCTCCGGCCACTGGTGACCCCAATATCTCGTGTATTACGAGATTCATATTCCTAGTCCCCACGTGCGTGGAGGACCGTCGGAGCTTGGCAGGGCGTACGCTTGTACGCCTCCACCATTGCCGACAAAATCCCCACAACGTTCGGGAGGTGGCGCCACCAAATGGAGAAGAAAACAACAACGGTCGAAAAAAGAGAAAAAAGAGAGAAATAGAGAATTTCAGAGAAGAACCGTGATTCGAATGAATAGACAATTTCTCTACAGCCTGTAGAGAAATTGTGGATTGTAAGATTGGTTGTTGAACTAGAAATCGGGATTTGTTCAACAAGAACTGGTTGACAGAGAAGTGGGAGCATAAACATTAATTGTTGATTCTCTTAATTTTAGGTTAGTAGACCACGTGCAATTAGTGTATTCTAGTCTAATTCATTTCACTAAAATAAATTAACTCTTAATTTTAGACGAATCAAGGTGTGTTCATTGCTTCACTAGCCCTATCCACATCTATATTATATATATATATATATATATATATATATATATATATATATTTCATTTTCCAAAGTTTTATATATGTATACAATATATAAAACCGAGAAGTTAGCCGCGTCGCACAGTGTGTCGAGTATATGGGAATTCGGGAAAAAAGTCATAACTCTTAAATTATGAAATTTTCGAGTAAAGTACCTTAATACTTTTTGAAATAAAATGCAAAGGCGAATCGATTGGTATATAAAAAAATTTTTTTTTTAATTGCGATAACTCTTATGTTTTAATAAATTCTTATGTTTTTTTACTGCATAAAACGTAGTTTACAATTTTAACGAAAATTTAAAAAAAAAAGTACAATACTGTATACATTACTTATTTAAATCTTCACAAGGGGGAATTAAAACTTAGGAATCCTTAAGAGAATTCCTTTATTTTACCTAGAAATAAATAATATGAATAAATTAATTAATTAATAAATTAACATAGATAATATGTTATTAAATAATATGTGTACGTACTATACTACTTCAGCTTCACTATCATCAGAACAAGTGTTTGAGTTGGAATCTGATAAGTAGGATGTTTCATTTAATAATAAATAGTCTCTTATATCTGCAAAATCCTTTTTTTCTTTTTTCGTATGTTTTTTTTTAATAATGGGCAATAATTGGATCCGACTCCAGTAGAAGACGATTTAATAGGTCTTTATTTGAATTTTCTCTTGATGTCTTGCGGGTATTATGTTCCCGAAAATATTTTATATTTTTATGTTGAGCCTCTAGAGCTTCTTCGGATAATTTGTCAATAGGAACAATTGTATTTTTAATAATTTCAACTGCATGGAAAAGTAATTTATGCGTAGTTACCGGCATCACATACCAATTATAATGTTTTAAATATAATTCTCTAGCTTCTTGAATTATTTCTTGGAATTTAATAATATTTATATTTTCTCCGCTTGAGCAAATGTGAGCAGATTTAAACCAATGCGAAATTAAAGTTTAATGTGCCACCAATTACTGTAAAAAAATTCACGGGTGTACTTTGATGTACTTTTTTTAAAACTCTAATCAAAGTTGATAAATGTTAAACATAAAAAATTAGGACAAACTGCGATAATTTAAAAAAACTTTTTGGGAGATTGAAGGTCTAATAATGCTAAACACACCCTGTAAAAATCAAATTAAAAAACCAAATAGCTTGCGAGGGACGCATGTTTTCAAAAATGCGCGGAATTTGACAGTGAAGTTTCAGCCTCAATTTTAATAACAAATTGATTTATTCAGTTAAAATTTAAGGCAGTTTTAGAAACTACGTTTTGTTACGAACATTTTAGGATACATAAATTTGCAGATCTTACACTTTGATTTTCGGACTTTTTTCCATTGGACGACACACTGTGCGTCGTCTTGTTAGTGACGACGATACAACGAAGACCATTCGGCGCGATGTCTCGATATCGTAACATCTCGATACTCGCAACACTATATTTGACAAAGTGACGAAGTTTCTGTCAAAATCAAAGAACTTTCAATAGAAATGAGATGGAGCTATGATTTTTTTAGAAGTTAAAATACTGCAAAATAAGGAAAAAATAGAGAGACTATCGTACAAACATGTTTTAACTTTGAAAATAAACTTGGAATATTTAAACAAAACTGTGATTTATCCAATACCATGCACGGTTAGATTTTTCTTGACATTCTGTACATCTTTTCTCGTAGATTTTATCATGCTGACTTCAAATCCGATCAAAAAAGTATGTCACCTCAGGATTTTGGAAAACATCGATTTATGCGAAAAGAAACTAATAAAATCACAATTTTTCCGTTGAAATGATTTGATAACCCTCTGGTTATTTTGGTTCAGAGGCCAAAATGTAAATTTCGCGAGACGAGATGCTAAGGAGAGGCCACGACCTTCGGCCTGCTATATTTTATCAAAATGAAATCGGTACTTTGAAGTGAAATTGATATTATAAATATACAATGATAAAACATAATGAAATTTAAAAAAAAAACGTTAGTAGACAGGATTTGAACACTCGTCGTCCGGTTGAAAACTTGATACGCTGTAGTCGCGCCAAACCAAATCTTGTTTATCGTAGAAAAAATACGGCATTAGATATCGTTAATATCGCGAAAATTATTGAGTATCTGCCCCTATAATGGTGTATATTTGTGAACAGGACAACGAGATCTATCAGTATGCAAAGTTTCAACAGAATCGGTGACCCGAAGGTCGTGGCGTCTAGCGAAACGTGCAAGGGTCAGAAACTTTTTCAAATTGCCACTTCAATATTGCAATGAGCACTTTATAAATGGTCAATTGTCTTTTCTAAAGGTTCAATCTAGGTCTGTCCAGAGGCCAAAATGCGTATTTCTGCCTCATCGTCGAGTAATTTGCAATATTCGGCAGCATACATATCGTACATATGTAAACCTGTACTATCGATCGGCATTATCGACCGTATTTTATCGCAAGGTACAGTGTTTGCCGCGGGGAGACCGTGGCGCTAGTAAGCGGAACCGCGAAATGGTGCCTTTTTTTCTAGACATTTTACGCCTTAAATAAGTAAGTAATCAATTAAAATGCATACCACCGTGTTTGTACAGGGTGTCAAAAACTTATATGTCACGGCCACCATAGCGTGATTCTACACCTACGATTTGGTGGAAATTGACATAAAAAACTACCGCCAAATTGACCTTGACCTTGAAAATCAAGGTCAAAAAACAACAATTTTTTGTTTAATCGTGTTCTACTGGTCATAACGATCAACTTTGTGAAAGAAACCATGGGTCGCATCTCTACCGGTCTCTTAAAAAATGATGTTGCATTTCTTATAATTTTTGCAGCTACTTTCTTTCATTCTGTAGATAGGGAAATAGGAGTATCATGGTTATGATAATTTCATACCCAACGAGACAGCTTACTGATGGTACCCGCTGTATGATAGTACGCTATTTACTTATACAGGGTGGGGAATTTAAATGGGAACACCTAAATATCTCGGTTATTATTAGTTGTACAAAAAATCTCCACAGAGTAAAGTTGTACTGTTTCAAGGGGCGAATTTGATGAGGGTAAAAATTGTTTCTCAAGGTCATTTTTTTAAAAGATTTCAAGGTCATCGATATTTTTCTAAATGGAATCACATATTTTTATTATTGCTATGTGATAGCCGAGGTCAAGACGAATCCAACGACCTGTAATATTATGACCTTCACGTGACCTTGAGTTTGTTATCACCAACGATTCCTCACCATATATTTACACTCCATGAAGAAAGCGGCGGGGGGCGATGGAATCGGAAATGAGGTTTGGAAGTAGGGAGGGAGCGAGATGGGGACATGGCTGTGGAGGGTGTGTTATAGGGTATGGAGGGGGGAGGGTTGGGTGGGGGACTGGTCGGAGGGTATAGTGATTCCGATTGCAAAGAAGAGGGACAGCAGGAAGGTGAAGGATTACAGGGGGGTGACGCTGCTTCAGACAGCGTACAAGGTGTACGCAGCAATTCTGGCAGAGAGGCTGAGGGAGGAGCTGGAGGGGAAAGGAATGTTGCCTGCGAGCCTGACGGGGTTCAGGAAGGGAGTAGGGTGCGTGGATAATATCTACGTGCTAAACTACCTACTGAACAGGCAAGTGACGAGAAAGGGCAAGAAGATGATAGTGTTCATTATGGATCTGAAAGCTGCTTTCGACTCAGTAGACAGGGAAGTATTGGTAAGGGCTATTAGGGAAGGGGGGGATAAGGGAAGGGTTGGTTGAGAGGTGTGAGGAATTGTTGGAGGAGACGAAGAGTAAAGTTAGAGTGGGAGAGGTGGAGGGGGAAAGCTTTTGGACGGCAAGGGAGTGAGACAGGGGTGTCCGTTAAGCCCGCTGTTGTTCACGTTGCTGTTAGCGGATTTGGATGAGGTGTTGGAGAAGGGGGGGTGAGGGGGGCGAAGTTGGGGGAAAGGAAAATGTACACGTTGGCATACGCAGACGACGTGGCTAAGGTGGCGGAGGATGAGGAGGGGATGAGGGGAATGATGAGGGGGCTGGAAAAATATTTGGAAGAGCGAAAACTACAACTGAACGCGGAAAAGTCCAAAGTGATGAGGTGTGGAAAGGGGGGAGGGGGGTAGGAGGAAAAAGATAACCTGGAGGTGGAAGGGCAAGGTGCTGGAGGAGGTGACAGAGTTCAAATATCTGGGGTACGTTATCATGAGGGACGGGGGTCAGAGGAAGCAAGTGGAGGACAGGATTAGGAAGGGGGCAGCGGTAATGGGGCAGGTATGGAGGATAGGGAAGAGGAGGTTCGGAAATGACTGGGGAAGGAGAATATGGTTATTTGACAAGCTGGTGTGGTCGGTAGTTAGCTACGGGGCGGAGATTTGGGGTTGGAAGGAATGGGAAGGGGTGGAAAGGTTGCAGGAGAGGTTTCTGAGGTGGGTCCTAGGAGTAGACAGGTGTACACCGGGGTATGTGGTGAGGGAAGTGCTGCAGAGGGAGCTGTTGAGAGGGAGGGCGGGTTAAGGGCATGGGGGTACGAGAAAAAGTTGTGGAGGGAAAAGGGGGGGAGCTAGCTAGATTGTGCTGAGAGCAGGTAAGAGGACGGGGAAGAAGGGGAGGGGAGGTAGTAGGTTGGGAGAAGGAGAGACGGTGTTTTTGGGAAGAGAGGGGCTGGACAGCGGAGGAGGCGGAGGGGATGATGGAGGAGAGGATAGAGGCAGTGAGTGAGGGGATAGTGAAAAGGGAAAAGAAGAAGCAGCAGAGGGAGAGATGGGAAAAGATAGGAAGAGCAAGATACAACATGTGGTACGGGAGGGTGAAGGGAGAGGGGATACCAGGGTACCTGAAGAAGGGGTGGGGAGAGAGCAGGTGGCAAAGGGTGGCCAGGTACAGGTTGGGAAACGAGATGAGAGGTGGAAAGTATTGGTTGGAGGAGGAGAAGAAAGTATGTAGGGTCTGTGGGTGGGAGGAGGAAACGTGGGAGCACATGTGGGAAGTGTGTATGGGAGGGGTGAGGGGAGAGGTTGGCAGGGGATGGCGGGGGAAGTATTAGGGGGCGAAGGAGAAGGAGAGGAATGGATGAGGAAGGTGTATGAATGGTGGAAGAGCATGAATGGAAGAGGTATGGGAGAGGAAGCATAAGGAGCGAATGCATAGGAATGGAGTGAAAGAGAGAGCAGCCGGAAGAGGAGGTCCAGGAGGCGGGGGAAGGATGGGTGAGGTGTAGGGAGGGGGGAGAGCAGAGAAGCATGTGTGCGTGGGAGAGAAAATTAAGAACGCGGCGGATAGTAGTGTAAGATCGCTCTCTCTCTCTCTCTCTATGGCGTGTTTTTATGATAAGTTTAGTTAAGTTAGGGTACGTTAGGATAAGTTTAAGGTTAAGATTAGGGTGGCGGCGACGCGGAGCCGAGGGTCGCCGAGCTGTACAGGGAGTACAGATCGGCGGCCGTGGCCCTCAAGCGTGCGATTGCCGCTGCTAAGGCCAAGGCCTGGGATGAGCTCCTGCTCACCCTCCGTGACGATCCGTGGGGGCGCCCGTATAAGGCGGTGCTTGGGAAGCTCCGCCCCTGGGCGTCCCCGGTCACGGAGAGGCTAGACCCGGAATTTCTGGGGCGCGTCGTTGACACCCTCTTCCCCGCTGATGAAGGGAACGAGGGGAGGAGGGAACGCGCCCCGGATCCGACCATTGAGTGGTCGGACGAATTCCGGGTCACCGAGTGGGAGCTGTACCGGGCCGTCCGGGAACTCCGGGCCGGGGGCAAGAAGGCCCCTGGCCCCGATGGGGTTCCCGGTGGTATAATGGCCTTAGCTATGGAGGTCCTCGCCCCGGCGTTCAGGAGCGTCATGGACGCGAGCCTGCGCCGGGGAGTCTTCCCCAAGGAGTGGAAAAGAGCGTGCCTGGTTCTCCTCCAAAAGGAGGGGAAACCCGCAGAGTCTCCCTCTGCATACCGGCCGGTTTGTTTACTCGACGAGGCGGGCGGGATATTCGAAAGGATAATTGCCGCCCGCCTCGTCGGGCACCTGTCGCGGGGTGGTCCCGACCTGAGCGACAGCCAGTATGGATTCCGGAGGGGGCGCTCCACAATTGACGCCCTGGAGCGTCTGCGCCTCCTCCGTGAGCGGGCTGTCGCTCGGGGCGGGGCGTTGTTGGCGGTGTCGTTAGACATATCTAACGCCTTCAACGCCCTGCCCTGGAAGGAGATAGTGGGGGCGATGGAGTATTTCCAGGTGCCCCCCTATCTCCGGAAGGTGGTCGGTGACTACCTCCGCGGCAGGAAAGTGATGTTTACCGGCCGGTATAGCATCGTGAACACGAGGGAGACGCACCGCGGCGTTCCACAGGGGTCGGTCCTCGGACCGCTCCTGTGGAACTTGGCTTACGACGCGGTGCTGCGGGTTGTCCTCCCCCCGGATACGGGTGTCATCTGCTACGCAGATGACACCCTGGTATATGCCATGGGGGGGGGGACTGGGGGAGAACCAGGCACCTGTGTGAGGCCGCCCTGGACCGCGTGGTCGGGCGAATCCGGAGGATGGGGTTGACCGTGGCCGCCGCAAAGACCGAGGCGATCTGGATGTACGGATCGCCTCGGCCGCGGCGGCTGCCCCATGGTCAGAACCTCCGGATTCGCGTCGCTGAAACCTCCGTCGAGATCGGGCCCAGGATGAGATACCTGGGCCTGGTCATAGACGGCCGCTGGCGATTCGAAGAACACTTCGAGCTCCTCGCCCCCCGACTAGAGAAGGCGGCAGCCGCATTGGCGCGGCTGCTGCCGAATGTCGGGGGGCCGGATTTGAAAGTGCGCCGCCTCTATACGGAGGTGGTGCGGTCTATAGCCCTGTATGGGGCCCCCGTGTGGCACCGCTCGCTCGAGGCCAGCACGCCAAGCCGCAAACTCCTAGAAAGAGTGCGGCGGCGGCTGGCCTTGCGGGTCATGCGGGGGTACCGCACCATCTCCACCGAGGCGGCGGGACTCCTCGCCGTGATTCCACCCTTCACTGTGGTGGCGGCGGAGCGGGCGAAGCTATACCACATCGCCCGCTCCTTCCGCCGCCCGCCGTGGGTGGAACTCACGCGCGGGGAGGAGGAGGAGCTCGAGGGCCAGAATCGCCAGGCCCGGACGGAAAGTTTATCGGAGTGGAGGGCGATGCTAACGCCCTCCACACGTCCGATTGTCCGGGCCCTCCTGCCCATATTTCATATATGGTGCAGGAGGCGGGGAAGGTTGACCTTCCGCCTCACGCAGGTGCTCTCCGGCCACGGTTGCTTCGGAGAGTACCTGCACAGAATGGGGCGGGAGCCGACTGCGCAGTGCCACCACTGCGGCGAAGATGTGGACACGGCGCGGCACACTCTGGAGGAGTGCCCAGCTTGGGCCGAGCCGCGCCGTGTCCTTAGAGCCGCGGTGGAAGGGTGGGACCTCTCGCTGTCGACCGTGGTCGACCACATGGTCGACAGCGTGAGGTCGTGGAAGGCGGTGGCCTCCTTCTGCGATGATGTGATCAAGCAGAAGGAGGCCGCCGAGCGGGCCCGGGAACGGGACCCGGGCTCCGCGAGGCGTATTTGGGCGCGGGGACGACCCCCGCGCCGACGTGTGCCCCCCAGTAGGGGGGCGGAGAGGGTAGGGACGGCGCGGGGGTCTCCCCCGCGTCAACGTGTGCCCCCGGTGGTGGGGGGCGGAGTGGGGTTGGCGCGGGGAGTTCCCCCGCGCCCTGTTATGCCCCCACCACTGGGGGCGGCGAATTTGGGGGCCCGGGGCGTGAGCTGACCCGGGCCCCCGGGGGGGAGCATAGCTCCCCCCGTGATAGGCCGACACCCCCCGGGTTAATTTCCCGGTTTGGGGGGGTGTCGGTCCGTCCCTCCCGTTAGGGGAGGGGGATTCGTGGGGGGATTTGGGTGAGGAAGGGTCGGGGCGTGCCGGATCGCGCCTCCGACGGCCCTTCCTTCCGGTGGCGGCGTCTTCCTGCCTCGGCCGGGGCTGGTTCCCTCGGGATACCGGCTCCGAGCGGGGCATGAAGACTCCGGGAGCTGTGGGTGGACCGAGCTGGGGCTCGGGAAGCTCAATCCGAAGGCTCCAGGGATGGGGACACCGGGCGGGTCCCTCCGCCCGGGGTCTTATAGCGTAGGCAGTGGGGGAGGTTAACCCCTCCCCCGGGGTATGATGATAGCTGGGGGGTGTCCTGTTGAGTACTCGCGTGATCCAGGCACCTCCCGTGTAGCTTAGGTGGGCGTGAGGTTTTAGTGGGTAGTCTCCGGGGGCTCCGCCCCCCGGAGAGAATCCCACATAACCCCGGCTTCCCCCAGGGAGTCGGGGTATGTATAAAACATTTCCTCACGATAAAAAAAAAAAAAAAAAGGTTAAGATTAGGGTGGGGACCGAGGGGATATGGGCTTAGTAGTGGTGACTCGGATCCACTACTAGGTATGCCACAGTGGTGGCCGTCGTATCCCTAAAATCCTCTACGCTCCACCTCCTCGTGGTGGTCCCTGGGAACACACATAGTTGTGTGTTGCTAACGGAGCGAGGGGTACTCCGCGGGAAGTAGTCCCAATGATGTGTGAGGCGATGCCGGCGGGATCTTCGGATCCTGGCAGGGCCTCCCTTGCCGGTAAGGCTCACACGGAGGGATGAAAACCGCGGATCAATGGGTCCTGCGATAACGACCGGGGAGGTCGCCGCAGGGCCCTTGCCGTAAACCGGTGGTCATGTTTTACCGGAACGGTGGTCTTGCCTTAATCGGCCGGGCCGCGAGGATGATAACCTCTATGAAAATCCCCAACCCTAAGCTTGGTGCGCGGTGAGAGGGTACGCCCTTGTTACAGGGCGTGGCTGGTGGGGTACACCAGCCACTAGCCCACCAACGTCTGGATACCTGGCGAACTCCAGCGGAAATTAGCCTTACCCGGGCAGGGAGGCTCTGCCCGGGCGGACGTGTTTTTTCCTGCCAATCTCGTGGGACCAGACATGGAAACCAATAACGAAAATAATCTCGATGTTGTGGGGGAGGATGCCGATACGGCAGCAGCGACGACGGGGGAGGAGATGGCAGCGGTTACTGCCGGGGAGGACGCGGCCGTGGTCATCGCGGACGAGGACTCGGATGGGGGTGAAACAATCATCTCCATCTCGAGCTCCGTCGGCTCGATCGTGACGCGCGCGGGCGCGGAGAAGCGGGGCGCGACATCTGGGGTCTCTGACCCCAAGCGTGCCCGGTTAGAGGGGAGGGGGGGCAGCACACCCGCGGCGGGTCGGTGTCGCAGACGGACCCCGGGGAGGGCTCGTCGGGGACGCCCATCATGGATCTGGCCCTCGGCGGCCGCGCCGAGAGGAGTCAGACGAGGAGGGTTGATGACCTCATCGAGCTGGGTGGGAGGATGCCGACAGTGCAGCTGGTGGGGGAGGTGGAGGAGGCGATGTTGAGGGTGGAGAGAGTCTCCACCGTCTCAAAGGGCCTCAAGGGGGACCTGGCTAAAGACCTGCTGGATTGTTCTGCAGTCGCCAGGGCCCACTGCACCACCTTGATGCAGCGGTGCTTTACCGGGATGGCGTAGCAGGGGAGCCAGGAGGTGGCCCGCCTCCGCGAGCAGAACGCGGCCCTCGCGAAGGAGGCGGGTGACCTCCGGGCGAGGCTCCGGTCAATGGAGGCCGGGCGGCGGGCGAACACCGACAGCGGTCGCCGGGCGGGACATGCGCCAATAGGGGAAGCGCCCCACGCCTCCTCGACAGCGGGGGTCCGTACGCGGGGGACGGAGGCGATAGGGTCGTCGGGGGAGGGAGCGGGAGTTTTGGACTCCGAAGCCCTGTTTCTCCAGGTCGGCGCGCTGATAACGGCCAGGAACCGGGAGCTAGAGGCCCGGATGGAGGAGCGGTTCAGGACGATTCTGGCCGGGTTGGGCCCGGCCCTCCGGGCGGAAGGTAAGTCGGCGCTCGAGGCGACGCCGGTGGCTTCTCTGCCGGCGACGTCTGTCACCAAGGGGACTGGACCGGTGGTCGTGTCCAACGTGAGGGTGGTGCCCCCCGTTGTCATTCCGCCACCGGTCGTCCCGGCCTCGTGGATGGAGGTGACGAGCAAGGCGATGAAGAAGGCCAAGAAGAAGATGGCCGCGGAGGAGGCTGCGGCGAGAGCAGCCGCGACCGAGGCAGCTGCCGCCGCTTCACGGCTGCGGGCTGCGAGGGAACCGAGGGCGGCGGGCGGCGCACGACTGCAGGGCGGCGCGAGCGCGGCGAAGCCCGCCGCCGGGAGGGACGGTGGCCTGGGACGCACCCCCAGAACGGGAGCAGTGGCCATCACCATCCCCGAGAGCTGCAAGCTCACTTACTCAGAGGTGATGGCCAGGGCAAAAGAGAGGGTGGACCTCAAGGCTATCGGGATCGAGTCGGGGGTGCTTCCCAGGCGGTCGAAAACCGGCGGGATCCTCCTGGAGGTCAGGGGCACGGGGTGCCAGGAGAAGGCACGGGCCCTCTCCGGGAGGATCGCCGAGGCGCTTGGGGGTCCGGGGTTAAGGTCTCCCAGGCGGTCAAGCGCGGCGAGGTGCGCGTGGCGGGCCTGGACGACTCGGTATCGTCCGGGGACGTAGCGGCGGCGCTGGCGGCGGCGGGGGGGTGTTCCGCGGCGGAGTTCCGGGTCGGCGAGATCCGCAGACCCGCCTCGGTGCAGGCGCTGCGTTCCTGTTGGGCCCAGGGCCCCCTCGCGGCCGTCAAGAAAGTGGTGGTGGGAGGCCGGCTGCTGGTCGGCTGGTCCTCGGCCCGCGTAGTGGCGCTGAGGGAGCGGCCCCTTCAACGCTTCCGTTGCTTGGAGACGGAGCACACGCGGGCGACATGCAAGAACGCGGTCGACAGAGGCGCGTTGTACTACCGCTGCGGGGCGTCGGAGCACCGGGCTTCGGCCTGCAAGGCCGCCCCCAGGTGTCCGCTCTGCGCGGACCTGGGGAGACCATCGGGCCATAGATTCGGGGCCAAAGCGTGTGCCCCGGCTCCCAAGAGGGGCCGCGCGGCGACGAAAGAGAAGGGCGCGTCTGGGGCTGCATCCGCGCAGCGGCCGCAGACGGCGCCGGGGGCCCAGCCCTCCCAGGGAGGGGACTCTGCAGAGCCCATGTTAGAGTAGGTACTTTTAATCCTACTCCGGTTCTGCAGGCGAACCTCAACCACTCGCGTGCGGCACAGGACCTGTTTGTCCAAGCCGTGCGCGAGTGGGGGGCTGGGCTGGCAGTTGCGGCGGAGCCGTACGCCGTCCCCGAACACCCCTTCTGGGTGGGGGACGAGATGTGCTCCGTAGTAATAGTAGCGGGAAGCCGCCCCGGGTCCCCGTCGGTCTCCCTTCTGGAGCGGGGCGAGGGATTCGTGGCGGTGCAATGGGGGGACATCGCGGTTGTCGGGATCTACATCTCGCTGATCTGTGGCCTCGATCAATTTCGGGGGTTCCTGGGCGGGCTGAACAGCTGCATCGCGCGGTGCAGCGCCCGCCCGGTTCTCATTTTGGGAGACTTCAATGCCCACGCGGTATCGTGGGGGAGTCCCCGGACGCCCACCAGGGGTAGCGAGGTGTTAACCTGGGCGGCCGGCCTGGATCTCCGGTTGATTAACCGGGGATCCACGCCGACATGCGTGCGTCCGCAGGGGGTCTCGATTGTCGACCTGATATGGGGGACTCCCTCGGCCATGCGCCGAGTGTCGGGATGGAGGGTGGCCGAGGAGATTGAGATTGAGTCAGACCATACGCCCATCGTCATGCACGTGTGGCCCACCCTCCGCACGCGGGATTCCCGGCCGGGCCGGGGGGACCGACGGCCGCGATGGGCCTTGAAGCGGCTGGACGCGGACGCGTTCGGGGCCGCGGTAGCCGCGGCGACATGGACGGGGCCGGCCCTGTCCGAGCTGGCGCCTGCACAAGGGGCGAGGCGGCTGCGGGAGGTAATGACGGCGGTGTGCGACACCGCCATGCCGCGCAGCCGGTTCGCCCCCAGGAGGGCGGCGTACTGGTGATCCGCCGGCATTGCGGAGCTCCGGCGTGCCTGCAATGCCGCGCGGCGCCGGTACGGCCGAGCGCGTAGGAGGCGCGACGACGAGGAGGCGACGGCGAGGCTCGGCGGGGAGTACCGAGCCGCGCTCGGGGTTCTCCGCAGGGCTATCGCGCGGGCCAAGGCCGACGCGTGGTCGGAGCTCGTCGGCATGGTGGACTCCGATCCATGGGGGCGCCAGTACAAGCTTGTCATGAACAAACTGCGCGCGTGGGCGCCTCCGGTGACGGAGTCGATGGACCCCCACCTGCTCGAGGGAGTGGTGGCGTCCCTCTTCCCGCGAGAGGGGGGACAACTGCGCCGCTCCCATTGGGAACAGGAGCCTCTCTCCTGGTCCGCAGAGTGGGAGGTGTCGGCCGGCGGGCTGGGTGAGGCGATGGCCAGGGCGCGGCGGGTGGGCCGCAAGGCCCCGGGCCCGGACGGGGTGCCGGGTCGCATGTTGGTCTTGGCCCTGGAGGGGGGACTCGCCGCCGAACTCCGGCAGCTGTATAACGGCTGTCTGAGGGAGGGGGTGTTCCCCACGGAGTGGAAGCTGGGCAGGTTGGTCCTCCTTCCGAAGGGGGGCAAGTCCCGGGATTCGCCCTCAGGGTACCGGCCAATTTGTCTGCTGGACGAGGCGGGGAAGTTGTTCGAGCGCGTACTCGTTGGACGCCTCGTCCGGCACCTGTCGGCGGGAGGGGTCCCCGATCTGAGCGGGGTTCAATTCGGCTTCCGGGAGGGTCTCTCCACCGTCGACGCTGTTCGGCGGGTGAGGGCTCTCTCGGAGGCCTGTACGAGGGGGGGGGCGGTGTTGCGTTGGCGATATCCTTGGATATCGCTAACGCGTTCAACACCGTCCCCTGGGATCGGATAATGGAGGCCCTGGTCTTCCACCGGGTGCCTCTGTATCTCAGAAGGGTGATCGGGAGCTATCTCTCCGACAGGAGTATAGAGTATCCCGGCCGGTACGGGATGGTGCGCAGGAGCGTCGTGCGCGGGGTTCCGCAGGGCTCGGTGTTGGGCCCGTTGCTGTGGAATCTTGCGTACGATCGCGTCCTGCGGGAGGAGATGCCTCCCGGGGTCAGCCTGACGTGTTACGCCGACGACACGCTGGTATTGGCCACCGGGAGGTATGCGAAGGAGGCCATCTGCCTGGCGGAGCGCGGCGCGTGGCGCGCGGTGCGCGCGATCCGGTCGCTGGGCCTAGAGGTGTCCGTCGAGAAAACCAGGGCCATGTGGTTTCTCCGCTCGGCCCGGTTGGCGGCGCCTCCCCAGTGCTGGATCTGCGTGGGGGAGGGGATGGTCAGGGTCGGGTCCCAGATGCGGTACCTGGAACTCGAGCTTGACGGCAGGTGGCGTTTTGACCGCCACCTTGAGTCGCTGGCGCCCCGGGCGGAGAGGGCGACCGCTGCGCTCGGTCGCCTTCTCCCGAATCTCGGGGGACCCTGTGGACGGGTGCGTCGTCTGTTCGCGGTGGTGGTGCGAGTTTTGGTCCTGTACGGAGCCCCTGTATGGGCGTACGATGTCTTGGCTAGGGGGCGCAGTGGCGGCACCCGGTCGCTGCTGCGTCGCATCGAGCGCAGGCTGGCCATAGGCATCGTGCGGGGGTACCGCACCATTTCATACGCGACGGCGATGGTAATGTCGGGGCTGATCCCCCTCGAGCTGGAGGCCCGCGTGTTGGCGGATGTGCATACGCACTCCAGGGAACTCCGGCTCCGGGGGGTGGCCCCGGATCAGGCGCGGCTCATGGTGGATGAGCTCAGGCGATATGCTCGGCGGCACGCAACCCGGGAGTGGCGCGATAGCCTTCCCGGGACAAGGGAGGGCGAGAGGCGGGCCGTTCGGGCCATCCTTCCGGTGTTCGACCAGTGGAACAGGGGATGGATGGGGCATAGGGTCTCCTACCGTGTGACGCAGGTGATGACCGGGCACGGGTGCTTCGGCGACTACCTGTGTCGCATTGGGAGGGAGGCCGAGGAGTCGTGTTACCACTGCGGCGAGCCGCGGGACACGGCGCAACACACTCTGGAGGAGTGTCCGGCATGGGGGGGAGAGCGCCGTGCCCTGCGGCGCGCGGTGGGCCATGACCTCTCGCTCCCGGCTGTCGTCGCTGCGGCAGCCGGTGGCGAGGAGGCGTGGAGGGGGTTCGCCTCCTTCTGCGAGCGGGTTATGCTGCAGAAGGAGGCTGCGGAACGGGATCGGGAGCGTAATCACGATCCCGGCCGAAGGGTGAGGAGGCGGCGCAGAGTACGCCCCGGGGGCGTACCCCCGTTGCGACGCCTCTGACGCGAGCGGGGACGCCCTTGATGATCTCGAGGCGGGGGATCGGATATCCCCTTACACTCGGTCACCAACGGCGTCCCCGGAGGCCGCCGGGCATCTCGGGCGGGGGCCCGGATGCTCATCGGGCGGCCTAACAGAGGGGGAAGGCGCCACGTCGTCCGTTGCGTGGTGCCTTCGGATAGAGTAAGTACGGGAGGGGGCCGCGTCCCCCCCCCCGGGTGGTATGCTAAGGCGGGGGCACACCGGATTGACATGCGCGCGCAGAACACGGGTGCCCCCAGGAGCCTAGGCACGGACGGGGAGGAGTTAGTGGGTATACTCGGCGTTGCACCAACCAGCCGAGGAGTCCCACATAACCCGGACCACCCCCCCCCCCCGGGGGGTTCGGGTATCCGTAACGAGATTACCTCCTCGGAAAAAAAAAAGGTTAAGATTCGGGGAAGAGCGAGCGAAAGCGGGAGATAAATAAAATTGTAACCCCGAGGGGAATCAATAAATGATACTACTATTTACACTCCATGGGCGCTGGTGTACAACTTGTCGAAGCCATTTCGGGTTTTCAGTGCACCAATAATGCATATTATGTGTATTCAGTTGTCCATGGTTAGAAAAAGGAGCTTTGTCAGTAAAGAGAACATCATAAAATATTTATGTCTTTGTATTTGCTACAATGTCCATGTACAAAAAGCAACACGATTCTCAAAGTCGTTGCCATGAAGCTCCTGATGTAAGGAAATATGGTGTGGATGAAATTTATGACGTTGCAATAAAGAACAAACAATAAAGAACGTCCAATTTTTCGACAACTTGTAGTAAGATGAATATTGACTGTAGCCTAAACAAAAGTTTCGGCATCTTCTCCAGGAGCAGGCTTTGATCGTTTTCTGTTCAGTGATTTAATACTCCCTGTTTTACAAAACAATTGAATTATGCGGTCATAACTTTGTCGAGAAGTATGATTTCTCTCAGGGTATCTTCCTGCGTACAGTTGAAATGCTTGTACTCAGTTACTTTTAGCGTCACCATAAACTAAAATAATTTCTACCTTTTCTGCATCACTGTACACCATCGTTTCAGAAAAGTAACGTTATGTTTCACAATCGAATAAATCCCGATGAATTTCTTAAACGTACTGATTAGAGTCACCGCAAGGAGAAGAATTTGTATCAGCATTTATAATTCATTGGAAGCGTGTTTACAGTCATTAGTCAAGGTTCAAGAACATCTCTTGAAACCCTAGGGGGATCATGTCATCGTTATTTCACTGTTTACATCAAGTGTTCTACTTTTATGAATTTTTCGTACTCAAGGTCACGTGAAGGTCATAATATTACAGGTCGTTGGATTCGTCTTGACCTCGGCTATCACATAGCAATAATAAAAATATATGATTCCATTTAGAAAAATATCGATGACCTTGAAATCTTTTTAAAAAATGACCTTGAGAAACAATTTTTACCCTCATCAAATTCGCCCCTTGAAACAGTACAACTTTATTCTGTGGAGATTTTTTGTACGACTAATAATAACGGAGATATTTAGGTGTTCCCATTGAAATGCCCCACCCTGTATATTGGCACTTGTTCGGTTGCGGATTTTTGAAAGTGATACGCGGACGATTATTCCGCCCAAGGTCGTAAATCTTGGGCCCGGTTGGATCGCGGACGCGTCACTCCCGATACCGCCGAGGTTTACTGTCCGCCAAATTAATCTTGGACAGCTGTTTCAAATTTGATTGACTGAATTTAGTTGGAAGCGAGTTTCATCCCAGACCTGCTAGAGGATTCGTCAGTAAGGCTGATCTAGCAGGCCCTGCCTTAGACGCGTCGGTTCGTCTTGTGTGATTGTTTTCGATCGCGATAGCGTTTCGCGCCGGATCTTGATTGTTGGAGATCCGTTTTCGAATAACGTTGGATATCGGCCGATACGATCCATGTGACTAGACATCCGTGTGAATAGTATTGGACATCGGCCGATGCGATCCATTCGTGATTCGATTTAGGAACTGGACGACGCGTCGGTTTCATCTCGTATGATTGTATGTGATCGATCGCGAGAGCGTTCGCGTCGGATCTTGGTTGCACAGACTCGAAACTGAATGTTCACACTTGAAAGAAAACTCGAGAGTGAACTTGATTTTTAGTTCTTCTGTCTCGTGAGACTCCTCTATATATTGAGAGGGCGGTCCTCATGGAAGAGGAAGTGCACTGATTGGTTCTGCTGAATGTTGCGTTACCCAATCAGCGCATCCTTACTGATTGTCACCTTGTTTAGGTGAGCTGAATGGGCCTAGCCCTGGAGAGCGTAAGCTGATGCCGGTCTCTCAACAAGGCTGACCCTCGACACTTTTGAACAGTGCCCCTTTGTCTGGGTGGTCCTTCGTAGGACTTAATTTATGACGTCCCGCAACCATAGGAAGTGAAAACAAACGCAAGGCAGGCTATGATGCGAGCCTGAATGGTCGTCACTGTTGCGCCGTGCCTAATCGTTGAAAGTGATCACTTAGTTACGAGCGTATCATAAACAATTGTCCGAAGGCAAGCACCACTTGAATTGTTCGTTGCGACGGAACAGCACTGGATGTAAAAAATTTACAAATAAAGAAGCTGCAAAAATTATAAGAAATGCAACATCATTTTTTAAGAGAACGGTTGAGATGCGTGTTAAGAATGTATGTACCAGAGATCTCATTTGAATGAGTAAGACTCGCGCGCTTCTCTCCTTCTTGGTTCTGATAAGAGGGGATGCGTTACGCCTATTGGCTCTAGCGATTCGCGAGGAACCGTCCTCACCTTTAGTCCGGTATGAACACGTGTCTACCACAGTCGCATTTCAATGTACGTCTCCTTTAACTTTTACTTGTGCTTTCTGCTTTCTTATATTAAACCTTTTTGATACTCTGTGCTACAAAACTCTTTACCAAAAACCTCAACAATGCGACCCATGATCTCTTTCTCAAAGTTGATCCTTATGACCAGTAGAACACGATTAAAAAAAAATTTTTTGCTTTTTTTACCTTGATTTTCAAGGTCAAGGTCAATTTTGCGGGGAGTTTTTATGTCAATTTCCACCAAATCGTGGGTGTAGAATCACGCTATGGTGGCCGTGACATATAATTTTTTGACACCCTGTACATGTCTTTGCTACGTCTGTCCAGAGCCTTTTTTTCGATACGAACATTAAATCTCTCGAAATTAAGAGAATCTCTCAGCGGCAGCCATCTTGTGACGTCATACTTGCTTCAGAAAGCGAGAGTTCTGCCGAATATTACAAATTACTCGACGATGAGGTAGAAATTCGCAATTTGGGCTCTGGACAGACGTAGATTGGACTTTTAAGAAACACAAGTGACCACTTTTAAACTGTTCATTGAAATATTGAAGCGTCAATTGGTCAAGATTTTGACCCTTGCAAGTTCATATACGTATATGGATTTCATGTATGTGTGTGGTTACACAGAGTCGAGCTGCCGGCCCCCTTAACTGCCAGTTATCCCTTACAAACAATTATTCAATACCAAACACACGTCCCGAAAGGCAAAGCGATTTTTAGAAGAACATAATGTTAATGTTATGTGTTGGTCATCACTAGACTGCGGAAGTTTATGCAAATGCATATATTTATAGGAAATAGTTAAAAGAATGGGACCTGGACAGAAATTTGTTTTTAGAGTACTATAGAAATACATTTTTTATTTTACATTTTTTGCATAATGCATATGCGTTGTATATTTGTTTAAAAACATATGCAATAATATATTGCATATGTTATTTATCGTGCTTATGTGAAATATCTATCTCGACAAATTAGTTTCGTCTATCACCAAACTTTCGTATCATAATTGTGTAGTGTCCACACAATTACAGGCTATATGAACCAAGATTTTTTTAAAAGCCCCACTTCGGATAGAAGAATAACGGAAGAAATTAAAAAGTATTTCTTTGCCGCCAGAATCAATTCTAACCAGGTGGGGTACATGGACTGAAGCAGCATTATTTTATGCTGACCATTTCGTTAAAATTCAAGAGGTTTGTCAAGATTTTTTGAAGTCCCGTAAGTGGTAAAGAAGAATTTCTTTAGATTTGAATACAACTTTATCCAGAAATTTCATTTATGTTAATAGATAGTTCAATCATTCAAGCGAAAGGATGTTGCCGCAATTAAAATTGCACAAGAGGTGCTCCAGCAAGATCAACTTGCTTAGCACTTAATGTACATTTAAACACTAATGTACATTTATGTTCATTTAAACACTTTGCCGCCAACAATACGGAAACTAGAAACTATAGGTTTAACGTTAAATGAATCAATCGGAATATATATGAATAGTATAATACATTTAAAAAATATTCCTGGTGATTGCGGTGAAGAAATTAGAAAAAATGACTACTTTAGAACAAAATGTAGGGTTTTCTACATTATCGAAGACTTCAAGTATTTTAAATAACGAGGGCGTTCGGGGACGAATAAGTGTGCCAGAACAATGTTGGAGTAAATTTAAATACGCACCGATTACTTCGTGTGACGTAGGCGGTCATTCTCCGCGTATAGATTAATTTTGACTGACAAACTCTACCAATTAACAACATTAAATTTGGCAAAATGCACGTAATTTATTGTCATGCGAACAATACGCGTGAATATTCTGTAACATACTAATATATTGCTTGTTATACTAGATTTTATATATACCTATGTACTTTGCATATTTTTCATGCATAAATGTCATATGCATGTTACATATTTATCGTGCATAAACATCCGCAGTCTAGTCATCACAGTCGTCCGATTTAAATCCAATCGAGCATCTTTGGAATGACGTGGATAAAGAAATTAAAATGAAAAAACCTTCAAATGTAAATAATTTATACAAAATAGTCGAAGATGCTTGGAATAATATTTCAGTCGATCGTTGCATTCGACTTATTGTTAAATCTATTGTTTATATCGATTACATTGTAAAATAAAATACACTTAGTACATAAATCTATATGTCCCTATTTATATACTCCCCAAATATTTCCTTATTTTAGGTTTCGTATTTTTTTACTAACAATTAAAGTAAGTTTAATTATTCGATTAATAGTTTTTCAAGTATAGTATTCATTCTTTCAAACTTGTCAACTACTAATCAAAAAATGTTCTTAGCTTGAAGTAATTTTTGACAAAAGCTTTTTAGCAGGCTCAACATGCAATCTTTTGTTTGTCAGCAACCCAAATCAGCTGTTGTGAGAAGTGTTAATTTTGGAATCTGTTGGTCTACTTACACTATGGTCATCTACTCTGTAAGGTGTTCTGATGTTAAAGTAATGTATCTTCTAATGAAGACGGAACTTTTTTAACTTGTTCATACAATGTATCAGACATCTTATGCAGATCATTTTTTATAAGATTGTTTAAATATTTTGTTTTCTTTCCTTCCTTATCAAAACAAAGATTATGCAATTTTTCAAAAATAGGACAAACATTAATTCCTACTCCGTATAATATTCTAGATAGATCTTTTGGCGTAAAAAGTTTTTCCTCAGCTAAGAAGTGATTTAAATAATTTTCTTCATTAAAACAAATTTTATGAAAGTTTCTTAAAATAGAAGAAGCATTGTTTCCTGCCATGGATAATATATTAGATAATTCACTTGGCATAAAACTTGCATTATGAAAATCATTTAAAAGCTGTGTTTTGTTTCCTTCCTCATCAAAACAAACATCATGAAAATCTTTTAAAGCAGAGCAAATATTAGCTCCTGCTCCATGCAACATTTTAGATAAACTACTCAGCTTAAAACGTTCTTCGACATTTAAGAAATGATTTAAATAGCTTTTTGTTTCTGCTATAAAACAAAAATCATGAAACTTTTCTAGATTATCGGGTGCTCCGCTCAACATACTGCATAGATTACTTGGCCTAAAACCTACCTCATAGAAATCATTTAAGAGTTTTGATATTTCTCTTTTCTCATGAAAACAAACACTATGTAATCTTTTTAAAATGGAAGAAGCACGAGCTCCTGTTCCACATAATGCAGAGGATAAGTTACTTGGGGTAAAACCTCCCCTATAAAAGTCATCTAAAAGTTCTGTTCTTTCTCCTACATCACTAAAACAAATATTATGCAATTTTTTAAAAGCATGTTTCGCTTTAGCTCCTGCCTTACTTAAAATACCAGATAAGTTATACAGAGTAAAACTTCTTTCCCCATCTTTTTTCTCAATAAAATGTTTTAAATATTGTGTTTTATTTCCTCTTGCATCAAACCAAAAATTATATAACTCTTTGAAAGCTTTAGAAACATTGGCTCCTGCCCCATGTAAAATACTGGATACTCTAACTAGACTTATTCCTTCTTTTTCTAGAGTTTTAATATATTGTGTTTTACTTCCTTTCTCATCAAACCACAGGTCAAATAAGTCTTTGAAAGCTTTTGTAGCATTAGCTCCTGCACCACTTAAAATTCCAGATATATTAGCTATGCCTATTCCATTCTCTTCTAGAGTTTTTAAATATTGTGTTTTATTTCCTCCTGCATCAAACCAAAGATTATGTAAGTTTTTAAAAGCTTTAGGAGCATTGGCTCCAGCTCTACTCAACATACTTGATATATTGGCTAGGTTTATTCCTTCTTTTTTTAGAGTTTCTAAATATTGTGTTTTATTTCCTTGTTTATCAAACCAAAGGTCGTATAAGTTTTCAAAAACTTTTGCTGCATTAGCTCCTGCTCCATTCAAGATACAGGATACATTAGATAGACTTATTCCTTCCTTTTCTAGAGTTTTTAAATATTGTGTTTTATTTCCTTGCTTATCAAAAAAGGTGTTATATAGTTCTTTAAAAGCTTTAGGAGCATTTGTTCCTACTCCATGCAAAATACTAGATATATTAGATAGACTTACTCCCTCTTTTTCCAGAGTTTTTAAATATTGTGTTTTACTTCCTTCTACATCAAACCATAGGTCATATAAGTCTTTAAAAGCTTTAGGAGCATTAGCTCCTGCTCCACTTATAATACCGGATATATTAGCTATGCCCATTCCATTTTTTTCTAACGTTTTTAAATATTGTGTCCTATTTCCTCTCACATCAAACCAAAGATTATGTAAGTTTTTAAATGCTTTAGGAGCATTGGCTCCTGCTCTACTTAAAATACTAGATACATTAACTAGGTTTATTCCTTCTTCTTTCAGAGTTTTTAAATATTGTGTTTTATTTCCTCTTGCATCAAACCAAAGATTATATAAATTTCTAAAAGCTTCAGGAGCATTAGCTCCTGCTCTACTTAAAATACTGGATATATTAACTAGGTCTATTCCTTCTTGTTTTAGAGTTTTTAAATATTGTGTTTTATTTCCTCTTGCATCAAACCAAAGATTATATAAAAATTTAAAGGCTCCAGGAGCATTAGCTCCTGCTCCGCTTAAAATACCAGATATATTAGCTATGCCCATTCCATTTTCTTCTAAAGTTGTTAAATATTGTGTTTTATTTCCTTGCTTATCAAAAAAGGTATTATATAGTTCTTTAAAATATTTTGCAGAATTCATTCCTGCTCCATTCAAAATGCTTGATATGTTGGATAGATTTATTCCATTTTCTTCTAGAGTTTTTAAATATTGTGATTTATTTCCTTGTTTATCAAACCAAAGATCATATAAGACTTTAAAAGCTTCAGAAGCATTAGTTCCTGCCTTACTTAAAATACTGGACATATTAGATAGATTTACTCTGTTCTCTTCTAGAGTTTTTAAATATTTTGTTCTATTTCCTTGTGTATCGAACCAAAGATCATATAAGTTATTAAAAGCTTGAGAAGCATTAGCTCCTGCTTTACCTAAAATACTAGACATATTAGTTAAATTTACTCCTTCTCTTTTCAGAACTACTAGACATTTTTTGCCTTCTCCTTTAATTAAAAAATCTAAGAACATATTAAACCTAGGTGTACCTTCTCTACCAGCAACACTTTTAGCAAATTTGAATTCCTCATTTTGAATAGTACTTACATCCATACGTAGCCTCTTCAAACCTATATCATCTTTATCTGAAGCAGAATGCCTCCGTTTGCTGGAGCAAGGACCAGCTTCAGGACTTTCCTTTTCAGGTTGTGTAAGAAGTCTAATCATTGCTAATGTAAATGTTTTCACTCACTCCTCAAATCCAACTTGTGCTGTAAAGATACCATAATTTTTATACTTCTCAACGGGATACTACTAATCTATTGCTAGATAATATTAAAAACCTAGACGATCTAACCATTTCCATTAATTTAAAAACCTCAACTCGTGAGAACAAGTAATTTCGTGGTCGTGTAGTGTACCACTTGAATCGTTTGAACATTTTCTTATTACTATAATAAGAGTAGTTATAATATAGTTACTACTATATTATAACGCAACACCTATTAGTCTAACCTGCTTTGGCCAAATTTATATACGAACTGTTTACTTGACTTTGTTGCAATAAGTTTACGTTTTTATATACGCAACCATACTTTCACACAACGCGTTCCCACAAATATACGTACCGTTTTGTAATCTTGGAATGGTAAATAATTCAATTTTTGGGGCGCTGGTATTGATATTTCTTTTAGCAGAGAGGATAGAAGAGTGCTCACGCCCGGGTTTTCGGCGTTCCCGATATAGTGCTGACATCTGCTTAGCATTAGCAAGGCACAGAACCGGGCAGTCTTTCCTGAAACAAAACCACAGACGAGGTCAGAGAGGATAGGAGAGTGCTCACGCCCGGGGTTTCGGCGTTCCCACTTTCGTGACATCGCCGCTTTAGCATGGCACAGAACCGTGTCGTCTTTCCTGGAACAGAACCGTGTCGTCTTTTAGCATGACACAGAACCGTGTCGTCTTTCCTGGAACATAACCGTGTCGTCTTTTAGCATAAAACCGAACGCACATTATTTTTTTAACCAGGATTAGAACGTACAGCTTAATTGTTGTATATGAAATATGTAACTAACATGTAAATCTTGGGTACAAAATCTCTAATTAATATAAATTAAGAATAATATTAATTGTAATGATACGTATTTTATTTCTTTCCAATTTTGTAGTTGCAAACTCTAGTTGTAAAAAATGGAAAACCCGGAAAAATTCGAACAAATACAGATCTCATATCGAAGTTTAAAAGCGACCAACCTGAATATTAATCTAATAATGAGCTATTGTCATCAACACTATCTTAAATTTTTTCATATATTTAGCTACTGTTATTATTAATTGAAAAAAATTTTCTTTCATGAATAAATATTTTTTCCACCTCAGCACCATAAGATTTTCACTAGATGACTTTAAAAACATATTAGAACTATTTTTAAATAATTTTAGTCGAAAACATTCTAGTTTACTCTTTATTTCACCGTTCTACTAATTTTTTATGGGCTGCATTGCACTGTTTTACAACTCAATACCATGGTACCATCCATATTCAAGGAAGAACAATTTTTTGCGACGATCATTGAAAAAACAAAAGTGTTTCCTTCATTTCAGTCCTTTAGTGCGTTGGTGACGTAGCGCCCAGCACAACCTACCTGTGTTCTGTGTCCCATCTGGAGTTTTATGGTACGCTAACAATCGCTATTGAGTCGCAAGCCAGACCGTACAAGCGAATGCATCCACAACTTCCAGAGACCTGCCTCCAAAACTAATTAAAGGAAGGCTAAACATGCAGTGTGCACGAAACTCCTCAAAAGAGGTGGATTCCAGTCGCTCGTGTCATTTACCGCATTCGATACTTCATCGACAGGGTGATCTTACATATTTCTGTAACAGTTCCTGAACACATTATCATTCATCTGAAACTGCTTTGTACGGTATTACACACGCCACATAATTTTTATTTTCTAATTTTGTCAAAGTAGTATATATAACAGAATCATACAAGTGTCTACAATTACTTGAATTCCAAAATACAGAGTGTTCAGGATTCAAGCTGTGGAATTCGGTGCCTATTGTCGAACTGGCGACCGCTATTTCATACGGTTTTTGTCGCGTATGTCAACACGCGGCAAGAGCGCGTGTCGCCGTTGCTCGACCCCGCGTAGCAACCGTTTCAATTCTCATTGGCCGAATTTCACAGCTTGAATCCTTCAAATTGAGACAAACAAGGATCGTCCGATGTACGAGCTCCAATCACGGTGCTCCACATTCGACGGTCTTTGTTATTTAAGGCACCTGCGTATGCCTTCTCGCTCTCTTAACGTTCTGAACGCTCATCAATCGCAAGGTATCGCTCTAGCACGTTTGCTCGTCTGTCCGCTCTCGTCTCGATAAGTAGAGATTCTCATTTCTCGCGCTCTGAGACTCTCGCGATTTCGCATCATTCGGGAGCAGTATTCTCGCGATCTCCCGCGCCGAGTTACGTGCACTCTGTTTCGCGACAAGATTTCCGGCGTCCGCGTAGAAGATCTCCGTCTCGCGGCGGCACGCTTTTCGTGCCGCTCAAGATTTCCTCTTCGCAATCCGACGGCAGACGTTTGCACGCGCAAGATCTCCGTACGTTCGCCGGCTCGCGATTCTCGTGCGCGCGTTCTCTCTCGCGCTCTCGAGTGCCTCGCACCTCGTGCGTCGTGACAAAGTAAAATAAAGTGCATTTTCCCGAAGGACAAGGGTTTAATTCTCCCGTCTCTCCTTGCCTCCTCGCGCGCTCATTTCTGAGTGGTCCCGGCCCCCCGGCGACTCCGACCTTCGGTCGACGCCAAACACAGAGCGTTTCTTCCTCTGCGACTGTAAAAAAGGACTTTAAAAGAATGTTTAGATAACAGGTGGGCTGTCCTTCCAAAAGGCACCTGTGGCCGATATAGATGAAACTTGGTGAGTATGTAAAACTCAACATTCTGAATAACTTTTTCCTATACATGTACTACTACTGCAGCTACTACTACATTGAATTTTGCCTATACGTGTACGTCCGATGCGTGCGTATTGTGTTTCCCCGGTGCTTTTCGGAAGTACAGCCGGTGGTATAATTCAAGTTTGTTGGGGTTAGACCGTTGAGGGGACGGAATCGACACAATGATCTGTTTATGTTTTTTCCGCTAGAAATGTGATACGCACGCCTCGGGCGTGCACGTATAAGAATATCTCCAAAACTATGGCCGAGCCGTGGTTACATGTATAGGAAAAAGTTGTTCAGAATGTTGAGTTTTACATACCCACCAAGTTTCATCTCGATCGGCCATCGGTGCCTTTCGGAATAATATCCAAAAATTGTTTAATACAAAGCGGGATATAATCCGGTGTAAGTTAAGAAGTAATATCATTGATCTTCTAATAAGTAATATCACTGAATAAGTTAAGAAATAATATCATTGATGGAAAAGCAAAAAATCATTTATTACATAGGAATGCAGATATCGATAGAAATACAGATATAGTAAATATGTTCCAGTGTTCAAATCCTGACGACTAACGCATTTTTAAAAATTTTATTATGTTTTATCATTGTATATTTATATTATCAATTTAAATCGATTAAATTTCAATATAATGATAAGTACCGATTTTATTTTGATAAAACATATCAGGCCGCCGAAAATTATCGGAAAGTAGTAAAATATATCACCTAGCAATTCCAATTAAATTATATAATCAACATGGATCAGACAGGACGTCAGTATCAATCAACGTTCGAAATTACGATAACATAAAAGGGAGAAAAGACCGCACTGGTTCAAGTAAAGGTAGATGAACTTATGTCACATCACACAAACGTAACAGTAACTTGTTCGGAAACCGGAAAATGAACACAGGATATTTATAAAGACTTCTTAAAATTTAATATATATATTTGATATATAAATAATAATATATAATAATAGTAAATAATTCTGTTGTTAGTAAATAAATACATGTTATTTATAATTCAAAATGCAATTTTATGCGTGAAATTTAATCGATTGAAATTAATAATATAAATAGACAATGATAAAACATAATTAAAAAAAAATGCATTAGTCGGCAAGATTTGAACCCTGGTCGTTCGGCTGAAAACTTGGTATGCTACCGTCGTGCCACACCGATTCTTGTAATCTAGGAAAAATACGGCATTATATAAGAAACAATGAAACTTTAATCGCCAATATCTCGAAAACTATTGAGTATTTGCCCCTATAATGGTATATATTCGTGAACAGGAGAACGAGATCTATAAGTGTGCAAAATTTCAACAGAATCGGTGACCCGAAGGTCGTGGCCTCTCCTTTTAGCCTTGGAATCAGGCCTCTGGAAGTTGCGAATGCGTTTGCTTATATGGTCTGATTTGCAACTCAATGTCGATTGTTAGCATGCCATAAAACTCCAGATGTGACACAGTAGGGATGTGCGGGCCGGCTCGTGAATCGGGCACTCGAATCGGGACACGTCGAGCGGTCCGAGCCTTTCGGACGGCCCATGACCCGACTTCATCGAACGCGTTCGAAAAGAATCGGGCAAGTTCGGGCGAGCGAGTTATCGCAATACCCAAGATTCAACTCTGCGTTCTTTTTGAAATAGATAATGGTAATAATAGTATTTCATTTGTAACTTATAACGTGATTTTTAATATATTTGATTTTTTTAATAACTACATTAGGTATATTCGGCAAGTATGTGCGTAACCTTTATTTGTATTAATATTTGAAATAATGCACGTTTCACGTGAAAAACTTAAAAGACAATATTTCCGGCATTTTGACGAATTTGTTTCGAATGAACTTACATATAAATCGATAATATCATTAACTCCTTACGGAGTTACATACACATAGAAGGTATATAAATATGGTACATTATAATAATTTTTTGGAGAGTGATGTTAATATTAACTTCTGTATGGCTTGCTTAATATCGTGTTATTTAACTTACTGAACTATCATTAACCTTAGGTAAATTGTGCAACGCCTACTGACTCCGTGAATTCATTTTCTCACGTAAGCCTCGCAGGATACTGCACAAAGATCCCTTGTTCAAGGATCTTTCCCCGAAACTTGTATCGCCTTTCTCCTGAGTGTCTGCCTGCGATGTGTGAATTGTCATTGAGTGGAGTACGGCTGGTCTGTCTTCCCGCTTCTAGACCCGTACCCAAGCCCGTAACGAATTCTTAGGGCCAAGCATGCCAATAAATAACTAAAAAATGACAGTGTCTCACTCGATCGTAAAACAGATCCAGACATGATGTCTGAGCATGGGCAATCATGATGTCTAGACAATTCTAGAAAAATATAATATTAAATTCCCTACATTTCAATTTAAATAAGATAAGCTAATTTTTAAAGTAAGTGAAATTACAATCAAAGTAAATACTTTTGTCTACACGTATAACTCCACACAATCAAATTGTACAAAAATTTTAACAGCTTATAGCTGGCAAAGATTATTCGAAGAAAATTATTCGAAGCGTTTGAATAGCAATACAGATCAAATTATATCGTGTTTAGTGTCATTTTAATCAGAAAAACTCCACAAATAGGTTGATGGAAGTGCTATAAAAAAATAATGAAAAATAAAGAAGTTTTGTAATTTGATTAGTAGTAGTTTCACACCGATATACCTGCTCTCGCCTCGGATCGCGCGGCTGCCGTTTATTGCACCGCTGGGCGACCGAGGTGGCACGAGCTTCTGGGCCTGGGCCGACGGGGCTCGAAGCCGCTTATTCAAGCTGACGAAAATTATTCGAAATTCGGAAGAATTAGTCGTAGCCTCCGAATAACAGTACAGATAAAAAATGAAAATTTAATTTGAACCTTCGAATATAAAAAAGTATTTTTATTCGTCGGATAAATTCTCATCTAATAAAATTATTTATTCGACACTCGTCCAATAAAGATGCTTTTTTTTATTCGAACCTTCAAATAACAAATAAAGATAAAGTATCTTTTATTCGAATTTTTATTTAAATAATTTTTTATCCCAAATAATGCCCATCTCTGCGAGGGCCGTTAGCACCGTGAAAGATTTACTTAATATTTAATTGAATTTAATAATTACAAAGAGTGTATCATGAACAAAGTGCATGCACTTGGAACTGTTACAGAAATATGTAAGATCACCCTGTCGATGAAGTATCGAATGCGGTAAATGACACGAGCGACTGGAATCCACCTCTTTTGAGGAGTTTCGTGCACACTGCATGTTTAGCCTTCCTTTAATTAGTTTTGGAGGCAGGTCTCTGGAAGTTGTGGATGCATTCGCTTGTACGGTCTGGCTTGCGACTCAATAGCGATTGTTAGCGTACCATAAAACTCCAGATGGGACACAGAACACAGGTAGGTTGTGCTGGGCGCTACGTCACCAACGCACTAAAGGACTGAAATGAAGGAAACACTTTTGTTTTTTCAATGATCGTCGCAAAAAATTGTTCTTCCTTGAATATGGATGGTACCATGGTATTGAGTTGTAAAACAGTGCAATGCAGCCCATAAAAAATTAGTAGAACGGTGAAATAAAGAGTAAACTAGAATGTTTTCGAGTGAAATTATTTAAAAATAGTTCTAATGTGTTTTTAAAGTCATCTAGTAAAAATCTTATGGTGCTGAGGTGGAAAAAATATTTATTCATGAAAGAAAATTTTTTTAATTAATAATAACAGTAGCTAAATATATGAACAAATTTAAGATAGTGTTGATGACAATAGCTCATTATTAGATTAATATTCAGGTTGGTCGCTTTTAAACTTCGATATGAGATCTGTATTTGTTCGAATTTTTCCGGGTTTTCCATTTTTTACAACTAGAGTTTGCAACTACAAAATTGGAAAGAAATAAAATACGTATCATTACAATTAATATTATTCTTAATTTATATTAATTAGAGATTTTGTACCCAAGATTTACATGTTAGTTACATATTTCATATACAACAATTAAGCTGTACGTTCTAATCCTGGTTAAAAAAATAATGTGCGTTCGGTTTTATGCTAAAAGACGACACGATTCTCTTCCAGGAAAGACGACACGGTTCTGTTCCAGGAAAGACGACACGGTTCTGTGTCATGCTAAAAGACGACACGGTTCTGTGTCATGCTAAAAGACGACACGGTTCTGTTCTAGGAAAGACGACACGGTTCTGTGCCATGCTAAGGCTGAGCAGATGTCAGCACTATATCGGGAACGCAGAAAACCCGGGCGTGAGCACTCTCCTATCCTCTCTGACGAGGTATAGGAGCAGAGAGGAATGAGAGTGCTCACGCCCGGGTTTTCGGCGTTCTGCAGGGATATTGGCGCTGCCGCGCCATTCCCCTAGGCACGCGCCTAGAGAATATGCTCCGACGAGGTTGGCACTCTCAACCTCGGGCAATGCAGGCGAGAGAACCGCCCGATGTACTCTCTCGCCGCCGGACTCTCGATCGAGACAGACGTCTCGATCCTACGCTCTCGAAGTGAAGTCGAATAAAGTTGTTTTGTTACATACACGAGTTAATCACTATCGATAAAGAGTCTCCCAGCGGTTCTGTGCAGAGTAGGCTGCATCTTGGTTCCGCACTTATCCGCGGGACCCTTAAACCTACAACTGGTGACCCCGACGTGATCTGGAAATCAAGAACCACGCTGCACGTGCCCGGAAGCTGGTGCACGTTTTCACGGAGACCACCAGGAAGAAATTGCTGGTTCCTGGCGGCGAGCAATCCGCTCGCTGCACGCTGTTGTTGCTGGTTCCTGGCGGCGAGCAATCCGCACGCTGCACGCTGCCGTTGCTGGTTCCTGGCGGCGAGCAATCCGCTCGCTGCACGCTGCCGTTGCCGGTTCCAGGCTGCGAGCTATCCGCTCGCTGCACGAGGTCGAACACTGCACATCGGATGCCATCCTGGACGTCTACAGAGGACGAGCTTGCTGGAGTTCCGCTAATTGCGTGAAGCCACCGACCACCGGCGCCTTGACGAGCATCACATTGCAGCCAGTCTATCGACGAGCCCAACCATGCGTGCGCCGACAGGTATCGTTCCAATTATGCGAAATTTCGCCTCATTATTGTAAACGATCGTGATCGCCGCGCGGTACCTCGTGGCGAAAATAATCTACGAAGCCATTTTCGTATGCCTGTTGATTCGACCGTTTTGCGACCTTCGCGTTGTTGTGTTTATGCCGTGTCGATTCCCCCGTCGACTCGCGTGACCGCTACGACACCGGGTAGTTCATGTTTACCGCGTCGCGCCGTGCCCTTGCAAAACTGCGTACGTCTGCGCAGAGCGCGCGTTACGAATAATTCGCTGCCGGTCCAAACACACGAGTGTTCGAAAATCGCGCAAAATGTCTACCCCCGCGCAGCTCACTCAGGATGAACTCCTTCATGCGTTGTTACAGGGTCGCGTCGATTCATACCGGCAACCAAAAGTGCCCGATTTCTTCAAAGAAGATCCGGCACTTTGGTTCGCACAAGTCGAGTCATCCTTGTCCGCGGCAAGAATTAACAACCAAAAAACAATGGCTGATGTAGTGGTGGCCGCGTTGAAGTACGACGTTGTCACTACGATCAAGGACATACTATTCATGTCGCCTGTTTCTGCCGAGAGCAAGCTCCGACAGCTCTTGAAGGGCGAAGTTCTGAGTAAGGGCAAACCGTCCCAGATATTGACGGGCCTCCTCAACCTGAACGACGGGTCTTGCAGCGATGAAATAATTCGCGCCGTATTTCTCGAACAGCTGCCGTCGCATGTCCGTGCCGTCCTGGCCATGGCGAACGTTTCCGAGCCGCGGAAGCTCGCCGAATTAGCCGACAAGGTCGTTGAGGCCTCCGGAACAGGCACATCCGCGATAGCTGCCGTCTCGTCCCGAGACGCCTCCCTACGCGCGTTAGAAGAGAAGGTCGACCGCCTCACGCGCCAACTAGCATCCATAACCACTTCGCGCACCCGCGAGAGTCGCGTCCGCCGACGAACCCCTTCACGGAGTAGGAACCGATCGCGCGAAAACCGATCTCTTCCGAAGGAAACCGCGTGCTGGTTTCACAGGAAGTTCGGGAAAGATGCGCGTCGTTGTGTCAAGCCGAGCTCCTGGGAGACGGAAAACTGAAAAGTACTAGCTGTTTGGAGGCGAGCCCGTCTAGTACCGAATCTCATCGTCTCCACATACGAGACCGCGATCTCGGTCTCACGTTCTTAATCGACACCGGTGCCGATCTCTCTTTGCTGCCTGTTGCCAAAGGCTCGCGTCGCCCAACGGGTTATAAACTCTACGCGGCAAATGAGGCAATGATTGACACGTACGGCGAGAAGCGTTTGACTTTGAATCTCAACCTCCGCCGTTCATTCCCGTGGAATTTCTGTGTCGCATCGGTACCGTACCCGATAATCGGTGCCGACTTTCTAAAACATTACGGGCTGCTCGTTGACTTGCGCCTCCGCAAACTGATCGACCCCATGACGAAGATTGCCGCCATCGGCACTGTAAAACCTTCGTCCGTGCGCGATGTTAAATCGGTCGATCCAGCGTCCGCGTTCGCCGGAATTTTAACCGAGTTTCCGAATGTTGTCGGGCCGTCACAGAATTATGACCGTACGCCACAACACGTCCTTCATCATATTGTGACCCAAGGTCCACCAATTGCGGAACGCGCACGAAGGCTAGCGCAGGAAAAACTGCGCGCCGCGAAAGCAGAGTTCAAACAGCTCGTCAGCTCGGGAATTTGCAGGCCTTCTAGCAGTCCTTGGGCGAGTCCTATTCATATCGTCCCGAAAAAGGACGGGGGCTGGCGCGTCTGCGGCGATTACCGCCGTCTCAACGCGGTAACGATTCCTGACAAATATCCAGTCCCCCATCTTCACGATTACTCCGTGAACCTTCACGGAAAATCGGTTTTCACGAAGCTCGACCTTCACCGGGCATACCAACAAATTCCGATCGCCCCGTCTGACATTCCGAAAACGGCGGTCATTACCCCGTTTGGACTTTTTGAATACACGGTAATGCCCTTTGGCCTTCGTAATGCCGGACAAACCTTCCAGCCTTACATCTACCGTGCCCTCGGGGATTTAGACTTTGTATTCGCGTATATCGATGATATTCTCATTGCGTCCTCGAACCGAAAGGAGCATGAAGATCACCTACGCGTAGTCCTGCAACGCTTGCAGGAATTTTGTCTTCGGCTAAACACCCAAAAGTGCGAGTTCGGGAAGTCATCTCTCGAATTCCTCGATCATGTCATTGACCAGCACGGGTCTAGCCCAATTCCCGAGAAAGTCAAGGCCATAATAGATTTTCCAAGGCCTCGGACCGTTGCCGATCTTCGTAGGTTCCTTGGCATGGCCAATTTCTACCGACGTAGTATTCGACACGCTGCCGACGTGCAGGCCTCCCTGCACGAGTACCTCGGCGAGTCGAAGAAAAATGACAAACGCGAGATTGTATGGACTCCTAAATCTGAGGAAACGTTCGCTCGGGTCAAAAGTGACCTCGCCAACGCAACCATGCTCGCTCATCCCGCGGCAAACGCAGTGACGCGTATCGTCACTGACGCCTCCGATTTCGGCATGGGCGCGTCACTCGAGCAAAAGCTCGAAGACTCCTGGAAGCCCTTGGCTTTCTTCTCCAGGAAATTCAGTCCTGCCCAACGCAATTATAGTGCGTACGATCGCGAGTTGACTGCCGCTTATGAGGCACTAAAATACTTCCGACACTTCTTAGAAGGTCGTGAATTCAGCATTGTGACAGATCACAAGCCTCTCACGTACGCGTTTCGTCAGAAAGCCGACAAGGCATCTCCTCGACAGCTCAGACAGTTGTCGTATATCTCACAATTCACCACTCGCATTGAGCATCTTCCTGGCTCGGAAAACGTCGTTGCCGATTCATTATCACGAGTCGACTCGCTGCGCCTCGCCGCGAACATTTCTCTGGATGAACTGTCCAAAATGCAAGAGAGCGACGACAAGCTTAAGGAACTACTGCGCTCCGCTGACCACTCGTTGTCCCTGCGACAGATAAGGTGGGGACCTTTCCACACTGCGATCGCGTGCGACCTCACGGGCGAAACCTTGCGTCCGTACATTCCACAGCCGGCTAGAAAAAAGATTTTCGACACTTTCCACAACCCTGCGCACCCCTGTGCTAAGATCACAGATCGGGTAATTCGGAAACGTTACGTCTGGCCGGACATGCGTCGCGACATTATTAAGTGGTCCAAAGACTGCTTGGACTGTCAACAGTCCAAAGTAACGCGGCATAACCACATGGCTCCTGCGGAATTCGTAGCTCCCGACAGCCGCTTTAAACACGTCCATATGGACATTGTCGGTCCGCTGCCGGTTTCCGACGACAATCGCTATTGCCTTACAATAATCGATCGTTTCTCACGATGGCCCGAAGCCATTCCGCTGCCGGATATCGAAGCAACCACCGTGTGTAGAGCTTTTTTAGATCGCTGGATCTCGCGATACGGCACGCCAGAAACGCTAACAACTGACCAAGGTAGTCAGTTCGAATCCAAATTGTTCACAGCGTTATTGCAACTATCCGGTTGTCACCGGATACGTACTACCGCGTTCCATCCCGCCTCTAACGGCATGATCGAACGATGGCACCGCTGCCTGAAAACCGCGATAATGTGTCAAGCGAACACGAAATGGTCACGAGTCCTGTCCACCGTGATGTTAGGGTTGCGAAACAACGTGATGGACACCGGGTCCTCACCTGCCGAATACCTGTACGGCACGACGTTGCGTATTCCGGGAGAGTTTGTTCTTCCCGACGACGGTCCGTCCGACCCGCAAATATTCGTCGAAGAGTTTCGCGATCACATGCGCCAAGTGAAACCTGTCCCTGTGGGACAGCGACATAAGAAGCGCGCGTTTATATTTAAAGATTTGTCAACATGATCGCACGTGTTCCTTCGCGCAGGCACTCTCAAGAAATCGCTTGAACGTCCATACACGGGACCGCATAAAGTCTTAAAACGCGTTACCGACAGAGTCATCGAAATCGAGGTCAATTGTAAACCGCGTTCGGTATCTGTTGAAAATGTAAAACCCGCGTACGCAGTTCGCGAATCGAACTTAGAAGCTGCCGGCGACCCTGCAGTCGTTTCGGGAAGCAGCACGATCCGCACGTATACAAATAAAAAGCGCGTTACGTTCGCTGCCGAAACGAGTAGAATTATAAAAAGAAAACTGTAAGTGCACGCAGTATGTGTAACACTTCTCCTTGTTAAAACAGCGGTTAATTTAAATGTCGTATACACTCGGGGGGAGTGTGTAGGGATATTGGCGCTGCCGCGCCATTCCAATAGGCACGCGCCTAGAGAATATGCTCCGACGAGGTTGGCACTCTCAACCTCGGGCAATGCATGCGAGAGAACCGCCCGATGTACTCTCTCGCCGCCGGACTCTCGATCGAGACAGACGTCTCGATCCTACGCTCTCGAAGTGAAGTCGAATAAAGTTGTTTTGTTTGTAGTGTTGCGTCGCAGTGTGGTGGAATAGGGATTTTGGTTGTGGGTTCGAGTGCCCGTGGAGCGCTGAAGCGCTCTGCTCGTAGAAGTTAAGAAATAAACTTTGTACACAGAGTTTAAAGGCGAAAAACTGTTGTAGATTTTATTAGAAGTACTTGGAGATGTAACTCCCCTAGTTCTACAATGAGTTCTGTCTCGTCCTGGAGCTTCGAATCCTTTTTCTAGCTTCTTCCTTCTCGTCTCGCTTCCTTAGCCAATAGGAAAATTGGGATCTTCTGGCTAGGTGTTGATTCGTCGGATCACTCGTCTTCCGGTTGCTGCTTGATGGTGATTGGTAGTGGATGGATCTTAATAGCGCACGCACGGGAGTGGGGTACGCATGAGGGTGAAGCCCCGCCAAAACAAGGGACGTGGGGCCATGTGGGACCGAACAAGGGAGAGGTCCGAGGGAGTTCCAAGAGGTCCTTGACTCGGAATTTATGACCTCTTGTCCTTAACTGATTCCGGACTTCGACTATCCCTAATTTATGTAGAATTGGAGGAGCTACTCTAAGAGGCTGCGTGACTTTCTCTAAATTCCGCAATTAGTCTCGCCGACTCGAATTTCGTCAAGGATCTCTATGGAACTCTCCCGGTCTTTCTTTACCTACTCTAAACTATCGCGCCCAAATAAAATACGTATGTATGAAATACGCGATTACATCTTATATTTAAATTTCCCTCTCCGCGCCATTAATCGATGCTATATATATATCTAGCTATGTTCGCGTGGTCAACTGGCCACGCTACACCTTCCCCCTTATTGAAAAGGTGTTTCCCATGGGAACAGCTTTTACATACTACTTGATACTATGTACTCTATTCTAATTGATTATATAGACGGCGCATGATTTGAGTCTGCTTCAGAATAACTATTTATATATGTGTGTGTGCGCAGGTGTACCTACACTCGGAGTTCCTGATATATATATTTACATTAAAATCGTTTAAGGTGGATTCAGTTTATTTGTACAACAGTTTTATACTCAGTCGCTTTACTAATCTAATCGTATACAGGCTAGTTTCAACTTATTCGCATGGACCGTTTTAAATTTATTATTACTTATCTCTATCTCTATTGTTAAGTCGTTATATACATTAACTACGTGGTATGGCCCTGCCCATTCGGTATCAAATTTGGACGTTTTTGGTTCCTTAGCTAGATAAACATAATCGCCTACATTAAATTTACGAGGATTAAAATTTTTGTCGTACAGTCGTTTACTTTTTTCCTTTGCTCGATTTAAATTCGTTGCTGCCATAGCTTGAGTAGTGGTAATCTTTGTAAACAATTCGTTTAAGTAATGAAAGAATGTCCGAGGGATTTCCTGCTTAGCAAATTCAGAAGGAATTAAAGCCTTAACACCAAAAACTAATTCGTGTGGGGTGAATCCTGTAGCTTCATGTACGGAAGTGCTATATGAAAACATCCCAAATCTAATCCAATCATCCCAATCCGTTTTAGTGCAGTAGTGTTTCAAATATTCTACAAAAACTCTATGGGCACGTTCGAGAGATCCTAATGACTGTGGATGGAATGCAGTAGAAGTAATCCTTTGGATCTTGAAGATTTTACAAAAGGTTTTCATAACTTCACTCGTAAAGTTTCGTCCCTGATCCGTATGAATAGTCCTGGGACATCCAAATCTACTAATAAATTGTTCCGCCAGGGCTGTGGCAACAGTTATTGAATCTATGCTTGCTAACGGAATGGCATCTGAGTATTTGGTTAGATTATCCTGTAGGGTAAGTAAATATTTATTGCCTTTATTGGTAATGGGCAAGGGACCTACTATATCCATTTGAATTTTTTCAAAAGCTCTACTTGGGGTATCAGTGATGCGCATGAGTTGTCTAGTTTTTGCGGAAAGTACCTTGTTCTGTTGACAAGAAGAGCAAGTCCTCACAAAATCTTGGATTTCTTTTCCCATCCTAGGCCAATAAAAATTTTCTCTAATACTGTCGTATACCTTGGTCATACCATGATGACCACCGATGGTAGTATCGTGATGTTCCTTAATAATTTTTAGTCTATCCGATATTTCAGGGATGATTATTTCTCCGGAACAAATGGTTATTATATATTGGGGGTCAGTAAGTATGGATTTTATTGATTGTTCGAGGAGATCACAACCAATAGTTCCTAATCCATTGTGTACTCTAGAAATGCTAAGGGTTTTTGTGTTTGTCCTATCCATGAGGCATTTGAGGGACTTCAATGAGGCTACGACATTCTGAAAGTCAGGTATCTCTTCAGAGGTAGTTTTAATGAATAAGTGAAATATATAGAATCTATCCCCAGGTATGGTTAAGGCTTCTCCAACATTAACATTGTACTCTTTTACTCGATGGATAAGAAACTTCTCCCGTTTCAGGAGATCCTTGCTAGTCTCTGTAGCACATGAACAATCAGTAGGGAGGAAATGTATAAGGTTATCTTTACGCATGTAGAGATAATCCTTAGAATGTTTAAAAGTCGGGAGGAAAGTAGGATGGGAGTTGAATATACTGTCCGTGACTCTAATAGGTAATATTTTATTCGCTTTCTGCGTTGTATCATATAGATTCTCTATCTGTGTTTCAGGTTTGAATGAGGTCGGCCCTATCTCGGATTGTGCCCCTATAACCGGCTCCTCAGCCTGAAGAATCTGCGCTTTACCACGCAATACACCACCAGCGATAGCTCCCTGAGACGGGGTCAGGAGGTTTTCCGGATTGCCGATATTCTCAGGGCAGCCAGAGCGCCGAAAAGAAGGGATAGAAAGAGAAAGCATCGCCCTTGCGCCTAACGGTGCCTGGAACGGGGTCAGGAGGTTTTCCGGCTTGCCGATTTTCCAGACGCCCGAGTCGCCGCAAGCCAACGATGCCCGAGGCAGAATCCGAATATCTACACTCTCTTCACGGTTGTCGTGTCTTTCGACGACCTCGTACAGATCAGAGAGTGGTTCCTTCCCTCCTACATGGAATTTTATTGAGGGTGAAGGCGTTTCGTCTTCGTCAGCAGTATGATAATCGTCACTGTCGTCATTATCGCTGTCTCTACTACCAAAAGTTTTGCAACTGTCTTCGACCTCATTTCCAACCACTGCTTCCCCGCGCGCAAGGAAAACAGAGGCAACCTGTTCCTCACAGTAATATTCTATGCTTTGGTCTGAGTTAGGATTTGGGTTTGTCCGGAGGTTCGTGAGCAACACCTCGCCGGCGCCTGCGAGAGCCACCCCCGAATTCTCCAGACAAGGATCTATTAAGTTTGTTTGGAACATTGAATTATTTTGGAGGTCTACAGGGTTTCGGGACAATGCGTCTGCGTTGGAGTTCACCTTACCAGGTTTGTACACAATGTTATATTCGTATTCGTTCAATTTAATTCGTCATCTCATAAGTTTTGATGTGGGATCTTTGACATTGTGTAACCAAACTAACGGGCGATGATCAGTTACCAGGGTGAATTGATGACCGTAGAGATAAGGTCGAAAATGGTCTACTGCGAATAGAACTGCTAACAATTCCTTTTCTATAGTAGAATAATTACATTCTGCTTCATTTAAAGTTCTAGATGCATACGCGATGGGGAGGTCTTTCCCTATAGGCCTTTGGCTCAATACAGCCCCTACAGCGAAATTGGAAGCGTCTGTGGTAACTACGAAGGGTTGTGAGAAATTTGGGAATTGCAGGAGGGGTTCTGCACAGATAAGATCCCGGAGGGTTTCGAAGGCCGTTTGGGCTTTACCGTCCCATACTAGATGAACATCTTTTTTCAATAGTTGAGTAAGAGGTTTGGCAATTTTTGCCATATCCTGAATGAATCTCCTATAATACCCTACAAGGCCCAAAAACTGCTTAATATTTTTCTTAGTTTTAGGTACGGGGAATCGTTCGACGGCTTCAATTTTCATCGGGTCGGGTTTCACACCATCGGTAGTGATGATATGGCCTAAATAAGTAATTTCCTTACGGAGGAACCAGCACTTATCCGGCTGAAGAGTTAAACCGGCGTTTTGTAATCGAGCTAACAAATTCCGCAACTTTCGACGATGTTCCTCAAGGGAGTCAGCATAAATGACAATGTCATCCATGTATACAAAGAGTTCTACTCCTTGCAGACCCGACAACACTAAATCCATCATCCTTTGGAATGTGGCCGGTGCATTTTTTAACCCAAATGGCATTCTATTAAACTCATAGTGACCATAGGGGGTTGAAAATGCGGTCTTTGCTTTAGACTTTTCGGTAATTGGAATTTGATGGAAGCCGGAAGCTAGATCTAACGTACTAAAGTATTTCGCTCCACCAAGTTGATCTAATATGTCGGTAATGTTAGGAAGTGGGTACGCATCACTGATAGTTTTCTCATTCAGTTTACGGTAATCAATTACCATGCGCCAACGAGCTCTACCAGAAGAATCGGTTTTTTTGGGGACGATCCAGACCGGCGAGTTATATGGAGAAATGGAGGATTGAATTACTTGGTCTTTGATTAACCTATCCACCTGCTTATTTATCTCATCTTTATGGGCAAGGGGGAACCTATATTGCTTAGTATTAATGGGATTATCATCAGTTGTTACTATGGTATGCTCAGCAGCATTAGTACTACCTAACTTATCTCCAGGGAGGTGAAATTGATATGGGAAATCGCTTATAATTTCCAAGATACTACCCTTTTCAACTTCGTTTAAATGATTTAAATTGAGACATTTAAGTAGCTCAGCAATTCTTCGAGCATGGGCCCTAGATTTTTCTGTACCAGGGTCTCCTTTCCGAGCAGATCGCGGAGATGGGGATGCAATATCAAAATCCTCTAATTCTACGGGAGGTAATTTAAGAGAAACATGGCCAGGAGTAGTATTAATAGCGAAGATTTTCGTAAATCCTCCTTCTTGTTTAGCCAAGACATCCCCAATGAAAATTCCTGGTCCAGCATTTATCCTACGAATATAGCCGAATTCTCTATCTGGTTTTACAGGGATCGTTATTAAAACTTTATTGCGCGGGGGCAATTCAATGGAGGCAGAGGCAAGGGGGTACTTTTTGTCTCTGAGTTGCAAGATGCTAGGCAATTTATCCCTAAAAATCAAAGTGCCCTCATGTTTTACTAAGAATGGCATCCCTAAAATTCCAGTTTCTCTGACAGGAAAATTGTCGTCGACAATCTGGAACTCCACTGGGATGTTATCAATGAAAACGCGAATTTGTCCGTTGGTATGTAATATTCCGGATCCGATTCCGGTCAGATCGTATACAATATCAGGATCAACCAACGTTCCTATACCTACTCCTTTTCGTTTAATCAAGTTTATCTGAGCGCCTGTGTCTACGAGGAAAGAAGCAATTCCTTCATTAAAAGATTGGTGATTCAACGTAATAGCGGGTGATTGGACAATCTCACTGGCGTCAAGATTTAAGCAGATTCGGATGGACCGGCGCGCGCGATAAGGGCTTCGTTCCGCGGTGCGCTTCGACGCGGTGCCCCTCGCGAGTTTAAAGACTGCGAGTTTCCATTAAACCGGGATGTTGAAGGTCGGTTAAATTTATTTCCCTGAGAATTTCCTGAGACGTTCGTGTAACACTGGGACTCTACATGACCGATCTTTCTACATAAACGGCATCTAATTTCCCGGGAATTCTGGGGGTGATTGGGGAGGTTATCGGTGCAATGAACACGGTCATGCCCTGGTTGGCCGCATCTAAAACACCTTCTATCAGGTCGCGTATTGGTCACGTATAATCAGGTCGCGTATTGGTCACGTATAATCGAGCGTCGCGTGCAGTGAGTTTCGCAGGGGTATGTCGATATTCTTCAAAAGTTTCACCTTCTAATTGAACTGCTACTTTTATAGCGGATTCTAAAGTCTGTAAATTATCCTTTAAAATTATCATTCGTGCTACGCGGTCGCTTAATCCTTTAGTGAAACCCGTTACCGAGGCTTGACTGAGGACAACCTTCGCGCCTATAAATTCTTCCGCAGTATATTTCTCTTTTGCCGCTTCAATTCCCCTACTTAGAATTTCGCTAACTCGGGCCCCATAAACATCAACTCTCTCATTATCTACTTGCCGTATGTTTCTCAGTTCGTTATGAATCGAATCTACCTTGAAAAATCGCGCGAATGACTCCTTCAAGATTTTTATTAGCTCATCAAAACTATTAATTTCGCGGTGGCCCGAAATTAAGAAGTCAGCATGCCCCACGATTTTATTCCTAATCAGAGCAAGAAGATTATCCTTATCGGCGGGTTTGATTCTATCATTGGCTAATTTGCATTGCCCTATAAATTTCGTCACCGAACAAGATTGTCCATCAAACTAAGGTATAAGGTCGATAGCAAGTTTCAGTGGCAGAAAAGAACGCTCAGATACATTAACAGGACTTATTTCGATGGCTGCGGGACCATTCGAGGAAGCGGTTGTATCATAAAAGATAGAAGAATTAGTCGGGGTACTCTATATTGGAACAGTATTATGAGATGGCAAAGAGCTTGCTTGAGGGAGGGCAACCGTAGTTTCTATTGAAGGTGACACAAACGTTATATCGTCAACAATAAAGGAATTACCACTACTATTCAAATTAATCCTACGCGCTTTCCTACCCTTACGCGACATTTTAAAGCTACGTGACATTCTACGCGTGGCGAAAATAATAAAATTTATGTTCTAAACTTACGAGGGATGCGCTGCCCGGGTTACACCAATATGATCCACCACCAATCACGCTTTCCTGGCCTTGCGATGTCTCCTTATCAGCAGTTGCTCGATTCTCCTTCCTGGATCCCCGCCGTTGAATTCTCCCGGCTGGATTCTCCTTTCCGGTTCCCCGTCGTCGAATTCTCCCGGCTGGATTCTCCTTTCCGGTTCCCCGTCGTTGAATTCTCCCGGCTGGATTCTCCTTATCGTTGGATCCTCTCGATGATTTGAATTCCTCAAGGGTGCACGTGACAGGCAGGGTGTCTTGTACGGCCGCTGACGTCACTCGCTCTCCGGTATTTACCCAAGCTCCTGGGGAAACCGTACGAAAACCCAGGAGAGAGAGATTGCACCTTTCCAGAGCCTTCCACAAGCCGGCATCAATGTATGGTCCAGTTGATTTTCCAAAATTTTTTAATAAATCCCACCGCTGTCACCAAAATTTTGCTATGTTGCGTCGCAGTGTGGTGGAATAGGGATTTTGGTTGTGGGTTCGAGTGCCCGTGGAGCGCTGAAGCGCTCTGCTCGTAGAAGTTAAGAAATAAACTTTGTACACAGAGTTTAAAGGCGAAAAACTGTTGTAGATTTTATTAGAAGTACTTGGAGATGTAACTCCCCCAGTTCTACAATGAGTTCTGTCTCGTCCTGGAGCTTCGAATCCTTTTTCTAGCTTCTTCCTTCTCGTCTCGCTTCCTTAGCCAATAGGAAAATTGGGATCTTCTGGCTAGGCGTTGATTCGTCGGATCACTCGTCTTCCGGTTGCTGCTTGATGGTGATTGGTAGTGGATGGATCTTAATAGCGCACGCACGGGAGTGGGGTACGCATGAGGGTGAAGCCCCGCCAAAACAAGGGACGTGGGGCCATGTGGGACCGAACAAGGGAGAGGTCCGAGGGAGTTCCAAGAGGTCCTTGACTCGGAATTTATGACCTCTTGTCCTTAACTGTTTCCGGACTTCGACTATCCCTAATTTATGTAGAATTGGAGGAGCTACTCTAAGAGGCTGCGTGACTTTCTCTAAATTCCGCAATTAGTCTCGCCGACTCGAATTTCGTCAAGGATCTCTATGGAACTCTCCCGGTCTTTCTTTACCTACTCTAAACTATCGCGTCCAAATAGAATACATATGTATTAAATACGCGATTGCATCTTATATTTAAATTTCCCTCTCCGCGCCATTAATCGATGCTATATATATGTATCTAGCTATGTTCGCGTGGTCAACTGGCCACGCTACAGCCGACATCTCACCACTGATCTCTTGTCAGCACTGCTATGGAATGTCCTAGTCCTAGACTGTCCTAGACTGGCCGATTCCAAAATAAAATATTCTCAAGATAGTTGGTTTTAAGTTCTTAGTGTAGTGTATTGCTAAATTAGTAAAAATTTATCTGGAAATAATCAAGAAATTCAGGGAAAATGTATACCAAAATATGATGAAGCGCATATGATCTTCCTCGTTGCTATGCACTAATTCCAACTTTGAAAAACATAACCAAGTGATTTAATTAAAATTTTCGTTTCAAAAAACATAAAACAAATTCATACTTATTAATATGATGCTGATAGGTTATTGATCACAAAGTTATTGGATTATACTGACCACTAATTATATCTATTATTGTAAGCGTTTGACATATTATGTCTAATACTCTGGACTCGTATGGTGAGTTATAAAAAATAACTTATTTTTTTGCACGAGCATGTAATAATACGATAGTGATAATGAAAAACTATAGATCATTTTTATTTTAGGCAAAGAGTGTTCGAAGCCATTAAGAGATGCTGGAACTTTCCCGTTCAAACAAAGTAGTCGTTCAAGGAGTAGAGTTAAGGAAAATTCTGTGGGTGATCCTAGTTCTAGAAAACGAAAACGTGCTGTTATGAATATAGATGATATAGTATCAAAGAGGTTATGTAAAGAAGAAGATTCAGAATTGCATGGTGGTTTACAAGATGAATCTAGACAGGATTTGCCTGACCAATTGTGTAATCCTTGTCAAACTAATCAATACCGGAATCATTTTCCCCATCGTTTGATTGGACTTATGTATCAATTAGACTTGTCGGTGCTATGCTCACTTAGAAAGTTTACGTATGAACATAAATATCCTTCATTGTCATTAGTGTTTGGAGATTGTGAAGTTGATAAATTTAATAATATTGTCCTTCGTTATAAAGAGAAGTCTATCCATATACAAATAGAAAACGTAGACAAGTATTACATAAGTAATGGCATTAGTTATGCTAGATTATTTACTAAAGAAAAACTGCGTTTTTCTATTAATAATTACTTCGATAGTTTTGTTAAACATCTCATCTATAAATCAGGTAGTTTATCAAATAATATAGAATATCTTATTGTCTACACTAATTTAGGCTTGGATCTTACGAAAGAGAGGGAATTAAAACAAGGGCGGTTCAGAAATTTCCATCCTTTTAAGTTTGATAGTGTGAATATAGAAGAACATGATATTTTAAAAGACTTTTTGTTCACAAATGATATTACGAATGGGAGTGCTTTTTATAAATTTGTGCAAGAAGAAATTACAAGAGAAGAACTTTTGAAGCGATTAGTATTTTCATCTGTTGTGCAAAAAGTAGTAAGAGAAAGAAAACTCTCTCAGAAATTTGAAAAAAAAATAAAGGAAGAATTTTTAGATAAATTAGTATTTGCAGTTAATCAGCCTAGTAGAGAAGAATTGAACAGCATTATTAAAACTGAAATAGAAAAAAATAATAAAGTTCAATACAATTATATAGCATTACAAAAAGAAATATTACGTGATTTAACAACTCTAGAAAAGCATAAAAAATTCGAGAAATTAGTAAATTATATACCTGGAATTATGTATGAATTCAATTTATTAATTTTCTTCTTGCATAACATGTTTTTGCATGAAAATATATCTTCCATAAATTCCAAAAGAAAAAGCCATGATATACGTAATGACATTACTATTCATTATAAGGGTAAAACTATTTACGTAATGGTTCATACTACAGATGGTAATATTGATTATAATCAGTTATTTTCCTCCAGACAACAAAATAATACGTTTTCTGTTAATAAGCTTTTTACTCTTTTTACTGAAGAATTGAAACAGGATATAAAATATTTTATTATCTACACTAATGTTGATCTAGGTCCTACAAACGGAAAGAGATTTAGAAAAGAGTGCATTAAAGATTATTATCCTTTAAATTTTTATAATATATGTGTTCGAAAAAAGAAATATAAAATTTTAAGAGATTGTTTGTGTGTAAGTGAGAATAGTCTTTATAAATTTGCGCAAGAAGAAAGAAGAGAGCTTTTACAGCTATTGAAGCTTCCACCTTCTTTGCAAAAAGAAAAAGAAGAAGGAAGACTACCTACTAAGAGTGAAAGAGAAAAAAAAGAGAAATTTTTAGATAAGCTGATATTTGTGGTTCATCAATCTAATAAAGAAAAATTGAGTAGTATTAAAAATGAGATAGATAATTCTAATAAAGTTCCATATAATTACGAAGAATTACATGAAATAGCACTACGTTGGTCAGAATCTCATGAATGTGGCCATATTACAAAAGAAATAACGAAAAAGATTTTTCAGGATATACAAAATAATAGATTCAGTTACCAAAAACTTCAAAATAAAAATATTAATGAAGAAATTAAATTTGCCAAAAGTGTGATTGGTAGAGAAGGAACGCCAGCATTTGATCAGTTCTTAGATTTTTTAATTAAAGAAGAAAGACTAGAAATTCTAAAAAGAAAAGGAATAAAGCTAGCTACTATGTCCGGTATTTTATGTGGTGCAGGAGCTAATGCTTCTAAAGCATTTAAAAGTCTACAAGATCTTTGGTTTGGTGCAGAAGGAAATAAAACTCGATATTTAAAAACTCTAGAGAAGAATGGAATAAATCTATCTACTATGTCCAGTATTTTAATTAAAGCAGGAGTCAATGCTCCTGAAGCTTTTGTAGACTTATATGATCTTTGGTTTGACGAGAAAGGAAATAAAAAACAATATCTAAAAACTCTAGAAGAAGAAGGAATAAGTCTAACTACTATGTCCAGTATGTTGAATGGGGCAGGAGCCAAAGCTCCTAAAGTTTTTAAAGATTTACACGATCTTTGGTTTGATACAGAAGGGAATAAAAAACATTATTTAAAAATTCTAGAAGATAAAGGAATAAATCTAGCTAACATGTCGAGTATTTTAAGTGGAGCAGGAGCTAATGCTTCTAAGTCTTTTAAAGATTTATATGACTTTTGGTTTTATGAGGAAGGAAATAAAAAACAATATTTAAAAACTCTAGAAGAAGAAGGTATAAATCTAGCTAACATGTCAAGTATTTTAAGTGGAGCAGGAGCTAATGCTGCAAGAGCTTTTAAAGACTTATACGACCTTTGGTTTGATGAAGAAGGTAATAAAAAACAATATTTAGAAACATTAGTAGAAAAAGGAATAAATCTAACTAATATTTCCAGTGTTTTGCATAGAGCAGGAGCTAATGCTCCTAAAGCTTTTAAGGAGCTATATAACACTTTTTTTGATGAACAAGGAGGTAAAAAACAATATTTAAGAACTCTAGAAGAGAAAGGAATAAATCTAGCTAATATGACCAGTATTTTAAGTGGAGCAGGAGCTAATGCTGCAAAAGCTTTTAAAAACTTATATGACCTTTGGTTTGATGAAGAAGGAAATAAAAAACAATATTTGAAAACACTAGAGAAGAATGGAATAAATCTATCTAATATTTCTAGTATTTTAAGTAAAGCAGGAGCGAATACTGCAAAAGCTTTCAAAGACTTATATGACCTATGGTTTGACGAAAAAGGAAATAAAAAGCAATGTTTAAAAGTTCTAGAAGAGAAGGGAATAAATCTAGCCAATATGTCCAGCGTTTTAAGTGGAGCAGGAGTTAATGCTGCAAAAGCTTTCAAAGACTTATTTGACCTTTGGTTTGATGGAAGAGGAAATAAAAAACAATATTTAAAAACTTTAGAAGAAAAAGGAATAAATCTAACTAATATTTCCAGTATTTTGCATGGAGCAGGAGCTAATGCTCCTAAAGCATTTAAGGAACTATATAATGCTTTTTTCGATAAGCAAGGAAATGAAAAACAGTATTTAAAGCATCTTATTATAAAAAAAGATGAGAAAAAATGTTTTACGCTGCATAACTTATCTGGCATATTAAGTGGAGCAGGAGCTAATGCAAAAGATGCTTTTGAAAAATTTCATAGTGCTTGTTTTAATGACAAAGGAAAAAGAACGGAACTTTTAGATGATTTTTATAAGGCAGGTTTTAGGCCAAGTAATTTATCTAGTATGTTATGTGGAACAGGAGTTCGGGCATCTTCTACTTTAAAAAAATTACATAGTATTTGTTTTAATAAGAACAGAGAAAAAACAAAACTTTTAGATGATTTCTGTAATGCAGGCTTTAGGATGTGCGATTTATGCAGTATATTGAGTGGAGCAGCTGATAGTTTTAAACAATTCCATGATTTTTGTTTTGTAGGGGAAACAAAAAAATATTTATTTCATTTTTTGAATGAAGAAGAAGGTTTTACGCTGACTGATCTATCTGATATATTACACGGAGCAAAAGCTAATATTTGTTCTGCTTTAAAAGATTTTCACGATATTTGTTTTGATGAGACAGGAAACACAGCACAGCTTTTAGATGATTTCTATAAGACAGGTTTTAGGCCAAGTGATTTATCTAATATATTATCCATGGCAGGCAATAATGCCACTTCTATTTTAAGAAATTTCCATAAATCTTGTTTTAATAAACAAGATTATTTAAATCACTTCTTAGCCGAGAAAAACCTTTTTACGCCAAAAAATTTGTCTAAGATATTAGATAGAGTGGGAATTAATATAAGTTCTATTTTTGAAAAATTGCATAGTGTTTGTTTTGATGAGACAGGAAACAAAACAAATTCCTTTACTAATATTATCAAAAATAACCCACCGAATGAGATATGTAATATATTATATGAAAAAGTGAGAAAAGCTTCCCTTACTTTCTTGAAGGATATATCACTTCAACAACACGACACGACTATTAGTAGAGAACTGCTGCTAAAGTGAGGTAAAAGAGTGATATAAATGTGATAAAGATAGTATAAGCAAACTTACAAGGGAAGTTATTCAAAGAATTATGAAACTTTGCACACAAGTAGAGTCAGTTATGCCTAATACAACCCCATTTTTTTACGTGCTACTTCTCGCAAACGGGTGAAATCAGACCTTGAAAAAATTGAAATATTTTCTTTTTTTCGAGAAATATCTCATGAAAAACAAATGATATTAAAAAAAAGTTGCAACGAAAGATGCATGGTATTATTGTGTTTATCAAACTGTGTAAAAAAATGGTTTAAAATGCATTTTTTTTTAGTAACGCGTCCCCTCCCTCCTCGCCTTTTAAAGAAAATGGTTAAACTATACGTTCTGATATACCTCCGGGCACCATCTTTCCATACCTGTTAACGATTTTTGTAATACAATTTTTTTATTGTCCATAACTATAATTATCAAATTGAAAGTCTATTTCGACAGCAGTACTTAAGAAATTTACATTTATTTTCAGTTTGTGTATATGAAAATGATCAATATCAAAGGGCCTAGCCGAATAAGATGGTCAAAACTGCCCTTAGACGTTTTTCAATAATTAATGAACCATTCGAAAGCTGACCAAGAAAAACCCCTCTGAGCCAAATTTCAACCCCCTATCCTGCTCGTGAGGGTAGTTACAGGGTAAATTAGATTTTGAGCTTTTCCGTGCATTTTCCGCACTCTGATGCTTCCCAAAATTCTGAAAAAAATGTGACATATTTTGGACCCTAAGGCAGATTTTTGAGAATTTTTTCAGATTTTTTGGATGCAAACTGTGGTCGTAAAAAATGAAAAACCTCAAAAAAATCGGAAAAATGCAGGTTTCTCAAAAATATGAAAACATGCTATTGAGCTGTTTAGTGCCCCAATAAAGTACCATAACAGGCAGTGTCCTCAATTTTTTTTAGATTTTTTGTTGTGGGAAGTCTTTGTCAAAAACAAGAAAAACCGAATTTTTTCCACGTTTCTGCTATTAGGAGGAAAGTTACACTTGTTGATTTTATCGCAAGTATATATTAAGTCATTTTTAACGTTATTACATTGAAACAAGTAAGTGTTTGACCTCAGAAATATGTTTTAAGAGAAAAATAAATTCTATTTCGTGCGATATATACCAGAATGTTCGCAACGTTTACAACATCGCTGGTTGGCCGAGCAGTCAAGGTGTCGGACTACGGAGCGGAATCGCTGGGTTCGAATCCCGTCGAGGGTAAAGTTTTTTTTTCCCTACATCATCTTTATTTTTTCAATTTCTTATATAGTTTATTCATGTGATTTTAACAATATTTTTTTAATGTTTTAAAAATATTTAAGAAACATTTTTGAGTAAAATATATGTAAATGTAGTTTTAGAGTATCTATCACTTCCTCGATTCTCTAATTGTATATGATCTTCATTACGGTCCTCTCTAACATTCTTAATATTAAAATTCATTAATCTGGTTTCTAAGCCTTGCGTCTTCATAAATTAGGGAGGAAATAAGAAGAACTCTGAATAAATAACACGCAGCAAAGTATTGGTTTTTGTCAAATTGAAAGAAAAGGGCTACATACTACCACTATTTTTAAAGTGAGGTATCAAGTACAAATAAGCCTTAGCCATACCTCTTTATTGTAACGTACATGAGGATGTATTTCCGTTTATAGTTACTTGATTGAAAACCATCATGAAGAGGGGAGACTTTTGTATTGTCGACAGAGGTTTTCGAGATGTTACATCTCATTTAACAGGTCTTGGTTTCAGAGTTCTCATGCCTGCTTTAAAAGGTAATCGTTCTCAACTTTCGACGAAAGAGTCGAATTATTCCCGAAAAGTCGCGAAAATTCATTGGGTTGAGAGGCAATGTATAGTATACAAGGTCAAAAGTACCAGCTTCTACACAAACAAGTAGACAACGAAACCTTTCCAAAAATTGGACATAATTGGAACTGCAAAACGACTCCATTTCAAATAGTATCTTCGGTAGATACTCTGGATTTTCCGGAAATGACAGAAGTAGATTTAAAAATTCTTTTCACGGAATCTTCCCAATTTTCGCAAGCAATTTCTATATTTGGCGGAAATCGTGGACGAACACAATAATATAAATATTAATTTATTGCCTAATCCAAGAAAATAATATCATTAAATTCGAAGTCAAATCGGAGTAATATATAAATAAAAGTTAGTTAAAAATGTTACCTCAATATTTTTTAAAAACATTAAAAAAATATTGTTAAAATCACATGAATAAACTATATAAGAAATTGAAAAAATAAAGATGATGTAGGGAAAAAAAAAACTTTACCCTCGACGGGATTCGAACCCAGCGATTCCGCTCCGTAGTCCGACACCTTGACTGCTCGGCCAACCGGCGATGTTGTAAACGTTGCGAACATTCTGGTATATATCCCACGAAATAGAATTTATTTTTCTCTTAAAACATATTTCTGAGGTCAAACACTTACTTGTTTCAATGTAATAACGTTAAAAATGACTTAATATATACTTGCGATAAAATCAACAAGTGTAACTTTCCTCCTAATAGCAGAAACGTGGAAAAAATTCGGTTTTTCTTGTTTTTGACAAAGACTTCCCACAACAAAAAATCTAAAAAAAATTGAGGACACTGCCTGTTATGGTACTTTATTGGGGCACTAAACAGCTCAATAGCATGTTTTCATATTTTTGAGAAACCTGCATTTTTCCGATTTTTTTGAGGTTTTTCATTTTTTACGACCACAGTTTGCATCCAAAAAATCTGAAAAAATTCTCAAAAATCTGCCTTAGGGTCCAAAATATGTCACATTTTTTTCAGAATTTTGGGAAGCATCAGAGTGCGGAAAATGCACGGAAAAGCTCAAAATCTAATTTACCCTGTAACTACCCTCACGAGCAGGATAGGGGGTTGAAATTTGGCTCAGAGGGGTTTTTCTTGGTCAGCTTTCGAATGGTTCATTAATTATTGAAAAACGTCTAAGGGCAGTTTTGACCATCTTATTCGGCTAGGCCCTTTATTTATAACATTGCAACAATATTTATTAATAAAATTAATATTTAAACATTTGCATCTTTTTTGCATGTAAGCTGTATCTTTAAAATGCTTAAGAAGTTATTGGAACAAAATATTGTTGAACAAACTGAGAATTCCTGAAAAGTCTTGATTTGTGCTTTAAATAATAAAAAAAAAATACTAAAAAAAAGATGAAAAAAGTGTTTGGAGTGTGATGGAGGTTCATTTGAAAAGGCTATAGCCGGTTTTGGGGGCCAAATCGGCCCCGGAAGGGATTTTATTCCAATTTGCGTCATTCGATAGCCTACCAAAAAAGATACCTTTCAGCCAAGTTTTAGCCCTATCTGTAAGGGTAGTTATAGAGGAAAAACGAAAATCCAGTTTTTGGCCCATTTTCCCCATTTAATGACAATTTAAAATTCTGAAAAAAATCTGACACATGTCGGACACCAAACCGCATACTTTGGGTCATTTTCAGATTTTTCCGTTGCAAACTCTGGCTGTAAAAATCGAAAAACACGAAAAAATGCAGATTTCATATGGAAATCTAAGAGCGACTAGAATATAATTAATTTAGTAATAAGATATTGTCCTAAATATTATGCTTAATATCTTTCAAATTCCTGCGTTTGGTGCAAATTACAGTCAAATTACAGATAAGTATTCCTAATAATACTTCATGTATATATTTTCTGTCACAAAAATAATCAATCCCTATTTCCATGTAAAAAAATGTTAAGTAGATAAGTAATACAGCCCATAGATGACTAAAGGCCGAAAGTACTCCAAAAATATTTTTCCGGAAAATTATTAAAAAATAGTTTAAACATAGTTAAAAAATGTTTTTACAATAGCGTAACAACAATCATACGGTTAGAAAACGAAAAAACATCTGATTAAAGAGAAAAAAAATGTTGGCCTGGGGCGGGATGCGAACCGGATCCAAAAAGGGTTACCCTTTTTTTTTTTTTTTTTTTTTTTATCGTGAGGAAATGTTTTATACATACCCCGGCTCCCTGGGGGAAGCCGGGGTTATGTGGGATTCTCTCCGGGGGGCGGAGCCCCCGGAGACTACCCACTAAAACCTCACGCCCACCTAAGCTACAGGGGAGGTGCCTGGATCACGCGAGTACTCAACAGGACACCTCCCAGCTAATACATGCCACCCCGGGGGAGGGGTTAACCTCCCCCACTGCCTACTCTATAAGACCCCGGGCGGAGGGACCCGCCCGGTGTCCCCATCCCTGGAGCCTTCGGATTGGGCTTCCCGAGCCCCAGCTCGGTCCACCCACAGCTCCCGGAGTCCTCGTGCCCCGCTCGGGGCCGGTGTCCCGAAGGAACCAGCCCCGGCCAGAGCAAGAGGACGCCGCCACCGGAAGGAAGGGCCGTCGGAGGCGCGATCCGGCACGCCCCGACCCTTCCTCACCCAAATCCCCCCACGAATCCCCCTCCCCTAACGGGAGGGACGGACCGACACCCCCCCAAACCGGGAAATTAACCCGGGGGGTGTCGGCCTATCACGGGGGGAGCTATGCTCCCCCCCGGGGGCCCGGGTCAGCTCACGCCCCGGGCCCCCAAATTCGCCGCCCCCAGTGGTGGGGGCATAACAGGGCGCGGGGGAACTCCCCGCGCCAACCCCACTCCGCCCCCCACCACCGGGGGCACACGTTGACGCGGGGGAGACCCCCGCGCCCTCCCTACCCTCTCCGCCCCCCTACTGGGGGGCACACGTCGGCGCGGGGGTCGTCCCCGCGCCCAAATACGCCTCGCGGAGCCCGGGTCCCGTTCCCGGGCCCGCTCGGCGGCCTCCTTCTGCTTGATCACATCATCGCAGAAGGAGGCCACCGCCTTCCACGACCTCACGCTGCCGACCATGTGGTCGACCACGGTCGACAGCGAGAGGTCCCACCCTTCCACCGCGGCTCTAAGGACACGGCGCGGCTCGGCCCAAGCTGGGCACTCCTCCAGAGTGTGCCGCGCCGTGTCCACATCTTCGCCGCAGTGGTGGCACTGCGCAGTCGGCTCCCGCCCCATTCTGTGCAGGTACTCTCCGAAGCAACCGTGGCCGGAGAGCACCTGCGTGAGGCGGAAGGTCAACCTTCCCCGCCTCCTGCACCATATATGAAATATGGGCAGGAGGGCCCGGACAATCGGACGTGTGGAGGGCGTTAACAGCGCCCTCCACTCCGATAAACTTTCCGTCCGGGCCTGGCGATTCTGGCCCTCGAGCTCCTCCTCCTCCTCGCGCGTGAGTTCCACCCCCGGCGGGCGGCGGAAGGAGCGGGCGATGTGGTATAGCTTCGCCCGCTCCGCCGCCACCACAGTGAAGGGTGGAATCACGGCGAGGAGTCCCGCCGCCTCGGTGGAGATGGTGCGGTACCCCCGTATGACCCGCAAGGCCAGCCGCCGCCGCACTCTTTCAAAGAGCTTGCGGCTGGGCGTGCTGGCCTCGAGCGAGCGGTGCCATACGGGGGCCCCATACAGGGCTATAGACCGCACCACCTCCACATAGAGGCGGCGTACTTTCAAATCCGGCCCCCCGACATTCGGCAGCAGCCGCGCCAATGCGGCTGCCGTCCTCTCTAGTCGGGGGGCGAGGAGCTCAAAGTGTCCATCAAATCGCCAGCGGCCGTCTATGATCAGGCCCAGGTACCTCATCCTGGGCCCGATCGCGACGGAGGTTTCAGCGACGCGAATCCGGAGATCCTGACCGCGGGGTAGCCGCCACTCCCGAGGCGAATGCAACCAAATCGCCTCGGTTTTTGTGGCGGCCACGGTCAACCCCATTCTCCGGATTCGCCCGACCACGCAGTCCAGGGCAGCCTCACCCAGGTGCCTGGTTCTCCTCCAGTCCTCCCCCTCGGCATAAACCAGGGTGTCATCTGCATAGCAGATGACACCCGTATCCGGGGGGAGGACAACCCGCAGCACCGCGTCGTACGCCAAGTTCCACAGGAGCGGTCCGAGGACCGACCCCTGTGGAACGCCGCGGTGCGTCTCCCTCTTGTAAACGGTGTTATACCGGCCGGTGTAAACCACCTCTCTGTCGCGGAGGTAATCGCCGACCACCTCCCGGAGATAAGGGGGCACCTGGAAATGGTCCAGCGCCCCCATTATCTCCGACCAGGGCAGGGTGTTGAACGCATTGGAAATGTCCAATGACACTGCTATCAACACCCTGCCCCGAGCGACAGCCTGCTCCCGGAGGAGGCGCAGGCGCTCCAATGCGTCTACAGTGGAGCGCCCCCTCCGGAACCCAAACTGGCTGTCGCTCAGGTCGGGACCACCCCGCGACAGATGCTCAACGAGGCGGGCAGCAATAATTCTCTCGAACAGCTTGCCCGCCTCGTCGAGCAGACACACCGGCCGGTAGGCAGAGGGAGACTCTGCGGGTTTCCCCTCCTTTTGGAGGAGAACCAGGCACGCTTCCTTCCACACAGTGGGGAAGACTCCCCGGCGCAGGCTCGCGTCCATGACGCTCCTGAACGCCGGGGCGAGGACCTCCATAGCCAAGGCCATTATACCACCGGGAACCCCATCGGGGCCAGGGGCCTTCTTGCCCCTGGCCCGGAGTTCCCGGACGGCCTGGTACAGCTCCCACTCAGTGACCCGGAATTCGTCCGACCATTCAATGGCCGGACCCGGGGCGCGTTCCCTCCCCCCCTCACTCAGGGGGAAGAGGGTATCCACTACGCGCCCCAGAAGTTCCGGGTCTAACCGCTCCGTGACCGGGGACGCCCAGGGGCGGAGCTTCCCAAGCACCGCCTTATACGGGCGTCCCCATGGATCCTCACGGAGGGTGAGCAGGAGCTCATCCCAGGCCTTGGCCTTAGCAGCGGCAATCGCACGCTTGAGGGCCACGGCCGCCGATCTGTACTCCCTGTACAGCTCGGCGACCCTCGGCTCCGCGTCGCCGCCCAGAAAATGGCGGCGACGGGCGCGGGCATACTGGCGGCGGGCTCGGCCGGCCGAACTGCGGAGTTCGGCCAGCTCCCCCGACCACCAGTAAACTGACTTTCTCGGGGGCTGAGCTCGGACCCGGGGCATCGCCACGTCACAGATCATCTGCAACGTGCCCCGGATCCAAGCCGCCCCCTCGTCTGCCTCGCGCTCCCTGGCCGAAGGCCAGGCGGAGCCGATAATCACGGCCCTCAGGAGGTCCCCGTCCAGTCGTTTCAGCGCCCATCTGGGCGCTGACGGGGTGCCACGTCGGAGGGGCGTGTCCAATGGCGAGTCCGAGACCACAGCCACGTCCATCAGGACGTAGCTGTGGTCCGACAAGGTCTCTCCACTCCAGACCCGCCAATTGGACACACGGCGTGAGGCGGCGGCCGTCGCGAATGACACGTCCACTATGGACCAGCCATTCCACCTCACGCACGTAGGCACGGAGCCCCGGTTTAACAACCGGAGCTCCATCCCCTCCGCCCAGTCTTCCAGGACTCCGCCTCGGGCGTTGGTCCCGGGGTTACCCCAGGTGGAGGACCTCGCATTGAGGTCCCCCAGGACCAACACTGGACCGGCTATATAAGGGGCTATCATTATCCCCAGCCGGTCCAGGAACATCCCTAATTCGGCGGAGTCATAACTGGGTGAGCTGTAGCACCCCACGACCAGAAATCTTCCCCACTTTACCATAACCATCCCCCTGCCCCGTTCGACCACGGAGCAGGGGGGCACAGTCGCCGAGTGGCGACGCCACCATATCGCCACGGAGCCGTCATCGTCCCCGGACCAGTGTGGGTGGTCCGGGACTCTGTACGGCTCCGTGGCGACGGCCAGGCCAACCCCCCACTCCTCCAGGCATTGGACCATTAGGTCCTGCGCCTGGCGGCAGTGGTTGAGGTTGGCCTGGAGTACCGGGAGAGGGGACCAGCGCGGAATATGGGCCATTAATTGGCTTTCGCGCTGGTCCCCTCCTTAGCCGCCGGTGCGGGTGGCGGGGGGTCTTTACCCCCCGCCCCGCTGGGGGCCGCCTCCACCTCCATCGACTCCCCCTCCCTAGGGGTTGGGGGAGTGGCCGCTTTTGCCACCGGGGTATCCGGTGGCGTAACAGGGGTGGGCGCCACACCGCCCGCCCCCTTTTTGCCCTTCTTGGCCTTTGGAGGCGGGGAGCACGCTTTACTCCCCGCCTTATGGCCCGCCGGTCTCCCCAAGGCCGCGCATACGACGCAGTGGGGTGGCGCCTTACAATCCACCGCCCGGTGGGTGGCGTCACCGCAGCGGTAGCATTGACCGCTGCGGTCGACCTCCGCAGTGCACCGCTGCCGAACATGCCCAAGGGCAAGGCAGCGGAAGCACTGCAGCGGCCGAGCCGCCAGCACAACCACCTGGGCGGTGGACCACCCCACGCGCAATTTCCCGGCCTTTTCGATGGCCAAGGCCGCCACGGCCGGGCACTGCACCCATACGGTGCCGAGTCCGCTGGGCGGAGCCTTAAGCTCCCCAACCCTAACGGACTCGGCGGTGCAGCCCCCGGCTTTCGAGACCGCCTCCACTACCTCCTGGGGGGTCACGGAAACCTCCAGGCCCGTGAGGCGGAATTCCGCCTTCTTCACGGGCCTGGACACCTTTACGTCCATCCCCCCCAGGACGGCGGCCATCTTGGCGGCCAAGGCATCGGCCTTGGGGCCCCCATCGGCACCGGGGACCTCAATAATTAGGCCCCCGGTTACCGCCCTCTTCCAATGGAGGGCCCCGATGCCGAGGGCGTCTAAATCGACGCCCTGGCGGGCCCTCCTAATGGCCTCCTCATACGAGGCCCCGCTCCCCTCCGGGACAGTCACGGTGACTGCCGCGGATCGGGGCGGGGCCCTGACTTTGGCCGCTGTTTTTTGGCCCTTCGAGGCGGGGACAGCGGCCCTCCTCGCCTTCGGGGCGCCAGCCGATATGGCTGCCGCCACCTCAGCCGCGGCCTTAGCAGCGGCCTTGGCCGCGGAGATGGCCCGCCTCCCGACCACCTCCGCCCAGGTTCCCGGTTTAGCCGGGGTACCCGGTGCAGGCGCAGGTGACGGGGCCGGGCGGGCGACCGGAGGCTGGGGAGCCTCCCCAGCCTTCTTCCCCTTCCCCTTCTTCTTCTTCTTCTTACTACCTGCCCCTCCCGGCACTGGGACAGGGGCAGGTGTAGGCGTCGGCGGAGCGGGCGCCGGGGCGGGCCGCGGCGGCGCCGGAGGGGCCGGTGGCGGCGGCCGGGGGTCCCCGCGGGCACCTTGCCCGGCCACCCGGCGCAGCTCCCTCCGCATCTCCTCGCGGAGGGACCTGAGGCCCTCTTCCATTAGGGCCCGCATCTGGGCCATAAGGTCCAGGTGCGTGGCCGAGGTCGCGGTGACCTCGCCGACCTCGGCGGCGGAGACCAGCGGCAGAGGGGGAGCGTCCCGCAACCGCTTCATCGCCATCAATTCTCCCCTGATGGCCCGAAGCGAGTCGCGGGTCTCCAGCAGCTCCCTCCTCAGAGCCGCATTCTCCAGCCGCAGTGCGGCATCCCCAGCGTCCGCCTGGGAGACAGGAGCGCGGGAGTCGGCAGGGGGTCCAACCTGGACACCCCTCCGCTCCAACTCCCGCACTGCCGCCTTAATATCGGCGGAGGCGTCGCGGATCCCCTTGAGGTGGGTGCCCTTCAGATTCCGGCTCGCCTCCGCCAGCTCCCGGGCAACGTCCGACTTGTCCGCAATAAAGGCGGACAGTTCCCCGGGGAGCATGGACCTAATGTCCGGTCTGACCACCTCGTCCAGCCGCTCCCGCTTTCCCTGCGACGGAGACGGCTGTGGCACGCCCGGAGGGGTCAGCGACCTCTTCGTGCCCGCCCCGCTGGGGATGGGGGGTGCCGACTGGGTCGAGACGATGGACAATCTGTCCACCGACTCGCCGCGCCGGCCACGCCCCCTCGTTCCCCTCTCCGGCCGGAGGAAGGGCCGGTCCCCAAGAGCTGGGGTCCGGTGCCTCTCCTCCTGGGATAGGTCCAAGACCGCACCCACTCCCTCCACTACCACTTTCGGGTGTGGTAACCCCTCCTTAACCTCGTCATTTATGTTTTTAATGTAGTCCATAATGAATCCCACGAATATGGCGGGAAAAGAGGTCCACCCGGGCAGAGCCCCCACTACCCGGGTAAGGCTGGATACACACTGGAGGCGCCAGGTATCCAGTGGAGGTTGGTGCGCTCGCGACTGGTGTACCCCACCAGCCACGCCCTGTTGCCAGGGCGTACCCTCTCGCCGCGCACCGAAGCTTAGGGTTGGGGATTTTTTATAGAGGTTATCATCCTCGCGGCCCGGCCGGTTAAGGCAAGACCACCGTTCCGGTAAAACATGACCACCGGTTTACGGCAAGGGCCCTGCGGCGACCTCCCCGGTCGTTATCGCAGGACCCATTCCGCGGTTTTTCGTCCCTCCGTGTGAGCCTTACCGGCAAGGGAGGCCCTGCCAGGATCCGAAGATCCCGCCGGCATCGCCTCACACATCATTGGGACTACTTCCCGCGGAGTACCCCTCGCTCCGTTAGCAACACACAACTATGTGTGTTCCCAGGGACCACCACGAGGAGGTGGAGCGTAGAGGATTTTAGGGATATGACCACCACCACTGTGGTATACCTAGCAGTGGATCCGAATCACCACTACTAAGCCCATATCCCCTAGGTCCCCAAAAAGGGTTACCCTGAGATCGTCGACAACTCATTTCACCGACACTGTTTTCATCGACACGATTTGATCGACATTAACTTTCGTGGACAGTATGTTTTCATCGACATGGTCACATAGCCGACAAATATTTTCATCTACACGTTTTGACCGACACTATGTTTTCATTGACACGGTCAAATCGTCAACAAATGTTTTCATCGACAGTCTATATTTAGCGACAGAATTAAGTTCATTCGTTCCACTGACATAATCCGCTGCATTTCAAATTACAAATTACTTGGCTCAAAAAATGTTTAACTTATAATCTTCATACAGGGTGTGGGCTTAGGGGGCGACGCCCCTCCACTACCGGGAAAGTAAGGGTTCAACTTGAAAAATACTGTCTACGCTCGGTGGTCTGCCATGGAAAAGGGGATGTCATATTTTTGTATATTTTTTAGGCCATTATCTAGATCTAGAATATGGAATCGGAAAAATAATAAGAATAGGTCTGGGTCAGATTTGAAATTGTGGCTGTCGATAAAGTACACATGATATAGCAAAGGTACAAATTGGGAAGTATAATAACAATTTCTTACGTAGCTATCAGTTCGTGGAAACGAATGAACTCAAACCCGTTGGTAAATATGGACAGTCGATGAAAACATTTGTTGACGATTTGACCGTGTCAATGAAAACATAGTGTCGGTCAAACCGTGTAGATGAAAATATTTGTCGGCTATGTGACCATGTCGATGAAAACATACTGTCCACGAAAGTTAATGTCGGTTAAATCGTGTCGATGAAAACAGTGTCGGTGAAATGAGTTGTCGACGATCTCAGGGTAACCCATCCAAAAATTCTTCAGCGGTTCCGCAGTCGGAGACCATAGCTTTTTTTTGGGAAATATGTTTATTGGATATAGTATGTACATTTTTTGTGTTGTGGTTCCGGTGCAAACATATAAAAAAACTTAACCAGTATTTCTTTAGGCTTGCAATACTCTTATATAATCTATATCTTATGCTAAGGACTTATAATACTATCTTATGCTTAGTATATTGTACGTTGTTAGGTCTTTGGTGCTAGGAAATTGCTGTTGGTTTGGCTCGGGGAAAAAGCCTCTGCTCGGTTGCAGAGTGTAAAACCCCGATGCAGGTTTTTTGGTCTTAATCTAATACTTACTAACTAACTTAAATTAAACTTACTACTAGGGTATATATACAGGGCACGGCTATTTACATCTTAGGCTAAAGTTTTTTACAGGGCATAGGCCAACATTCTTACGTTTGTGTTGGATTCCCTTTTTCCTCTGGTCGAGGTGCGATTATTGTGTTGGGAGTCTGCGGGGTGCGGTTATTTTGCGGGTACGGAGGGCCTGCATGTGGGGGCTATTGTTGTTGAGCCACCAGTGTTTCTTTAAATGTAGCCGTTCGAAATTGTATCTGTCTCGGAGCGGAAGTGTCGTTGAGAATTTAAATCGCTCTGGGTGTTCGGAGTATTCTTGGCTGGTGAACGCGATTCTTTTGTCTGCTTTGTTACGGCGCCAATGGTAGATTATGGGGGTGTTATTGTGATCTTGTATGAGTCCATTTGCGTCGCAGGTGGTAAATGCTTGAGGGGGTAGATATCCGGTAGTTAGTTGTCGGTGTGTGGTTGCTGTGTTGGGGTTTGCTAGGTCTTTTGTGATACTGTTTTCTATGTGTGGTAGCTTGCTGAAGTAATCTCTGGTAAGTTTTATTAGGAATGTGTCTATTCGTGGTATGTCGGCTATGTTGTACAGTGTTGTGTTGTGTTGTTTGTGTAGTGTTGCTTTAAAGTATGTGGTTGCTTTTATGAATTGTTTTGCTATATGTTCGTTGCCTCTGAGCAGGTAGTCTATGTGAACTCCTAAGTATTTGACTGATTTTCTATGAGGTATTTTACAATTGGAGGTTGTTCCGGGTATAATTGTGTTAATTTGGAATTTGTTGCCGCCAGCTCTGATGTTGGTGGATAGGTAGCGGAGGGGCTTGCGGAATAGTATCGTCTCACATTTTTGGGGGTTTAGTCGGAGGTTCCAGGCACTGTAATTGTATCGCACTTGATGTGAAACTGGGTCGGTGCTTTCGCTTTCTCCAAGAGCGTACTCACGACTGACTCCAGGAACGAATCTGCGCACATGGCCTCGTTAAGCGGCCCCACTCTTGACCGCATTCTTTCCCGAAATCGCGACACCCCACGCGCACCCCACGACGGTATGACGGACTCAAAAGGGTGCCCATGTGTTTTTGATTGCGGAGCCAACCCTGCCGGTTTTGCCTGTAACCTGGCGGCCCCGGGATAGACCATTGTCTTCCCGTGCACGCTTTGACCATCATAAACTCAGGCACCTAGTCCTGCGGGGTCTAGCGGCATCGGGTCGACCCTTTGTCGACCTTAGCACGCGGTCGGTTTAACGGCCCCAAACATCCCTTCGGTTGTTTGTGCACGCTAGGCTATACCGCTGAGGGTTGACAAGCCTCTTTATTTCCGAACAATGCAACCTCTCCCGAATCAGTCATACCGTCTTTACTGGTCTTTCCATTTCTTTGTATTGAATCGCAGTTACAATGATCGTATAATAATCGCCACCCTCGCGTTACAAACAGACCCCTCTATCCATCCGCAACATCTTTCCCCCTTAAATTAAACAATTTCAATTATTTAATTTAACTTTCCTTTTAACATCGGTTTATTAACCCTTTGCACTCGAAATTATTTTAACTCCAAAATGAAACATTTCTTTCGACCTACAATATTGCCCTTCTATATATTTTCTCATGTTATACATACGAAAATGGTGCAACTTACTTGCACAATACCGAAATGTTTAGTAATTTATTAAATACAAACAAATCTAATAATGTAAATATGTTTTGGATAATGCTACAGCAATTTTAGCGGTATCATACAGTCTCATTCGAGTGCTAAGGGTTAACATTACATTATTTGAATGATAATCGCATACATTTTTTTTTTTTTGTCGCATCCACTTAACACACGCACTGTCAACGAGAACACATAGAATACACATTGATAACGCTTAGTATTAACTGTCTCTTCCTTCACTCAGATTAATTAAGGATTATTTTAATGCCACTTTAACGCAACATATTTTCTATACACTAGGTGATAACCAACTCGTCGTGGTTTCACGAATCGAGCTTCCCGTCGCATCCCGCTATTTTAATTAATTTTCGCGTTGGTCTCACGAATTCGCCCTGCACAGTTCTCACTTTGGCTACTCTAACCACCTCATCCGAGCCGGGATATACTTCCACTATCTTCCCTATTTTCCATGAATTTCGGGGTGCTTGGCGCTCTGCAATGAGGACTATGTCGCCATTTTTTAACGATTCTTCCGAGTGGCACCATTTTGAGCGTGGAATCAGACCGGGCAAATACTCCCGCAGCCAACGTCGCCAGAACGCATCAGCGAAGAATTGGGCAATTTTCCACTGCCTTCTGGGACATTCGGTTTGGGCATCATACCTGCCCAACCTAATTTCACCCGACGATGTTCCTATCAAGAAATGATTTGGGGTCAACGCCTCCTTGTCTTGAGGGTCGACGGATACATGAGTTAACGGCCGAGAGTTTATTGAATGTTCTATCTCTAGCATCAAGGTATTAAGAACTTCCTCACTGGGCGCTTGATCGCGTAGAATTGCGTTAAGAGCGATTTTAACAGACTTAATGAGCCTTTCCCAGGCTCCGCCCATGTGAGGTGCATCTGGCGGATTAAAAAACCATTGTATCTTCTTCTGTAACGCATGATTTCGGAACTCATCGGTTTTCATCGTGGCGATCGCGTCGCGAAGTTCTTTACTTGCACCTCTGAAGTTTGTGCCGTTGTCACTGTAAATGATCAAAGGAAAGCCTCTGCGTGCTGCTAATCGTGTAAGGGCCATAATGGCCGAGCTAGCGCTTAAACTATGCGCCAATTCCAGATGCACTGCTCTAGTTGTCAGACACGTGAAAAGTACTCCCCATCGCTTTTCGCGACGTCTACCAATCTTGACCAGCATTGGGCCAAAATAATCGACCCCGCAATGACTGAACGGTCTTTGTCTATATGCCACACGACCCGCTGGTAAGGCAGACATTATCGGATTTCGCGGTTTCCCGCGACGCCTCTTACATATTGAGCATTTGCTTATCAGCGACCGAAATGTGCTTCTGAGCCCTACGATATAAAACTCCTGGCGTAGCTCATTGATGACTGAGTCGTGGTTGGCATGGTAAAAACGGCGATGATATTCCGCCACGAGCAACCGTGTCGCTGGATGTTTTCCGTCGAGTATAATGGGGTTATTATTAAACACGAAGCCCTCTACATTGATTACACGTCCATTGGCTCGCATAATACCATGCTCGTCAACGAAGGGTTGTAGCTTTGCAATCCTGCTGCCCTTGTGTATTTTTCTCTCGTTTCGTAACGCTTCTAGCTCCTGCCCAAAAATAGTTGCCTGTATCTCGCGAAACCAATATCGTTCCGCAAAATTCACGGTCTCGTGGGTCATCTCCGAACGCGGTTGTCCTCGCCAACGATCGACGTATCTCTGAACGCGTCTGGCCACCGCGAGTAGTCCCGGCCATCCTAAATATTTGCCCGTCTGCGGTAGGAAATTTGTCACCGCTTCCGTCACGAAGGCGAATTCTTTCCGTACTTCCAGCGTATCGATCTTCTGTTTTTCTTCCTCGTTTAGGCGTTTCTCCACAGGCCACGCGCTTTCTTCCTGGCGCAGGAAGTCCGGGCCGGCAAACCATCGTTGATTTGCCCATAGAAGTTCGTCCGACCACCGTGTCGCGTCATCCGCCGGATTTAATTTCGAAGGCACCCACCGCCATTCCGAACTTTCGGTAAGTTCGCCGATTTCGCCCAAGCGATTTGCCACGAAAACTTGACGCGTGCGCGGTTCCGATTTTATCCATCGAATTACTGTAATAGAATCGCTCCAAAATACACGCCGACTGATCTCAATTTCAAGCTCTTTTTGTACCGTTCTTGCCAAACGCGACGCTAGCAAGGCGGCTTGCAATTCCAATCGGGGAATCGACATTGGTTTCAACGGCGCTACCCTCGTCTTTGCCATAATAAATGCAACACGCGCTGGCGCGTTCTCGACTTCGAAACGCAAGTACGCGGCTGCCGCATAGGCCTTCAAGCTTGCATCACAAAACACGTGTAAGTCCGCCTTCGTGTAATGCGTTCCGTTTGGGGATAGACACCGTGGTAAGCGTATTTCTCTCGCGTCTCGTAGACGTTTCACCCAAGAAAGCCAACCCTTTTGTTCCTCTACACGAATTTGGTCGTCCCAACCAATGCCGCTGCGCCATATTTCTTGCATTAATATTTTCGACATAAGCATTAACCGAGAGAGGAATCCAAGCGGATCAAACACGGACATCACAACTCGCAGGTACTCGCGTTTTGACGGTATCTTTTTGCCGTTTAACAGATCTTTCGGTATTTTAGCGATTCCCATATTGAAACCTAGCGTGTCGGATCGCGTGTCCCAAAAAAGGCCCAATACCCGTTCTCCTTTATGAGTGCAAAACGGATTCTCGCCGTTCCTGGATAACTCCCGATTACTTGCCCCGCTCAACGCGCGTTCTTCGTTAGATACCCATCCGTGCATCTCGAAATTTGCATTCACGTTAATTTTCTCCACGTCGCGAACAAGACAAGCAGCCTCTTGCACCGTCGCCCGGCTTGCCAAGAAGTCGTCCATGTAGCTATTTTTTATTATACTCTTCGCCGCGCCCGGATATTGATTAGCGAAGCTCTTTGCGTTCTCATCTTTTATATACATAGCGCTACACGGCGATGACTTGGCGCCGAAAATCAGAGAGGTCATCTCATACACGTGGGGTTCTACATCGCTTGCATTCCCTCGCCACAAAAACCTTTGCGCTCCGCGGTCTTCTTGGCGAACTTTAACGCGCAGGAACATATCCTTTATGTCTGCCTTTACAGCGACTGATTCCTGTCTAAAACGGATCAACACGCCAGGTAACGATTGCAATAGATCAGGTCCCGTTTCAAGCTGATCGTTTAAACTTAATCCCTCCGATTTAGCCGCAGCATCGAACACGAGCCTAATTTTGCCCGGCTTGTTTACATTCCGCACTCCGAAGTGTGGCAGGTACCAGACGCGTTCGTTATTTAGGATTTCGTAAACCCTCTTTGCGTATCCCTTCTCTATGAAACGATTCATTTCTTGGTAATAAAGGGACGAGTACTCCGGATCCCGGTCCAGCTTCTTTTCTAAAGAGAAAAGTCTTTTTCGCGCAGTAGTGAGGCTATCTGCGTTGGGCACCTGTCTTTTTTTCCATAGCAAGCCTACCTCCCATGAGCCATTTATTCTCCGAGTGGTATTTTTCAAAATGGTTTCGGCGTGTTCATGTTCACTTCTGGTTTTCTTTAACTCATTCACTCCAAAATTGTCCAATTCAAAATACTGCTTTACGAGTTCATCGAGCCGTTCCTCGTCATCTTGATCTCGTCCTTTTCGCGAGGAGCTTGATTGTGTCGTTTCCACTCCCGAGAATGCGTCTACCCTTTGTCCTGTCGGCGCGGAACCATGTATCGTCCATCCCAGCAGCGAACGAGAAATTCCAAGCATATATCGCGACACTTCGCGAAATTCGCGAGTCGATATTAGTTGCCACTGATCTTGCCCAAGGAGCATTCTCGGTTGTGCATTATCGTATGATTGTAGGGTCACGTTTTCCGTGGAATTGACTTGTTCTACTATTTCTTTACAAAGCGTCTGAGAGGGAAGACTCAATTTTGACACCGAAAAGGCTTGTTTAATGGTATGTACGTCCCGCGTTCCTTTTATATGGAAACTGACCTTTTCGCACACCATAGTGACAGCTTCTCTATCATTGATTCCTTTCAGTGCGAACTTTTGTCGCGGTCCCTTTGCTCCTATTTCTTGAGCTAATTGTCTTTCGATCAGAGTTATTGTTGAACCCTCATCAAGCAAGGCGAAGGTATTTATGGACTTCCTCGGACCGGAAACGAGGACTGGAATTATTTTTAAAAATCTATACGAGTTTTTTAGTCATGCGCCTGGATCAATGGTAACGGTCGCTACCTCTGGACCTCGTTCTGATGCTGGCGTTCGTGGTGTCCCATAGGAACTACCGGCCCGACTCTGCGGCTTGTGGAGAAGGTTATGGTGTGGTTTTTGCATCGATTGCAGTTCATACCCGTACATTGTTTGTTGGCGTGCCCTTTTCCCAGACATTTAAAGCAAAGCTTATTCTTTTTTACTAACGCCCAACGTCTCGATATGGTCTCCCGCGCGAATTCCCGACACTCCCACGTTTTATGGTTCGTCCTACTGCAAATAGCACATTTGTTAATACGGCCTGTCTGGCCACTGTTATTTGTGTGTCCCTTGTCGGACGACCGCGAGTCAAACGTTGTAATATAGGTGGCCGCTGGTCTTGAGCGAGATTGTCTTTTCTGAATTTGCGGTTTGTGTGAGAAGGATGTCGACGGCGTGTCTGTGTCAAAAATACTTGTCGCAGCGGCTAATTCGGCTTCCTTGTAGACGTAATCGGCAAGTTTTTCTAACGTGGTTTTTTCTGTGCCAGCTTCCGCAGCGTACCTATTGAATGCGTATCTCAACGCGGATGGCAACTTGTTCGCCACGGTTTTTACTAAATCCGGACTATGCAAGTAACCAACGAGGTCAAGAGACTTTAATGCAATAACATAACTGCGCAATTTCGCCGCAAATTGACCCATGTTACCTTTTCCATTCTCTAGGTCGGGCAAGTTGTTTATATCCCTCCCGATCTTTTCTGCTATCGTATGTTTGTTTCCGAATTGCAATTCCAGCGTCTGTATAATTACGTTCGCATCACTCGCCGTCGCTAACAGCGCACTTACGCTCGCGCGCGCTTCACCTTCGAGTGCCTCAAATAGTCGCGCCACATTTTCTCGACCCGAGTACCCGCCAAGTTCCGCCGACAGCAGATACGCTTCTTTAAAATTCGACCACTCAATCGGATCGCCGGAAAATTTGGGTAGCCTTTTCGCAGAAGTCAGTCGATGCAGCAAGCGCGAATTTCCCTCACCAAACGACGCTTCCCTCACCGCGCGTAATGTATTCATGATCGCATCCGTTAATCGGTCGGTCGCATTCGCATCGCATCGAGAGCTCGCGAAGATAGACGGGCTATCTAGCAAGTTTGGCTCACATGTTGGCAAGGATGCTCCAAGGTCCTCTTCTCGCGTGATGCTCTCTGCGTTGGGCTGCGCCGCTGCCGATGTTCGTGACACGCTGTTGCCGTGGTTATCCTGACCGCTCCCTTCTGCAACCGCCGTCGGACGTCGCGGTGGCGTGCCTCCTCGCACTTGGTCCGGGGGTTGACAATCAGCTAAAGCAGGGACGACCAGTTGGGAATCTTCGACTGCCTCTGCGTCCCGATTCACAACACAGGATCTCTTCGCTCTTGGAACGCCATCCTCGGCTCGCGCGGTGGTGACGACTCTCCTTTTCTTCGGCGGCATGATCCCGCTTTAACGACTTATACCACCACAATGCCTTTGCTACAAATCTACCAACCCCTTAATCTTCAACTGTATACCGGCGTAATGTTCCCGGGTTTCGGCACCAAAATGTATCGCACTTGATGTGAAACTGGGTCGGTGCTTTCGCTTTCTCCAAGAGCGTACTCACGACTGACTCCAGGAACGAATCTGCGCACATGGCCTCGTTAAGCGGCCCCACTCTTGACCGCATTCTTTCCCGAAATCGCGACACCCCACGCGCACCCCACGACGGTATGACGGACTCAAAAGGGTGCCCATGTGTTTTTGATTGCGGAGCCAACCCTGCCGGTTTTGCCTGTAACCTGGCGGCCCCGGGATAGACCATTGTCTTCCCGTGCACGCTTTGACCATCATAAACTCAGGCACCTAGTCCTGCGGGGTCTAGCGGCATCGGGTCGACCCTTTGTCGACCTTAGCACGCGGTCGGTTTAACGGCCCCAAACATCCCTTCGGTTGTTTGTGCACGCTAGGCTATACCGCTGAGGGTTGACAAGCCTCTTTATTTCCGAACAATGCAACCTCTCCCGAATCAGTCATACCGTCTTTACTGGTCTTTCCATTTCTTTGTATTGAATCGCAGTTACAATGATCGTATAATAATCGCCACCCTCGCGTTACAAACAGACCCCTCTATCCATCCGCAACAGTAATAGTATTGACGGTTGTTTCGAGTTCTGTTTGTACTATCTTTACACAGTTGCTTGTAGTATATGTTACTAGGTCGTCTGCGAAAGCCAGTACAGCTGCCCTATTTGGTTTGTTGAATTCGAACGCCTTCAGGAGATCGCTGGTGTATATGTTGAATAGTATTGGGGAATTTACGGTGCCTTGTTGCAGTCCTTCTATTATGTGGTATGTCTGTGTCGATGTTGTCTTTCCGTCCCATGTTACGAATTTTTTGTCGGTTGTCATGTCTAGTATCGTGTGTATTAGCCATTTAGAGAATTCTTTACGGTGTAGTTTGTACAGGAGTCCGTTGAGCCAGACCGAATCGAACGCTTTTTCTAAGTCTAGTACGGCTGCGCCTACTAGCTGGTTGTTACTAATTTTATTGTTTATGTCGGAAATGAATTTGTGTATGGCGTGGGTTGTTGAGTGTCTGTGTCTGAATCCGAATTGGCAGTCTGGTATGATATTGTGTATTGTGCAGTGTTGTGATATTTTGTTGTTGATGACGGCTTCGTAGACTTTACTTAGGCTTGGTGTTAGGCTGATTGGCCGGTAGCTGGAGAGGTCGGTCGGGTTTTTGTTTCTCTTTATTATTGGGAGTACTTTGGCCGTTTTCCAGATTTTCGGGAAATAGCTATTATTTATGGCGTTGTTGAAAAGGATTGCCAGTTGTGTTATTATTTTGTCTGGTAGGTGTTTTAGTACTATCGGGGGGATTCGGCCTGTCCCAACGGAGGTTTTGTTTGGGAGTCTTTTGAGTATGATGTTTACGGTGTAGGGGTTGCAGAATGGTGTGATTTCGTAGTCTGTGTCTTCTGGGTTTTTGGCGCTGTTTTGTTCTGAGAATTGTGTGATGGTAGTCTCGGTGAGTCGATTCGTTGTGAGTTCGTGTGTTAGTGTGCGAGCCGTGTTGTCTATTATTTCTTTCAGTCTGGTCCCGTTGTTTAGGTGCCGGGGGAGTTGATCGTTTCGTAGTAGGCTCCTATGGCGTTAAGTTTGTCTGTCGGGGTAGTTAGGATGTAGCTGTCGTTTGTTTTTTGGAGGGTTGCTGTGTTACATTTGCTTCTGTCTAGTATTAGGTTGTCATTTTGTTTTATATGGATATCGTCTATTGTGGATGGTGGTTTTCGTCTGAAGATTGCGTTGATTTTAGGGAAGAAAGTGTCATTGTTTCTATGGTCGATTCGTTTTATCACGTTTGTCCAGTATTTGTTTATGGCTTTGGTGAATTCGGTTTGTATTTTTTTGTGAGGTGTTTGTGGGTGTTTTTGGCTATTTTTGTTATGGTTAATCGTGAGTTGGGATCTGTTAGGTGTAATTTGTGTAGTAATGTTGTCAGTGTTTTTTTGTGTTTTTGGAGTTTGGCGATTTTTTTTGTTGATGTATATTGTGGTGTTGTTACGTGTCTTGAATTGTGGGGTGTGTGTGTCTATTGCGTTCCTGATTGCGTCTGTAATGCTAGCAGGTTGTTGTCGATGTCCGTAATGGATAGGTTGCGGTCGGTAGGTATCGTGTTTGTGTAGTGTCGGTCTATGTCTCTTGTAAAGGCTTTCCATCTAGTGGCCTTATAATTTAGTTTTATGGCTTCTGGGTAGGTTGCTGAAGGGACGTTAGAAGGGAGTTCGAAGCTCATTGAAACGGCCAAGTGGTCGCTGTCGTAGGGCAGTGTACTGGCTTTCCCGGAGGTATTGTTTGTAAGCTGTAGCCTGGAATCTGCGAGGCAGATGTCCAGGAAAGACAGGCCCGGTTTGTATGTGGGGGTGGTGGTTGTGATAGTGTTGAGTCTATATGTGAGGTCGTTTTTGTTTTCCCATTTTTTGAAATAGCGTCCTCTCTGGTTGTTTGTTGTGTCTCCCCAGTCGGTTCTTTTGGTGTTTAGGTCTCCGGCTATTATGTAGTAATTGTCGGCGTCGTGTAGTTTTAAGGTGTGGAATAGGTGGTCGAGTTCTGTGATGTATAGTGTTCTGTTGTCGTTCGTCGCGTATGCACTTATTATGTATAGTGTGTTGTTGTTTTCGGGTTTTGTCTTTATGATCGTGTATTCTAGGATTTTATTGTTGGTTGAGGAGGGGGAGTGTACCTGTTCGCAGGGGATGCTATTTTTTATTAGGATTGCGGTTCCGCCGCCTTGGATTGCATTGGGCCTGTCTTTTCTGTATAATTTATTGTTTTTGAAGCTAAGGGTGTGTTTGGGATTGAGCTTTGTTTCGGAGAGCAGTATTATATCATGCTTATGTTCTTGGAGGAATTCTTTCAGGTCGAGTCTGCGTGGGTGTGTGATTATCGAGTTTACATTGATTGAAGCGATATTTATGGTGGTAGGGGGGCTGGCGGCGTTGTTATACATTATGCTTTTCGAAAAGTGTATTAAGAACGAATTCTATTTTCTCTGAGTTTAAGGCTACCTGGGTGGCTATTTGGTTTAGTTGTGAGGCGATGAGTGCTGCTATTTCGGTTTTTAGGCTATCTATCCATTCGGTTGGGGGTTGCAGGGTCGTTGGCTTCTCGGTGTTTGGCGGGTTGGGTGTTCCGATGTCCTTCGATATGTTGTTGGTGTATGCTGGATGCTGCGGTGTCGGTCGTTCTTGGGGAGGCTGGACGTATGGTGTGGGCCCTCTGGTCATTTGTGCGTACGTGTAGTTGGGTGTTACAGCTGTGGCTATTTTTTGTATTTTCTTGCTAGTTGTTCGTCGATTTTGATTGCGTGTATCTTTTTTTAGCTTGAGGGCGAATTTGATATATGGGCAGCCTTTATATGAGGCTGGGTGTCCGGCCTGTCCGCAATTGGCGCATTTGAGGTTGTTTCTGTTGTCAGTGTTTGTAAGCGGGCAGTTCCCTGGGCCGTGGCTTTCTGCGCATTTCACGCAGCGGTAGTTTAGTTGGCAATTTCTGCTCGCGTGTCCAATTCGCTGATATTTTTTGCACTGGAACACTTCCGGTTTCCGGAGGTGTTCCTATCTGACTTTTTGGTAGGCCAACGTTTTTATCTTGAACAGGTCAGCGGTCTTGCTTTCTCTGTTGATTTGCACTAAGTAGTGGTATTGGTCGGGCTTCTGTTTGTTATAAATGAATTTGGAGATGTTGTGTATTTTTGTTTCTGGTAGGTTTATGTATCGGAAAAGGTCGCCCACCGAACGATACTTGGAATGAGGAGGAGCCGGAATCGCACAGCGCTGTGCGTCGAAGTTGAGTGAAAGAGAGTCTTTGACGAACACGTGTATTTTGGATGAATGTGGACTGTATTTTGAGCTGTATGAACGTGAAATGAATGTGAAAATGTACGAACACTGTACTTTGAAATATACAAGATATATACAGAATAACGCGTTGAATAACGAGTTTAAACCCAACGATTAGAAAGAGCGTAGAGAAAAAGGACCGAGTCGCACGACGGTTGCACAGCGAAGAAGGAAGCAGAATTCGGAGAACGACCGAATCTGCCTTCCTGGAAGTCGCGTATTGGTCCTTTGTGGATCACGCGATGATCCACGATCGATAATTGGGTCGCGATCGATGGATCCCGAGGGGAAAGACGGGGGTAACGCGAGCTGGCGCAACGGCTTTCCGCGAGACCGCGTTCGGCGGGGCAAGAGGAGCGCGAGACGAAGACCCCACCGCGAACGTTCGCGCGATCGCGAACAGTTTAGTTCCTCGATTTCCGTTTTTATTTCTTCTGCCGTGAAGTTTCCTTTGATTCCTTTTAGAACTAGAGACTTTGGTTTTTGTTCTTTGGGGGTGTATGTATAGTGCTGAGTTTTTGTTTCGGTTAGTTTTTCTGTCACTGCCTTGTGGGTTTGTAGGTTTTTTGTGTATATTGTGTGGGTGTCTTTGTCATTTTCTTTCACGATGAAGTCCTGTTTTCTTATATTTAGTGATAGAGCGGTACTGATTATGTTCCCTATGCTGGTGTTTAGGGTGTAGATTGGCGGGGGTGTATAGGTTTTTATTTTTGGTGGTGCGCTGGTTGGTTGTGCGTTAAGGGAATTCTCGTCTAGCTCGTTGTCGCTGTCGTCCGAAAGCAGCTGGCATTGGTTGTCGGTGTTTATTGGGGTTGGCGAGTCGGCGAGGCCGGGTGCGGCTTTGTGTGTTTTTTTGGGGATTTCGTCTGCGGTGCTCGGGCTCTTTGTTTTTCCGGGGGGTGGCGCTGCGGTGCTTTTTTTCCTGGCTGCCGTTAGATTGGGCTGTATTGCGTGTTTAAGGGCTATTGTTCTGTTGCTTTCTTTTAATATGTCTTTAAATAGTTTGTCTACTTGCATTGATGTTAGCTTAGGTATTTTAGATGTACCTGGTTTGCTGTTTAGTTCCTCTGTACTATTTTCTTTATTGTCTCCCTCATTATTGAGGCGTCTTTTTGGACGCTGGAGTGGGGTGGGCGCCATTGTCGGGTATCGGGGCCTGGCTTTTTCCTTGGAATTGGTTTCACTGATATGGTTTAGTTTGTCACTTTCGCCTAGTGGCGCACTTGAGGGCTGCAAGAGCCTCACTATTGTTTTATGCACTTTGTGTTTAGATGCACTATTCACTGATTACCCCGTTCACTAAGGGTTGCTCGATGTGTCTCGGTCGGCGTCTCGGACACGACTCTCGGAGACCATAGCTACTCCACCAACCGGCGCCGTTGAAAGTACCTTCGAAATATTGGGATATACCCTGCATAGGGGTGATGCCCAGTTGGACTCCGACCGATTGGACACGTCCCGATTGGACTGTCCCGATTGGACGGGTTCCTTTTGGACTCCGTGCCGATTCGACTCGTGCCGTTTGGACGCCGTGCCGATTGAACTCGTACCGTTTGGACGCCGTGGCGGTTGGCTTCGTGACGTTCCCTAACCCTAACCCTAACCCTTTTTTTCGTGGGAAAATGTCTACGCATACCCCGACTCCCTGGAGGGAGCCGGGGTTATGTGGGACTGCCCTTGGGGAGGATCCCCAGAGGCTACCCACTAAAAACCCACGCCCACCTAAGCTAAAGGGGAGGTGCCTGGATCACGCGAGTACTCAACAGGACACCTCCCAGCTATCATCATACCCCGGCGGCGGGACCCGCCCGGTGTCCCCATCCCTGGAGCCTTCGGATTGAGCTTCCCGAGCCCCAGCTCGGTCCACCCACATCTCCTGGAGTCTTCGTGCCCCGCTCGTAGCCGGTATCCCGAAGGAACCAGCCCGGGCCGAGGCAAGAAGACGCCGCCACCGGAAGGAAGGGCCGTCGGAGGCGCGATCCGGCACGCCCCGAACCTTCCTCACCCAATACCCCCCACGAATCCCCCTCCCCTAAGGGAGGGACGGACCGACACGGGTATGGCCCGCAGGGCCACCCGTCGCCGCACTCTTTCTAAGAGATCTTGGCATTTCTGGCTGGCCCCGAGCGAGCGGTGCCACACGGGGGCCCCATATAGGGCAATGGACCGCACCACCTCCATATAGAAGCGGCGGACTTTCAACTCCGGCCCCCCGATATTAGGCAGCAGCCGCGCAAGGGCGGATGCCGTCCTCTCTAATCGGGGGGCGAGGAGCTCGAGGTGCTCCACGAAACGCCAGCGGCCGTCGATGACCAGGCCCAGGTATCTCATACTGGGCCCGATCTCGACGGAGGTCTCGGCGACACGAATCCGGAGGTCTTGACCTCGGCGCAGCCGCCACGGCCGAGGCGATCCATACAGCCAGATCGCCTCGGTCTTTGCGGCGGCCACGGTTAGCCCCATCCTCCGGATTCGCCCGACCACGCAGTCCAGGGCAGCCTCTGCCAGGTGCCTGGTTCTCCTCCAATCCTCCCCCTCGGCGTATACCAGGGTGTCATCTGCATAACAGATGACACCCGTGTCCGGGGGGAGGACAACCCGCAGCACCGCGTCGAATGCCAGGTTCCACAGTAGCGGCCCGAAGACCGACCCCTGCGGAACCGCGCGGTGCATCTCCGTCATATGCACGGTCTTGTACCGGCCGGTAAACACCACCTCTCTGCCGCTGAGGTAGTCGCCGACCACCTCCCGGAGATAGGGGGGCACCTGGAAATATTCCATCGCCCCCGCTATCTCCTTCCAGGGCAGGGAGTTGAAAGCGTTGGAGATGTCCAACGACACCGCAATCAACACCCCGCCCCGAGCGACAGCCTGTTCACGGAGGAGACGCAGGCGCTCCAAGGCGTCTATCGTGGAGCGCCCTCTCCGGAACCCATACTGGTTGTCGCTCAGGTCGGGACCACCTCGCGACAGGTGCTCGACGAGGCGGGCAGCAATTATTCTTTCGAACAGCTTGCCCGCCTCGTCGAGTAAACGTACCGGCCGGTATGCAGAGGGAGACTCTGCGGCTTTCCACTCCTTGTGGAGGAGAATCAGGCACGCCCTTTTCCACACTGTGGGGAAGACTCCCCGGCGCAGGCTCGCGTCCATGACGCTCCTGAACGCCGGGGCGAGGACCCTTAGGGCTAAGGCAATTACACGACCGGGAACCCCATCGGGGCCGGGGGCCTTCTTGCCCCCAGCCCGGAGCTCCCGGACGGCCCGGTCAAGCTCCCACTCGGTGACCCGGAACTCATCCGACCATTCCGTGTTCGGCTCCGGGGCGCGTTCCCTCCTCCCGTCTACCCCATCGCTGAGGGGGATCCCCACCCTAACCCTAACCCTAACCCTAACCACAAAAAATAAAAATTCAGATCCAAATTTAACAGATTCCAAATCATATTTAACCATATATTTCACAATATAATATCACCATATGTAGACTTCGAAAAGCAATGATTATAAAATTTACGGCGTCCAAACGCCATGAATCCAACCGCTACGGCGTCCAAACGGCACGAGTCGAATCGGCACGGCGTCCAATCGGGACGTGTCCAATCGGTCGAAGTCCAAGTGGGACACCCCCCTGCATAGTATAATCGTCGTTTTTTGTACTACGCAATTTTTAAAGTCTGCACGATGTTTCTCCGAACTTAGTGATGTTTAATATTACATAATATATGTTTACGATAATTATAACTTAGTTTTTCACGGAAAAAACGCCAAAAAAAGTGGTTTTTATTTTTTCCTACTATGACGCTGCGACGAAACGGCGGAATCCGCGTTCCGTCGCGACCTCGCACAGCGTACCTTAGTGCGAGCCAATCCGCAACCGTCCCGAGCGCGAACCAATCGGAGCACGCCGCCGCTTCGCGAACATTTCGCGAGACGGCGCGCTCTCCGTGATCCGCGCTTTCGGCATAAATACCGGAGCAGAGCGCGTTTAGATCGGAGTTGGCTTGGAGCTGCTCAACGGGGATCATCCCAAGCTCTTGGCCACTCGCAGCCGCGTGCGAACACGCATACTACGGCTTCTTCCGTGTGTGTGTGCGAACACGCTGGTGCTTGGTGGGACCCGTACTACGGCTTCTTCCGTGTGCGAGCGACACCAGTACCGCGAGTAGGTCTCGAGTGAGCAGACGGACGAGAGCAGTGTCTCCGGGCGCTACTACTCGTCGCGCGCTCCAGCTCTCTCCCCCCTCCCCGATTCCTTTCCGCCGATCCTGCGAAATTCGCTCACCGGTCCGCGACCAGGCGTCGCGTCACATTCGTGGCAGTCCTCATCGGATCGCAGCCGCGTTCGGAGCTCGTCTTGCACGAGCTACGACGTTGGTGACGGGAAGCTCGTTCCCTGGGCTCGCCTAGGTGCGAGCGACCCCCACCGCGATCCGATTCGGGGACGACGGGTGGGGCGTCCCGTCGGTCCGGAGTCGGAGCAGATTCGCGGCCACCGTGCGCTCGGCCATCAGCGAGGAAACATCGATTCACTATCATCTCGCCGAGCCGCGGTGGTTCCTACCGACCAGCTGTAGGCCCGGAATCACGGAAATCCACCGGATCGGACACCGTAAAAACCAGCGAATCCTGATCGCTCCGCGTTCCCGCCGTACTAGCGAGTCTTGATCGCTCCGCGTTCCCGCCGTAACAGCGAGTCCTGATCGCTCCGCGTTTCCGCCGTAAAATAGCGAGTCCCGATCGCTCCGCGCTACCGCCGTACAAGCGAATCCTGCTCGCTTCGCGTTACCGTCACGTTAGCGAACTCCGCTCGCTCCGCGTTTCGTCGTAATTTTACTGTGTATATATTAGGTTTAGTTTAGAGTAAGATTAGGTTAAACTTGTCGTTTCTCGTGCTGCTTACAGCCAGCCGTCGCACCGGAGCCCGCCAGCCGGGAACCCTCGTCAGTAACCGGGGCAAGAGGCCGCCGGCAATAAAGCACATCTTTTTCTAAAACCGCCTACGTTTATTTTACCCGCTGTCCTCTCCGCCGACCCTGGCCGCTGAGCAAATCCAGGAGAGGACAGAATTCCTTCCTCTCGCGATTAACCGCTCGCGGAAGGAAAACGCAACCGTTACAACGCACCAAACGCAGGAATTTGAAAAAATTAAGCATAATACTTAGGACAATATCTTATTGCTAAATTAATTATATTCTAGTCGCTCTTAGATTTCCATAGGAAATCTGCATTTTTTCGATTTTTTTCGTGTTTTTCGATTTTTACAGCCAGAGTTTGCAACGGAAAAATCTGAAAACGACCCAAAGTATGTGGTTTGGTGTCCGACATGTGTCAGAATTTTAAATTGTCATTAAATGGGGAAAATGGGCCAAAAACTGGATTTTCGTTTTTCCTCTATAACTACCCTTACAGATGAGCTATAGGGCTAAAACTTGGCTGAAAGGTATCTTTTTTGGTAGGCTATCGAATGGCGCAAATTGGAATAAAATCCCTTCCGGGGCCGATTTGGCCCCCAAAACCGGCTATAGCCTTTGTTATAAGTATTTTCTAACCCCTTGGTTGCTGTGGGCGCTTCTAGGCGCTTAGAAATTTTGCGTTTGTTACACTGAGAGTGCCTATAGGCGCTCGTCACAGTTTGATTTTATTATTTACAGTAATATTAAATTCGTAATATTTATACTAATTCGGTTCGAAAAAATATTGTTTTAATGTAGTGAAATTCAATTTTTTGATTATTAAAATATATTTTCACAAAAATGCATCCATACCCAAAAGTTCGTCGTCCTCGGCGCACATCGTAACTCAATTCCTGCCGTATGGTACGGCCGGTGCGTATCAAAGTCTGCCGTAGTGAAGGGGTTAATAATATCAAATTTGCAATACTTTAGGATAGGATATCCAGATAGCACAGAGACGTCTCGAATGTCTTCCGAACGGTTTGTGTTAGAAAACGGTACGTCTCTAAGGTGTCTTAGAGACGTCTTTTAGACGTCTTAGAGACGTTCATAAATGTTAATTAAAATAAAAAAAAATTTTAATTTTACCAAACTTAAAGAAGAATTCCAATTCTTGGCTGTAAGGCTGAATAAAGCAATATTTTATTGTTATCGTTACTATTTATTATAACATTCAAAGTATACATTAAAATTAAAATTAAATATTAACCATTAAAATTAAACATTAACCATTAAAATTAAAATTAAACATTAAAATTAAACAACAATTAAAATTCGTGATTCTTTTAACACAAGCATTAAAATACCATCGATATTTCTTTGGATGAACAAAAAATATTCCATGTGTATTTGTTATAATTTTGCTATTCTATCGTATCTATTGGTACCTAAATATTAATACATTCTTGTTAATAGTTCTCAGATATTTTGTTAACAATTGTCCAAGACTGGCGCGCGCGAGCGCCACACCGCCTTGCTCGCGCAGCGCGATCCTGCCGAAGGCGCGATCAATCAACGTCGCCAAAGTTTACGCGGACAACCGATCGAACGCATGATTGGTCGAAATGCTTCTCAGTGCTTCTGGAACGCTCTCGACTTGACAACCGGAAACACCGGTGCATGTCGAACGTTCCAGAAGCAGCGAGACAATAAACGATGAGACAAGCGACGGTCCGCTCTCTCTTTTCAAAACCGCTCAGCTGCTCGCTTCAATCAAAGTGCTTCTCTATCGACACATAGTTTCATACATTTCTTTATTGCGACAATCGGTACAATAGTGTTGATATTTTGACAAATTCTCTGTTAATAAAGTGAAATTACGTTTAAAGTAAATTATAGACCCAAATCCTCTTGTATTCTCTCCCACTCCATAGTTTTCCGTTACGTCGAATCGAACACTCATTTCAAATTCTCCATTCCTGTATCAACAATCGTTAGAAATTAAATTGGAATTTATTTGCTTGGTATACACAGTCGCCCTTGTTAAAGTCTACAGTCTCAAAAGTCTTAAAGGTCTCCGAATTCTCCGCTCCGGCCTTCCCGGCCCGTATTTATATTTTCGCTGGCACTCCTTCCACTTCCCTTTCACACACCTTTCATCCAATCACTCACGCTTCACCTATTGCTCGATCTCATTCGTTCTCATTTATTCGGCGCGCATTCCTTCCCCATTCAAACACTCTTTCTCGCTACAATTCGGTTATCCTGCTCTTTCGACGTCCTCGTCGACAGTTTTCCCTTCAACCGCCTGTTTCTCGGACGCTTTTTTCGAACACGTTTTCGCGCGATTCACGTAATCTTCCGCTCTCGCCACAAATTTTAGTCGATCTGCCGCTATTACTCCTTGATAAGTTCTAGCGCTTTGTTTCTCGTCTTCAATATCTCGCACAATATAACGATCATTCCCGAGTATCTTTTCGATTTCGTACGGTCCTCGATATTTGAGTGACAATTTGCGGCTTTCGCCCGACGCAGGTGCTTCGCTTTTTCCAAGAACTAAATCATTTACTCGATATTCTCTCGCTTTGATTCGCTTTTTGTTAAATTGCTCGCTTATTGCGTTTTCATTTTTCGTTAATAACTCGGCAACGTTTTTACTCGCCTCTGTCGCTCCAAATTGCGCGTTAATCTCCCGAATTTCTCTAGTGAGCTTGCTTTCGTGCCATCCCGGGGCCTTATGATTAAAAACAATTTCGTACGGTGTCTTTCGCGTAACTTTATGCCTACTGCTATACCCCACTGCACATCGTACATTTTCCTATCCCAGTCCCCGCCATTGATCTCATGTGTTATCGCAGTTAAACAACTTAGTATAACGCTATTTATCCGCTCAACTTGCCCGTTTGCACGTGGTGTACCTGTAGCTATTTTGACGTGTTGGATCCCATGATCCTGACAAAATTTTTCAAACTCGCGCGCGGTGAATGCAGTCCCTCGATCACTAATAATGCGATTCGGCCTACCGTAGTGTGACATGAAATCTCGAATAAACGCTAAGGTAGAACTCGTTCCTACTTCTTCCGTTGCCCTTAGCACTACATACTTGCTATAACCGCATATAATTGCAACCACGTACTTATTGTTATGTTCCGTCGTCGGTAACGGATGGTCTGAAATGAAGCGCTGCCCTTATCTAACGGGTGCAAAAACCCGGGCTTTTTCCCTGTGGGAACCTTGGAGTACAAGCACATTACGCATCGATTTACATATTTGGTAACAAAATCACGCATTTTCGGGAAATAGTATTCCTCTTTAACTCTCTCTAGTGTTTTGTCAATGCCTAGATGTGCTACTGACCGGTGCGCCTCGGTTACTATATCGTAACGTAAATCGTGTGGTACATATAATCGCCATCGTCCTTTTGACACCTTATAAACTCGCGCATTATACATTGTAAATTTTTGATGAATACTCTGGTCTCCGGCCTCGAGTCTATCTCGAACGCACAAAATATCGGCATCCGCTCGTTGCATCGCCGCTACCCAGTCGGTATTAACCTGAACTTCTAAAATGGGCAGTCCTTCGACTTCTGTGTTCTCAGGCCCTCCTACTGGATTTCTGCTTAATGCATCTGCCACACTATTCTGTTCGCCTGCGTGATATTTGATACTATAATCGAACTCCGACAATCTAACGAACCACCTCCCGATGCGCGGATTCAAATCTCTCTTATTTTCCAACATTTTTAAGCTATTGCAATCGGTTTTAATAACGAAATGAATCCCAATCAAATAAACTCGGAATTTTTCAAGCGCGCATACTATTGCCAATGCCTCCAATTCATATGAGTGGTATTTGGCTTTTTCAGGAGTTGTCCGTCGACTATAGAAACTCACGGGATGCCACTTCCCATCTGGCTGCTTTTGCAACAATGCTGTTCCTAACCCTAGCGTACAAGCATCCGTATGGACTTCCGTTTCGGCGTCGTGATCATGTATTGCTAATAGCGGCATCGATGTTAGTGCTCCTTTGATCATTTCAAAAGCCTTATTCTGCTCATTACCCCAGGTAAACTTCGCATTCTTACGTAGTAACTCAGTTAGCGAACTCGCGATAACCGCAAAATTTCTAACGAATCGCCGAAAATAACTAGCTAACCCTAAAAAACTACGTACGTCTCGAGCACCTTTCGGGGTTGGGAACTCACGCACACTTTCCAATTTTCGTTGGCTTGGTTGTATGCCTAACATTGAAACTTCAAATCCTAAGTATTATATTCTTAATTTAATGAAATGGCACTTCTTTAGGTTTATAGTCAATCCCGCGTTCCTGAAAACTCCAAAAAGGCTATAGCCGGTTTTGGGGGCCAAATCGGCCCTGGAAGGGATTTTATTCCAATTTGCGCCATTCGATAGCCTACCAAAAAAGATACCTTTCAGCCAAGTTTTAGCCCTATAGCTCATCTGTAAGGGTAGTTACAGAGGAAAAACGAAAATCCAGTTTTTGGCCCATTTTCCCCATTTAATGACAATTTAAAATTCTGAAAAAAATCTGACACATTTCGGACACCAAACCACATACTTTGAGTCGTTTTCAGATTTTTCCGTTGTAAACTCTGGCTGTAAAAATCGAAAAACACGAAAAAAATCGAAAAAATGCAGATTTCATATGGAAATCTAAGAGTGACCCAATCAGAATTAATTTAGCAATAAGATATTGTCCTAAGTATTATGCTCAATTTTTTTCAAATTCCTGCGATTGGTGCGTCATAGTAGGAAAAAATAAAAACCACTTTTTTCGGCGTTTTTTCCGTGAAAAACTAAGTTATAATTATCGTAAAAATATATTATGTAATATTAAACATCTCTAAGTTCAGGGAAACATCGTCCAGACTTTAAAAATTGCGTAATACAAAAAACGACAATTATACTACGCAGGATATATCCCAATATTTCAAAGGTATTTTCAACGGCGCCGGTTGGTGCAGTAGCTATGGTCTCCGACTGCGGAACCGCTGAAGACTTTTTGGACCAGGTTCGGATCTCGCCCCGGTCCAATTTTTTTTTTTCTTTAATCACATGTTTTTTCGATTTCTAACCGTATGATTGTTGTTACGCTGTTGTAAAAACATTTTTTAACTATGTTTAAACTATTTTTTAATAATTTTCCGGAAAAATATTTTTGGAGTACTTTCGGCCTTTAGTCATCTACGGGCTGTATTACTTATCTACTTAACATTTTTTTACATGGAATAAGGGATTGATTATTTTTGTGACAGAAAATATATACATGAAGTATTATTAGGAATAATCTGTAATAATTATAGGTGGATTGGTATGCAGTGGAATCATGTATGGCGTTTTCAGTCTTCGTCGCTATCTTCGTCAATTGTCGGTGTTATTTGGTCGTTATTGAAAATTCTGGTGAGCAACTCTGCTGGCCGAACTATGTCTGTGTCGTATCGAGCAGAAAATAAATATTAAATGATAGCAGCTACATGTGAGCAACATCCAATAGTGCGATTACCATTGGCACATTCTCAACAATACCGTTTTATACCGGAATGACCAGTTGTGTTTGGTATATAATCTATGTAGCATTTGTACGTTTTGCGGTTGATATGTCGCGATTTTACTTCCAATTTTACAATATTATTATTTTCTATTAAATAACGGACATTAATTTTATTATCGTGTTCATCCATTATCTTGGCCAAATACGAAACAGCTTAAGATAATTGGTATGATCCCGTGAAAAGTATCTTCAAATCGTCTTCTGTCATTTCCGGAAAATCAAAAATATCGGTGGAAGATATGTTTTTAAACGGCGTTTTTCTGCGACAGCTGCTCGTTGCTTGTAAAAGATATAATAAAAAACAGCAAAGACTATTGGAACACCTCAATAAAGCAATGTCCACGGCTCGATTGTTTCAGTTAAATGCCCAAAGTCCTGAATCGAAAATGTCCTTCATCAGGAATTTTTCCAGACAACAGTGGTTATAGTTTTCCGAAGCATAAACATCGTTTTCATAATATCTCTAATAATATTTTTACTTGACAGAAACAGATACAACAATACCTCCCGACCCCAATATAACACTAGATTTATTATTAACAATAAGTAAAGTACCGACTAAAGATAAAAGATTTAATAGACAAGTCGATGCACTTATTCTATGTAAAAAAATGTTAAGTAGATAAGTAATACAGCCCGTAGATGACTAAAGGCCGAAAGTACTCCAAAAATATTTTTCCGGAAAATTATTAAAAAATAGTTTAAACATAGTTAAAAAATGTTTTTACAACAGCGTAACAACAATCATACGGTTAGAAATCGAAAAAACATGTGATTAAAGAAAAAAAAAAATTGGACCGGGGCGAGATCCGAACCTGGTCCAAAAAGTCTTCAGCGGTTCCGCAGTCGGAGACCATAGCTACTGCACCAACCGGCGCCGTTGAAAATACCTTTGAAATATTGGGATATATCCTGCGTAGTATAATTGTCGTTTTTTGTATTACGCAATTTTTAAAGTCTGGACGATGTTTCCCTGAACTTAGAGATGTTTAATATTACATAATATATTTTTACGATAATTATAACTTAGTTTTTCACGGAAAAAACGCCGAAAAAAGTGGTTTTTATTTTTTCCTACTATGACGCACCAATCGCAGGAATTTGAAAAAAATTGAGCATAATACTTAGGACAATATCTTATTGCTAAATTAATTCTGATTGGGTCACTCTTAGATTTCCATATGAAATCTGCATTTTTTCGATTTTTTTCGTGTTTTTCGATTTTTACAGCCAGAGTTTACAACGGAAAAATCTGAAAACGACTCAAAGTATGTGGTTTGGTGTCCGAAATGTGTCAGATTTTTTTCAGAATTTTAAATTGTCATTAAATGGGGAAAATGGGCCAAAAACTGGATTTTCGTTTTTCCTCTGTAACTACCCTTACAGATGAGCTATAGGGCTAAAACTTGGCTGAAAGGTATCTTTTTTGGTAGGCTATCGAATGGCGCAAATTGGAATAAAATCCCTTCCAGGGCCGATTTGGCCCCCAAAACCGGCTATAGCCTTTGCACTAGACGGTCTAAGCCTTCCTCTACTGTCATGCTCGGTATGATGACGTCGTCTACGTACGCCATAGCTATGTCATAACGCAGTGACCCTAAAATGGTATTTATCATTCGTTGGAATACTGCGGGTGCGTTACATAAGCCAAAGGGCATTCTTTTGAATTGATAGTGTCCGTCTAGCGTCACAAAAGCTGTCTTCTCTCGCGAACTCGGTTCCATCGGCACTTGGTAATAACCGCTAAAAAGGTCTACACTCGTATAATACTTTTGTCCGCGCAGTCTATCCAACTAATCGTCTACGCGTGGCAGTGGGTACTTATCCTTGATAGTCGCTTTGTTAATCGCACGATAATCGACGCACATCCTCATTTCGCCATTTCTCTTTCGAACTAGTAGAACCGGACTAGCAAAGGGAGAATTACTTAATAGTTTCTATGACATCCGCCGTCTGTAACTCATTAATCATATTTTGCAATTGTCGTCTTTCATGATAAGATACGCGATATGGCCTACAAATTATGGGTTTATCTGACGCAAGTTCTATTCGCATGGTCGCCCTATTTGTTCTACCTAGCTGTCTTAACGTCCTAACAACGAGGTCTCTGTTGTCATTGAGGACACGCAGCAATTCGTCCGCTTCTTCTTCATCCAAGTCCGTGTCGACTTGACTCCTGGCAATCGGCTCATCGTTGATCTCTCGTTCAAAAGCCCGCTCCTCGCAGACTTCTCCACGGATGATGGCGTCGCCTGGCTGGATCGTTACTTGTTGACCGGTCACATTCAGGACAGGTAGAACAGTCTGCCCTTCCTCGTCGGTGGCAACGATGCATCTAGGTATTACGGGGCCCGCCTCTCGTAAGCCACCCTCGATGCATAGCTCGTCATCCGGCACGTTACCCTGTACAACGATATGACCTAAGTAATTTTTTGGAATCACACACTGCTTGCTAGCTCGGAATGTGGTTTTTTCATTGGGCTGCGTTACGTCATCCCCTAGTCTGTCGCTAGTGGTCATCACCCTCAACTCGCCGCTGCGACTCACGATAATTCGCGCAATACGCTACTTCTCGCTTCAGCCCGTATGTTCTCCGACCGAAAAAGCTCGACACTCCCGAACAGCAGTATTCACCCTTCGACAATTTTCCACGAACGGTTTCACGTGGCGATCCCACTTCTGATAATTGTTAGAAATTAAATTGGATTTTATTTGCTTGGTGTACACAATCGCCCTTGTTAAAGTCTACAGTCTTAAAGTCTCAAAAGTCTTAAAGGTCTCCGAATTCTCCGCTCCGGCCTTCCCGGCCCGTATTTATATTTTCGCTCGCACTCCTTCCACTTCTCTTTCACACACCTTTCATCCAATCACTCACGCTTCACCTATTGCTCGATCTCATTCGTTCTCATTCATTCGGCGCGCATTCCTTCCCCATTCAAACACCCTTTCTCGCTACACAATTAATAATTAATACAATGTTGTTAATAATTGAAAAGCTCATGAACTACAGGATGGTGCAGAATCATATTTATCTTACAAGATGGTTCGCAAATAGCTTCGAGTGCAAAGGATTAAAATTTTGTTCCAATCCGTTTGGTGCGGTCGGCCGCCCTCTTCAACCACATCTGTATAGCTGCCTCGGTGTCCTTTTGGCTTCCAGGCATTTTGGCCTCTAGGGCCGCACCTTGAATAAGAATTTCTTTGCTTATTAATGCGTACATGAATAATCATTATAATAATTACACTAAAATAAGGGAGATAATTATATGTAACGAGTTTCGCAGTTTTAAAGTGTTGAAAGAGTTTCTTCCTTTTTCCTCCCCAACCATCTGTAGGAAATCGCCAAATCGTCGCTCATCATTGTGAACAGTGCCTTCCTGACAAAATTGTAGGAGGTGTCGCCTCCTATTTTATGTACCTTCGCAACCCAAAATAAAAACTTGTAAATATATCACATTCTCTTGTATATATTTAATGTTCCCTTACGGGTTACATAGAGATCCCGTTCCCTTTACATTTTCTTTCTTTTCACTTTCACTCTCTCTCACTCATTCTTCCTTTCACTCCTGCCTCCTCCTTTCTCACCCTCTCATTGATACTTTCCGTCTTGTATTTCTTTTCTCTCCCGGTCTAATTTTTTCATCCACTCTTCTCCTCTCCCGTCCTCAGCCAGTATTTCATTCACCTTCTCTTGAATTCCTACTTCCAACCCTTGATCTCTCGAGCACCTTTCCAACACGTGTTCCCACGTCTCTTCTTCGTACCCGCACCTTCTGCACCGTCTCACCTCCTCTTCCCCCCAGTACCATCCTCCCCTCATTTCATTCGGTTATTTGTTAAATTTGGATATAGATTGACAGTACTTGCTCTAAACGGCAGTTAGAAAGATCAACACGACAACTAAAATTTTCATTACCGAACTTTTTTTAAGTGCGATGGGGGCATGCATTTATGCACACCCGGCCTAAGATGATAGTCGGCCCGGTAGTGTGGGACTTTCCCCCAGTGTAGCCAAAGAAATACCCACTAAACCCCCACCGCCCGGGCGACATCCCTATCTTCCTCCGTACCGCACAGCGACATTCGGAACTGTTCCTTTGTTTCTTAACCATTAACTAAGTAACTAACCACTATTCTCAGGTATCGTGCCGGTGTGCATGTTCCTTGATGCGAAAAGGAATTGCTTGAATTTGTCCCGCACGTTAAGGGGGCCGGCACGGTTTGAAATCCATATACGTATGCAAGGGTCAAAATATTGACAAATTGACGCTTCAATATTGCAATGAGCAGTTTAAAAGTGGTCACTTGTGTTTCCTAAAAGTCCAATCTACGTCTGTTCAGAGCCCAAATTGCGAATTTCTACCTCATCGTGGAGTAATTTGTAATATTCGGCAGGAAACTTGCTTTCTGAAGCAAGTATGACGTCACAAGATGGCTGTCGTAGAGATATTCTCTTAATTTCGAGAGATTTAGTGTTCGTATCGAAAAAAAGGCTCTGAACAGACGTAGCAAAGACATGTACAAACGCGGTGGTATGCATTTTTAATTGATTACTTACTTATTTCCACGGTCAAACCACCACGGTCTCACCGCGGCAAACAATTTACGTTGCGATAGGATACGGTCGATAATGCAGATCGATAGTACAGGTTTACATATGTACGATATGTATGCTGGCGAATATTGCAAATTACTACACGATGAGGCAGAAATTCTCATTTTGGCCTCTGAACAGACCTAGATTGAACCTTTAGGAAAGACAATGCAATATTGAAGCGGCAGTTTGAAAAAGTTTCTGACCCTTGCACGTTTCGCAAGGGGCCACGACTTTAGGGTCACCGATTCTGTTGAAACTTTGCACACTTATACATAGATCTCGTGTCCTGTTCACGAATATATACCATTATAGGGGCAAATACTCAATAGTTTTCGAGATATTGGCGATTAAAGTTTCATTATTTCCTATGTAATGCCGGATTTTTTTCTACGGTGCAACAAGATTCGGTTTGGCGCGACTGCAGCGTGCCAAGTTTTCAGCCAGACGACCAGTGTTCAAATCCTGTCGACTAATGCATTTTTTTTTTAATTTTATTATGTTTTATCACTGTATATTTATATTATCAATTTCACTTCAAAGTACCGATTTCATTTTGATAAAATGTAGCAGGCCGCCGAAAATTGTCGGAAAGTAGTAAAATATAACACCTCACAATTCTAATTATGTAATCAACACGGATCAGACAGGATGTCAGTATAAATCAACGTTCGAAAGGACAATCAGATAAGGTAGAAAAGACCGCACTTGTTCAAGAAAAGGTATTGTAGTGTCACGTCTGCCGACGTGTTGCTGCGCTAGGTTATAACTAGATGTCACGCCTATCGACATGTTGCGTTAGCTTCTGAATAGATGTCGCGCCGTCGGGATGTTGTGTTTAGTTATAACTAGATGTCGCGTTAGGCCATAAGTTGTATAATATATAGATAGCCACTACATTACATCACATAGAATTCTAAGTCCCGTTATTACGTCACCGCGCTCTAGCGAGCCCCACTACGACGCGTAATACGTCACGCGCCCCTCCACGCGATCTCCGAACGAAGGAGGTCTGGACAATTCCCGAGGAAGTCGGTTCTCATCCGCGACCTGGTCGCGTCAACATCTCGCGTTTCTATCTTCAAGCGTTACTATATCTAGCTGTTCCAATCTTAGTATTAAGCGCCTTTGTATCCCAACTATTTTTGAATATATATACTTACACTCTGCACCACGAGAGAACCGTACCGCGTGAAAACCGATTTTCGTTCGTCGCTGCGCATCTTCGCCCTGATTGGTGGTATTCCCACTCCGTACGCTCCCTTCCCAATGCACAGCACATGCGCGCAGTGACGCCACGCCATACCGGGTGTTTACACAGTATGGTCACGATTTCCTATACCCTATATTTCCATGCTAATCCGTTTAATTACGGTACACCGCGTATATGAAGTGGAGTGGGAGTTGTGAGGTTCGTAGCACCTTCCGCGGCCAGTCAAGCTGCGCGAAACGGTACGGTTCTCTCGTGGTGCAGAGTGTAGTGTTAACCATTCAAATCCTGTCATTTATTATCCGCCAATCCCGCGCAAGAGAGTGCCGCGTCGCGCCGGTTGTAAACACTAATTACGCCAGTTATCTCGCCCTCTCGTGTCTAACAATCCAATCCATTCGGCGAACGTCCGCACCATCTCGCGGCCGCGCAGCATCAGGACTAGCATCTCCAGAGAGAGAGAGAGAGAGAGAGAGAGAGAGAGAGAGAGAGAGAGATCGACCTAAGAGGGACAAGGACGCCGACCCATTCTCCGTAGCCAATCTGAGGTGTGGGGCGGCGGCACGGTGGCGCGTAGGGCGCGTATTGTGCGCCTGCGCCATGTCATGGAAAGGAACGAGTCGTATCCGTGTCGACTCTTCTTCCTTCTTCTTCTCCGAGCCTTGATGGAGAGAACCTCGCTGCACGTCGCGTCTCGACGTTTTCTAGAAGTGTATTCTGCGGTTTATTGCCGCTCGACCGTGCCGGTTCCGTATATATTGATCGCGACTCGCCTCAAGCGTCGCGAGCTCTCAATCGGGAGTTGTCAAATAAACAGTGTTACTTTTGGTCACTACCCGACGTGTTTTATTACTCGCGAGGAGTGGGCCTCGCGGACATAACCTCGTTCCTCCTTGCCGCGGACACGTGGCGTGTCCACGGTGAACACAGTCCGTCTGGACACATATTTCGTGCGTTCTCATTTGAGAACGCGTGGCCTCCGGCCACTGGTGACCCCAATATCTCGTGTATTACGAGATTCATATTCCTAGTCCCCACGTGCGTGGAGGACCGTCGGAACTTGGCAGGGCGTACGCTTGTACGCCTCCACCATCGCCAACAAAAATCCCCACAGAGGGAGCACGGCTGCCCCATCTGTCTCTGTTACTTGCAATCTGTCCAGGACTGTTGGTGAGTAGCATATCTACATATTTATGTGGAACCGTGGACCCGGCTAGACTTCGAACGTACGAGTCGAGTGAGCCAAATGGTTGTAATTTTGAAGCGTCTCTCCGCGGTAAAATCGCGAAGCGTCTTTACCATCGTGTAACCAACCGCGGGACGTAACAGTAGCGATATGATTAGAGGTGTCGGTTAGGATAAATATCCCTCGTAGTTTTAACACAGCTGGTCTTTATTAAAATCTCCGCTCTGGCTCACAGTCTCTCGCTATCTCACAATTACAAATGCTCTCTCGAATTACAAAATGCTCTCTCTCGGATTACAGAATGTTCCCCGTCCTTTGTCGCTCGCTCGCTTATATACCTACATACGTACACATACATAGTCACACTGATTTTGGCGGTCATCGCTCTTTACGCCGCCGTCTTTCTTGTGACACCCTAATCTCAACCAGAACCTATATTTCATATAGGAACACTTGGTCGTAAGATTAGGAAGACCACCCGCTTTTCCTCTGAAACTATTTCTATATGAGATAAGGAAAAGCGCCCCTTTTTCCTCCGATAAGATAAGAACACCCGGTTCTATCTTAAAACTATTTTTTAGACACAATAATATAAGAACACCCCGCTTTCTCCGACGCGATAAGATAAGAACGCCCGGTTCTTCCCCATTCGTCAAGACATGGGAAAGAACCCCCACTCTCGCCCAAACTCAACATATATAAGCACCCTCAAATAAAGTACAACCAGTTGTCATACTAAAAATCTCTCAGAACGCATTAACAATTAGTTCCACGACTCGTATTCTATAAGTGTACCTTACTTGTAAAGGCTCCGTGCATCACTCAGATGCTAATACGTTAAATATTGTTCTTCTTTGATGTCGCTCGCTGCCGTCCGTTCGAGTAAGTGACGTGAATAAATCATCTGTGGTGAATCTCCTGATTGTACATTCTTATCCATTGAACACGTGGAGAGGATGTAGGCTCTCCATTCTCCTTCTGATTCCACATCGGGCATAAAGAGTATCCCACATTGGTGACCCGAATTCCTACATTGGTGACCCCGACGTGATATCGCCCCGACGTGCTATCGCCTCGACGTGATATCACCCCGACGTGATAGGGAAACCGATATCGGTGACCCGACAGGAGACGACGATTTTTTCTACACGTCGTGAGCACGTGCATTGGCACGCTAAGAAGACTGGATTCCTGTTTGTTGTGTTCCTGGAGGTCGTCAACGACACCCGGACATCGGGGAATTCCTTGAAGGAGCTGACCTCGACTCCGGTCGATCAACGAGTCAACGCGGACCGTCATCCGGCGTTTCGACGGTCGATACGCCGCAGAAGATGTTCCTCGGTACACTACGACACGTGGCTGGCCATTCCGGTCCAGTAACGAGCGTGTAGCGTTTCATTACCGCCCCGGATACGTCTGATCCAGACGCTAAGAGATTCGGAAGGGCAGCCGGCATAATCTTGTAGTTTTGGTAAGATGTCTGCCGTGATTTGGCAAAATCCTTTGTCTCAGCGGGTATCTTTACCAACGCGTGGGTTTGGCGGCCATTTTCGTCGTTCCACCGTTGCCAGCCTGCTCTGGGCACCAAGATCAGCCTTTTTGATGATCTTCGTCACCGCTGCCTGTTACCGAGCTGTTCGCCGCCAGAGGTTGCGGCCAAGGACGTGTGGTGTCAGTTCCAGCATCGTGCCTGTTGCCAAGCCGTTGCTGTTTGCTGTTTGCTGGTCGCTGTTTGCCGAGGACAAGTGTCCTTGAGGTGTCATCAGCCGTACTGTACATCGACACCAGTGCCTTGTGACTGTGTGCGTGCGAAGCTATATAGACACTGAACTTCGTGAAGTTGACATGTAACCATTGTGCATATGTTCACGTACCTCGAATTTCGTGAACCGCGCGCGTGTGCTCGCGAACTCCACTTAGAGGTTAGGTTCGTTATTCGCATGACAGTTCGTGCATTCTACGCGATCGTTTTCATATCCGCGTCATCCGCGAATATTTTCATCATTATCTTAATGCTTTAGAAGCAATTTCCATTGTTGGAATTTGTTTTGCGATGCGACTATCGAGTTTGCCGCGCGGATCTCGACCGTATATCCACCCGAGGGTGTAAGGCTCGGATTCGCCGTTGTGAACGCGTCGCGTACCCGTGTCGCCGAAAAGTTACCCGCCAATTTAATATTGGGTAACGGGATCCGATTGACTGTTCTGTGGTTATGTACGAATTGTAAGTATCTGATAATAACGCGATGACTGCTACGTTTGCTGTGCGAGCGTTTGTTACGAAAGGAAGACTCCAACCGACTGCCCCGGGGTCCGTTTGCTGGGCATCTCGTTGGTGTCCAACTCTTCCAAGGGATAGACCCGAAAATCCCGAAAGACTCATCCCCATTCGTTGATTGACCTGAGGAAGGCGGATCTTCCGGACAGTCCTCCACGGTGGAGGTGGAAGTCCTTACCCTCTGGTCAATCACAGAAACTTGGGAAAATTCTCGAACAACGGGACCCCGGTACAGCGTGACGAAGAGACCCGAGTGGCCTGCACATGGTGGTGCAAATTTATGGCCCCTTGTCCCGAGTGGATGGACGACCATCGGGTTCAGACCTTGAACACGAGACTCCTAAGTACTCTACGTCCGGTACCTCTTAGAAATTGGGTATTTCTGAAACAGTGGGACCCGTGTTTGGTCTGAACCAGATGGCCCAAGGGGCTGCGAACGCGTGTCTCAGACCTTCACGGGCCTTGAAGATGACAAGGGCGTGAGGGCCGGGCGTAACGAATGAGGCTATAAGGCTACGGTCACGTCTCGAAACCGAACAGAATTTAAAAGTTTGTCTACTCTGCTTGTTCGCGTTTCCAACGCGACAACTTTTTTATTGCAAAAATTGTAACGCGCCTCTGCGTGAATTCAGACAGGTTGTGATACGCTCGCTTGTAATGTTAGGTTAGGTCCTGTTGCATATTGCAATCATGATGTCAGGTTCCGATACCGAAAACGACGCGTCCACTTTACTCGCATTGCAGCTAGCAGAGGTGTGTCGCGAGTTAGCCGCGCTTGAAGCCGCGATGTCTGATATGCCTACCTCCCGGATTCCAAGAAAATCGTTGAGAAAGCGGTCAAATGGAATTGCGAGGCGAAGCGTGCCTTTCGCAAAATCGAAAACAATATTGCTTAGGCTACCCTTCTGGTGTACCCCGTGCCGGGGCAGAGCTTAGGCTAGTTGTATATGCGTCGTTGCGCCGTGCAGGCGTATATTCGGAAACGGCGAAATTAATTTAAAAGACTCAGTAAATAGTCAGAAGGCAGACGATGAACTGGCGGAACTCCGCAAGTCAACCACTCATTCCCTTATTTTAAAAGATGTTTTTAGAGGAACGCTCCGAGCATATGCGTCAGGTTCGTCCTGTACCTCCAGCCCGGGTCTTATAAGCGCCAGGGACTAATATCATGGTAAACCCAATGGCCACCAACCCCTCCTCCACGTGGTGGGACCTGGACACCCTCGGGTGACTAACGGGGCTCTGGTAAAGAGAGCTCCTGCGTGAGTTTCCGCTCTGCGACGACCGCGGCTCTCCTAAAGAGAGCTCTTGCGGAGTTGTTGCTTTGCGATGACCGCGGCTCTCAAGAGAGCTCCTGCGTGAGTTCTCGTTCTGCGACAACCGCGGCTCTCGTAAAGAGAGCTCTTGCGGAGTTGTCGCTTTGCGAGGACCGCGGCTCTCAGGGAGCTCCCGCGTGAGTTATCGCTTCACCTGGGGAGCGACTGTTGTTCGTCCCTACTCGTGGAAACAGTTATGGAGAAATTTAAAAACACAAACACAAACAAGGCGAAGAAGGAGGTAGGAAGGAAGGAAAAGCAAGGAGGAAGAAAAGTGGAAGATGAAAATAAAATGATAAAAACGAATAATGACCAAATAGGAAATGACAAACCCTCGGACCTAGAGCCCGAACACAACACTTGGAAAGACCCCAAAATGGAGCCCGACCAAAACACAAAGCCCATAAGGAAAACGCAAACAGTAAAAGGCACAAAGCGGAACAACGAAGTCAGATCCAGCGAATCTGACGATCCGACCGAGTCGAAGAAAAAACAGCCCAAAGGATCTGACTTGGCCAATAATGATGATGAATTCAACATGACCGACTACTCGGGCATGTCTGAAAACGACGAAACTGACCAAATACAAGAACTGACCAAACTTGTGACGAGAACACTCTCAACTGATCTAAAAAACCAGGCTCTCACAATAATAGGGAATATAAAACGCCAAATGGAGTCAACCCACTAGGAACTCCACACGGTAAAGGCGTCGAGATACGAGCTAACCAAAAGATACACAGAGCTGTCAGCTAAGACCCGACAGCTCGAAACCGAAAAATCTCTCGACCAAAAAATCAACCAGTTATCTGAGAAATTAGATAACTTCATGACCAAACAGAATAATGAACAAATAATGACACAAAAACCCACGCTCTACTCGGACATTACCAGAACAAACAGAAAAACTAGAGCAGTCACAAAGAAAGGGGGTGTCCCACTGGGACTCCGACCGATTGGACACGTCCCGATTGGACGCGTTCCTTTTGGACGCCGTGCCGACTCGACTCGTGCCGTTTGGACGTCGTAGCGGTTGGATTCATGGCGTTTGGACGCCGTAAATTTTATAATCATTGCTTTTCGAAGTCTACATATGGTGATATTATATTGTGAAATATATGGTTAAATATGATTTGGAATCTGTTAAATTTGGATCTGAATTTTTATTTTTGTGGTTAGGGTTAGGGTTCGGGTTAGGGTGCACCCCGTCAGCGCCCAGATGGGCGCTGAAACGACTGGACGGGGACCTCCTGAGGGCCGTGATTATCGGCTCCGCCTGGCCTTCGGCCAGGGAGCGCGAGGCAGACGAGAGGGCGGCTTGGATCCGGGGCACGTTGCAGATGATCTGTGACGTGGCGATGCCCCGGGTCCGAGCTCAGCCCCCAAGAAGGTCAGTTTACTGGTGGTCGGGGGAGCTGGCCGAACTTCGCGGTTCGGCCGGCCGAGCCCGCCGCCAGTATGCCCGCGCCCGTCGCCGCCATTTTCTGGGCGGCGACGCGGAGCCGAGGGTCGCCGAGCTGTACAGGGAGTACAGATCGGCGGCCGTGGCCCTCAAGCGTGCGATTGCCGCTGCTAAGGCCAAGGCCTGGGATGAGCTCCTGCTCACCCTCCGTGAGGATCCGTGGGGACGCCCGTATAAGGCGGTGCTTGGTAAGATCCGCCCCTGGGCGTCCCCAGTCACGGAGCGGTTAGACCCGGAACTTCTGGGGCGCGTAGTGAATACACTCTTCCCCCTGAGTGAGGGGGAATCTGCTATGCAGATGACACCCTGGTTTATGCCGAGGGGGAGGACTGGAGGAGAACCAGGCACCTGGGCGAGGCCGCCCTGGACTGCGTGGTCGGGCGAATCCGGAGGATGGGGTTGACCGTGGCCGCCGCAAAGACCGAGGCGATCTGGATGTACGGATCGCCTCGGCTGTGGCGGCTACCCCGAGGTCAGGACCTCCGGATTCGTGTCGCTGAGACCTCCGTCGAGATCGGGCCCAGGATGAGGTACCTGGGCCTGGTCATAGACGGCCGCTGGCGATTCGATGGACACTTCGAGCTCCTCGCCCCCCGACTAGAGAGGACGGCAGCCGCATTGGTGCGGCTGCTGCCGAATGTCGGGGGGCCGGATTTCAAAGTACGCCGCCTCTATGTGGAGGTGGTGCGGTCTATAGCCCTGTATGGGGCCCCCGTATGGCACCGCTCGCTCGAGGCCAGCACGCCCAGCCGCAAGCTCTTTGAAAGAGTGCGGCGGCGGCTGGCCTTGCGGGTCATACAGGGGTACCGCACCATCTCCACCGAGGCGACGGGACTCCTCGCCGTGATTCCACCCTTCAGTGTGGTGGCGGCGGAGCGGGCGAAATTATACCAGATCGCCCGCTCCTTCCGCCGCCCGCCGGGGGTGGAACTCACGCGCGAGGAGGAGTTGGAGCTCGAGGGCCAGAATCGTCAGGCCCGGACGGAAAGTTTTTCGGAGTGGAAGGCGATGTTAACGCCCTCCACACGTCCGATTGTCCGGGCCCTCCTGCCCATATTTTATACAGGGTGGCCCACATAACTCTGAACAGCTTAATATCTCGAAAAAACTATGCCATCGATTTTAAAGTTCTTAGCCTTAAATTGCATGGAACTGAAGGGCCTTTCTGACTACATAAACGTGAAGTGGCCTCCCTTCCCCTTTAACGGGGGAGGGGAGGTACCTTTGTAATTTTAAATGGAACCCCCTATAAAATGTTACATATTTAGATTCTACCGGAAAAAACAAGTTGTAGCGGCCATCGGCACGTACATTTAGCAACATTTGGCGTGCAAATGGTCGAGCGAGTTTATGGAATCCGTTGTCCCACAGCTGTTTTTGAGAAAGCCGTTAGGCGTCTTAGCAGTTTTTGTTATGGCACGTATTGGCCATTAGATTTTTACCATCGGCCTCAACAGCACGTACGGGTATCATAAACCTCGAGTTTTCCAAAGGGACTCGGAAACTAGGCAGGTAGGCGATAGCCGGCCGCGCCATGCACCGCGGGCCCGTCGGAAATCCCGCTGCATTACCGGAATTACGGGGTCGCCCCTGCGTTTAGAGAGACCGCGCCAAGGTCGAGAAGAGTCCCCGAAAAAGGTACCTGATTGGCTCTTTTTTATTTCAACAACTTACAGCTGGAAAAAATTGTTCGAAGAAAATTATTCGAAGCATTTGAATAGCAATACAGATAAAACCAGTGAATACAGATCAAATTACAGTAAATTATCGTTGTAAGTCACTACCGCCGTTCTTTTCACTGACACTCATACGAATCGATGGTTCTCGCCAAGCGTCCCATTTGAAATACACAGGGCACGCCGGAAACCAAAGAGTCATCCCGCGTGAAAGTCATAAGAAACCTATGGCATACCAAAATGACTGGCATTCAAACGGACAGAATATCCGTCTCCGATATAATGTTGGTCGGAGAAGCGGACAACGAAACTCGAGAACCGTCGTCGCCGAGGAATGGGCCACACATTGTCGGCCATATCGGTGTGAGATAAGAAGACCACTAGTAATCCAATTACAAACCTTCTTTATTTTTCGTTATTTTTTTATGAAACTTTTACCAACATATTCGTGGCATTTTTGTGCTTAAAATGAAACCAAATATGATATAATTCCGATAATATTTACTTGTGTAACAAGTAGGGATGTGCGGGCCGCCCGATTGTCGGGCGCCCGAATCGTCGGGTCGGGTCGCAGACAGTCGGGCGGGCTCGATTCGGGCGCGCGATACTTCATGACACATCGGGCTACCCGAGAGTTTCGGGCGGCCCGTGCATTTCGGGCTACCCGATAGTTTCGGGCTACCCGAAAGTTTCGGGCTACCCGAGAGTTTCGGGCTGCCTGCTCGACTTCGTCGGGCGGGTTCGGAAAGAATCGGACAAGTTCGTGCGAGCGAGTTATCGCGATACCTGTGATTAAACTCTGCGTTCTTATGAAATACATAATGGTAATAATGATACTTCTTTCATAACTTAATTAACGTAATTTTTAATATACTTGGTTTTTTCATAATTACCGTAGGTATAATTGGCAAACATATGCATAATCTTTATTTGTATTAAATTTTGAAGTAATGCAAGTTACACGTGCAAAATTTAAGAGACAATATTTCTGGCATTCTGACGAATTTGTTCCTCCGAATGAATTTGCATATGTATCGATAATATCATCAAAATATCCTTACGAAGTTACATACACCTAGAATGTATGAAAATATGAAAATTATGACCATTTTTAAGGAGTAGTTTTCATTAACTGTTATTTAACTTACTTCATATCTTGTTATAAATATAACTTATTAATTAACTATCATTAACCTGACAGAAATTGTGCAACGCCTACTGACTGCGGCATATTCTTATGTAAGTCTCGTAGGACACTGCACAAAGATCCTTTGTTCAAGGATCTTTCCCCGAATCTGGTGTCGCCTTTCCGCTGAGTGTTGGCCTGCGATGCGTCAATTCCAATTGTCATTAAGTGGAGTACGGCTGGTCTCTTTCCCCGTTGGAAAATCCGTAACGAATTCTTAGGTCCAAACATGCCAATAAATAACCAAAAAATTACGGTATCCCACTCGATCGTAGCACAGACCCTGACACGATGTCTAGAATTGTAGACAAATATAATATGATACATAATATATATTGAATGATGGGTGATATGTTTAATATAATATATACACGAATATAAATGTAAATATAGATATTATAATTTTAATATTAATACATTTACTTTAATTGTGATTTAACTTACTTTAAAAATTAACTTATCTTATTTAACTGAAAATGTGGGAAACTTAATTGTTCAACATTTTCTGTTATTAACCGCGACCGTGTTTGAGTTACTATATTTCCTGAAGGAGAGCATAAACGCTAACTCGTAACTTGCGTCGCGGGTACAGCTACATAACGTTGGGCTGCTAATGATAAAATTGGAGATCTTGTACAATGACGGCCCCACCACTCTACAATGTCAGTGTCTCTCAAGACAACGTTTTCATTAAAATAAACGTTAATTTCGCTACTTTTCTTGTTGACGAATGTTTCTGCGCCTTCCTCTCTGTTACTTAATGTTTTGTTGAAGAAATCTATTATTTTTAATTTTTTCTTACCTAATACAAAAATTAAAAGGTGAATAAAGGTGAATTTATAGAGGTGAATTTTGGAATTTATGGAATTAAAAATAAAAAATTATACTTTTAGAATCTTACCGCTGATATTATTGTTGCTATTAATATTTTCTTGATTTCTTGAATTTGATCCGTTATATGTAGTGCAGAAATTTGTAAACTAGACTTTTCATGTATTGTATATTTTTTTTCTAGTGTTAAAATATTCCTATAAGTCGAGTATTGTATTCGATGTAACGCTTTTTTTAAATTGTTCCATTTTAATATTCAAATAAATATTTTAAATAACCTTTAATGCGTTGCAAACTTTGCTGCAAATATCTGTAGTGTAGATAGATTAGCCTTTTTGAACATTGCATATGATGTCGATGCATGCATATTGTATGGCCAGCACAAATTTCAGTTTAGGAGTTTAGGTTTACACTGCAGTCCACTGTAGACGATGACATTTTTAAGAATCTTTCTAATGGCTCTTTGACGAATTTATTGGTTTACATGTTTAGTATTCCCAGAATGTATCAGCTGACTTGTTTGGAAATGTTAGCCTGGCTGTAGCGCTCTCAATCTCAATGGCACTTGATTTGACGTAGCATAGGCCCACACATAGCGCTAGAGGCCCGATAATTTATAGATCCCTCAAAAAAAAAAAAAATACAAAGGAGTCAGTGTCATCCCCAGATTTTACGTATTTCGTTTGTGGGCGTTGCGTCATTTTAGAAACCGCCCTAAAATGTAATTATTGGCTAAAACCTCACCATTCTACATTTTGGTGGAGGAAATGTTCACCCCCGCGAGGTTTCGTTTTTCTTGTGACTTCGTTGGAAGATCAGTTGGAAATCAAAGTTCGAGCAATCAGTATTACTTCAGAATATCGTAGTGATGTGTGAAAGCCGTGCAAGCGAAGATATGGAAGTCGTGGTCGCAGGATGTAGTGACATGAATGATAGTGGAGCCGTGGAGACATATCGATCTAGTCGATCCAAAAGTGATGTCTGGCAGCATTTTTTAAAAATTGGTCGTGCAGAAGCACAATGTAATATTTGTGATAAGAAATTTAAATTAAAATACGGCAATACCAGCTCACTACTGCGCCATTTGAAAGCTGTGCATGGTAGTGTAATTCATTTGCCCACGACCACGCAAATCGAAACTGAATCTGTTAAAGATAAAAATATTGCATACTTCGACAAAAATTCAAGTAGATCGAAGCAACTTACAGAAGGAATTGCACAAATTATTGCATTGGATTTGCAACCGTACTCCATAGTGGACGACATTGGATTTCGGTCTTTTATTAATATCGTAGAACCGAGGTATGAAATTCCTTCACGGACCACGTTTTCACGGAGGATCATACCCAAAATGTATGAAGATTTACAATCAAAAATAAAAAACGAAATATCTACAGGTATATATTACATTTAATTTTTTAATATTTTTTCGTGATTGTCGTTCAAATTTGAATATGTTGTAGTCTTCAGTAAATGAATGAACGAATCTCATAAGATTTTTCGATATTTTAAAAATTGTTGACTTCACAGACGAGGAAAAATTGAGTTTTTAGAAGCTTATAGAGAACACATAAGAGTATCTACTAAAAATGTTGTCATTTGAAAAAATGTTTTGTAATTGACGAAATTAAAATTATTTGAAGTGAACACTGCACCGCAATATACAGCCTCGGCCGGCCGCACACAATGGGATGGACCGAGAAAGGTTGATAGGTCACTAAAGACTACAATATATTCAAATTTGAACAATATCCGAAACAGTACTTCAGAAAGTGTCCGATTTTTCGTGGTTGGACCCACGTTTTTATTTTTCAATACTATATTTTGTTAAATTTATATTAGCAATGGCAGGCAACACGGTGTTTGCATTCACTACGGACGGCTGGACATCGCGGGGAGTGCAAAGTTTTTTATCATTAACAATACACTATATAACTCCAGATTTTCAATTTAAACATTATATGTTGAACCTGCATCATGTGCCTGAAAAGCATACGTACAAATACATACAAAACAGCATTTTAAAATGTATGCAAACATGGAGTATAGATATAGACAAACCGGCTTTTTTTACCACCGATAATGGGCGAAATATTGCAAAAGCAATAAATAGTTATAAGAATTGGACCAGGATACCATGCTTTGGACACTGTCTTCAGTTAGTCATAAAATCTGGCATGAAACACTTTCAAGAATACGAAGAAGTTAGAAAAAAATGTAGAGCAATTGTAACTTATTTTTCAAAATCGACAACAGCAAGAGAAAAATTTACGCAAATCCAAAAATCACTAGATCCCACCTCAACACCGCTCCAATTAATACAGGAAATAGACATAAGATGGAACTCTACGTATGGAATGTTTAAGAGGTTAATCTTATTACGTACACCGCTGAACATGATACTCTCCGAGGAACATATGCCCGATAATTTAAGCAGCCAGGAGTGGACATTTATACAAGCATTAACCAACATCCTGGAACCAATACATGATGCCACAGTGATTATGAGTGGAGAATTATATCCCACGATATCTCAATATTATCCAATGTACATTGCATTGATGCATGTATTGCAAGAAGCAGATCCCCCCGAAAATATCTTATGTATAGATATTAGCAACAAAGTGCGAAACGCATTAAAGGTAATTTAAATTATTTATTCGAATATCGGAATGAAACAATTTAAGAAAAGAATTGAATCAAATACAATATTTGACTTACAGGAACGTATGGAACCCATTATAGAAAATGATTCTATATATACTTTCGCTATGTTATTGGATCCCCGCTTTAAGGATCAGCTTCTAACACCCAACAAAAGACATGAAACTCATGAAAAATTTTGTTTCCAAATTTCTGCAATACATAACGAACCAAATTCAGAGAATCAAGAGAATATTAATATCAATAATAATACCAGCGGTAAGATTCTAAAATTATAATTTTTCATTTTTAATTAAATAAATTTCAAAATTCACAGTTATATTTTAATTTTTGAATTAGGTAAGACAAAATCTAAAATAATAGATTTCTTTAACAAAACATTGAACAACCAAGAGGAAAGAATAGAATCATTTGCCAACAAAAAAAACAGCGAAATTAAAATTTATTTTAACGAGAACGTTGTATCGAGAGACACCAACATTATAGAGTGGTGGGGCTGCCATCGCAAGAGATTCCCAATTTTATCATTAGCAGCCCAACATTACCTAGCTGTACCCGCGACGCAGGTTACGAGTGAGCGTTTATTTTCAACTTCTGGAAATATAGTAACTCAAACGCGGTCGCGGTTAGTGACAGAAAATGTTGAAAAGTTAAGTTTTCTACATTTTAATTTAAATAAAATAAGTTAATTTATAAAGTAAGTTAAATCACAATTAAAGTAAATGTATTAATATTAAAATTATAATACTTATTTATATTCATGAATATATTATATTAAAGATATCGCACATGATTTAATATATATTATGTATTTTATATTATATTTAAAACCACATTATTTATTACTTATTTATTTTTACCACATTTGATTATTATGTATTATTTTTTAAGAACTTCTGATAGGTTAATGATAGTTAATTAATAAGTTATATTGTTAATAAGTTTATATATTATATTATATGACAGTTAATTAATAAATTATATTATTAATAAGTTTATATATTATAACAAGATTTTAAGTCAGTTATATTACAGTTAATAAAAACAGCACAAAATGTCAAAAATTGCCATAATTTACCTTATTTTCATACCTTCTAGGTGTATGTAACTTCGTAAGGATATTTTAATGATATTATCGATGCATATGCAAGTTTATTCGGAGGAACAAATTCGTCAGAATGCCAGAAATATTGTCTCTTAAATTTTTCACGTGTAACGTGCATTATTTCAAAATTTAATACAAATAAAGATTACGCATATGTTTGCCAATTATACCTACGGTAATTATAAAAAAGCCAAGTATATTAAAAATTACGAATTATTATGATTATGTATTTCATAAGAACGCAGAGTTGAATCTCAGGTATTGTGATAACTCGCTCGCTCGAACTTGTCCGATTCATCCCGAACCCGCCCGACGAAGTCGAGCGGGCAGCCCGAAACTCTCGGGTAGCCCGAAACTTTCGGGTAGCCCGAAACTCTCGGGTAGCCCGAAATGCACGAGCCGCCTGAAACGTTCGGGCCGCCCGAAACTCTCGGGTAGCCCGATGAGTCATGAAGTGTCGCGCGCCCGAATCGAGCCCGCCCGACTTTCTGCGACCCGACCCGAACCCGAATATCGGGCGGCCCGCACATGCCTAGTAACAAGCGATAAAAGTTTCGAACACAGAGAAGGACAGCGTATGGTAAGGAAAGACCCGCGAAGAGTCGCGGCCGCCGGCACAGATCAAAGCCCGTGTGAGCGCAGGCCTTTAAATGAAAAATTTAACTTCTTTATTATTAATTATTTTTTTATGAGACTTTCACCAATATATTTGTGGCAATATTTTGATTAAAATGATATCAAACGCGATATAATTCGGATCACATATACACTAATTTTCCGTTAATGTAATTGTAATGGGAAGTAACTTTCATCGTTCAATATACACGCAAATATCATTGGAATTATATCATATTTGGTTTCATTTTAATCAGAAAAATGCCAGGAATATGTTGGTAAAAGTTTCATAAAAAATAACGAAAAATAAAGAAGGTTTGTAATTGGATTAGTAGTGGTCTTCTGGTCTCACATCGATATAGCCGACAATGTTGTGGCTGCGATGGCTCTCGAGATTCGGCCACTCACCGCGGTGGTGTGAGGTGTTCCACTGGCTTGGAAACGTCAGATTGGCACTGACGTACAACGATAATTTACTGTATATCGTGTTTAGTGTCATTTTAATCAGAGAATAATAAAAAATAAAGAAGTTTTGTAATTTGATTGGTAGTAGTTTCACACCGACATACCTGTTCTCGCCTCGGATCGCGCGGCTGCAGTTTATTGCACCGCTGGGCGACCGAGGTGGCACGAGCTTCTGGGCCTGGACCGACAGGGCTCGAAGCCGCTTATTCGAGCTAACGAAAATTATTCGAAATTCGAAAGAATTAGTCGTAGCCTTCGAATAACAGTACCGATAAGAAATGAAAATTTAATTTTATAGGGGAAGGAGGGGATTCAATAGTCAGGATTATCTCCAACTCCTACTAACTATATTTATTCGTTTTTTTAATATAAAATTCAGGCGCGTGTGCGGATACCGTGTTTATGGGTTGCCGGTTCGCTGGTAACTCTCTACCACGATTCGTTTCTTTACGCAATTAAAACAATTCACCTGGCAACGATAAAACACACGAGTCTTCTCGGTGCACTTTTGTCACCGAGCTGTTACAATCTTCGCCGCCACGCGCGAGCACACACATACACACATTCATACTGAATGCAAACGCGCCCGCAGTCATTCCAAACAATCTTATTACCATTGATTTCCTACAATTTAAAGCTTCGAATATAAAAAAGTATTTTTATTCGTCGGATAAATTCGCATCTAATAAAATTATTTATTCGATACTCGTCCAATAAAGATGCTTTTTTTTTATTCGAACCTTCAAATAACACATAAAGATAAAGTATTGTAAGGATGACGAAAAGGTTAAAATAGGATTTCGTAAGTATGTTTATATCATAAAGAAGAAAAGGACTAGAGGTTACCCTCGTGGGCGCCACGACAACCTTCGTTCGTTCTCTGCTCTACCTTTTAAAGGTTTTCGCAATGTAGGCGGTTACTTTCGGAAAACCAATCACAAGTATCTTAATATAATACTAATGTACGCCCTCCAAGAGGCCACAGGGTGAGGCAAACTGATCAGTTTATTAAGGGGGGGGGGGAACCGAACCTGACCAGGGCATGCCCCGAGTGCCTCGACACAATACTGATCGTCACGCTATGAAAGAACGAACGGCCGCTGGAAGAAGCTAAATAGTAACATTTCTGTCCAGTAGGGGAGCTGGGAACGTTTTCCACAGTTCAGTATCGTGCAACACACTGTATTGGTAAAACAGAGAAAGAGAGAATGTACGAACGTACATTCGTTCGAATAGTCGTGCCGGGGCACACACACACACCGCCTGGTCGGCGTGTACGTCTGCCGACGGCCATCGCAAGGGTCCGGGATGCCTGTAAATATTTCTCAATAATGCAGAGACGGGACTTTTCCATAGTGAAAAGAGCTAGATAAAAGTTCAATCTAGGCGGGAAAGATCCTCAGCAGTCCTACTTTTGCATCATTGGGAAATGGTTAGCAATATTCGGCAGCATGTCGTTTGTCAGGGAGGCTAAGGGAACTGACATGGCGGCACACTCACACACCGCCTGGTCGGCGTGTACGTGTGCCCACGGCGATCGCAAGGGTCTACACTCTGCCCCACGAGAGAATGGTACCGTTTCGCGCAGCTTGACTGGCCGCGGAAGGCGCTGCGAACCTCTCAACTCCCACTTCCCACTGCGAGTTTCATATACGCGGCGTACCGTATTGAAACGAATTAGCATGGAAGTATAGGGTATAGGAAATCGTGACCATTTGCATCCACTATGAATACCGTATGAACACCCGGTATGGCTACGAATGAGGCCACGTGCAGCACTGCAGCGCGTGGCGTCACTACGCGCATGCGCTGTGCATTGGGAAGGGACCAATCAGGGCGAACATGCGCAGCGACGGACGAAAATCGGTTCTCTCGCGGTACCATTCTCTCGTGGGGCAGAGTATAGGATGCCACTAACCATTTCCCAATGATGCAGAGACGGGACTTTTCCATAGTGAAAAGCGCTTTAGCTAATTAGCATCTTGGAAGGTTGGATAATACAAGGATATGAATTTTCAGTAATGGCACTAGATAAAAAAATCAACCTGACATGCTGAATCCCTCAAAAATCCCTAAAAATTATTGTTCGCGAAATGTAACAAATAGTTGGACAAACTGTATTTATCAATTGATTTTTTCTAGATTTTATCTCCAGATAAAAATGAATATATTCTAAATATTGTCTGTAAAAATTCGATTTCAATATCTAATGGTTTGAAAGCAACCTGTTGCGAATTAGTATCTTGCGTCGATGGCCCGCTCCATAAAATTGACACTGGAGGTTGTCATAAATTAGCCCACCCACGACACTGTCTCGCCGAAGACGAAAGAACTTTCCTGTAACCTCAGTGCAAAACACAGTCATTCTCTAAAGTCTGAAACATCGCTGCTTCGCACGAATGTACGATTGCCTAGTAAATATGATCCAAATTATATCATGTTTGGTGTCAATTTTATCAGGAAAATTACACGAATGTGTTGAGAGAAGTTTCATGAATATATTATGAAAAACAAAAGAATTGGGACATTGCATTAGTATTGTCTCACCGATATACCTGACCCCGCATAATGTTACACTCTTCGGCGGTCTAGCTTCTAGCCCCTTCGGAGGGTAGACACTTGGGTGCGTCATAAATTGGCCCTTCTCCGATAGTGTCCTGCCGAAGACGAAAGAGCTGGCATACAGCCTCGGTGCAAAACACAGTCATTCTGTGAAATCTGAAACATCGTTGCTTCGAACAAATGTACGATTGCCTAGTAAATATGATGCACATTATACCATGTTTGGTGTCATTTTTATCAGAAACATTCCACGAATGTGTTGAGAGAGGTTTCATGAAAAAATAAGGAAAAACAAAAAAAATGATGACATTGCATTAGTATTGTCTCACCGATGTACCTGACCCATGTTACACCCAACGACCGGCACACCGAACGGCCAGGCAGACTACGCTTGCAATGTTCTGCATTTTATATGGATTTCTGTATGCATTGTCTGGCCGGCCTGACGGTATGCGGGGTCCGAGAGTTTCTGCGTTTTTATGAAATACATAATGGTAATAACGGTACTTCATTCATAACTTATAACGTAACTTTTAATATACTTGGTTTTTTTTATAATTGCAGTAGGTATATTTAGCAAAGATGTGCATAATCTTTATTTGCATTAAATTTTGTATTAAATTAAATTGAATTAAATTAAATATTTCTGGAATTCCGACGAATTTGTTTCGAATGAAATTGCATACGTATCGATAATATCATTAAAATATCCTCACGAAGTTACCGCACTCCTCAAAAAATCGTCATAATTTACCGTCTTGTCATACCTTCTAGGCGTATGTAACTTCGTAAGTATATTTTAATGATATTATCAATACGCAGAGTTGGGCAAAATATTTATCTAAATAAAAATTTCGAATAACGAATGAAAGATAAAAAAATTTGTATTAAAATTTGAAAGTTAAAATTACAATCTCATTAAAGACGGTCCAAATGCTCTAGATAAGCTCTAGAAGTCATTCGTATTAACAATATTGTTCTGATTAAAAACATAAAAGTATAAAAAAATAAAAGCATGTATTAATAAATAGATTAAAAACATGAAGCATCATTTGGACTGTCTTTAATGAGATTGTAATTTTTATCGTAACATTACGTATCGGTGAAACTTGTCCTAATCCCACAGGCATTCTGTGCCCCTTAGCTCTTTTATCTGGGGTTATATTGGGAGGGCTAGTTTCTGACACCCTCAAGCGTGTACCTGTCGAAAGACCCAGAAGCTAGACAGCCGAAGGGTGTAACATTGTGCAAGGTCAGGTATATCGGTAAGACAATCCCGATGGAATGTCATAATTCTTTTGTTTTCCATTATTTTTTCATGAAACCTCTCTCAACACATTTGTGGAATGTTTCTGATAAAAATGACACCAAACATGGTATAATTTGTATCATATTTACTACGCATTCGTACATTTGTTCGAAGCGACGATGTTTCAGATTTCAGAGAATGACTGTGTTTCGCACCGAGGCTGCATGCCAGCTCTTTCGTCTTCGGCAGGACACTATCGGAGAAGGGGTAATTTATGACGCCCCCAAGTGTCTACCTTTCAAAGGGGCCAGAAGCTAGACCGCCGAAGAGTGTAACATTATGCGGGGTCAGGTATATCGGTGAGACAATACTAATGCAATGTCCCAATTCTTTTGTTTTTCATAATATATTCATGAAACTTCTCTCAACACATTCGTGTAATTTTCCTGATAAAATTGACACCAAACATGATATAATTTGGATCATATTTACTAGGCAATCGTACATTCGTGCGAAGCTGCGATGTTTCAGACTTTAGAGAATGACTGTGTTTTGCACTGAGGTTACAGGAAAGTTCTTTCGTTTTCGGCGAGACAGTGTCGTGGGAGGGCTAATTTATGACACCCTCCAGTGCCAATATTATGGAGCGGGCCATCGACGCAAGATACTAATTCGCAACAGGTTGCTTTATCTGGAGATAAAAACTAGAAAAAATCAATTGATAAATATAGTTTGTCCAACTATTTGTTACATTTCGCGAACAATAAAATTTAGGGATTTTTGAGGGATTCAGCATGTTAGGTTGATCTTTTTATCTAGTGCCATTACTGAAAATTCACATCCTTGTATTATCCAACCTTCCAAGATGCTAATTGGCTAAAGCGCTTTTCACTATGAAAAAGTCCCGTCTCTGCAATATTGGGAAATGGTTAGTGGCATCCTAGACCCTTGCGATCGGGGACCGAGGGGATATGGGCTTAGTAGTGGTGACTCGGATCCACTACTAGGTATGCCACAGTGGTGGCGGTCATATCCCTAAAATCCTCTACGCTCCACCTCCTCGTGGTGGTCCCTGGGAACACACATAGTTGTGTGTTGCTAACGGAGCGAGGGGTATTCCGCGGGAAGTAGTCCTAATGATGTGTGAGGCGATGCCGGCGGGATCTTCGGATCCTGGCAGGGCCTCCCTTGCCGGTAAGGTTCACACCGAGGGATGAAAAACCGCGGAATGGGTCCTGCGATAACGACCGGGGAGGTCGCCGCAGGGCCCTGGCCGTAAACCGGTGGTCATGTTTTACCGGAACGGTGGTCTTGCCTTAACCGGCCGGGCCGCGAGGATGATAACCTCTATAAAAAATCCCCAACCCTAAGCTTCGGTGCGCGGTGAGAGGGTACGCCCTGGCAACAGGGCGTGGCTGGTGGGGTACACCAGTCGCGAGCGCACCATCCACTGGATACCTGGCGCCTCCAGTGTGTACATAGCCTTACCCGGGTAGTGGGGGCTCTGCCCGGGTGGACCTTATTTCCCGCCGTATTCGTGGGACGAAAAATGGATATAAATAAACAAAACAAAACTAAAGAGGGCAAGGAGGGGTTACCACACCCGAAAGTGGTAGTGGAGGGAGTTGGGGCGGTCTTGGACCTGTCCCAGGAGGAGAGGCGCCAGACCCCAGCTGTTGGGGACCGGCCCTTTCTCCGGCCGGAGAGGGGAACGAGGGGGCGTGGTCGGCGCGGCGAGTCGGTGGACAGATTGTCCAACGTCTCGGCCCAGTCGCCCCCCCCCCCCCCATCCCCAGCGTTGCGGGCGTCAAACGCTCACTGCCGCCAACTCCGGGCAGGACGTCGCCGACTCCATCGGTCGGCAAACGGGAGCGGCTGGAGGACGCTGTCCGCCCGGATATCAGGAGTATGCTTCCCGGGGAGCTGTCCGCATTTATCGCGGAACAGTCGGACGTTACCCGGGAGCTCGAGGAGGCCAGCCGGAACCTCAAGGGTACCCACCTTAAGGGGATCCGCGAGGCCTCCGCGGACATAAAGGCGGCAGTGAGGGAGTTGGAGCGCAGGGGCGTCCAGGTTGGACCCCCTGCCGACTCCCGCGCCCCTGTCTCCCAAGTTGACGCTGGGGACGCCGCACTGCGGCTGGAAAACGCGGCGCTCAGGAGGGAGCTACTGGAGACCCGCGACACGCTTCGAGCCATCAGGGGAGAGCTGATGGCGACGAAGCGGTTGCGGGATGCTCCCCCCCTGCCGCTGGTCTCCACCCCTGAGGTAGGCGAGGTCACCGCGACCCCGGCGGCGCAGCTGGACCTGGTGGCCCAGATGCGGGCTCTCATGGAGGAGGGCCTCAGATCCCTCCGCGAAGAGATGCCGGCGAAGGCTAAGCCGGGAACCTGGGTGGAGGTGGTCGGGAGGCGGGCAATCTCCGCGGCCAAGGCCGCTGCTAAGGCCGCGGCTCAGGTGGCGGCAGCCGTCGCGGCTGGCGCCCCGAAAAAGAGGGCCGCTGTCCCCGCCCCGAAGGGCGGGAAATCAGCGGCCAAGGTCAGGGCCCCGCCACGCTCCGCGGCAGTCACCGTGACTGTCCCGGATGGGAGCGGGGCCTCGTATGAGGAGGCCATTAGGAGGGCCCGCCAGGGCGTCGACTTAGACGCCCTTGGCATCGGGGCCCTCCATTGGAAGAGGGCGGTAACCGGGGGCCTCATTATTGAGGTCCCCGGTGCCGATGGGGGCCCCAAGGCCGATGCCTTGGCCGCCAAGATGGCCGCCGTCCTGGGGGGGATGGACGTCAAGGTGTCCAGGCCCGTGAAGAAGGCGGAATTCCGCCTCACGGGCCTGGAGGTTTCCGTGACCCCCCAGGGGGTAGTGGAGGCGGTCTCGAAAGCCGGGGGCTGCACCGCCGAGTCCGTCCGGGTGGGGGAGCTGAAGGCTCCGCCCAACGGGCTCGGCACCGTATGGGTGCAGTGCCCGGCCATGGCGGCCCTGGCCATCGAAAAGGCCGGGAAAGTACGCGTGGGGTGGTCCACCGCCCAGGTGGTTGTGCTGGCGGCTCGGCCGCTGCAGTGCTTCCGCTGCCTTGCCCTGGGGCATGTTCGGCAGCGGTGCACTGCGGAGGTCGACCGCAGCGGTCACTGCTACCGCTGCGGTGACGCCACCCACCGGGCGGTGGAGTGCAAGGCGCCACCCCACTGCGTTGTGTGCGCGGCCTTGGGGAGACCGGCGGGCCACAAGGCGGGGAGCAAGGCGTGCTCCCCGCCTCCAAAGGCCAAGAAAAAGGTAAAGGGGGCTGGCGGTGTGGCGCCCCCCCAAACCCCGCAAATACCGGCGGTAAAGTTGGCCACTCCCCCAACCCCTAGGGAGGGGGAGTCGATGGAGGTGGAGGCGGAAATGACCCCCCGCCGCCCGCATCGGCGGCTAAGGAGGGGACCAGCGCGAATGCCAATTAATGGCCCATATTCCGCGCTGGTCCCCTCTCGCGGTACTCCAGGCCAACCTCAACCACTGCCGCCAGGCGCAGGACCTAATGGTCCAATGCCTGGAGGAGTGGGGGGTTGGCCTGGCCGTCGCCACGGAGCCGTACAGAGTCCCGGACCGCCCACACTGGTCCGGGGACGATGACGGCTCCGTGGCGATATGGTGGCGTCGCCACTCGGCGACTGTGCCCCCCTGCTCCGTGGTCGAACGGGGCAGGGGGATGGTTATGGTAAAGTGGGGAAGATTTCTGGTCGTGGGGTGCTACAGCTCACCCAGTTATGACTCCGCGGAATTAGGGATGTTCCTGGACCGGCTGGGGCTTATGATAGCCCCGTATACAGCCGGTCCAGTGTTGGTCCTGGGGGACCTCAACGCGAGGTCGTCCACCTGGGGTAACCCCGGGACCAACGCCCGAGGCGGAGTCCTGGAAGACTGGGCGGAGGGGATGGAGCTCCGATTGTTAAACCGGGGCTCCGTGCCTACGTGCGTGAGGTGGAACGGCTGGTCGATTGTGGACGTGTCGTTCGCGACGGCCGCCGCCTCACGCCGTGTGTCCAATTGGCGGGTCTGGAGTGGAGAGACCCTGTCGGACCACAGCTACGTCCTGATGGACGTGGCTGTGGTCTCGGACTCGCCATTGGACACGCCCCTCCGACGTGGCACCCCGTCAGCGCCCAGATGGGCGCTGAAACGACTGGACGGGGACCTCCTGAGGGCCGTGATTATCGGCTCCGCCTGGCCTTCGGCCAGGGAGCGCGAGGCAAACGAGGGGGCGGCTTGGATCCGGGGCACGTTGCAGATGATCTGTGACGTGGCGATGCCCCGGGTCCGAGCTCAGCCCCCGAGAAAGTCAGTTTACTGGTGGTCGGGGGAGCTGGCCGAACTCCGCAGTTCGGCCGGCCGAGCCCGCCGCCAGTATGCCCGCGCCCGTCGCCGCCATTTTCTGGGCGGCGACGCGGAGCCGAGGGTCGCCGAGCTGTACAGGGAGTACAGATCGGCGGCCGTGGCCCTCAAGCGTGCGATTGCCGCTGCTAAGGCCAAGGCTTGGGATGAGCTCCTGCTCACCCTCCGTGAGGATCCGTGGGGACGCCCGTATAAGGCGGTGCTTGGGAAGCTCCGCCCCTGGGCGTCCCCGATCACGGAGCGGTTAGACCCGGAACTTCTGGGGCGCGTAGTGGATACCCTCTTCCCCCTGAGTGAGGGGGGGGGACGCGCCCCGGGTCCGGCCATTGAATGGTCGGACGAATTCCGGGTCACCGAGTGGGAGCTGTACCGGGCCGTCCGGGAACTCCGGGCCAGGGGCAAGAAGGCCCCTGGCCCCGATGGGGTTCCCGGTGGTATAATGGCCTTAGCTATGGAGGTCCTCGCCCCGGCGTTCAGGAGCGTCATGGACGCGAGCCTGCGCCGGGGAGTCTTCCCCACTGTGTGGAAAGAAGCGTGCCTGGTTCTCCTCCAAAAGGAGGGGAAACCCGCAGAGTCTCCCTCTGCCTACCGGCCGGTGTGTCTGCTCGACGAGGCGGGCAAGCTGTTCGAGAGAATTATTGCTGCCCGCCTCGTTGAGCATCTGTCGCGGGGTGGTCCCGACCTGAGCGACAGCCAGTTTGGGTTCCGGAGGGGGCGCTCCACTGTAGACGCATTGGAGCGCCTGCGCCTCCTCCGGGAGCAGGCTGTCGCTCGGGGCAGGGTGTTGATAGCAGTGTCATTGGACATTTCCAATGCGTTCAACACCCTGCCCTGGTCGGAGATAATGGGGGCGCTGGACCATTTCCAGGTGCCCCCTTATCTCCGGGAGGTGGTCGGCGATTACCTCCGCGACAGAGAGGTGGTTTACACCGGCCGGTATAACACCGTTTACAAGAGGGAGACGCACCGCGGCGTTCCACAGGGGTCGGTCCTCGGACCGCTCCTGTGGAACTTGGCGTACGACGCGGTGCTGCGGGTTGTCCTCCCCCCGGATACGGGTGTCATCTGCTATCCAGATGATACCCTGGTTTATGCCGAGGGGGAGGACTGGAGGAGGACCAGGCACCTCTGTGAGGCCGCCCTGGACTGCATGGTCGGGCGAATCCGGAGAATGGGGTTGACCGTGGCCGCCACAAAAACCGAGGCGATTTGGTTGTATTCGCCTCGGGTGTGGCGGCTACCCCGCGGTCAAGATCTCCGGATTCGCGTCGCTGAAACCTCCGTCGCGATCGGGCCCAGGATGAGGTACCTGGGCCTGATCATAGACGGCCGCTGGCGATTCGATGGACACTTCGAGCTTCGAGCTCCCCGACTAGAGAAGACGGCAGCCGCATTGGCGCGTCTGCTGCCGAATGTCGGGGGGCCGGATTTGAAAGTACGCCGCCTCTATGTGGAGGTGGTGCGGTCTATAGCCCTGTATGGGGCCCCCGTATGGCACCGCTCGCTCGAGGCCAGCACGCCCAGCCGCAAGCTCTTTGAAAGAGTGCGGCGGCGGCTGGCCTTGCGGATCATACGGGGGTACCGCACCATCTCCACCGAGGCGGCGGGACTCCTCGCCGTGATTCCACCCTTCACTGTGGTGGCGGCGGAGCGGGCGAAGCTATACCACATCGCCCGCTCCTTCCGCCGCCCGCCGGGGGTGGAACTCACGCGCGAGGAGGAGTCGGAGCTCGAGGGCCAGAATCGCCAGGCCCGGACGGAAGCTTTTTCGGAGTGGAGGGCGCTGCTAACGCCCTCCACACGTCCGATTGTCCGGGCCCTTCTGCCGATATTTTATATATGGTGCGGGAGGCGGGGAAGGTTGACCTTCCGCCTCACGCAGGTGCTCTCCGGCCATGGCTGTTTTGGAGAGTACCTGCACAGAATGGGGCGGGAGCCGACGGCGCAGTGCCACCACTGCGGCGAAGATGTCGACACGGCGCGGCACACCCTGGAGGAGTGCCCTGCTTGGGCCGGGCCGCGCCGTGTCCTGCGAGCCGCAGTGGGCGGGTGGGACCTCGCGCTGCCGACCGTGGTCGACCACATGGTCGACAGCGTGGGGTCGTGGAATGCGGTGGCCTCCTTCTGTGAGGTAGTAATGACCCAGAAGGAGGCCGCCGAGCGGGCCCGGGAACGGGACCCGGGCTCCGCGAGGAGGGTGTGGGCGCGGGGACGACCCCCGCGCCGACGTGTGCCCCGCAGGAGGGGGCGGAGAGGGGTGGGAGGGCGCGGGGTTCTCCCCCGCGCCAACGTGTGCCCCCGGTGGTGGGGGGTGGAGGGGGTCTGGCGCGGGGAGTCTCCCCGCGCCCTGTTATGCCCCCACAACTGGGGGCGGTGAACTCGGGGGCCCGGGGTGTGAGCTGACCCGGGCCCCCGGGGGGGAGCATAGCTCCCCCCGTGATAGGCCGACACCCCCCGGGTTAGTTTCCCGGTGTAGGGGGGTGTCGGTCCGTCCCCCCCCCCCCCGATTGGGGAGGGGGATCCGTGGGGGGTATTGGGTGAGGAAGGGTCGGGGCGTGCCGGATCACGCCTCCGACGGCCCTTCCTTCCGGTGGCGGCGTCTTCTTGCCTCGGCCGGGGCTGGTTCCTTCGGGATACCGGCCCCGAGCGGGACACGAAGACTCCGGGAGCTGTGGGTGGACCGAGCTGGGGCTCGGGAAGCCCAATCCGAAGGCTCCAGGGTTGGGGACACCGGGCGGGTCCCTCCGCCCGGGGTCTTATAGCGTAGGCAGTGGGGGAGGTTAACCCCTCCCCCGGGGTATGATGATTGCTGGGAGGTGTCCTGTTGAGTACTCGCGTGATCCAGGCACCTCCCGTGTAGCTTAGGTGGGCGTGAGGTTTTAGTGGGTAGTCTCCGGGGGCTCGCCCCCCGGGGAGAATCCCACATAACCCCGGCTTCCCGCAGGGAGTCGGGGTATGTATAAAACATTTCCTCACGATAAAAAAAAAAAAAAAAAGACCCTTGCGATCGCCGTGGGCACACGTACACGCCGACCAGGCGGTGTGTGAGTGTGCCGCGGCACGGCTATTCGAACGAAGCTACGAGAGCGCCATCCACGCTGTCGTGCCGCGTATGATCCTATGGCCTCTGTTTTACCGATACAGTAACTGCTGACGATGAGAGAGATCGGGAACAGAGTACAGCGCTCGTAGCGAAAAATGCCGGAACTATATTTTGATGAAATATCCAATGTTCCCTCAATGATGCAATGTTTGTGGGATCCCGCAATTATTTGATTAATACGTAAGCATACAACGTGATTGGCGTTGCATTGAGATCCTATATGTTCCCGCTAGGCGGGAAAGGTCCTACGAACTCTATACGAGCTCTAAATCTCTCGATATTTATGATAATGTCACTCGACAACACACGAAATCAGCATGCTGTTGATATTGCAAATTACGGCAAAAAACGCAAAAGTAGGACTTCTGAGGACCTTTGCCGCCTAGATTGAACCTTTATCTAACGCTTTTGACTACAAAACAGTATTATCTTTGCATTATTAAGAAATAAGAGCGGGACTCCCGTACCCTTGCAAATCTCGTGTGCGGTGTGCGGTACTAGGGAGGGGATGCGCGCCGAGGCCACCGCCTTAAATTCTATATGTATTTCCTTAAAATACATTGTTGTATACCCGATAACCCTAGGCTCTAGTTAAACACCAACGCATCATGATAATCATGCCATAGACACGTCAGCCAAAACCCTTGAATCATCAGAACCAAACAGACCCTTAGACTTTGTCTCTTCCACGTCATCCTTTCCACAACAAGCCTTTTCTACTCCCTTCCACATTTTCCTCTCGAAAGCTACATATGTGGGATCCTTGACTCGTGGGTCCTACGAATTGCAGATCGGAGTGCATGTCTATGTTATTGGTATGAATGAAGGCGTGAAGAGTCGTGCGAGAGGTCGAGAAGCGAGTTTAGAGAGAGAGCGAGTTTTGGAGTGAGAAAGCGATCGAGCGAGTTCATGTTGTTTAATTTTTGTTTTTCATAACCATATATATTCTGTATCATTAAATGTTGTTGCTTTTGTAGCGTCCGGTCGCACGCACACAACAGAGTCTTTCTTTCGTGCAAACGGCCAACGCAATTTACGACTCTCGTTCGACGAAGCTATTTTTGAGTGGACATTTTCCAGACCTAGTCAAAGCATGTTTATTAGAGTTTTGTCCCAAAGTCCTCAATAGCAAACTGAGACCGTCGTAAATTAAGAGACTCGTCCGTGTCTACGAAAATCCGTGAGTTGGGATATTCGTTCGTGTGAAAAGTGACAATTATTAGGGATCAAAGTGCTCAATAGGGATTGAAAGCAAGAGTGACAGTCGTAATTGTGACGATAAGAGTTTGTGACTGGTATTATTAATTAGTGCGATTTATTGTGGGTTATTTTTGTTTGCGCAATGAGTGTACCGATGAGATCTGCCAGTGACTTTTCCGTATCAGAGTTGAAAGAAAAGCTGCGGGCTATGGAATTGGGTACAACGGGTGTAAAAGCCGAATTAATACACCGACTAATGGAAGCTGATCCATCGGGTAACTGGGCGAAGGACAGTGAAACCGAATCGTCAGGCCGCGAGGAAGATCGGCAGTTAGGAGAGGCAGGTACCCATCGTGTGAGTGAGATAGAGTGGGCTGACATGCAACGGGAAATTGAACTTTGTCGGAGAGAGAAGAGATTGAAGGAAGACGAACTTAACCTGGCACGCAGAGAGATCGAATTTCTGAAAAATATGCAACAACTAAGAATCGGCGGCGATGGGCCGGCAGCTAATATATTTCGTCCGACAATACAAGACGAGATAACACCGCGTGTGACTGCATCAATGGTGGCGGAGATGTTAAATTATTTCGATGGCAACGTGGAAACATATGAAATGTGGGAAAAACAGGTGCGATTACTGAAGGCAACATATCGGGTGACGGATGAAATAATGAGGCTGGTTATTTCGTCACGTTTAAGAGGAAAAGCGTGCGAGTGGTTTCACTCGAAACATGAATGCATCGCGATGCAAGTCGAAGATCTATTGAAAGGGTTACGAGAAATGTTTTACCGCGAACCAAACAGGATCCGTTTGCGGCAGGAGTTTGAACGGCGTATTTGGAGACGAGAGGAAGCATTTAGCCAATATATGCATGAGAAAGTGATTATGGCAATTCGTCTTAACATGAGTGACAGAGACATTGTGGACTACGTTATCGAGGGAATCCCAGATTTCACATTAAGAAACATTGCCCGCGCTCAAAAACTGGAGACGAAGACATCATTGTTGGAGGCGTTCGAGGGGGTGTCGTTGTATGGGAAGTTCTTGCCGACGACGTATGCATCATATGCGAGGGCCAAGGAAAATTCGTTTCAACCACGGAGAGCAGAGGAGAAGACATTCCGACCATGGAGGACGGAGGAGAAGACGCTTCAACCACCGAGGGAAGAAGAAAGAATGTACCGTCAACCCAGATTCGATGACAGAGCGTATGGACCGATGCGAGTGGAAGAGACACCGTTGCGACCACCGAGGGAGAACGAGAGGTTTACGTCACCGAGAGTCGAGAGAAGGGAAGTACCCAGAAATGTCAATCGTTGCTTTAATTGCGGTATGGAAAATCATTACAGCACGAACCGTCCTTTAAAAAATCGCGGCGCGAAGTATTTTAAATGTCAGATGTTTGGCCACGTGGCAGCAAATTGTCCGAAGAAAGATGATGTGAATGCCATTTGTAATATTTCAGAGTATACGCGCGAAAAATACTACAAGAATGTAAGGATGAATGGAGAGAGTTTAGCGGCATTAGTTGATACCGGTAGCGATTTGTCGGTAATGCGTGCAGAACAGTACGTGAGAATAGGGTCGCCAGCATTAGTACGACGAGAAATTAAATTTGCGGAATTGGATCTCAAGCTAATAAGACAATAGGACAGTTCAACGCACGAATAGAGATCGATGGTAGTGAATATCCAATCAATATCTGGGTAATATCTGATACATTAATGCAGCATGATTTAATAATTCGCACAGATTTTTTGAACACTGTGGAGATAAATATCAAGGGGGGTGTAATTTCTATCCGTAGCGTTGAAAAAGAACACCAGTCTCAAGGTAATATACCCGAAATTTACAAAATTGATTGTATAGACGAAGCAAACAAGATTGATTTATCAGAAATTTCGAATACCAAGCATAGAAGCATCATTAACGATCTGATTAGAGATTATAAACCACTTAAAACACGGGAAACGGATGTGAAAATGTCCATAATACTTAAAGATGACGAACCAGTTTATCAGAAGGCTAGACGTTTGTCCCCTTTTGAGAAAGGAGAAGTAGATAAACATATAAAGCAGTGGCTTTCCGACGATATCGTGCAGCCTTCTCTTTCTGATTACGCTAGCCCAGTGGTACTCGTTAAAAAGAAAGATGGTACAACCAGGCTTTGTACGAAAATAATTAAAGATCGATACCCGTTACCGTTGATCGATGACCAATTGGACGCTTTGCAAGGTTCACGAATTTTTACTACGTTAGATTTGAAGAATGGATTCTTTCACGTGCCTATAGATAAAGTTAGTAGGAAGTATACTGCTTTTATAGTACCGGGTGGCCAGTATGAATTTTCTTATGTTCCATTTGGTTTATGTAATTCACCCGCAGTATTCCAGAAATTTATAAATGCTGTTTTTAAAGATTTGATTAACGAGAAAAAGGTTTTGATTTATATGGACGACCTAATTGTTCCCTCAACGGATTTTGAAACTGGTATAGAAAATCTAAAGATGGTATTGCGTGTTGCGGAGGGATTTGGTCTAAAGATCAATTGGAAGAAATGCAGCTTCTTGCAGACTAAAGTAGAGTTTTTAGGGCACATAATTACAGACGGAAGTGTTCGTCCATCAGAAAGGAAAACAGAGGCGGTTATGAAATTTCCACAACCACAAAATTTCAAGCAAAATCAAAGTTTTTTAGGTTTGGCTGGTTACTTTCGAAAGTTTATCGCAAACTATTCTGTGATCGCACGACCGTTAACAAACTTATTGAAATCGAACGTCAATTTTCACTTTGGGGAGGAAGAAAAATTTGCATTTGCGAAGTTAAAAACTATATTGAGCAATAGTCCAGTTTTAAAATTATATAGATTAGAAGCGGAGACTGAACTACATACGGATGCTTCGATGCATGATTATGGTGCAATTCTTTTGCATCGTAATAATATTGATAATAAGTTTTATCCGGTATACTTTGCAAGTGGAAAAACGACACCAGCAGAATCGAAATATATTAGTTACGAGCTGGAAGTTTTGGCAGTAGTTAAAGCCCTATGAAAATTTAGAATATACTTGTTGGGTATACCATTTAAGATAATCACAGATTGTCAAGCGTTTACATTAACGATGCGTAAGAGAGATTTATGTGTTCGAGTTGCGAGGTGGGCTCTTTTATTAGAGGAATTTAATTATAAAATAGAACATCGTGCGGGAAATAGTTTAAGACACGTAGATGCGATAAGCCGAAATCCGTTACCGGAGTGTATGTTAATGAACGAATTGTCTACTACCCTTAGGTGTAGACTTTAGGGACACTTCAGGACAGGCATGCAGCGAAGGCCGGAAAAAGGCCATAAAAAGGGAAAGCGACATTGACCAGCGTTGGATTGTGAGTGACGATGCGCCTTCGGCCCATTGACGATGTTCATGCCCATATTTGGGCATGGTGAAAACTCCGGCAGGGGCGAGCGTGGGGATGAACCGAGTCTTGCTAGATGAGGGATGAGTCAGTCGTAGTCGTTGTCTGAGAGTCGTAGTCGTTGTCTGAGAGTCGTGGTCGCTGTCCGAAAGTTGTAGAGTAAGTTGTGGGAAGTTGAGGGTTGAAGTTGTACAGTTGTCATCGTGTAGTTTAGATTAACAGTTAGTAACTAAGCGCGCATCTATTGTACACTTAAGTCTATTTCTTTTCTATTCATTAAATAAATAATTAATTATACGTGATACCACATAAGGAACGATCGTTTCGTTGTACATAAAGTAGGCGAGCACGAGGGTCCGCAGCAGACGTCAACTTCGGCAGAATATATGAAGCCCTGGATTGATGAGGCTAGCGACATCTCATCAGCCGAAGAATAATAAACATATCTGGGGACAGATATCGTGCAGGATGGCCGAGTGTGGGATCCTTGACTCGTGGGTCCTACGAATTGTAGATCTGAGTGCATGTCTATATGTTTAGAGAGAGAGCGAGTTTTGAAGTGAGAAAGCGATCGAGCGAGTTCATGTTGTTTAATTTTTGTTTTTCATAACCATATATATTCTGTATCATTAAATGTTGTTGCTTTGATTTTCGTCTTTGATCCCTATGCACCAAAGATCCCTACACATATATATAGCAGCCCGTCGAAACAGAGTTAGAGCTTCTTCTTGCATATTTCAGTGCAGAAGGTTACATCGTTGTACCTTAAACTCGCCACCGTGTATACACTTAAATAAAACTCTTCTCGATTTTATTATAAACTGTTGTACTCGATTTCCAAACCCGGAATCCAACATTTTGGTGTCAGAAGTGGGATGATCTGACGTTCATCGATCTCGTCGAACTCGTGGTTGAAGAAACATCCAGCACGAAGCTTGAACGACAACATTAGTTGTGAATAGGATCAACGAATACGCAAATCGCTAAGAAGAGAAAACACATTTAAGAAGACATCTACGGTGAGTGTTGTAAGGATTACTCTCATAACTTGATTAGGTCTTCCTATATATATATTTTTTTTCTTTTTCCTCTTTCCTTTTTCCTAAAAATCTTAAATATTCCTTTATAATTATGGCAAATGCACACCAAGCAGACACTCTCTCTCCAGAATATTCGTTAAGTTTTTTAATCAAATTAATAACAGATACATTTGACGCAAAGTTGCGTAGTTTCATAAAACAAGTTGATGCCGTCTTTGAATTAGCCAAGTCAAATCAAGTTCATCCATTGTTGTTATACGTAAAAAGTAAAATTACTGGAAAAGCACGCGAACAAATAGATGTTCACTGTAATTTAACCACTTGGGATGAAATTTCTGAATTATTGATAACGTTATACCAAGACCAGAAATCGCTTGATCAGTTATTAGAAGATCTACATAGCACGAAACAAGAACCTTACGAAAATGTATCACAGTTTTATCAGAGACTAGAAGATTTAAATTCCAAAATATTAGGTACGATCCATGGTACAGAGCGTAATCAAGAAACATTAAGCGGACGGTTACTTATGATTAACGATATTACTTTGAATCGATTTATTCTCCATACTCACCCCGCGATTTCCCAGATGCTAAGGTACAGAGAATTCAAAAATATGAACAATACTTTTACTGCCGTCATTGCCGAAGAGAAAGCCTTACGGTTAACATATAAAGAAAATTCTCACGAATGCAGAATTTGTGGTCGTACAAACCACAATACGAGTAGTTGTTTCAAGAATAGCTCTAATATTCACACAAACAGTTACAATAACGTTAGACCGTCCAATTTTAATCAAATCCGCAACACAAACCCACAAGTACAATCAGTTGGACAGTGTCGTTATTGTAAAAATTTCGGTCATGTCATAGAAGAATGTAGAAAACGTCAGAATAGACAAACACAATATAGAAGTCCTTTTAATCAAACTCGAGAGCATTACAATTCATATAATTCACATGAACAACAAAACTCCTTCAATCGAAACCAACGGTACCCAAATTCTTCCAATCACAATCAACGATATCCAAATTCTCCCAATCATAATCGACAGTACCCAAATTCTTCTAATCACAACCAACGGTATCCAAATTCTCCCAATCATAATCAACACTACCAAAATTCTTTTCGTCCATACCGAGAACAAAACAATACGAGAACCGTAAATTTCCATCAACAGGATTTTCAGGATGTTTCCCAGCTTCCGAATCTTCCAAATATGTTTAGAACAAGCAACTGTAGACTTCAACAACCTGAGCATGTGATCATTTCCGAATCATTATTAGCCTCTAATGATTTAACTTATGTTCTGTTTCAATCTAACAATTCTAATTCCAATGATAAAGTTTTAAAATTTCTTATTGACACGGGTGCTTCAGTTTTATTAATTAAGGCAAGTAGCATATTACATCCTACAATAAAAAACAACACGCCTGTAATATTAAATGGAGTTTCGCCGAATACACCAATTACAACTTTAGGTGAAACCGAAATCGATCTTGAAATTCATTCTAGAACAATCACTACAAAATTCCAAGTTTTAAATGCGCTTACTAATATACCGTTCGATGGATTATTAGGAGACGATTTCCTCCAATCCCAAAAAGCAAAAATCGATTATTCCACATTCACTATTTCGCTAAAATCTTTTCCGTTCCAAATTCCGCTGCTTCGTAATACACCACAACGATCCATTTCTACAATTAGAGTCAATCCACGTTCAGAAACAGTTGTCCCTATTACGTTATTAAACCCTTACAACGTTAAAGAAGGTGTAGTGTGGTCCCGACAACTTAATTCTGACAACACATTGTTAATTCCAAATACTATTGTTCAAGTCAACAATCAAAATCGAGCAATTCTTACAATTGTCAATACTTCAATCAAAGTTGGAACAATTCCAATTCCCGAATTGTATGTCGAACCTCTTCCAATTCAATCACATGTATACAGTTTAGCCCCAAATCAATCAAATAATAATGTCACGGAAAGATTACGCACATTAAATCAAAATCTTAGACTTGACCATTTAAATGGAGAAGAACGAAATGCGATCTCTCAAATTTGCAAGGAATTTAACGATATATTTCATCTACCGACTGATTTATTAACTCGAACAACAGCTACTACCCATGATATTCCTACTACAAACGAGATTCCAATTCATGCCAAAAATTATAGATACCCTCAAATTCATAAAACCGAGGTTGAAAAGCAGATTAAGAGTATGCTTCAGCAAGGTATTATAAATGTGAAATATACTACATTTATATAGCGCGGGCAATGAACGATGCGCCATCTGTATGAGAGACGCTGGCGCAGGAGAGAGTGTGAATGGTGGGAGATAGAGAGACGAGACATAGCGGTAAAAGACTGAGCACGTGTTGTGAAATGTACCAAAGAAGTTCCTTGTATTATAATATATAATATATATTGTTAATGAGAGAAGAAGTGTAAATAATTATTTACAGTCCACCATAAATCCTAACATGGTAGCAGAGGTCCGTGGTTGTTGAAAATACAAGGAAGAATTTGAAGAAAAAGTGCTCTTGAATAAGTGAATAGTGAATAAAATGGCCAACAAAATGTCAAATGTGACCATACCGGTCTTTGACGGAGAAGATTATGCATCGTGGAAAAAGCGAATAAGGATGTTTTGCAAAATGAAGAAATGCGATGAAGCTTTGGTAAGAGAGAAAACGAACGCAGATGAAACTGATGAGTGGGATGAGAAAAACGTAAGGGCGATAAACTATATATATAGTGCTGCATCTAACAGACAATTGGAATTCATAAGTGATAAGGAAACTACGTGTGCAATAATGCAAAAATTTGACGAACTATATTTGAGGGAATCGACAGCCCTACAAATTGTGTACCGGAACAAACTAGAAAAATTAAGATTGAATGACTATAGTGATTCGGCAAGTTTTTTTTTTTTTGGTGACTTTGAGAAGAACGTGAACGAGTTAAAAAGTGCAGGAGCCAGAGTAACGGAAAAAGAAAAACTTAACTATATGTTGAACACTCTACCAGTATCTTACAGTCATATAGGAGATCTAATTGATGCTATGAAACCGGAAGACAGAACGGTAGAATATGTGAAAAATAAGATAAAAATGTCAGAACTGAAAAATAAAGAAGATACCCAGTAAGCAAAATGCTTTGAATCTGCCACTAAAATTTGACTCGGAAGTGCCATCCATCTGTATCCGCATTACCATCTGTATATCCAGTGGAAAGTCTGCCACAGCATATTCGTGCCAAACTTTCGCTTCGATCAGCCTTCGTCATAGAGGGCAGGTCCGTCGCAATAAGAACGGGCGTAACCTTGTTCTGAAAGTAAATATCGGGAAAAATCGGAATAAACGACGAGAGGGAAAATTGAATTTACAAACGTATTTATTTTAATCTTAATCTATTTTTATTTTACATATTTGTATTATATTATTTATTTGTTTCATATTTATAATCTTAAGAAAGAATACGAATAGACAATACAATTTTAAAAAATGAACTGTACAAGTTACATGAAGGAAATAAAAATGATATAAAATTCAATTATCATAACAAAACTGTTATAAAATAAAAAATAAATATTCAAATCTTAAAATAATGGAAATAAAACCCTCGAATGGAAAATAAGGTATGGGGACGCTTAAGAAGAGTTTAATTCATTTATAATACATAATATAGGTCATTAGGCATGGGCAGCACGGACAGCACACCACTCTTGAAGTTTCTCCTTCCTACAAACAAAAAGGGCCTTACATTAGGACGCAATATATGTTCTGTTCTCATTGTACAATAGATATATTTCGAAGAAAAATTTTTTAAATTCTAGAATAATGTATATACTCACTTTCAATTCATTAATCAACTCAAAATAATACTGTTTTGACATTTGTTCCAAATTACTTACGGTGGTAATCCTGGTAGTAAAGCATTCTTGGAAAAATAGGTATCTGAAATAATTAAAAATATTTGTGAGTACTATATAAAGTCTAGAGTACTAAAATAATACTATACAATACTGCACAGAAGATATTATTGATTATAACATAAAGTTATTTGTTTTCCATGCGTATCTATATATAATAACAATACAATTTATCATAACACGAGAAATATGTAATGTACAATGTGCAACTTGGAATAAACTATACTGTTTCAAAATGAACCAGCACAGCGATAACCTACTGGGACATTCCCAATATGTTACCGTCTTCTTCATCCATCGACGATTCGCTGGTGCATCAGCAATAAAACATAATGTTTTAATACGACTGGAATTTTTTTCTCGTGGAACGTAATGCCTCCATTTGAGATTATCAAGTTTATGTCAGAGACAAATTTTTGAAGATAATTGTTACAATCCTCTGTTTTTTGAGTGCCTTTATAAATCCCTACTACAATGGGTTTACTATTTAAGATATTTACAATTCTGACTTAAATAGGCCAAATTTGAATTGTATTGGAACTATCTAAACTACATCCATCCACATGAAAATATAATTGCAACTCTCCAGGAATTATTGGAGAACATTGAGATAACTGTTTAACTATTTCCAACTCTACATCAAAATGAACATACTCTCCTGGTTCTACCACAGAGGTGACGACACTGGTACATGGTATACTAATGAGCGTTCTTATATCTTTCGGCAAACTAGAAAAACACGAATGGGTACGTAGAAGAGATAAGATGTTGTTCCCCTGAGTGTGCGTTAAATTATTGTCCACAAAGCAAGATGCTAAACCATCACGAAATGATACTTCTGAAACCGTACCAGCAGATTCCCAAACCACATCATCGCATGAAAAGGTAGAAGACGAATCATGCGTGAATGAAGATGTGGTGGGAATATTAAGAAGACTTTCATTACTATTATTACTGACAGGCACGGATAAAGAAGACGTGCTGGGAATGTTCTGCAGATTATCAAGATTAGGGGGACTTTGTAATTTATTGTCACGTGAAAACTTCCTCAAATTTGAGGTTATTTCGCGCCGAATATTTCGTTTCTGCCTAGCGCTTAATTTATTATGCGGTTTTCGCGAAACCGACTTCTTCAAAACTCTACGATCCATGGGGGTAAAAGAAAACTGAATAAAGAATATACAAAATATATAATAATTTGTTACGTGTATTGGTAACAATATCACGTGGCAATACTTATCTGGCGTCTTCTCTGCTTCTATCCTTCCTTCCTTCGAATCCACTGCTCATCCAGTCTTCACCGCTTCAGAGTTAATTCACGAACTTAATAATTAGTTGTAACGGTACACGCCTCGTTGCGGGAAGCGCTGCGAGGCGTGCGAGCCCTCCCCGGATTGGCTCAGCGACCAGGGTTCTTTGGGGAGGGGAAACGAGGTGGTTAAATGAAAACGCTCGGTTTAAGGAAAAAGAAAATAACTATATTTTATTTTAAATATTGCCGGAGGCCGGATTCCCCGTGGGTCCGGCGGGGGCCTGTCTCTCGCCCGGCCTGGTAATAAACAAGAAAACAAAACAATGAACCGTGAGCGTGGACACCCTTTTCTTTTTCGTGGGAAAATGATTTACGCATACCCCGACTCCCCCCAGGGAGGGGGAGGGACGGACCGACACCCCCCCACACCGGGAAACTAACCCGGGGGGTGTCGGCCTATCACGGGGGGAGCCATGCTCCCCCTGTCGGGGGACCGGGTCAGCTCACGCCCCGGGCCCCCAAGTTCGCAACCCCCAATGGTGGGGGCATAAGAGGGCGCGGGGAAACACCCTCCTGGCCGAGCCCGGGTCACGTTCCCGGGCCCGCTCGGCGGCCTCCTTCCGGGACATCACGTCCTCACAGAAGGAGGCCACCGCCTTCCACGACCCCACGCTGCCGACCATGTGGTCGACCACGGTCGACAGCGCGAGGTCCCACTGAGCGTGGACACCCTACGATCGATCTTAACCCTATTTTACGCGGTACCTAAATCTAACGGCCTTATTGACTAATACGCGACTTAACCCTATCGTATGTCCGGAGCGTCGGTATCTCCGGTTCTGGTACAGGTCGCGGTGGTCCGGAGTATCGCGGTGGACGCCGTCCGTCGGCGGACGGCGGCGGGAAAACCGGAATCCGGTTCGGTACGGCGCGCGGTACGGAGGCGCGAGGAGCGCGGGGCGAGCTGGGCTCGCTTGGCGTTGGCACGGTGTTTGGGCGCTCTCGGCGCGGCCCCGAACCTTCCCGACTCTCGTCGCGCGGTCGCCTCGGCGAGATGATCGTAACGGCCGCGGCCCAGCAGCTAATAGTGGGTGGACGATGTTTCCTGCGTCGGCTGGGCTCGCGGGGCGCAGAGAGGAGGTGCGAGACTCGCGGAACGCCCCGTCTGTCGTCCCCGCGCGACCGCGGCTCGAGTACGTAGGCACAGACGTAGACCTAATGCCTACGACTCGAAACCGGCGAGGATGCTCGTCTCCGGTAGTATACCGAGAGGCGAGCTCCACACGCTGCTGCGGCCGGTTGGAGACTGAACGTGTGGAGCGCGACGCGGAATCTCGGACGGGAGCGCGGGACGCGGGAACGGGTCCGAGTGGTGGGGGTGACGGTCCGGAGTGTCGAAATTACGGTTGTTGCGTCGCAGTGTGGTGGAATAGGGATTTTGGTTGTGGGTTCGAGTGCCCGTGGAGCGCTGAAGCGCTCTGCTCGTGGAAGTTAAGAAATAAACTTTGTACACAGAGTTTAAAGGCGAAAAACTGTTGTAGATTTTATTAGAAGTACTTGGAGATGTAACTCCCTCAGTTCTACAATGAGTTCTGTCTCATCCTGGAGCTTCGAATCCTTTTTCTAGCTTCTTCCTTCTCGTCTCGCTTCCTTAGCCAATAGGAAAATTGGGATCTTCTGGCTAGGCGTTGATTCGTCGGATCACTCGTCTTCCGGTTGCTGCTTGATGGTGATTGGTAGTGGATGGATCTTAATAGCGCACGCACGGGAGTGGGGTACGCATGAGGGTGAAGCCCCGCCAAAACAAGGGACGTGGGGCCATGTGGGACCGAACAAGAGAGAGGTCCGAGGGAGTTCCAAGAGGTCCTTGACTGAGAATTTATGACCTCTTGTCCTTAACTGATTCCGGACTTCGACTATCCCTAATTTATGTAGAATTGGAGAAGCTACTCTAAGAGGCTGCGTGACTTTCTCTAAATTCCGCAATTAGTCTCGCCGACTCGAATTTCGTCAAGGATCTCTATGGAACTCTCCCGGTCTTTCTTTACCTACTCTAAACTATCGCGCCCAAATAAAATACGTATGTATGAAATACGCGATTACATCTTATATTTAAATTTGCCTCTCCGCGCCATTAATCGATACTATATATATCTAGCTATGTTCGCGTGGTCAACTGGCCACGCTGCACGGTGCTCTGAAAAGAGCAGGCCTTCGATCGACTGCCTCCCAGAACCTGATCGCGGTCTCGGTTTCGACGTATGGGACGTAAACCCACGAGAGACACATACGTCTCGTTGCATAGTAATTAACTAACTAAGGAATCACTAATCAAACAAGACGGAATCAGTGCGCGTGTCGAAACACCGACACCTTCGCCGTGAGAGCTGTTATTCCCAGTCTGGTGTCGCAAACTGCACTGCGCATGATCGCGTAACGCGCAACACCTAACATACGCGCATCATAAATTAAAAATTATACATATTATGGCTTTAAAAGAAATTAATGAATTAAAAATATTCCGTCATCCCTTTCCATATACTTCTTTCAATCTTCTTCGAATCCACTTCCTCTCGCACGCACAATCTTCGCGGTCTTTTCTCTCTCTCTCTCTCTCTCTCTCTCTCTCTCTCTCTCTCGCACACTCGTGCTCTCTCGCTGTCTCGCACGCACACTCTTCGCGCTCTTTTCTTTCTCTCTCGCACGCACACTCTTCTTTCTTTCAACTGTATAAATTTATTATAATATTTGTCGTCATTAATAATATGGTCTGTACACCCACTATCTAATAGCCAATTTATTTGCACCCTACTTTTTACCTCTAAATTTAACGAGTTGCACTCAACCGTTGTACAAAATGTGCTAACGCTCCTGTTCTGGAAGTTTCCATCTTGCCCGTATCGACGTTCGCTGTTGCCGCCGCCACGGCTGTTTCCATGCTGCTGGTATCCCCCTCTATAGCCGCCACCTCTGCCGCGACTCTGCTGGTATGCGCCTCCTCGGCCACGTGTTTGACTCTGCCCGTGATGACTACGATTCCATGAATCACCGCTCCTTGACCAACAATACTTCATCATATGCCCCGTTTTTCCGCATTTGTGGCAGGTTTTGTCCTTTCTTCCTCCGTTCGCTTTTTGTTTGACTCATAAAGGCATTTGATCTCACTTTTTCACTACCCAGTTAGCCAAATGCCCACTCGACCAAATCGAGTGGAATGTGTGCTGCACACATTGCGAGCATAAGACTTATGTATTTTGTACCAAACCCTGCTCGAAGCTGAATTTGGTCCTCATGTGATATGATTTTGGCACTGAAAGGCTATAGCCGGTTTTGGGGGCCAAATCGGCCCTGGAAGGGATTTTATACCAATTTGCGCCATTCGATAGCCTACCAAAAAAGATACCTTTCAGCCAAGTTTTAGCCCTATAGCTCATCTGTAAGGGTAGTTATAGAGGAAAAACGAAAACCCAGTTTTTGGCCCATTTTCCCCATTTAATGACAATTTAAAATTCTGAAAAAAATCTGACACATTTCAGACACCAAACCACATACTTTAAGCCGTTTTCAGATTTTTCCGTTGCAAACTCTGGCTGTAAAAATCGAAAAACACGAAAAAAAATCGAAAAAATACAGATTTCATATGGAAGTCTAAGAGTGACAACAACAGAATTCATTTAGCAATAAGATATTGTCCTAAGTATTATGCTCAATTTTTTTCAAATTCCTGCGATTGGTGCGTCATAGTAGGAAAAAATAAAAACCACTTTTTTCGGCGTTTTTTCCGTGAAAAACTAAGTTATAATTATCGTAAAAATATATTATGTAATATTAAACATCCCTAAGTTCAGAGAAACATCGTCCAGACTTAAAAAATTGCGTAATACAAAAAACGACAATTATACTACACAGGATATATCCCAATATTTCGAAGGTATTTTCAACGGCGCCGGTTGGTGCAGTAGCTATGGTCTCCGACTGCGGAACCGCTGAAGACTTTTTGGACCAAGTTCGCATCCCGCCCCGGTCCAATTTTTTTTTTCTTTAATCAGATGTTTTTTTCGATTTCTAACCGTATGATTGTTGTTACGCTGTTGTAAAAACATTTTTTAACTATGATTAAACTATTTTTTAATAATTTTCCGGAAAAATATTTTTGGAGTACTTTCGGCCTTTAGTCATCTGTCACGTTCCCATAAATTAATACATGTGCACGTGCCCGATTCCTACACAGAATCGTACGCCTTCCCCCTATCTCCGTCGCACGCACAGGTAGATCCTGCAGCGGCGCGCTCTCTCTCCCCCGCGCGGACGGCCAGCATAGGCCTAGCGCTCCCCCCTCTCTCTCTCACGCACAGGGAAAACCCAAGACGATGCGCCCGCACAGCAATTAGCCTGTAAAAAACCCACCCTCCCTAAACACCCCGTACAACAGTTCCGAAAATATCCGTCAGATGCTACTTGAGACGAAGACTTTCTCGAAGTCAAAAGTATGCTCTGACGGATATACCTCCCCCGGAAAAAAACAGGAAAATCGGAATTCACTCCGACAAGTACTTTGCTTAAGAGTAAAACCCCAGACACCGTGCAAGAACGTTTAGCACTGTCTGTCCACACCCTTCAACTCCGTGCAAGAACGTTTAGCACGAGTTTCCCTCATTCCCGCCGAAAACCCACCAATGAAAACCACCTCCGCGAAGAAGTATACCGCACCATCAGGAACACCCACAAGAAGCAAGAAGATTCGGAGGGCAGGACGGAAGGTTCAGGAGAACCGCCGTTTCAAAACCCAGAGACGAGCCCAGCAGCTGGAAACCGGATCATCGTGCAACCCACTCCCCTCCCCGCATTGGAAACTCATCCCTCTTACCCCTTGCTATCCGAGTTTTCCAGAGTTTTTCAAAATCACCGAGACAGATCCCCGCTTCACCTTTTACGCAAACAAATTGTTCCCCCAGCCCCCTAGCAAGCGTTAACATTTGTCCATAGTTACATTTACATTTATATCTCGTTTCTTATTATTGTTTTAAATCTATATTCTCACTCTCCGTTATATTTTTGTTATCACCATTATTATTTTTTGTAAACTTTTATTATTCCAAAGAATATATACACGTTGTTTCGTTACTCCTGCTACAAAAATCGTTTCGAAGAATCAATTTATTTAGCGAAATAACCCAGAACCTGCAGCAGCACCTTCCCTCTCCTTACGACACGGGTTTTCAACCCATCTCCATAGGCGATATCAAGCGATCCCCGCCTCGAGAACGGATTACCGCTCGTCCGTTTTCGGCTCTAACGGCTTCTGATCAATCCCAAAGGGAGTCGGAGGACGTAACACATCTACGGGCTGTATTACTTATCTACTTAACATTTTTTTTACATGGAATAAGGGATTGATTACTTTTGTGACAGAAAATATATACATGAAGTATTATTAGGAATACTTATCTGTAATAATTATAGGTGGATTGGTGTTCGATCCCTCGCAGACAAAAGTACCGTGAATCCTCGCATTTCCGGCCGTAACGCAAGCGAGGATGTTACAGCTGCACGGAGCATGCTCTTTCGCCCAAAAAATACACATGCGTGACAAAAAGCCCTTTTCCGATTTTTGTCCGTCCTTCGACTAATCACGAAGAATGCTAGTCCTTGAGTTGCCGCACGCGAGGCGCTTGAGGATTCGAGCTGATGGCATTGGAAAAGTGGCCATAAGTCAACCCGTGCGACCCTCATACCGTGTACCGTCCGCGAGGTACTTGAGGGTTCCGGATTCGGACACAGCGGGCCTTATGGCCCACTACACGCGGCGGACAAGGGGTCGTAAATCCTCTTCCGCACGACGCGAGGCACGCTCGGGTTGCGCTACAACCCCAATAACCGTGTCTCTGGTTTTCGTCAAACGGACGAAAACCAGAGACAGTAAACGCACATTTTTCCAGCCCTTGGTCTTCGTCACCGGACCTCGGCCAAGGGGCAATAAATTAGCTGCTAGCCACTTGGCTAGCACGGCGTACATGGGCCACTTGGGCCTTCGTCGCGCTGCTCCGGGGTCCCATAAATCGCGCAGTTTGGGAACTCTCCCTTATTGACTTGAGGTGGGGACTTCCTCCTCCACCGGTGAGGACTGTTTCAGAAGAACCTCCGCCCTCAAGTCAAATCAACGAATGGGGATGATTCTTCCCCCGAAAACGGGCCCACGACCAAAAAATCGCGTCACCACCGAGGTGACGAGTAAGCGGGCCTCGGAGCAGAGCGGCAGAATCAGCAAAGTCGGCATCCGAAAAAGTCAGCTTCAGAATCAGACCACGACCATTCGAGTCAGTAATCGCGCCATACCGTACCACCGCTACAATTCATTGTATCCAAATTAACTAGTCACCCAAAGTTAGTTCGGCCGGTGACAGGGCATTTGTTAAGTTTAAAATAAACTCTATTCGACACAAACGCGCGCATAATTTCTTTGAAAAAACGAACAGCCCAACTTTCCAATTGGTGTGCAGTGGAATCATGTATGGCGTTTTCAGTCTTCGTCGCTATCTTCGTCAATTGTCGGTGTTATTTGGTCGTTATTGAAAATTCTGATGAGCAACTCTGCTGGCCGAACTATGTCTGTGTCGTATTGAGCATAAGATAAATAATAAATGATAGCAGCTACATGTGATCAACATCCAATAGTGCGATTACCATTGGCACATTCACAACAATACCGTTTTATACCGGAATGACCAGTTGAGTTTGGTATATAATCTATGTAGCATTTGTACGTTTTGCGGTTGATATGTCGCGATTTTACTTCCAATTTTACAATATTATTATTTTCTATTAAATAACGGACATTAATTTTATTATCGTGTTCATCCATTATCTCGGCCAAATACGAAACAGCTTAAGATAATTGGTATGATCCCGTGAAAAGTATCTTCAAATCGTCTTCTGTCATTTCCGGAAAATCAAAAATATCGGTGGAAGAAGATATGTTTTTAAACGGCGTTTTTCTTTGACAGCTGCCCGTTGCTTGTAAAAGATATAATAAAAAACAGCAAAGACTATTGGAAAACCTCAATAAAGCAATGTCCACGGCTCGATTGTTTCAGTTAAATGCCCTGAATCGAAAACGTCCTTCATCAGGAATTTTTCCAGACAACAATGGTTATAGTTGTCCGAAGCATAAACCTCGTTTTCATAATATCCCTAATAATATTTTTACTTGACAGAAACAGATACAACAATACCTCCCGACCCCAATATAACACTAGATTTATTATTAACAATAAGTAATGTACCGACTAAAGATAAAAGATTTAATAGACAAGTCGATGCATTTATTCCATGTAAAAAAAATGTTAAGTAGATAAGTAATACAGCCCGTAGATGACTAAAGGCCGAAAGTACTCCAAAAATATTTTTCCGGAAAATTATTAAAAAATAGTTTAATCATAGTTAAAAAATGTTTTTACAACAGCGTAACAACAATCATACGGTTAGAAATCGAAAAAACATCTGATTAAAGAAAAAAAAAAATTGGACCGGGGCGGGATGCGAACTTGGTCCAAAAAGTCTTCAGCGGTTCCGCAGTCGGAGACCATAGCTACTGCACCAACCGGCGCCGTTGAAAATACCTTCGAAATATTGGGATATATCCTGTGTAGTATAATTGTCGTTTTTTGTATTACGCAATTTTTTAAGTCTGGACGATGTTTCTCTGAACTTAGGGATGTTTAATATTACATAATATATTTTTACGATAATTATAACTTAGTTTTTCACGGAAAAAACGCCGAAAAAAGTGGTTTTTATTTTTTCCTACTATGACGCACCAATCGCAGGAATTTGAAAAAAATTGAGCATAATACTTAGGACAATATCTTATTGCTAAATGAATTCTGTTGTTGTCACTCTTAGACTTCCATATGAAATCTGTATTTTTTCGATTTTTTTTCGTGTTTTTCGATTTTTACAGCCAGAGTTTGCAACGGAAAAATCTGAAAACGGCTTAAAGTATGTGGTTTGGTGTCTGAAATGTGTCAGATTTTTTTCAGAATTTTAAATTGTCATTAAATGGGGAAAATGGGCCAAAAACTGGGTTTTCGTTTTTCCTCTATAACTACCCTTACAGATGAGCTATAGGGCTAAAACTTGGCTGAAAGGTATCTTTTTTGGTAGGCTATCGAATGGCGCAAATTGGTATAAAATCCCTTCCAGGGCCGATTTGGCCCCCAAAACCGGCTATAGCCTTTCAGTGCCAAAATCATATCACATGAGGACCAAATTCAGCTTCGAGCAGGGTTTGGTACAAAATACATAAGTCTTATGCTCGCAATGTGTGCAGCACACATTCCACTCGATTTGGTCGAGTGGGCATTTGGCTAACTGGGTAGTGAAAAAGTGAGATCAAATGCCTTTATGAGTCAAACAAAAAGCGAACGGAGGAAGAAAGGACAAAACCTGCCACAAATGCGGAAAAACGGGGCATATGATGAAGTATTGTTGGTCAAGGAGCGGTGATTCATGGAATCGTAGTCATCACGGGCAGAGTCAAACACGTGGCCGAGGAGGCGCATACCAGCAGAGTCGCGGCAGAGGTGGCGGCTATAGAGGGGGATACCAGCAGCATGGAAACAGCCGTGGCGGCGGCAACAGCGAACGTCGATACGGGCAAGATGGAAACTTCCAGAACAGGAGCGTTAGCACATTTTGTACAACGGTTGAGTGCAACTCGTTAAATTTAGAGGTAAAAAGTAGGGTGCAAATAAATTGGCTATTAGATAGTGGGTGTACAGACCATATTATTAATGACGACAAATATTATAATAAATTTATACAGTTGAAAGAACCGGTAAATGTAAAAGTAGGCGATGGTCGAATACTTAAAGCGACAAAAATAGGAAACGTGGTTAGTTATTTTCAAGTATATGAGAGACAGGAAGAAATAATAATGGTTAACGTTTTTTATGTGAAAGAAATGGAATCAAATCACTTGAGTTTTGCAAAAATAACTAATAAGAATAAAATTTTGTCTGAAGATGATACATCAAAAATTTATAATAAAAATAATAGATTGATTGCTATAGCTTGGAAAGAAGGTAGTTTATATAAAATGCAAAGTGAATTAAATTATTCTGGGAAATGCTCAAATGTAACAAGTTCAATGACTTCCAAAGAAAAGTGGCATCGTACTCTAGGCCATGTAAATTTTAAATATTTGAATACTTTATGATCAACTATTAGATGGAATACCAAATGATATATATAGGGTCTGAATTTATGAAATGTTGAGTTTGTATTGGAAATAAAATGCATAATGTTCCCTTTGAAAATAATAGAACTAGAGCCAAAGAAAGGGCCTAGCCGATTAAGATGGTCAAAACTGCCCTTAGAGGTTTTTCAATGATTAATGAACCATTCGAAAGCTGACCCAGAAAAACTCCTCTGAGCAAAATTTCAACCCTCTATCTTGCCCGTGAGGGTAGTTACAGGGTAAATTAGATTTCGCGCTTTTCCACGCATTTTCCACACTCTGATGCTTCCTAAAATTCTGAAAAAAATGTGGCATATTTTGGATCCTAAGACAGATTTTTGAGAATTTTTTCAGATTTTTTTCTTGCAAACTGTGGTCGCAAAAAATGAAAAACCTCAAAAAAATCGGAAAAATGTACATTTCTCAAAAATATGAAAACATGCTATTTTGCTGTTTAGTGCCCCGATAAAGTACCATAACAGGCAGTGTCCTCAATTTTTTTAGATTTTTTGTTGTGGGCACTTTTTGTCAAAACAAGAAAAACCGATTTTTTTCGCCGTTTCTGCTATTAGGAGGAAAGTTACAGTTGTTGGTTTTATCGCAGGTATATATTAAGTCATTTTAAACATTATTACATTGAAAAAAGTAAGTGTTTGACCTAAGAAATGTTTTAAGAGAAAAAATGGATTGTATTTTGTGCGGTATATACCAGAATGTTCGGAACGTTTACAACATCGCCGGTTGGCACAGCGGTTAGGACGTCGGACTACGGAAACACATAACCTCAACACATCACAGGGCCACCCCCCCAATGGGGTCGAAAATGAGACAAAGAACAAAGAAAATCAGCATAAAATAGATCTAAACAACATAATTATCAAAAGGGAGAAAAGATTACGCATACCCAACACAATGGAAAAGACAGGACCTAACAAAAGGAAAAAACACCAAACCAACAATGAAATTACCTGCAGCAACAGGTTCGATATTCTCTCGTCAGAAGAAAACTCGGACATGGATCAAGAAAATGAAGAGACAAATGTAAATGCAGAAATCACAACTAACAAGAAAACTACACAGAAAACAAAAAGACCAACTCCCATCGTCATACATGGGAGCATCGATAACCATTCAAAATTTACAAGCACACTTAAATACATACTTAATGACAAATACCACATCAAATATCACAAAGATAAAACAGAGGTATTTACAACCTCGAAAGATGACTACATTAAACTAAAAGACGAATACCAAAGGAAGAAAATAGAATTTCATACGTACACACTCCACAATGAAAGAAGAAAAACCTTCATAATCAAAGGTTTACATCCAGTCATGTGTGAGACTGAAATACGCGACGATTTAACAAAACAGGGACTTCCAGATACAAATGTGCATATGATGAAAGGCACAAACACACCTCTGTACATGGTCTCCTTACCGGCAGCATTGAAAATATCAATGCTCAACCAAAAAATACATTACACATGTAATATTAAGGTTACATGGGAAGATTACAAGACCAAAAGAAGGGCTGCGCAGTGTCATCGCTGTCAAGAGTGGGGCCATGCTACTTCAAATTGTTATGCGGAGCCAGGCAGGCAGCCTAAAGTGTGCAGAAAATCATCTGACAAAGGACTGCACAAAAACCAGGGAACAACCTGCAAAATGTGCTAATTGTGGGGGAAACCATCCAGCAAACGCAACAATTTGTGAAGCGTATCAAAGAAGAATTCAGTGGATAGCAGCGAAATCCAAACCAGTACCGCAAAAAGTTAATACTCCTCCTTACAACAAACAATTCCCTAATATAAATAATGAAGCTACATTCCCAGGCATAAGAAATCCACACAGAGTAAACATAACAGAAAACGCATGGGCAAGATCAGAGACCCCCAAAAATACATATGCTGCTAGGACTGCAGGCCAAAGGGACAGCGAAACAACCAACTTTGTTGGAGATACCAGTGAAATGTCTGAACTAGCGAATGAAATCAAAGAAATTAAGAAAGTGTGCAATATTAAGGAAATGCTAAACGCTGTTAAGGAACTGAGGAAACAACTTACCCTATGCAAAAGTAAGACTGAACAATTTGAAGCATTTATAAACTTCTTTGATAAACTGGATGACTAGCAAAACTATAAGAATATGTACCTGGAATGCGAACGGACTGAAAAGTAGAATCAGTGAAATCAAAGAATTCATAGTACGACAAAAAGTTGACATACTAATAATAAACGACACAAGACTGAAGGAGACAATCAAAATGAAAATTAAAAACTACACTTGCATAAGACAAGATAATACACAGAGAGCCTCAGGGGGAATTCTCATGTTAATCAAAAGTAGTATACCACATAAAGAGGTAAAAATAAACAAAGAAACAACAATAGAATGCATCGCCATTAGGCTAGCAACCGGAGTGTACATAATAGGAGCATATAATAACCCCTCAAACCACTTTAAAATAAAAGAGATTGATGATCTACTGAAAACAGGGAACAAAGTTCTAATAATTGGTGACCTTAATGCAAGACACCCAGCTTGGAACAATACAAATCTGAATAGCAGTGGAAGAAAAATATATAATTACATTGCAAACAATAATAGCAGCATACTCTTCCCCAATGAACACACACACTATCCCACTAATGGACAACCACCATCCACAATAGACATTGCCATAAACAAAAACATACGAGACATCTGCGAAATGCTGGTTTTACACGAACTAAGCTCAGATCATAATCCTGTGATAATGGAACTGGGAGTACAAATAGTATATGATCTAGGGAAAAAGGGACTCAACTATAAAAAAGCAAATTGGAATGAGTTTAGACAACGGCTGAACAAAAAAATAACCATTAACTCAAAAATCAGAACAAAAGAAGAAATAGAAATAGAAGTACAAAAACTTACAAACAAAATACAAAAGGTCATTGAAGAAACTATACCAAAAATGCCATTAAATAAACTACAAGATGAACTTCCTGAACATATAAAGGTAATGATAAGGAACAGAAACAAAACGAGAAAGATCTGGCAGCGGTACAGACTAGATTATCTAAAAGCATTGATGTACAAAGAAACCGCAGAAATTAGAAAAGCCATCTACATACCAACACAGAAACACCGAATGGGAGCAGAAATTGAAAAAGCTGAATCCAAGAGATAATTCCATATGGAAGATGACAAAAATATTCAAAAAAGACTATAAACCAGTGCCTACACTAATTAACAATAATAATGAAGCCATAACGGACCAAGAAAAAGTAGAGATGTTGGCAGATCAATTTGAGCAGGTGCACAACATAGACTTAACAACCAAATCTGTAGAACAGGTGAAAATAGCTGAAAAGGTTAAGAAATTCCTGGAGGTTGATGCAATAGAAGACCCATCTAAATATTACACAACGCCAATAGAGATCCACACAATCATTAAGCATCTACCTGGAAAGAAAGCAGCAGGAGCCGATGGAATACAAAATATAATACTAAAGAACCTACCTAAAAAAGCAATAGTACAACTAATGTACATAATGAATGCTACGCTAAAACAATATCACTACCCATCAAGCTGGAAAACTGGAATCATCATACCAATACACAAAACAGGAAAAAAGGAAACAGAACCAAGCAGCTACAGACCAATAAGTCTTCTACCAACAATGAGTAAACTCCTTGAAAAAATAGTACACGTCAGGCTAAACAAATTTGAACAAGAAAACAAAATTGTAATAGACGAACAATTTGGCTGTAGGGAAAAACATAATACAGTACAACAGGTAACAAGAATTGCAAACGACATCTCAATCGGATTCAACAACGATATGGTAACAGTTATGCTTCTACTAGACATTGAAAAAGCCTTCGACAGAGTTTGGTTAGAGGGGCTACTATATAAACTAATAATACAGAAATATCCACCCACGCTCATTAAATTCATAGCTTCATACCTACAAGACAGACACCTTAGAGTACAAATAAATAATACAAAATCAAGCAGAAGACTGATTAGAGCAGGAGTTCCTCAAGGCTCCGTACTAGGGCCAAAACTATTCAATGTAAACCTAAACGACATACCTAAATTTACTAAGACCAAACCTAGCCTTATTTGCAGATGACACAGCCATTTATGCACACTCCTACAATGCCATAATAGGTGCCAAGCAAGTGCAAACCCATATGACAATACTTGAACCATACTATAGAAAATGGAAAATTCAACTCAACGCAACCAAAACAGAAGTAATAGTATTTTCAAAAAAAAAAGAATTCCAGTAATAGCGTTCCTTCCCAGTAAGCAAAATGCTTTGAATCTGCCACTAAAATTTGACACGGAAGTGCCATCTATTTGCCGCCGCATTACCATATGTATTCCAGTAGAAAATCTGCCACGCCATATTCGTGCCTGTTCGTGCCACACTTTCGCTTCGATCAGCCTTCGTTATAGAGGGCAGGTCCGTCGCAATAAGAAAGGAGTAACCTTGTTCTGAAAGTAAATATCGGGAAAAATCGGAATAAACGACGAGAGGGAAAATTGAATTTACAAACGTATTTATTTTAATCTTAATTTATTTTTATTTTACATGTATTTGTATTATATAAATTTATTTGTTTCATATTTATAATCTTAAGAAAGAAAACGAATAGACAATAAAATTTTAAAAAATGAACTGTACAAGTTACACGAAGGAAATAAAAATGATATAAAATTCAATTATCATAACAAAACTGTTATAAAATAAAAAATAAATATTCAAATCTTAAAATAATGGAAATAAAACCCTCGAATGGAAAATAAGGTATGGGGGCGCTTAAGAAGAGTTTAATTAATTTATAATACATAATATAGGTCATTAGGCATGGGCAGCACGGACAGCACACCACTCTTTTATAGTTTCTCCTTCCTACAAACAAAAAGGGCCTTACATTAGGACGCAATATATGTTCTGTTCTCATTGTACAATAGATATATTTCGAAGAAAAATTTTTTTAAATTCTAGAATAATGTATATACTCACTTTCAATTCATTAATCAACTCAAAATAATACTGTTTTGACATTTGTTCTAAATTACTTACGGTGGTAATCCTGGTAGTAAAGCATTCTTGGAAAAATAGGTATCTGAAATAATTAAAAATATTTGTGAGTACTATATAAAGTCTAGAGTACTAAAATAATACTATACAATACTGCACAGAAGATATTATTGATTATAACATAAAGTTATTTGTTTTCCATGCGTATCTATATATAATAACAATACAATTTATCATAACACGAGAAATATGTAATGTACAATGTGCAACTTGGAATAAACTATACTGTTTCAAAATGAACCAGCACAGCGATAACCTACTGGGACATTCCCAATATGTTACCGTCTTCTTCATCCATCGACGATTCGCTGGTGCATCAGCAATAAAACATATAATGTTTTAATACGACTGGAATTTTTTTCTCGTGGAACGTAATGCCTCCATTTGAGATTATCAAGTTTATGTCAGAGACAAATTTTTGAAGATAATTGTTACAATCCTCTGTTTTTTGAGTGCCTTTATAAATCCCTACTACAATGGGTTTACTATTTAAGATATTTACAATTCTGACTTAAATAGGCCAAATTTGAATTGTATTGGAACTATCTAAACTACATCCATCCACATGAAAATATAATTGCAACTCTCCAGGAATTATTGGAGAACATTGAGATAACTGTTTAACTATTTCCAACTCTACATCAAAATGAACATACTCTCCTGGTTCTACCACAGAGGTGACGACACTGGTACATGGTATACTAATGAGCGTTCTTATATCTTTCGGCAAACTAGAAAAACACGAATGGGTACGTAGAAGAGATAAGATGTTGTTCCCCTGAGTGTGCGTTAAATTATTGTCCACAAAGCAAGATGCTAAACCATCACGAAATGATACTTCTGAAACCGTACCAGCAGATTCCCAAACCACATCATCGCATGAAAAGGTAGAAGACGAATCATGCGTGAATGAAGATGTGGTGGGAATATTAAGAAGACTTTCATTACTATTATTACTGACAGGCACGGATAAAGAAGACGTGCTGGGAATGTTCTGCAGATTATCAAGATTAGGGGGACTTTGTAATTTATTGTCACGTGAAAACTTCCTCAAATTTGAGGTTATTTCGCGCCGAATATTTCGTTTCTGCCTAGCGCTTAATTTATTATACGGTTTTCGCGAAACCGACTTCTTCAAAACTCTACGATCCATGGGGGTAAAAGAAAACTGAATAAAGAATATACAAAATATATAATAATTTGTTACGTGTATTGGTAACAATACCACGTGGCAATACTTATCTGGCGTCTTCTCTGCTTCTATCCTTCCTTCCTTCGAATCCACTGCTCATCCAGTCTTCACCGCTTCAGAGTTAATTTACGAACTTAATAATTAGTAATTAACTAACAAAGGAATCACTAATCAAACAAGACGGAATCAGTGCGCGTGTCGAAACACCGACACCTTCGTCGTGAGAGCTGTTATTCCCAGTCTGGTGTCGCAAACTGCACTGCGCATGATCGCGTAACGCGCAACACCTAACATACGCGCATCATAAATTAAAAATTATACATATTATGGCTTTAAAAGAAATTAATGAATTAAAAATATTCCGTCATCCCTTTCCATATACTTCTTTCAATCTTCTTCGAATCCACTTCCTCTCGCACGCACACTCTTCGCGCTCTTTTCTCTCTCTCTCGCACACTCGCGCTCTCTCTGTCTCGCACGCACACTCTTCGCGCTCTGTTCTTTCTCTCTCGCACGCACACTCTTCGCGCTCGTTCTCTCTCTCTCTTTCTCGCACGTACGCTCTTCGAATTATACAACACGGCGCTTTGTCTTTCACGACACATTGTGGTGTTTACGCATCACTTTATCTTTATTACGCATTGAAACTTAAATAAAATACCTTTTCCCACCCTACACAGGAAGATTTACTTCAATTTTTCCCGATATTTACTGTTAGAACAAGGTTACGTCCGTTCTTAGTGCGACGGACCTGCCCTCTATAACGAAGTCAAAGTTTGGCTCCCATGCCGCATGATGCCGCATGGAATTTTACCTGTAGGCTTCGCATGGATGTGACAAACATCTGCCGCCGCATTTCCTTATGAATTTCACGACACACTTTGGTGTCACAATCAAAGCACAGGAGTTCCAAATTCTGCTTCGAGCAGGGTTTGGTACGAAATACATAACTCTTCTGCTTCGAGCAGGATTTGGTCGAGTAGGCATTTGGCTAACTGGGTTGATTTTAGAATATGTCTTATTAAATCCATAATGTCCCGAAAGTTTACTATCATGATTTTCTTTTAATATTTCTGTGATTTGTTCTTGACCTTGGGGTTCTATTTTATTATTATCATAAATTCTAATCTCGTTTTTAGTAAATACGAACTTCAACATTTTTGATAGTTGCATTAAACTTATGTTATGTTTTTTTCTGGAGGAACTACGATAAAATTGTTGTCTTTAATGTGGCATCTAAAATTTATTAGACACTCGAACAAATTTTTAAATTCTATTTTGTCGAAATATACATGTGTGGGAAATAATATATAAATAATTTGATTTTCATCACTCAACTTACAGACATTATTAGTTATGGGAGTGATTTCGTGAATATTAAATTTGTTTGAAACATATTTCGTGTATGGATTGTCTTTATTTAAATCTTGGGACCAAAACAATAGAATTGGAGTTTTTAGTTTTCTTAACGGTGAATTAGTTTTCTCAAGTGCCACTATTTCTTGATTATTACTTTCAAATTGTAGAAAGTCATCATAAGACCTGACGTTTTTAACTGTTACGTTGACTTGACATTGTGGTTCCGTTGGCAATCTAGATAGTCCGTCCGCATTTGAATTGACTTTACCTGGTTTGTATTTAATTTGATACTGATATTCCTCGAGTCTTAGTCGCCATCTAATTAATTTTGAGGATGGATTACGACAATTCACTAGCCATTGTAACGGACGATGATCGGTGTAAATTATGAATTCACGGCCGTATAAATAAGGTCTAAAATGTTCTATAGAGTTCTATTGCTAAGAGTTCTTTTTCGATTGTTGAATAATTTTGTTCTGATTTATTAAGCGTCCGAGAATAATATGCAATGGGTAGATCCGCACCATTTTTCTTTTGTGAAAGTACCCCACCAATACCTACACTAGAAGCATCATTGGTTAAAATAAATTGTTCCGAAAAATTCGGGTATTGGAGAATGGGTTTATCCATTAATTTCTTTTTTAAAATAACGTGTGCTTGTTCATGTTCGTTGGTCGAAACGAAAGTTGCATCCTTCTTTAATAAGCGCGTCAAAGGTTTTGTGATCGTAGAAAAATCTTTAATAAATTTCCTATAATACCCTACTCAACCTAAAAACATTTCAATTTCTTTTGTGGTTCCTAGGTCTTGCTGCGCGTTGAATGCAGTCTACTTTTTTGGGATTAGGTTCTATTCCTTTATCGGATATAATATGTCCTAAATATTCACACGACCTCTTTAAGAATTCGCATTTGTCGGGTTATAACTTTTCGCGTAAGATTATTTTCGCGTAACCTCGAAAATACGTTCAATAATTTCTTGTTATGGTCTTCTAAAGTAGATCCGTATAAAACGACATCGTCTAAATAAACGAAACATTGCTTGTTTGTCAAACCTGATAAAACGCTATTCATCATTCGTTGAAATGATGAAGGTGCATTTTTAAGGCCAAATGGCATACGCGTGAACTCGTAGTATCCGTTGGGAGTGGAAAAAGCAGTTTTGCAAGCATGATTAGCATAATTCATGCGCATAACCTAATTGATCTAAAATATCTTCGATATTCGGAAGTGGGTATGCATCTCCTATTGTTTTTTCATTAAGTTTCCGATAGTCGATTACAATACGCCATTTACGTTTTCCTGAGGCGTCTGGTTTCTTTGGGACCACCCAGAGGGGGCTGGATCAAGGGCTAGTCGAAGGTTTTATTGTTAGGATTTATGGTGGACTGTAAATAATTATTTACACTTCTTCTCTCATTAACAATATATATTATATATTATAATACAAGGAACTTCTTTGGCACATTTCACCACACGTGCTCAGTCTTTTACCGCTCTGTCTCGTCTCTCTATCTCCTACCATTCACACTCTCTCCTGCACCAGCGTCTCTCATACAGATGACGCATCGTTCATTGCCCGCGCTATATAAATGTAGTATATTTCACACGCCTCCTTACATTTATACTAGATTCAACAAATTTCGGAATTTTTCAAATTTTTCCTTACATAGAGACTTAGTGAAAATATCAGCAATATTTTCTTCTGAGTTAACTTTTACAATATCAATGATACCATCTTTATAATTATTATTCACAAAGTGAAAATATGTCTATATATTTCGAATTTTTTGTGAAGTTTCCATACTTGGCGATACTTATTGCTCCTGAATTGTCTTCAAATATTTGGATAGGCTTTTCGACATTTATGTTGAATATTTCTAAAATTTCTAGTACAACTTTTATCTCACTAACTGCCTCTGATAAAGCTACATATTCTGCAAAAGTTGAGGCCTTTGTTACACTGTTTTGTTTTTTTGATTTCCAATGAATTGCATTTCCAAACACTCTTATAATATATCCAGATGTTGACTTTCTGTCTACAATATCGCCTGCCCAATCGGCATCTACATAGCAGTCCAGTATCGCAACATTTTCATTTTTATTAAACGTTAATTTCAAATCTCTCGTTAGGTATAAATACTTTAAAATTCTCAATGCATACTTGTAATGACTTTCATTATAACAATTTTGAAATCTGCATAAATAATTCTAGTTGCTGAAATAATGTATAAAAGAGCCCCAATCAGATTTCTATAACCAATATCATTTCTAACTACTTTCGCTTGTTCTAATCTCAAATTTGTTTCTATTGGTGTATTGTACAACTTACTATTCTCGATCTTATATTTTCTTGCTAAAGATTCAATATAAATTTTTTGGCTCAATGTCATTATATTTTCATTATTATTATAATCAATATTTATGCCAAGGTAATTTTTTATTTTGCCCATATCTTTCATTTGAAATCTTTTTGACAATTTACTCTTTATAATATCAATTTTCCTTTTGTTTTTACAACATATTAACAAATCGTCGACAAATAATATCAAATAAACTATATCCTCTTCATCAATTAAAACATATAAACAGTAATCGTTTTTGCTTCGCTTGAACCCTAAGCTACTTACAAAATTATCAAAGCAATCATACCACGCTCTAGGACTCTCTCTTAAACCATATAACGCTTTAAGTAATTTACAGACTCTATTTGTTCCATCCTCATAGCCCCTGGGTTGTTTAACATAGGTGCTGGCAATGGCTTCGTAAGGGTGTCTGCTAGTTGGCTATCTGTGGGAATAAATTCAAGGTTTATGACATTCTTTTCAACTTGTTCTCTTGAGAAATGGTACTTTATATCTATATGTTTCGACCGTTTATGGCTGCTCGGATTGTTCGCAATATTAATACAACCCATATTATCTTCGAATATTATTATTGGATCAGAGACACTTATATTAATACTCATAGCCAATGATCTTAACCATAGTGCTTCTCTCACAGCTTCAAAAAGAGCCACGTACTCTGCTTCAGTGGAAGAGGCTGCTACTGACTTTTGCCTTCTACTATTCCAACAGATTGTACATTGTTCATACATCGTGAACAAATACCCTGTTGTACTCTTTCGATCCGTATGTTCATTGCCTCCCCAATCTGAATCTACATATGCATTCAATAGATTTTTAGAATAGTTTTTAACATAAGTTAGTTTAATATTAGCTGACCCTTTCAGATATCTAAGAACCCTTTTAAGGTTTTGCCATAGTTCGCTATTGTTTTTATTTGAATATTTACTTAAAATATTTATTGCAATACTTAAATCGGGTCTTGTACAAATCATTATGTACATTAAACATGCAATTAAATTACGGCAAGGTGCATTGTATTGTTCATCCGAGTTTAAAGCTACGTAGTCTAATACACTTGGAAGAGGTGTACTAACTGGTTTGCAATCTAGCATATTAAATTTCTCAAGCACAGTCTTAATATATGCACTCTGATCTAATGTTATTTTCCCATTAGTTCTATTCACTTTTATTCCAAGAAATAGTTTGATTTCATTTAAATCTTTCATACAAAATCTATCTTTCAAATAACACTGTCCAACAAAATTAAACTTTTTTCGAGTTTTGCAATACCTGTTGGGTGATTCTTATACACTTTGTCATCCTAAAACCGAATCTGAAAGTAGAATTGCTCCATCACGCAACGTTTTCGAAAAATTTTGGTTTTTGTAAAAATGCCCGATTTTGATACGAAACGACGTGTTACGCAAAAACTAAACACGCGAGAAAGTTAAAATTTGAGTCAAGAGATAGAGGGGACTCTCCTCTACATATTCATATAGTCAATTATATTTTTATGTAATTCCTAATAGTTGTAAATGGTTGTTAAAGTTTGAAAATGTGCCGACGCGGGTACTTTGTACGCTCTATTTTTGTATTTATGTGAAAAATCCTTTATCTAGCAGGAATTTACTATACAGGAATGCATTCTACAGACATTTCTGGTAAAGAAACCATTCACGAAAAGTATTTGGTTCCCTTAATGTACGAGAAGGATCAGAAAATGTTAATTGACAGCGTGTGCGCGACGCGTTCGCGCCAGACGGACATTGCAGCCTTTTCGCGACTCGCCAGGGCCGTCGCTATGCGTAGTCGACGCTGGTACCACTCAAGTATGTCCTTGCTTACTATGCTTAATTAAATACATTTTTTTTTGTCTTTTTAGGTGCCAATCATTACAAAAGATTATAAAAATACGAGTTATATTCACATTTTATTGTGGAAATGCTTAATAAAGAAAATTGAATACAAAAACTTACCTATTTCTGATGTAAACAAATTTAAAATGTTTCCGCCTTGCTTGACGTTTGTTCCTGGTATCCCGATTTTCAATAATAAGTGTCCAGCAGTAATCAGCAAGCATCCGCACATAAGTCTTTTCCTTTGTAACGTTTTTCCATTGTTGAAATATCTTGATGAAAGATTAATGCTGGAATTGTATTCCTTGTTTTGATTTTAAAATAATTTCGTCATGAATAGAACAAAAACAGTCCGGCTGATTTATACACTTCCGCGAGATTTTATCGATTTAATATAGAGAGATCTATGTCTTAATTATGTACTTCGATCAATAAAATCGATAAAAATAGTCCCATTTACATAGTGTTTGGACTTATTTTAATCGGAAGAATCTTGAATGTCCATTGGTATTACAATTATAAAGATAAGACAACAATTACTGAAAATAAAATTTTCCAGTCACCGCATTGCTGCGGTCAATTTTCTTTCTTAAGCATTTCCACAATGAAATGTGGATATAACTCGTATTTTTATAATCTTTTGTAATGATTGGCACCCAAAAAGACAAAAAAAATGTATGTAAATAGTAAGCAAAGACATACATGAGTGGTACCAACGTCGACTACGTATAGCGACGGCCCTGGCGAGTCGCGAAAAGGCTGCAATGTCCGTCTGGCGCGAACGCGTCGCGCACACGCTGTCAATTAACATTTTCTGATCCTTCTCGTACATTAAGGGAACCAAATACTTTTCGTGAATGGTTTCTTTACCAGAAATGTCTGTAGAATGCATTCCTGTATAGTAAATTCCTGCTAGATAAAGGATTTTTCACATAAATACAAAAATAGAGCGTACAAAGTACCCGCGTCGGCACATTTTCAAACTTTAACAACCATTTACAACTATTAGGAATTACATAAAAATATAATTGACTATATGAATATGTAGAGGAGAGTCCCCTCTATCTCTTGACTCAAATTTTAACTTTCTCGCGTGTTTAGTTTTTGCGTAACACGTCGTTTCGTATCAAAATCGGGCATTTTTACAAAAACCAAAATTTTTCGAAAACGTTGCGTGATGGAGCAATTCTACTTTCAGATTCGGTTTTAGGATGACAAAGTGTATAAGAATCACCCAACAGGTATCGCAAAATTTTTTTGGTGTTGGACAGTGTAATTATTGAAATTTTTCATTGCTTCAATCTCAGCAGTTATTATTACTAAATCATCCACATATAGTATCACGTATATATTCTTTAATATACTTTTTCTATCTAGAATATAAATGCAACGATCTGCTGATGAGTTCCGGAAGCCTTTTTCTACAAGAGCTTTTTCAAACATCTCAAACCAGCATCTAGCTGATTGTTTAAAACCATACAAAGCTTTATTCAATTTACACACTTGATTATTATTATTATTACACTTGACACCCTCAGGAATTCGCATATAAATTTTTTCCTTTAAAATACCATTTAAAAAAGCTGTTTTTACGTCGATGTGGTGGACTAATAAATCATATTGATTTGCAAAAGCTATAAGAAATCTAAAACTAGACATTCTAGCTACAGGTGCAAATGTTTCATTATAATCTTCTAGATATTTTTGACTAAAACCACGAGCCACTAGTCAAGCTTTGTATTTTAATGGATTTCCGGATTCATCATTTTTGATCGTAAAAACCCATTTGCAGTCGACGATGTTTTTATCTTTTGGCCTCGGTACTAAATCCCAAGTTTTATTAATAATCAATGCGTTTATTTCCTCAGCAATAGCTTGTTCCCACTTAATCCTGTCTTCTCTCATTTTAATCTCTTCAAAAGAGGTGGGAATTTTTAAAACTATTGACTGGGCACACAAAAGATAATCATCGTCTCCATCAAATTCTTCATACGAAATAGACGGTCGTTGTTTAATTCTATCACTCCTTCTAGGTTCAATGCTATCCTTTAATTCTACTATTTCATTTTGTTCTGGTCCCGGCACTCCTGCTATATCTGTTTCAGTTACAGATTTATTTTCCATGTGATCTACCATTACTTTTATTCTTGGCTCTAGTATATCTGATTTATTGTTATCAGATTTCATCCTCTTTAATACATCTGATTTTTCATTATCAGATTTATTAAAACCACACTGTATATCTACTGATTTCGGCACCTCTCGAGATGCATCAGTTTCACTTTCCATATTTTTTTTCTTTATTACAGGCCGAGATTTTAAGTAATTAATTTCGTCAATGATCACATCCCTTACTATTTCAAATTTACCATTTTCTACGTTCCATACTTTATAACCATTTGGTACAAATCCTACCAGTATACACTTGTAAGATTTTTCATCAAATTTCGATTTCCTAACTTTATTATGGACGTATACTGTTGAACCAAAAACCCTTAAATATTTTAATTTGGGCTTCTTAGTATACCACAATCCAAATGGGGTTTCATCTACACTTAAAGCTTTCGATGGGGTTAAATTAATGAAATATGTAGCAGTTAAAAGTGTATGTAGCAGTTTACCATTGCACGTGCTTTTTCGGTTATCGTTCTATTCATGCGTTCTGCAACGCCATTTAATTGCGGAGTCCGCGGGACCGTCAAATGATAATTTATTCCTCTTTGTATGCAATAATCTTTCATTTCATTCGATAAGTATTCCCTGCCATTATCACAATATAGATTGACAGTTTTTAAGTTAAAACGCGCTTCACTTTTTGCAATGACGTCTTTAAACACTGAAAACCTCTGATTTGTTTTCAAGCAAATATGTTACGCAGTAATGCGTATACTCATCAATGAATGTCACAAACAATCACAAACATCTGTGTGAACTATAAACAATGGTTGCCTGATGTGACTCTTATCCTTTGCCTTTTCAAATGGTAGTTGTGCTTGTTTCCCATTTATACAAGCTTCACAAAGATAATCGTCTGGAATTATTTTTTCGAGATAAGTCACATCTTCTACCGTTTGTCTATTTTTCAATTGTAAAAATTTTGTTTTTCCAATATGCCCTAAACGCGTATGCCATAGTTCATAATTATTAATTATTCTCCTAGGCATATAAGAGTTCAATAAATTTACTCTTTTCTTTGTAATTCCAAAAACCATAGATACCAAATGATTTAAAGGTTTACCATACATTACCATTTTTCCGTCTTTAATAACCTGAACACCTCTCTCGTTGAAATTAATACTCATTCCTTTCTGCTGCAATCTGCTGACTGATAATAAATTATACGGCACGTCAGGGCAGTACAGCACATCTCCAAGCACGTCTTCAATGCCCATGTTGCTGGTTACAGGTATTTGTCCCTTCTTTGTGGCCGTGATATACTGTCCATTCTTAGCAGTCAAAATCTTCATAGGTGGGTCTACCTGGATCGCGTGTGAGAATACACTGTCATCGTTGACGATATGATCCGATGCACCGGAGTCGAGGATAAATGTTAATTTTTCACTTTTCGCAACTTTATAGTTTCCGGTCATAAAAGCGTAGCCAGAGACATTTTCATTCGGCACCGCTTGAGTCGTTTGAATAGTCTGTAAATTTTGATTATTGTTGCTTTGTTCTTTCTTATATTGAAGCCACCTTTTAAAATGGTAGCAATCTATAATCATATGTCCCTTTCTTCCACACTGGTGACATTTTCCAGCAAATGATGATTTGTTGAGTTTAAATCCATTTCCTCTTCTGTAGTGTCCTTTGTGGTTTCCTCTTCTAGATTGATTTCCAAAATTGCTCGGTCGTTGATTTCCTCTTTCCATCCTTTGTACTTGCAGCAGTTTTGCACTGGTGTCTACTTTTTCACTTTTGATTTTGGTTTCGTGATCCAAGAGTCTTTTCTTCACAATATCTATGATAATATTCGCTTCTGTTAACATTGTCTCAATGACAGTCGATACCGTGTCGTAAGCTTCTGGTAAGCTCGATAACAGGATAGGAATTATTTCATTTTCCCTGGCAGGCACACCTGCAGCCGACAAATCTGTTATCAATTCATCGAATACTTTGAAGTGGTCTTTTAGTGAAGTATCACTCTTCATTTTTAATCGTAGCAAGCTCTTTCTGATTGACAATTCTGTAGCCGTACTCTGGCTTTCATAGACGGAATCTAATTTGGTTAGAATAGATTTCGCCGTACTTCCTGGCGTATCGTATTTGAGGTGCGCGTCCGACAAATACTGCACAATCGCACATTTAGCAATACGCTCGGCTTTGGTCCATTCAGCCGTGATTGGATTCGGCGGCAGATCATCAACAACTTTCAGCACATCAAGCTCATACAGAAAATTTCGAATCCTGTGTTTCCACGCATTATATTTTATGCCACTAAACTGGGGAATATTTCTCCTGTCTTTAAATGTGTCCATTGTCACTTATACAAAGTATCTTACACTTAGTCACTAAACAATAAAAAACTACAAGTCAAACACAATTAAAAAATACTTAACAATTACACTAAGTACTTTACACAAAAAACACAATAAACTAATAACTATATATAGAGTTAATGCAAAACGTGTCCTGGGCCCATAACCTAATGGGATATGGGTATATATATAAAGAAAGCACACTCTTTTATAGCACACGGAATAGAGATTATATTTCAACAAATTCTCTAATAGCACGACGTCAGACACGTCTTTACGGTTTGAGAGAAACGTCGCGAATGAAACAAGGAAACGAAACAGAGGAGCAACAGTTCAATATGAACATCAGAGGATCGAGGGTCCCATGCCGGGGACAACATACAATGTATATTAACTGCAGATACAATGTATATCAAAAGCCGATTCAAACGATCCTTCCTTCTAAAGAAATAACAGATTCATTTTGTTCTGTTTATGAAATAAATTCCAACACTTTTCTACTCCCTTCCACATTTTCCTCTCAAAAGCTACAAATATATGGCAGCCCGTCGAAACAGAGTTAGAGCTTCTTCTTGCATATTTCAGTGCAGAAGGTTACATCGTTATACCTTAAACTCGCCACCGTGTATACACTTAAATAAAACTCTTCTCGATTTTATTATAAACTGTTGTACTCGATTTCCAAACCCGGAATCCAACAACATATTACTGTTCGTAGAATCTGTATAAGATTAAATTAGGCTTAGAATACGATGCACGGTCTGAGCAGCGAAACATTAAAACTCTCGTCGCCGAGTTTGAAAGTAATACATTGTTGTATACTATGCGCTCGTTTGTTTAACTTTGGCTGTCTTCGAGTTCATGGCAATAATTCCTTGAGCTCAGTCTTCAGTTTATTCTGGTTCTATCAACTTGCTGTAGCCTATAGCAGTACAATTTTGTTACAGTTTCAAAAGTTTGGTTAAACTGTTTATGAATAAAAGTTTATTAAGTATGAAAAATGGAATAAAAGTTTAATCATGTGCGAGAGAAACAATTCAGACAGTACATACTGATACCGTGATATTACACGATAGTAGTGAATATGTAGAACCTATGAAGCAGAGACGGAAGATTAAGAGCAATATTTGGCAGAATGTTGAAAGATTCAATCCAGACGGAGCACGGTGTAATATTTGTTTAAGGGAATTTAAAGTAAAATACAGTTGCACATCCAGTCTTACGCGTCACTTAAAAACTGTGCATCGTGGAATAATTACTTCAACAGACAATACAGAAGCAGGGCCAAGTAATAGTAGTAATAGAGAAACAAATATTATATACTTAGACAAAAATTCAATTAGGTTTAAGGAATTAACAAATGGAATAGCCTATATGATCGGAATGGATCTAGAACCATATAGCATCGTTAACGATTTTGGATTTCGGCGACTGTTACATATTGTAAGAGCGCACGAGCGCACGATTTGCCACAAGGGGTAGCAGGGCAGCGACGACGTCGATGGAATTCGACGATCGCGACGGAATCTGACGATCAGCGGCCACGGTCCGCGGCGCAGTTCGCCTAGACAATCAATAACGTTAACATGTACGGGTGAGAATAAATAAAGTTTCATTGAAATAAAGTTTCGCGATTACAATATCGCGGAACCGGGATATCAGATACCTAGTCGAACGATATTTTCACGGGAAATAATTCCAAATATGTATAAAGATTTGAAGTCGCAATTAGAAGTAATATATCTGCGGACATACAAGACGGTAAATTATATTTATATGAATTATATTTTCTTTTCTTTGTTACGTATGGAGACGTTTCTCCACGTTCATTTCGATTAGAAGTTCTAATCTCTTTTCTGAGAACGAAAAGCGTCCCAACAGGCCCCTTGTTTAATGATTGTACTCCAGCTGGACGCAGCTGGCACGAAGCATGATTCAGTAACAGCACCGTACGATTTCCTAATATGGAAATCTTCAAAACATCCCCTTCTGGAATGTTTTGTCAAGATAGTCTTTGATAGGAAACATCTTGGCTAACCCTTCGTTTTACCCCTATAAACAAAAGATCCAGCTGCAAACCTTAAATTCACTTGAAACGACAAATACGAGTATGCGACCGTAAAATAAAACAGATACATTCCCCTCTCATTTTTAGGGTATATAAACCCATGCATTTTCATCCTCTTCGGTTAGTCGAGAAGCGGTGCAGAAGAGATTCAGACGCGGTCCAGTACTCGTGCAGTCACGTCGCGTCAATTCTAGTGAGATCGGGTTAAAGTCCCTTTCGAATCAAACGTAACCTTATAGATTCCGTCAGTTCGGTATATATTCTATTTGGCATTCAACAATCGCTATCTAACCCCGCATTGCCAGTGCGTCAACACCGTGCATCATTAGGTAACAATTTCTCTAATTGTACACTTACTACATCCACTCGCGACACAAACAATTACACTTGTAACTATTCCAAATCAGAATATATTTGTCTTGTTTGTTAACTCGCGTAATCTACAACCTTGAATTATTGCCTGATATCCTAATCTAATAATTGAACGTTCCCACATGATACAATCTTACCGCTCGGATTGTATCAATTAAATTATACATATGTTACGAGGCTTACTAATCTTAGATTCAATTCAACGAAGATTTCTCCAACCTAGTGGCTCCCCGGTTTCCCATTGGGTGCGTCCACGAAAACTATACCATCCTAGCGGATCCCTGATTTCGCATTGGGTTCTTCCGTATCCTAGCAGCTCCCTGGTCTCGCATCAGGTGCGTCTGCGTGTTATCCACCTTCCTTTTAAATCGGGTTCGCCGCGTGTCTCTCCTAGTGACTCCCCGATAACGCATTGGGTGCGTTCACGAAGTTTCATCCTCCTAGTAGCTCCCCGGTTCCGCATCGGGTGCGTCTGCGTTTGACTCCAACCTCCCAGAGGTTCCCTGATTTCGCATCAGGTGCGTCCTCGACGTCAACTATCCTAGCGGCTCCCCGATCTCGCATTGGGTGCGTCCGCGTACCTAATTAACAAATTGAAACCATATTCCTGGGGTAACAACCCCTCGCCAGCCTCTCGCGTTGCTCGCAGCCCTGGCTCGTAACATCTTTATGAACGTTGTATATTTCATACAGTTTATAGTTTATATGTTTTATATATAATGCATATATCATTATTAGCAGGAGGTAACATATTAGCATATACGAACAGACGGATGGACATCCAGAGCAGTCCAAAGTTACATATCTTTAACTGTCCATTATATAACAAAAGATTTTCAATTAGTTCATTAAATGTTGAACTTACACCATGTTTATCAGAAAAATACCACGATTGTGTTGGTAAAAGTTCCATGAAAAAATAATAAAAAACAAAAAAATGTTGACACTACATACATATTGTCTCATCGATACAGATGACCCCGGATCATGTTACAACATTCAGCAGTCTAGGTTTTCGGCTTCTCGAGAGGTAAATATACCCTATCCCTATACGATTACTATAAAATGTTTCTTATAATTAATAATTCCGTCAGGGAAACATTATTAATCGATTGCAAATGGTTTGCTGATGAAAACAAGTCTAAACACGCCACAAATTGGATAAGAGACTATGCCGGCATTAAAACGTTTCCTTCGCAGTTCATCAACAACCTATTTGTGATTTTCGAGGACGTATCCTAATTTGCGTAATTTTTAATATACGAATATCAGTGTACTCATATACGTGTACACTGCAATTATTATTATCATGCTGCGATTATTAACACCTTTCTTAATATTTTCGTATCGGAAAATAATATCCTTCCCATTAAAATTCAAGTTAATTACATATGTTGCATGTTAAAATTCGTTAATAATTTGTACGAAACAGAAATTTTTAAAAGTGTTCGTTCGATCTTCAGATTACTTGGTTGAACTTTTAGATTTATATGTATAGTCACATATATGTGTATGTACTAAAAAATCTGCAAATTAAATATTTCGAAACATTTAGGAATTTTACATTTGCATAAAAAATTTTAAAAATTAAAAAGATTTATGAATAAGTCAATGAATTTTCAGATGATCGTAAACAAAGAAAAAACATTTCATGCACAGTCTGTGGTTCAGAATCGCCAAAACGTGGTCAAAAATCAATTTTTCAACTTCACCAGAAACGCATGAAATTTATGCCAATAGCATCTTAAATGTACAGATCAGGTTTTAGAATAAACATAAATTGCTATAAGTCGCCCATTATTTTTCGAGAGAAGTTAGGAAATAAGCAAAAATGCATGTCTTAGAATGATCGCACTTCTTCCTGAAATTCACGTTGTTTGCCTCTTCATATTTTTTTATGAGTAATAATTTCAGCAATAACGCATCTGCCATATTGAATCCGCCATTTTGTTGTTGTAATTTTTAGTTTTTTTGATTTTTGGCCACGTTTTGGCGATTCTGACCCACTGTGAGACGCCCTACTCCTCCAACTCTCGAACGAGGCTGCGTCCTTCCTCGCCGGTTTTCAGAATTAGTTTGGACTTCGATGTGTAAATGGTCTACAATTCAAACTCTTCCCAATATTTTTAATCCTTAAGGTTATCTGTAATGTACCTAGTTAAATAAATATTAAAGGTTAAATATGGGTGACCTTATTCCGGTCCACAACACAACGCTGTAATATTTTTGACGCGAAATTGGTTTTTATGCATCTAAAAATTTCAAAAACATTTTTTTCGACCAAAAATGAAGGTCACCTTGATTTTTTATCACGTCTACGAGGCGTTTCACTTTTATATGTTTTATGCTTGGTAGGTTTAGTATTACGCGATATGTAATCTGTAGGCATTCTCCATTGAAACGTTGATGCTCGAATCTATTACATCTTATATCTGTGCTATTTTGAATGATGGTTATCATTCTAATTGCAAAGAAAATTGTTACGGTGCACAGACACATTTCTTTGATAAAAGAAAAAGTATTGTGTGCGAACAAATCAATTTGGAGTTATAAAAATATGTATGGTGTGTTAAAGAAGGTAATAAAAACCGAAGTTCTAAAAAATATAACAGTTGGAGTCCCGGAGCCTCAAGCATTATACATACATAGTTGAACGTGCTGCCGCAACGACTACAATTACTTTCTAACGGCTGACGTTTTATAACCAAATGCACTATATGTATATTTAAAGTGTGTGCGATAGCTTCAATCATAAACTTCTTGAAAAACAAGAGTCTATGTCAGTTAATTCAGTTAATTCTGAAGAATGCTGTGGAAGTTTTAATAAAATTCGAACACATTTTTATTCAGATGCATTTAGATAAATTTGATTATTATTAATTAGTATTAATGCAGAATAATTATTGGGTACACAGAAAGAAACAAATAAAAATTCGGTGGAAGGCGCTTTTATATCAAGGCCGTTGGAGAAACATGCAAAACAACTTTTTAGTTAGACAAAAGTATCAAAAATTAATGTTTCAATTGAAGATGTTTAAGACTGATCAAAATAGAGATCAGTTCTCTATTAAATAAACATTCATTTACTATAGAGTGCGCTATACATGTGGTACAAATGTACATATGTATTATGACAAGTGCATCTCTTGTTGAGAAAATTCTCGACAAGTTGGCGAGCACCGTCGCAAGGTACGCTACTGTGCCGGCTCACACCTGTTGCCCTGAATAGAACACACGCGTGATACGTCACTGACCGTAAACTGTTGGCACGGCTCACCTGTCGGCGGCCTCACCAGTGCTTGGCTAGGTTCTTGAGCGTGCGGTTCGCTTCGTTCGGTGCTGCTTCGCGAACTTTCGTTTATTGTGTTTCCGTTTTCTCAGAATCTCGGGATCTTTCCGTAAAGTTTTCCTCTGGCTCAACCTGTTCGAACAGATTAATGCTGATTTTGTTGTGCGTCCAGTTCTACCGCTATCAGGAAGTTTCGGAGCGAGTGTGAACGGGATTGCTGACGACGCCCACGAAACGGAAACCGCTTCAATTCGCCGCTGCGCGAGGAATAAAGAAGGAAAGGAGAAAAGAAGAAAAAGAGACAAGGCGAGAAGGAGGAAAGGGGATATCGATAGAAAACTTTCCAAGGATTCCTGAACATCGTGGATTCACGTTCAACAGAATTGTATACAAATACTTGATGAGAGGATAGATCCGCGAGCTTGTGTCTATTATTTACCTCTGCCCGACCCCACCAACGTCCTCCGATCGGTCGCCCTGTCGTTATTTACACCAGTGACTAACATTCCCGTGCAAGAGGTCCACTCGAGGCTTACATACACCGCATAATCATTTTGCACACAGGTATTGACAAACATAATTTTTATTTATCACATAAATTTTCACGATTATCACGATTTTAAATATTTCATTTAATTATTTCACTAAACACGTTTTCACTCGAAATTGCCTGAGGCAGTATCGGGTGTAAGCATATTTTCCGAAAAAATTTTAAACGAAATAAAAATTTGTAATTTATATATTGAACAAATCATAGTTATTTTAGCATTCTTTTCCATTTTCTCTTGTATAGAGTTTATTTTATGTCGTCATATGTTTATAATTCTGAAATGTTAAATAGACTGAAAACAATGCAAATTTTAGTCTATTTTCGTTTTTTCTTTTTTATGAAATATTTTTCAATTTGTTGTAATTTTATAGTTTTGTATGTCCTAAATAAATCCAAAATTTTTTTAATGAATATTAATATTTTTTACTCTTTTACTAATATATCACTTTATCATCAAAATTCAAATGCCGATCTAATTGATTTTTTGGAAAAATCATTAAGGCCTTATATTTTCTGAGATATCCTTGTAACCTTGAGTTTTTCTAGTGGCATCGTATAGTCTTCCCTCCGAGAGTGATCAAATTTTATCCCCACTGCTAGTGGATTCATCCTAGGGCGCTCGGTTGCGCTACATATAATGTAACACGATCCGAGACAGTATATCGGTGAGGCAATACTAATACAATGATGAAAGAGTATTACTTTTAGTTATTTCGTTACCGAACCTTTGCCAATGTATTTGTGAAATTTTTCTGATTAAAACGAAACCAAACACGATAGAATTTCGATCATACATATTTACTTATTTAATAAGTGACGAAAGTTTTCAACGCAAAGGAGAACAGCTTGTGGAAAGAAAGAGACGTACAGAGTTGTAACAATCGGCATAGAGGCGTATCGATTACAATGGTAACATAAATACAAAACTTTTGTATTTTTATTCTTTTTTCCAGAACTTTTAGTAACATATTTATGAGATTTTTCTGATTAAAATGTGTTGGATTAACTATTCCATAGAATAGTTAAATAAATACTATTCTAAATATACTGAATATATTATTTGAATATATGATCTTTGAATATATTACTTTATTTAACGGCTCGGAAAGAACGTCTTTACTCAAAGGTTTCCTACAAGGAACTGAATTGCAGGCCAAAAAGAAAGCTGGGGCTCACTTAACTTTTAGGGACAGTTTAACTTATTGCCTTGGAGGTTCGAGGGTTTTCCCTGCAGGACCCACCACGAACACATCTGACATTCCTTCTGCTATCCTTGTATAAAATAAGGTTTCTTAGAACATTGAGTCATTTTTAACTGATCGATACATTCAATTTACAATGTTCGATAATAATCCAACAAAATCTGTCTAAACACGGTATAATTTGAATTACTTTTACTTATCGAGTAATTTACGTGTTTTTCAGTGTTGAACAAATGAAATACATGTACGATGGATTTTTCCAAAAAGATGTTTTAATATTATTCTATTGGTGTTTCCAAGTTAAACATCTTCATGGCCTCCAAATGTAATTGCACCAACCGTGACACGTATGATTCCAATCTTCGCAATATATCTTGTAATTCTTCTCTTTGTTCTTCATTAACGTTGATATCTTGCTGTAACGGTCTTCGCAATTTGATAACTTCTCCGTGATCTGCATCTCTGTTTTCATTTTCGTTACTATCGGTCAAGTATTGGTGCTGCAAACCAAAGACCTCTTGTTCTTTATCTTCATTACCTGTCGTTTCTTGCATTTGTTTTGTGACAACAGTAAAACTGTGTATTACAGGATGATCAATTATTAGTGCACCATGTTTCATTAAACCATCAATTCGATGAATGCGGTGATGCTTCCACTGCTCCAGAAGTGATGAATGTAATCATAACTTTTTAATTACCTAATAAATTACCTACACCGCAAACAGCGATCAACATTCGCTTCCACCGTCCTGACAGTGATCAATGTAAACATTCGAATTCGCTTCGACTATTTCGAGAGTGATCAATGAACAAGACATTGTAGTTTCTTCATTCTTAGTTCTATTTGTACGAAACTTTCATCAATAAATTGGTGAGATTTTTCTGGTCAAAAGGAGACCAAACTCGATAGACTTTTAATTATACTTGTATCATAATGAGTTATGATCATTAGTAGATTTGTTGCAATCTGCCGCAAATGAATTTTTTTGCATTTTTTGGTCAACAAATCATAGTTTATCACAGTATAGTCGGTGCTAAGTTCTATTAGGTTCCGGCTGAGATATGCATATTTAAAGTTCTTTTGTACGTCGGTTTCGAGATTCTCCCAGTAAAATCTTTGTCGTATTCTATTGTATGTTTTAATATCGGAATATGGGTATATAAGAAAACACACTCTAATATAAAATATGAAATAGAATTTATATTTGAATAGTAACTCTAGAAGCACGTTGTGAGACACGTCTTTATCCAGCGAAAGAAACGTTACGAATGAAACACAAGAGATCGAAACAGAGGAACAACAGTCCAATATGAACAACTGAAGATCGAGGGTCCCATGCCGGGGACAACATACAATGTATATTAACTGTAGGTGCAATGTATGCATATACGGGTCAATAGCCGATTCAATCGATCCTACCTTCTAAAGAAATAATATATTGATTTTGGTCTACATTTATGAAATAAATTCCAACATTTAATAATTCCTTTATGTCGACCTACGGTTGAACAATGGGCTTCTTCAAGAATATTTCTTCGTTGGTGACTTTCTGGTTCGATAACCGTTCCGTGACAGACTATTATTTTTATGTGTTTTCCTGTAGTGGAATTACGTAGTAATTTTATTGTTTCTTGCCAGTCAATATCATCTATTTTGTTGAATTTTGCGATTCCTATTGTTTCGATGTTGTGTTCCTTGAGTCTTCTGTTCAATTTTTGGAAGGTCTCCGCGAATATTTTTGGTGTTGTCCTTTCTCCTAAGGTTCTTTTGCAAATTACTATTATGTGTCATTTGTTTCCTTTCTTTGTAAAAATGACGTCCTCGGTGTGAGAGTTCTGTGGGTCGTTCTCTCTTCCCTTCGAATTCTTTTGCTCCTTTGTCCACTGGCTCCCCGTTTTCGGTAAGGAAGTACAGAGAGTTATCTTTTCTCATGTATAGTTTATCTCGTTGGTTTAATACTGTATTCCTTATGGATCTTGTTTCTCTGCTGTGTAGGCATTCTTCGTCTTGGATTATACGGTCGAAGTTATCGTGGTCTAATTCGTCTTCGTTGCTGTCGTCCGTTTTTCCCTCTTCTTCTTCTTCCGAATCGAATATGTTTTCTATGATTATTGTATTTTGTGATTGTAATGTTTTTGGGTGTTTGGCCGTTCTTTGTTCTGGGATTTGAAAAGTCTGTGGCCTTGGTTTATGTGACGTTAGACGTGCCGTCAAAGGGGTGTCGTCGTCGTTGTCGTCATCGGGTTCTGTCGTCGGAAGGAATGTGGTGTGTTCTCGGTGGATCATTGCTTTAACTTTGTATCGTTTAGCGGAGCGCTCGCGAAGTTCTTTCTCTGTGAATGGTGCAGGTCCGTCAATATCTTGGGCAGTTTGGCTTCTTGTTCTCATATTTGTGCGAGTGATAAAGGGTTCTATTTCCTCCCTCATTTCCGCAGTTTGTGGTGGCGGAGTTTTGAGTATCCATGCATGGTCATTCCATTTTCGGATTTGTTCGCCTTTGGGGTCCGAAAGTATGTCTAATTCAATCTCTCAGTATGAATTGGGTATGCGGGCCTTTCTATGGGATTTCGGGACAGTGCGTCGGCATTTACATTTGTCTTTCCTGCCTTATATGAAATATCGTATTCGTATTCAGCAAGTTTCAATCTCCATCTCAGTAACCGTGAGGTAGGATCCTTAACGGAATGCAGCCAGGTGAGCGGTTTGTGGTCTGTTATTAAAGTGAATTTTTTCCATACAAGTACGGTCGAAAATGGTTTACACAGTATATGATAGCGTGTAATTCTTTCTCTATTGTGGGTTAATTTAATTCTGAACCGTTTAAAACTCGGAATGTATAAGCTATTGGTTTGTATTTGCCGATCGGACCCTGACTTAACACATCTCCTACTGCAAATTCCGATGCATCGGTGGTCAAAACAAAAGGTTTATTAAAATCGGTGTATTGTAGTACCGGTTCTTCGCACAGTTTATCGCGTGGAGTTTGGAATGCATCTTGTTCTCTTTCGGTCCATTTAAACGATTCACCCTGTTTTAATAATTGTGTTAATGATTTTGCGATTTTAGAAAAATTTGGGATAAATCGTCTATAATACCCTGCTAATCCAAGAAATTGCTTAATGTTCTTTTGCGTTTTGGGAACCGGGAATTCCTGTACGGCTTCTAGTTGTTTTGGGGTTTGCCGGACATCGTTTTCGCTAACAATATGTCCGATGTAGCACACTTTCTTAAAAATTCCCATTTGTCGGGGTGTAGTTTTAAATTAACCATGCGCAGTCTATCCATTAGTTTTCGAAATTTAATTTCGTGTTCGCGTAATGAGCTTGAATATATAACTATAACGTCCAGATATGCAAAAACCTCGTTGGCTTGTAGTCCTGACAATACTCGATCCATTAAACGCTGGAATGTCGTGGGGGCGCTTTTCAAACCGAATGGCATTCGCTCGAACTCGTAGTGCCCATGCGGTGTTGTGAAAGCCGTTTTATATTTGTCATCCGGATGTATATGAATTTGATGAAATCCTGACGCTAAATCAAATCTTGAGAAGTATTTCGCGCCGCCTAATTGGTCGAGTAGTGGTTGGGTAGTGGGTATGCATCTCCGATTGTGTTTTCGTTTAACATTCGTAAATCCAATACCATCCTCCATTGTTTGTTCCCCTGCGAGTCTAATTTTTGGGGTACAAGGAAGTCGGAACCGATGATGGCCTCTTGAGTAATTGGGAAGTTATTATCTAAGACGTGAAAGGTTACGAGTCGCCCTAGGATATTATTTTTAATTCCCCTCTGGTCAGTACCTGTTGTGTCGTAATGCCGCTCAATTGGAGAATTTCGTTTTGATTAATTTTAGTAGAGGGGTTGATTAAACGGATTTTTATGAGGTTAGGGCCTGATCCACTATCAACCATGAGATTTGAAGGCGAAATTAGATCGAAGCTGCTGATTCGCACAACAGGCACGTAACCACTTCGGGTTTTTATTCGCGCGCTACAGATTCGGCGATCTCGGACTCGATGTTGTATACTTGGCGCTCTGTCGGGTGACCGCGTGATGCGCCCGTCCGTGCGGTACATATTTGCAAAGTTTCCCGATTGGGCCTGATTATTGTTTTGAGCTTGAGTATTGCCTGCTTGTTGTGATTGTAGGTTTAACGCAGTGATTTGAATCTCCTCTCTTAGTCTATATAAATTGCGTTAAATTAAAATAATATTTTTTGTTTTGTATCGTACATACATTTATATTTTTAATAAAAATTAAGTTGTTTATGTAGAATTAAAAAAATATTTGTTTTTAATGTTTTCGGATCGTAACCCCTCTTTTTGTACTGGCTCTGGTCTCATACAACACGGCATTTTCTAGGAACCTATCTACCGTGTTATAGGCGGGTTACCTGTATATGTATATTTCGAACGTTACACTTTAGAGCACCAGACGATGTAAACAGAAACGACATTCCGCACAGGCGGCTATACACAGAGTGAGTGTTCCCCGGTTTCCTCACGTAGGCCTTATTACACATATTGTTGCTTAATCCTAACGAAGATGTCGCGATTACAATTGCGATCGGTAACACAGTTTCCTGGTTTCCAACACTCCCACTTAATCGCTACGTCTATAAATGTAATTGTTCGGCCCCACACAAAAATATTCATATCTTGCTTATTCGTTATATTTGTATAACTTTAGTTTAATCTAGTTATAACAAAGCGTATATCTTATAGTCTTACTTCGTATCTTATCCTAACAAAACACAGCACATATCGTAAAATCACATTGTATATATTATTGAACTAAATAGTTCAAGGCGGGCGGCATGTTCGGTCCCACACAGACCGAACGTGAGATTTACCATAAACACGGTCGGCTGCAATAGCCACTTGACTCTTGAGGCGACGCGACGGTCCCAAGATTTGGGTGTCATCGGACACCACTTCGAGACCTCCGTGAGCGAGCCCATTGAAAGGGCAATATACAAACACTTCATTTTCCAGACCATCTTTCCCATATCCTTCACACCTAATCCATTCAGATAATCTAAACACAATTCCACCAAATCGCATCCCTACTCCGACGACCAAATGCACCACCCACTAACCAATAGAAGAAGAGTCCGAGCTAACGTTATAGACGACACGACACCGAACGACCAGAAAGCTAAAATACCTCGAATCGAAACTCGTTGTACGCATTATATCTCGCCAACGGACTTGTGAATGTTAAGTTTTAAAATATATTGAAGTGTTGTTCCAAAACGTCGAGTTTCTTTCAAATAGACGTAGTTAGCCCGTAACTCCGTCAAGGCCCGAATATCGTCCGCGAGCAAGCGAAACGGGATTTACGACCCCGCGAAGTCCGACAGGCGGACTGACGACATTTCGGACGCCTCAGTAATCCTAACCCTTTTGCGAGTTTATTGTGCCTGTCCACCGTCAACGCCTTTGTCAAAATGTCGCCGACCATATCTTTTGTGTTTATATAGCGTAGTTTTACAATTTCTGATTTTACTGCTTCTCGTACGAAATGGTTTTTAATATCAATATGTTTCGTGCGACTGTACGGCATTTTGTTCGTTTGCCCACGCTAACGCTGACTGACTATCATTAAACACGTTTATTAGAATTTTTCTATTTGTAATTTCATATACAAAGTTATTAAAAAATTTCGCTTCCTTACAAGCTTCGGAGAGTGCAATGTATTCGGCTTCACTCGTTGAAATTGCTCTTTGACGCTTGTTTTTCACTTTGCCATATTACAGCTCCTCCACCCTGTACGAAGGTAAATCCGCTGTAAGATTTTCGATCTCCGTTATCATTTGCGTAATCTGCATCGACCAAATCCGTAACATCAATACCGGATTTTCTGTATGCTAGACAAAGATCCATAGTTCCTTTTAGGTATCGTAATACACGCTTCGCCGCATACCATAGTGCTCTTCACTGTGACTATTATTAAATTTGCTAAGATAACTTATAGTATGGGCAATATCTGGTCGTGTATATAAGGCCAGATAATTTAGATGACCCATCATCTCCTGGTATGGACGATCATCTATTACAGTTGCCTTTTCTAATTTTACTCTCACCGCATACGGAGTTTTGGCTGGTTCACAATTTTCCATATTAAATTTCTGTAAGATGTCTTTTATATAACTACTTTGATCTAAATAAATACAATTTTCTTTTCTTGTTACCCTGATTCCTAATATTGATTTTACCTCACCTAGGTATTTGATCGAAAATCCCGAAGCTAATTGATTTTTTAATTTGATTTTTTCTTGTACGTTATTGCTAAATACTAATATATCGTCGACATATAAACAAATTATTAACTTTGAGTTATTTACCGTTTTATAGTACTACACGCGAGGTACTCATGTTTGCCTTCAATTCTAATTTTATTAAAATATTGTGAATTCTTTTATACCATACTCGCGCAGATTGTTTTAATCCATATATCGCGCGTTTTAGCCGACAGACTTTGTTTTTGTCGATGATGAAACCTTTGGGTTGCTCCATATATACCTCTTCATCTAATTTTCCATTGAGGAAGGCTGTTGATACGTCCCAGTGATCTATACTCATGTCTAATTGTAATGCAAGCGAAAATAAGGTCCTAATAGTGGAATATCTACTAACAGGTGAAAAAGTTTCATTAAAATCCGTGCCAAAGGACTGTGAACAGCCCTTTGCCACTAGGCGAGCTTTGTAGTTTATTACCTTACCATCTTCGTTTGTTTTTTACTTGACGACCCACATGGACTTTATGGCTTTGTTTCCTTCTGGAAGAGTAACTAAATCCCATACCTCGTTTTTCTTGAGGGCTTCGAATTTTTTTTCATAGCGTTTTTCCATCTTTCACACCCACGACTAGACAACGCTTCTTCTACGGACTTTGGATCAGAATTTGTTGTGAAGAACGCCTGATGTCTGGCCATACCCGGAAATTCTCTTGACTTTCGTTCCTTTTCTGGATATCTCCTCTCTGGTAGAGGCGTTGAAAGATTATCTGTCTCAAATTCTGCTGTATTATCGGTATCATTTACGCACTCGAAATTAGTGTCTTCGTTGGAGATTGAAAATGAATCGTTAACCTCCGACTGGAAGTTGTTTTCTTGCTCTGTTCTATCAGGAATTATGTTGTAGAATAGATTTTCTTGTCGAAAATTAACAGTGCTGCTGCTATCTTCCTTTTCTTCTTTTTGTGTTGGGAATTCGTTTTCTATAAATACGACATTTCTTGCTTTTAGTACCCGCTTTGGGTTTTGTAAATCTATCAACCTATATCCCTTTGAGTCTAAGCAATAACCCACAAAGACACATTCTTTCGCCTTTTTATCAAATTTTGTTCGTTGTTGTTTTTCAATATGCTTGTACGCTTTGCACCTAAAAACGCGTAAATGCCTTAGATCAAATTTTTCGTTGGTCCATATTTCATATGGCGTCTTGCCTTTAATTGCTCTTGAAGGCGAACGGTTTTTTAAATACACAGCTGTGCGTACTGCTTCTTCCCAGTATTTTTTATTCAAATTTGCATCTTGCAGCATGCAGGTTGCTTTTTCTATTATCATTCGGTTAGCTCGTTCAGCTACTCCATTCTGCTGAGGAGTGTGCGGAATGGTTGTTTGGTGACGGAAGCGATTATTCTTTAACAATTCTTCCATCTGTTCGAAATATTTTTATGGTTTTGCCTTTTCCATTCGTTGCCCAAGCATTGAATTCCTTAAAGGCCGTTGTTACTTCGCTCTTATGCTTTGGGAAGTAACAAAAGGTCACACATGAAAAATCGTCAAGTAAGATAAATCCATATCGTGCACCAGACCAGCTTAGCTGTGGAAATGGACCACAGACGTCGGCATGCAGAATTCCCAAAAAGTCATCTGCTCTGTTCCGACCTTTACTTTCAAATGGTAATTTGGTCTGCTTTCCCTTGATGCAGGTTATACAGAGTTTTTTTTATTAGACTCATTATACTGGATTCCGGACGCCAAACCTTTCCTCAACAAAGTCATACTGCGATCATTTAGGTGGCCAACCCTTTTATGCCAAAGCTCTTGAGTTTGTTGGTTGCTTACGACATTATATACAGTACTTACTAACGGTTCTATATGTAATTTGTATAATCCGTTTTCGATAGTTTCTGTCACCAACACTTCTCTTTTTGCTTGGAAATCGGAGTTTTTGTACAATTTACAACCAAACGCGTCGAATACCAATACAAAATCCTTGCTAGCTAATTTATTTACTGACAGCAAGCTAGCATTTAGATCAGGCACATGTAAAACATTAGTAATAATCTTGTTTTCGGACTGACCTTTGATTTTTACGACTACGTCCGCTTCCTGTGGTATGGAGAATTTTATTGTCTGCAACTATTACAGTTTGTTTCTCTCCTGCAGTATAATCTTTTGTGATTTCTTTGACCTTTCGAAGAGTTTGAATTTTCTCCTAACGACTCTGGTTTCAAATTTCTGCAATTTGGCTTGATATGTCCTAATTTTCCACAACCATGGCATTTTATAGCCTTTTTCTGAAACTGAAACCTTGTCTTATCATGATACTTTTGTTGCTGTTTTATTGCAAATGCTACGTCACTTAGGTTATTTTCAAGCTGAACCTTCACATCTTTTGGCAATAGCTTAGTTTTTACAAGTTCCGTTGTGATCTGTACCTGCAAACTATCAAGAGCCATCACCATCGGTTTATATTCCGTTGGTAAACCGACCAATAGAATAACAGCCAGTAATTTGTCTTCTACTGGATTACCGATGCCTGCAAGTTTTTTAGACAAATTTAAAGCATCTGATACATACTGATTCATGCTTTCAAAGTTTGCATAATCTAATTTAAACAACGCTCTCATTAAAATTAAAATGCGTGATAAATCGTTATCCTCGTAGGCTTTAGCTAGTTTTTCCCACGCAAGTTTGGCTGTTGTCGCATCCTTTACGTGAACATAACAATGTGAGCGAACGTTCAAGCAAATGGCCGCCAATGCCCTCTGATCCTTTTTTGAATCTATGCTACTGCCATTTGGTACTGTAACACAATTCCACAAGTCTAACCCAATAGTGAAATTTTCATTATAAATTTCCAGGTGGAATAATTTGAAATACCGTCTAATTTTGGATCTATAGATGGTATATTTCCAAGTACATTTATCGGCGTGGTTGAACTTGTTTGGGAGGTCATTGTATTACGTAATGAAAGTTTGGAAAGAGAAATTTATAATGATTTTCTCTTAATGTGTGCATCGTAGCAACAAAAGAACGATTTCAGCTGTTATTTATATTAAAGCAACGTGCGAAACTCACCGACTTTTAGTTTGTCGTGAAGGACGATGAAATGGAATTGCTTAAGAAATAGAAATAGGTATTGCTTAAGAGGCTTGTAATTTGTCAAAGTAAAAACGCAGATCCACAAAATTAAATTTTTATTATTCAAAAATACTTAACTAATGAAACATCTTTATTTTTCAACGAAAATAAACTTCTCCTAACTTTAACAACAAACGAACTATATAAATCAGTATTTGTTAGTATTGGTTTACAAAAGGGACATATACATTATAAGTAGCTAATACGATAATAAACATTTAGTTTTCAGATTCCGAGTTTTCATTTTCTGTAATTGCACAGTCGGGGCACCTTGGATTTTGTGATCGAGTCACACATATTTCGAGCATTTTTGGCAGCAATAACTTGTTTTCCTATCCCGTTTTCGCGGATAAATTTGACATCTACCTTTTGCGTTTCTTCTTTTCTGTGGTGATTCAGTAATACTTGTGCTTGGATCGAGAGTGTCAGCCAGGCGCTTGATATTATTACGCAGCGAAATCGGAAGTCGAGGACTGCTGTTTCTTTTGTGCATATAAGCTGTAATAAGTTGTTTACTTATTTCTTTCAGAAAATCCCTTCGTTTTATTGAAGCGCTATTATTATTTTTATATATTATGTATGCATTGATAGCTCCAACATTCAATAAGGAAAACAATAAAGTCAAAGGTCAGCGACGACTAGGTCGATTTATACTATATAATGCACACATTTCGTCGACTACATCAACACCATCTTTAGTTTGGTTGTAAAACAGAATGATTTCCGGCTTAGATGTTTTCTCATCTATATTATCGTCATAATGTAATGTGGAAATCATGACAACGTTTTTGTTTTTCTTTGGCACAAATGAAGTTATGGTGATATTGGGTTGAAAACCAAAAATGGCAGCGAATGGGTTTCGTTGCTTTGTATTGATGAACTCATGTGGCAATTCTCTTTTATGTGTCCTTATTGTTCCCACCATAGTTAGGTTATGATCTCGTAACAAGGATTTAGCCAATGGATAATTTGTAAACCAATTATCCAATGTCATATTGCGACTTGTTCCAGATATAGGTGCAATCATCCTGAATACAACTGCAGAAGGTGTGTTTGAATCTTTGTATGGGCCTTCAGGTTGTGCGCCGACATAAACTTCCAATTTAGAAGTATAAAAGGACTCGGCATCAACCAAAGCAAATACTTTCAGGCCATACTTTGCCGGTTTGCTTGGAATGTACTGCCGGAAACTGCATCGTCCCCGAAACGCTTCCAACTTTTCATCTATCGTTAAGTTTTCTCCTAAAGAATATATCGACCCACATACTTCGTTGAATTTGTCAAAAAATTCTCTGATTGGAGTCAATTTGTCGTAAAATCTTCGTTTAGTTCTAGTACTTCGGTCGTCAAATCGTAAACATCTAAGAAGAAAACGGAAACGAGCAAGCGACATTGTGCTCCTAAATAATTCAACACTGGTACCGTCCGTAGCCCACAAATCATGAAGATTCTGGTGACTAGACTTACAAAAATCAGCTAAATAGTCAAGTCCAAACACAGCCCTTATTTCACACATATCAGTCTTTCCAATAGTATTATTTATGGCGTAATCCACTTGTTTTCTTTCTATTTCGTCATTTGTGTTCTTCAAAATTAGATCTTTCATGTCATCAGGAAAAAATATCTCCCAGCAATCTAAAACTGATTTTGCGCTACCTCCAGACAGAGTTGGGCACTATTTAGATAACAAATTATTTAAATAACGATTCGAATAAAAGATATTTTATCTTTATTCGTTATTCGAAAGTTCGAATAAAAAAAGTATCTTTGTCGAATATATAATTTTATTCAACGAGAATTTTTCCGACGAATGAAGAGAATTTTTTTTATTCGATAAATCTTCGAATAACTTTTGCCAGTTCGAATAAAGGGCGACGAGGTCCGACGAGCGCTGAACTTCAAAGACCCAGCGACTGACAAACGGTATACAATGTAAGCAGATGGAGAATCGCGCACGAGTGGAAGTTTAAACTTTTAGATTTTTCAATATACCTCCATAAAATTGCGATGAGTGAATTGAGGGGCTCTACAACTTATTCGTATTAAAAAGATTATTCGCATTAAAAATATAAAAGCTTAAATTGCCAATAATACTCGATTCTCTATCAACATTAAGTATCAATAAAAATTGTTCGATTACACTCGAGTTTGGACACATTTTCACCAGGAAAAGCCCCTCAATTCGCTCGTCACAATTTTATGAAGGTATATTGAAAAATCTAAAAGTTTAAACTTTCATTCGATGCGGGATTCAATCCCGGACCAAAAGATTCTCAGCCGGAGATGTTACGGCCTGCGCCAACCGAAACTGTTGAAAGTCACAGTCATATATTGAAATGTAACGCAAATAAAATATTTCATATTGCAGTTTTAAGTTTCTACACGGTTTTCCTGAATATAAAAATGTTTAATATTACATAATACACCTAGAAAACGGTCAGAAGGCATCGAAACAATTGATTTTGTTTTTTTTTAACGACGATGCAATTTATAAAAAATTCTGAAAAAATTAAGAAAAATTGTTTCAATAATATCTTACTGAATTTTTATAAAACTGGTATCTCTGAAACTTTAATTCGAAATGTGCACTTTCTTCAAATGATTGAACATCCAATTATCCAATTTTCTTAAACATGTTTGCATAATCTGGAAAATCTGTGAAAAATACACATTAATAATCACGATGAGACAGAAATAACATAATAACATAAACATAAACGTAGTCAACTGAAAACTTCGATATAAAATTGGCAATTTTATGCTTTCGGATTTGTTTAAAAATCGATTTTGCAGCCAAAAATTCATGAATTTCATGAAATATTCATGAATTCTTTCGTAATTTTTTGTTGAGCATGGTACGACTAAAAATTAATTTGGTTTGGAGGCACTTTTGACCATATTATCCGGCTTTGTCTTAAAAATCAACAAAAAAACTTATTAAAAAAATATAGAACATATTTCAGTATACGGCATTAAACCCGATCTTTAAAAAAGATTTCTAGTCCCAATTTCGCATTGATATCTTTTTTAGTTTAAATGTTGTAGCAAAATGTGCGCCTCGCCGAACCGGGAATCAATTGGGCTAATCGATTGCGGTTCAGGCGCTCAAAACTTTGGTAACGTGAATTCGGTGGAACGCGTCGAACAGTCGAGCAGGCAGCTCACACGGCAGAATAGAGGTACGCTTGTGTGTAGCGCGTGCGTAGTAGAAGCAACGAAAGGAAACGACGGTACGTGAAAGTTCCCTCCCCCCGGGTGGGGGGGGGGGGGGCGCGTCATGCGATTCTAACATCACGACTGAACGAGTCTGATCGAGCTCGATGAATGCGGTAGTGTTCGTACGTGTCGTACTGTTGCGTTCGTCGTTTATTTTCTCACTACAAACGCGAAAGAAAATAATACAACTACGGTCTCAGTCAGTAGTGAAATAGATTGACATCTTGCAAAAAAGATCAACTACATACTTATTGATTAATTAATTCTGAACTCTTTCGAATTTCACAATTAATATTAATTGATATTTTGCATGATTCTTTAAAGCTAAAATTTATGTTGTTTAAATGAAATATACATGAAAATATATAGTAAATTTCAATTTAATTTCTTTTTCAAGTTCAGTTACAAAATATATTCAAAATGGATGCGTATTAATAGTGTTAAAAAATTGTAGAAATGCGAATCATAATTATACGTATGGAGAAATGTTATTTACGTTCAAGATTTAGGAAAATTGTATTTCTATAATTTGGAAACGTGGTATCTATATTTATTAATATTGTATTGATAAAGATAATTGTAGATATATAACATAATGACATCAAATAAAAAAACGTCAGATATGTACATAACTCGTCAATCATTTGTATTTGACCAGATTTGATCATTTTTGTGGATCTAGTTCCAACATTTATCGTTCGTCAGCGTAGAGGGCGTAAGAAAACCAGTTGTTTACATGTGAGACACGAAACCCCATATGGTGGTCTACTCCTATACCTCGTCTGTGCTCACAGTCTTGTTCTGTATCAGACTCATGGTTACTGACTAACTCTAAATCGATTTCACTATCATCATCTGCGCTAAGGGGCTCCTCGTCTGTCACAGCGTCATCTATAAGTTGACGTATTCTCCCTAATTCTTGCTCGTAACTCATCTGGTAAAGAATAAGATACTATTTACAAAATTACCTCTTAAATATTTACGCAAACGTATGTTTGCAGAAATATAGGAGACACAACACTAGCGATAAAAATTCAATAGAATATACAGGGTGTCTCACGTAACAGCTTTCACGATTTTTTAAGTACTTGCAATAATCTGACAAAAAATATTTTCAGCAAAAGTTGATCAGATTTCGATTGGCTACATGTTGCAATAAAAAAAGTTCGAAAAACATTTTTTTTTAGTATTGTCAAGGTCACCTTCATTTTTTTAAATGGCACTTTGTATTTTTGACTTAACAGTATTATAGCCCCTTTCAAGACGAATTCAACAACCTAGTATACCGTGACCTTGGGATGACCTTGAAGGCGAAAAAATGAAAATTGCAACAAAACATGACAATCTGCTTGAATTGGAGATAATAACTTGTGTTTATTATTAAGACTCGAAATTACATTCAATTCAGAAACCTTGACTAAATGAACGCAAACGATTTCGTAAAAAAGTCACATCAAATGTTTGAATTGAAATCCGTTTTGTTGTAGGCACAATTCCGTTCTTCGTAGTAAATTTGCATTGGTTGCTCTTACGATACTGTCGTAGCGAAGTTCTTCGCATGCTGTACGGATTCGCTGCTTTAAATGTTCCTTATTTTGTATTGGAACAGCATAAACTATTGACTGTAAATGAGCCCATAAAAAAATCAAGTGGTGACAAATCGGGGGATCGTGGTGGCCAAGCTAGAGTTATTATCACCCATTCAAGCATACTGTCATTTTTTCTTGAAATTTTCATTTCTTTGCCTTCAAGGTCATCCGAAGGTCATGGCATGCTGGGTCGTTGAATGCATCTTAATATGGGCTATAATACTATGATTCAAATATACGTTTTATTCAACACTTGGTATCTGACCAGAAGCTCCGCGTGTTCATTCGCGTTGACTCACAAAACGAGAAGTACACTCAGGCCCGACTCGCTGTCACGCGTTGTTACAATGTTACAATTAATCTAAAATCCCTGGGGTCTGTGAGACCCCACCTAACTAACTGACGCATTAAATTGGGATTTTTAAAGGGTCTGACAGCATAATGTGTACCGTAATCGTGTTCGGTGTTACTGTTCGTGCGTCCGCGGGGGTTGGAAATTCGGCGTTGCGTTTCTAATACAATTTGGACTATTTTTTCGTAATCTGGACCGTCGTTATGCGAGAACTGCGGTTTCTCTGGATTGTTTCCTGATGTGAGGAGGTTTTTGTGCATCCAACAATTGGGTGCTTCATGCCCTGCTTTTTTGCAAAATTGACAAGTGATTGAAGATTGAATTATTCTGTTCCCGCCCCTCGGATCGGTCAGAGAATCCGCCCATGGTTAAAATGGCGTTATTTTCCCTTTCGACTGAAATTGCTTTGGTAATGGCCTCGTTAATATTTTCAAATTCTATAGTCGGCATTCGTATTGAAATTTCCGGTTTTAGACGCCGTAAAAAACAGTTCTGCAAATTCTTGTCGGTGCTATCAACGAACGTGGGTGTGATGCATCCGGCTTCTCTTTGAAACGCGTCTGCAATACTCCTACCTAACTCGCTTGATTTTTGGAAGACATTAAATAGTTTCCCTAAAGCTTCGTATATTGTTTCGTGCGGCGCATATATAGACCTGAGGTACTCTACTAATTCGCTCACCCTGCTGAATTTCGTTCCGAGAATCGACCGTCCTGCATCTCCTTCTAATTTGTTCCTGATAGACCTCACCAGGCTGTCTTCGCAGTGGAACGGGATCATGTCCGTAGCTTCTTCACATACCTCGGCGAAACACACGAAGGCCATATTTTTCCCAACAAACTCCGGGGTGGTATTTAGTGCGTCTTTGTACAGCGTGACGTAGTATCCGTTGTTGCCCATCGTTGCCGAGGATAGCTCTTCCTGCTGCTGCGCGGCTTAGTAGTTTTGATGCTGGGCCTGTTGCGTTGCTAGTTGCTCCTGTTGAAATGGTGACCGTCGCTGCTCTTCCACTAGTTGGTCTTTACAGATTTGTATGTGGGCTAACTGACTTTCGAGAGTTCAACACATTGCCTCAATCTCCCGACTTCATTCTTCCAGCGTTTGGTTCTCTGTTTCTAGCAATCTCGGGCTTGGGGTTCTTGTCAGAGGCATCTTCAGAATAGTTACTGCGTGTAAATCTTTTCAAACTTAATGCACGCCACTGCCACAAACGATCCCACCGCTGCTGGGAACGACAACAAACAATATATTTGTCTTTACTTTTGGGTCAAACCACTGAAGGAATTTACCCGGAATCGGGACTCGAGTAGTGGACCGTGAGCCGAATTAACTATTAAAACTGTTTATTAAAATCAGGATTATACAAAGTCGTGTTGGCAGTTCGGATTTCGAATCTCGAGTGAGTGCTGGTTTGAACTTGGCTACTAAGTTTTTTTAGGTTACATTTCTATTGGTTGTGTTTGTGTTTTGTGGGGATGAGTGAATGTGCACACGCGATAATTTTCGAGGTACAGTAGAATTCCGGTAATCCGGCACGCGTAGCCTTATTAGTCACTTGTTTTGACTACATGCATGAAGCAACAAGATGATAATGGCAGCACGAACAATATTTTTTGGCGTGAAGGTGTTGATGCGTTGAATACATTTATAAAATTCATTCAGTACAAGAAATATAGTTCTATAGAAATGATGGAATATCGAAGACAGTATCCTGACGCCACAAAACAGAATTTATCAAAGGATTTTTGAAGTTTCTTTAATATAGAGAAACACCTGATCAATCCCTCTAGGACTAATTGAATTTTTCATAACCACAGGGACATATTTGTCACACTTTTGTTTTTAGACTATTGTTGATGTACACAGTAGACTATTTTGGAATTTCTTCGAAAGGGTTAACACAGTCGCGTCTAGAACAGGATCTGCTTCGTCTTACAGAACGTCCATAAGCAGATCTGAGACGAACCGCTGTCGAAGTTTGTATACGTAATTTAAAAACTTACATGATATATATCTTAAATTCCAGGCAAGTGTTTTAAGACGTTGTATCAAGAATTCAGACAGGATCTGCTGAGCCTTATTGACAAGTCCGTCAGCAAATCTGGGACGAACTAGTTTGATCTAACCTATTTCGTAATTTACATAATATCCATAATAACTTCTTTTTTCGATCTTAGAACTATTTTCCCTTTGTAGATTGGAACTTATTAATGAAGTTATTTAATATCTACGTCAGTTACGTATATATGAAAATACACTTCAAACAAAAGTTGTAGTATACTATATAAGGAAGTGAATAGCGACAAGAAAACAAATTTTTTTCAGGGTCACTTTTTCAAGTTTTCAAAGTTGTCGATGTTTTTTTCTATTAAGAACTGTTTATGCTATGTATGTATCCTTAAAGAGAAAAAAGATAAGTTCAACGATTTATCGTAACGTATATATACGTCAAGATCTAAAAAATTCAAAATTTTCAAATTTGAGGCGCTTTGGGTTCCCATAATTCAAGCGATCTCAGATTTTTTCCAGTTGATTTTCCCAACACGCGTTTCAATTATGAGGGGCGAGATCAGAAGAATATTGCAAAATAATTTTCGTCAAGTATAGTTAAGGTCCACCCTAGTGTGGACTCAGTCCACTGGACTGTCCTTTACGTTGCACCACTTCAATCGTTCTTTTAGGTAAACTTTTGTACAGCGAATCTGCATTATATGACAGCAGCTCGGATTTTGTCGTGGTCGGGCACTATTCTCCGATGAAGTGCCGAACGTAGAAAAGGACAGCAATAGTCTACCGCCACCTACAAGCACGCCGCGGTTGGTAAACACGTAGTAATTCGTTTCTCCTATGAATTATCTGTCAAAGTCAAAGCGGGGGCTGCCTACGAGACCCTACTATTTTTTTATGCAGTGCCAAACGTAGAAAAGATTTCACCAACATATTCATGGCATTTTTCTGATTAAAATAATACCAAACACGATACAACTCGGATCATATTTACACTGATTTTCCGTTAATATAATTACAATGGGGAGTAACTTTCATCGTTCATTGCAAAAGTAAATGTCATCAGAATTATATCATATTTAGTATTATTTTCATTAGAAAAATGCCACGAATATGTTGGTGAAAGTCTCATAAAAAAATAATGAAGAATAAAGAAGTTTTTCTATTGGATTAGTAGTGGTCTCCTGGTCTCACATCGATATACCCGAACCGTGCCATGTTCACACTCCTCGGCCGCGGCGCACAGTGCGGACAAAAGGCCTGTTTTCGGCACTTCTCGTAGTTTGGTTATTAATGTATATATGTATAATTATTGCAAAATTTTATTATGCATAAAAATGATTATTATATGATTATTATTAACAATTTCCATCCTAATACGCATGTTTTGCAAAAGAAATGTATTTCATATCGTAATATACACGAATATTGAACTTTTCCAGTAAATTCCCCACTATAACTGTGGCGAACAAATGGCAACATTTTTTACGACCAAATTTGTTTACAAATGTATACTTATTGTTAATTATTCACAGAAAATGAAATTTAACAATATAACTAATACATTTAAAAATAAAATAACAAATTTTCCACGATAGATCCAAAAGGAAAGGTATGGACACTTCTTAAAAAGTTTATAAAATTGAGAGTCGCAAAAAGTGGCAGACAAAACTATGAAATTCTTAAACTATAATAAGTAATGTATCCGAATATGCATAAATCTCAGGACATATTTTGCCGTTTTTGTTTTATGTTAATTTGAAGTTTTATATGCAATTAGCAAATAAAACCACCGTTGAAAATTTGTACAAAAAATAAATCTACTTTATTAAATGTATAAAGAATGCATATTCCTTGGTAAGCACTTTCCATTACACAGAATTATTATTGCACACTCATTTACAGTTAATATAATATTTTTCGATTTTTGGAACTTTAGAGAGTGCCTCCATGGCCATATTTTTTTACAAAAATCTAAATTTGGTTACTAATGCATATGTAATGGTAATTAGTCACAAAAAATTAAATTTAACAATAAAATTAATAAATTCAAACAAGAAAAAACAATTTTTATGCATAAAAAAATTGTTAAATGATTTTTAAATGAATAATAATATGAATTTCCTGCTAATATGCAGTTCTGCCAAAAGAAATTTTCATACATCGTTAAATAAACATGTAGTCAGATGTGCCGACTTGTCCACACTGTGCGGCGGCTCTCGAGCTTCTGGGCCCCTCACGGGGTATACCCCGCGGTAGTCGGAATAATTCCACGACGACTAACAATAAGAATTCTCGGCGACGTATATCGCGGAGTCACTGTACCTGTAAGTGTCTTATTGTACTATAATTTTGATCCAAGCTTTCTCAAGCGTCTCTAAGTGCTGATTTCAATTCGGATACTGTACTATACAGGTTAATATTTGTAATCTAAGATAATATTTAGGTCCGGAAATCTCGCTGGTTAATTAAAAACCTCCATATTCCCCATTCCAAAATAATTTATAAAGTTAATTAATAATTTAAAAGTTACAAAAGAAGATTATATTTTCTTGCAGCAATTCTGTGAGCATGGGTACCTATTTGTTGCTTAATTAAATTGAAGTAACACTGTTCATACGACCTGGAATAAGTTTTATTTCCGTCTTTCTTTTATAGGCGACACCTGGCCATATTACACAGTCCAACAAAATAAAACTTTTTTCGTGTTCAGCAATAACTGTTGGGTGATTCTTGTAGACATAATTAATAATAACTAATAAGAGTAATAATAACCAATAATTAACCCATAATTAATAATAACCAAAAGTTGCCAATTAAATTATTATATAAAATAAATACATTTAAAAAATATATATTCATTAATTATTAATTAATATTTTTATTAATTATTACTGTAATTATTATTGTTGTTATTGTTATTGTTGTTGTTGTTATTATTATTATCATTTTTAAATTTATTTACATCAGAAATAGGTAAGTTTTTATTTTGTATTTAGTTTTCTTTATTAAGTATTACCACAATGAAATTTGAATGTATCTCGTATTTTTATAATCTTGTGTAATAATTAGCACCCAAAAAGACAAAAAAGTTTATGTAATTTACGCGTGGCACGAATGCATCATACACAAGCTGTCAATGAATATATTCTTGATCTGCTCATATAGTAACCGAACCATATACTTTTGGCGAATGGTTTCTTTACCAGAAATGTCTGTAGAATTCATTACTGTATAGTAAATTCCTTCTAGATACAGGATTGTTCAGATAAATACAAAAATAGAGCGCATAAAGTTTTTGGCATATTATACATTGATGAGATTGTATAAATTGATGTAGACACTGTTTAATACTAAAATACATTAATACAAAAGCAATTAGATGAAATAAATGAAAATTTAAATCGAGTGGCTACTAGGATGGTGCTAAGAAGGGAAGAGGAGGAGATGTTATTGTTTGGAAGGAGAGTTTTCAGGAACTTGAAATTCTGCTGTTTTTTCCTTTTCTTTTTTCTGTCTCTCTTGGCTAATTGGACCTGGTTGAGGCTCGCCAGGTTTGACTTTTACTAAAAATTTGTCCAAAGAACTTTACTTCTGCCTTCTCCTCGGGATGTTTCGCAAATGTGACATTGTCTGGTCATTCTGGAGAATGCTATTACGGCATGTTTGGGCTTTCTGGGGGTGGTACTTTTCTGCAAAGTTTTTGACATCTATCCATTTGGCAAAGAACACCATAACTCCATCACATCTAGGTCCATGCACCTTCCTAGAGAGACAATATCCTTCTTTATAGACACAGCCTCAAAGCCCTCAAAGTTCCTTCCAGCAGCATTCCTTCAATGTTCTGTAGGAAACTTCCTGCCAGGCTTTGTCAATGAAGTTATGCAATAGGCGATGGTAAAGTGATCTTTCGCAAGGTCTCTCAGCGTTAACTCTGTGTCAGAAATCACTTAAAAGTACCTCTGCAACAGTGCTTTATTGTAGAGTTTCTTGAAATTACTACTGACCCATTACTGCTGGTCCATGGGCTGAATGAGAGGAGTCACATTATGGGGGAAGAACTTTACATTGATGAAGTCTAACTCTGGCAGCATATAGTCCTGCAAGCTTGGAGGATTACCGGGTGCATTGTCCATTATAAGGAGGGTCTTCAGAGGCAGCTTTTCCTCTTCTAAATAACTTTTTACACTTGGCCCAACACACAACATCAAACTACTCGCCAGTGTAGAGGACTGGCATTCCAGTGAATGCCAGTTCTATTTTTAAAATTGTCATAGTAATCATGGCTAGCTTTAAATACTTCACTTTCTTGGCTCGTTTCTGCCTTGTTTTTCAAAAGATCGGTATGCATCAGTTTTGTCTTTTCGCAAATCATTGCCTTCGATATGCTATCGCTAGCACCTTGTTTTTCTGTTATCCAGATCAAAAGCAGTTTTTCAACATGCTCTAATGTCCCTGATCTTTGTTTCTTAATCGATTTCGCTCCCTTCACAACGTTAGCCGACTTTACATTAGCCGACGTATAACCAAGTTGGATTTCAACGGCCCACAGACGATGCAATTTATCGTACAACAAATGATGCTTCAACCGTCTGAAAGACAATTGCAACCTTTCTGGTGCGGTTGTACAATTTGTAGAACGATGCGGTCGTATCGTACGGCAGTACGGCATGCTATAAATCTGTCGTACGACAGATTTGACCGCTTGTGGGCAGTTAATAACTTGTTGATACGAGTTCGGCTCAGCTCGCCACTGACGATAGATTTTATAAACATGGACAATCAACGATTTGCTGTACGACTGTGCGCTCGATTGAGGATACAAGTGAATACGACTTGTCTTTCAAACTGCCTACACAACTGCGACTGCAACTGCTTGGTTGCCAACTGCGTACACCTTGGTGGTACGATAAATCGTGTCGTCTGTGGACCGTTTTATTCCAAAACGGACGCGTACCGAGGTACCACTTTATGTGACAAATGTAATTTTTTTTTTAAACTTTCTCTGATAGCAATCTCTTTCTGTTTTCCGTAACGATGTTACCAGCCGTAGAGAGCAATTGTTCGCTGGTTGCTTGTGTAGCAGGAATAGTCATATACAGGGTGAGGCACCTAAGGCAAGCCACCCGAACAACTTCTACATTTTTTGAGATAGGAAGAAATGTTTCAGACAAAAATTGTTTGGTTCCGAAGTGCCCATTACGTAGTGTACATAACTTTTTTTAGGTGGAGATACTTAGGAGATTTGAAGGTTAACTTAGTTTTTTTAAATGGAACCACATACTTTTGGTCTCCTACGATTGCAGCTCTTCGCAAGACAATTTTAACGATAGTCATTCAAGGTCATTCAAGATCATTTAAGGTCATAAAGGTAAAACAGGATGAAAAATATAAATTCACTGTCAACGCTTACGTAATGGGATATTTTCAGCTTTATTAATGGAACCAAATTGACAGAATCAATTCGAAATTTAAACAAAGTGCTTAAATCCAAAATAATCTGCTACAACAGATGCTGAAATTGATGGCCAGCCACAGAAAGACAGCGTCTGGGGCGTTCGCCCACTGATTGCGTTACGCAGTAAAGTGTGTGGTAATCAATGACAGCACAGACTCTTTTTATGCGTTCCCGCATGTTTTCTTGCATCTGTTGTAGCAAATTATTTTGGATTTAAGCATTTTGTTTACATTTTGAATTCACCCAATTTGATTACATTAATAAAGTTGAAAATATACCACTACGTAAGCATTTACAGTCAATTTATGTTTGCATTAATTTATAATCTATGGCCGAACTGTAATAGTTTATGATCTATGGCTGTTGCGAAGGCATTTAAGGCAAGGTATGTTATAGCAACGAACAGAAGACAGTACCTCGCCCACTGTAAACCGAACAACACGTATAATAATTTATTGAATGAGACGATATCAAGTTACGCACGTTTCATGGCATATACATCCAAACCACAAAGGTGGCTGACACAGTACAAGTTTAGTCACAGACTTATGATCCGTCGGATCAAGACCAAGACGTATCTTAAGTCTGTGTCTGAACGCTGTGAATGGAAATTATTAATTAAAAAGTCACGTGACTATCCCGGGCCGTTAAGCCCACGCTGTACTTTTATAAAACGGTCTCTTGCGGGTCCTGTAAAAATCGAAAATTTTTTCATAAGTCGCTTCTAACATACTTGAAAAATATATTTTTAAAGTAATAGGCCGAAATTCAAGTCTGTATCAATACTGTAGCCTGATGGGTCAGCATAACTCTACGCTCCAAGCACACGTATTGTGCGCGGTTATCTGGTTATTTAGTTATCTAGTTATCTAGTGAACAATTAGAAGAAAATACATTATTTAAGGAAGCAGAATTTCTATTTTATGGTCCAAAAATAGCAGATTAGCCTGCGACAGCTCTATGAATAATACATTACAATTTTGGCAAACTTGTCAAAACGCTTTTTTCTCACGAATTTTGTTGATATTGAAATATGTTGTCAAGGTCATCATTCTGAACAACATTTCCCTTTAAAGTATTTGGCGGTCGGCCTTAGTTAACGAGATAATTGCAAAAATCTTCACTTGTAAAAAAACTTGTGGATGTGCGCTACCTCCTCTCCGATTTATATCTCTCCGATTTTCTCTCACATTTATATCTCCGATATTCTCGCGCAAACGCTTCATGACGTCTAAATAATATTCCTTATTCACCGATTGTCCATTTGGAAGGAATTCGGAGTGTACCACACCATGGTAGTCGAAGAAAACTGTCAGCATGACCTTGATTTTCGCGGCAAATCAACTACCACTTCTCGACCATCTTCGAATGTTTTATACCATTCATATGCCTGTGTTTTTGACGTGCACGATTCACCGTACGTCTTCTCCAACATTTTCAGCGATTCAGATCACAAAATTTCGGTTGCAACACAAAATTTTAAGCAAACTCTTTGTTCAGCAACTGTATCCATTATAAAAATCGCAGAGCATTCAAAAATATTATTACAAAAACAGACGATCTCAACAAACCGATTAACAGATGACGATCCAATTCAGTTAGGCAAATCTAATACGAACTCATTCTAAAATTCATTTAAATTTAAATCGAAAAATGATCAAAACTATCAACCTAACTTAATGAGTTTCTGTTACGTTTTTCGAGGTCGGGGTGTAGGAGTGTCGGTGTTCCTACAGAACAAATTCAATCATTTCAAATTCATTAATTTGTATTGGATTCTCGTAACCGATATAAATTATGCATATCGTGACACAATTTAAAATCTTTCTTTATACACGGTGTTACCTCCAACACGACGCACAATTTTTCACCCACTTGCAGCCATCTGACAAAAAAGAAAAGTTTAGAAGAAAAGTTAAAAAGTATGGAGTGTACAATAGATATCAGTAAAAAATGTAAGAAAACAGTTTGTTTTCATGGTGAAACCGGGGTCACCGTGGATTTTACAAATAGGAGCACATATTTTTTTTATTTTTTTTTTTACCATATTGTAGAGGACATCGAGATGAATTCAAAACATTATTTTTTTATGAGACTGTCACCAATATATTTATGGAATTTTTCTGGTTAAAATGATACCAAACATGAAACCATTCGGATTATATTTACACTAATTTTTCGTTAATATAATTGTAATGGGAAATAACTTTTATCGTTTATTACACATGTAAGTATCACCGGAATTATATTATATTTGGTTTCATTTTTATTAGAATGTTACGTCTGGAGAAGCTCTCTCCGCGTTCATTTCGATTAGAATTTTCTAATCTCTTTTCCTAAGATCGAAAAGCGTCCCAAGCGTCCCGTTTTGTTTATAGAAGAGATACCGTAAGATTTCTTAATATGAAAATCTTAAGAACACTCCCTTCTGGAATCTGTCAAGATAGTTTCTGATAAGAAATAGCCTAAATAACCTCTCATTAACCCTTTTTAACACGTTGAATGCCACATCACCCGTATGTGGGTGACGGAATTATTTGTGCAGGTTTTAAAATGAATTTTTACGTTGATATATCATTGTACCAAAATTGATTAGGATCTGTAACATGCAAGAACGTTGGAGGACTACTCGGTATCATACATTTAATTTTTTTCAATTTTTATTTCAGTACATAACTTACTTTGATTTTATGGAATTTTTAGTGTTTCTAGTGTGACGATCAAACTGTTAACAAAGATCTAACTGAGGCCCGTTTTCTATTAGAAGCGACAAGAACAAGAGTATGACCCTACGTGACATCAAATTATAAACAGAGCACCCTATTCATTTTCAGGGCATATAAATCGGCTCATTTTCATCCTCTTCGGTCAGTAATCGTACAGTTACGCCCACACCCGTGTTTTGGACATATGTCGAGTAGACTCTGTATATTCTTGCCGAGTATGCCGAGTTCTTGTGGTGTAGATTTTATTGAAATATCTTACGTCTATATTATAAAATATTCTTTCCCCGTATCCAAAAATTCTAAATATAAAGTCTGACTTAAAATATATCAGTTCGAAGACATCGCTACACGATAAATGATACCACGTTATCATTACATTTTTGTAAAGAGCGTAAAGCATTATCACTTGATAATAGCCGCGAGTTTTCTTTGATCGGTATGATGTGTTTTTAAATGCTTCGAAAATTGGAAACTTTTATAAACACTGAAACACCGGTTTTGACAATAAACATATTGCCAATAAATATTGCTTCATCCAATATTTTATTAAAAAGTTCATTACAATATTTTATTGCGTGCAAAGCAATAAATTTTAGAAACAAAATTAATGTTTCAGGTTTACCAGTTTACCCGGATCTATCTACACTGACAATGAGTGTATCAAGATCGTCATTTAATTACTAGATTCCTCGCAATTAAATTAAATGGGCAGTTGTTACATTAGGAACAACAAAAAACAATTCAAGAAAGATGTTTCCTTAAAATATCTCGATAACTAACAATTTTTTTATTATTATATCATACATCAATACATTTTTGCGTACAATGAAGGGATTCAACTGTTAAGGAGGTTATAAGACCTTTACCTTTGATAAAGTGGAACCTGAAGATTTTTTGTCTTATAATAAAAGAAATATATGCAATTTCCTGCAAAATAATATGCAATTAAAAAAAGTAAGATCTGCAAGTTAAAAAATATCACATTTTTCGTTAATGTTTATTGATAAAAGATAATGAAAGTACAATACACTTCAGTTTTCAAATATCAAAAAAATTTTTTTACTTTGGTCTGACATTTTTTCAATTTTTTTCGAAAACCGTTTGGTTTACGAAAGAAAGTAATACTTTCTTAATAACTACTAATATACTTACTTAATACAAGAAAGTAATTTACGAAATAATAGGAGTATTATCAACCAGGTATGCGCGTAACTTGATAGCGTCTCATTAAAAAAGGCGGCTCATTTATTTTGAGTTGGCCATGCCACATTGAGAATAGCCTTCTTTTATACTGATTGTTTAGGTTTAGAAGAGTAAATAAATACCATATTATCTCATGCGGTCAAATTGACCGGATGCGGTACGTAGGACGGGCTACAAATATTTCTTGGAAAAAAAAAATAAAACGAGAAATAAAACCTGAAAAATACATTGTATACATACTTTAAGAAAATTCGTAAAGATAAATAGCGATGTGATTATGTTGTATGTACGAAATTGTACGCAGAAGTTTGAAAAGGACAATTTGACCGGCCGTGGTATGTTTAGTGTTAATTATTTTAATGTTTACGGGCCCGGGGGCACGTTTTCCCGTTATCCGTGGGTGCTCAAACTTTACATAGATTTTTTTCATTTTTTGGAACAATCGGGGGTTGGGTGGCATATAGACAATTCAAAAGTCAAAAATAAAAGCCACCCTAATGTAGTAATGAAGGAGTTATAACCGAAAATAATTTCTTGAACTGGTGCTGTATACATATCCAGTTAGCCAAATCTATTTCGAGCAAATTTTGTGCAATAATCATACTTTGGGAGCAAACGGCGGTCAATTTGGTACCAAACCCTGCTTGGAGCAGAATTTGACACCAAACTTGTCGACAAACACCAAGCCTAATGATCCATGCCAAATGAAGGCCAAACCTTGGCTTCGTTATAGAGGGCGGGACACTAAGATCTTACTCTACGAGTACATATCGGGCAAAATCGAAGGAAACCTTGCTGTAGGAGGGAAAAAGGGAATTTTATTTATACTTCTAAATTATATAATTTTATGTTTCATGTATTTTCAATAATTGAATTCCGTTTTCCCTCCTACAGCAAGGTTTACTCCGATTCTGTTCAATATTTACTCTTAGAATAAGGTTGGGTTCGTTCTTAGTGCGACCGACCTGCCCTCTATAACGATGCCAAGGTTTGACCTCGATTTGCTCTCAATTTGGCATGGAATTCTGCCTGCAAACTTTGCACTCAAATATCGAGCATAATGCGGAAACAGATTAATTGGAATTTGTGGACAAATTTTGGTAGCATATTCAGAGGAAGTTGCTTACTGGGTAGTTGTAAGAATGGTGCGCCATCCGAGGGTTAATTGTACATACTATATATATATATACAGGGTGTCCCACATAAATGGGAACAACAAAATATCTTTCGTATTTACAGTCCTATCAGAAAACTTCAGAGGTCAAAGTGACACTATTGCAGGGGGCAATTATAATGGTGAAGAAAAAAATTTTTTATGTCGTGTTTTTTAATGAAATTTCAAGGTCACCGATGTTTTTTTAAATGGAATAGCATATTCTTTTACGATAGCATGATAGACAATAAAAAACTGAATTTAGTGGATACCACCTTTTTGACCTTGAAATGACCTTGAGCAAGAATAATCATGTTGAAGCGGATGAAATGTGGAAGTTTAAAACTTACGTGTTTCAGCAAAGATTGCGCGTTATTTACGTCGGGTTGACCTTTACATATCATAATAAATGTTCGAAATATTGACCATCCTCATTTATGCAATGTTGCAATCTTTTAATAAATGATCTGTACGCATTGTCGATTTTCTGAGACGTAATTGAAGCACATGCTGCAGTAATCCTTTGCCGCATATCCTCTGGCGTTGTGGGTTTATCTTTGTACACAATACATTTTATCTTGCCCCATAGATAAAAGTCCAATGATGTCAGACCCGGAGAACGGGCTAGAAATTACGTTATTCGATCGGGAGCGCATGTGGTTTCAACATGATGATTGTCCAGCGCATTATTCTAAAATTACTAGAACGGTGCTAAATATGAAATATCTTACAAGGAGAGGCCACGTCCTTCGGGTCACCGATTCGGTTGAAACTTTGCACACTTATAGATCTCGTTCTCCTCTTTACGAATATATACCATTATAGGGGCAGATACCCAATACTTTTCGAGATATTGACTATTGAAGTTTCATTATTTCCCATGTAATGCCGTATTTTTTTTAGCCTACAACAAGAGTCGGTGTGGCGCGACGGTAGCGTGCCAAGTTTTCAGACGGACGACCAGGGTTCAAATCCTGCCAACTAACGCATTTTTTTTTCATTTCATTATCGTTGCATATTTATATTATTAATTTCAAACGATTAAATTTCACGCATAAATACAATTATTACAAATAACATGTATTTATTTACTAACGAATTACAAATAACATGTATTTATTTACTAACAGAAGTAGAATATTTATTGTAGAATACTTACAGTTGTTGTTATGTACAGCAGTGGTATTTGTCGTAGAAGCAAACAAAACACAATGAAGCGAAACACCTTGCACATCGTATAAATACACTTTGGTCACATGAACATTTGTTTTTTAATAGTTCCATTGGGAAGCACAGCTGGTTTACATTTTCAAAAAGTTCCCTATCGTTCGATAGTCCAGCGGCGAACCATGCGTATTGTAACATTGGTTTAAAAATTACTGCAGACAATTGCTTATGAATGAGAGAATGTATTTGAATTGCATCTTCTCTGCTTGCAATTTCTCGATTTTGTTCAATTAAATATGTGCAGTTTTGAATTTTTTTAATAAATTTTTTACCTGTCTATAAAAGTACACGTCGCAAGGTTGTACTAGTGGTGTACATTTTGGTGGAATAACTCGAAGAGTACATGTGGTGTTTCCTTCTTCGGTTAGAAATAATGTGTCGTACATTACTATTACTATTTAATTACTATTAACTATTATTTAATATATAACGATAGTAAATAATCCTGTTGTTAGTAAATAAATACATGTTATTTATAATTCAAAATGCAATTTTATGCGTGAAATTTAATCGTTTGAAATTAATAATGTAAATATGCAATGATAAAACATAATGAAATTAAAAAAAAAATGCGTTAGTCGGCAGGATTTGAACCTTGGTCGTCCGGCTGAAAACTTGGCACGCTACCGTTGCGCCACACCGACTCTTGTTGTAGTCTAGAAAAAATACAGCATTACATGGGAAATAATGAAACTTCAATCGTCAATATCTCGAAAAGTATTGGGTATCTGCCCCTATAATGGTATATATTCGTAAAGAGGAGAACGAGATCTATAAGTGTGCAAAGTTTCAACCGAATCGGTGACCCGAAGGACGTGGCCTCTCCTTGTTAGACGCTGGATTGAGCGACGAGGACCAATTCCATGGCCAGCCATATATATACATATATATTCGTTGTATTCGAACGTTAACTAATGGCTATTGGTTTGTGTGAAAACGTTCTAAAAAGTGCGTAACAATAAATTTAATAAACTACTGAGAACGTACAGAGTTCACTGCCAAGTTGTAGGCAAAAGGTTACAAAGTTTAAGTCCGTACAAATGGGTGAAATGTTCTTACCCTAATAAAGGTTCGTAGTGTTCCGGTCTTCGTTCTCCTGCAATTTCGTACCAAGGCTTTTTTTCGTGGGGAAAATGCTTTTCGCATACACCGGCTCCCTGGGGAGAGCCGGGGTTATGTGGGACTACCCCGGGGGAAAAATCCCCAAAAGGCTACACACTAAAAAAACCCACGCCCACCTAAGCTAAAGGGGAGATGCCTGGATCACGCGAGTACTCAACAGGACACCTCCCAGCTATCATCATACCCCGGGGAGGAGGTTAGCCCCCCCCCCATTGCCTACACTATAAGACCCCGGGCGGAGGGACCCGCCCGGTGTCCCTACCCTGGAGCCTTCGGATTGGGCTTCCCGAGCACCAAGCTCGGTCCACCCACAACTCCCGGAGTCTTCGTGCCCCGCTCGGAGCCGGTGTCCCGGAGGAACCAGCCCCGGCCGAGGCAAGAAGACGCCGCCACCGGAAGGTAGGGCCGTCGGAGGCGCGATCCGGCACGCACCGACCCTTCCTACCCCACCCCCCACGGATCCCCCACCCCTGTTGGGGAGGGACGGACCGACACCCCCCATACCGGGAAACTAACCCGGGGGGTGTCGTCCTATCACTGGGGCCCGGGTCAGCTCGCACCCCGGGCCCCCAAATCCACCGCCCCCATTGGCAGGGGCGCATCAGGGCGCGGGGAGTCTCCCCGCGCCGACCCCAATCCGCCCCTCACTCCCGAGGGCACCAGTTGGCGTGGGGGAGACCTCCGTGCCCCCCCCCCCTCGAGGGGGGGTACATTTCCTACCAAGGCTTGGGAAAAGACAACTTCTTCGGTAGAGATAAACAGGGGACGAATTACCAGTTCGGGGTATGATCGAAAAATTGTGCAACGCCTACTGACTCCGTGGTTTCATTCGGAGATTTCAAGTTCACCATAATTTTTTTAAATGGGAAGATGTACTTTTCTGTGTAAAAATGTATTGACCTTCATATGTCCTACATCTAATAGTTAACGAGATATTATTGATATAATTTTCCATATGTACTCATCATATTCTGTTGAGGGACATCAGTTCGAGCATCCTAGCATACTAGCTTCCAAGCAGAGTTGGGCATTATTGGAATTGTACCGAATAAATATTTATCTAAAATAATTATTATTCGATAAAGTTTTATTTGATTGGATATTTATTCGATAGTGTCTATATCTGTTATCCGAATAAAATTTTGCCCAACTTTGGTTCCAAGTAGTAGGTATGCGTTGAAAATTATTTCGATAATATCTCGTTAATAACTATTAGGTTTAGGACATATGTAGGTCAATACATTTTTACTCAGAATTTGATACTCTATTGACTGACGATACAAAAAATAGGTCATTCCATTAAAAAAGTAAAGGTGACCTTGAAATTTCCGAAACACGTCCACTTATAAAAAAATATATACATTACATAATGTATCCTTCCAAACCATACAACTTTCCTATACAAAACATTTTCGTATAATGCATAGTTTCGAAGTTATTCAGGGTGAACGAGTTGCGTGGGACACCCAGCCTGGTTTTTATTTATATGAAATAGGATAACCTGATATTGATATCTGCATAAAAAGATACGGACGTACATATCTATGTGATTTTTCTTTTCAAGTGCTTGTTGCAATAGGATACGGTTGACAGGAAAGCATAACGGATAACGTACTGCACGTGCGCGATTTCTTCGCAATCCCGTACTAACCAGTGCAGTGCAAAATTGACTTTGTTAAAGACGGCGATGAAAGCAATTCTTACAATTTTCCTACAACTCGTTTTTTATAATCTTGAAAATAAATCTTAACGAATCTTATGTTTGTTGTTTCTAATCTACAATGATACGAAAATCGATTTTTGATCGCCGTCAGATAGTTTCGTCTTACTGTGCGACGTCGGTCAAAATAGTGCCCTTCACTTTCGATACACCCCTAGTAACATTTATAGTTGGCATTTTGTTGGGCCTTCGTTGCAGCATTGGTTGGCCAACCGTTAGAAACGTCGCCTTTTTATGGGTCATCGTAGGGCGAACGTCACTACAATACGAACGGCCAAATTGGATCTGATAACATATTATTCTTCTCTTTTATGGTTGTTTTTACAGTACGTCATAAATAATTGTGGTTATGTTACCACAAAACAGAGTCAGTTTATTTAACAGGATAGTCTGTTTATTTAATCGCGTGTTCAATGTACAATGAGACCGACAGACAAAGTACGTAGACCCGAAGCGCGAGAAGTGCAAGAGGTACAAGAAGTAGATTTTCTGGATTTCCTCCCTTTATATCCTGATCTTCGGAAAGGCGTTACCTTTCCGAAGATAGGAAGGCGGAGCTATGCTTCGCGGGGGTAGGAAATCCCGCATCTGTTGTTTATGGTCACTGGCAAAGGTGGTCGCCAAATGTTTGGAAAAAAGGTCTTGTCGGGACCGCGCGTGCCGCGCTGTCGGACAGCCCCAGCGGTACTCGGCTGGCAACGTTTATGATGGGGTAGTTAAATTTTCTACACCCGTAAAGTCATTCGGAAATAAAATAATTTCTGCCATCCTGCAAAAGTCAGGGTAGGTTTTATTACCTTAGACCCTAACATCTGCAGGCGGTCAACTCTAACATCTTGCGATGCGAATCGCGTACCGCTACAATAATATATAAACAATGTATTTCCACGGTAAAAATTGGAAAAAAGGAAGAAAAAACTGCATACCTACATCGGATTTGAAACCGTACCGCCTGCGCCTGCGTTGTAAGCTGATACGCTACCGCTGAAATTACGAGGTGTCTTGAGTGCATATGCCAGAGCGGCTCATCGTGTGTATTAGCAGGTGAGGGCGCCCGCCGATGCCCGTGGGTAATGCTACGAGCAAGTGACGTAGCAGAGTGGAGGTAAATCATAGCGCAGCCGTTGCTGGCCACGTAGACAATGCGTGTGACAAATACACGCAATTTGTCCGCAGGGGAGCGGCTTCGTTCGGCCAATTCCCGCCGTTCTGTGTATGCCCAGGGCAAGAAAATTGCTGTCCGTACGGGCAGACGCTGAACAGCTCAGGTATATACTATGAACTGGGTTACTAGACACGTCAACAAATTTAAATCAAAATATCTGAAAAACGAAGGCACATTCCGAAGAAACCTAAACGGGTTTTCTTATACTACATGAGCACTACCCGTGCCTTTCCCTTGGAAAATGGAAAAATGAAAGAAATAAATAAATTCCAAGGCTGCACACAATAAAACTTTAGTGAGCCAACCATTGCGCCACAGTAACATATTGCGAGTATACGTATACCCGTAAAGAAGAAAACAAAAGAATCAATTTAGAATATAATAATTAACAAGTTTTTAGTTGTAGTAACGTTTCCGACGTCTGTAGCAAACAGTGTCTGGGCCAATGTAGTATTATCATACGTAAATTTCTTGTTAATTAATCAACTATACTAATTAAAGACCCAACGTTGGATATTCATTGGCAAATTATTATAATTTTTCGTCGTAGCTTCCATGTTGGCGATTTGTAGACAAAACCACTAACCATATCCCAACTAACTCTTAACTGTTGGCCATCGTTGGTCAACCATAAATGCTACTAGGGATATTTTACAATTACTGAAGATTAAACAAATAATTTTCATACTCTATACAGGATGATTGTTATAAGGTAAAATGTGTAAAAATTTAGCTCATTTCTACTGCATTTGTTAGTTTCCCTTGGTTAAATGGTTCTCGAAATAATGTGCCTGATTTTACCTGATTATTTTTCATATGATTCGAGCTCACTTCTCAAAATAAGCTCAAAGTAAGATTTTTGTATTTTTGTCATTGATCCAACGAAGCGATTGTACTTGAACGAAATCTTGTAATAGGATCAATCATCTTTAAGAAGTTACATACCTACATGTACTTTTGAACGGTTAGCTCTATCTAACTGCAACATCTAAATATTATTTCAATAAGTTACTAATAATGAATCTATTTTTAACAACTTTAGTTTACCTAGGACTAGTTTCTTTTGGTAATCTTTTTTACTGGCCATATCTTTTTGTTTATTTTTTAATTCGCCACTAACTTTTGTACTACGTTTTATGTATTTAATGATAGATCGTACTTTTTCTAGTAATTCTGGTAGGTTTTGTATTGCTTTTATGGAATCTTCTGCTACTCTATCCCACTGCCACTACCCCAGAACGATAGAAGTATATGGTTCTTATTAGAGTGCTTACACTGTACAACACCAAATTTGACCTGCAATTGTCATTCTAAAACCAAATCCGAATAGAGGGAACTCTCTTCTACATATCCATATATTCAACTATACATATTTTTATGTACTTCCTAACTGTTGTAAATGCTTGTTAAAGTTTGAAAAAGAGCTGACGCGGTTATTTTTGTATTTATGTGAAAAATCCTGTAGCGGCTAGCTGGACGCCGGAAGAGAAATCTTCAGCGCACCAGCACCAAGGTTTGCACAGTATAAGGCCTCGCACAAACCTGAACATTACGACGAAGAAACGCAAAATCGCGCCGTTCGGATCGCCGAAATGAATGTCGATTTTGCGTTTCGTTCGCTGTTGGGCGCGCCGTTCGGCGCAATGTTCGTCGAAATGTTCTGGTCTGTACGAGCCTTAAGACGCTATTTTGGAGAAAACGTCTTCAACGATTTTGGCCACTTAGCGGACAGATGTGTCCTTGTAGTTCCTAGCGACGAACTCAATCGCGCAAGTGGACGCCATAAATTTTGGGTAGTCGAAGGGTCTCCAGCTTAGAGTGTCCCAGCGACGCGTGCCTGCTTTCTATCAACCGGGAAAGCTGGGCCCGTTGACGTAAGCCAGCAGTCACGTACCGCACTTAGCACCCGGGCCCGGAAGACACCCCGCTGCATCACCAAAATTAGATTTTTAACGAAACGACACGCTCATCCTTCTCACGCACCAGGGGCGTGGAACGTGAGCGTGTTATGCAAAATTCACTGATTGGTGGAAGTGCCTCGAAAGGACTTCCACCAATCACTCGACAAGCGTTTTTGAAATATAAGGCAGCAGACTACCGACGCGAAGGAGTCTAGTCACAGCCGAGTTAGAGTTCAGCTACATTCTGTCACTGTGGACTTAGAGTTGAGTCGCAGTCAGTCACTGTTCTATCGCAGTTAGAGTAGTAGTTCAGTCAGAGTTCAATCGCGCTAGTTGAACTACCCAGGACGCTGCCGCGACATCACTGTAATAAATAAACGACTCAGTCATATTTACCCTGATTTTGAATACTCATTCGAAGGCATCCGCCTACCGAACCCAGTTCCTTCAATCCTTTATCTAGCTGGAATTTACTATACAGGAATGAATTCTACACGCACATTTCCTTACTAGTCATTTCTAGTAAAGAAACCATTCACGAAAAGTATTTGATTCCCGTAGCATATGAGCAGGTCAAGAAAATATTCACTGACAGCTTATGTGTGACGCGTTCTCGCCACACGGCCATTGTGTTTTCTCGACTCGCACACACTTCGGGAATCGTACAGAGTCAGTCGTCGAGCGTCGTCCAGAAACACACCTCGCGAAATTGTAAAGACGCGAACACTAGTTGTATATATAAATTAAAGTCAGTTCGCCAAATACAAGTGTTGATCATTCACAAACAGACCTTACCCACAAACCCTTGCATTTTCACTTTCTTTGGTTAGTAATTGTGCAGTCACGTGTAGAGTCACGTCGTGTTCTTAAGAGTTAATTCTAGTGAGACCGGGTTAAAGTTCCCTTTCGAATCAATCCAACCTAATAGCCCGTAATCTGATAAAGCTGATAAAAACATTTTCGATCGGATTTCTAATAACAGAGTAATCTCTACTGATCACGATTCGGGATTCACCCTGTATAATAATTACTCTTAAACCTCGCATTGCCAGTGCGTCAACAGCAAGCGTCTCTAAGTAACAATACTTTCATTGTATATTCATATTCAATTCAATCGCGACACCAACACTTGTAATACACATTTAAATATGAATATATCTGTGTTGTTTGGCAAGTCATGCAATCTCTAAAACCCTTAAGGGCCAGTTTTCCTACGTAGCCTTGAGTCGCCACGCTCCAAACAGGAACTAGGAGAAGCTTCCTAGCGATCTTCACGCTACAAACGGCCGCTAGGTGAAGCTCAAATGACAGTGTGTGTGCCGTGTGCGTGTGCCATGGTATGCCCCACACAACGCTAGATCCGCAAGAACGAAAAAGATTGCAAGGGTTCGGGAGGCGGCAAATCATTGTTCGATAATGCAAAGATGGGGCTTTCCAGGGGTGAAAAGCGTTAGATAAAAGATAAATCTAGAGCGCTCGCGAACGAACAGGTCCTACTTTTGCGTTTTCTAGGCGTAATTTGCAATATTCGGCAGAATGTAGATATAAGGACACATTTTCTTAAATAACCGGGTTCTTATTAAGAATGTTGACGGCGAGCGCTCTAGCGGTGACATATACAATGTCAATGCAACGCCTATTATATTGTATAATTACGTATTAAACAAAGGATTTGCCGCCCCCGAAAAACCATCCCACAGCTATTATTTTGCTCAAATATAGTTCCGGCATTTTTCGCTACGAGCGCTGTATTCTCTTTCCGATCATTGTCGTCGTCAGCAGTCACTATGCTCGAATGAGAGTCGTGCGGCACACTCACACACCGCCAGGTCGACGTGTACGTGTACCGATGAGAATAGCAAGTGTCCAGGATGCCGCGAATCATTCCTCGATAATGCAAAGATGGGGCTTATCAGTAGTCAAAACCGCTAGATAAAAGATAAATCTAGAGCGCTCGCCATCAAACAGGTTCGACTCTTGCATTTTCGAGCAACATTTTGCATTATTCGGTCGCATGGTGCCTGCCGTAGCTTCGTTCAAACAGCTGTGCCTCGGCACACTCACACACCGCTAGGTCGGCGTGTACGTGTACCGATGAGAATAGCAAGGGTCCAGGATGCCGCGAATCATTCCTCGATCATGCAAAATGGCAGAGTTGGGCAAAATATTTATCTAAATAAAAATTTCGAATAACTAGTAAAAGATAAAAAAAAATTTTTATTCCTTATTCGAAGGTTCAAGTAAAGAAAGTATCTTTATTTGATGTGTATCGAATAATTTTATTCGACGAGAATTTATCCGACGAAAAAAGATAATTTTTTTTTATTCGAAGCGGATTTATTCAAACTTCGAATTATTTTTTCATCTTTTATCTTTATTTTCTATTCGAAGGCTTCTAATAAATCTTCGAATTACTTTTACCGAGCGCCGAGCTTCAAAGACCCAGCGACGACAGACGACATACAATGTAAGCGGATGGAGAATCGCGCACGTATGAAAGTTTAAACTTTTAGATTTTTCAATATATCCTCATGAAATTGTGACGAGCGAATGGAGGGGATTTTCCTGATGAAAATAAGTTCAAATTCGAGTGTAATCGAACAAGTTTCATTGATACGTAATGTTACGATAAAAATTACAATCTCATTAAAGACAGTCCAAATGATGTCGTGTTTGGACTCATTTTCATCGGGATAAGCTCTACAATTCATTCGTATAAACAATATTGTTCTGATTAAAAATGTAAAAGCATAAATTGCCAATAATGCTCGATTCTCCATCTGGAGATGGAGAAGATATCTGGCGAAGAACTTTCTTTGGTCGCTTCTTTCGCAAGTGAGTCTGCTTCTTCGTTACCGATAATTCCTACATGTGCTGGTATCCAGATAAACTTAATAAAATTCTGGCCTTTGTTGTTTAATATAAACGTAGAGTACTTACTTTTGATTTCAATGATATGGTTAATGATACTATATTTGAAGGTTGGCTTCTGTAGTGATTTGATTGTACTTTGCGAGTCGGTGAAGATGAGAAAATTTGTAGCATTACTATATAAATTCGCAATATCCAGTGCTCGGCTAATGGCGTAGCACTCTGCTGTGAAAATTGATGCGTGTTTGTCTAAGCTAAATTTTTGGGAGATATTTGATTGTGGGCAGTATATTGCGGCACCTACTGATTCGGAGTTTTCTGTTATACTGCCATCGGTATAGATTGCAACCGTATTCGGAGGGTTGGATTCAATAAAATCTCGTAACGGAACATTAGGGTCGGAAGAATCTTGTAATGATTGACCTAAATACACATCACTAGGTGGAATATTAAATGGAATGTTATAGTCTGTGGTAAAAATAGGATGTTTTTCAGCAATCTCTAGATGAGGTCGTGTTTCCAACAAATTAAGGAGGTTTTCAACTAACAGAGAGTGTTTCGTTCGTCTATTGGGAGAGATAGCAATCAAGTCTGTGTTATTTTTAAACAGTATTTTATTTGAAGTTGAGGTTGTATGAGAGTAACATTTGAATAAATATTTTCTAGCTAGAAAATTGACTCTATCCCGAAGGGAAATGACTTTAGCTTCGCTAAGCAAAACATTTGTGGGCGTGCTAATTCTGTATCCCAGTGCTAGTCGAATTGCAACAAACTGAATTCGGTCTAATTTAAGCATTAGGTTTCTGTCTTTCGGTTAATATATGAAGCAATTATATTCCATAATTGGTCTTATGAAACTACTATATATTAACAACAAAGTCTCGGGTGAAGCACCCCATGAAACGCCAGAAAGAAATTTCATTATATTTAGAAGCCTAAAACATTTTTTCCTCACATTATTTATATGAACTTTAAAGCTCATGTCAAAGTCAAAATTTATTCCTAGAAATTTAACTGTTTCGCTTGATTTGATGACATGGGTGTCTATTTTAATTTCGGTTTTACCCGGTAAAATGCGTCTGTTATTAAAGTGAAGAAACACAGTTTTTTTAGGAGACAGGTCGAGGCCAACAGATTTGAGATTAGCATTAATAGTATTAATCGATTGTTCGAGTAAACTTTTGCTATCGTTAATGGTAGGGGTGCTGCAGTAGACAGCAATGTCGTCTGCAAATTGCGATATTTGAACGTTGTCTGGAATGTTCTTAATAACTTCAGTTACATAAAAGTTATATAGTAGCGGACTTAGAACTCCTCCCTGTTGCAAACCTTTCCAGGTTGTTCTTGTGACAGTGCTTGTGGTTCCATCTATAGCGGTAATTTTCCTGCCAAACGTTATATGTTTGATAAATCTTATGACTACAAGAGAACAGCCTACCTGGGTTAGATTCTGAATAAGCACACTACAATTCACATTGTCAAAAGCAGCTTGAACGTCTAGAAAGGCTCCTAGGGTGTATTTACCTTGATTTTTTGCGATGTCGATGCTGGTTAATAAAGAAACTAAATTGTCTGAACATGATCTACCCTTACGAAATCCTGCTTGAGACGTGGGTAGAATATTTTGATTTTCAAGCCACCATTCTAGCCTGTTCTTAATCATGGTTTCAAAAAGTTTACATACGCATGAAGCCAAGGAAATAGGTCTAACGCCCAATTTATTGGGTTTATCAATGAAGAACATTTGAACTGACTGCCACTCTTGAGGATATCGTTTTTCAAGGTACATTTCGTTGAATATGTCTAACAAGACCAGTTTAATGTTGCAAGGCAGAAGTTTTAGTGAGATATAGTCTATACCGCCTTTTCCGTCTTTAGTGGTGTAGTCTAAGACATAGGTGTCCGGATGTTCAGTTAGAATTTCTTTAATCGGTAGAGTCATTGCCTCAATGTCGGTTTCTTGGTCGCTACTACACGATTCAGTTCGCATTTTCTGTATTATTTTCTTTAATTTTGTTCGCTCATGTTTGTGATTTTGTTCCTGGCTAGTCTTGTTGTCGGTGTCATCTGATGATAAATTATCATTGATTGCGATTCCCCTGGCGGTAGAACCTGACTCGGTAGTGGATAACGGTCTTCTGTCATTCCTCTCATAGTTATTGGTCTCAGATTCAGTGACTTTAGAGTTGTCATCTGCAGCCTTGGCTTCTTCAGACGTATTACCTCTTGCCTGATTATACGATGGTTTTTCAGGCAATAACATCTGCATGGTGTTGCCATCATTTGGACAATGTTTGGCCAAGTGGTCGTCTTTTTTGCAGATGAAATATCTTCGACTATCTGACGAAATGTAAATCCAGTAGTTGACGTTCTCATACTCAATCTGAATATTGTCGGGGAGTTTGGCAGCATCACTGGGTTCGATGTATATTTGACACCGAAAACTTAAAATGTGTGAGAACCCCGGTTCGTTCATGCCAGCCCTTCTGAATGTAAGGTGTGACGCGCACCTGATTTCCATAGCTGTCAATTTTTTCTCAATTGTATCATGCGGGATTATCGGACACACGTTGGACAGTATTACTCTCTTAGCCCTGGCCACGAGCGGACGAATTCGCAGTGTGTGAGCGCCGACGCTTATGTTTACATCGGTGTCGGTCAGGTTTTCTACAAGGTGTTGGTTGGCGAGATACATACAGATTCTGCCGTTCGAAATTCTATAGGCGAATCTGATATTAACCGGTGAAATAACTTTAGCTACTGCTAATGTGAATTCTTTGTCGGCTTGTTCTTTAGTCGGAAATGTAATTACTTTGTGTTGTGGCTGCATACCTCAAGGGTACACACTTCCTGTTGTCACTTTTGTTGAGCTCGTTGACTTGTTTGAATGAACATTACTGTACTCAGAGACGTTCATGCTTCTTAAGTTGTTCTCAAATGAGGCCTCCTGGTTGTCAGGGGACATCATCACTGCACTTGACGTTAACAATTCGGTTGTAAGCAATTAAATATTTCGTAAGCACTCGCGATACCGAACTGAACACTTCACATACAGGAACGATGTAGCGCTCTGTTTGCAAACACGTCTGACTCGTTCGACGGTTCGAGCCGAACTCCGATAAGAATATGTATAAAAAAAATAGTGTTTTAATATTTCGTAACTCCGCCTTTTGTTTGTATAACTGCCACTAAACGTTTTGGCATAGATTTATATAATTTTTGAACAAATTTCCTGCTTAACGCTGCCCAGTTTCGTTCAATGCAGATTTTTAATTCGTTAAGGGTTCGAAGTTGTCTTCCACCGGCATATCCTGATCTGGCTAAATGGACCCGGCAATTTTCCATAATATTTAAACCTGGAGATCTGGCTGGCCATTCCAAAATTTTAATATTTTCCCGTGTAAAATATTCTTTTACAATCTTGGCTGTATGAACACTTGCATTATCTTGCTGATAGATAAAGTTTGTGCCCGCAATTGTTACACCATGTCTCTTCAATTGTTCGTCGACGAAATCAATATAGTTTGCATTATTCATTTTACCACTTACAAACTTATTTCAGTGTGTTTGAGGTGGCAGGTACAACAATAAAATAAACACGAAAACCTAACCACACTCTGTTTGTTCATGCGAAGTTTATTTCGCAAAGATACTGTTTACAAGAAATATTTACACAGGCTATTTATACGAAAGTAAAGAAAAACATACAAAGGTGATCATGGATCGTAGAAAAATTACGGAGACCGTACAACTGCTCTCGTCAGCGTTAAGCTAAGTACTGAGAGCCTCCGACGCCTTCGGAGGTCTATTTATTTGGTCCTTGAAAAGGACAGAGTGTCCCGCGGAAAAGAGGTGGACGAAGGCTAGCGGGAAAACCCGCCAGCCACGAAAACGTGCAACGAAAAAGTCCCTTGGTCGTGAGAGGCCAGCTATCAGGTATGTACAAGTACCTGAGGTAGCTGGGCTCGTCACGGACCAAGGGCACTTGCTGGCGGGACGATATCGGCCCGGAAAAGTCTGGCTGCCAGATGAGTCGGGGGACTCATTATAAGCAGGCACGTACCAGGCCCAGGTAACAATTCTAACAATTTCTTTTATAAAAATGGGATGCCAAATTCCCCGGAACGTGGTAGCGACGACGTCGCTACATGTCCATAGTACCCAATTCCCGCCCACATCATCACCACCGTACTGTCGACTACATAAAATTTGTTGTTCTTTACGCAAATCGTGGAAATAACATCTATGTTAGAGTAAATCTTTTCTCATCACTAAAGATAACTTTTTGCCATTTTTTCTTCCAATGAATATACTTTTCAGCAAATTGTAAACGTTCTTCTTTATGTTGCTTTGTTAGCGGTGGTTTACACATTAATTTTTGGCGTTGTATGTGTTCGGTGCGGATTTTTTGAAAATGACACCAAATCTTGGACCCGGTGGTCGCGGACGCGTCACTCCCGATACCGCCGCGGTTTACTGTCCGCCAAATCAATTTTGGACAGCTGTTTCAAATGTTGATTTGCTGAATTTAGTCGGAAGCGCGTTTCATCCCAGACCTGCTAGAGGATTCGTCAGTAAGGCTGATCCAGCAGGCCCTGCCTTAGACGCGTCGGTTCGTCTCGTGTGATTGTTGGTTTCGATCGCGAGAGCGTTCCGCGTCGGATCTTGGTTGCACGCGCGATGCAAGATGTTCTTGCAACGCTATCACGAACAGAAGTGAGCTCAGATCGAGCGATCCTCACGAGCATTGTTTTTTGACAAAAACCGCTCGTTCTCGCGAGAATTGTTTCTGACAAAAACCGCTCGTTCTCGCGAGAATTGTTTCTGACAAAAACCGTTCGTCCTCACGAGAATTGTTTTGACAAAAGCTGATCGCTTGCCAGGCTCGCGTAGCCCGACGACGGAACCCCGTCTTCGCAAAACTGAATGTTTCACGTTTGAATCAAACTAGTGAGCGTTTGATTTTTAGGTGAGACTCCTTTATGTATTGAAAGGGTAGTCCTCATGGAAGAGGGAGTGCACTGATTGGTTCTGCTGAATGTTGCGTTACCCAATCAGCGCATCATTGACTGATTGTCACCCTGTTTGGGTGATCTGGATGGGCTTGCCCTGGAGAGCGTAAGCTGATGCCGGTCTCTCAACAAGGCTGACCCTTGACACTTTTGAACAGTGCCCTTTTGTTTTGGGTGGTCCTTCGTAGGACTTAATTTATGACGTCCCGCAACCATAGGAAGTGACCACAAACGAAAGGCAGGCTGTGATGCGAGCCTGGATGGTCTTCACTGTTGCGCCGTGCCTAATCGTTGAAGGTGATCACTTAGTTACGAGCGTATCATAAACAATTGTCCGAAGGCAAGCACCACTTGAATTGTTCCTTGCGACGGAACAGTATGTGTTTACACTCTTGTATAATACGTTGTACATTACGTATTTTAGTATTTACTCCAGCTTCTGCGGCAATCTTGTAGTAGCAGCAGAATTTGAATCAGTTCTTAAAATTGCACGCCGCTGACGATCAGTTGTCACTCTTGGACGACTTGTGCTCTTTTTTCCCATATTCGTCTATATTTTTTAATAAATTGTAAATAACTACAATAACTACAATTCAACATTTTCGCAATTTTACTGATAGAACAATTTTCTTTACGTAAATTGTGTATTGTTAATATTTCAGGACCAGTCATTCTTTTAGCGCGAGCCATTGTTGAAAATTTTACAATATTTTAACACTGGAACACGAACAATCTTAACTACTCGTCGATGTGAACAGATTGGCGCCTTGGCGCTAACTGAAAATACGACGCAGCAGTCAGCACTACTATTCCCGTTTTCGGCTTAACGTTAAACCTATAAACAGAAAACGAGTGTTTACCCTGAACAGATACAACCTATTGCTAACTGAACAGTGATATACATGGTGTTCATGAATGGTGTTCAAAATTGTCCTCTATGGATCTCTTGTTTATGTTGTCTGTCTTTCAATATAAGATTGTACTATTTCGTCAAGTGTGAATCATCGTAATATGAGATGCTATATCGTAGTACAATTAATTGTATAAAATGGTGTATTCTTTAGAAGAACGAGTACAAATAATTTTTATTTATGGAGCTGATGAGTGTGCTCGTTGTCACATGTTTCTCATACGTACGTGTTACAATTAGTTGCAAAGTTCAAGGAAATAGGATCGGTGACCAACGCTATTCAAGAAATCTGTGCGAATAATCAGTGGATGCTGAGTTAGTGTGTCAGAAACTACATGTATTGTCATAGAATAAAGTTCATGAGCTATGTTTACGTTCGCTACGAATTCTCCAAGAGTGTAATTGCAGTCTAATCCAACACCACGGAATTTTACAACTCTGTCTCCTAATTTAGGTGCACCGACCATAATATACTGATCCGCTCGCATTAAAGTTAAGTCACTATCGGTATTTATCAAAGCAGCTAACTTACAATTGGAAATTTCCACCTCCTTGCAGCGCTTTGATTGTGAATCTCGCGACATACTATACGCATTCTTCAGCGACTCGGCTGTACCGCTGCATCGTGGAGCTACAGTCAGTCAAAAAAGTCTCCGTACACCGTACAAGAATTTATTTAAAGTTGCATAATTTTAAAGGAAATGGTAATAAATAAATAATTCTTGCGTTATTATGTTCACAAACATAATTTTAAAGGAAATGGTAATAAATAAATAATTCTTGCGTTATTATGTTCACAAACATAACATTTATTAACAATGCAAAAAAAGCTATGTTACATTTATTTGTTAACAAATAAACAAAAGCAAAACTAAAACTCAACGAAAACGAGGTCAAAAAAGTCTCCGTACATGTAACACTATTATTCATAATTTGTTAACTAGTGGTAAGTTGGGCCGCCTTTTTGAACTAATTTTTGCATTGTACTTGGCTGAATATTTTCCCATTCCAACAATATTTTAGATTTTAGGTCTTCCTTGTTTTTAATTGTGTATTTTTTCAAATTTCTTTTTATTTCTCCCCACAAATGTTCTATTGCATTAATCTCGGGAGATTGTGGAGGTGTATGCAGCTGTTTCGGGACATTGTATAATACCCATTCCTTTACTGTCTTAGCCATTTGCTTAGGATCGTTATCCTGCTGGAAGATAAACCACTCTTCAAGATGTAATTTTCTGGCACTCTTTTTAAATTTTCTTTCAAAATGTTCAAATATTTATGCTGATCCATTATGCCGTCAATAAAGACTAAATTTCCCACCCCTGCTTCACTCATACACCCCACACCATCACGCTGCCGCCTCCATATTTAAACGATGGGAGTAAATTTTTGAGTTTCATCTGTTCATTTGGTTTTCTCCACACTTTAACATTTCCATCCGAAGTAAAAATAGTAAATTTACATTCATCACTAAATGTAACATTATTCCAAAAGCTTTGATCCTTATTAACGTGTGCTTTTGCAAATTCAAAACGTTTTCTTTTATTAACTTTACTTACGAACGGTTTTCTCCTGGCTGTACGATCATTGTATCCAGCTTTTCTTATAACATTTCGAATAGTTTCAGGCACTACTTTTATATTATAGTCATTTTCTATCATACTGGTCAATTTTGATGCACTCGTTTGTGGATCACAACGAATTGTTCGTAGGATTGCACGTTTATGATTAGTATCTAATTTTTGTGGTCGACCTGTACGTTGTAAATTTTGAATAGATTTAGTTTTTGCATATTTCTCAAGAATATATTGTACTGAAGAATGTGTCCTTTTTACTATTTGACCTATTTTTCTAATGGATAATCCATCTTCTCTTAATTTTACAATTAAAGCTCGGGTCGCAAGTGGTATTTCCATTTCTCCTTAGGTAACCCATCAAGCAGTTGTGATTCACATAAATGTTTTAAATCTTGGAAGTTTGTGTGGCCTAGTATATCGTGCCGCCTTTCTTTATTCTACGGATCCCACATAGGAAGTAACTTCTTTCGGCTTGCCAACCTTCCCTCTAATTTAAATAGTTTGTTTTCTTTAAGTGCAATAGCGACCAGGTGTTCTTTACTGTTATATATTATGGCAGTGTCACTGTCGAATATGACATGATTATTTTCCTTTACAATGCAAGATACGCTTAATAAATTTTTCTTCATATTTGGCGCGAAATAGACATTTTTTATTTCAGTCCGTATTGGTTTACCCATGACATTGAAATAAGTGACAATGTTGCCGATTTTGTCTGACCACAGTGAGAAGCCATCACCAACTTTAATATCTATAGGGTTTCTTAAGTTTACGAATTCAGTAAAGTATTTATCGATGTTCACTATGTGGTCTGAGAATTTGCTACACAGTGTGGAAAAACGCCCACGAACTGATCATAGGATAATTTTTCGGAGTAACGAATATTGTTCATCTGAGTTGTGATGTCAGTAAGTAATAGTTGAAACTATTTTATAAGGAACTTATAAGGAACAATAAAAATTAGCTTCAAAAATTAATTCTAACATTGCTAAATTACATATTTACTTTGGTTTTCCTTCATTCAAATACTGTGAACTGTAATACTTATTTCTTCATATTGTGTTAAATTTATACACTGGAGTATAATTTTATTATTGAAAATGCTTCCTTGATGACTAAACAATGCAAATTTTGTGTTAAAATTACTTTCGTGACCATGGACGAGCTATATATATATAGTTTAAAATATACGGCATCATACAGAAAAATCATTTTATCCCACTTTCATCTTAAGTATCAAAAAGGAAACACAAAAGCACATGCGCGTTTTGCATGGCAAGTATTTATGAATATGTCTGCATGAATATTCTAAAGGAAAAAATCTTGCGCATGCTTGCGCCAAAAAAATAAATGAATGTTTTAGTTTTAAATGCAAGATAGCAGGATACCAATACGATTGTGTGCTCGCAGTCGGACTCTTGGAGTTTAATTTCTATATATTTAACAATATATGTATAATAATAATTGGTTATTTTTTTAGTAAAAATTGACAAATCAGTATCAATATATAAATATTTTTAAATTGAGGATTCTATATTCTATCGAAAAGGCATCCTCAACCTAATAAATAAGGAAACCTATGAAATTTATATTTATTTGTAATGTTTTTAATAAAACAGCTATATTATTCAGTGCATCCTATATGGACATTTTTACAATCGCTGATCACGAGTTTCAAATGAATTTTTGTTACTGAACGTTGAGTCGTTCGAAATGCCTCAAGTGTATTAATTTCAAATCACCCAAAAAATATTGTATCGATACGGCAAAATTATTCATTAATTTATATGCTTGGTTCTACATACCACCATCAGTACACAAGATTTTGATGCATCAAAAAAGAAACTGCATCTTACCGATTGATGCCTATTCAGAAGAAGTTATGTAAACTTCAAACACATTATTTTAATAATATAGAGCAGAATATAGTCGAAAGATGTTACGAATTAAAAGAAATGAATATTTCTTTTATATTGTCCTCCACTGTTGAGCTTCCAGCAACCCTTGCAGAATAATTTTTGTTATAGCCTCCTGGGTATCTGTTTGTGTAATTTATATTACTTCAACGATAGCGTTCCACATGTTGCTTGAATTTGGAAATATTTTTGGAATAGCTTGTTATTTTGGAATTACCTATTGCTGTTTTTGAGTGCATGAAATCTAAACGTTTGCATCTTATCTTTAGTACTACTGTTTGTGCCCTGTCGTTCCTGAAAGTCTACCATTAGATTTTATGAACTTAATTGATTTGTCCTTCTCTAGTAGGCATGATATCAACTATAGGTGACACAGACTTTCGGGGAGTGTTAAGAGACAGTAATTTAATTTGTCGTTATTACTCACGACTTGTTTAGCGTTTTTAAGTTCGTTTACATTTGTTTGAAATTCATTAAAGAATTCGATAGGATCTTCATTTTCCTTCATCCTTAATTCCAACAGTCTTCTTTTACATAACAGTTTTATTACACTACTCTTTGCCAGATATATTCCATCGAACTTTTTAATCATCTCATTGGCAGATTCTTCAGAGATGGTTAATTCCAATTGAGTGCTTGTAATGCTATTAACTATATAATTTTCAGCTTTTATTTTCTTCTTTGCCCAAGTAGCAAGTTTAATTTAAATTTCCATTTGTCATAGTGTCATTTTAATTATTGGGTTTTCTACATATACCAATTGAAGAGCATAGGGCAACAAACGGTCAACTAGATTTCGACGTGACTGTAAAAGAGTTAATTTTTTCGATAGTTCGGTGCAACAAACGGTCATATCATGAGATGTTTGTGATTGTTTGTTTCCGCGAACGAGATGAAATTCTCCAAAAAATTTATTGTTATTCCTATAGATACGTTCTTCGGTTCAACGAACTTTCATTGCGAATCTTATCGGTTTCTTCTGGGCTCACTTTTATCATTTTCATCATTATCTCAACTATTGAAATAAAATTAATAAAATTAATCAATAAAACAACACGTAACTTGTATTTTAAAATATTAAAAAATGGTTCTTGTGAAAATATAGTTGTCATTATACTTACTGGAAATTATTCGCTTGTATAAGACCTAAAATGTACGTATCTTGTGCGACTTTATTTTCGAAGGCATGAAAATCTTTAAATATCTTCAGTCTCTCTTTATTTGTAAATTTATTAAAACATTGCTGTTTGCATTCACAAGGATTGATCACAATTCTCTGGATTTCGTTTTCTTTTTCTCACGTTGGCACTGTTATTACACGAGTAAACATCATCAGAATTATATCATATTTGGTTTCATTTTAATTAGAAAAATGCCACGAATATGTTGGTAAAAGTTTCATAAGAAATAACGAAAAATAAAGAAGTTGTAACGGTGCACGTCTCGTCGCGTGAGGCGCGGGCGAGGCGTGCGTCCCTCCCCTGGATTCGCTCAGCGACCAGGGTTCTTTGGGGAGGGGAAAGGTGTTTAAGAAATAAATAAGTTCCGATTTCAATGATAATAACTTAAAGAAAAGACTTTATTCTGTCCGATGTTCAGGATTGCCGGTGGGCCCGGCTCGGACAGGTCGTATTGCCGGATCTGTGACTCGGTCGATCTATAAACAATGAGGGTGGACGACCCGATAACTCGCCTGGTTTCAGTAATGACTTATAATCTATAATCTTACTAACTAACGCGTTATAAATCAACTCTTATCCTAACTGCGCGGGGAGCGGCGGTGCTCCGAAACGGCGGGCAGGTCCGGAGAATCGGCTTCGCGACAATACCCGGTGAACGTCGGTTGCGATTACGGAGCGTCACCCTTCGGTAGACGACGGCGGTGCGGATCGCCGTTCGGCGGTGAACGACGGTGTTACAGGCTGCCCCTTACGGTCCGCAGGGCGCGGGGCGAGCAGAGCTCGTCGTGCTGGTACGCGAGAGGATCTGATGCGGTGGCTCGATCTCGCGGGCGAGGCGCGGCTCGCTGTCTCGGACCCGGTGAGCGTTTCCCTACTCTTGGAGAGGATCGTCGGGAACCTCCGCGGCTCAGCGATGGTCTAGTGAATTGGTGACGGTTCCCGGCGTCAGCTGAGCTCGCGGGGTGCGGATGGTTTCGTCCCCGGACCGGCGGGACCCCTCGCTTGCCGTCCCCGGCCTACCGCGGCGCGAGTTCGCACGTAACGGACGTAAACCCTGGAACGTGCGGCTCGACGCCGGCGTTTGGTACTTACTCTCGGTAGTACACCGTGGAGCAAGCCCCGCACGCTGCTGCGGCTGACCGACGACTAAGCGTACGAGACGCGAAACACGGTCACGGATCGGAAGATGGAATTTCCTGGATGTGGGAACGGGTCTCGAGGAGAAGGGGGAACGGCCGGAGTGTCGCGACGACGGTATGCTGAAAAGCACTGCCGACGGGCGACTGCCACCTCTGGGCTTACTCGCGGTTTCGGCTTTCCTTATACGGGACGTAAACCCACGTACTCGTACGGCCTATCCCGGCGCTTCCTCGTACTTGCTCGGTGGTACACCGTAGCGCGTACGTTTCCACGCTGCTGCGAGAAGTCCGGAGCTCGGAGGTGTACCCCCGAGAGCAGCTCCAGGCCAACTCCGCTCTCAGTGGATTTTGTCGCGATCTTTATAGCACGAGCGCGGACCTCGTGTGTTCGTTCGCGAATCTTCGGTGTTCGCCGATTGGCCCGCGCTCGTGCCGAACTCGAGGATTGGCGCGCGGCTGGTTCCCGGCGATGATTGGCGCGGGTCTGGTCCGATGTCGCGGACTCGCAACAAGACGTAATACGCGTCGTTGCAAAGTTTTGTAATTGGATCAGTAGTGGTCTTCTGGTCTCATACCGATATCTCCGACAATGTTGTGGCCGCGACGGCTCTTGAGATTCGGCCACTCACCGCGGTGGTGTGAGGTGTTCCACTGACTTGGAAACGTGAGGTTGGCACTGGCATACAACGAGATTTCACTGTATTTTGTACCATTTGACTCCACTTAAAGTTCTTTAACTACAGCCAATATCGTAAAGATTTCTTTCGGCCTGTGAGATCCGCTCTGCCGTAAGGGCTGTCCTCGGTGTTTATGTGTTCGAACCTTGGTACCGTTCGCGTAACCGGTACCGTCTCGCAATACTCGAAAGTTCGAACTTCGACCTCGGTTTCCCGAGGACGAAAAATTGTCACGTTTCGCATGGCACCCTTTCGGTGCCTGGCGCCCGAGCAGTAGATTCTTTTTTTGGCGTCGAATCTTTCCCGCTTTCCGAGGCGGCGTAAGAGTGCAACGTTACATTACAAAATATAAATGACTACACACAAGATTGCGGTGAGTGTGTGATGAAGAACTAAGGTGATGAACGAAGTGACAACAATGTATGTTCGGTGTGAGCCTTTTCAGGTATGACTTGTAACTTACAGTAACATACGTGGGGAATCCTCGGTTCCAAAGGATGACCGTAGCAGGCAATAAATCAGAAAAGCACCTCGACTCAAACAAAGCATGCAGAAAATGAAGGCCTCGACTATACATCGATGGCTCGACTAAGATTCGACTTCTGACAACCAAATGTGACCAGTAGACCAGTAAAATACTAAAACTCTGAAGAAGAGTAACGGCTTTTTGAAAAGATCACCGCTACGGGTAGTTCGATGTTTGCGTTCATTAATCAAAGAAAACGTGCAAATGGGGACGTCTACAGACTTCAAGTGTTTTACTTACATTTTACGGCGACTTTGGAAATCGTTTATGATGGTTCGGAGAAACTCTTTCTGAGAAACGGAACATATGAGATGAAGAATCACCTCCTGCTCGCATGTATATGTTATTCGGCCGCACCCTGTGCGTTATATACAGGGTGAGTCACCTAACGTTTTCACCTCAAATATCTTTGTTGTTTCTAAAGATACGCAAAATATGGTAACGACAAAGTTGAATGGTACAATGGGGCTGACACAACGCCATAAAAAATTTTGTTTTTATGTCATTTTTTTAGAGATATCAAGGTCACCTTTACTTTTTTAAATCGAACCACCCTTTTTTAAACACCTACAATGATAGTCCCTTTGATTAGGAATTCAGTGACTATAATTAGTCCAAGGTCATTCAAGGTCAAGGACAGAAAAAACGTATAAAACTAAAATATGGAAGCAGAATACGTTTATCACGGTTGAGACTTGTAGGAAATAATAAACATACTATGGTCGTAGTTAAAGTAAACATACTAAGGTCCTTCAATGTTATTCAGCATTCTTATTTACTATCAGTATGTTTCCAAACGCGATTCCGGTATGTTATATTCGATGATTGAAAAGTGTGATATGATCACGATTTACTGTGAATGTAGAAAAAATGCAGTGCAGGCCCGACTACTTTATGAAGAAAGGTACCCCGAGCGAAACACTCCTTCTAGACATACTTTCACTAATACGTACAGGTTGTTTCGAAGTACTGGAAGTGTACATGCAAGACAGCACAAACGAAAGAATCCCACGACTAATGAAGACAATGAAATTAATATTTTAGCAGCTATAGCTGTCAATCCTCACGTGAGTACGAGAAAAATTTCCCGGGAAGCAGGCATAAGTCAAAGTAGCGTAATACGAATTCTGGCCCGATATACATTTCATCCGTTCCACATATCGCTCCATCAAGAATAGCACGGGAATGATTTTCAAAATAGAATTAACTTTTGTCAATGGGGATTGTTTCAAAATCATTCATTTTTTTCTAATGTCTTGTTTACGGACGAAGGAACATTCACTAATCATGGCACAATTAATTTACGGAACGCCCATTATTGTTCTGTGGATAATCCGCACTGGCTGCGAGAAATTGATCATCAAAGACAATGGAGTGTAAACGTGTGGTGAGGTATTTTGAACGACACAGTAATTGGACCATATTTCGTTAACGGAATGATGACGCGACAGAAATACGCTCAATTTTTGCAAGAAGATCTGCAAATTTTGTTAGAAGATGTCCCTTTACAAAATCGCTTTGATATGTGGTACCAACATGACGGATGTCCTGCTCATTATGTACGAGTAGCAAGAGAAACGTTGAATTCTCGATTTCCAAACCGATGAATTGGACGAAGCGGAACTGTTTCGTGGCCAGCACGTTCGCCTGATTTAAATCCACTTGAGGCGTCCGAAATGTCGTCAGTTCGTATGCCGAACTTCGCGGGGTCGTAACTCCCGTTTCGCGTGCTCGCGAACGATATTCGGGGCTGTGACGAAGTTACGGGGTAACCACGTCTAATTAAAAGGAACTTGACGTTTTGGAACAACAATTCAATATATTTTCAAAACTTAATACGCACAGTCAGTCGACAAGATACAATGTGTGTAACGAGTGTGGTTCGAAAACCTTTCGAGATGTTTTCGGCGCGAGTGATTTTTGTGTTCTCGATTCGAGCGATACGTGTTATCTAAGCGATAGTTGTGTTCTCGACGCGATGTATTTTAGCGTTCTGCCGTGACTGTTCGGTGTCGTGTCGTGTATAATGTTAACTCGGACTCTTTTCTAATTGGTTAGTGGGTGGTGCATTTGGTCGTCGGAGTAGGGATGCGATTTGGTGGAACTGTGTTTAGATTGTCTAATGGATTAGGTGTGAAGGATATGGGAAAGATGGTCTGGAAAACGAGATATTTGTATATTGCCCTATCAATGGGCCCGCTCACGGAGGTCTCGAAGTGGTGTCCGATGACACTCAAAATCCTGGGACCGTCGCGTCGCTTCAAGTGTCCCTGCTATTGCAGCCGACCGTGTTTAGATCGTAAATTTCAAGTTCGGTCTGTGTGGGACCGAACACCACTAGATTTCTTTATATGGGGTCTGCTAAAAGAGACCGTGTACATAGATGCTCCAACAACAGTTGAAGATATGCGTCAGCGTATCATCACAGCATGTACGAATATCACCTCGGATGTACTTATCAGAGTTCAACATTCCTTCAGAGCTCGTTTACATCAATGTATCGACGTAGACGGCTATCATTTCGAACATTTATAAAATACAGGTATTCTGCTTCCAGATTTTAGTTTTATACGTTTTTCCTGCCCTTGGCCTTGAATGACCTTGGAATAATATAGTCACTGAATTCCTAATCAAAGGGATTATCATTGTAGGTGCTTCAAAAAGGGTGGTTCCATTTAAAAAAGTACAGGTGACCCTGATATCTCTAAAAAATGACATAAAAACAAAATTTTTTATGGCGTCGTGACAGCCCCATTGTACCATTCAACTTTGTCTTTACCATATTTTACGTATCTTTAGAAACAACAAAGATATTTCAGGTGCAAACGTTAGGTGACTCACCCTGTATACACACACAAACAACACACAAACACACACAGGGGGGGGGGCTGCGGCCGAATAATATTATTTAGTATATATTGCGTATTTAGTGCATAGCTTATATTGTGTATCTAGTCAATTTTTCATTTTATATGTTCCGTTTCCCAGAAAGGGCTTCTCCGCGTGCTATTGAATACGAATCGTCTGACGTGTCTGTTCATGACCTACTAATTCGACTTCTTAAGAACGCCAAGCACGCTAACTTAACGGATTTTTGAACTAAATTTTCTCGACAACGATGCATCAAATACAAAAAATTTATTCTATATTTTCGACTTATTTTCTTATGTAGAATCATTCCCTCCGCGTTTATAGCATTTTGAGACAATGTATAGACATATGAAATAAAATAATTTACGAAACTTTAAAGTTATTTTTTAAGAGAACGGTTGACTTGAGACCTGTAGTGCCTTTTGTTCTTCGCGATGAGTACTATAGGATACAATAAAAACATTACTGACCTTGAAAAAGACTGTCAAGGTCAATTTAGCACCAAACTTTTTTAACAGATCTTCACCGATCTTAAGGTGTAGAATTACGCTGTAACGGTTTTACACATAATTTCTGGACATCGTGTACTATAACATGGCTCCCAGGGAAGAATCAAAAGTCACGGAGGAAAAATCATCGTGTTTAACAGTATAAAGGAAAGGCGACAAGGAAACATCATGTTATTTTGATATAAAACTTATTGTCGGTTATTGTATTGATGTAGAGCTGAATGGCCATTAAACCTGCTTGCTATTAATTAATTAGGAAAAGAATAGTAAAATAGTAAAAAAATTAAAAATTACGGAAATGCAGTAAATACGAATCTTATTTTTTGCAGAGGCAGTGTCTTCAACGCAGGAGAAACGTCAGTATGAAAAGAAAAATTCGAACCTTACGATGCACGTGAACGGGCATTCAGCACACGGCGCGAAGCAAAAAATGGGTAAGTTTGAATTTCTCTGGAGTAACTACAAAACTATACATTACAACTGGTAATTTATTACATGTACCTATTACTATAGGTAATGTGTAATTCGTATATTTAATGTATGTGAGTACACAATTGTTATAGGTACATTAGTAGTATCAGTATGCCAGAAAATTGACGTGTATTTCGCACTACATCCAAATTAAGGAAGTAGTTTAATTATACAGGGTGTTTCGTTTATCTGAAAACGGAAATATCTCGTGACGCACTGAAATTACGAAAACAATTTGTTTACAAAAACTGTTCGGTATGAGGGGAACAATCTCATGGTGTAATTTTTTCAGGACTCGAACGGTGATGGGGGAAATTACAAAGTAAAATTAATTTTTTTAAATGGAACCATATATTTTTTTTGTCATAACACGATAGCATTTTCCGAGATAAATTCAACGACATATCGCATTATGTTATTTACTATCACAGAACATTATAAATTATATTATAAATTTTTAACTTCTTAAGTAGGCAATTGTGGTACATATCTGGTTGTCGGCTATTAGTTGTACACTGTAAACAAAGATCGATCTTCTTATGTCTCCTTAAGTTTCTTAAGTTACCGAAATAAATAAACATAAAATTTATAGTTCATACCCTTAGCAATTTTATTCAGTATGCGTAAATAAACTCGCTCTGTTTATTACTTAGATAAATAATTTCATTATTTTTTGCGCTTATCATTGTTTAATTTAACTGTTGGCTTTTGTTGAGAAAGATGTCGCTTATGAAATTCCTGAGCCACTTCTGCATAGGATAAATATCCATCACCGCGCAGACAAACTAATTCAGCTTTTTCCTCAAGGGCATGTTCTGGAATTAAGGGGGCCGGCAGGCATTTGGCCTTGACTGTCACGCTATGTTACGCTATGCCTTTCTTTCTAGACATTTTACGTCTTAAATAAGTAAGTAATTAATTAAAAATGCATACCACCGTGTTTGTACATGTCTTTGCTACGTCTGTATAGAGCCTTTTTTTCGATACGAACACTAAATCTCTCGAAATTAAGAGAATCTCTCAGCGGCAGCCATCTTGTGACGTCATACTTGCTTCAGAATTCGAATTTTCTGCCGAATATTACAAATTACTCCACGATGAGGTAGAAATTCGCAATTTGGGCTCCGGACAGACGTAGATTGGACTTTTAGGAAACACAATTGACCTCTTCTAAACTGCTCATTGCAGTATTGAAGCGACAGTTTGTCTAGAGTTTGACCCTTGCGCAGTTCATATACGTATATTGCAGAGAGATTCTCTAAATTTCGAGAGATTTAGTGTTCGTATCGAAAAAAAAGGCTCTGGACAGACGTAGCAAAGACATGTACAAACACGGTGGTATACATTTTTAATTGATTACTTACTTATTTAAGACGTAAAATGTCTAGGAAAAAAGTACATCGTAACTTAGCGTGTCAGTCAAGGCCAAATGCCTGCCGGCCCCCATAAATAACTTCGAAAGCACCAAATAGAAATCAACGAAATTCCTACAGTCTCTAGTATTACACTTTCTCAACTAAAATAAATGAGACTCGAGACAAATAAAACAACTCTCCAAAACAGATGACAAGAAGGTCGATCTTTGTTTATAGTGTGCAGCTAATAGCCGGCAACTAGTTATGTACTACCATTGCCTACTTAAGAAGTTACAAAAACATAATTTCTAATGTTTTGTAACAGTAAATAACATAATGTGATATGTCGTTAAATTCGTCTCGGAAAATGCTATTGTGTTATGACAAAAAGAAATATATGGTTCCATTTAAAAAAATTTATTTGACTTTGAAATTTCTCCCACCACCATTCGAGTCCTGAAAAAATTCATCCACCGTTTTATTTATTCATCGTTTTACTTAAACGTATTTCTTCACATAATCGGGATAATACATTGTGTAGAAAGTTAACATAAACGTGCCCAGTTAAATGTCGTTGGAAAAAGTGTGCCTTGTGCCTGTTTTACATTGCCAGTATTTGTAAATGTTGCTTCATCAGAAAATAGGGCGTTATTGGTGTTCTCCTAGTACCATAAACATATCAAAACAATTTTGATATATTCCCATTTTCACCACTTATTTCAGTACTATCGTCCAGTAAAGGATACCTTAGTACGAATATCAATTAAAGTAAACTGACTAAATACGCTCGTTTTCATTTCATTGATAATGACTTTGACGTTGTCCTGAGTAATGCTGATATTAAACACATGTTAATGTTTTGGTGTGAAAGTTCGAAGACACAAACTAAAGTACAAATAAAACGACACATTTTTTCTACATTTCCCTGTAAGTTTGACCTTGAATCACCTTGAGTCATAGGTTATTGAACTCATCTTGAAACGCACTATTTGATGGCGGATAAAAAAACATCATTCCATTGAAAGACAGGAAGTTGACCTTCACCTCACTTCGGTGTATCTACCGGGAAAAATAAAAGTCCCACCACATGATATCCTCGTCGGTACTGAACAACTTTCATTTGAAACATTTTTGCGTATAATCAATATTTTTGGGTATATACGTCTGTAACGCTTTATAATTTCCACCCTATATATACGAAATATACAGGGTGTTCGGAACTGGTGGTACAAGCGAAAAGGGGGTGATCCTACATGAAAAAATAAGTCGAAAATATAGAACTAAACCTCATGTGAGGCTTTGTTTTCGAGAAAATCAACTTTGAATTTTCGCCGGGTACGCGTGCACTTGATCATGTCTCGTTATAACGGATATCACTGTAGATCATTGTCTCGATTGAAGTTTATGTTGATAAACACTTCCAGTGTCACGGAAATATTTATTTTACCTATCTATATAAAAGAAAAGATTATTGTTGCCTTTCATACATTAAAGCAACAGAATACGTTAGAAAGCGTTCATAGAAATTTCATTTGAAGAGCAGAATTATGTATCCGGTAGAATGGGAAACATTTTCAGTAATTTCTGTAATAATAAACTTTATGATTACTTTAACATCCTATTTCATTGTGTGTTCCTAATTTTCCGGTACGATAAAAACAAACTTAAACTGCGATAATGATCCATCGAGATAATAATCTACAGTGAGATCCGTTATAACGAGACATGATCAAGTGCACGCGTACCCGGCGAAAATTCAAAGTCGATTTTCTCGAAAACAAAGCCTCACATGAAAAAATTTTGTTCTATATTTTCAACATATTTTTTCATGTAGAATCACCCTCTTTTCGCTTGTACCACCAGTTACCGAACACCCTGTATATTAAAGCAAGAGCAAAAGAGGTCTCAATTTATCACGTCGCTAAAGACACGGCGCGGCTCTGACCATGATGGACAGTATTCCAGCGTATGCCGCGCTGTGTCCGATCCTCCCTGCAGTGATAGCACCTTGTTGTCGACTCCATCCCAATCTTTGCGAGGTACTACCCGAGAAACAACTATGTCCAGAGAGCATCTGGATCAGACGATAGGAGAGCCTGCCCCCGCCTCCTGCGTCTAGCTCCAGTATGGGCAGGATGTTCCGGACAATCGGACGATCCGAGTGAGAGGCGCCAAGCTGTCGTGTCCAGTGGACTAACGTCCGTCCGATCCTGGCGCCTGCGCATCTCGACCTCGTCCCCCTCCGGTCAACCTTGTCAATTTTGCGATGCATTTTTTTTTTAGTAGATCTCCACCGATCGAGAGGTGTAGAATCATGCTATGGTGGTCGTGACATATAATTTTTATACACCCTGTACACCGCGATCGGCTGTAAGGACCGCTGCCGGCCTTCACCGGCAGCTAACTATTTTACGCTTTGATTAAACACCTGAAAGCTATAACATTGTCTCCGACTTTATTGTGAGAACTCTTCCCGTCGCGGGGAACGCCTCGCGCTATCCCACGTAGAAACCTGCTCCCGATCGCGAACTATCCAGGAGTTTGTGCGGTTCTCGTCGATTCGGCTTCACGGGTTCGCGAAGCACTGTTTGTGCGACGCCTCCGGGTGTCTGACGTCCGATTTATTATCGAAATTCGAATTTAAAAGATCGAACTCGAGTCAATGAGAAACCGTTTGTCCCGGGTGGACCGCGTATCGCGGCCCGGCCTCTTGGTCTGTAAATACCCGGTGTCGCTTAGGTTTCCGTCCTTCCGACGGGAACGAAAGAGGAAGCGACGTGACAATACATATGTATAAAAATACATTTCCAACCATACGTAATACAGTCAAAGTTATCATTATTCAGGATAAGTGTACGTATAAGTGTCTAAGATACGGTACAGAACAAAGCATTAAATTCATGTCTCAATAAATTATTGTAACACGATTTTTTCTCTACCTCCTAGTAGCGAAACTTCCTTATGGTCTGAACAGAATGCACGCGGCACGGAACGTTAATGATTTAATGATTAACAATACTTGATGTACCTAGAAACAGTGCAGTCTTTCATATGCAATCTTTCTATAGGTAACTACATACCTGACAACTTTCATTTTCACACCAGTCTTCACTACACGAGGACCATGTAATACTATCAGTACCCTGTTAGCCACATTTTCGTCCATAGTATTACAAAGGACATTGATTTTCCCAATCCTGCTGGTGAATAACGGTCGATCAGTCGGTGCTTACTTACCTAACTCGCTGGATGTCGCATCCTTCGGCGGTCTGTCCTGACCGCAATTTCTCATCGTCCGCGAATTAGAAAGCTGAATTGTAAAGAGGAACGTTTGCAGAATACGGCCATATATTTTTAAAATTTTTTCACACTTGACCCGGGGCTCAAATTTGAAAAACAAAAATATTTTCGACATTTTTGCATTGAAAAATTACATTTGCGTATAAAATGATTTTTGCGGTGTTGATTTTAGAACAAGAAATGTTTCTATCTTTACTAATAACCGTGTTATAAATTGTTGTGTGATGCTAATTACTGTAAAAATCGGTAAGCAATGCAAATTTCGATGATCTGTGACTTCTAAACAATTTTCAGATGGACTATAATATATTTCAATTTTAAGAAAATCCGAGATATAGTGAAAACAAAGAGTTATCCGCTTCATATGGAATCCCGTAAGCCCATAAGCATTATGCCTCGGATCATTGTTCTATATAAATATAAAATATACACTTTGTAATTTATGATAAAATAGAGAGATTTGATAGCCCAAAACAGTGGCTCTCGCCTCCTAAGTTTTCTAACCTTATTTACATGTATTATGAAAATATATAATTTTTTTTCGTTTTTCTGGGTTCTTTTAGAAATTTTGAGCCCTACTCGCGTTACTAGTATCGCCAGTGTATTAATATTTCTTATATTGACTCTTTGTGTACTTGTTATTTTTATAGTATGTAAATCTTCTATAAAGCAAGAACTGTAAGAATATTTATTACACGTAATCTTTCATGAGTCAAATCAATTATTTACCTTTCAAATTTTCTTACATTTTTCTGATAAAACACTTGATTGACGCTCAAATTTTCCTTAATAGTTCGACTAAATATCATCACAAAATGAATGACAAACATTGAAAAAACTATTGAAAATGAATGTATACAATTTCATCGATTTTCTCTACTCTTTATTTTGTGGAGTTAGTCGATTTGGCAAATGGGCGGCTCATATGGTAGAGTGGAAGTGGTAGATCGTCTATCGATTTCTTAGTTTTTGTTAATACCTTTGTGAAAACATGTATGTTTCTGTTATTATTATTTCTACAGAACTTACTCTAATCGCTCTAAAAGTATATAAATATTATTATTTTTGTCACAAAATTTACCAATAAATAAATGATACATACTTTCACTTTACTTTAAATATTTTATATGACTTTTGAACTTGAGTAATGAACTGAGTAATCGCCACCTTTCACTACTGTCAAACGGAATAATTCAAATTACTTCACTTCCCTTATACCTCGAGTAATAAAGTTAGCATGGAAAATATTAGAAACTTTCAATTTGCAGTTGTTGATTTGAGCGGCTCCACACGAATACTTTGATATAGAAGTAAGTATGTACCTCAGAAATGTGCAGACTAGATATTGCACGATGGATGCTCACGCTGACGCATGTTATAACGGCTTATATAAGCCGTTCAAGGTGTTGCGATGACGTTACGCGAAGGTGCGCTGTGCTCACGCTGTTTTTTCATCAATGTCACTTAGCTCTCTGATGTCATTTGGTTAACGGTCTTTGCTGGAATTTCATGAATTCAAATGCTCACAAACCAGCATGAATGTAGGTACCACATATGTACATTAGGATGGCTCTTATTTTCGACTTTTCAATTTTGTTTGTGCCCCCCCCCCCCCAGATTGTTCCAAATAATAAAAAAAAAAATCTGTACAAAGTTTGAACTCGACCGGATAACGGGAAAACGTGCCCCCGGCACTTAAACATTGAAATAATTAATATGCTCGTGAAATGCTTTTTCTCGAATATCTTTTAAATTATTGACTGTATCGAGAAGTATGTTGAACAAAACTTCTAAATCTGGATGTGTATTGATAAAAGCTAATGAAGATACACTTCAGTTTTCAAATTTCAGAAAAATTTATTTATTTTATTCCGACATATTCTCAATTTTTCCGAAAACTGTTTGTTTCACCGAAAAAAGTAGGGTAGTTCCGGGAGAGATGCACCATATTTTGTTTTCTGTTTCTAAAAATGTTATTTATTGGAAAAAATTAAAAGTATAGACAGGCATAGTTTAATTATTTATTTAAATCTCATTAATAATGTATAAAGTTAAATGAGTAACACTTTTATTTTAATATGTTAATATGTTGTTTAAAAAAGTTCGAAAAAGTGCATCTCTCCCTAGGGCCTGTGGTTAGACGCACTCCTTTCGTTTATACCTTCTTCTCCCTACTTGTATTCTTTTTGTTTTCTCTACCACATATTATACAAAGGAGAATACATAGTACATGTTTCATGGATCCATTTAAGGCATTCTAAACAAGAACTCCAATCTACTTTAGATATGATTGACTTTTTAATTAATTAAAAAAATGAATGCTCCACTTTTTATAAAAGCGACTTCCTACTACACATACATAAGACATACATTAAGTAATGGTATGTCTCTCCCTAAATTGAAGAAGAGACGCACCTATACAAAAACAAGAACCAGTACAAAAAATTTTGTACCACTTACAAGAATATTTCATCAGAAGTTTGCAGCACTAAGAAATTTTTATACTTCTGTTACACGTAAATAATAATATAATACACGTGTCCTTCGTTCTCAGATTATTTACAAATGTTAACATGTTATAAATGATAAGAGAGAAACAGTTGAGAATCGTGCAGTATTGCCATAATAAAAACTGGTGCATCTCACCCTATGGTGCGTCTCTCCTGGGATTACTTAATAGGACATAAAAGACGCAGTCTGTCCAGATCTATAAGTTTTTTTGAAATTTTTTTGATACAGTCAATAATTTAAAAGATATTCGACAAAAATTATTTTAATCAATTATCTTAATGTTTAAGGGCCGGGGCACGTTTTCCTGTTATCCTGGAGGATGACACAAACAAAATTTGGAAAAAATTTTCGCCGAAAGTAAATAAGAGCCTCCCTAATGTACATACACAGAACACCATACATTTTTTGTTTTGACGTTACACTTTTAGAATAATTTTATATCGTCTCTAGGGTGACTTCCTTAGCCAGTTCGATGCGTCGCACACTGTACCACAGTGCGTTAAAACATGAAAAACGCAGACAAAACTATTTCTGAAGTTATTTTTTAGTTGAAATAAGTACAAACATATAATTTTATAGATTTTGATGTGCAGAACTCGAGTTAATAATCAGATTTGACCTGATTCAAAACCTGTTTGCTTAATTTTAATTACCTTCGCACCATAGCCCGTAGTCGTCCCGTTCATGATTACCTTCACCTTCGCTAGTTAAATTTTCTGGTTTCAGTAGCTGAAGCACGTCTTAAGGCAGTTCTGATACCGAGGCTTTCGGTAAATTTTTATTTGCTATAACCGGATCAGTAATAGATAATAGTCTATGAAATAAGTCACGGTTAGTATGATATCTTGAACGTTTCTGCGTATGATTTCTTCTGAACTGTTTTACGTATTTATTTTGGGCTTCCATACATTCTTCAGAAAGGTGTCCTATAGGAAGAAGTATTACTTTTACTATTGTTGCTCCGTGTATCAGTACTTTGTGAACAGAAGGCGGCATGTCATACCAATTATAACTGTCCATATATAATTTGGCCGTTTTTTGACAATAATTATTAAATGGAACATCATTTATTTCTCGGCCACTATTTGAGACTGTCAATATATTAGAAAATCATTGTATTAATTCTTCACTGTTTCTATAACGACACAACGCATTGGTCTCTAAAACGACGAGTGACATAAGCCGCATCATGTGTATACTCCGCGTCATCGTCTTTTTTTTCTGTAGTATACAGAGCTGCGGCTGGCTGTGACTGGAGCCTTTTCAATTTTATTTTATACACGTCTACCATTAATATCGCACAAATTTCAATGCGGAAATCGACGAAAATCGGTTTATAACTCTATTTGGGTGAGAAAACCCCTGGTTTTTACACCTTGTTCATTTTTGTAGGTGCTGTGTAGAACAAAAACAAACAAAATCCGTGCTATTATTTTCATCTTGAAGCACGCTTTCAGTTTAGTACATACACCAAATCCTCAATTATACGTGTATTAAGTTATAACTTACAATTAGTAAATGATACAATCTTCTAAGAAACTCAGTAGGAGTTCTTATGAATTTTTCATGAAGTTCAGTATTTAATTCTGGGATACAGGAATTGAATTTTGGGAAATGAAATACTGCAAACAAAAATATTACAAGACTGGATTTATTTCGATTTTTCGAAATTTTTATAATAGCATGCGTTGGAACGAAGAAATGTATTTAATAATTTCTAATGGAAGCATCTTCGTAATTTCAATAATTACACTATAAAATATGTGAAACCATTCATTTTGCTGGTTTCTGTACGCTATATTCTTTTAAAATGATATATAGAATTCTATTCCTTTTTAACCAATATTTAAGGATTAAAGTAAATGCAAACATACAATAAATATAAATTTTCTTCCCTTTTCTTTGAAATTATTACAGACAAAACAATTCTAGTTATAATAGTTAAGGATTAATTACAAGTGTGTATACCAAACAAGCTATAAGCTGTAATAGACAGCAATGGAGGTTCTATAAAGTAATAAAATTTAAAAAATGTTTGGATATCAAAATTGTAATCACAAAAATGTAGAATTAAACATACTTTTGTGCATCCAGTTTCTTTACTTGTTTAATTGTTTTAAATAAACTATCAATTTTCTATAGTCTTGCGTAGTCCTAATCACAGTCTCGCGCTACGCCAGTGTATTAAAATTTCTAGTCTTTCTAAAAATATCATTGTTGGTGACCTTCGTTCAGGTGTCTACATTATGTAACTGCACTAACAGTAAAATGAACGGTAATTAATCTACACATAACATAGTAGTATGTGTTTCACTTTGTAGTTTCGTTTAGGTATATTTGAGTTTTTATTTATAATACGTCGTAACACTCGCGCGTAAAATGGTTTAGATACCTATTGTGCAAAAACTCGTAATTATTGCTGTAAAATAGTAAAATAACGAATTATATTATTCAGTACAAAAATCTATTCGGTACTCTTTTAAATCGTTTATTTATAGAAAAATCTTAATTTAATCTCCGAAATATTCGTCGTAACTAGTCTATGCTCTATTTCTCAAGCAACCTTTTTGAAAAAAGATTGTTATATTTTCTCCAATATTTAATTACAACTTTACTAAGCAAGGTATGACGAATAAACCATATAAGCGACCCAGCTCACAGAACAAAATCATTTCTCTGGATTCGGCAGTGTTTTCCTATAATTAAAATTCAAAAATGATTTCTTAAGTTACACAATACCACATAGGTTTTAAAGTTAGTATTTCAAAATTCCAAAATGGTAGGACAATATTGAAATTTAAAGTGATATCGCAGCTATGTAATATCAATCTTTTAAATATTGGAAATTATTAAAATGGAAAAAAGACACTGTTAACCTATCAATTTACGAGAAATGTCGAAAAAGATTTAATTTCACCATGCGATAGAGCGAATCTTTGATCTACAATCTACAGGAATGCCAATAGATGTTACAAATCATATTTTATTTTCGATACAGAAACGAAATAGTTTGGTAAATTGAGTGCCACTTATATTTTACTTTTGATCGAGCATATATACTGTTCGATTAATTTCTACCTAGATTTCGAGAAAGTCAGTTTTGAAAGAAAACGCTCATCTGTGAAAACGTTCACAGTGTACTTTAACAGTTTCAGTGCTACAGTTCTAATATGTATGTATAGGGTGTATACAAAATAAATGTAAAGCATGATCCTACATTTACGTCGTAGCGTGAATTCTACATCTCTGGAAGGGTGGAGAATTGTGAAAAATTACATTGACCTTCAATTTGAAGGTCAACAAATCTTTTTCTTTGCATGATATCAACCATGGATCTCAAGTCAATCGTTCTCTTAAAAAACTGACAGACACTGCGGGCGCTAACCAATTAGGTTAAGCCTTTCTGTTTGTGAAGTGTCTTTATTCGTTAATCTTTTTCGTTAATCTTTCCTCTCTCTTTGTAAGTATACCTTTCTCTACCGTTTCTGCGAATGCATTCCTTCACTCTTGTAATCGAATTTCAGGGTATAGATTATAATATAAGCGTTCGAAGAATTCGTGTCGTGAGAGATTCTGTTCAGCGGATGTTTAAGATATCTATAATTTCGATTACGAGTTAGACTAAACATTTAAGTGAGATATCGGTGGCTGCGAAAGTGCATCAGTCTTTGACAAACGTATAGCACGTAAGTGGGGGTATTCCCAAAACGCTGAGCGTTGCTATCATTCTCCATATAACAATATTAAAATGAGACTATGCTTTTCCTCGTACATTGGTAAATATGAATTTCATAGGTTTCGCTATAATAGGCACCGACAGACATGTTCTTATATACGACGGGTGTAGGAAGTATTCGTACACCCTTTAAAAACCAATTGCTTTTCTAAGATTAGACCAAACGGCTTGATTTTTTTCGAAATATTAGAAAAATTGCAATTTAAAAAGGAATTATTCATACATTAGCTGGTAAACTAATCCCTTTAACATTTAAAAAAAAAATTCAAGTCGTTTGGACCAATTTTAAAAAGTTATTCGTTTTTAAAGGGTGAATACTTTCTATACCCACTGAACATATTAAACGACAAAAATCGGTAATGAATCTCGTGTGAGTGCTGCGTATTATAATTATCGGTCGTCGCAAAAAGTTACGGATTACATTTGCATTTGAACCACGTTGATTTCTGCCGATCACTTTAAATTGATTTAAGAACTGAATATACAGAAGAAAATCTAATTAAGTAGTCTATGCGGTAGAACGATTTTCCCATCTACGAATGGTATTAGTGGAAGTTAAAAATGTCAATTCATTTGTTGATTTTCGGTGTGTTGAACAGTGTTATTACACATATTCATAAGTTGTAAGTTAATATAAAATTTTGGTATAATTGGTTACAGAAGTCTGCAGCTTTCACATCAATATTGACCTACTAAAAATTTCATCCAGACCTAAAATGTTGATTACCTTCTATACTTTGAACGGCTATTTGTCAATAAAATAAGATTATACGAATTTTTGAATGTACACAATATTTACAAAATATTTATTGGCACCTTTCATTTGAACAAAGCTTTTCGCCACAAGACGCATTGTTAACACTAAGCTAGGTGTGCGTCTTTTTTTCTGCAGTATGCCTTGTACGTAACAATATTATATGTATTGTATTGTACATACATATTTAGATGTAAATTGAGAAACACCTTGAAAACAATATCTACAATACATATTATCGAAAGTATATTTGTTTAATATTTTGTGTTTAATACTTTGTAAATAATTACCAAAATGTTTATTAACCGATTATAAGAGATGTTCTTATTAATTTATTATACCTCCAAATTATTCGATGAATTACTAGAGTGGCTCTTATTTTCGACATTTGAATTCTTTTACGTCACCCCCCAGGATTGTTGCAATTAAAAAAATCTGAGCAAAGTCGAGCTGGATCGGATAACAGGAAAACATGCCCCCGGTCCCTTAAACATTAAAAAAATTAATTAAATGCTCATAAAATGGTTTTTCTCGAATGTCTTATAAATTATTGACTGTATTGAAAAATTATCTCGACGTAAGTGTAAATTTGAACAGGCTGCGTCTTTTCTGGGCGAGGCAAGCAATGCGATAACGCATTGATCGGCGCGGCGCGGCAGCCCGTCCGAAGCGCGGCGTATGTATTGCTTGCCTTACCCGGACAACGTCCTACAGATACGCTCATATTTATTTAACGGTTCATTTTAGAGGGCTTTTGAAAACGTAGTTTTCTTTAAGATCCTTTACCCATGATAAGGTGGAAGCAGAACTTTTTTTTACTTATAATAAAAGAAATATATACAATTTCCTGCAATATATAATAATATGCAATTTAAAAAAGAAAGTTCCGCAAGTTAAAAAAAAATACAGTTTTCAAATTTCATAAAAAATGTATTTATTTTATTCCGAAATTTTTGTCAATTTTAGCGAAAATCGTTTGTTTCACGAAACAAAGTAATACGAGATAAAAAATGCAGCCTGTCCAGATCTACAAGTTATGTCGAACATATTTTTCGATACAGTCAATAATTTATAAGATATTCGAGAAAAACAATTTGATGAGCATTTAATTATTTTAATGTTTATGTAATGTTATCCGAGCGAGCTCAAACTTTGCTCAGATTTTTTTTTATTAATTGGAACAATCCTGGGGGTAGCGTAACAAGTTTAGAAAAAGTGTTCATCGAAAGTAAATAAGAGCCACCCTATTACACACTTAATTAGAAATGTAAGTACACATATTCGTTTCTTGAATTCGATGAAAGCTGGGATATAGATGTTATAAAATTCAAGAACTAGAACGTGTAAGTAGGTATGTACAATTTACTAAGTATCTACTATACTAAGTAGTTACTTTACTAAGTAACTGTTCCTTGTTCATGTTTCGATATGTTTCTGTTTGGCCTAGCCTCTTTTTACTGATTGTTCAGGCGCTTGGATTGTTTTGGAGAATGATATAACCGGTCATTTTAATGGAACACCTACCACGATTTCAAGGAATTGTCAGGGAGTGCCGATATCCAGAATGTAATCTGTTCATTAAGAGCAAACCTAAAAGGCAAACCAATCGGCTCTAACCTCCGGAAATTACTCTAGCCGGTTAGGTTCTATTTGTACGATGGATATTTCGAGGTGAATACACAGGAAAGAATCATGGTTACAATCGTGTTTATAAAAAATTATATCAGGAGAAATATTGATATAAAAAGGAACTATAATATTACAATTCGTAAGATAATCGTATGGTGTTCTATTATATTTTTGAGTCAGTCAGATGAATTGCTTTGAAGTTTGTAACTTCGGCAATCGTGACATTTTTATGTAGTACTGTTATGCGAGACTACCGGACTTATCTATTCTCTATAGATAAGTCAGACAAATAGATGAGTCAGAACTCACGGGCTTTCTCATCTACTAGACTAAGGCAAAATTACTCACCGGTACAGAGATTTCATGTTAAAGTCCAACCCTGCGAAAACTCCGACCTCCACGTCATTCCCTATCTCTAAGGGCTAGTGTCATCCATCCCCACCAAACTTCCATAGTTGTACTCTTATATAAGGCCCTGCGAAAGGGCGCGGACACAGAGAGACAGAGACAGAGACAGAGAAGAAGCTACAAGTAGCCCGTCAGTCGACTCGTTTGTTACAAAGTTATTCGTCGTGTACAAAATCGCTTGTATTCTTGCTTGGCGACCTATTCCCAAATAAACCTAAGTTGTGCTGGAAGAGTTTGGAGTTTATTCGAGGATACTCTTCATCTACCCCTTCCTGCGGCATAACAGTACAGCCTTGAATCTAAAATATTCGATTGCTCCAAATGTTAATAAACTTTCAATTGGAACCTTAAGTAAGGTTCAAGTTGTGACATATTTTGTACTTGGATTGCAACTTTAGTTTAAAAGATATAAATGTCAAAGGAAATATTACTACCTCTCATACTGTATGAATCAAGTACAGATTTCAGATAAAAATCACGAAGGCAATACATTCAAGTTTCAACAGACTTACTATTTACTCCGAGCTAATTTCGATGAATATTAATAGTATAGTATATAGTTTAGCCCATGTGGCAAATATATGTATTTTTAAAAACAATAATTGAAAAGTGTGTATTAATCAAATTGAATAATACACACCTAAGCAGTACGTACAAATTCACCGATACAGTAAATTATCGTTGTAAATAAGTCACTACCGCCGTTCTTTTCACTGACACTCATACGAATCGGTGGTTCTCGCCGAGCGTCCCATTTGAAATACACAGGGCACGCTGGAAACCTACGAGTCATACCGTTTGCAAGTCATAAGAAACCTATGACATTCAAACGCTACTGACGTTAAAACACGGCGTGAGATCAGAAGACCACTACTAATCCAATTACAAAACTTCTTTATTTTTCGTTATTTTTTTATGAAACTTTTACCAACGTGTTCGTGGCATTTTTCGGATTAAAATGAAACCAAATATGATATAATTCCGATGATATTTACTTGTGTAACGAGCGATGAAAGTTTCGAACGCAGAGAAGAACAGCGTATGGGAAAGAAAGAGCCGCGGAGAGTCGCGGCCGCCGGCACAGATCAAAGCCCGCGTAAGCGCAGGCCTTTAAATAAAAAATTTAACATCTTTATTATTAATTATTTTTTTATGAGACTTTCACCAATATATTTGTGGTATTATTCTGATTAAAATTATACCAAACGTGATATAATTCCGATCACATTTACACTAATTTCCCGGTAATGTAATTTTAATGGGAAGTAACTTTCATCGTTCAGTTTACTTGTTCGATATCTCAGATGCCGATTATTTCGTAAACAATGCATTATATCAATTTTTTACCAAATATGATTTTGACTGCAAATGACTGCTACTTCATAAATGTGTAAAAAAATGGGTGTATGAATTTAGAAAAACAATGGTAACCTTCATAACTCGCAAAGTTCATGAGAAAAAAATAATTTTACATGCACTTTATAGCTGACTTAAAACCGTGCAAATTTGTCATATTAAACTTTCTTGTAACTTCAATTAGTTGCGAAATATTTGTTCTGACATTTATAGACGGACATCCTGTATACATGATTGTATATAGGATGTCTCACAATAAATATGAGCTATAAAACATCTTCCATTTTGACAAAGTAACAAAATTTTTATATGTAATTTGAATAGTATCAAGCGGTCAGTATCTCGCAAATGTTTTTTTTTTTAATATTATTTTTCTTCGTAGTTTTCAAGGTGATTGGTGTTCTTTTTTTTTAATAACTACATATATTTTCGTGTTGCATCGCGTAGCTAATAAAAAAAAATAGATTCAGATATGTGTTACGTCATGATCTTCAAATGACCTTGAACTCCAAAGATGAAGGCCACACTTAAATTTCGTTTTCGGAAAGAGAATGCAGGCTTTGCGAAAAATGCTAACACCTGTAAAGCTGTAGAAAATGTCTTTTGTCGTGCAAAGAATATCGAGGTAGATTGATCGCAAAGCTGCATTCTCCTTACAAACGAAATTTAAGTTTGACCTTCATCTTTGGAGTTCAAGGTCATTTGAAGGTCATGACACAATACATATCTGCATGCATTTTTTATGAACTACGCGATGCAACACGAAAATATATGTAGTTATTTGAAAAAACACATCGATGATCTTGAAAACTACCAGAAAGGACAACCCTTGCTGGATACTACTGATAAAAAATTTTTTACTTTGTCAAAATTAAAGAATATATTCTGAGGGTCACACTTAAGGGATACACCCTGTATACCACGTTGATTACATTACACTAATACGCTGAGGTTTGAACATTTACCACTATATGTATATGCATATTGCGTGCAGCGTCTTTGTTGTAGATATAAGGAAATATAGAATATACAGCAGCATCGTGATTTATGAAGAAATAAATAATATTTCTATTGCATGTATTACTTGTAGGCTAGTTTGTTGACTGTACGGACTCATCAAACAAATGAATAAAAAAATTCGACGATAGATACCAGAAACACGAAAACTTTTCAATAAAAATAAAATATCGATCTGCGTCTTGCCCCACACGCCCTGCCTTAGCCTAATATCGTAAGAAAGTAAGCTATCCGTAAAGTTTTGAATCTCAGAGGACAAAAAAAGGTGATATGTAAACAATTCAACGCGAGCCGCTCTGAGATAACAGGTATAGGGACACACATAAGCGCCTCTGTCGCTGAAGCGGTGGTGGTGGTGGTGGGGAGCCTATGCTACTGTGTGCGTGGCCTGAAGCCAGCGCACAGTGCGGACAAGTCGGCACATCTCACTACATTTTTATTTGACGATGCACGAAAATTTCCTTTGGCAGAACTCTTTATTAGCAGGAAACGCATATTATTATTCATTTAAAAATCATTTAACAATTTTTTTATGCATAAAAATAATTTTTTTTCAACTTATTAATTTTATTGTTAAATTTAATTTTTTGTGACTAATTACCATTGCATATGCATTAGTAACCAAATTTAGATTTTTGTAAAAAAATTTGGCCATGGAGGCACTCTCTAAAGTGCCAAAAATCGGAAAATGTTATATTAACTGTAAATATGCATTCTTTATACATTTAATAAAGTAGATTTATTTTTTGTACAAATTTTCAACGGTGGTTTTATTTGTTAATTGCATATAAAACTTCAAATTAACATAAAACAAAAACGGCTAAATATGTCGTGAGATTCATGCATATTCGGATACTTTACTTATTATAGTTTAAGAATTTCATAGTTTTGTCTGCGACTTTTTGCGACTCTCAATTTTATAAACTTTTTAAGAAGTGTCCATACCTTTCCTTTAGGATCTATCGTGGAAAATTTGTTATTTTATTTTTAAATGTATTAGTTATATTGTTAAATTTCATTTTCTGTGAATAATTAACAATAAGTATACATTTGTAAACAAATTTGGTCGTAAAAAATGTTGCCATTTGTTCGCCACAGTTACAGTGGGGAATTTACTGGGAAAGTTCAATATTCGTGTATATCACGATATGAAATACATTTCTTTTGCAAAACATGCGTATTAGGATGGAAATTGTTAATAATAATCATATAATTACCATTTTTATGCATAATACAATTTTGCAATAATTATATATCAATCATTTTCATGTATTTTTAATTTGTTTTTAATATATGTTTTATAACTATTGAAAAAGTAATAAGAATGTAAGGATAGATCGACATGTGCAAGATCACGAGAGTCAATGATTTTGAGTCGCAATCAAAGTACTGAGAATGACTCGGATAGCGAAGCAGCAGCAGCATGCTCGGATAGCATTTTGTTGAGTTTATTCATTTTATTCACTAGTATTATAATTTGTTTAAGTTTATTATTGTTAATTTTACATATGGTTCATTTATTATTAATATTGTTCTAAACTTGTTATTTTTTAATAATAAATTTTTTTTCTAAAAATTTTTTTTTTTGTTAAAATTATAAACTATATTGGTAATTATAAGTGTCTGTAAAAAATTTCCTCTATATATGCATTAATAACCTAAGTACAAGAAGTGCCGAAAACAGGCGATTTGTCCGCACTGTGCAGCGGGTCAAAAATGACTCCGGCATGGCACAGTACTCAGAGGGTTAAGTGTGTAATGATATTCAATCATTAATGGCGTTCGACTATTCTTATAAAAATGATTTCAGTCACTTTATTTATGGAATCGGTGTGTCAACTATTTGCATTCGAGTGGTGACTGAGTCGCTACTAACAATAAAAATTATCATACTATAATTCGAAACAATCTATTTGCATTTTATAAATCGTTAAAAAATTATGTTTGATATAAATATACATATGTATATGCGCTCAATTTTATATGCATATAATGAAAAAAACTCGAATCTAAGCAGTTGGAATTTTGTAGATCGGATGAAATTGTCCAAGTTCTGAAATTAGATAGCTTTGAGTACCGACAAAAGGTTAACGATTAAATATTGTGTTTTATTCATATATTATATGAATACAATTTCAGAAATCAATTTTCAAGACAATAATAATGAGAAAGTTTTGTCAAAATACTTTATTAATGTGTACGTATCTATATAAAAACGAACAAATTTTTATAAGTAAGTACAGAATTTTAGCCTTTTACTTTTGATGCTCAAGTGTTAATTACAAACTCACCGATTCGATGGTGCCAAATCAGTATCAGTTTTTATTAATATTTTTAAATTTCCCAATTATATTCAAGCAACGAATAGTTCGCTATTCAATTACTCTTCTACTTCCGTTGCATACGGTAAGTTAGTAAATACGAGTCGCGTCGTTCGTGCGCGCGCGTGTGTGTGTAGATATGGCTGTCAATGGCTAGCGTATCGTACTCGGTCATCTGAATCATCTAGAGTATCTAGAACATATTGATCGCGTCTAAGTAGTTGTACTGTGAGCCGTGAGCAGGCAGTAACGTTGGGGCGGCCGCACGGAAGGCACACGTGTTTCATGCTCCCGCGACCGCGAATGAAACATTGGGCCGCTTTTGTTAGTGCCCTTCTATCAACTACGGGAAAACTTGAGGGAAAGTGGAAAGCTCCGATCAGTAACAGTAACAGTAACAGTAGCCCGATCGACGCGATTCCACGAATTCAAAGTGATTTCGGATATTTACGAACGCCGTGTCGCGACGTGGCTCAACTTTTTCTTTGATTCGTTCCGTGTTCCGTGTTCCGTGTTCCGTGTTCCGTGCCTCGTGACTCGTATCTCGTGTCAGAGAAAAACCGGAAGATCTTCATTGTCAGTGGTCGAACGTTCCCAGAGGTTGAATCGTCCATAGAGTGTGAACCAATGAGTTTCGTTCCATATTTTACACTTGTATAGTTAATGTGATAGTACGATATTGTCGGTGATCATTTAATAACGAAATAGCATAAGTGAAATAACTGTTCGAGGGATACATTGTGACGTGCACATCTTCCTATTCCCACAAGTTCAGAAGCGGAGTTTCAAAAACACGAATGAAGATTCCATGAAAGTTGCCAGTCAACAATTGCTTGCTAACGTAGAATATTATGTAGGTATTTTCAGTTTCGGTTTATGGCGAATTTTTTGTTTGAACTATTTTGTTCCGGTACATGTACAAATGTAGAGATTTCGAAAACAATGATACATATACATATACTAGATTTTCATTGATGTGTCGAATTTCCTGTCGTAAGGAATTCTTTCATTTGTTTATAGAAGTGTTCACATAATCATTATTGGCGTAAGGTGTTATCAAATGATAAAGTTTTCCTAAATAACTCTTATCAAGATAACGGTTGGTTAGATTTCATAAATATTTATAAGTGACACAAACAAATAGTCGGCAGCAAGGAACAGTGTCCTTCGAAATTTAGACTAAGTATATTCTGGAACGAATTTCGTAAAAAAGACAAAATAACAGCCTATCCTATAAGTATACTATTGTTTCATGTCGTTTTTGTTACAAATGTTTGACAAGTTTTACTACAAGGTATAAACTAATTACTAATACGTATAAACGTATAGGTGGTGTGGATCAAACTAAACGGCGAAAAGTGAAATTGTCAAGAAATGTTCAATCAAAATTGATCTCTCACTGTTGTTATCTTCTCATGGTTAGATAGAAAGAAACGCAATAGCGTATACCGAACGCTCGCTCGTATCGTTAAAAAAACATAGTCTTACATAATAGGTGTGCGCTGATATTATTCCGTGTGCAAGCCGTAGCGACAATTTGTAGAAAACTTTTCATATTATTACAACGACTTAGGGTAAGAAACCCAATTACTGTGCCTGTATTAATTATAGTTATTTTTAAAGCATAATGAACATTAAGAATGTGATATATAACATATATATTAACTGATATGAACGAAAAAAAATGTAATATCTCTTGTGCATTTCTTTGAGAATCTATGACTGTCTGCAAACGTCTCGGCATTGATTCAACTAATTTCTTTTTTGTTAAAATAGGAATGTTGTTCCACGTTTCTAACACTTTTTTCTTGGCGTTTTCTTGTGATATTATAATTTTTTGTTCGAATTCTTAATTCTATCCACAAGTGCTCGATGGGTTCACATCTGGCGACTTTGGTGGCGTTATCAATAATTTGGTAACACTATAAATTAACCATTCCTTAACAACACGTGAAGTGTGTTCGTAGTCATTACCTTGTTGGAAGTGATACACTGGTGGCATTTTCAATTTTTCGACCGAATGTTTAACATTTTTTGGTAATTGTGCGTAAAAGGATCTCCTCCTCACCGATTTTAATAAAATTTAAATATGTTATAAAACAAAAAATTCTGAACCACTTTTTCCTATACATGTAATATTCGCGAAAAACTACAACTACTACTACATTGAATATTGCCTATACGTGCACGCCCGTGACGCTCGTATGTGTCAGCACGGTGCGACCACTCGTCAACTTTTTCTACAGATACATATACCGTGTGAACTTTTTAAAACAAATGATGCTGAAGAATCAGTCGCATAAAAGTAAACTTGTCGAAACGCCCCTTCCTCACGGATTTTGGTGAAATTGAAATATGTTATCAAGATCATCATTCTGAACAACTGTTTCCTGTAGATGTAACCGACGGTCTCTATTAGTTTCCGAGACATTCGCAAAACACTAAACATCAGATTCGCTATTGCGAATTCTGCTTATTTTGAATGATCGAATTTGTTCTTTACGCGGGGGAGGAGCTCCGTCCCACCCCCTGCACCCCTCCCCGAAAAACCTACCACAAACTCACTCTGAAATCTAGTTTAATGAAAACAAAGAACAACAAAGTAACTCGAGTTTTGAACATTTTCCGATTCAAATTTAAATGAACTTCAAAGTGAGTTTGCGTTAGGTTTTTCGGGACGGGGGTACTTCGCCCCTCCTCCGCCCTAAAGAACAAATTCGGTCATTCAAAATAGGTAGAATTCGAAATAGTGACTCTGATAGTTTTTTCGAATATCTCGGAAACTAAAAGGGACCGCCGCTAGCTGGAAAAAAATTCTACACATCAGATGCGGCTAATCATGTCAACTTATGTGGTGTCGTTGTAAATAGGAGGTCTCAATCTTTAAGTTTATGGTATTTTTGATTGCGAAAAAAATTTATCGAAAAAATATTTGAATTATAAGTAATTTTTTAAAGATAAAGTAACGTCAACTTGTCACTCGATTGTTAATATAAAGGAATTGTTAAGAAAATTAAACTTAAGGGCGCAACTTGAATGTCCTGCGGGATTTAATACAGTAGCGTCTTAGAACTATTTTAAAATTTTAGGCTTTTGATTTTCTGTATTTTGTAATTTATTTTGTAAATCATTGTCGGCTATGTCGGTGTGCGACCAGAAGACCACTACTAATCCAATTACAAAACTTCTTTATTTTTCGTTATTTTTTTATGAAACTTTTACCAACGTGTTCGTGGCATTTTTCGGATTAAAATGAAACCAAATATGATATAATTCCGATGATATTTACTTGTGTAACGAGCGATGAAAGTTTCGAACGCAGAGAAGGACGGCGTATGGGAAAAAAAGAGCCACGGAGAGTCGCGGCCGCCGCGCAGGAACAGATCAAAGCCCGCGTGAGCACAGGCCTTTAAATGAAAAATTTAACTTATTTATTACTAATTATTTTTTTATGAGACTTTTACCAATATATTTGTGGCATTATTCTGATTAAAATGATACTAAACGCGATACAATTCGGATCATATTTACACTAATTTTCCGTTAATATAATTGTAATGGGAAGTAACTTTCATTGGTCATTACACAATGAAATATCATGGGAATTATATCATATTTGGTATCATTTTCATTAGAAAAATGCGACGAATATGTTGGTAAAAGTCCCATAAAAAAATAATGAAAATTAAAAATGTTTTTTTATTGGATTAGTAGTGGTCTCCTGGTCTCACACCGATATATCTGACCCATGTCATGTTTACATTGCACGGCGGCGGCGGCTCTCGAGCTTCTTGGCCTCTCATGGGGTATACCCCGTGTTAGTGGGGATATTTCGACGTCGGATAATTCAAATGTTTTGCGACGTATAACCTGGATTCACTGTATATCTGTAGAAACAGTTGATGAGCGGTCGCAGCATGTTGACGCATACGCACGCCTCGAATGTCCACGTATAGGCGAAATTCAATATAGTAGTAGCTGCAGTTTATCGCGAATATCTCATAAATTAAGGCTGAGCGGCGTTTTCATGTATAGGAAAAAGTTGTTCCGAATGTTGAGTTTTACAATATATTTAAATTTTATCATATTCGGCGAGGATGAATCTTTTATGCACAATTACCCATTTTTTTTTTAAATATTCAAATACATCGTTTTGTCCATTGTTCCATTTACAAATTCCATATTTCAACTTGCATCTGCCACCATACAACCCCATATCATGGTTGATCTCCCGCCATGTTTGAAAGTTGGCCGAATATGATTTTTGTGGAACCCTGTACTTGGCATCCACCATACGATTTCTTTGCCATCCGCACTGTTGGTTTTGGGAAGCAAGGTATTTACTTATTTAGAAAGAATAAAAAAAAACAGATATGATCATGAACGATATTTGATCGATGTTTCCTCTACTAAGGCTAGGCTTTTACTGAACGACTTCGGCAGCTCGTCGATACGTTGGAGAAAAATAAAACATCTGAATGGGACACGTCGGCGGACCAAAAAGAAGCGCGGCTCTGTCTTTGATTCGATACCTAAAGACACCGCGAGATACAATGTAACGAGATACATATACAACAGTTAATGGAACCGTATTATAGATATAATTTCTGTACAAATATCTATACTCCCACTCAGAAATTAATCTTTAAATACTTATAGAGAGAACATCGTTCATTTCCCTTTTATTATTATTATTCTTGGGCAATATACAAATGGTTCAACATTCGTTGCAATGGATTGAGGAAAACCCAAAAAAAAACTCAATCAAACCATTATTATCGTTTAACAATTTCGTATCACTCGGGCTCCTCCAGTCCGATCTGCTTGCGCATATAATTGAACTTCACTGTTGGTATTGGTTTTGTGAAAATATCCCCTAGTTGTTCACCTGTAGGTATATATTTTAGTATTATTTCCTTTTGTTCAATCTTTTCTCGTGAAAAATGATACTTAACGTCGATGTGTTTCGATCGCTTATGATCTGTTGGATTATTTCCTATTGCTATACAACCGTTATTGTCCTCGAAAATAGTAATTGGTTCCTTTATGTCTATTTTTATACTCGACAACAAAGATTTTATCCAACTAGCTTCTTTAATCCCTTCATATAACGCCATATACTCAGCTTCAGTTGAGGAAGTTGCAACTGAGTTTTGTTTCGTTGTATTCCAACAGATCGTATTCGTTTCAAACATTTTAAAAATATATCCAGTCGTACTCTTCCTGTCGATTTCATTACCTGCCCAATCAGAGTCTACATAACCAGTCAATATAGTTTTGAAATCATTTCTTTTATAAATTAAACGGTATCTTAACGATCCTTTCACATATCTTAAGACCCTTTTTAGATTCTGCCAGAGTTCCTTATTATTTTTATTTTGATATCTGCTGAGCAAGTTCACAGCGAAACATAAATCAGGTCGCGTGCATAGCATAGCATACATTAAGCAGCCAATAAGGTTCCTACATGGTACATCAAAATATTCATCCGAATCTAAGGCTGTGTAGTCTAATTTTGCAGGCAATGGAGTACTTACACTATTACACCCACTCATTTTGTACTTTTGCAAAACATTCTGTAAATAGACGCTTTGATCTAGAGTGATTATATCGTCTTTTCTTTCAACGTTTATTCCTAGGAATAATCTCATTTCGTTCATATCTGTCATTGAAAACTTTCTTTTTAAATAATCTTTAAAGTTTTTTAATGTGCTTCTATCGTATGTAACTATTAAGAGATCGTCAACGTACAAAATGACATATATATTTTTACAAATATGATTCCTATCGAGGAAATATAAACAGCGATCTACAGAAGAGTTTTGAAAGCCATGGTTTTTGAGAGTGACTTCAAAAAGTTGAAACCAGCATCTGGCCGATTGTTTTAAGCCATATAATGCTTTATTCAACCTGCATACTTGATTTTCTTGCGCTTGAATACCTTCTGGTACACGCATATAAATCTCCTCTTTCAGTAGACCATTCAAAAAGGCTGTCTTAACGTCCATTTGGTGAATTAATAAATTATACTGATTTGCAAAGGCCAAAAGCATTCGAAAAGTTGCAATGCGAGCTACAGGCGCAAAGGTCTCATTATAGTCTAATAAATATTGTTGACTAAAACCTCTTGCAACCAATCTCGCTTTAAATTTGCATGGATTTCCGTTTTCATCCATTTTAATGCTAAAAACCCATTTGCAATCAACTATATTTTTATTATTTGGACGGGGAACTAGGTTCCACGTATTGTTATATATTAGGGAGTCGATTTCATCTTTTATCGCTTTCTCCCACTGAATCTTATCATCACGGTCTTTTATCTCACTATACGCTTTGGGAACTTCACAATTTGTTGCGAGTGCATAAGCATGATAATCATGCTCCTCATTATAATTTATATGAGGTTTGACTTTAATTCTTGCACTTCTTCGCGAACCACTTTCATTAGAGTCAATTTGAGCATTAGTGTTTTCGATATTCCTTTTATCAGACACTATTGTTTCGCTCCTTTGACTTTTGCTGATTTCTTTTTCTTCATCAGCTTCTTGTGATTTTATTGCTACGATACTTTCTTCTTCAAAGTTATTTGTGTGTACAAAAGGTCTTGAATTTTTAAAATTAATCTCATCAAAAATGACATCACGGGCTATCATGAATTTTCCTGTATTCGCGTTTAATATTTTATACCCGTTTTTCTCATAGCCTATAAATATCCCTTTAAACGATTTCTTATCAAATTTACTTTCTCTATTTTTGTCGTGCACGTAGACGGTGCTACCAAAAATTCTTAAACGATTTAATTTTGGTTTCCTATTATGCCATAGTTCAAAAGGAGTTTTATTCTCCGCGATGGCTTTACTTGGAGAAATATTAATTAAGTGGGCTGCTGTTAATATTGCCTCTCCCCATAGCTCTTTGTATAAAACAGCACCATGAATCATGGCGCGAGCTTTTTCTAATAGAGTTCTGTTCATTCGTTCTGCTATGGGATTTTGCTGAGGCGTATACGGAACTGTCAATTCATATTGAATACCCTTTTGCACACAAAAAGCTTTGAATTCATTTGATAAGTATTCTGTCCCATTATCGCAATTCAAATTTGCGATTTGTAAACTGAAGTGTGATTCAGATTTGGCTACAAAGTCTTGAAAAACTTTGAACACTTCAGATTTAAACGCGATAAGATAAACGACCGTGTAATGTGTAAATTCGTCAATGAATGTAACAAAATAACTTTTTTCGTCGATTGTTTTTGGTTTAATTGGTCCACATACATCAGAGTGGACAGTAAACAGAGGTCTAGTTATGTGACTCCTGTCCCTTCCTTTTGAGAAAGGCAGACGCGCTTGTTTTCCGTACACACAAGCTTCACATAAATCCTGTGTAGGATTAATTCTGTCTATTAATTTCTTACCAACGATTAAATCATTCTGTTTCACTTGAACGAATTTAGAACTCTCAATATGACCCAAACGTTCATGCCACAATTTGTATGTGTTTGGTACTACGATATTATTTGCATATGTTTTATCACACATAGTTTTATCAATAGTAAATGTTACACATATTAAATTTTGTGCTGACTTACCAGTGAGTATGGTCTTACCACCTTTCGTTACTGTAACTTTGCCAGTTTCGCTAAAAATGACTCTCATTCCGGCTTCCTGGATTCGGCGAACGGAAAGTAGGTTGTTTGGGACATCGGGTACGTATAATACATTCTCCAGAACTCCGGTAACTCCTAGATTTGTCGTTATTTTAATCGAACCAATCTTCGTTGCCGTGATAACTTCTCCTTTCTTTGCAATTGACACATGAATGGGCTTCTTCAATGTTGATAAAGTCACGAAAAAATCGATTTCATTAACCAAGTGATCTGTAGCACCTGAGTCCAATATAAAATCTATTTCAGCAGAATCATTTGATCTTTTATTATTTTTTATTTGAACTCCTGTCATAAACGCGAAGCTTTCACGCTCTCCTTGCACTTGAACGGTTTGAATTGTTCGCGGCCGCTCTTCAGCCGTAGAATTCCTTTTGTAATAGTAGCAGTCTTTCTTTTCGTGGTTTCTTCTGCCACAATAATCACATTTTTTATAATAGTTTTTGTTAAATCCTTTATTTTTCAAAGAACGACGTTGATGATTATTTTCATTTCTTTTAAAACTTGTCTTAAATTTGTTATCTCTCTTTATCCTCTCATTATCCCTTTTTGTTTCTATATGCAATACTTTTGCACTTGTTTCACTTTTCTCGTTTCGTAGTTTCACTTCATAATCTAGCAATTTAATTTTCACAAATGCGAGGCTTAGATTTTCGTCTGATTGGGTTTGGATTGCGGTGACGAGTGGATCGTATGAATTTGGTAACGTTAATAACAATCTGGCTACTTTACTCATCTCGGACAGTGTTTCTCCCGCAGAGTGTAGTTCCACTATCATTTCGTCGAAAAGTATGAAATGTTTTGAAAGTGGTATATCTTCCTTAAATTTAAAACACAATAACTTCTTCTCGACAGCAAGTTGAGTTGCGAGGCTTTTTCTTTGGTATATCGCATCCAATTTGTTAATTATATCCCTAGCCGTATCTGTCTCCGTTGCGAAACATAACATTGAATCTGTTAAGTATTCAATAATTATTCCCGTAGCAATTCTCTCGCATCGCATCCAATCTTTTCCCGGGGTTTCTGGGCGATCCAAGTCCAAAACTTTCAGTGCATCCTCTTCTGCTATTAATGCCCGAATTCTGTGTTTCCAGACGCTATACTTTTCCCCATCGAAGGGGTTGATGTTTCGCTTTGTCTTCTTCGTGTCTGCACTCATTTTCACAGTATCACACGTCTCTTTCCCGTTCACTTTAAAACTTAAAATAACTTTAAAATTAGTTCAAATTAGTTTAAAGTAACTTTAAAATTACTTTAACTATGTGCCTGGGCCCATAACCTGTTGGTTTTGGGAAGCAAGGTATTTACTTATTTAGAAAGAATAAAAAAAAACAGATATGATCATGAACGATATTTGATCGATGTTTCCTCTACTAAGGCTAGGCTTTTACTGAACGACTTCGGCAGCTCGTCGATACGTTGGAGAAAAATAAAACATCTGATTGGGACACGTCGGCGGACCAAAAAGAAGCGCGGCTCTGTCTTTGATTCGATACCTAAAGACACCGCGAGATACAATGTAACGAGATACATATACAACAGTTAATGGAACCGTATTATAGATATAATTTCTGTACAAATATCTATACGCACCAAATAAACTGACTTTACAAGGCAAGTTATTAAACCAGTAAATTAAAAAAATTATGGAACTTTGCACACAAGTAGAGTAAGTTATGCCTAATACAACAATATTTTTTTCGTGCTACTTCTCACATATAGATTGTCTTTATAGCGTGGGACACCCTGCATACAAAAAAGATGCGAATGTGTAAATATTAATTGTTCACAAACTGAAAATAACTATAAATTTCTTAAGTACTGCTGTCGAAATAGACTTTTAATTTGATAATTATAATTATATACATTAAAAAAAAAATTGTATTACAAAAATCGTTAACACGTATGGAAAGAAAGTATTTCAGCATATATAGTTCAACAATTTTTTAAAGGGTGGTGGGGGAGTTTTTGTTTTTTTTTAATACATTCGAAAATGAAATACGCAAGAAAAATCGAATCTATTAATCCACTTCCCTGTTATTCTTCCTTAAACATTTCCATTTCGTTTCTCTATGCGCTTACGGGAGGGGACAGTGGGCGCTACGATGAGGACGGGTTTGTTTCAATGAGGCAAATGTGTCCGGCATTGGTTTAGGTCTACAATTTATTTAGATCAGGCCCGGGCATGTCCTCCCCGCTGTTGCTTCACGACTCTACAGGAGCTAGGGGAGTAGGGGGAGGAGTCGTCTGTGGCTCACGAGCCACAAGTTGCCCAGGACTGATTTAGATGGTATAACATGCAATATTATAAAATCAAATTTCACGTTCAATTATCCGTTTAAGCTTTTGCACAATGGAAATTTTATCATTAACATGTATTTCATCTGAAATTGTCCTTTTCCATATGTCATGATTCATAATAATGCAGTGTTACGGTGCTTCGAAAATTTTAGTCTTGTTCATCCCTACGGTAGCTGGTTCGAAACATTTTATACATTTTACTGTTTAATTTTTCGTACCCTTTATTATTCGCATCACCGTTCCGAGACTTATTTGTATTCAAGCTCCGGCTGCTGCCTCTTTTGTTGTTAGTATAAAATTGGACGCGAACCTTAGATTTGTTACATATGAATGATTTCTAACAGTATGCTGTAGCGTCGCCACTAATAAATGTTGCGCAATCACAGGTTTATACAGGTACAGAAGTTGTCGCTCTTGAAAGATCACCTGAATATATTTCATTAGTTTTCATGTTGTTAAATAATTATAAAACACATTATTACCTCGTTCTGACATTTCACAAACTATCATCTTTCACATTATGATTTATTGTTTCAATTATGGATTTGTTCAACTTCTTTTCTTGTAGCTTTTTATTTGAACAGAAAATGTGACACGTTTGATATTTATTAATACTTTGAGTTACTATGTTCTCTCCGAACTGTTCCATGAAAGCTGTGAGGAGGTACTTTCGTGTAGTTTCAACAATACTCTCTCCGCAAAAATGAAAAATTCTTCTAAAACAGTCTGTATGGTTTATGGCAGGGAGTTCTAACATGTGGCTCGCGAGCCTCTTGCGGCTCCTTCCCTGCTTTGGTACTTCTCCAGCTCTTAGACCTCATCGTTATGTAGTAGTGCGTAGAACTTTGTCCCTGTTCCCGTGCCGCCATTGCCGCTCCACTAACTCTACGACTGTACGTAGTGGGAAAAGTTTGACTAATGATGGGGATCTCGTGATTCTCGGAGGGGAACAAGTTGGAACTCCGTGGTTGGGCATCCACTGCGGTTTCTTGTGGCGCTAGTTTTTTAATTCAGGAATGCTTGCCGAAACACGCGCACCTGTTGCTATATCGGATGTGACACGGCATCCCAATGATAGTGATATACATAGATTGGTTTATACGTAACACACATGCAAATTATTTTATGTTTTACAGCAGTATACATACTTCAATTTACCCCGTAAGGGATTTTAACAGGTTAAATATCTCTGACATCATCTGATATGTCACTTAATTTGTGCCTTCCTCGTATAATATTATCGAAGCACACATAAATCGGTAATTATACAGAAAAGGGTACACCTCACCCATTTTGATAAAATTTAAATATGTTGTGAAACTCAACATTCTCAACAGCTTTTTCCTATACACGTAACCGCCGCTCAGTCATAGTTTCGGAGATATTCGCGAAAAACTGCAGCTACTACTACATTGAATTTTGCCTATACGTGCACGTCCGAGGCGTACGTATGTATTAGCATGGTGCGACCACTTACCAACTTCTTTTCCGGTATATCACGACGATCGATAAACGATCCATATACATACCGTGTGGACCTTTTACAAGGTAATTATACAGAAAAGGGTGCACCTCACCGATTTTGATAATCTTGAATTATGTTGCCGAGGTTATTATTCTGAACAATCTTTTTCTATATATGTTGCCGCCGCTCGGCTTTGTTTCTGAGATATTCTCAAAAAACTGTTGCTGCTACTAGAATGGATTCTGCACACATTTCCGCGTAATAGAAGACATGATTAACATATATAAGTTACCTTATTAACACTATGCCGTCCGTACGTCTAATTTAGATTTTTTCGTGTCGCGCCGGTGGGACTGAATTACATTTCGCAATGGCACCGAAGTGGAGCCACCGGACGTCATAGTGTTAATAACGAATACGCAGGATCACATACAAGATCTCAAGGAGAAGGTATAATGAAAGTTGATTGGGATTAGGTCGGCGAGGGGGTGGGGAGGGCCGGCCGTCAGGCCTACCCGACTTCGCTGACAGTGTTTCACATTTCACATGGATTTTTGTACATAAAAATACTTTAGGCACTTTTCTCGTCCACATCGACTGCTGAAGTTGGTTAGACCTGGATTAGGTTAGATAATATGTTAGATAATATTGTAGGAATAAAGCCGGCTAGCTTGGAACACAGGTGTTTATTGGCAAGAGACAATGTAGATTACAACCCGACGACACTGATTATCACTTATTCTCTTTCGCATGCGACTCTCGTACGCCAACTACGCCTAGGCAATCACGACTGCGACTATAATTGTAATTCTTTCCGACTCGACTACGACTATTTCGGCAAATTCGACTATGCGACTCTCTCTCTTTCTCGATCTCTATCGCTACTCTACGCGCTCGTCTTCTTTGTCTTCGCATTGGGCAACGGCCGCTTCTTAGGCGTGATTCGTCCTAGCGTTTTTCGAGCGATCGGTAAAACATCGCACTTCTTGCGCTGTTTTGTCGCTCGCTCAGGTGGCTCGCGTCGCGAAGGTGACATGCGGGGCAACGCCCGCTACATCTAAACATTCGGCGGCTCTCGCGTCCCCGTCGCTCGCCCTTCATCCGTCCACGCACACTCACACCCATCCATCCATCCATCTCACAATATAGAAAACAACAACACCTATGAAATTTTACAATATGTTATTATTTACTAATTGGATACATTTCGGTCATAATATCAAAAAACTCAGTTATGCGGCTGTCATAATCAAAATGCCGACGAAATAAAAATTCGGCTATATAGCGGTATATGTATTCAGCATAATGCTGCTTTCAAGTTTCAAAACGTGGGATATTAACTCTAGTTTTCTGCTACGCACGTTCTATGTTTTGCGTGTGTTCTCAACTGTCCGGATTAACGATATTCATCTTATGATTGACAACTAGGTGCCTGTATCCTTCGTCACTCAAACAATTGTATGATTTCCAGCAATCCGACATTATGGTAGTACCCGGTTTACATGTATACACGCACAAAATTTCATCAAAGTGAATGTAACGAATTTATCAACCTATAATTTATTACTGTTAAAATCTTGTCTTCATTATACGACTGCTATAAATTGACGTTATTCGTCTAATGTGAGCATTCAATGTATAATTTTGAACAGACATCATAACTTTTATAAGATGGGCTTTAAAAGTTATGGTAGAAAAGTTAGTGTCTTTGTTTACAATAGTTCGCTTACGAATAGCCTATTACGAATAGAAAGGTTCTTTTTGATTGCCGGTAACCGTTATTGATGACTGGAATTTTATTTTGGCTTCGAATAACCATTATTGACGACAGTTTAATTTTGGTTACCAATAACAAGTGTTAGGTAAAATTTTATTCGGATAACAGATAACGAAAAATTCATTCGAATAAGGATTTCTTCAGATAAAAATTTATTAAGTATTTATTCAATTAATTCATAACATTCAATTTATATCCTTTTTTCTCGTCGAGAGTTTGTAACTATGTAACTGATGAGTAAATAATTCGTATACTTACTATTTTGCTGATGATGTGTTTACATATGTCATGTTGTATTATTACATGAATTGACTGAATATACGTATATGTACGTGGTGTATTTACACAATCGATCGATTCATGTTTTGATACAGAAGAACAAAGTGAACTAGTCATAAATACGATGTCACCATTATAATACATGCGTAGTAAGAATTGGACTTATCATGAGCATAATTGACTAAATGTATCCTCATAAAAACACTTAGAAAATTTAAGTAAACTCAAAAGTATCTAATAAACAATTGAATGGGTTTCTGGGTGCCTATGTCAGGTTTTTTTAACACTAAACCTACCGACACTTCTTGTATATCTATGTATTCCTACCGTGCGCACAAAATCCAAATAAATTCAATCTCGTCATTCTTATAAGACAACATGTATTAGTTGTTTTTAAGACTCGGTAGGTTTAGTGTTAAAATAGAAGAGCGATTTAAATACTATATTATCTTGTGCTATCAAATTGACCGGCCGCGGTAGGTAGGACAGGCTACATATATTTCTTGGAAAAAAAAAATGAAACGAGAAATAAATACTGAAAAATGCATTGTATACATACTTTAAGAAAAGTCGTAAAGATAAATAGCGATCTTGTATGTTGACATAGTTGCCCATATTCGATGTCACTGTCCAACATCAAAATTGTTTTGCAATACCTATTGGGTGATTCTTGTACACTTTGTCATTCTAAAACCAAATGCGAAAGCAGAATTGCTCTATCACGTAACGTTTTCGAAAAATATTGGTTTTTGTAAAAATGCACGATTTTGATAAAAAATGACGTGTTACGCAAAAGCTAAACACGCGAGGAAATTCAAGTTTGAGTCAAAAAATAGAGGGGACTCTCCTCTACATATCCATATAGCCAATTATATTATAATTAATACAAAAATAAGGATTGATCCTATATGTTCCCACTAGGCGGGAAAGGTACTACGAACTCCATACGAGCTCTAAATCTCTCGATATTTACGAAAATGTCACTCGACAACACACGAAATCAGCATGCTGCTGAATATTGCAAATTACGGCTAAAAAACGCAAAAGTAGGACTTCTGAGGACCTTTGCCGCCTAGATTGAACTTTTATCTAACGCTTTTGACTACAAAACAGTACTATCTTTGCATTATTAAGAAATGAGAGCGGGAATCCCGTACCCTTGCAAATCTCGTGTACGGTGTGCGGAACTAGGGAGGGGATGCACGCTGCGGCCACCGCCTTAAGTAAATAAAATTAATAAATGTTACTTGTGATTTTCGAATAGTAAATTATACCAGTAGGTTGTAACTTATGGAAGGTCCGATTTTATAATGTCAATGTTATGAAGCTTTTTAACTAACAATAAGAGAAACTATTATAATCTACAGATTCATTATATGTACAGTGGCTCACGAAAGTATTCGAACGCTTACGTTTACAAATTTTAATGAATAAAATAGGATGTACTAAACCAGTCTGTATAGAACAATTTGGTATCTGTAGTAAGGGGGAAGTCTCAAGATCATGTCAGTAAAATTTGGAAAGGATTCAACAGCGTAGGCAGAAGTTATGATATATTTATTACAAACACGCGTAATAAGTGACTCACAAAAGTATTCGAACGCTGTAACGCTGTGGATATGTTTTCATCTTTCTTAGAAAGAAATGTACACATTACTAACAAATGAAAACATTGGTACGTTCAGTTGATGTTAAGGCATCGTTTCCGTAACAGCAACGTAGAACTGTACACAGTAGTAGTTAAAATGAAGACTAAAAAGTCAGAAACACAAAAGTGTGAAAGAGAAATGATACTTCGATTGCATAAGGATGGAAAATCATATAACGAGATTGCAGAAATTATAAACAGAAGTAAGTCTACAATACATTATATTATTAAAAAATCAAAAAATGAAGGAACAATTGCGAACAACGCTCGATCAGGTCGACCAAAGAAATTAACTGAAAGAGAACAGAAAATTATCATTCGTGAAATAAAAAAAGATCCTACTATATCCGCTCCTAAACTCACAAATATGGTAGCTGATATGTTTCATAAAGAAGTTCATCCCGAATTATGTCGACGTATTTTACGAAATAATGATTTTCATGGCAGTGTACCACGAAAGAAGCCATATATTAATGCGGTAAATCGCGAAAAAGACTGGCTTTTGCAAAAGCATATCTCAATAAAAATCTTTTTTTCTGAGATAAAGTCATCTTTTCGGATGAGTCTAAATTTAACATCTTTGCCTCAGATAGTCAAAATTATGTTTGGAGAAAACCAAATACGGAATTGGAAATTAAAAATTTACACCAAACAGTGAAACACGGAGGTGGATCGGTTATGGTGTGGGGGTGCATGGCAGTAAGTGGCACCGGAAATTTGGTATTCATTGATGGAATACTCGATAAATATAAGTATTTAAATATTTTAAGGAACAACTTTACAGAAAGTGCCCGTAAATTAGGATTATTGGAAGACTTCCACTTCCAACAAGATCCCAAGCATGCTGTAGGAATTGTGAAAGAATGGATCGTATATAACACACCACATATGTTAACTACTTCACCGCAAAGTCCAGACATAAATCCAATTGAAAATTGATGGGCTCAAATCGGAAAAAGATTAAATAAACATCAAATAACTTCAAAGGAGGTATTGAAACAAAAAATCATAGAAGTATGGAATTCCATTGAGTGTACTTTTACAAAATCATTGGTTTATGGTATGGAACGTCGATTGAGACACATTGTTACTGCTAAAGGTGGTCCAACAAAATATTAACATTAAATAATGTAATAATATATGTAGCGTTCTAATACTTTTGTGAGTCACTTATTACGCGTGTTTGTAATAAATATATCATAACTTCTGCCTACGTTGTTGAATCCTTTTCAAATTTTACTGACATAATCTTGGGACTTCCCCCTTACTATAGATACCAAATTGTTCTATACAGATTAGTTTAGTACGTCTTATTTTATTCATTAAAATTTGTAAACGTAAGCGTTCGAATACTTTCGTGAGCCACTGTATTTAATTTCAAGGTGCTTTTAATATGTAGTGTAATGTTAGTATCTGGACGCGCACTATTTATTGATGATAAAAAGAACTGAAAAATAGAAATGAAAAAGTTGTAACCTTAGAATGTGAACAACCAAAAAATTCAATTTTTCCCGTAATATAATACTACTAGAGAAACTTATAATTCGATGACAGAATATGTTAATTATAATGGTGCTTACTTTGATCAATAAGTCTTATTTCGAAAAAAGTTGATTATTTAACATTACCGTTAATAGTCGAACAACTTATATTACGGGTCCTCCGACGTCCCTGAACGATCGATTATTATCTCGAAAACAATGCATTTCGAAATAAAATGTTTTAGACAAAAGTTTTGAGGTATTATAAATTCTATTGAACGATTATAACCGTTTGACCTTAAGTGAACGGATTTTGGACGAAACGTTGTTTGAATATGAAATGAAGTCCACTTAATGTGAACAACGACAGTTTATTAAAACAAAACAAAAACACAACAACGTAACAAAAACAACAGAACGAAATAACGATACGAACGGTGCTACTCTGCGGATAGACGACAACAACTCTCTCCCATCCGTCAAAATTCGCGCTTATATCTATCCCCGTGTACCCCAGAAATTTCCTTCAAACAAGGAAACTTCTGGAATGGGGATGTCGCTTTCCTGGACGTGCCCCTTGGAGAAAGTTCATGTCCTTGGACCGACCACCCGTGTCCTGGCGAAAATCTAGGGTTGGCGGCCAAATGTGCGCGCCACGGAAAAACCCGTGACCGAACCCTGGTCGTCAAATGTGCACACCAGGTAGGAATCGACATCCGGCGATCAAATGTGCGCTCGGGAAGAGCTTGGGCTTGACGACCAAATGTGTCTAACGACCCAGCTCGCAGGTAATACTCCTACCTGGGTCCAATTAACTTTTCTCCAAGGGGTCCGCTACACGGATCAAAGTTATGTCAAGGTTAGCATGATTTTTCAAAGTTCATAACTCAGATAATTTTTGGTAAATATTACGTATAGCGGACACAACTCTTATGACCTTGACATATGTTATCAAGGTCACCCACCTGAGTAACCTTCAAAAGGTTTTGGTAAATATTACATTTAGAGGAGGCAGCTTGGATGACCTTGACCTTGACCTTGACATATGTTGTCAAGGTCACCTTTATAAATTACCCCCAATAAATTTTAACTGTCGCTTGTTTTTTATTGAAATGTTATTAGCAGAAGAAGTTTTGCCGAAAGTAAAACTTCCGTTTAGGGTAAGATGCTTCATTGGCCTTGATATTGGCATATGTTATCAAGGACACTGTCTTGGGTAACTAACAAAAAGTTTTAGACGCCGCTCGTTTTTTATTCAAAAGTTATTAACAAAAGAAATGTATTACCCAAAGTCGAGTCCCCTTTGCTGTTAATCTATTTCATATTCCGGTCTTTTAGCTGAAGTATATCTCCGAGTTCTTATTTAGTGTGAGATTCGAATTTAAAGTTGTAAGAAGTGTCTATCAGTTTAAACGAGATTATTCTGTAATTAAAAGAGTACAACTGTCCCGTGGACAACTGCATATGCGCGATTTGTAGAATTGTCTGTTACAACTTATAGCAGTTATAACTCAATTAGAAATATGTAAGCATGTTGGTCTTGGTTAGGTTTGATCACTCAAGAAGATCATACATACAAAAATCCATGCAAAACGTGAACATTGTGGCCTAATAGCCGGCCCTTTATTCTCCCCTGTTTCCTACCGCTACGCAATTCCAAATTGGTTGAGTGTCCTCAATTACATGTGTCAAAACCAAGATCACATTCAGGTAGATACCGGAAAATTGCGTAAATTTTTATGCTTGTGACATGTTTGCCAAAGATAATATATATCATATATGTAAAGGGTGTAGAACAATTAATTTACTCTAATGTGTGTCACAGTGTTACATTTTCGTATGTTCCGTACTAGAACTGATGTGCCATAGCTGTGGAGTCATTCTATGCGAAATCAGACACTTTTCTTATAAACCTAACTATGTACATGCCCATACAGCCACATCGTAACTATGTATACGTTGTAATCTTTAGTGATATACATAAGAATATATGAACGTATTTCAAACTATGTTTGGAAATTATAGAAACTGTTGGTTCACAGATGTTTAAAATAAAGTGTCAACCTTTTTTTCATTGAATTATAATAGTTGAACTAAATAACCAACGGAAATGAGTTTTTGGGACTTATAGTGGAAGCATTATAGAGGAAACATTTATTTTTAAACCTTGGACTCTAGGCTTGTATTGGAGTCATTTCTTACCAACACCGATATGTCACTAATATATTCACGGTCGCTCGAGCTTATCCCTACCGCTATCGCGACGGGTCAGTATGACTTTGACATACATAGTACATATACGAAAAGTTAATTAAAGTAATCTTTATTATTAGGTAATTATTAGATATTTTTTTTATTATTAGATTTCGAAAAATCCTTTGAGATATATACGTTCATACATATGGCGGGCTGAGAATCGTAGTGGTATAAGTTTGAATTCTAAAGTTTTGAGTTAATATTGTTTTTCGAATTTTAAAGGCATCGTTTATTTACAGACAGCGTGAATTATCGTAGAACTTCAATCTTTACTGAAAGATGGCAACATATTCTTTTTTCACTAAACTAATAGTATCGTTGCACGCCGAGGGTTAGGCAAGTTATTCGTGACCGAAGTTTGTTTGTGTATACGAGATTTGTTGTGAACTAGCCTATGTCTCTTTCATCACCGCGTGTCATAGGATAGGTAAAAAGGGGAGGGGCTCGGGAACGACCCTCGTAACCTTTGAGAAATGTTAATACACGTCGAGCGGTAAAGGTATATCGTTATTTTGTATGTATCGCGATCAAGTATCGCGATGAAGCCCGCCAACTTAATTTCAGACAATTGGATCGGTGGTAGAGCTGAGTGGTGTGCGAGTTTAACTTATTCTTACGTGACGTGATCGTTATTTGGAAAAACTTGTTCGAAGAAAACGGTTAGCTAATTGATCTGTTTGTTCTAGAGGAAAAGCGATTACTGCTGGTTGTATTGAAAATTTAAAAAATGTGTTTGATTCACTCGAATAAATTTTTTACGAGTTATAAACGATTAAAAGTGGGAAAATTGCTACATTCCCGATTTTTGGCTTAAAATCGTACTTTTAATCGTATATAACTCGTAAACGAATTAACCAATATCTGTGAAATTTTCAGCATCGATATCATTTATTCGAATAAATCAAACACAGTTTTTAAATTTTAAATATAAGCTCAGATAATAAAGCTGAAAAAACCAACTTTTACTATTTCTTTCGCGGTTCCGACCAATTCAAATTTTTTCAAAAATTTTTGACACCTCGTCTAATAAACTAATTCTTCTAACTTCTCAAAAACACTCAAGCCTTACTGTAGGTCCGCTATAGAAACAAATGCCATACGTTCCTGGCGATACGACCGTGTCAAATGGGGGGGGGGGCGTCACTTCCTACCTCAGCGGAATGACGAAGTGGGAGAACGGGCTGATACAGTGAAATATCGTTGTATGTCAGTGCCAACCTTACGTTTGCAAGTCAGTAGAAAAACTCACACCACCGGGGTGAGTGGACGAAGCTCGAGAGCCGTCGCCGCCACAACATTGTCGGCTATATCGGTGTGAGACCAGAAAACCACTAGTAATCCAATCACAAAACTTCTTTAGTTTTCGTTATTTTTTTATGAAACTTTTACCAACATATTCCTGGCATTTTTCTGATTAAAATGAAACCAAATATGATATAATTCCGATGATATTTACGTGTGTAATGAACGATGGAAGTTTTCCCATAACAATTACATTAACGGAAAATTAGTGTAAATGTGATCCGAATTATATTGCGTTTGATTTTAATCAGAATAATGCCACAAATATATTGGTGAAAGTTTCATAAAAAAATAATCGATAATAAAGATGTTAAATTTTTTATTTAAAGGCCTGCGCTCATGCAGGCTTTGATCTGTGCCGACGGCCGCGACTCTCTGCGGCTCTTTCTTTCCCATCGCTGTCCTTCTCTGTGTTCGAAACTTCAATCGTTCATTACACAAGTAATTATCATCGGAATTATATCATATTTGGTTTCATTTTAATCAGAAAAATGTCACGAATATGTTGGTAAAAGATAAAAAAAAATAACAAAAAATAAAGAAGTTTTATAATTGGATTAGTAGTGGTCTTCTGGTCTCACACAGATATAGCTGACAATGTGTAGCACACTCCTCGACGACGACGGCTCTCGAGCTTCGCTGTCCGCTTCTCCGTGCAACATTGTATCGGAGACGGATATTTTCGCCGTTTTCACGTCGGTAGCGTTTTCAAGTCATAGGTTTCTTATGACTTGAAAACGGTATAACTCTTAGGTTTCCAGCGTGCCTTGTGTATTTCAAATGGGACGCTCGGCGAGAACCTCCGATTTCGTATTCGTCTCACAAGGAGAGGCCACGTCCTTCGGGTCACCGATTCGGTTGAAACTTTGCACACTTATAGATCTCGTTCTCCTCTTTACGAATATATACCATTATAAAGGCAGATACCCAATACTTTTCGAGATATTGATGATTGAAGTTTCATTATTTTCCATGTAATGCCGCATTTTTTCTAGCCTACAACAAGAGTCGATGTGGCGCAACAGTAGCGAGCCATGTTTTCAGCCGGACGACCAGGGTTCAAATCCTGCCGACTAACGCATTTTTTTTTTAATTTCATTATGTTTTATCATTGCATATTTATATTATTAATTTCAAACGATTAAATTTCACGCATAAAATTGCATTTTGAATTACAAATAACATGTATTTCGTATTTCGCAATTCCATTTAAATTATATAATCAACACGGATCAGACAGGATGTCAGTATCAATCAACGTTCGAAAGGACAATAACATATAAGGGAGTAAAGACCGCACTTGTTTAAAAAAAGGTAGATGAACTTATGTCACATCACACAAACGTAATAGTAACTTGTTCGAAATCCGGAAAGTTAACACAAGATATTTATAAAGAGTTCTTAAAATTTAATATATATATATTTAATATATAAATTACTATTACTATTTAATTACTATTAATTATTATTTAATATATAACAATAGTAAATAATCCTGTTGTTAGTAAATAAATACATGTTATTTGTAATTCAAAATGCAATTTTATGCGTGAAATTTAATCGTTTGAAATTAATAATATAAATATGCAATGATAAAACATAATGAAATTTAAAAAAAAATGCGTTAGTCGGCAGGATTTGAACCCCCGGTCGTCCGGCTGAAAACTTGGCACGCTACCGTTGCGCCACACTGACTCTTGTTGTAGGCTAGAAAAAATACGGCATTACATGGGAAATAATGAAACTTCAATCATCAATATCTCGAAAAGTATTGGGTATCTGCCCCTATAATGGTATATATTCGTAAAGAGGAGAACGAGATCTATAAGTGTGCAAAGTTTCAACCGAATCGGTGACCCGAAGGACGTGGCCTCTCCTTGTCAGTAAAAAGAACGGCGGTACTGACATACAACGATATTTCACTGTACTGTGGCCCGCGGGCCGCGGGTTGGACAGACCTGCTATAGATATATCACTGTTTAATTACTTACTATAGGAACAATTGAGATTTCTTTAACGAAAGCACTTTGGAGCATAGGTATACTTTAATCGGAACCTTTATGTTGTTACGAGCCAGGGCTGCGAGCAACGCGAGAGGCCGGCGAAGGGGTTATTACTCCTTGAATATGGTTTCTATTTGTTAGTTAATGTTGAAATCTTTGTTGATTTGAATTTAAGATTAGTAAGCCTCGTAACTTATATATAATTCAATTGATACAATCCGAGCGGTAAGATTGTATCATGTGGGAACGTTCAATTATCAGATTAGGATATTAAGCAATAATTAAGGGTTGTAGATTACGCGAGTTAACAAACAAGACAAATGTATTCTGAATTGAAAATAATTACATGTGCAGTTGTCTGTGTCGCGAATGAATGTGATAAGTGTACAATTAGAGAAATTGTTACCTAGTGATGCACGGTGTTGACGCACTGGCAATGCGGGGTCGGAGAGCGATTGTTGAAAGCCAAATAGAATATACACGAACTAACGGATTCTATAAGGTGACGTTTGATTCGAAAGGGACTTTTACCCGATCTCACTAGAACTGACTCTTACGCGTGTAACGCGACGTGACTGCACGATTACTATACCGCGACCGAATCACTTCTGAATCTCTACTGAACCGCTTCTCGACTGAACCTCTACTCGACTGACCGAAGAGGATGAAAATGAATGGGTTTATATACCCTAAAAATGAGAGGGAAATGTGTCTGTTTTATTCTACGGTCGCATACTCGTATTTGTCGTTTCTAGTGAGTTTAAGGTTTGCAGCTGGATCTTTTGTTTAAAGGGGTAAAACGAAGGGTTAGCCAGGATGTTTCCTATCAAAGACTATCTTGACAAAACGTTCCAGAAGGGAATGTTTTGAAGATTTCCATATTAAGAAATCGTACGGTGCTGTTACTGAATCATGCTTCGTGCCAGCTGCGTCCAGCCGGAGTACAATCATTAAACAATCTAATCGAAATGAACGTGGAGAAACGTCTCCATACGTAACAATGTTCAAATAAATATCTATTATTTGTATAAGTACCGAAACAAATGAATAATAATTAATTGCACATTATTTTTAGTAAAAATTTCTTTTATTGAATTTTATGACAAAAAGATTTAGTTAGAATCTGTAAATTGCTAGTATAGTATTTTGTTAAGTTAATAATTTATTTAACTGAAGAACGAAATAAATAAGTTGTGGATTGCCTCCTGTTAAGAGATGTCGATTGACATGTATGTAGCTGACCATCGATATCCTCAATTAACATCAAGGAAGAAAAATTAGCTGTTTGAATTCGTCCTATCAGAAATGCGCGTGCCTTGTCGTGTCTCGAAAGAAGATGATCGGTCTTAAAAATATGGTGCGGGACAGTACGTTGGCTCTGTTTGTGCTTGTTAATCAGTTCACTTGAATAACGTATTAATACGTTGGGGTCATCGCGAGGGGTTAATCGCAATGTCCACGCCGGACATGATGGACACCATTGATGAAGCGGAGCAGGCGTGGCGTGAGTACTCTTACAATCTTCTTATTGTTAGCTTTATTTATTTCCTCAACTGTTTTTGATAAATTCTTTTCAATGTCCATATTGTAGAAACAAATAATGTAGGTATACTATGCGTATGCGCATATAAGACAAAAACATTATGTAAAAGCGTTAACTGCTACAAATAACAGCACACTGCTACTGCTGCTTAACCACTTCTTTCTCACGGACGTGTTATCACGCGACGTCGATACCGCTCGTATAAGGTCACAGACGTGTTATGACGCGCCGCCGATACTGTTCGTACAGATCACAGACGCGTTATCACGCGACGCAATGCCGTTCGTACGATGCTACACACGACATATCTCGCGTGTTTCTTTATTAGATTAAGTGCTTTAATTAGAAAAATTATTAATTCTGGGAACGGTATAGTTAAATAAAAACATTGATTTCAGGATATTTAAAATTTATTGTTTCTGTGTGTGATATAATTCAAAACATGGAACTACACATAACGCAACATCACAATTTTCATAATAGTATCTTGTTTCTTTGCGGATACATTTTATTTTGCACCATACACAACGCACACTTAAACGCACACTTAAACGAGAACTAACTGAAACGACATAAAAATAAGCGGTGTCCTCAGACTGAGTAAAGACAAGCCCGCGTGTTTACACGTCCGTGGCACCGCTGAAGCGAAATTGAGTCGCGTGATAACGCGTCTGTGATCTGTACGAACAGTATCGGCGGCGCGTCATAACACGTCTTTGACCTTATACGAACGGTATTGTTACGGTGAAATGGCTGGTTTCGCGAAGGAACGCCGTATTTCACTTTCGCGATTGAATACTCGAAGATTTCGGGAATTTGAACTTGCTTTTTATTTTGAAAGTTGGATCGGCGAGACGTGCCGTAGCAGAGGTGATCGTCGACTGCTGGCTACACGGGTTTGGGGTCTTATATATTAATGGGTAATCTTATTTGGGGTACAAAGGTTTGGGACTGTTTAATGGTTCAAAGTTGTCGGGTGCTGAATCAGTCGTGAACTTGGGCCTGGTGACGTGTTGCGAGGGTTGTTGTCTTGGTCTTATCGGGCCGTGACATTCCCCCCTCATTAGACTTTCGTTGCTCCGAAACGAACTCGTTTTCTCCTGACAGGTGCGATGTTGAATTCGGTGTCGTTCAGGTCGTAACTCGATGGAGGGCTGCTGTTGTTATGGTACAGGTGCGGTGGCTTCTATGATTCTGTAGTATCATCTAGTTTTACGTATGGTTTTTTTTTTTTTTCATTCCTGCAATTATTCTTACTACGTTATGGTATAAATACGTTTCTTGTATATCTTCTATGAATACGCTACTATCATTTAGAGGTGTTAGTGTAAAACTACTTGCTAAGGTTATGCTTAAGCCTAGTATTATTCCTGTGGGCGACATCTGAAATTTTAAGATTTATACAACTTTAGTCTATTTCCGTGAATTTTTATCACGCTATCATTCGTTAATTTCTTACATATATAGTACGGCGTTTTAACTTCTAATATGATCGCTGGTCCTAACCATTCCGAGTCTAACTTGTTACTCTTATGGTCATTGTGAATCCATACCTTATCATTTACATTAAATAAGCTCTGCAACCTTATTTTCCTATCTTGATTTCTTTTATTTCTAGCTTTATTTTTTTTCTATCGTTTTCTTTGCGGATTCTAGATACTCTGCATGTTTCTTGCTCCATAATTTAAAGAGTTCATTCTGCGTGAGCGTACTCGTAGCAGATATCGCGCTTGGCAAATTCGCTTTTCTACCAAAAGTTAATTCAAAGGGTGTATGACCTGTTCCTTCATGGACTGCCGTATTGTAACCGAAACATATAAGTTTTAATACTTCGTCCCATTCTTTCTGTCTCTCTTTAATACAAGTTCTAATAAGATCTTTAACCGTAGCGTGAGTTCTTTCAAGGGATCCATTGCTCTGAGGATGAAAGCTAGTTGTTTTGATATGTTTAATTTGGAATGCTTCTTCAAATCCCTGCATCAGGTTTGAGATAAAATTTGAACCTTGGTCTGTCAATATTTGCTTGGGTGCCGAAAAGGTGTAAATAAAATGTTCGATTAATTTGTCGATAATGGATTCTGCACGTTGATCTTTCATCGGAATAAGGATCAGGTATTTGGTCAGTTGATCTTGGATGGACAAAACGAATTGGTTACCCTTAGAGGTTATCGGTAGTGGTCCAAAGATATCCATTGCAATTTTGTCGTTCGGGGATTCAGGAGTGTTCGGGATACATGCCTCTTCTCGGTGCCTAATTCGATTGAGTTTTTCTTTTTGACAATAAACGCATTTACTTATAAATTCTTTCACGTCCTTCTCCAAGTTTTCCCAAAAATACTTTGATTTAATTCTAGCTATCGTCTTATTTTCTCCAAAGTGTTGAGCGGAATTACCGTTATGATTTTCTTTTAATATTTCTAATTTTCTCTCTGGCGTGATCTCTATTACTGGTTCTGTGGCTAAGACATAAAGTTTTCTCGGGTCTCGTGATGCTATGAATCTAATTATTTTCCTGATCATTTCAATTTGTCTAATATTAAAGTGTTGTCGGGTGGCTCCTATCTTTTGGTGTTTTCCTAATATTATTTTTAAAGCTTGAAGAGCTTCTCTGTCTCTGTCGGGTACCGTATTTAGTTGAAAGTATTGTCTTCGGTTAGGTGTCTCTTTGAAATTATCAGGGGTCTCTTGATACAATAGGTATTCGTCATATTCGAAAATGTCGTCTAAATCCGATAAGTCGTTGCTCACTGCCGTATCTGTATCGCTATCGTTTGCGTTATTGTCTGTAGTATCTGGATGTTCGTTTCCCTGATTTGTTTCTATTATCTCGTTTGCTAAGTCTGCGAGTTGGTCTCCCGTCATCTCTCCTAGGGTTATGTGTACTCGTGATAGTGCGTCCGCGGCGGTATTGTCTTTTCCTTTGTGATATTCTATGTCATAGTCATACTCTTCTAATCTAAGTCTCCATCTGATTAGTCTGGATGAGGTGTCTTTTACATTATGTAGCCATTTAAGTGCCTGATGATCTGTCCTAATTTTGAATTTTCTGCCTAATAGGTATTGTCTTAATCTTTGAACGCCCCATACTATTGCTAGTAATTCTTTTTCTGTCGTAGTGTAATGTTTTTCTGCCGGATTTAGGGTTCTGGATACGTAACAACATGGGTGTCCGTCTTGGGATAATATAGCTCCTAGTCCTTCGTTCGATGCGTCTGTCGTTAGTGTAAATTCTTTGTTGAAGTCTGGGTATTTAAGAATCGGTTCTTCGCATAATTTTAGTTTCAACGTGTCAAAAGAGATTTGCTGTTTGTCTGTCCAATGGAATGGAATGTCCTTTTTTGTTAGGTCTGTCAGTGGTTTAGCTATCTTGGCAAAGTTTCTAATAAATTTACGATAGTAACCTGCTAGCCCTAGAAATTGCTTTATTTCTGTCGGGTTCTTGGGTTGTCTAAATTCCTTTACTGATTTGATTTTATTGGGATTTGGTTTTACTCCGTCCTTTGATATAACGTGTCCTAAGTATTCTAATTCCGGTTTTAAGAATTCACATTTGTCTGGTTGCAATTTTAGTCTTAGTTCAGACAGTCTATGTAGTACGATCGCTAAATTTTTGTTATGTTCTTGAATCGTTTGTCCGAATATTATGACGTCATCTAAATATACAAAGCAATGTTTTCCTATCAATCCGTTTAATGCTCTATCCATCATTCTTTGAAACGTAGCTGGTGCGTTCTTTAGTCCGAATGGCATTCTATTGTAATGGAAGTGTCCTTCGGGAGTTGAAAAAGCTGTATATTTTTTTGAGTCTTTGTCCATTGGAATTTGGTGAAAGCCTGACGATAAATCTAATGCTGAGAAAAATTTCGAGTTTCCTAAGTGCGAAAGGATTGATTCTACATCGGGGATGGGATACGCGTCTTGATCTGTAAGTTCGTTCAATTTTCTAAAATCTATTACTATTCTCCATTTTCTCTTTCCTGAGGCATCTGCCTTTTTGGGTACTACCCACACTGGTGCGTTATAAGGGGAATCTGAATGTGTAATTATGTCTTTATCCAACAATTCTGAGACTTGTCTTTTAATTTCTTCGCGATGGCACTCTGGAGGTCTATACGATTTTATATTGACGGGTTTCTCTGTTTTTAATTCTATTTTATGTGACGTGAGTTGGGTGCATGGGAGTGGATCGGTTTCTAATGCAAAGGCGTCAGCGTATGAAAGGATTATTTTCTCTACCGAGTCTCTATATGAAAGATCAATGTGTTTGGTTCTTAATTTCTGCATTAATAATTGCATTCTGTCTAATTTGGGAGATTCATCTAATTCAATTTGGTTTGATTCAATTTCTCTCTCACCTGTGTTGATGAAGCAAACCTGGGTTCTTTGGTGGTCAATGAAAGTTTCCTTGATAGTACTCTCGCCTGGTTGTAATTTGATGTCGGATCTTAGAGGTATGCGTGTCTCACCTAAAAACAGATAATCATTAGTGATCTTATATTTATATTTCTGTAGGAAGGGTAAACCTATGATTCCGTCTTCAGGGATGGGGAAGGAGTCGGGAACTATTTGGAATATATGGTCTTGTTTTAGTGCTTGGAACTGCGTGCTGGATTTGGATTCGTGTTTGTCGTTGCCCATTAGTATATTTTGGATCTTATTCTCCCTGGGATGTTCGGGTAATATACTACTATTTTTTATGAGGTTGATTCCTGCTCCGGTGTCCAGTAGGAATCTTGTTGGTCTTCTGAGTCCTTGGAATCCTCCGAGTATATATTGTAGTCTCCCTGGTGTGCTGCATATTCTCCTAATGCGGGGAAGTCCGCTTGTTCCGCTGGCGTCTCGTCGATGGTGTAGTTGACTCTTGGTGGGATTTTGCCGTGAGGGGCTGACCGAAAATTTGTGCAGTTAGGTGCGATATGCCCGTTTTGTCCGCATTTGAAGCATTTAAGATTGATGGGTCTAGGCATTGTTGCAAGTGAAGTCGGTCTAGCTTGAGGTCTGTTCATAGGATGGAAAGGTCCTCTCGGTGGCAATACTGAGTTATTCGGTCTGGGATGTTGCGGGAACATCTGTCTTTGCGATGGTCCTCTCGAGTCTCGAAGCCAATTCTCCATGTCTCCAGCTAGAGTTTGAGCTTTTTCTAGTGTCTTGGGTTGCGATGGGACGACTAGAGCTCCTAATTCTCGTTTCAGGTTGGTTACGTATGTAGCGATGGCCGCGTCTTCTTCTTCATCGATGGCAATCTTCCTTGCCGCTGGGTTGTTGTGTTTGTACTGGATAGCGTATTTTAATTCGTTCAGGGATTGTCTGAATCTCAGATTGAAACTCATTACGCTCTCCATTTGTCCTTGTCGCGTGTTTTGCAGCTTATTTCTGCTGGCATTGACGGTATTGGGCGAGGTGACGTATGTCCTGAGGGCCTCGTAGAGCTGTTCGTAGGTGTCTATACGTAAGTATCGGATAGCTCGCTCTGCTTGATCCGTGATTTTCTCCGCAATTACGAGTTTCAGAAGCATATGCTTGTCTCGACATACGGATCTGGCGTACCTGACATCACTTATGAAGTCTTCTACTCCTAGGTCGTCTCTTCCTTTCAGCGTTCGGATAGTACGAATGGCGTTTGACGCCGTTTGTCCAATTGTTGCATTGGAAGTTGCAGTTATTTCGGGTTCATCATCTTCCGAGTTGTTCCCTGATGAATGTTCCCCGTGTCTTCTTGAGGAGTTTCTTTGGCCTCTGTTCCGAGATGCGCTGTCGTCGGTCATAGTAGCGGTGATGTTCATTAACTTGGATAATTCTATAATTTCTTTCTGTCGGTTTTCGTTTTCTTTAGCAGTAGTTTTGCTTAAAGAGGTAACCGCGGATTGCAATTCTTTCATTGAATTGAGAATTCCATTGAGTATCTCTTCGCTTACCATTACGGTTCCGTTTGGTTTAGCCATTTTCTTGGTTAACGTAGGGGAACTGTTCGATTCTATTCTCGATAACTTAAGATGTCGTACTGACCTTGGTTCGTCGATACCGATGTATTGCTTCGGAAGGGCTCTCGTAGTCCGTCTTCGTGGTCAAACAGCCGTGGTTGGTTGCCGTTGAAGATTTTCTTCCAGCAGATGAACCGGTATCCTGGCAGGATCGCCAAAATGTTACGGTGAAATGGCTGGTTTCGCGAAGGAACGCCGTATTTCACTTTCGCGATTGAATACTCGAAGATTTCGGGAATTTGAACTTGCTTTTTATTTTGAAAGTTGGATCGGCGAGACGTGCCGTAGCAGAGGTGATCGTCGACTGCTGGCTACACGGGTTTGGGGTCTTATATATTAATGGGTAATCTTATTTGGGGTACAAAGGTTTGGGACTGTTTAATGGTTCAAAGTTGTCGGGTGCTGAATCAGTCGTGAACTTGGGCCTGGTGACGTGTTGCGAGGGTTGTTGTCTTGGTCTTATCGGGCCGTGACAGTATCGACGTCGCGTGATAACACGTCCGTGAGAACGAAGTGGTTAATCCTCAAATATTGTTGAAATAATATTAGAAAAGAAATGAAACAAATGTTTTAAAGAAACATTATATGCCAAATAGAATCATATTTGGTACGTACATAGTTCTCGATTTTTTTATAGGTATTGTATATGTGTGTGTGTTTGTGTGTGTATGCATGCGTTAAGAAGAATCTGGAAGGATCTAGAAGAAACAATTGAGAATAGTATGAGAGAGAGATGGAATGAGTGAGGAGTGGGAAGAACGGAAAAAAGAAGCGAATCGAGGAAGCGTCGTTCGCGGGTTTTGGATGAGATTGAATGTGACCACGTAAGAGAGTGCATGTGTTATAACGTTTGTTGTATACTTGTTATTAGTATAAGCAAAGGGTAAAACCAAAGAGCGAGTGTTAATTTAAGAGACAAAAATCTCCAACAAATGGTAGCAGAGCGTGGTTGGTTGGTAAATTGAGAGACAAAGAGGGAGTGAAATTTGAATGTGAGATTACAAAGTAAAAACAGACCACGTGCTACGCAATGTCGGACAACTGGATTATCGCTGCGGTAGAACAGCTAAGAGACATAAACTATTTCCTATGGCGGGAAAAGATCGAGGGAATATTAAGGTCAAAGAAGCTCTGGAAGAAGATAATGAGTGTAAAAGCACCGGTAAAACCGGAACCGAAGGGTGCCAATTACACTGTCCAACACCAAAATCGTTTTGCAATACCTGTTGGGTGATTCTCATACACTTTGTCATCCTAAAACCAAATCTGAAAGCAGAATTGCTCCATCACGCAATGTTTTCGAAAAATTTTTATTTTCGTAAAATGCCCGATTTTGATACAAAATGACGTGTTACGCAAAAACTAAACACGAGAGAAAGTTCAAATTTGAGCCAAGAGAGAGAGAGAGAGAGAGAGAGAGAGAGAGAGAGAGAGAGAGAGAGAGAGAGAGAGAGAGAGGGGACTCTCCTCTACATATTCATATAGTCAATTATATTTTTATGTACTTCCTAATAGTTGTAAATGGTTGTTAAAGTTTGAAATGTGCCGACGCGGGTACTTTGTACGCTCTATTTTTGTATTTATGTGAAAAATCCTTTATCTAGCAGGAATTTACTATACAGGAATGCATTCTACAGACATTTCTGGTAAAGAAACCATTCACGAAAAGTATTTGGTTCCCTTAATATACGAGAAGGTTCAGAAAATATTAATTGACAGCGTGTGCGCGACGCGTTCGCGCCAGACAGCCATTGGAGCCTTTTCTCAACTCGCCAGGACCGTCGCTATGCGTAGTCGACGTTGGTACCACTCAAGCATGTCTTTGCTTACTATGCTTAATTACATACATTTTTTTTTGTCTTTTTGGGTGCCAATCATTACAAAAATTTTAAAAATACGAGTTATATTCACATTTCATTGTGGAAATGCTTAATAAAGAAAATTGAATACAAAAACTTACCTATTTCTGATGTAAACGAATTAAAAATGTTTCCGCCTTGCTTGACGCTTGTTCCTGGTATCCCGATTTTCAATAATAAGTGTCCAGCAGTAATCAGCAAGCATCGCACATAAGTCTTTTCCTGTGTAACGTTTTTCCATTGTTGAAATATCTTGATGAAAGATTAATGCTGGAATTGTATTCCTTGTTTTGATTTTAAAAGAATTTCGTCATGAATATAACAAAAACAGTCCGGCTGATTTATACACTTAATTCAATATGGCGGCTGAAACGGAACAATTAAAGACGAAATCTCTAAGTGAATTGACTAACTTAAAAATGAGAAGAGAGAAACACGTGGATGACTACATAAATCGAGCGGAGGGATTGAGAATTAAATGCAGGCAATTGGGTAAGGATATACAGGATTATGAGTTAAAAGTGTTTTTGTTAAAGGGCCTGAGAGCTGAATTTGAATCGAACATCCGAATTTTGGAAAGTCAATCAAATGTATCGATAAATGATATAAGGTATGCTCTCAAACAAGAGGAAATACGCAGAGAAAGGAAGACAGATGAAAGGACTGTGAGAGATGAAAAGGTGACATTAAATGTTTTAACTGTGGAAAATGAGGCCACTTCGCAGATCAGTGTCAAGCACGGCAAAAATGCTTTAACTGCAATGGAATGGGACATATTGCTGCGGAGTGTAGAAAACCGAAACCAAATATACAAGGAAGAGGAAGCGGATATAGAGGCAATCACCATGGGAACACTAAAGGAGGAAGAGACTACACTAGAAGAGAGACAGCGACAAGAACTAATGAAACTGTGGTGAATGTAAGAGAGTGTGAGCGAAAGAGTGTATACGAGAGTGAATACGTGAATAATGATAATAAAAGGTGTAGCGATAAGAAAAGAGATATAGACTGTAGCAAGACACATGTTAAATGCCTCTTGGACTCTGGCTCGACAAGCCATATGGCAAATGAAGCCAGTATTTTTGACAAATTAGAATGTGACAATAGGGAAATAATTATAGCAGACAAAGGGGGGAGAAAAATAGCTTCAAAAGGGATAGGAGAGGTAGTGATAGACCAAACCAATGTAAATAATAGAATCAGATTATCTAGTGTATTATGCGTTCCAGATTTAAATTCAAATGGGTTAAAGGTGAAATTTGATAGACACAGTGCAATAGTGTACAAAGAAAACCATGGAGTACAAATAAAAGCTGTGCATAAAGGTAATGAATATTATGTTTAAGGAGATATTGTGACTGAAGAAAAGGCAACTGTTACCAAAGAAGAAAATATATGGCATAGAAGACTTGGACATGCAAATGAAAGAATGATACAAGAGATGAGAACTGAGGAACTGGTGATGGGAATGAAGGATATGGACAAGATAAACAGACAATGTGACTCTTGTGTTGAAGGAAAAGCATGTCGAAAAACACATTATGGGCTCGATAAAGGAAGGACAGAAAAAATAATGGATCTATGGTACATTGATTTGATTGGACCAGTCAGACCATCGACGATGGGAGGTAAACTGTATATTCTAACTGTAGTAGATGACTATTCTAGATTTATATTTACAGAACTATTACAAGAGAAAAGTGAGACGAAATTTAAATTAAAGAATTTGATAATTCAAAAGGAGAATGAAACTGGGAGTAAATTAAAAGCCATACGTTCTGACAATGGAGGAGAATTTACAGACAACAGCCTTAGAGAATGGTTAGAGAAAAAGGGAGTCCGACATGAGTTTAGTCGACCGTGGACACCACAGTGCAACGAGTTAGTTGAACGAACGAATAGGACCCTGATAGAAATGACAAGGTCGATGATCGCCGATTCAAAAATGAATATGGGCTTCTGGGGAGAAGCAGTGTGCACAGCAGTACACATAAAGAATAGAATCAAATCGTCAGTGTGGTAGGACACCATACGAATTGTGGAAGGGAAGGAAACCGAATATAAAATATATGAGAAGATTTGGGTGTGTCGCATATGTGCTAGAGAAAGGCATTAAAAAGGGAAAGTTTGAAGCGAAAACGATCAAAGGTATTTTTGTGGGGTATGCTACCAACAACACATACAGAGTCTATATACCACAAACAAATGGAATTCGATGTGACTGTGATGTCAAGTTTGACGAAGAAAGAAATGGAACCGAGATGTTAAATGACCAAGAGCTAGAAGGTAGAAATAGAAAAGAACAAACAAGAATAGATTTAACGTTCATAGGAATATACGACGTGAGTAATAATGAAAAAAATGAAATAGAGAGGGATGTAGAGAATGACTCAAGAGAAGAAAACAATGCAAAAGAATTAGAAAATCTAAATGATGCGAATGGAACAGGAATTGAAGAAAGCAGAGATGATAATAATGAAAGAATAGAAGAAAGCAGAGATGATAATAATGAAAGAATAGAAGAAATAAGGGATGAAATGACACGAAACAGAGGAAGACCTAAAGGATCAACAAAGGAAGTGATACAACTTCGTGAGCATCTGGAGAGAGAAAAACAAGAGCAGAAAGCCAAAGAAGAGAATGTAAGAAGGTCATTAAAAATTAGGAGTAAAAATTCAGCAATGTCTGTAACAGATATAGAAATACCAAAGAATGTAGAAGAGGCAAAAAATTTAGATCAATGGTCAAAATGGAAGAGAGCAATGGACGAGGAAATGGAATGTATGAAAAAACACACAGTGTGGGATATAGTGAAACTGCCGAAAGACAAAAGGGTTATTAACAACAAATGGATCTATAGCCTCAAAGAAGACCCGAACACCAGACAAATAAGATATAAGGCTCGCCTAATAGCCGTTGGATGTGCACAACGTCCAGGTTACGATTTTGATGAGACCTTTGCACCGGTTGCCCGGACGGAATCGGTAAGACTGATTTTCAGTATAGCCGCAGAGAAGGGGAGAAAAGTAAAAACGTATGACGTGAAGACAGCCTTCCTGCATGGAACTTTAAACAATGAAATATATATGAAAACGCCTGGTGGATACCAATACGAGAAGGACGAAGTATGTAAATTGAACAGGAGTATATATGGACTAAAACAGGCCGGAAAATGTTGGAACGATTATATGACTGAACAATTAATCAAGACTGGATTATGCCAAGCAAGAGAAGACTCGTGTGTATTCTATACGAGAGAAGGACAACAATTTTTATATTGTAGTGTCCATGTGGATGATATAGTGGTAGTGTCCAGCGATGACGAAATAGAACAGCGATACATGAGAAAAATTAGTGAAAAGATAGATATTAAGAATATGGGTGATGCGAAATATGTATTAGGGCTACAAGTAGAACATGAAAAGGGAATGATTTATGTGCACCAGAGGGACAATATAGAGAAATTGTTATGTATGTATGGCATGAGTGAATGTAATGGCGTATCGATCCCAATGAATGTTAATGTAAAAATGAGTAATTACGAAAATTGTAAGAAATGCGATGCGAGAGACTACCAAGAACTTGTTGGTAGATTGATGTTTCTGAGTGTAAACACGCGACCAGATATAGCTTACGCGATGAGTTGCTTATCACAAATCAATAACGATGCGAGAGAGATACATATGAATGGATTAAAAAGAGTGTTGCGATATTTGAAAGAGACAATGAACTATAGACTATGTTATGGAAGAAAGAAAGTAAAGAACAGAATTAATTGTGACACGGATGCATCATGCGATGCAACCGAAAATGCGAAATCGTTTACAGGCGTGTTAGTTTATAGGAATGGTGATTTAATACAGTGGAGGAGTAGAAAGCAAAATATTGTGGCACTATCTTCCACTGAGAGTGAATTGGAGGCAATGACAGAGGGTGTGAAAGAAGTAGTTTGGCTAGATAGACTAACAAAAGAAATAACTGGAGAAATAAATAAAGTTATAGAAATTGAATGTGATAGTTTAAACGTTGTAAAGTTAGCGAATGGTGGAAATTTTAAGGCACGATCTAAATTGTTAAATAGAAGATGCTATTTTGTAAAAGAAAATGTGAGAGAGAAGAATATACAAATAACACATGTACGTAGCGAAAACATGCGAGCGGATTGTTTGACAAAAGCCCTCAGCGGACCAAAGCTGTTTAATAACATTAAAGATGTAATGGAGGTGCATTATAAATAAAAACAAGGAGGGAGTGTGTGTGCGATTGTTTTTATTTTGTGTGTGTGTGTGTGAGCTTGTGCTTGTGTGTGTATGTATGCGTTAAGAAGAATCTGGAAGGATCTAGAAGAAACAATTGAGAATAGTATGAGAGAGAGATGGAATGAGTGAGGAGTGGGAAGAACGGAAAAAAGAAGCGAATCGGGGAAGCGTCGTTCGCGGGTTTTGGATGAGATTGAATGTGACCACGTATGAGAGTGCACGTGTTATAACGTTTGTTGTATACTTGTTATTAATATAACCAAAAGGTAAAACCAAAGAGTGAGTGTTAATTTAAGAGACAAAAATCCCCAACAGTATATACTAAAAGAACTCGATGATACAGTTGAAAGGAACAATCTTTAATTTCTTAGTGCATAATTGTTTAAACCAGAGCTGCTCAAGTGAGTGAGGGTAGACCGTAGACAGCCGAAGCTGGCCACGTAGCTTTTCCAATGCGTGTGGCTTTGCCTGTAGGAGTTTGGTTTCGTGCTCGCTGTTGTGTATGCTCAGGGGAAGAGGTCATTTGATCACTTCGGAAATAGAGGCTGAATTTAGAAAGAAATTGTTAAATTATTGAAGGAAATAATGCGTGACATAACTTTTAATTACCAATAAAATAATTAATCATATATTTTCATTTTTATAAATAATATAAACAATTATTCATACTTTTTGCAGATCACAGGTTTCTCTTTTATACATTTGCCGCAGACAAATTGTTTGTTTTTAAATTGTCATTGTTCAGGATTCAAGCTGTGGAATTCGGTGCCTATTGTCGAACTGGCGACCGCTATTTCATACGGTTTTTGTCGCGTATGTCAACACGCGGCAAGAGCGCGTGTCGCCGTTGCTCGACACCGCGTAGCAACCGTTTCAATTCTCATTGGCCGAATTTCACAGCTTGAATCCTTCAAATTGAGACAAACAAGGATCGTCCGATGTGCGAGCTCCAATCACGGTGCTCCACATTCGACGGTCTTTGTTATTTAAGGCACCTGCGTATGCCTTCTCACTCTCTTAACGTTCTGAACGTTCATCAATCGCAAGGTATCGCTCTAGCACGTTTGCTCGTCTGTCCGCTCTCGTCTCGATAAGTAGAGATTCTCATCTCTCGCGCTCTGAGACTCTCGCGATTTCGCATCATTCGGGAGCAGTATTCTCGCGATCTCCCGCGCCGCGTTACGTGCACTCTGTTTCGCGACAAGATTTCCGGCGTCCGCGTAGAAGATCTCCGTCTCGCGGCGGCACGCGTTTCGTGCCGCTGAAGATTTCCTCTTCGCGATCCGACGGCAGAAGTTTGCACGCGCAAGATCTCCGTCCGTTCGCCGGCTCGCGATTCTCGTGCGCGCGTTCTCTCTCGCGCCCTCGAGTGCCTCGCACCTCGTGCGCCGTGCAACCGAGTAAAATAAAGTGCATTTTCCCGAAGGACAAGAGTTTAATTCTCCCGTCTCTCCTTGCCTCCTCGCGCGCTCATTTCTGAGTGGTCCCGGCCCCCCGGCGACTCCGACCTTCGGTCGACGCCAAACAGTCATTAAATGGGGAAAATGGGACAAAAACTGGATTTTCGATTTTCCTCTATAACTACCCTTACAGACGAGGTATCGGGCTCAAACTTGGCAGAAAGGTTTATTTTTTGTTAGGTTATCGAATGGTTCAAACTAGATTAAAATAGGGCCGGTGGCGAATTTGACCGCAAAAACCGGCTACAGTCTTTCTTATTTATGTACATATATAAGTAACTGCACTATTACTGCAGTATTACCCTCTTGTAGCAGCTCATTTATATGTTGTTTTGAATCAGCAGAAAAATGTTTTTTTGGTGGCATACTGAAGTTTATCGGTAGACGAAGATAGTGACAAACAACCGACACTCGAACGATCCTTGTCGTTCGCGAGTACGAAACTTGATACTCCATTGTTTGTAGTTCAACTGTGGACCGTTTCTTCACTTCAGTACAAACTTACTAGATTTTAGATTATTTGAAAGACTAAGGAGCAATGAAAGATATCCTCAACGTTCTTACCTCACATGCCGTACATTTAAATACATTTGCACGATAAATTGGGACATATCAGAAGATATGCGAGAGAGAATTGTTACAGCATGTGATTCGATAAGTGCCGAAGTAATAAGAGATTTTTGTCATAAATAACCTTTGTTGACCTTCAAAGACCTTAATGTTGCACCTCCTAGGATTCGTCTCAATAGCCGCTATCAGGAAACACGTACCAAAACGCAGCATTCTATCTAAAAAAATAAAGGTGACCTTCGTGTCTCTTAAGCAACTCCACCTAGCAGCAAAACGCCATACTACGGCCCCTGTTGTCCCATGCAACTTTTGTTTCAAAAACTTTTCTGCTACTATTAGACTTTTGGAATTATTCTAGGTGGCAATTACACAGTCCAACAATGTTTTCGAAGAACATTGGTGTTTGTAAAAATGCATGATTTTGAGAAAAAATAAAGAAACTAAGGAATTATGCGAAAACTAAACGAGCGAGAAAGTTCAGGTTTGAGTCAAAAGATAGAGGGAACTCTCCTCCATACATTCATATAACCAATTATATTTTTTGTACTTTCTAATAGTTGTGAATGCTTGTCAAAGTTTGAAAAAGAGCTGACGCGAGTACTTTATACGTTCTATTACTGTATTTATGTGAAAAATCCTTTATCTAGGAGGAATTTACTATACAGTAATGAATTCTACAGACATTTCTGGTAGATAAACCATTCACGAAAAGTATTTGGTTTGGTTAGTATATGAGCAGGTCAAGAAAATACTCATTGACAGCTTGGCCCCCTTTTTATAGGCTGACCAGTCCTTTGTTTTTCAAAGATGCTGGCTCGGGAGTCTTTACCCTGCATCTTTTTACCTTCTTGGTGTCTCCTGACTAGTTAACTCTATGCTGATAGGATCCTTTTACTACGAAATCAGCGTTTTTATTATTTAAACAAATGTTGAAACACATAAATGTTTATTATTTAAACGATTGTTTAAGCAAATAGATTTGTATTATTTCAACAGATGTTTACATAGGTAAATGTTCATTATTTAAACGACTGTTTAAACAAATGAATTTCTATTATTTAATCAGATCTTTACACCGATACATTTTTATTACTTAACTGATTGTTTAAACAAATAAATCTTTATTACGGAAACAAATGTTTAAACCAATACATTTTTATTACATAATAAAATATTTTTAAAATATTAAAATAATTTAAAATAAAAATTTATTTGTTTAAACAATCGGTTAAGTAATAAAAATGTGTCGGTTTAAAGATCTGTTTAAATAATAAAATTCATTTGTTTAAACAGTCGTTTAAATAATGAACATTTACCTATGTAAACATCTGTTGAAATAATACAAATCTATTTGCTTAAACAATCGTTTAAATAATAAACATTTATGTGTTTCAACATTTGTTTAAATAATAAAAATTCATTTCTGTAAACAATCGTTTAAACAATCAAAAGTGTTCGAATATTAATGGGAGTCACTATATACCGTGATACGTACTTACAACGTCGGATCAAGAGGTTGGTATTTGAAATAAAATAAAAATACGAATAAAGAGGCATGTGATTTTCATCTATTCGAAATACTCCTCTCGAATAAAAGCGTCAAATAAATCATCTGGCTAAATCGAGCTTCAAATAACGGATAAAGATAACCGATAAATCTAGCGCGACATCTGGATTCAAGATAACCAGAATATCATCGGAGAGGCAGACAAGATGAGGTCTGAGAGGCAGATAAAGATACAGATAAATTCTCGCGCTTCATCCGACTTCGAATAAAAATCAAAGATACAGAGTATCTTATCTGAGAGTTATTTGAATCATTCTTTATTCAGATACTGCCCATCTCTGGTCGATTGTGTCTCGAGAGCTTCTGCTTTCTGCGTTTTCTGCGATCTCTAAGAAAAACTACGACGGGCGAATCATCGCCTAAAAAACTGCTAATTGGCAAGCGTTGATGACAATCGTTACCCAATCCAATGGTTTTCTTGAGCATGTATACCCCAACCATTCCTTGCGTCCGCGGCGAACTTTTTTGGGGAATGTTAGGTGCGACAGTGGGGATTTACAACATATGTAGCGAGTTTTCCTTCGGGCCCGCGCACAGTGCGAACAATTGGCCTATTTTTGGGCACTTCTCTAAATTTGGTTCGTAATGTATATGTATATACTCTTTGTGATACAAAGTTTTTTAATTTTTTCTCGACCCAGATGGAAAAGAAGTTATGTTTCGATATTTACCGAATTCGTCTTGAAATCCTCTAACAGATAGGCGTAAATAAATTATATGTTTATTTGGAAAAAATTCATGTGGAAAATAGGCAGGTGGATCACGACACTGGTTTTGTTAATAACAACGTTTAATCACACATGGAACGAAACAGAAGCGTGTATATAAAAGTAAGGTTATATACATCAAACGTAGTATCGAACATAGATCGACGGAACGTAAAGATGGCGCAAGGTGTGCGATCTTAGGGCAAATTTCCAACAATTCAAGGTGACCTTGAAAAAACAAAAAAAAAGAGTTGACAAATAATTTTTTATAATCACATTGAAGCTCTCTTGAAACCATGCAAAAGCTGATAAAAACATTTTCGATCGGACTGCTAATAACAGAATAATTTCTACTGATCACGATTCGTGATTCATCCTGTATACAGATTATTTCACCTAACTTGACCACCTTAAATATATCGCTTATTTTGTATGATAGGATATATGCAAGGTCATTTTTTCGAGATTTCAAGGACATCGTATTTTTTTTTAAATGGCACAGCATATTTTCACTACAACAGTCTTATAGCTTATAAAAAAACGAATCCAACGAGGCGCAATATGTTAATCTTCACGTGACCTTAGCGAGGAAATTCTGAAGTGTTTGTCAGTAACGTCAGTACGAGTTCGGGGACGGTAAATGAAGGAATTTAAATTTATATTAAAAACGAATTAAGAATACATAAAAATGATTCATATATAATTATTGCAAAATTATATTATGCATAAAAATTATTATTATATGATTATTAATAACAATTTCCATCCTAATACGCATTTTTTGCAAAGGAAATGTATTTTATATCGTGATATACACGATTATTGACATTTTATAGTAAATTTCGCACTGTGACTGTGGCGGACAAATGGCAAAATTTTTGACAAAAATCCAACTTTGTTTACGAATGTATATGTATTGTTAATTATTCGCAGAATATGAAATTTAACAATACAACTAATAAATTTAAAAAGGAATTAACAAATGTTCCACGACGTATCCTAAAGGAAAGGTATGGACACTTCTTAAAAAGTTTATAAAATTAAGAGTAGCAGTTAGTTGCAAACGAAACTATAAAATTCTTAAACTATAACAAATAATATATCCGAATATGTAAAAATCTCAGGATATATTTTGTCGTTTTTATTATATGTTAATTTGATATTATATGCAATTAATATGTGAGGATAACGTAGTTAAATAATACGGTAGAGCAACACACAACCAAATTATACTTTATTACGGAAAGAATAAACGAACGCGCCGCGACACACGTGCACACCCAGACACCATCGAGACAGAAGAGAGTGCAAAGCACACAGTCACCACATACCAATCATACAGAGGGGCACACTTATCAATCGTAGGAGCGTGGGCCAGTATGAGGGCGCAACGATCACACTAAACTCTAGGGCCGATTTCCAACATAATAAATAAAACCACCGTTGAAAAGGGCCTAGCCGATTAAGATGGTCAAAACTGCCCTTAGAGGTTTTTCAATGATTAATGAACCATTCGAAAGCTGACCCAGAAAAACCCCTCTGAGCAAAATTTCAACCCCCTATCTTGCCCGTGAGGGTAGTTACAGGGTAAATTAGATTTCGCGCTTTTCCGCGCATTTCCCACACTCTGATGCTTCCTAAAATTCTGAAAAAAATGTGGCATATTTTGGATCCTAAGACAGATTTTTGAGAATTTTTTCAGATTTTTTTCTTGCAAACTGTGGTCGCAAAAAATGAAAAACCTCAAAAAAATCGGAAAAATGTACATTTCTCAAAAATATGAAAACATGCTATTTTGCTGTTTAGTGCCCCGATAAAGTACCATAACAGGCAGTGTCCTCAATTTTTGTTAGATTTTTTCTTGTGGGCACTTTTTGTCCAGACAAGAAAAACCGAATTTTTTCGCCGTTTCTGCTATTAGGAGGAAAGTTACACTTGTTGGTTTTATTGCAGGTATATATTAAGTCATTTTAAACATTATTACATTGAAACAAGTAAGTGTTTGACCTAAGAAATGTTTTAAGAGAAAAAATGGATTGTATTCTGTGCGATATATACCAGAATGTTCGTAACGTTTACAACATCGCCGGTTGGCACAGCGGTTAGGGCGTCGGACTACGGAGCGGATACGCTGGTGTTCGAATCCCGTCGGTGGGAAAAGTTTTTTTCCATACGTCATCTTTATTTTTTTAATTTCTTATATGGTTTATTTATGTGATTTTAACAATATTTTTTTAATGTTTTAAAAATATTGAGGTAACATTTTTAACTAAAATACATACAAAAATAGTTTTGCAGTATCTATTATTTCCTCGATTCTCTAATTGTATATGTTCATCATTGCGGTCCTGTTTAACATTGTTAATATTAAAATTCATTAATCTAGTTTCTAAGCCTTGCGTCTTCAGAAATTAGGGAGGAAATAAGAAGAACTCTGAATAAATAACACGCAGCAAAGTATTGGTTTTTGTCAAATTGAGAGAAAAGGGCTACATACTACCACTATTTTGAAAGTGAGGTATCAGGTACAAATAAGCCTAAGCCATTCCTCTTTATTGTAAGGTACATGAGGAAGTAATTCCCGTTTATAGTTACTTGAATGAAAGACTTGTTCTGTGGACATTTATGATACGGATCAGGAAGTTCATTATTTTCGGTGGGATGCAGAGGCAATTCATAGTATACTAGGTCAAAAGTACCAGCTTCTACACAAACAAGTAGACAACAAAACCTTTCCAAAAATTGGAAACAATTGGAACTGCAAAAAGACCATCCATTTCAAACAGTATCCTCGGTAGATACTCTTGATTTTCCGGAAATGACAGAAGTAGATTTAAAAATTCTTTTCACGGAATCTTACCAATTTTCACAAGCAATTTCATATCAGGCAGAAATCGTGGACGAACACAATAATATAAATATTAATTTATTGCCTAATCCAAGAAAATAATATCATTAAATTCGAAGTAAAATCGGAGTGATATAAATAAAAGTTAGTTAAAAATGTTACCTCAATATTTTTAAAACATTAAAAAAATATTGTTAAAATCACATGAATAAACCATATAAGAAATTGAAAAAATAAAGATGACGTATGGAAAAAAAACTTTCCCACGGACGGGATTCGAACACCAGCGTATCCGCTCCGTAGTCCGACGCCCTAACCGCTGTGCTTTTTTTTTTGAAAAACATGTTTTATTGAAGTGGGGATACAATCTTTGGTGTGGAGAGGTAACAATAAACATAGGAAAAAAAATACCAAACTAAATAATAATAGTAATAGTGTCTAGTTACTTGTACGTTTGTGTACGTTTCTTGCAGCTAGTCAGTCTTTGGGCGATAGCTTAGAATTAATTACGATCTAAATTATTGCTGGAGTAAAAATAAAGTAACTCTAAACAGACTATGAATTAAAAAACGCAGGGGAAAATGAGGAAAAAACCCCAAAAAACAATATCTTTATTTGCTTACAAACTATTACTTATAACTAGAGAGGAGGGTAAACTTTGAAAACTTAACAACGGAGGGATAGAGTGAAGGGGAGGTATGTACGGGGGTACAGGAAGTGCCAGGACCTTAAAGATAGATTTATTGCGGATAAATATCGCATTCAGGTTTATGTACTAATAGCTTAGGGCTAACGGGGGGGGGGGGGGGCGCGATCTTAAGCTACGACTGTAGAGATCGGATAGATGGGTATCAGTGCGCGATAGCCACCAGTATCTCTCAAGGTCTGGACGGTGGAAGTTGTCGAAGTCCTTCTTTGGGATTGCCGTGGAGAGTTTGAACTTGTCTTTGTTGGTGTAGTAGTCTGTGTGGCGGAACGCGATGCGTTTGTCAGCTTTATTTCGTCTCCAATGGTAAATTAAATTTATGTTGTTTGCGTCTTGGATGATACCTATCTTATCACAGTGGATGAAAGCTTGAGGAGAGGTGTATCCAGTTTCTATTTGTTTTTGGGAGGTTGTAGTATCTTGTAATGCGAGAGATTGAATAATAGGATTATCAATGAATGGAAGGTTGCTGAAATAATCTCTGGTGAGTTTGATGGTGAAGGAATCTATCCTTGGGATATCTGCAGTGTCGTACAGTGTTTTGTTTTTAACAAAATGTTGCCAGTTGGAGTGCTGGGATCTGTAAAGCTTGAGGCAGGCTCTTAAGCATTTCCTTTCGAAACTGCGGATTTTTTCCATTACGGTGTGGTTGATATTCCACCAAGTGGGTGCGGAGTAGGTTAGAATGGGTCTGATGAGAAGCATGTATAGTATGACTTTTGTTCTGTTGGAAATGTGCTTGTTGTAAAAGATTCGGCTATTGGCTTGAAATGCGGTTTTGGCTTTATCAACTTGGATATCAATATGAACGTTGCCGCGCAGCAGGTAGTCAAGATGAATACCAAGGTATTTAACCGTTTTCCTGTGGGGGATGGGTTCTTTGTTGTTTGTACCGGGGGTTGTGGTACGGATCTCAAAGTTTTTGCTGCCTGCCTTAGCTTTTCTTAAGATTTAAGGAGATTCTTAAGAGTTTTTGCAACTAGCCAGGAGTTGCAGAAGGGATGTGGTTCGAGTGGAGTTGTTTTTGGATTGCTGGAAGGGTTGTCACTGGTGAATTGGGTGAATGTTGTGGAGGAATTTCTGTTTGAGGTGAAGAGATTTTTGATGGAGTCAGCCGCTGAGTCAACCAAAAGCTTAAGATGGGAGTTGGAATTGAGGTGTCGGGGTGAGTTTATGGATTCATAAAAGGTTCCTATAATATTGAGCTTGTCCTGGGGGTCGGAAAAAATGAATTTATCGTTAGATTTTTGTGCCTTCGTAAGGTCGCATTTACTTCTTGAGAGTATGCTATCGTCAGAGTTGATGTGAAATTCTTTGATTTGGGGGGGTTTTTTAGAACGGAAAATCGCATTAATCTTAGGGAAGAAGGAGTCTGTTTTACGGAAGTCTATTTTCTTGATTTGGTTGGTCCAATAGCGGTCACTTGAGAGCTTGAGTTCTAGGTTTAAAGCATTGTTGGTATCTTTGAGGGCTTTTTTGGCGATTGATGTGATATTTCTGGATGAGTAAGGGTCGGAAATGTGAAGATTATGTAGGAGTGAGACGAGGTAGCTTTTAGCTTTTAGGAGCTTGCGGATGTTGTGATTGAGGTATCTATGTGTATTATTGAATGGTTTGAATTTAGGGACTGTTCTCTGCATTGTGGAGAATATTGTGTTGGTGATAAGCTCAAGGTTGCTGTCTATTTCAGGGATCGTGAGGTTGCGAGAAGGGGGAAGGCTATTGGAGTAACTGGAGTAACTTCTGGCTAGTCTTTTGGAGAACTTCTGCCAGTTCGTAGCTTTAAAATTGAGACGGTGGCTTTCTGCGAACGGGTGCCAGATAGACAAGCTGCTGCTATTAAGATCGAATTTAAATGAGATTGCAGAGTGATCGCTGTCATATGGGAGGGTTTGTGCTTTCCCATGAATATTATCAATCAATTTTAGTCTTGAGTCAGCAAGGCAGATATCGAGGAAGGAGTTGGCAGGTTTGAAGGTCGGAAAAGCCGGGGTGAATATTTTTAATCTAAATGTAAGGCCGAAGTAGGCCTCCCATTGCTTTAAGTACCTGCCTCGCTGATTATCTACCCTGTCTCCCCAATCTTTACGTCTAGCATTAAGATCGCCCGCTATAATGTAAAGGTTTTTATCACTATTTAGATTAAGAGAATTAAAGAGATTATATAATTCAAGATAGAAAAGTTTTCTATTATCGGGTCTAGCATATACGCTAACTATGAATAAATTCTTATTACTATTTAATGGAATTTTGATTATCGTGTACTCTAAGATTTCATTTACCGATGAGGGGGGAAAGGCGATCTTCTCGTGAGGAAGCTCCCTCTTGATGACGATGGCTGTCCCTCCTCCTTGCGAAGAATTGGGGCGGTCTGTCCTGTATACAAGGTGGTTTTTGAAGATGATGTTGTGTTTGTCATTCAATTTCGTCTCCGACAGTAGCAGGATGTCGTGGTTGTGTTTCTCCATAAATTGAAGTAAATCGAGCCTCCGGGCGTTTGTAATGATGGAGTTCACGTTGATGGCAGCAACGTTGATTAATCTTTGAAGACTGGGGGTTGAAGAAGCCATTTAGTCAGTGAAAACGGAATTCATGATAAATTCTATTTTTCCAGCGTTGGCGGTTATTTGTGATGTTATTGCCTGTAGTTGAGAATTGATAAGTGCAGATAGTTCATTTTTGAGGTCCAGAATCCATGCCGGAGGGGAGTGCTGCTGATTATTCTGGTTGTCGTGGTTGCCGAAGACGATCTTAGGTGATGAAAGAGGCGGGTCGTGTCGGGTGCCATAAACTATGGGTGCTGGGGCTGGAGTGGGTTTATGACGGGGCTGCGGTTGCGCCCGTGTAGCAGCCTGCGCGTATGAAAGGTTTTCCCTTACTGTTGAGGCTAGATTCCGGACTCTAGTTATGGCCGCACTGCGACTGTTGTTGATGTGGGCCTTCTTTTTTTCCAGGGCAAATTTAATGTAGGGGCAGCCTTTGTAGGATGCAGGGTGTCCGGATTCATTGCAGTTGGCACATCTGAGGGCCGCTTTGTCTTCGTGTTGGGGAATGGGGCATTTCCCGGGTTCATGAGACTGAGCACATTTGACGCACCTGAATGTCATCGCACAGTTATTGCTTGCATGTCCCAGCCGCTGGCATTTCTTGCATTGGAAGATGGCTGGGCGTCTTAGGTGCTCCCATCTAATGCGCTGATGTGCTAACGTCTTAACTTTGAAGAGGTCTGTTGGCTTGCTGTCGGATGACAGCTGAATAAGGTGGTGATAGTTGCCAGGCTGCGACTTGTTGTATGTAAATTTGGTCAGTTTGTTGATTTTAACCCTTGGAATGTTAAGCTCATTCAGCTCATTCAGGATATCTTCAGGGCTAAAATCTCCTCTTATTCCTTTTATAAGAATAGATTTTGGTTTAAGTGATTTAGGGGTGAAGGTGTAATGCTGGATTTTTTCCAGTTTCAGTTTGTTTACTAGGGCTTGATGATGTTCGATCTGGCTGGTGTATATAGTGTGATTATCACTGCTAACTTCCTTGATGGTGAAATCAGCTTTGGGGATGTTGAGATATTTTGCAGTATTAATGATGGTATGGAGGTCCGTATTTATCGTGAAGATCGGAGGAGGTTTAGGTGCTTTCCTTGGGCTTGTTGCGGGAGGTGCGGTGTCCACGTGTTCCGTCTCGGGGTCGGCCAGAATCTCAAATCTGTTGGAGCTGCAACTAGGGACCTCTGTAGGAGCATCCGAAGGGTCGCAATGGGCCTTAGCTGTCCTCTTAGGGGTAGTCCAGAGTTCGGCCGGTGTGGAAGGGTGCCCATCAGGGGACGCACTTGGGGACGCGTTCACTAGGGGCGCTGAAGGTTCTGGCTTGCGCGCCATTTTAAGGTTGGGAGCGATTTTGGAGGAGCTGGCCTTATTTTCTTTAATAAATTGTTTATAAAGCCTGTCCAACTCGAGCGAGTGGAGTTTGGGGGTTTTCGGCACCCTCGGCTTAATTGTCGGGTTAGGATCATCGTTCTCCTTGTCGGAGAAGTCAGGCGAAATGCACCGCTTGGAGCCCTGTGCTCTGTGAGACTCCATGGTGGAAGGTATCAAAGACCTGAGGCCAGAAACGGCTCAGGCCTGCCGAGGCAGGGGGGATAAATTTACACAACACCATACACACTTATCAGTAGATTTAGCACCACAGATAAAAACACTAACGAAGCTTGAAGGACGCATAAAGCACCGACCAAAAAGCAAAAAGAAACGCACGATCGCAGAGACTCTTCAAGGGCACGTCCGTCGTCCATGCAGGTCAGCGAGAGACTCCCTATCTAGCGAGCCCTGCCTCAGACGCTGGGATCCCTAACCGCTGTGCCAACCGGCGATGTTGTAAACGTTACGAACATTCTGGTATATACCACACAAAATACAATTCATTTTTTCTCTTAAAACATTTCTTAGGTCAAACACTTACTTGTTTCAATGTAATAATGTTTAAAATGACTTAATATATACCTGCAATAAAACCAACAAGTGTAACTTTCCTCCTAATAGCAGAAACGGCGAAAAAATTCGGTTTTTCTTGTCTGGACAAAAAGTGCCCACAAGAAAAAATCTAAAAAAAATTGAGGACACTGCCTGTTATGGTACTTTATCGGGGCACTAAACAGCAAAATAGCATGTTTTCATATTTTTGAGAAATGTACATTTTTCCGATTTTTTTGAGGTTTTTCATTTTTTGCGACCACAGTTTGCCAGAAAAAAATCTGAAAAAATTCTCAAAAATCTGTCTTAGGGTCCAAAATATGCCACATTTTTTCAGAATGTTAGGAAGCATCAGAGTGTGGGAAATGCGCGGAAAAGCGCGAAATCTAATTTACCCTGTAACTACCCTCACGGGCAAGATAGGGGGTTGAAATTTTGCTCAGAGGGGTTTTTCTGGGTCAGCTTTCGAATGGTTCATTAATTATTGAAAAACGTCTAAGGGCAGTTTTGACCATCTTATTCGGCTAGGCCCTTTATACAAAAAATAACTTGGTGAACACTTTCCATTATACACAATTATTATTGCAACACTCATCTACAATTAATGTAATATTTTTCGATTTTTTGCACTCTAGAGAGTGCGGCCATGACAAAAGTTTTTACAAAAATCTGGTTACTAATGTACATGTAATGGTAATTATTCACAAAAAATTAAATTTAACAATAAAAGTAATAAAGTAAAAGAAAAATTAACAATAGAATAGAATAGAAATGCTTTATTTTCAGCCTTCCGGCCATAAAAAGGAACTCGGTTTACAATTATCCTAGGTTTCACTCATCCTTCCACACATCCCCGAACACACTCATACACTTTGTTTTGGGCAATCTTTCTTGCATCTTTCTCTCTATTCTTTTCCCTCCTTTTTCCCCTAGCTTCCTCAGCCATTCTATCACTTCCTCTGACCCCCTTTCGCTCACTATTTCTTCTATGCACAAACCCCTTTCAAGTTCCCTGCATTCCCTTACCATATGTTCAAAATTTCCAAAGCTATCTCCACATAGGTCACATTTCCGGTTTTCCTCTACTTCCCAATATCTGTTCCACCTTTCTAGTGATCCCCCTCTTGCCTGGGCTAGTAATCGTTGGCTCCCATCTTTCCCCTCTCTTCTTAGGTACTCTGGTAATTTTAAAGTTCTTAAGTATCTATATCTTTGGTTAAACCTTGCACCTTGCATCTTTGTATATTGCACTTGTTGCTGCACTTCCCTATCCCGTCTTCTCAATTCCTCTGTTATCTTTTTTTCTCTTTCCCTCTCTCTGTCTCTTCTCTGTTGTAAATCTAATTGACTTAGTCCATTTCTCATTAGGTATTCCTCTCTCACCTTTGCGGATCTCGTTTTCCGCCTCATGTTTTCTTTCTCCTTCAGGCATTCTTTTACCAATACTCTCCCATTCCCTTCCCCCAACTTTTCCTCGAATCTCCTCGCTCTTACTCCGGCTGTTGTCCTGATCTTATCTCTTTTTGCCTCCTCTAACACTATATACTCTGGCGTTTGCACGCTTAACCCTAGGACCCACTTTATATATCTAGTTTGTACCCTCTCTACCTCCTTTCTCTCTTAGTAGCCCCATATCTCTACTCCATACATCAAGACCCCTAAAACTAACGAGTCAAATAGGTACATTCTTAGCTTGAAATTATCTTTGAACTTCCTTTTGCCTATGCCCCATGTCTGGTTGAGCACCACGTTTGCCTTTCTTACCCTTTCCCTAATATGTTTTGTTAACCCCCCATCTCTTTGTACGATTACTCCTAAGTATGTAAATTCGTTGACAGCTTCTATATTCATCCCTTTCCACTTCCACTTAAACTTTCGTCTCCTTCCTTTTCCCTTGCTAAACTCCATAATTTTAGATTTTTCCACGTTTAGTACTAGCCTCTTTTCATCTAGATATGCTTCTAGCTTCCCCATCATTTCCTTTAACTCCACTGCTTCTTTTGCTACTAGTACTACATCATCCGCATACGCCAGTGACCAAAATTTTTCCTCGCCTACCTTTATTCCTCCTGTTCTGTTCCTTTTGAGGCTTTCTTCCATGTCCGCTATAAAAATCGTGAACAGAGTCTGGCTTAGGGGCAGCCTTGTCTCAAACCATCCCCTGTCTAGAACTCTCTTGTCTCTCCGTCCTGTACCTTTACCACATTTCTCGTTTCTTGGTAGATTTCTTTCACTCTTTCCGTTAGTCCTCTACTGATACCACATTCTTTCATTTGCTCCCATAGCTTATTTCTCTTCACCGAGTCAAAGGCTGCCTTCAGGTCCACAAAGAAGGCGAACATTTTCCCCTTCTTCTTCTGCACCTCCCTCTCGACTATATGTTGTAATATACAGGGTGGCCCACATAACTCTGAACAGCTCAATATCTCGAAAACTGTGCCATCGATTTTAAAGTTCTTAGTCTTAAATTGCATGGAACTGAAGGGCCTTTCTGACTACATAAACGTGAAGTGGCCTCCCTTCCCCTTTAACGGGGGAGGGGAGGTACCTTTGTAATTTTAAATGGAACCCCCTATAAAATGTTACATATTTAGATTCTACCGGAAAAAACAAGTCAATTTTGTTTGAAACATTTTTTTGTCAGATACTTCCATGATGAGATATAACAGTTTGAAGTTTCGAGTTGTAGGTACTTGAAGCGCTCGGAAATAGCGTTATGGAATTATACGCACTTGAGTCCTTTGCTTATTCATGAAGAAACACAAACAATAATATTTACAATTCTTGAGTGTCACTCACTTATCTATGAAAACGTTTTCAGTTTAGAACTGTTATTCAAGCAGTAACATTGTGATTATGGCTACTTTTGACACAGAAGTGAATATGTTATTAACGTTAGGTGAATGCCAAAAAAATTATCGGCGTGCAGCAGTGATGTTTTTTGAACGTTATGGGATCAAAAAATGTCATGCAACATTTCATAATTTAGAAAAGCGGCTTCGCGAGCACGGTGAATTGTGTAAAAAAACTCACAATAAACCTAAAGCTGTCACTAATGAAAATAATAGTGCCAGTATTCTTGCTGCAATTACATTAAATCCTCATATTAGTCAACGTACAGTTGCACAAACATCACATATTAGTCGTTCATCAATTCAACGAATTTTGAAACGGCAAAAGTATCATCCATATCACATGGTTTTACCACAAGAGCTTTCGATAGCAGATTACGATCACCGCGTAAGATTTTGTGAGTGGCTGCAGGGTGTTCTGGAAAACGACTTTTTGTGCAAAATACTTTTTTCCGATGAGGCCACTTTTATGAATTCAGGGCATGTAAATAGACATAATCTGCATTATTGGGCCGTGGAAAACCCAAATTGGATGCGATGTGTTCCCTTTCAACATCGATGGTCTTTAAATGTTTGGTGTGGCCTAATAGGAGATTTTGTGATTGGACCTTATTTTTCTCAAGAAACTGTAACATCTGCAAGTTATTGTGATTTCTTAAAAAATCATTTGCTTGCGCTTTTGGAAGATGTGCCACTGCACGTTAGAAGAGAAATGTGGTTCCAACAAGACGGCGCTCCTCCACATTGTGCAATCATCACCAGGCAATTTTTGAACGAAAAATTTGGGAACAAATGGATAAGTCGTGGGGGACCTCGTCAATGGCCTCCTCGATCCCCCGATCTAACACCATTAGATTTTTTCTTATGGGGATATGTAAAGGACAAAGTTATGTTTGAACCACCGACGACAAAAGAGGATATGAAACAAAGAATACGTGACGCTTGCGCTTCAGTGACTCCCGAAATGTTAAAAAATGTTAGAACAACTTTGATGTTTCGAGTAAATAAATGTTTACAAGCCCGTGGTGGACATTTTGAACATTTAATTTAAAGTACATTTTATTTCTTCACGAATAAGCAAAGGACTCAAGCGCGTATAATTCCATAACGCTATTTCCGAGCGCTTCAAGTACCTACAACTCGAAACTTCAAACTGTTATATCTCATCATGGAAGTATCTGACAAAAAAATGTTTCACACAAAATTTACTTGTTTTTTCCGGTAGAATCTAAATATGTAACATTTTATAGGGGGTTCCATTTAAAATTACAAAGGTACCTCCCCTCCCCCGTTAAAGAGGAAGGGAGGCCACTTCACGTTTATGTAGTCAGAAAGGCCTTTCAGTTCCATGCAATTTAAGACTAAGAACTTTAAAATCGATGGCATAGTTTTCGAGATATTGATCTGTTCAGAGTTATGTGGGCCACCCTGTATATGCGTTGTCCATCGTTCCTCTGTTCTTCCTGAACCCCGCCTGTGACTCAGGCAGAATTTTTCTATTTTCCACTTCTTTCTTTAGTCTCTCATTCAGTACTGCAGCGTATACCTTATATGCCGTACACAGTAGACTTATACCCCTGTAATTCGATGCTTTTTCTTGGTCTCCTTTTTTATGCAATGTCGTAATGCATGCTTTCCTCCAATCTTCTGTGAACCCTTTCCCTTCCCAAATCTTCTTAATTAACTGTACTAGTTTTGCCCTTGTCTTCCCCTCACTGTACATCCACGCTTCGTTTTGGATATTATCCCCTCCGGCTGCCTTTTTCTTTTTCAACTTTCTTAATTGTGTTTCTATTTCTTCCTCCGTGATTTCCCTCTCCTCTTCCTCCTCTATCGCTCGTTCCCTCTCTTCTCCTACTTTCCTATCATCTGACCCATCCAGTAATATCTTGAAATGTTCTCTCCATTCCTCCTGTCCAATTCTATTGCTCACATTTGTCTTCTTTCTCCTCTCCTTGTTAATATATGCCCATATTTGCTTCTCAGTTTTTGCATTTCTTATCTGCCTCAGTTCTTCTTGCCTCTTTCTGTCCTTCTTTCCCTCGCACATCTTCTTAAATTCCCTCTTTTCCTCCAAATACACCTGTCTCTCAAAAAAAAATTAACAATATTTATGCATAAAAATGATTGTTAAATGATTAATAATATCAATTTCCTCCTAATATGCAGTTTTGCCAAAGGAATTCTTCTATTGAGGCCGGAAACGAGAGATTCTAAAGAACGATACATGTATTGTCTAAAACTTGCTAACTGCACGCGCTGAAAATGGCTTTCTCAAAAATAGCTTTGCTGTTGCTTTCCTCATAAACTGACCCGACCATTTGCACGCCAACTGTTTTATTGTACGTGCTGGTGGCCTCAGAACTTAAATTCTTAGCTTTCGACACGTTAGTGCTTTCATCATTAATTAAAGAAAAATATTTTCCCTTTAATGAGTCTACTATCTCTAAAACGAGTGACTTATTAATTATATTTACATTTATAGCTCGTATTTTGGCTGTACCTAATGTGATATCACACATTAAAGGTAATTTATGCGGATTACTTTATTCAATCTATGGAAAGCTTGAAACGTTTCAAAATTGACATTACACTGGGCAAAAAATATGCAATAACAAATCTATGCTTCTTTAACTTCTTTAGCAAATGCTCATGAAGATGAAGCAATCGTCCTAGCTACTTCCATTTGTATTTACTGTAGCTTGTTATTTCTGTGATTACGGGTACTACCATAACACTTGAAGTCATGTTTACAGGAATTAAGTTTCAATTGAATTTTGGAAGCATTACACTATGTTTGGCCAAGATGTTAGGTCTGGATCTTGCAGCCAAAAACCTTGGCTTGGAAAAAACAGAATAATTATTAAGCTTAATTATTTATTTTTCTATTGCTGTTTTATTATTGGCTGGGCATATGTTGGCCATTATGTCAAAGAATGATGTTATACGATTATCAAAATTGTATGTACGGCGGAACTGAAATTCTAACTGCGTGTACTATAGCGTGGGATATTGGCCCTTGTTTTCCGCCAAGTACGCTCAATATGTTGAGTATGTGCTTCTGTCGTCTGATCTACGAAGTTCCTTTTTTACTTCACTTCTAAATATTTCTAACCTTCCGTATTTAAACAATCGTAAGCCTTCCAGAAGTCTGACCCTATGATCGTTCCCGCTTTAACCCACTATTTTATAACATTTAATAATGTCTCGGAAGTACGATCTTTTACCGGTTGTATAAAAATTCGTTTTGTGGACCGCTCAAGCCGTCCAAAAATCCACTGACCGGCAATAAGGCGGCCTTTACTATATCTTTTCTCCATTTTGCGCCTTATCTATCTCCACTATCTCGTTTTCGCCTTCTAATGGTGCATTTACGTAGGCGCGTCCAGACGCAGCGTTTTGCGATTTTTGGGCCACTTATACTGCATTTCTTAAATTTCCATCGACAGACTGTGTCCGTCCGTTGTGCGCGTGCGTTCGAACGCATTTCACTTCTCGACGCAGATCACTTCTTTTCTCCTGTATCTTTTAGTACGTCGTTTGACTGTCGAATGGAAGGGTTGTACGTAGAGAAATCGGAATCAGTTTGTAGTAACGAAAAATGAATTGTAAATTACTATTTGGACTTAACTTTGTCGCAGGAAACCATACATTTTTAAATTTGTTGTGCAATCTGTCGATTTTGGCGAGAAAATGCCAAAAATCCAAGTTTCAATCCTAAGAGATCAATAGTTCAAAAGTTATGCGTGTGTAAAGATGTGTGATTTTCAGTGTTGTTGACAGGTAAGGGCGCCGCCATGGTGATATGACCATGTTGTGGTGATCGTCGCGTGTTGCTTAACGAGCGGGGCGCTAGATGGCAGCACGAGCACGCTCGTAATTATCAACCTTTTTACCAAGATCCAATTGGATAAGCTGAAATTAGGGAGGATTTCGGCATCCAGAAATCCGATTATAGTTCAGGTAGAAAATATTGTGTGGGTTTGTGTTAGGTTTTTTGGGGGCCTCGTGTGTGCGGAATAGATATTTCCTCTCAAACATCGATGCTCTACGTTATCGGCATCACCGTGTTCTTGTAGTGCCGTCTAGCGACTTCGCTCGTTAAGGGGGCCGGCAGGCATTTGGCCTTGACTGTCACGCCAATTCTCGAACGGTCCTCGAACGGTCAGTAAGGAAAACTCATTGTGGAATGGTTAAAATTTTTTTTGTGGAACTACGTCGCGTCTACGAGATATCGGTAAAAAAGAATATATGCAATGCCGACTTGAGTAGTAGCAGAAGAGAGAAACGAAAATTGAGAGAGAAAGCTTGCGACTAGACATGGTTGCCACATATCATCGTTCGCCTCACTGTTGCCATGTCGTCAAACCCGTAAATGTACAAGCGTTTCGTGAAACTGATTCCTGCCTCATGAGCCCAATTCAGCCGACCAACACATGCTAACACATACATTGCCACGGGCGCGTAGATATACGCAGGACTTGTTGTCACATTACCTCTGCAGTTTTTCGCTAATATCTCTGAAATGAAACTCGAATGGCGGTCAGTGTATGCAAAAGCTAAGGAAATCATTTGATTTATATTAAATTGAATCAGTTTATTCTTAACATTATAATAATTTTATACATATTACCAGGACTTCTTGAAAATGAGCCGGAATTTACTTCCTGTCAGAAAGAAAATTATATTCAAATCTCATTTAAATGAAATTTAAAGCAACTCTTTTTATGCCACGAAGCGCATAAATGTAATAATATATTTATATTATTATATATATATATATATATATATATATATATATATATATATATGTCGCATATTACGATATTATAAATTGTATATATATATAAATGTATATATCTTCTATGTCATGCCGTATTTGTTCTAGACTACAAAAATTGGTGTGGCGCGACGGTAGCGTGCCAAGCTTTCACCCCGACGACCAGGGTTCAAATCCTGCCTACTAACGCATTTTTTAAAAATTTTATTATGTTTTATCATTATGTATTTATATTTTCAATCGATTAACACGCATAAAATTGCATTCTGAATTATAAATAGCATGTATTTATTTACTAACAACAGGATTATTTACTATTATTATATATTATTATTTATATAATAATTATATATTAAATTTTATAAATTTCCTGTGATTTTCCGGATTTCGAACAAGTTACTATTACGTTTGTGTGATGTGACATAAGTTCATCTACCTTTTTTTGAACAAGTGCAGTCTTTTCTCCCTTATATGATATTATCCTTTCGAACGTTGACTGATACTGACATCCTGTCTGATCCGCAATTAGAATTGCGAGGTGATATTTTTTACTACTTTCCGATAATTTTCGGCGGTCTGCTATATTTTATACCGCGCTTCTTCATTATGGACTTCAAGCTTCATGCATCAGTCATTTGTGTACCGAGGTCATTCCACGCGAAATCGGGCACATTTTCGAGTACTGCTGTGGGATTTTGTTCAAATTTGAATATGTTGTAGTCTTTGGCGACCTATGAACGAATGTCAAAGGATTTTTCGATATCTTAAAAATGGTTAATTTTAAATAGACGTGTTAAAAAAAGGATCACCCTTTCTTCATTACATTATAAAGTCAGAAAAGTAAAACCATAAAAGTATCTACTAAAAATGTTTCCCCTTCGTAATGACTCCTTTAGAAGGATGGAGAATTGAACATTGGCTTCACAATGAGCTGGAAAAGGACGCGGAGTGTCCCCGTTTCAGGTAGGTGAGTGGTGCGCTCCGCAATACCTGCAGACTTCGTTTACGACTAGACATGTGCGGGCCGCCCGGTATTCGGGTTCGGGTCAGGTCGCAGAAAGTCGGGCGGGCTCGATTCGGGCTACCCGAGAGTTGCGGGCTGCCTGCTCGACTTCGTCGGGCGGGTTCGGAATGAATCGGACAAGTTCGAGCGAGCGAGTTATCGCGATACCTGAGATTCAACTCTGCGTTCTTATGAAATACATAATGGCAATAATGATACTTCTTTCATAGCTTAATTAACGTAATTTTTAATATACTTGGTTTTTTTCATAATTACCGTAGGTATAATTGGCAAACATATGCATAATCTTTATTTGTATTAAATTTTGAAATAATGCACGTTACACGTGAAAAATTTAAGAGACAATATTTCTGGCATTCTGACGAATTTGTTCCTCCGAATGAACTTGCATATGTATCGATAATGTCGTTAAAATATCCTTACGAAATTACATACAACTAGAACGCATGAAAATAAGGTAAATTATGACAATTTTTTACATTTTGTGCTGTTTTCTCTTAAATTTTTCACGTGTAACGTGCATTATTTCGAAATCATATATCATTGTTACCATTATGTATTTCATAATAACGCAGAGTTGAATCTCAGGTATCGCGATAACTCGCTCGCCCGAACTTGTCCAATTCATTCCGAACCCGCCCGACGAAGTCGAGCAGGCTTCCCGAAACTCTCGGGTAGCCCGAAACGCTCGGGCCGCCCGATGTGTCATGAAGTATCGCGCGCCCGACTTTCTGCGACCCGACCCGACGATTCGGGCGCCCGACAATCGGGCGGCCTGCACATCCCTATTTACGACTAAATGACCCTTTTTTTACCTCGAGAACTATGGGTCATCCCTGTTGTAGTAATGTTTCGGCTTTTATTCAAATTTTAATATATGTAGTGTTTAGTGACCGAATCTCAAAGTATTTTTCGATCTCTTATAAATTGTTGATTTTACAGACATTTCAATAAACGTGTCGCCCTTTTTCCATTAAATTCTAAGACTAGAACTCCCAAATCGACGATATGACCTTCCAATGACGAATAAAATTTTTTTTATCTTTTATTCGTTATTTGAAATTTTTATTTAAACATATATATTGCAGACAGTACCTTGCAGACTGTAAAGCCGACAACATGAAATTCTGGTTTTGAAGTATATTTTATGAAACCCTAATTGTCAAGTAAATAATCACCACGTTCTCGTGGTTTTCATTGAGAAATGATACCTTTCTTGTAGAACATATTCAATTCACATACAAACTCACATCTATACATAATCAATCAGAATTCTCCATTCTTCTGAAGGGTTCATTTTGAAGGGGAAATTTCAGGGAATGTGACCACATTTTTTCCAACATGTGAATCACTGGCTCATCATCGAAAAAAAACGCAAAAAAAGAATTTGTTTACACTTTCCTACATTATAAAGTTACTTGTCATGGTCGAAAACATTATTTTACAACAGCCGTATCCTTTCTAAATTAAACAAAAAGAAGTGTAGCTGAAGTGGAGAAACAGTTCCGGTGATAATAATTCGCAAGCGAAGCCCGTTCATCGACAATGTAGGCAGAAATTGCAAACTTCGCCTGTAATTTATAAAAATAGTTCTCAAGCTGCAAAAGAGAAATTATTGCTAAACCTCTTCTACTGTCACATGGACTACAACATATTTCATTCAAGTTAGTTACTGGAATATAACGGATATTTCGAAGCAACCTGACGTTACGAGCCGCGTAGCGGCAAGTGCAAGGGTCAGAAACCTTTTCAAACTATCGCTTCAATGTTGCACCGAGCAGTTTATAAATGGTCAATTTTCATTCCCAAAGGTTCAATACATGTCTGTACAGAGCCCAAATTTCGAATTTCCACCTCATCGGGGAGTAATTAACAATATTCGGCAGCATGCCGCCGGTCGCGAGGCGTACGAAACAAGCCTGACGTTACGAGCCGCGTAGCGGCAAGTGCAAGGGTCAGAAACCTTTTCAAACTATCGCTTCAATATAGCAATGAGCAGTTTATAAATGGCTAATTGTCATTCCCAAAGGTTCAATACATGTCTGTACAGAGCCCAAATTTCGAATTTCCACCTCATCGGGGAGTAATTAACAATATTCGGCAGCATGCCGCCGGTCGCGAGGCGTACGAAACAAGCCTGACGTTACGAGCCGCGTAGCGGCAAGTGTAAGGGTCAGAAACCTTTTCAAACTATCGCTTCAATGTTGCACCGAGCAGTTTATAAATGGTCAATTTTCATTCCCAAAGGTTCAACACATGTCTGTACAGAGCCCAAATTTCGAATTTCCACCTCATCGCGGAGTAATTAACAATATTCGGCAGCATGCCGCCGGTCGCGAGGCGTACGAAACAAGCCTGACGTTACGAGCCGCGTAGCGACAAGTGCAAGGGTCAGAAACCTTTTCAAACTATCGCTTCAATATAGCAATGAGTAGTTTATAAATGGTCAATTGTCATTCCCAAAGGTTCAATACATGTCTGTACAGAGCCCAAATTTCGAATTTCCACCTCATCGGGGAGTAATTTACAATATTCGGCAGCATACATATCGTACATACGTAAACCTGTACTATCGATCTGCATTATCGACCGTATTCTATCGCAACGTACAGTGTTTGTCGCGGAGAGACCGTGGCGCTAGTAACCGGAACCGCAAAATTGTGCCTTTTTTTCTAGTCATTTTACGTCTTAAATAAGTAAGTAATCAATTAAAAATGCATACCACCGTGTTTGTACATGTCTTCGCTATGTCTGTATAGAGCCCTTTTTTCGATACGAACACTAAATCTCGCGAAATTAAGAGAATCTCTCAGCGGCAGCCATCTTGTGACGTCATACTTGCTTCAGAATTCGAATTTTCTGCCGAATATTGTTAATTACTCCGCGATGAGGTAGAAATTCGAAATTTGGGCTCTATACAGACATAAATTGGACTTTTAGCAAACACAAGTGACCACTTTTAAACTGCTCATTGCAATATTGAAGCGATAGTTTGAAAAGGTTTTGACCCATGCATAAGCATATGGATTTCAAACCCTGCCGGCCCCCTTAAGCCGCCGACGAGATATTTAGAAAGACTGCCAGCCCCGTGTTAAACTGCGAGCCTGAAAGTGGGTCCCAGGTGGGTACTGGGAGCGGTCGGTAATGGCGCCAATGTCGAGATACTCTCGTCGGTTGTGGAACTAAGAACGTGGAACTATCACTGATCTCAAATACCAACATCGCTACACATGCCGCGCTCGCTACCTAAATAGAACATTTGCTCGTGAACTACGGAAGAAACGTCAGTGACATAGGCAATAAATAAACGTAGAATGCTGACATAATGCATTCTGTAATTGTTCCTTATTGTTCACCATTGTAATCATTTTTTTATAATCGATAGTTTATAGGTGTAGGAAATGAAGAAGATCCCGCTATACAGCGACGCCTATCGGCGCCGTGCAATATTAATAGTATTACATGTAAGGTTACCCATCTATGTTACCACAAAGACTGACGATTATAAGACAGAAGACTGTTCTCTGTGATACCGTTGCAATATGTAGATACGTTATATTTTTCATTTATGTATTTTATACTACCAAGTTTATTAATATAATATAGTTGTGTGAACAGTAAGATGGCGTTATTTTTCTACAACCATTAACAGGAAATATGAAAGTAACATTACAAAAAAATATCAGAATTTAAAATTAATTTCGAATTATTTCGATACAAAATAATGATTATTCACCAAAAAATATTCTGTAATAATTATAGAATAAAACAAAGAATAAATAAATACAACCTACAACTGATGACAAAATTCAATCGTTCTTACTGTGATCCTTAGTAAAAAACAGAAAATTAATTTTTTTACTTATTTATTACAGCTGAGGTAGTAACGAGGTAAAAGTATTAACTAAGTAAATTAACTTTCAATGGCTCTTATCCATATAATGCTATTTGGAGGCCGTAAACGCACAGATACAGAGATTTTTATATCTTTCAATACGTGTCGTTTTTTCTCCGTCAACCGATTTCGAGGAAATTTTCAGTTCGTGTATCACTAACATAAAGGTAAAGACACATTTTAAATTTTTATTGCGGATTTGAATAAAAAAGTTTTAAAAAGTGTCTGCCATTTTAAGTTTTACTTATAATTGTATTGTTTGCTATTTTTTATACATTATAGTATTGTTTCTTAATTGTATTAAGTATTATAGTATTTTCTTAATTGTTTAATTTATTAATTGTATTGTTAAATTTCATTTTCTGTGAGTAATTGTCAATACATATACATTCGTAACCACATCTAGACTTTTGCCCGAAATTCGGCTATTTGTCCGCACTGTGCAACGCGGCCAAAACCGAGCAGTCGAACTCGAGGCGAGAAGGACTCTCCACGTCTCTTTCTTTTCATATGCTGTCCTTCTTTGCGTCCGAAACTTCCGTCGTTCATTACACAAGTAAATATCATCGGAATTTTGTCATATTTGGTAACGTTTTCCTTAGAAAAATACCACGAGTATGTTGGTGAAAGTCCCATAGAAAAATAATTAATAATGAAGAAGTTAATTTTTTTATTTAAAGGCCTGAGCTCACGCCAGTCTCTCATCTTTTCCGAACGCTTCGACTCGCCGTGTCTCTTTCTTTCCCATACGCTATCCTTCTTTGCGTCCGACACTTCAATTGTTCATTACACAAGTAATTATCATCGGAATTATATCATATTTGATATCATTTTCAATGGAAAAATGCTACGAATATGTTGGTGAAAGTCCCATAAAAAAATAATTAATAATAAAAAAGTTTATTTTTTGTTTTAAACGACTGAGCTCACGTCAGTCTTTCATCTTTTCCGAACGCTTCGACTCTCCACGTCTCTTTCTTTTTCATAGGCTGTCCTTCATTGCATCCGAAACTTTAATCGGTCATAACACAAGTAATTATCATCGGAATTATATCATATTTGGTATCATTTTCATCAGAAAAATGTCTCAAATTTGTTTGTGAAAAAGCCATTAAAAGATAATGAAAAATGAAGAAGTTTTGTTCTTTGATTGGTAGTGGTGTCACACCGATGTACCCGACCCAACACGTACATAATTATGTTACACTCTTCGGCGACCGCGGCTGTCGAGTTTCGCTGTCCTTTTCTCCATTCGACCGGGGTTTCGCAGAAAGCGTTTCCTGAAAACTGAATGTCTCTGACCGGACCCGAGTTTTGCACATTTGTTACGTATGGAGACGTTTCTCCACGTTCATTTCGATTAGAAGTTCTAATCTCTTTTCTGAAAACGAAAAGCGTCCCAACAGGCCCCTTGTTTAATGATTGTACTCCGGCTGGACGCAGCTGGCACGAAGCATGATTCAGTAACAGCACCGTACGATTTTTTAATATGGAAATCTTCAAAACATTCCCTTCTGGAACGTTTTGTCAAGATAGTCTTAGATAGGAAACATCCTGGCTAACCCTTCGTTTTACCCCTTTAAACAAAAGATCCAGCTGCAAACCTTTAAACTCACTAGAAACGACAAATACGAGTACGTGACCGTAGAATGAAACAGACACACTTCCCTCTCATTTTTTAGGGTATATAAACTCATTCATTTTTATCCTCTTCGGTTAGTCGAGAAGCGGTTCAGAAGTGATTCGGTCGCGGTACAGTAATCGTGCAGTCACGTCGCGTTACACGCGTAAGAGTCAGTTCTAGTGAGATCGGGTAAAAGTCCCTCTCGAATCAAACGTAACCTTATAGAATCCGTTAGTTCGTGTATATTCTATTTGGCTTTCAACAATCGCTCTCCGACCCCGCATTGCCAGTGCGTCAACACCGTGCAGCATAGGTAACAATTTCTCCAATTGTATACTTATTACATTCATCCGCGACACAGACAACTACACATGTAATTACCTTAATTCAGAATATATTTGCCTTGTTTGTTAACTCGCGTAATCTACAACCCTTAATTATTGCCAATATCCTAATCTAATAATTGAACGTTCCCACATGATACAATCTTACCGCTCGGATTGTATCAATTAAGATATATATAAGTTACGAGGCTAACCAATCGTAGATTCAAATCAACAAAGATTTCAACATTAACTAATAATAGAAACCATATTCCTGGGGTAACAACCCCTCGCCGGCCTCTCGCGTTGCTCGCAGCCCTGGCTCGTAACACATTAATAGCGAGCTTACAATAATTTTATACTTTTCGTCAAAATTTCATTTTCTATTTAAATTAGTTTGTTATTGAAACTCATTAATAGTTTTAAATAGTACTTGAAATATTTTAAATAATATTGAAATATGGGAATATTACAATTTGGAATTTTGCTACAACTTTTTACGATATAGCTGGATAATATGGTCGAAAGTGCCCCCAAACCAAATTGATTTTTAGCCGCACCATGGTCAACAAAATACTATGAAAAACTCATGAATATTCTACCTAATATCATATGTGACTGAAATTTTTTTCAGAATTTTTGGTTGCAAAAACGATTTTTAAACAAATCAGAAAGCATAAAATTGCCGATTTTATATTGAAGTTTTCAGTTGACCACGTTTATGCTATTCTGTTAGTTGTGTTTCAGTGTTTTTATTAATATGTATTTTTTACAGATTTTTCTGTAACAGAAAATTGGAAATCTCTATGCTATGCTCCCCCCCGGGGGCCGGGGTCAGCTCACACCCCGAACCCCCAAATTCACCGCCCCCAATCGTGGGGGCATAACAGGGCGCGGGGAAGCACTCCGCGCCAACCCCACTCCGCCCCCCACTCTCGGGGGCACCTGCTGACGCGGGGGAGACCCCCGCGACATCCCCACCCTCGCCGACCTCCTCGTGGGGGGCACACGTCGGCGCGGGGGGCGCTCCCGCGCCCACACACTCCTTGCGGAGCCCGGGTCTCTCTCCCGGGCCCGCTCGGCGGCCTCCTTCTGCTTCATCACTTCCTCGCAGAAGGAGGCCACCGCCTTCCACGACCCCACGCCACCGACCATGTGGTCGACCACGGCCGGCAGCGCGAGGTCCCACCCGCCCACCGCGGCTCTCAGGACACGGCGCGGCTCGGCCCAAGCTGGGAATTCCTCCAGAGTATGCCGCGCCGTGTCCACATCTTCGCCGCAGTGGTAGCACTGCGCCGTCAGCTCCCGCCCCATCGTGTGCAGGTACTCTCCAAAACAGCCATGGCCGGAGAGCACCTGCGTGAGGCGGAAGGTCAACCTTCCCCGCCTCCTGCACCATATATAAAATATTGGCAGGAGGGCCCGGACAATCGGACGTGTGGAGGGCGCTAGCAGCGCCCTCCACTCCGAAAAACTTTCCGTCCGGGCCTGGCGATTCCGGCCCTCGAGCTACACTTCCTCCTCGCGCGTGAGTTCCACCCCCGGCGGGCGGCGGAAGGAGCGGGCGATGTGGTGTAGCCTCGCCCGCTCCGCCGCCACCACAGTGAAGGGTGGAATCACAGCGAGGAGTCCCGCCGCCTCGGTGGAGATGGTGCGGTACCCCCGTATGACCCGCAAGGCCAGCCGCCGCCGCACTCTTTCTAAGAGCTTGCGGCTGGGCGTGCTGGCCCCGAGCGAGCGGTGCCACACGGGGGCCCCATACAGGGCTATAGACCGCACCACTTCCGTATAGAGGCGGCGTACTTTCAAATCCGGCCCCCCGACATTCGGCAGCAGCCGCGCCAATGCGGCCGCCGTCCTCTCTAGTCGGGGGACTTGGCAGCTTTTCCCTTAACCTACTCCAACCCTTCTCTTCCACCCACGTCTCCATCAAAATTACCACATCCCATTGTTCCAGCCCCTTCCAGAATTCCACGTCCTTATTCAGCAGCCCCGCCACATTCCAGAATCCTTCCCCTTTGCTCCCCCTCTCCCCCTTCCCCCTCTCCTCTCCCTCCCCTCCGTCTCCTTCCCTATTCTCCTCCTTGATCCTCCAACCAACATTCCTCTAACTCGTCCCATCTTCTCAATTTTCCGTTCAACCACATCTTCATGTACCCAATTTGGACAATCTTTCCCTCTCTCCTTGCTGCCTCCGCTTCCCCTTCAATTTTCCACCTCGCTCTTCTCTCCTCTTCCGTCAGATCGTCGTCTATTCTTTCCACTGACCCCCTAAGTTTCTTTTTTCCCTCCATAACCTCTCTTTTATATTCTCTGCCCTCCATTCTCACCAACACCATTTCCCTGCCGTCCTTTCCTATCCTCCCTATCTTTCCTACCTCCATGATCCCCTCGACCTTCATCTCCATCTTCTCCCAAAGCCTCTTAATTTCCTCTTTTATATCCACCCCCTCCACCTTCATTCTCCTGACAATCACATTATTCCTCTTCCCCTCTCTTTCCCTCTTGTCCAACCTCAATTCAATCCTCCTTACTCTTCTTGTACTCTCCTCCCTTTCTCGTTCTCCGCCTGTCTCCTCCCCCCTCCCCTCATGACTCTCCTGCGCCCCCCTTCTCTCCTTCCCCAACCAACCCTCTACCTTCTCCACTCTTCCCTCCAACCTTTCCATCCTCTTGTCTGCCCCCTCTCCTCGCACCATCTCCTCCATCCTCCCCTCTACCTTTGTCATCCTTCCCTCAATGCTTTCCAGCCACTTCCATATCTTTTCCCTGCTTGCCATCTCCTCCCTCTTCTCTTCCCTCCACCTCTCCCTCTCCCTGCCCCAGTCTTCAATCAGCTTCCTCCCTGCCTCCCTGTCCCTCCACACTGCATCCCTCAGTTCCTTCACCTCCTCTATTAGCCCATTAAGGACCTGTACCAACTCTCCGCCTTCCCCTGTGCCCACCCCCCTCATCCTTCAGTGGGGACCTCTTCGTCAGGTCGCTCCTCTTAAACGTCTCCTGCTCATCCTCCCCTCCTCCCTCCACATCCCCTATACCCCGTTTCCTCCCCACACTATCCACGCTCTCCGAACTAAACCACCTCTCCAAATTTCCTTCCCTCGACAGCGTCCCTACTCTGCCTTTTCCGCCTACCCTCCCCCACGCCTGACTCCCGGCTCCCCATCCCTTTCCGCCTTTCATCCGTCATTCTTCTCCCCTTATTCCTTTCAAACCTTCTCGCCTTCTCGTACACCTTTCCTTGTCCCCTCTGTCTCCTAACAGAGCTCGCCACCTTCGCTTCTGCTGTAGGTTTAAGGGTCCCGCGGATAAATGCGGAACCAAGATGCAGCCTACTCTGCACAGAACCGCTGGGAGACTTTTTATCGATAGTGATAAACTCGTGTATGTAACAGAACAACTTTATTCGACTTCACTTCGAGAGCGTAGGATCGAGACGTCTGTCTCGATCGAGAGTCCGGCAGCGAGAGAGTACATTAGGCGGTTCTCTCGCCTGCATTGCCCGAGGTTGAGAGTGCCAACCTCGTCGGAGCATATTCTCTAGGCGCGTGCCTAGGGGAATGGCGCGGCAGCGCCAATATCCCTACACTGCTCTCTTCGCGCGCGCGCGCTTGACTCCCGCCACGCGGAACCTAACCTCTACTCTTCCTCCTTTTCTCCCTACCCTCCTCCTTCCCCTCTCGCTCCCTCGCCCTTCGCCCTACCTCACCGGACTATCCTTTGCTCCCTTCTATCTCCTCTCTAGCACCTTCGTCCTCCACCTCAGTTTAATCCACTCTCTCCCGCACTCTCTTTCACACAAGCTATCAATCACTGCACACTCCTACTCAACCGGAAACGGAAGTCGATATTATTATTGAAACAATTGTCCTTAATTATTTTCAGAATTTGTTATAAACTGCATCGTCGTTAAAAAAAAATCGAAATCAATTGTTTCGATGCCTTTCTTACCTTTTTGTAGGAGTATTATGTAATATTGAACATGTTTTGAACATTTGAAAATATTTTATTTGTGTTACATTTCAATATACACTGTGTCTCGCGAGATCTGTCCACTTGAAAATCTTGGTTATTTCAAACAATACGAGAAAATGTTACAGAAGTTGTAGGGTTTAAGAAACTACATAATATGGTATAAATGACATTCTTGCAAGTCACCTTTGTTTTCTTAAATGGAATGTCCAATTTTTTATGCTCGATTTCGATAGATTGGCGTATTGTGAGTATAAAAGTACTAAAGTGTATGTAGTGTCATGAAAAATAGAAAGCAACAATATGTGGAATATGTAAAAAATTTCTCAGTATTATTGGGCCAAAAATATCAAAGAAGGATACGAATTTTCGAATAGCGATTTCTGTCAGAGATTATTAGAAACTTTACGATTTTTAGCAACGGGTGATTCTTACTTAAGTTTAATGTCTTTGTTTAAAATATCGAAACAAGTAATTTCTTTTGTTTAATGAAAAACAGAGATTATTTAAACTTTTTTAGTAAAATTATATTTTTTTCTCATCAACTGATAGATCTTCATATGCTCTTTTAAAGCTATTAAGGGTCTTAAATCGAAAATGTATTAGTTCAGGAGTGATTCATTTTGTCCCGAAATTGAAACACTGTTCGCTGTTTGCTAAAGTGCAGTCGGCGAACAGCATTGTGGACCCGGCACAAGTTGTCGACTCCTATTCGCTCCTCCTCCCTCCCCCTTCTCAACCCCCGCCCGGTGAATTCCTGGGTACGCTCATGAGTTCTACCATTCCTGATAAAGAATGAGTACCGACGCGGCGGCGCCCATCTTTACTATCGCTAATTGGAAATGATTAACGGGGAAAATTTGAAATCTCATAGATACGTAAATGTTTCATAGGTGGCGCGTAAATTTATAGGAGATCCTTCGAAGTTCTAGACTATGAACAAATTCCACAAATTTTCTTGGATTACAAAATGTCTTTCGGCAATTCATACATTGATCGAGAATTGTATTTTACAGACGAGATGCTGGAGTGCGAGACAGGATCATTATTGGGTCGTGTGGCAGACCTGGAGAGACAATCCTTGGCACAAAGGGACGAGATAGTTTGTCTTCGTGCTACGCTAGCGGATGCGCTAAGGCGCATTGCTCTATTGGAAGGACGTGAAAAGAGAGAAGATGAAAGAAATGAAAGGAGAAACGAGAGGATGATGTCTTCTCCCTTACGGAATGGACATGTTCCTCTTAGAAGTGAGTATCGAGATAATTTTAATCAAAACCTGGTTGTTGTGTTTACATTTTAATATGCTGTATAGTGAAATTATTATATTTATTAGTGGTTGTCCTAAAATTTGGTTAATATTGGGTTCAATGGAATCTCTAAATACATGAAACTGTTGTCTATTTAATAATAGAAGCGTTATATGTGTAATAAAAATTACGTGGTGGGTTGCGCCGTCCAAGTAGCCGTATTTCATGTGTGCGGCGACAAGTGCAATACCAGTTGTTGATTGATTTCATAAAAATTTAAATATAAGATAATTCTATAAGAGAAAAATAAAGGTAAACGTTTACAAAAAGGGACACAGCTCCGATGACCTTGACCTTGAAATATGCTGTCAAGGTCAACATTCTGAACAACTTTTCTTTATAGATGTACCCATCGCTCGGTCTTAGTTTCCGAGATAATTGTAAAAAACATTCGTTAAATTTAGGTTACTGTAGAAAATAAATAGTGATTTTATTATTTATTATATACTTTATTATAATGTTCTTCCTTAATTCAATTATAAATGTTAATATAAATTGAATCAGAAACTTGAACTACTCTCACACGTGGACTCTGACATTCGACATATGCTTTCTCTACTACTCCTACTACATACTTCCGACACCACGTGTCGCTACCCCTTCTTATATGAGTACATTCTCAACACCCCTTCATACATTTGTACTTACATACACACCTTTGCTTTCATTTAATTAACAATGTTCAACATCTTTCTAAATTTTACAAATTTGAGTTTATCTACTGCTTTAGTTAATATATCCGCAATGTTCTTCACAGTTTCTATTCTTATATCAATTCTTATATCAATGGTTTTGTTCACGTAATGTTCATTAATAAAATGCTAATGAACTTCAATATGTTTTAAATTCTTCGTGTAGTTCCCATTTTTTACTATCAGAATCGCATCTAAATTATCTTTATGTATAGGACTCATTAACTTTATATCGAACGATTTTAATATTAATGTTATTAGTAGTAGAATAGTTTATTCGATCCCCTCAGGGTTACAAATTCCTATCCCCTTCCGCTCTTAACCTACTTAAACCTAACTTAACCTAAATTACCACACGCACCGCCGCACCCTACTTGCCAGAGAGAGAGAGAGAGAGAGAGAGAGAGAGAGAGAGAGAGAGAGAGAGATATCGTCATTTAACTTTACAATACATACAGTAAAATAAATTCAAATAATAATAATCCGCATTTTGGACGTTGCATGACATAAAATAAACTAAAGTATAGAAATAGTAAAAATACATTTCGTAACATAATAACAAAGAATAACAATAAAAATAATAATAAAAACAATAACAAATACAAAAATAAAAAGGAAACTCATTCTTTCTCCCCTCACCCCTCCTTTTACACACACACTCACACCTATGCCCCCCGTTCCCTAACCAACGGACCCCCTCTTCCGGTCGCTCCCCATTCATCCCAGTCCTTCATTTGCCCCATCCCTCCATTCTTCCACCCTCCTCATCCACTTCTCTCCCCCCCCCCCATCATCCAACACCTCCCACACCCTCTCCAGCCATCGTCTTTCCTCATCCATCCTCAAACATTCTTCCCACACATGCTCCCATGTCTCACTCGCTCAGCCACACATTCTACATTTTCTCTCCTCTTCATCCAACCAATATTTCCCCTCCCTCATGCCATTTCCTAATCTAAACCTCGCCACCCTCTGCCACCTACTCTCCCCCACCCTTTCTTCAGATAACCCGGCCAACCCTCCCCCTTTACCATTCCATACCATCTATTGTATCTCGAGTTCCTCATCCTTTCCCGCCTTTCCTCCCTCTGCCTTTCCTAGTCCCTTTTTATTAGTTCACCACTTATCTCCTCTCTCCTCTCCTCCATCATTTCCTCCACCTCCTGTACTGTCCAACCTTTCCAGAAATCCTCATCCTTGTTCATCAATCCCGCCACATTCCAAAAAACCACCTTTACCTCCGTCTCCCTCTTCTTCCTCTTCTTTCCACCCACTTTCCCTCCCTCCCACTCCTTTACCTACCCTGCCCGCTACCCTGCTCTTCTAACCAACTTTCCTCTATCTCGTCCCATTGCTTTAACTTTCCATTCACCCACTTTTCATGTACCCCACCTGTATATTCCTTCCTTTCCTCCTCTCCTTCTCCGCTTCCCGTTCAATTTTCCACCTTGCTCTCCTCTCTTCCTCCGTCATATCGTCGTCTAACGTTTCCTTTTTCCCTCTTAACTTGCTCCTCTCCCTCATCACCTTCCTTTTCTGTTCCCTGTCCACCAATTTCACTAGTACCAACCTCCTCCCGTCCTTTCCCACCCTATCTTTTTTATCTCCTTAATTCCCTCGTCCTTCAGACCCATCACCTCCCACACCCTCTTCACCTCAATTTCAATTCCCTCACCCTCCTTTTGTATCCCCCTCATTACTACGTTATTTCTCCTCTCCCCCCTCTCCTTACTATTCTGTTTGACCTCTATCCTCCTTATCCTCTTTCTATTCTCCTCTACTTACCCCTTCCCCATCCTATCTTCTACCCCTTCTCCCTCCATTCCATCTCTGCTTTCTCCACCTTTCCCTCTAGTCCTTCCGTTATTTTCTCTAACCTTTCCCTCCTTTCTACCTCTTCCCTCCTTTCCTCTTCCCACTTCTCTCTCTCCCTTCTTCTCCCCTCCCTCTCTCTCTCCAACTCCTCCTTCATCTCCCTCATCCCCTCTTTTATTTCCCTCATCTCCGTCATCCTCTCCTTCATTTCCCTCATCCCCTCCTTTATTTCCCTTATCTCCGTCCTCTCCTCCCTCATCCCCTCTTTTATTTCCTTCATCTCCGCCATCTCCTCCTTCATTTCCCTCATCCCCTCTTTTATTTCCCTCAGCCCCGTCATCTACTCCCTAATCATGTTCTCCCAACCCTTGCTTAAGGGGGCCGGCAGGAATTTGACCTTGACTGTCACGCCAATTCTCGAACGGTCCTCGAACGGTCAGTAGGGAAAACTCATTGTGGAATGGTTAAAATTTTTTTGTGGAACTACGTCGCGTCTACGAGATATCGGTAAAAAAGAATATATGCAATGCCGACTTGAGTAGTAGCAGAAGAGAGAAACGAAAATTGAGAGAGAAAGCTTGCGACTAGACATGGTTGCCACATATCATCCTTCGCCTCACTGTTGCCATGTCGTCAAACCCGTAAATGTACAAGCGTTTCGTGAAACTGATTCCTGTCTCATGAGCCCAATTCAGCCGACCAACACATGCTAACACATACATTGCCACGGGCGCGTAGATATACGCAGGACTTGTTATCACATTACCTCTGCAGTTTTTCGCTAATATCTCTGAAATGAAACTCGAATGGTGGTCAGTGTATGCAAAAGCTAAGGAAATCATTTGATTTACATTAAATTGAATCAGTTTATTCTTAACATTATAATAATTTTATACATATTACCAGGACTTCTTGAAAATGAGCCGGAATTTACTTCCTGTCAGAAAGAAAATTATATTCAAATCTCATTTAAATGAAATTTAAAGCAACTCTTTTTATGCCACGAAGCGCATAAATGTAATAATATATTTATATTATTATATATATATATATATATGTCGCATATTACGATATTATAAATTGTATATATATATAAATGTATATATCTTCTATGTCATGCCGTATTTGTTCTAGACTACAAAAATTGGTGTGGCGCGACGGTAGCGTGCCAAGCTTTCACCCCGACGACCAGGGTTCAAATCCTGCCTACTAACGCATTTTTTAAAAATTTTATTATGTTTTATCATTATGTATTTATATTTTCAATCGATTAACACGCATAAAATTGCATTCTGAATTATAAATAGCATGTATTTATTTACTAACAACAGGATTATTTACTATTATTATATATTATTATTTATATAATAATCATATATTAAATTTTATAAATTTCCTGTGATTTTCCGGATTTCGAACAAGTTACTATTACGTTTGTGTGATGTGACATAAGTTCATCTACCTTTTCTTGAACAAATGCGGTCTTTTCTCCCTTATATGATATTATCCTTTCGAACGTTGACTGATACTGACATCCTGTCTGATCCGTAATTAGAATTGCGAGGTGATATTTTTTACTACTTTCCGATAATTTTCGGCGGCCTGATATATTTTATTCCGCGCTTCTTCATTATGGACTTCAAGCTTCATGCATCAGTCATTTGTGTACCGAGGTCATTCCACGCGAAATCGGGCACTTTTTCGAGTACTGCTGTGGGATTTTCTTCAAATTTGAATATGTTGTAGTCTTTGGCGACCTATGAACGAATGTCAAAGGATTTCTCGATATCTTAAAAATTGTTGATTTTAAATAGACGTGTTAAAAAAAGGATCACCCTTTCTTCATTACATTATAAAGTCAGAAAAGTAAAACCATAAAAGTATCTACTAAAAATGTTTCCCCTTCGTAATGACCCCTTTAGAAGGATGGAGAATTGAACATTGGCTTCACAATGAGCTGGAAAAGGACGCGGAGTGTCCCTGTTTCAGGTAGGTGAGTGGTGCGCTCCGCAATACCTGCAGACTTCGTTTACGACTAGACATGTGCGGGCCGCCCGGTATTCGGGTTCGGGTCGGGTCGCAGAAAGTCGGGCGGGCTCGATTCGGGCTACCCGAGAGTTTCGGGCTGCCTGCTCGACTTCGTCGGGCGGGTTTGGAATGAATCGGACAAGTTCGAGCGAGCGAGTTATCGCGATACCTGAGATTCAACTCTGCGTTCTTATGAAATACATAATGGCAATAATGATACTTCTTGCATAGCTTAATTAACGTAATTTTTAATATACTTGGTTTTTTTCATAATTACCGTAGGTATAATTGGCAAACATATGCATAATCTTTATTTGTATTAAATTTTGAAATAATGCACGTTACACGTGAAAAATTTAAGAGACAATATTTCTGGCATTCTGACGAATTTGTTCCTCCGAATGAACTTGCATATGTATCGATAATGTCGTTAAAATATCCTTACGAAATTACATACAACTAGAACGTATGAAAATAAGGTAAATTATGACAATTTTTTACATTTTGTGCTGTTTTCTCTTAAATTTTTCACGTGTAACGTGCATTATTTCGAAATCATATATCATTTGTTACGTTTTAATTACGGAGTTTCGGGGTTTATTTCGCAGGGAGAAGGAGGTGAGCTTATAGGGAAAAAAAAAGGAAAGAAAACTGTTAGTTGATAAATAAAATATGTATATTAAGAAGAAGAAACTGTTTTACATATACAAATGTGTGTGTAGTGTGTGCGTGAATGTTCGTGTTTATAAAAGAAGTGTTAATGTGTATGTGTGCTTAAATAATTGGTGATATTAATGTAGTTAGCCAGGAGGTGCTGGCGAAGACCGCACCTTCTGGTGGATTTTGGGAGGTGCTGGCAAGGACCGCACCTTCGAAGGGTCTGGAGGAATCTGAGCGCGAGTGGCTCTTTGCCACTCGTATTTATACGGCCGTTTCCTCCATATTTGTATCTATTTTTGGATTTTTCTAGGAAATCTTCTTACTTGGTTTTGTTTTCGATTGTGTTTTTGTTTGTATGGTGGCGAGCTCCTTCGCAGGTGGCCACCTCGCGACGAGTACGTTCTGTGGTGGGGGCAGCTCCCGCTAAACGCGTTAAGCGTGAGCCGGGAGCGTCGCGTTCCCTTGCATGGGAACGTGACACCTCCCCCCTATGGAAAAAATGAGATTTGAAAAATCTCATTTTTTTTTTTTTTTGTGTGTGTTATAATTTCGCTTGAATTTTAGAGATGCGGCATCTGTCCATGTGGATTATCTTCATTTTTCCTTTGATTCGCACCTTTATATTATTTTTGGGTAAAATCTTTAATACTAGATGTGGTCCGGAGTATTGATGTGCTAGTTTGGTCTTATCGTGAAGAAGTATAAAAACGCTGTCTCCTGCTTTTAATTGTTGCGGATGTATTTTTTTGTCATAATAATATTTTGATTTTTCTTTTGCTGCAATCAAGTTGTTTCTTGCTTGAATTTGTAATTTCTTTAAATTCTTGATATGTTGGACGAGGTAATCTTCATATGTTTCCTCAGGGTCTTCATTTATTAAGTCTTGTATAAATGGTAGTCTTGCCGTATTTCCAAACACCAAATGGTGAGGTGAGAATTTTGTTCCCTCGTGAACACTGGTATTATATGAAAATACAGCAGCCTCTGTGCAATCATCCCATTGATTTTTGTTTGTAATATATTGCTTCAGGTATTCTTTTAGGACATGGTGGGCCCTTTCCAACGATCCATTGCTCTGTGGGTGGTATGCTGAGGTTTGAATATGTGTGATTTTAAATCTTTTTAATAAATTTTTAATTGTTGTGCTTGTTAAGTTTGGACCTTGATCTGTTAATAAGCACTTTGGGCTTCCAAATCTGTAGATGAAATGTTTTAAAAATGCGCTGCTGATGGTGTTTGAAAGTCCAGTTGATAATGGAATAGCCAAAGAGTACTTTGTTAGTAAATCCTGGATTGTAAGGAGATATTTGTTTCCTTTCCGGGTAACGGGTAGTGGTCCGACCATGTCTATTGATACCTTATCGAATGCTCTTCCAGGTGTGTCCGTTAGAGTCATTGGTTGTCTATTCTTTACTCTTACTAGCTTCCGTAATTGGCAGTTTAGGCAATTCTGTATGTATGTAGAGATATCCTTTTTCATATTTTCCCAGAAAAAGTATTCCCTAATTCTTGCGTGTGTTTTGGTTACGCCCTTGTGGCCAGATGGTGCCGAGGCATGGAACCTTTCCAATATCTGATTTCTCTTCGAAATTGGTGGTATTTTTACAAGATTTTGACAGACCGTGACCTGTATTGGAAGGTGCAAGATCTTGTCTTCTAATTGTTCTAATATCGGTTGCCAATTTACTTGGTCCGTCCTTGCTGGTTTACTGATTGAGAACGAACTAATTGTTTCTTCGTAAATTATTTCTTGTAATTTTTCGAAACATTTTACTAACATTCGTTTGCTTATTTGGTTTTGAGGTCCCTTCGTGATTGGGAGTCCTATATATTTCTTCCTGTTGTACATGCGGATGCTAGGTTCTCCGAGGGTCAAATTATTATGCAGGGGAAATTTTGCGAAGTCCTGCAATTGGCGAGCTCCTTCATCGAAAGGTTCTCCTGAAGAGGTGATTAAATACACTAAATTGTCCTTTCTCATATGAAGACAGTCTCGTGTTTCTATTATGTTTGAAGAGATGTTTCCATGTTCTTCGTCTCCCGAGGATAATATCTCTTCTTCTTCAGAGTCCTCAGAGGAGTCTTCGGCAGGGTGATTTTGTTCTTCGGGGTCTTCTGGAGGGCTGTGTGGAGTTTCTGTGATTTGCCAAAGCCTTAAGGATGGCTGGGGGGTTCGTGGGGGTTCTTCGGAATCTTGAGGTTCCTCTTCAGGGGTTTGGGGAATCTCCATTGGCTGCCACTGCCCTAAGGATGGCGATGGAGGGTTTTGGGGGGTTTGTGAGGGTTCTTCGGGATCTTGAGGTTCCTCTTCAGGGGTTTGGGGAATCTCCATTGGCTGCCACTGCCCTAAGGATGGCGATGGAGGGTTTTGGGGGATTTGTGGGGGTTCTTCGGAATCTTGAGGTTCCTCTTCAGGGGTTTGGGGAATCTCCATTGGCTGCCACTGCCCTAAGGATGGTGATGGAGGGTTTTGGGGGGTTTGTGGGGGTTCTTCGGAATCTTGAGGTTCTTCTTCGTCCTGGGGGCTGGTCTTCAAGTTTTGTGAGGGAGGATTTCGGGAGAGCGCATCGGCGTTGTAATTGACTTTGCCCGGTTTATATTTGATTTCGTATTCGAATTCCGCAAGCTTTAATCGCCAGCGGACGAGACGGGATGTAGGGTCCCTAACCTTGTGGAGCCAGACCAAGGGTTGATGATCCGTGATCAAAGTGAATTTTTTCCCATATAGATAAGGGCGGAAATGTTGAGTGCAATACACTATTGCGAGAAGTTCCTTTTCAATAGTTGAGTAATTGATCTCGGCAGGGTTTAATGATCGAGAGGCAAACGCGATAGGAAGGTCCTGCCCAATTTGCCCTTGGCTTAAGACTCCCCCGATAGCATGGTTAGATGCATCGGTAGTAACTAAAAATGTTTGATTAAAATCTGGATATTGCAATACCGGCTCGCTACAAAGAGCTTCTTTCAGGTCTCGAAAAGATTGTTCCTGCTCATTTTGCCAATTGAATTTTATTTGTTTTTTTAATAATAGGGTCAGTGGTTTAGCTAGACCGGAAAAATTGGGAATGAATCGGCGATAATAGCCGCTGAGGCCTAGAAATTGTTTTATGTTTCGCGGGGTTCGAGGAGTTGGGAAATTTTGGATGGCGGATATTTTGCTCGGATCGGGTTTAATTCCTTTTTCAGAAATTATATGTCCTAAATAATGCACTTCTTTGCATAAGAATTTGCATTTTTCAGGTTGAAGGTGAAGGTTGGCGTATCGTATGCGTTCGGCTAGTTTGTTAAATTTAATTGAATGTTCTTGTAATGAGCTTGAATAAAGGACTATATCATCCATATATACGAACATCTCGGTTCCTTGTAACCCAGTTAAAACTGTATCCATTAGTTTTTGAAAAGTTGCCGGTGCATTTTTTAGACCAAACGGCATACGAAGGAATTGAAAATGGCCATGCGGGGATGAAAAGGCGGTCTTTTGAGCATCGTTCTTGTCCATTGGTATCTGGTGAAAGCCAGAAGCCAAGTCCAGCACGCTAAAATATTTAGCTCCTCCCAATTGATCCAATATTTCGGTGATATTGGGGAGCGGATATGCGTTTCCAACCGTCTTTTCATTTAAATGGCGAAAGTCGATGACCATTCGCCATCTTTTGTTTCCAGCAGAATCTGGTTTTTTGGGGACTATCCACAGAGGTGAATTGTATGGAGAGTATGATGGTTCTATTATTTTCTTATCTAATAATTCTGTTATTTGTTTATTTATTTCTTCTCTGTGGATAGGGGGAAATCTATATTGTTTATGGTTTACCGGAATATTATCAGTGGTGTGGATTTGATGTGTGGTTAGCTGAGTTGCCGTTAATTGGTCACCTTCGCAGTAAAAAATATCATTATGTTTTGAAATTATTTTTTGGACGTGCTCTTTCTCTTCAACGTTCAGGTGGTTTGTGTCAATTTGGGAGAAGATTCCTGCTGATCTCGAGGTGTTGACTTGCAATATTTTTTGGGGGGTTTCTTTGTTAATTATATAATTGTGTTTGGGGGGATTTTCTATTTCGTCGATTTCCTCGAGATTCAGCCATGGTATTTTCACATTGAACTCCTGATCCCTTGTGTTGAATATTTTAATAAATGCTTGCCCATTATTGTTTTTTACTACACATTCTCCTGCGAAGATGCCTGGACCGACTTTCAAGCGGGGAATGAAACCTACTTTCACGTGTGGATTTTTAATAAAAACGGGGATCGTGGTGATGCTACGTGGGGGAATTAAATGTTTTGGAGGATCGGCAAAGGGAATTCGTATTGAGCCGAGCGAGAGGCAGTGATCTTGGTACGAGATAGTGGCATTAGCCTTTTTTAAAAACTCTGATCCTAGGATTGCAGAGTATGGTATAGGGAAGTCGTTAGGGACGACGTGAAATTCGTGGGTTTTGTTAAATATTTGGATCCCTAAGGATCCGAGGGTTTTCACTACTTGCGACGTGATACCACTTAGTCTCAAGATCACAGCTTTATTTAAGGGAAGATTAGATACTTGGCTCTTTTTTATTAAATTCGGTTCTGCTCCCGTGTCTATCAAAAATTTAGTGGGTCCTATGGGATGTGAGAGGTCTAGTTCGACGACAGAATCGAAGGTTCCTCTGATATGGTAAGTTCGGAGGAGATTGGGAAGGTAGGACGCCCGATTGTTCCCCCTCGCCGGTCGTCCGTCGGCGGGGGTTTGTTTTCGTTTCCCGAAGTTGAGGGACGATTTTGAGGGTTTTTGAAACACTCTGTATGAGTGTGACCAAGCCGGTTGCAGTAGTTGCAACTTTTCGGCGAGTTAGGGAACCGCATTTTATCATTATTATTATTATTATTATTATTAAGATTATTATTATTATAATGAGGTGCCGGTCTTCGCGGCGTGAAAGCAGGTGCCGTTGAATTTAGGGTCGACGGCCTAAATCTAGCTTGTTCTTGTTCTAAATCATTAAAAATATTTATTGAGTGATTATATGCCTCATTAAGGTTATTATAACCTCTGAATTTTAGTAATATTTGAATATTGGACGGGAGGCCCTTAACAAAATATTCTAGAACGAACTCATCTATTTTGGGATCTGTTGGGCGACCTTCCTGTCGTTCTGAAGCTACAATTGTATTTTTTAAATTTTTGACACGCTGGATATAGTCTATGATATGTTCATTAAGACCCTTGAAAATATCTGATAATTGACCACGGTAAAAATATGATGATTTTTGAGGAAGTAGTTTGGTATGAAGAGAATCTAAAAGATTATCGATTGAAGAAAATTCCTCATCTTCTATGATGCAGTAGGCTCTGCCAAAAATTTTTAATCTAATTGATTTGACTAGGTCTGGCTCTTGACAAGGTGAGAGAGCATCCCGAGCTCGTCGACAGGCTTGAAAAAACCTATTGATTGGGATATTACTTCCCGAAAATGTCGGTATGTCTTGAATGACATCTTGAATTTTTAGTGAGGAAGAGTGATTTTGTGTTAACGATGCTTGAGGGGAGCTGACTTGCCTACTTTTCTCGGTGAGTTGAGTTTGTAAATTTAAAACAGTTTGTGTTAGCATTTTAATTTTATCATCTTCTTCTAATCGAACTTTCTCTCTTTCCGTCTCTAAGAAATCTTCGAAATTTTTCTGTGTTTCTTTAAATTGTTCTTGTTGTTCAGCTAGTAGCTGTTCCTTTTTCTGGAGTTGCTCCAACAATACTTCTACTTCTCCTTCAGTAAGTTTTTGTTGCCGTGTAAGAGGCATTTTAATATAAATTTCTAACTTTTTCCCAAAGCTTTTCCTTCTCCGCGTATCATGTGCGAAACCCCACCGCTGTCACCAAATTTTTATCTGTTACGTTTTAATTACGGAGTTTCGGGGTTTATTTCGCAGGGAGAAGGAGGTGAGCTTATAGGGAAAAAAAAAGGAAAGAAAACTGTTAGTTGATAAATAAAATATGTATATTAAGAAGAAGAAACTGTTTTACATATACAAATGTGTGTGTAGTGTGTGCGTGAATGTTCGTGTTTATAAAAGAAGTGTTAATGTGTATGTGTGCTTAAATAATTGGTGATATTAATGTAGTTAGCCAGGAGGTGCTGGCGAAGACCGCACCTTCTGGTGGATTTTGGGAGGTGCTGGCAAGGACCGCACCTTCGAAGGGTCTGGAGGAATCTGAGCGCGAGTGGCTCTTTGCCACTCGTATTTATACGGCCGTTTCCTCCATATTTGTATCTATTTTTGGATTTTTCTAGGAAATCTTCTTACTTGGTTTTGTTTTCGATTGTGTTTTTGTTTGTATGGTGGCGAGCTCCTTCGCAGGTGGCCACCTCGCGACGAGTACGTTCTGTGGTGGGGGCAGCTCCCGCTAAACGCGTTAAGCGTGAGCCGGGAGCGTCGCGTTCCCTTGCATGGGAACGTGACACATTGTTACCATTATGTATTTCATAAGAACGCAGAGTTGAATCTCAGGTATCGCGATAACTCGCTCGCCCGAACTTGTCCGATTCATTCCGAACCCGCCCGACGAAGTCGAGCAGGCTTCCCGAAACTCTCGGGTAGCCCGAAACGCTCGGGCCGCCCGATGTGTCATGAAGTATCGCGCGCCCGACTTTCTGCGACCCGACCCGACAATCGGGCGGCCCGCACATCCCTATTTACGACTAAATGACCCTTTTTTTACCTCGAGACCTATGGGTCATCCCTGTTGTAGTAATGTTTCGGCTTTTATTCAAATTTTAATATATGTAGTGTTTAGTGACCGAATCTCAAAGTATTTTTCGATCTCTTATAAATTGTTGATTTTACAGACATTTCAAAAAACGTGTCGCCCGTTTTCCATTAAATTCTAAGACCAGAACTCCCAAATCGACGATATGACCTTCCAATGACGAATAAAATTTTTTTTATCTTTTATTCGTTATTTGAAATTTTTATTTAAACATATATATTGCAGACAGTACCTTGCAGACTGCAAAGCCGACAACATGAAATTCTGGTTTTGAAGTATATTTTATGAAACCCTAATTGTCAAGTAAATAATCACCACGTTCTCGTGGTTTTCATTGAGAAATGACACCTTTCTTGTAGAACATATTCAATTCACATACATACCAAGATCTATACATAATCAATCAGAATTCTCCATTCTTCTGAAGGGTTCATTTTGAAGGGGAAATTTCAGGGAATGTGACCACATTTTTTCCAACATGTGAATCACTGGCTCATCATCGAAAAAAAAACGCAAAAAAAGAATTTGTTTACACTTTCCTACACTATAAAGTTACTTGTCATGGTCGAAAACATTATTTTACAACAGCCGTATCCTTTCCAAATTAAACAAAAAGAAGTGTAGCTGAAGTGGAGAAACAGTTCCGGTGATAATAATTCGCAAGCGAAGCCCGTTCATCGACAATGTAACGGATATTTCGAAGCAACCTGGCGTTACGAGACGCGTAGCGACACGTACAAGGGTCAGAAACCTTTTCAAACTATCGCTTCAATATAGTAATGAGCAGTTTATAAATGGTCAATTGTGATTCCCAAAGGTTCAATACATGTCTGTACAGAGCCCAAATTTCGAATTTCCACCTCATCGGGGAGTAATTTACAATATTCGGCAGCATACATATCGTACATACGTAAAACTGTACTATCGATCTGCATTATCGACCGTATTCTATCGCAACGTACAGTGTTTGCCGCGGAGAGACCGTGGCGCTAGTAACCGGAACCGCAAAATTGTGCCTTTTTTTCTAGTCATTTTACGTCTTAAATAAGTAATTAATCAATTAAAAATGCATACGACCGTGTTTGTACATGTCTTCGCTATGTCTGTATAGAGCCCCTTTTTCGATACGAACACTAAATCTCGCGAAATTAAGAGAATCTCTCAGCGGCAGCCATCTTGTGACGTCATACTTGCTTCAGAATTCGAATTTTCTGCCGAATATTGTTAATTACTCCGCGATGAGGTAGAAATTCGAAATTTGGGCTCTATACAGACATAAATTGGACTTTTAGCAAACACAAGTGACCACTTTTAAACTGCTCATTGCAATATTGAAGCGATAGTTTGAAAAGGTTTTGACCCATGCATAAGCATATGGATTTCAAACCCTGCCGGCCCCCTTAACCCTTCCGCGTCTTTCCTATCCTCCTTCGGCGACATCTTCGTCTTCGCACTCTTTTTAAATATTCCCCTTTCCCCTTCTCTCTCGTCGTCCCCCTCATCTCCTTGATCACTCCCCCTTTTCTTCCATAAGTTATCAAACCTGCTCCCACTACTTCCTCCCACTCTCCCTAGCTTTTCCGTGTCCGTCGGCCTTCCCCCTCTCCCCTCTCCACCATGCTACTCATTTCTTCCTCTTACTCTCACTACACTACACTCCTTCAAATTTCCCGCTTTCCTCCTGACTCTATCGCCACCATGCAGCGCCACCTACCACTCCCTCTCTCTACTACCGCGTGCGCCCCACGAGGATCCCGCCAACCTAACCTCCAATCCCTCACTCACTTCCACCTTCCTCACACTTCCAGCCCACCTTTTTCCCTTTCCCCTTTTTTGCCCACCTACCCCTGTTCCTCTCGCTCTCTTCTCTCACCCTCTCACACCTGTCACTCTTCACTTTCTCTCACCAAAAACCTCTCCGCTCACTAACACACACGTCAATCTCTCTCGCAACCGGAAACGGAAGTCCCATTATCGTTATTATTTTACACTAATTTTAAATTCTTTGTTAAATATAAGTATTTTAAAACTCTAATAGCGTAGTTATAGTGGCTATTCCCGTAACAACTTTGAAACCTGCTTTAATAATTGACTCAGAAAGAAATATCGGGCCTTGTTCCAGGGCTAGTGTACAACGGTGCACCTAAGAGATTTTCTATATTTCACATTCTTAATTTCTTGTTCTGGTTGTAACTTTAATTTACAATTAGTCTCCATCGGAGTCTCGTAAAGTTGTAACGTTGCAAATTTTGCGACGTCACTGGCCTGCCCGTTACGAGATAGCGGAGGGACCGGACCGCCGAATATCGCATTAAACGACTACTCGAGAGGTTAGGAAGCGCTCCCCGAGGAACTTCCGTATCGATTCTAGATCGATAATTGACACATTTCGCACGCGCCGAGCACGGCTGAGTTACAGGGACGTGCACGGAGCACAGTGGGCAATTTGGACGAAATCGGATTCAAAATCAAAGAACTTTCGATAGAAATGAGGTAGAGCGATGAAATTTTTTTTTTTTTAATTAAAGCTGAAACTTTGTAGAATATGGGAAAAATAGGGAGATTATGGTACGAACGCTTTTTAACGTTGAGAAAATTCGTTAAACTTGCATAATTTCAAGAAAATTGTGGTTTTTCCAATACCACGCGCAGAAAAAATTTTGTTTAACATGCTATACATCATTTCCCATAGATTTTTTCGAGCTGATTTCAAATCTGGTCTCAAAATTTGTCTACGACCACAGGATTTTACAAACAATAGATTATTGTGAGAAAAACTAATGAAATCATTTTTTCGTTGAAATGATTTGATAACACACTAGTTTGAAGGTATATAGTATTCTCATATGTAAAACACAATAAAAATAATAATAATGAAGTATTTGAACGTTTTGAGTTACTTACGAACGTGTGGCTGTAATGTAATATAAATTAGATATCTATTGTCCACAATTATATTTTCATTTACAAAGGAAGTAAGGTAAGTATTTAATTTTTTTAACTCACGTATTTTCATCAACGGAGTTTCTAACTTTCTTTCTTTGGTACAACTTTAATCGATCTTTTACTAATATTCTTCTTTCTTAAATCCGATATTCTAAAATGCTTGTTCCTATGTGGAAATTACTGATGAATAAGAAACTTAATCGAACACGTACTTGAGATACGAGACAGTTAATTGTAAAAGAGCGAACTATTATGCAGGTCTCAGTTAGAAGCTCAGTTAGAATCTAAAAATATGATACTTAAACTCACGAAAAAATAGCCGAAAGAATAGAATCCTAGACGTTTTTAATCGAGCAGTGTACTTAACCGACCCGAAAACACTCATATTAGTAAAAGATCGATTAAAGTCGTACCAAAGAAAGAAAGTTAGAAACTTCGTTGATGAAAATACGTGAGTTAAAAAAGTTAAATACTTATCTTACTTCCTCTGTAAATGAAAATATAATTGTGGACAATAGATATCTAATTTATATTACATTACAGCCACACGTCCGGAAGTAACTCAAAACGTTCAAATACTTCAATATTATTATTTTTATTTTGTTTTACATATGAGAATACTATATACCTTCAAATTAGTGTGTTATCAAATCATTTCAACGAAAAAATGATTTCATTAGTTTTTCTCACAATAATCTATTGTTTGTAAAATCCTGTGGTCGTAGACAAATTTTGAAACCAGATTTGAAATCAGCTCGAAAAAATCTATGGGAAATGATGTATAGCATATTAAAAATAATTTTTTCCGCGCGTGGTATTAGAAAAACCACAATTTTCTTGAAATTGTTCAAGTTTAACGAATTTCCTCAAGGTTAAAAAGCGCTCGTACCATAATCTCCCTATTTTTCCCATATTCTACAAAGTTTCAGCTTTAATTTTTAAAAAATTTCATCGCTCTACCTCATTTCTATCGAAAGTTCTTTGATTTTGAATCCGATTTCGTCCAAATTGCCCACTGTGCGGCGCACCAAACACGATTCCGGGCGACTTCGAAGGGCGCCTCGCTTCGCGGGACCCTCCATCGACAAACCATGGTCATTACGAGGAAAAATCCTGTGTACAGGTCCATTTGGAGGATTCACGGTTCGACCGTCCCCGTGTCAAGACGTGCCTATGTTTACGGTGCGACTCTAGAGTGTTCGGTTACGTGTACACGAGTAACTACAGTGTAGTGAATTCTGTGTTCTTTCGTTAAAATAGTGGTTTTTTTTCTTCGGTGTTTTTTTTTTTTTTCCATATTGCCAGAGGGTGCACTATGCACCCTTCACCATCTCCAATGACTTCTGACTACAGGAGTCAGTTGGAACCTTTAAACTCAAGAAATAGAATTCTACAGAAATCCTCGTCTCAAGTTACCAATTATGCAGCTGCTGTGCAAAACTCAGTCTACCCTACAAGAGAACAAGCCATCATCATCGATGCTTTGGAAGGAGTGCCCATCAAGGTGTATGTTAACGAGATCTTAAAACTGATTAACCCATCTGACATCAAATCTGTGTCTAAAATATCCATGAACAGAATCTGCATGTTTTTGGCTAGCACTGAAATAACCAATAAACTCACAGAAGCAAAACATGTAATTGTTATCGGCAACAAAGAGCTTCAAATCCGCCCACTAATATCGAAATTCAAGAGGATAATATTATCAAATGTTTGCCCTATTATTCCTGACAACGTCCTGGAAGATATCTTCGCAAAGATGAACATAAGAATGGGTTCAAAAATTACCACCCTGCGCGCGGGTTTTACTGAACCCGGTCTTGCTCATATTACGAGTTTCCGGCGTCAAATTTTCGTCCACCCTGAAGATGTTAGCAAATTACCAGAGTCGCTAAGGATTGATTTCGACAACACAACCTTCTGGATATATCTGTCCTCAGACGCCGTCAAGTGCTTCATCTGTAAACAGTCGGGCCATCTGGCCAAAAACTGTTCAGTAGACACAACAAACATTGAATATACTGGCAATACTGGCATAACAGACATCCCTACCCCTGCACTCAAAGGTGAGATTCCTTCGGACAAAAACACTGTCCCACCTGCTATGGATGATAACAACGTTTCTAACACGATATTCATACCTCCTTCCAATAATCCAAAAAGGCCTCTCTCCACATCTGATTCAAGCAATACGTATATCGCACAAAAAACCTCCAACAAATCCAGCGACCTGTATTATTCTTCCGACAATATATCTGATTCCAGTATGAAACTGAATAAAGGTGACAAGGATATTACACATAAAAAAAAGAAAATAAAGCAGGAGCCAATAGACATCGATTACCATCTATCTGAAATAAGAAATCACCTAGATAAAAACAAAGACCGGAAATGCCTTAACTACATACAACTCAAAAGTTTCATCGACAAAACAACAGGATGTGCCAACATCGAAGCAATCTGCCAAGAATTTGATCATGATATGGGAAAAATAGCACACACGCTCCGGTCCACCTATCCTCTCCTGAAGGAGAGAGTCATGAAAAGTAGATTCAGCCGTCTCTTAAAAAAACTCGCCCTCATTGAAGCCGGTGCGTCTGATGACAACCTAGAAGAAGGAACCTCCGACGAAAACATAGAAGATCACTCAAACATTTCCCCTATTATAGGGCCTAATAAAAATGTCTGAATCAATTCTACAATGGAACATTAACGGTTTCCACCCTCAAAGGGAACAGTTAGTGTTACTAAAAAATAACCTAAAGCCTAGAGTCATCTGTATTCAAGAAACCAACTTTAAGGGTAAAAACTGTGCTACAATCAAAGGGTACCTAACTTTCTACAAAAATCGCTCTAATGCTATACACGCCAGTGGGGGTGTAGCTACATTTATAAAAAATAATATTGCTAATCAGACAATCCCTCTCAATACGAATTTCGAGGTTATAGCAAACTCAGTATTGTTCTCTTTCGGGTACGTTACTATATGTAACATTTACATTCCACCCAGCCACGCCTTCACACTATCCGAAATCCAACATTTCTTAAACCAACTGCCAAAACCCTTCTTACTAGTGGGGGATTTTAATAGCCACCACTATATGTGGGGCTCCAAAAAAATTGATTCCAGAGGTCGTATAATAGAGAAACTTCTGGATGATCCCAACCTGACCTTGTTAAACACATATCAACCCACCCACTTCAACAATAGCTCCAAAACGTTTAGCTCCATAGACTTATCTATCTGTAGCTCCTCCATAGCACATTATTTCACTTGGACCACTAATCGGAACCCTTGTGGTAGTGACCACTTCCCAATATCCTTACGTAATTTAAATTCTACTATTCCGGATGGCGCTCCGACCAGTCATTGGATTTTCAAAAAAGCTGACTGGCCCAAATATAGAAACCATATAGCTCAAAAATTTGATAAACTAAACTCTTGCTCTTTCGCTCCACATCATACAAATCTCGATGACAAATTATCCTTTTTTATGGAAACTATAATTGACTCTGCTAACAATGCTATACCAAAAACATCGAATAAATCTCATAAAAAACAAGTTCCCTGGTGGAATGATTCATGCCAAAAAGCTCTGAAAAAATACAAACGAGCCTTCTCCCACTTCAAACGTCAACCTACAACCGAAAACTTTACGCTATATAAGCAGCTTAGGTCCACAGCCCGTCGCACTTTTAAAGAATGTAAAAGGCAATCATGGAAAGATTTTATAAATTCCCTTCATCCTTCAACCCCCGCATCGCTCTATTGGAACAAAATGAGAAAATTAAATGGCTCCAAAAGTAATCATTCTATCGCCTCCATTATTACCGCTGAAAATAAAATTCTATCCTCCCCTGAAGATATAGCGAATTACTTAGCCTTAAATTTTGCAAAAAATTCTAGTGATAGTAACTATACTAACGATTTCCGAGCATTCAAATCCTCCTCTCCCCAAATAAGCCCTGTAACCAACATTTCTTTAAACATGAATGAGAACCATCCTCTCAATGATCCCATCCTACTCCATGAAATTGAAATTAATATACAAACCCTAAAGAACTCCAGTCCAGGCCCCGATGGTATTTTTAACACTTTTCTAAAAAACCTCCCTGACTGTGCTCTTGTATTTCTAACTGATATCTTTAATGAAATTTGGTCTTCCAATTTCTTTCCCAGTATTTGGCAAGAAGCTATTATTATACCTATTCTAAAACCCGACAAAGACCCTAGCAGAGCCGAAAGTTACAGACCTATTTCTCTCACTTCGAGTATATGTAAACTCTTTGAAAAAATAATCAACAAAAGACTTCTGTGGTTCCTTAATCAGATCAACTTTCTCTCGCCTCATCAGTACGGTTTCAGAAAATTCAGAAGTACTACCGACTACCTCCTGAATCTTGAATCTATAATTTGCGACGCCTTCGCGACTAAACAACATGCCATAGCTGTGGCACTTGACATAGAAAAGGCCTACGACATGGTTTGGCGTGAGAGAATTATCCATATCCTTCGTAATCTTGGTATTGACGGTAAAATTCTGAATTTTATTGCTAATTTCCTTAAAAATAGACTTATATCTGTTAAAGTCCTTAATAATATATCCCAGAAGGTGCCCCTTCAGAATGGTGTCCCCCAGGGATCAGTTCTGAGCGTCACGCTTTTCCTCATAGCTATAAATGAAATATCCACCTGCATTCCCCAGCCGGTCAAATTCTGTATATATGCTGACGACCTCACTATAATTTCCTGTGGAAAAAATATTCACACCACTCAACTGACCCTTCAAGACACTCTAAATAAAATTCAAAAATGGTCATCTTTTACAGGTTTTAGATTCTCAAGTAGTAAATCAAAATACATACTCTTTTCAAGACAAAATATGATATCCTCTAGCATCAAACTAGTCCTGGCTAATCATGTAATCAAAGAGGCTCACGAAATAAAAATTCTAGGTCTTATCTTCGATCAAAAACTCACTTGGTCTGCTCATATAAAACACATAAAGAATAAATCCCTACAAAGATTAAATCTCATAAAAATGATATCAGCCCAAAAATGGGGAGCCAATAAAGAGATCATCATTCTCACATACAAAGCATTTATTCGTTCCAAATTGGACTATGGGTCTGTTATTTTCGACTCCGCTAAGGAGTCTCTACTTTGCTCTCTAAACTCTGTTCAAAACACGGGTCTCAGGCTTGCTCTGGGAGCGTTCAAAACTAGTCCGATTTCTAGTATCCTGGCCGAAAGTAATGTCATCCCCTTGGAGTTTAGAAGAAAACAGCTTAGTCTAACTTACGTTGCAAAATTGATATCCACACCGTCTAATCCTACATATTCTAAAGTTTTCTCGAACCATCTCGACCATATCTACTCCACCTCGCCATCTAATTTCCCGAAACCTCTTTCTCAACGTATCAAATCTTACGTTTCAGATACTATTCAATCTTTCCCTCCTTTATTTCCTATTGTCCCCCTAACTGAACCACCATGGTCTCTCCTCCCTCCAAAAATTGAAACTTCCTTATGTGAATTTAAAAAAGATCTCACGAACCCCATTATTTTTAAAAATATCTTCGTAGAGGTATCCCAAAAATATTCTAATCATATCCAAGTTTTCACAGATGGATCCAAATCCAACGATGGATGTGGATGTTCTGTTATATTTCCCAATAATCGAAAACTTTTCAAACTTCATGACTCCTGCTCTGTTTTCTTTTGTGAGGCCTATGCCATATTACAGGCTGTTCAATGCATTTCATCTGCTGAAGACCCTCACGTGATAATTTTCACTGATTCCGCTAGTGTCCTAGAGAGCTTATCTAACTCGGAAAACCAAGACCCCATCATTACACATATCATCAATGCCTTAATCAAAGCTAAAAATAATAACAAAGAAATCATTTTTTCATGGATTCCCTCCCACGTAGGCATATTGGGCAATGAATCAGCGGACGATGCGGCTAAAAAGGCCTCCAGAGAAATACCTTCAAACAACTTGGCTTCTTACAGAGATTTGAATAAACAAATCAAAAGAGAAATCTGGGATAGATGGAACAATAAATGGTCTAATTCTCCTCCCTCTAAGCTATCCTTGGTAAGACAAGACCTCCGTAATAACGACTGTCCCCCGATTACTAACAGAAGAGACCAGGTAGTCATCACCCGACTTCGCATTGGCCACACTAACCTGACCCACTTACATAAAATTTTAAAAGACCCTCCCCCCGTATGCTCCCGATGTAATACACCACTTTCAATTGAACATCTCATCCTACAATGCCCTCTTTTCTCCTTCCAAAGAAGACGCTTGGCTATCCCCAACAATTTAAGTGATTGTTTCAATGTTAAGTCGAATATAGACCAAATCTTAAAATTTCTAAAATCCACAAAAATTTTTTACACATTGTAATATTGTATACATATAACAAGTACAAAATTTGTTCTCCTCAGTATACTTATAAGTAACATATATGTTAAGTACAAAGATATAATAATGTAACATTATGATATAATATCTGTGGTCGCTAATGACCTAGTTGTTGATGCGACCTGTATAAATAAATAAATTAAAAAAAAAAAATAAAAAAAAAAAAAAGGTCCATTTGGAGAATGGAGACGCCACACACGGGCCAGACAACCCGGAGGCGACGACGCGGGACGAAGGCCCCTGTCGAACAGCTGACATTCTATTTCGCGGTCCTGCCGCCGCTTCACCTAGCCACTTGCAAAGGGGCCTCGGCGATGGTGGTGTAAGCGTCCCATATCGGGGGAGATCGCAGATCGGCCCCCCCCCCCCCGCCGCGAAGCGCGGCCGGGATGATTTTTCGCATATGGTCCGGGGCCCGAGGACCAGTCGAGGACACGGTCCTGCCTTCCGAGATTTTCGCGTGCGCAGCACGCCCAGTTAGGTGAAGTCGGGACTAGGGACTAGAATGGGGGTAACGAGGACCCCCCATCGTCGCGATTCCGTCGAACGACGGACCACTGTCGTGTTAGCTATCGTCCGTGACAGCACATCGCGTATCAGTATCCGCCGAATTTCGTCTCGCGGCCAATAATATCGTCTGAGTGGTGGTATCGCGGAGTTTCCGAGTATTTCGTTTCGGCGCAACCTTCCGCAGTAAACCAGCGGACCTAATAGAAAGACGCCGAGACCAGACTAAATATCCAAGCGGCGGAACCACGACTCCCGCAGCAAACCCGCGAACCCCACCCAGAGAAGCGCCGAGCGAGAATAAAATACCGAAGCGGCGGAATACGGTAAGTCCACGCAGTGGTCCTCGCTCTGTCTCATTTCGTAGCACTTTCGCGAGTTGGTTCGGAAAGTTTGGAGGGAGAACGACACGTGTGTACGACGTCGACCTCGCGCCCTCGCGGTTTCGCAAGCTCGCGGATCGGTGAGCGTGCACGTTGTCATCCCGTCTCGTTCTCCAAATTTCGTGTGCCGAGGCGCTGCCCGCCTCGGGCAAATTGCTCGCGCCGGACCGTCGGCGCTTTAAACCGTGCCGTAGTTTCCTGACGGAATCAGATACGGAAGTCTTTCCTCGGAGGAGCCGCAGTCGTAGCGAATTGCAGTCGATCGCACCGTCTCGCGTCCGTTGTACTCACGTGCATATCTCGCGTAGAATATCGTAGTTTCGCCCGTTGCGCCTTGTATCGGATCGCGCCGCGAAATGAATCCGTTCCCCAGGCGTCCGGCGTGGATTCCACACTTGCGACCCTGCGAAACCGCGGGTCACCGGTCAGAAACCTTCGCGACCGCGTCGTTTCGGATACTATCGCGACAGTCCATTTGTAATTGCGCCGTCCACCTGCGTTCCGTAGAGTCTCGCCTTGGCGAGCGTTCCTGTCGTGCCGAATTACCGCGCGAGCGCGGAAAATTTTAGAATAACGACAACCTCGCGCTGCGATACGTTCACCCTTTCGGAATCTTGTATGAAGAGCGCGGGCTCTCGGGTGCGGCCACGTGGCCGCGTATTTTGTACTACTGACCCGTAATAAATTACTAGAGCCCATTTCATGTTTCGTTATTTCCGACCTGCGAGATCCGCCCTGTCGCGAGGGCTGTCCCCGCTATCCCCGCGTCCGAACCCCAGACCCCTTTCGCGAGTTTCGTCCGTCTCGCGGTTCTCAAAGGCCCGCATTTCGCGTGGCACCTTCCCGGTGCCTGGCGCCCGAGCAGAAGGCTCTCTTTTCGGTTTCGGGTCATCGAGAACACGTTAGTACCGTGAGGACCGCGTATTCACGGCCGTACACGACCCGGCCACAGTGCCCGTAAACTCCCGGAGTTGGCCCCGTTCCCGCCTTCCTACGCGGCGAAAAGGGCCAACGTTACAAAGTTTAGACTGTTCTATATTATACTTTTTAGGCAATGTTTCTGGCAATATACCTTTCTTGACTTAACGTTATCCTATTAATATTCGAATAATCATATTTAATGTCTATCCCTACGTAGTTACTAATTCTTGCCATATCTTGTATTTTGAATCATATAGCTAGTTTAGATTTAATACCTATGATTTTTTTCTTATCTTTACAATGTATGAGGAGATCATCAACAAACAGCAAAATCAAAATTAAACCATTACCTTCTACTTTAGAATACAAACAATAATCTACTTCACTTCGATTAAATCCCAATTCATTCACTTTTTACAGCAATATGATAGTAATAATTTTAGCATCTGTGACTTAAAAACCGGCGAGCATGTCTGTTCAATCTCTTCCTTTTGCTGGTACCCTTTTACTACTAATTTAGCCTTGTGTGTTCCATCAGATTTAATAAAATCTGATCTGGTATACATAATAATGTATACCCATTTTACATCTAATATTCTTTTATCTGGTTTATTGACAAGTTTCCAAGTTTTATTCTCTTCTAAGTTGTTGAGATCCTTTTCCATTACCTATTGCCACAGGTTAGCCTCCTTACTTGCCATTGCCTCCTCGCATAAACTCGGTACCTCCACACCGTAGTAGTTTGCCCAAACGTATTTCTCGTGGTACTTGATAGGCGGTTTTGATATCCTCTTCTCGGAGTTAATTCTTCCACGACATCTTCTGCTCTTTCCCTCTCTCTTCCTATCTCCTCTTTATTTTCGACCTTATCGCTTCCTTTCTCTTCTAGTTCACGTATTTCATCTTCTTCTGTATCCTCATTGAATTCGATGCACTTTATATCCTCCTCCACAATGTCTACATGCCTCGCAACAGTTACTTTATTATTTATTAGTATCCTATAGCCGACTTCTTCATAGCTAACCAAAATTCCCAGTTCTGCCTTCTTGTCCCATTGCGATTAGTGTTTCACCTCCGGTATTCGTACAAACACTTGGCTTCCATATAGTCGCAGGTGGTTCGCGGGTGGCCTTTCTCCAATGAATGTCTCGTGTGATGTTCGAAAGTGCTCAGTGTTGGACAGTGTCCTATTGTTTAAATAAGCTCTTGTAATAATGCACTCCGGTCAAAAAATCCTACTCATACTAGCTTCTGCTAATAAGCATCTAGCCATGTCCATTATTGACCGATTAAAGGCCGATTTACACTTCTCGAAGACGATCCGGAGAGTGTGGAAGCGATACATCCAAAAGCAGAGTTACCAAATGTCTGTCGACAAAACGTCCGTGTTCGCGACCTGTTCGCTAGCTAGCAGTTCCAGGCTTGTTCGTTTGGAGATTGCGGGCAGTTCATCGTAGGCCTTGCTCGGTACACATACGAAAATTATGAAATATGTCTGAAGAAGATTTTTTACTTGTATCAGCACCATATAGTAATAATTTAGTAATAATTTAAGAAGAAGATAGTATTGAGAAAAACGGAAAGTGACAATGTTGGCAAAGAGAAATTTTCAAAAAAGTCGCCTTTCTGGTGGAACAAGATTAACAAATGATTTATTAAGAAACGAAACAGGATTCAAAAATTTTGCGAGTATGTCATATGAGGACTGTGAAAAATTACTCAGCATAATTGGACCGAAAATATCAAAGTAGAATACGAATTTTCGAATAGCGATTTCTACCAAAAAGAAATTATTAGTAACTTTTTCTTTAGTAAAAAATTGAAATTATTTAAACCTTTTTAATAAAACTGTATTTTTTTTATCAACTGATAGATCTTCATGTGCTCCTTAAAAAGTGTTAATGGTCTTAATTTTGTCCTGAACTCCCCTGTAGAATCGAACACTGTGCGTCCACATAGACGTTCAGCTCGCGAACAGATCCTTTGATGTACCGCTCAGCGAGCGAACATTTTTTGATAGAGATAATTTCGTGATAGAGATAGTTTTTTAGTTCTTCAATTAAATTTACAAATCTTGTAAGAATTTTGTCTTTACTGAACTAAAGTACTTCAGTATGCAAAGTGAGATCAGGATCTTCAGGATTTTTTAGTAGGGTCTTGGAAAGGCGGTGTTGCAAAGGGACTGCTCGAATAAAGTTTACTATTTTTGAAACTGTTTTCATGACGTGTCCGAAGCATTCTACCACACTGTTTAGGATTAAACGTAGCAATAAGGTAATTTTAAGTCTGTTCGAGACCCCGCGCTACGGCCCTGGGGAGCGCCCCGGGGCCCCGTCTACCATGTCAGCTCGATCCTGCGAATCACGTGTGCGCGACGCCTTTTGTTTTCGGCGTTTCTCGGAATCGCGCGCAGCCGATACGCGATCACGTGATCGATGGGAATCACCAGCGATCGCCTCATTACCGTCGCCGTTGAGAAGTGTGCAATTTCGTTCTCGACACGTCTAATTACACACACGCTCGCGCCCATCGTTGTTCTTGTCGTTTCGTCGCTGCTTCTCGGCATCCGATTTTCATCTCGTCTCGATCGCACCACGCCCTCACTATTATAGTTTACGCGAGTGTGTTTACATTAAAGAGTTTATATAACGTTACACCCGTGCTTGGTGACTCTTTCTATCCTTCCTTTGCTCTCTTGGCCATTCTCTCCCGTTCCTTCCTTCACATTTTCACTCATTGGCAATTCCGAGCTCCCTCCTGTGTTCGCACCCGATCCTATTTCCCATACAGTCCACTCCCCAAAATTCTCGTCCCGGGTTCCCGAACATATTGGTCCTTCGAGCCGGATATTCGTTCCTTGTGAAGAAGAAGATTCAATTCGAATTTGTTAACGGAAAGCATGGCCACCACCATGGACGATTTGCTGTTGGAGCAGGAGGCCGCCATGAAAGCCCTCGCACGTGTTCTTCCAAATTTGAAGAAGCTTGGGCAAAACAACTTCACCGTGCCTAAACTTCAAATGCGGCTGGAATACCTCAAGGAGACGTTCGCCCAATGCCGGGAAAATAATCGGCGCCTTCAGAGCTTCCGCAAGACCGAAGGAGCGACCAAGCTCGCCTACTTCAAGGAGGAGCATTTTAACCGGTGCGAGGACGATTACACCACGGCCGCGGATTTCATCGCGGACTCGATCCAAACCCTAGCCGCCAAACTTCCGCCGCCTTCACCTTTAGCGGGAGCGCCTCCACCAGCTCAACCACCATCGAAACTGCCTCGAATAGGACTGCCCACGTTTTCCGGAGACTTCCACGACTGGGAAAGCTTTCGAGATAAGTTTACCGCCCTTATCATCAAAGATATTTCGTTGTCCGACGTCTCGCGTCTGCACTATCTCGGGTCGTGTTTGAAAGGTGCCGCGAGCGACCTTGTCCGGAACCTGCCGATTACCGAGGCGAATTTTAAAATTGCATGGGATTTGTTAACTGCACGGTTTGACAATCACAGAGGTCTCGTGAATTTCCATATTCAAACGCTTCATTCCTTGCCGCACGTGTCGACCGAATCCGCGAGCGATCTGACCTCTCTGCGCGACAAGGCCAACACCGCGATTCAAGCGCTCAGAAATCTCGGTCGTCCGGTCGATACATGGGACGATCTGCTTGTATTTTTAATTGTCGCGCGCCTTGACCGATCATCTCGTAAAGCGTGGGAGTTGCAGTTGGGAGCTTCCACCGACTACCCGACGTATGCCGAGCTCGAGAAATTCTTAGAATCTCGGATTCGCGCGCTCGATGCTCTACAACCGATATCAAAACAAGCGAAGCGAAACGTGTCGAGTCACGCCGCGACCTCCAACCGGTTGTCGTGTCCGTTATGCAAAACCGAGCACCGTTTGAACGCTTGTACGCAGTTCAAATCTAAAACCGTCTCGCAGCGATTCGACTTTGTAAAAGGCGATCGACGCTGTTTAAACTGCTTCAGTCAAAAACATGCTGTCTCCGCGTGTCCGAGTAAGTACTCCTGTTAACAATGCGGCCGTCGACATCATTCTTTGTTACATTTCGATTCCACGCCCAACAATTCAACCGTTTCTCAAGCCTCGCCATCAAGTTCCGATCAGCCGCCCTTTGCGCAAACTACCGTTGCGTCACACGTATCGTCGCCACCCGTGTTTGCAACACAACGCATCCTGCTCGCGACCGCTTGGGTCAAAGTAAGTTCCGCCGCAGGTCGTAGTGAACTTGTTCGCGCGTTGCTCGATCAAGGTTCGGCAACTACATTGATGACGGAATCGTTAGCGCAACGATTACGGGTACAACGACGTCGCGTGTCTGTCTCGATTTCCGGTATAGGGAACCGCGAAACCACCGCGCGACACGCTGCAACAATTCAGATATCGCCCACCAACGGAACCGGACCGACACTCTCGACCACTACGTTGATTTTGCGATCCTTAACGCGGTACGTTCCTGAGCGATGTGAAAGAACCATTTCGTGGCCACATATTCGTAACCTCGCTTTAGCGGACAAGAAGCCTATGAGTTCCGACCCCATACAAATTATAATAGGCGCGGATCTATACGGGTTTATACTGTTGGACGGCCTCCGCACGGGATCTATTCACGAACCGATCGCTCAAAACTCCATATTTGGATGGTTTCTGTCGGGTCCTGCCGGTTCGATGACGTCAACGTCATCTCCGGTCGTTCCGTCGTACCATTGCACCCCGTCCGACCCGCTCGAAAGCGAACTTCGTCGCTTTTGGGAAATCGAGGAGATTCCTAATACCTCCCGTTACACGGAAGAGGAAGAACAGTGCGAAAATCACTTTCGCACCACGCATACACGCGACCCTTCCGGTCGTTATATGGTTCGTTTACCCTTCCGAAGGGCCCATCCGATCGACATCGGCAATTCCTACCGCATCGCCCACCGGATGCTGACGCGTCTCGAGACGCGGCTCCGTTCGAACCCTCCATTGTTTGACGAGTACGATGCGTTCTTGCGCGAATATCTGAACCTTGGGCATATGCGGAAAGTTCCTCCGTCTCTTCAAGACGGCCCTCAAACCGTGTACATTCCGCATCACGCGGTGATTCGAGAAAGCAGCGTAACTACTCATCTTCGGGTAGTATTCAATGCGTCGAGTCTCACAAGCAACGGTACCTCGTTAAATGACCATTTGTTGATTGGACCCAAACTGCAAACGGATCTCCCGACAATAATATTGCGGTGTCGCCAATATCGGTACTTGTTAACCGCCGATGTTACAAAAATGTACCGTCAAATTCTTGTAAATCCGCAGGACGTCGATTATCAACGTATCCTATGGCGGTCGTCCCCGTCTGATTCCGTCGATCGGTATCAGTTGTTGACCGTAACCTATGGCACAGCACCGGCCCCCTTCCTGGCTCTTCGGGTCCTGAAACAACTCGTCGAAGACGAAGGGTCAAATTTTCCGTTGGCCGTGAGCGTCCTCCAAAACCATCTTTATGTGGATGATTGCGTTTTTGGCGCGTCCGACGAGTCACGTTTAACCGAAACGCGTAATCAGTTGATCACGTTGCTCAGCAAAGCGCACTTCCAGTTGCATAAGTGGACGACCAACGCTCCACATCTTCTTCGCGACATCAGTCCGCATGACCGTGGAACAGGGCTTGAGAAAATATTACAGTTCGACGAAACTGTGAAAGTCCTTGGAGTCGCCTGGAGTCCAGATGCCGATGCATTTCGCTTCCGCGTGACGCTTCCCCATCATTCCGCAGGCACCAAACGAGCGATCCTTTCCACGATCGCTCGCCTCTTCGATCCCTTAGGCTGGGTCACTCCCACCACCGGCTATGCCAAAATTCTTATGCAACAGCTGTGGTTGAAAAAATGCAGTTGGGACGCCCCACTTCCATCAACCTTTCTTGATCGCTGGACGATATATAACGCGGAATTACCTGCCCTCAAGTCCCTTGCGATTCCTCGATGGACGCACCAAACTCTCGATATCGCCTCATGCGAACTCCATGGCTTTGCCGACGCATCTACCGTCGCCTATGCCGCTGTCGTGTATCTGCGCGTCGTCACCTCGTCCGGTCACATTGTCGTGTCTCTTCTCGCCGCCAAATCCAAAGTCGCTCCTGTCAAACCGCTGACTGTTCCACGGCTCGAACTTTCCGCCGCCCTCTTACTAGCTCGCCTCATCGTGTTCGTGAGACAAGCGCTGCATGACCTTCCGAATGAGATCCCGTGTTATTGCTGGACGGATTCGACAATCACCCTCTGTTGGCTTCGTCAACCGGCGTCGAGATGGAAAACATTCGTCGCGAATCGGGTGGCTCAAATCGCCTCCTCCCTACCGGATGCCATGTGGCGACATGTACCGTCCGAGGAGAATCCCGCAGATTGTGCCTCCCGCGGCTTACTTCCGTCCCAACTATTGCACCACGATCTTTGGTGGAAGGGACCACAGTGGATGCAACTGTCGACCGACCACTGGCCTCCAAATATCCCGGTCGCATCGCCTGACGCGCGCGCGGAGGAACGTCCGACCCTCTCTTTTAACCTTGTACTGCCTAGCACACCGTGGGAGCTACGTGACCGGTTTTCATCCTGGCCAAAATTATTAAGGGTCACCGCGTATATTTTCCGTTTCGTCGAGCGAATTCGGAAACGTCCCGTTTCGCGTTTACGCGTTGGAAGCCGAGCTCTCGACGCGTCAGAAATCCGAGGTGCAAAGAATTTCTGGCTCCGACAGATACAACGTGACCTTTTTCCTGAGGAGATTCAGTCTCTTCGTCAACATCGTCCGCTCAACCAAAAGAGCTCCCTGCTCTCCCTTAATCCATATATAGACAAAGACGGCTTAATTCGCGTGGGCGGACGATTAAAAAACGCCAAGTTGTCGGAGCAAGAAAAACATCCGATTATCGTTAAGTCGCATCCACTCTTAGACGTCATCATCGTGCATGCTCATCTGCGAGCCCTCCATGCTGGATCTCATTTAACGCTGAGCATTCTTCGCCAAGAATATTGGATTCTACGCGCGCGTCCAATAGTACGAGCCCTTCTTCATAAGTGCGTTGCATGCGTCCGCGAGAAAGCAAAGCAACAAAGCGCGCTTATGGGAGACCTCCCGGACTTTCGAGTTACGCGCTCGGCTCGTCCGTTTTTGCATTGCGGTCTCGATTATGCCGGTCCAATTCAAACACGCACATCTCCGGGTCGCGGACATCATTCTCGCAAATCCTACATCGCCTTATTTATTTGTATGGTCGTCAAAGCCGTTCATTTGGAACTTGTTAGCGATTACTCGACTGTAGCGTTCCTTGCCGCGTACAACCGCTTCTGCTCTCGGCGCGGTATTCCCAACGCCCTGTACTCAGATAATGGCACAACGTTTACCGGCGCGAATCGAGAACTCGCGACGGCGTTTCGAGAAGCCACTCGCGATCCTACAATGCTCAATCGGCTAGCCACCGATAATGTCACGTGGCACTTCACGCCGCCTTCCGCTCCTCATTTCGGAGGATTGTGGGAGGCCGGCATTCGTAGCGTCAAATATCACCTCAAACGAGTTGTTGGAGCCCACACATTGACCTTCGAAGAATTTTCGACTTTGCTCTGTCAAGTAGAAGCATGTTTGAACTCCCGCCCACTCGCCGCGGCGTCGGATAATTTCGATGACTACTGTGCCCTAACGCCTGGGCATTTTTTGATCGGATCGGCGCTAACCGCTGTACCGGCTCCATCGCTGCTCGATCAAAAGGAATCGCGTCTCTCGCGTTGGCAATTGTTCCAACAAATGATGGAAAGTTTCTGGCACCGATGGTCGCATGACTACATGCATGGTCTCCAACAACGCGTCAAGTGGAAAACCCCTCAGTCGAATATTACCGTCGGACAGTTAGTTTTATTGCGGCATGCGAATCTACCCCCGTGTAAATGGGAACTTGGTCGCGTCTCCGCTTGTCACCCCGGCGATGATGGCATTACGCGCGTTGTCACGGTGAAAACCGCTAATTCCGAATATAAGCGACCCATTGTTAAAGTATGCGTGCTTCCGATCGATTTACCGTCCGATTAAATCTTAATCGCAGAGTTGCATCGTGCGACGCATCGACATCGCCTCTTCGAATGCAAGAAGTTGATTGTACATATCTGTAAATAGGCATAACCGCCGTCTCAGTTTCGTGTGCGTACCATTAGATTTATCTGCGCCTCGTTCGTCGTGTTTACGTTCCCGACATTGTACATACGCGTCCTGTATATATATATATGTCTCATTCTATCGTGTATCACCCACAGTTCATGGCGGGCGGGACGTGTCTTGCCAGTGGTCCACGGCGGGCGGTGCCTTCAAATATATGAATCATTCTTGTTTGCGGTTCCCGTCCTGCGGTACTGTTCGACTAGTCAATTTCGGATCTCTAAAGAAATCCGAGGCGGGCGGTATGTTTAGGATTAAACGTAGCAATAAGGTAATTTTAAGTCTGTTCGAGACCCCGCGCTACGGCCCTGGGGAGCGCCCCGGGGCCCCGTCTACCATGTCAGCTCGATCCTGCGAATCACGTGTGCGCGACGCCTTTTGTTTTCGGCGTTTCTCGGAATCGCGCGCAGCCGATACGCGATCACGTGATCGATGGGAATCACCAGCGATCGCCTCATTACCGTCGCCGTTGAGAAGTGTGCAATTTCGTTCTCGACACGTCTAATTACACACACGCTCGCGCCCATCGTTGTTCTTGTCGTTTCGTCGCTGCTTCTCGGCATCCGATTTTCATCTCGTCTCGATCGCACCACGCCCTCACTATTATAGTTTACGCGAGTGTGTTTACATTAAAGAGTTTATATAACGTTACACCCGTGCTTGGTGACTCTTTCTATCCTTCCTTTGCTCTCTTGGCCATTCTCTCCCGTTCCTTCCTTCACATTTTCACTCATTGGCAATTCCGAGCTCCCTCCTGTGTTCGCACCCGATCCTATTTCCCATACAGTCCACTCCCCAAAATTCTCGTCCCGGGTTCCCGAACACACACAAAGCTTCCTTAGTGCATAATACAGTGATACGACATAAAGTTTGGAGATGATTTATCTTTCTTGCAGAGGGAAATAAATCCATTGATATTACCAACCACTGCTGGTGCCCCATTAGTAGTTATGGCCGACAGCTTGTGCAAAGGCATATCTATCAACTCTGCATATGCTCTAAATGAGCCGTTTATTTTGAAAGTGGCCTAAGTCCATTTGTCAATTATTTTTTGTTGCCCGTAATTACGTGTACAACTTCAAGTTAGCTGTCAGAAACAAGATTTGCGGTTAAGTACATTCAGAGTATATACAATAATTTTGGACACAAGTTTTCGCAGTTAGTTCAGTAATTAAAACCATCATTTTGAAAGTGGCCTAAGTCCAATCCATTATTGATAATGTCCGAGGGACATTATCAAAAAGTGCCGGAAAGGTAATAACTTTATTCTAAATGAATTGAAACAAGAGGATTCATATCAACAAAATTTTTGGAGGACACAATTTTTAAAAGGGTAAAGAATTATAACGGAGGAACAATAAATTGGTTTAAAATATGCTGAATACGTTTTTTGAGAGATGAGTCATATATAAAATTTTCTATAAGACATCAATAGATGAGAATGCAAAGTTTAAAATTCTGGATTTATTACCACGTCGGGGTAGACCAAGAAAGTTCGAAAATATTGTATTGACACCACTTTATAAAAATATAAGACGAATTAAAACAGTGAAATTCAAGGACATGATGGACTTACTACGATACATACCACCGGAGCACCATGACTTCTTCAAATCCCTCCCGCATACACAAGATGTAGATGAGCAGTAAATTGTTATGTAATTTATGTAGTTAGAAAATGTCCCGAATTGCATAAATTGTGTTTTTGAAGTGTTGTAAACATATATATATATCTTTGATCCCTATGCACCAAAGACCCCTACAATCTATTGAGCACTTTGATCCCTAATAATTGTCACTTTTCACACGAACGAATATCCCAACTCACGGATTTTCGTAGACACGGACGAGCCCCCAAGATTGTAGGGATCTTTGGTGCATAGGGATCAAAGACGAAAATCAAAGCAACAACATTTAATGATACAGAATATATATGGTTATGAAAAACAAAAATTAAACAACATGAACTCGCTCGATCGCTTTCTCACTCCTAAACTCGCTCTCTCTCTCTAAACTCGCTTCTCGACCTCTCGCACGACTCTTCACGCCTTCATTCATACCAATAACATAGACATGCACTCCGATCTACAATTCGTAGGACCCACGAGTCAAGGATCCCACACATTGTATCCTATACGTATATTTTTAATTTTATTGAAACACAAACCCAGTTCTCAGTTTACCTAATCTCACTTTAAGTATAAGTGGACTTAAGCCACTTTCAAAATAAACGACTCAAATATTGTTACGAGTATCGATATGTTACGATATCGAGACATCGCGCCGAATGGTCTTCGTTGCCACGTCGTCTTATTGTTAGGTGACGACGATACAACGGAGGCATGAGAGAGTCGGTTGACGAACGCCGTTGAGGGAAGACACAAAGCTGAGTTCTCCTCCTCTATTTAATAAAGGTTTATTGGTATTTCATACGTTTTATTCATTGAAGATGCCCCGAACCCGTAACAATATGTTATAGATTTCCTCACCTGTTGTTCGTCCCCTTATCGGTAATATTTTCAGTAGATCTTCTTTTTCAGTACGAAAAACAGTTACTAAATAACATTCTCACCATAACGGCTAACTGTGCTGTGTCTGATATATCTGTAGACTCGTCAAATTGTAGTGAAAACCAGTCAAATATTAATTTCCAAGTCACTTTTCAACAGAGTTTGAATGTCTTTTCAAATAGCATGTATTCTTCTTGTGACGGTGTTATCCGACAACTATAAATCTTGTATTGCTGACATAATCTCACGTTTGTTAAAAAATCCCTCAAACAAGCAATCGGCGCTATCCAGAAATGCTTCTTTTAACAGCTGACCATCTTGGAAAAGCTTGTTCTTGATGGGATCACGGGTGAATAAAATGAAGTGAACTCGTTCGCTCGTACGTGTTCTTAAAGCACTCGCGTCGCTCGGTTGCGTCTGTTTGCATCGAGTGCTCGGAACCGACTGTGTGTCCGCTTTTCCATAACGAATACGAATACGAAGATTCGACAGTCGACTGTTTGACAAAAGACGGCTGCCCTCGGAACCGATATTCGAGTGTTTCTCTGCAGCCTTCCGAGGACAGTCGCCGCCGCCGCGCCGATACAATGTATGCATGTCGGTAGGCTAGCGGCGTGTTCGGTGAACGGGCCGCCGCACAGTGCGGACAAGTCGGCACATCTCACTACATTTTTATTTGACGATGCACGAAAATTTCCTTTGGCAGAACTCTTTATTAGCAGGAAATGCATATTATTATTCATTTAACAATTTTTTTTATGCATAAAAATAATTTTTTTTTCAACTTATTAATTTTATTGTTACATTTAATTTTTTGTGACTAACTACCATTGCACATGCATTAGTAACCAAATTTAGATTTTTGTAAAAAAATTTGGCCATGGAGGCACTCTCTAAAGTGCCAAAAATCGAAAAATGTTATATTAACTGTAATTGAGTGTGCAATAATAATTCTGTGTAATGGAAACTTCTTACCAAGGAATATGCATTCTTTATACATTTAATAAAGTAGATTTATTTTTTGTACAAATTTTCAACGGTGGTTTTATTTGTTAATTGCATATAAAACTTCAAATTAACATAAAACAAACACGGCAAAATATATCCTGAGATTCATGCATATTCGGATACTTTACTTATTATAGTTTAAGAATTTCATAGTTTTGTCTGCGACTTTTTGCGACTCTCAATTTTATAAACTTTTTAAGAAGTGTCCATACCTTTCCTTTAGGATCTATCGTGGAAAATTTGTTATTTTATTTTTAAATGTATTAGTTATATTGTTAAATTTCATTTTCTGTGAATAATTAACAATAAGTATACATTTGTAAACAAATTTGGTCGTAAAAAATGTTGCCATTTGTTCGCCACCGTTACAGTGGGGAATTTACTGGGAAAGTTCAATATTCGTGTATATCACGATATGAAATACATTTCTTTTGCAAAACATGCGTATTAGGATGGAAATTGTTAATAATAATCATATAATAATCATTTTTATGCATAATACAATTTTGCAATAATTATATATCAATCATTTTTATGTATTTTTAATTTGTTTTCAATATATGTTTTATAACTATTGAAAAAGTAATAAGAATGTAAGGATAGATCGAGATGTGCAAGATCACGAGAGTCAATGATTTTGGGTCGCAATCAAAGTACTGAGAATGACTCGGATAGCGAATAGCGTTTTGTTAAGTTTATTCATTTTATTCACTAGTATTATAATTTGTTTAAGTTTATTATTGTTAATTTTACGGACTTCCGTTTCCGGTTGCGAGAGAGATTGGCGTGCATAGTGAGCGGAGAAGTGTTTGTTGAGAGAAAGTGAAGAGTGAGAGGTGAGAGAGTGTGGGAGAAGAGAGCGAGAGGAATAGGGGTAGCTGGGCAAAAAAAGGGGAAGAGTGAAAAAGGGAGCTGGAAGGTGTGAGAAAGGTGGAAGTGAGTGAGTGATTGGAGGTTAGGTTGGCGGCATCCTTCGTGCGGCGAACGCGGGAGTAGAGAGAAGGAGTGGTAGGTGGCGCTGATTGGTGGCGATAGGGTCAGGAGGAAAGCGGGAAATTTGAAGGTAGTATAGGTAGTGAGAGTAAGAGGAAGAAATGAGTAACAGAGGGGAAGGGGAAATGGAAGGTGGGAAGGGGGAGAGGGGTGAGGGGGGAAAGCCGACGGTCACGGAAAAGATAGGGAGAGGGGGAGGAAGTAGTGGGAGCAGTTTTGACAACCTATGGAAGAAAAGGGGGAGGGAGAAAGGGGATGAGGGGGACGACGAGGGAGAAGGGGAAAGTGGAATATTTAAAAAGAGTGCGAAGACGAAGAGGTCGCCGAAGGAGGTTCGGAAAGAGACGAAAGGGTTAGTCAAGGGTTGGGAGAACTTGATTAGAGAGATGATGGCGGGGTTGAGGGAAATAAAAGAAGGGATGAGGGAAATGAAGGAGGAGATGGCGGAGATGAAGGAAATAAAAGAGGGGATGAGGGAAATGAAGGAGAGTATGACGGAGATGAGGGAAATAAAAGAGGAGTTGAGGGAGATGAAAGAGGAGCTGGAGAAAGAGAGAGCGGGGAGAAGAAGGGAGAGAGAGAAGTAGGAAGAGGAAAGGAGGGAAGACGTGGAATAGAGGGAAAGGCTAGAGAAAAGAATGGAAGGACTAGAGGGAAAGGTGGAGAAGGTAGAGAGGGAAGGGAGGGAAAAGGGGGGAGAAGGGATAGACGATAGGATGGGGAAGGGGGAAGTAGAGGAGAATAGAAGGAGGATAAGGAGGATGGAGGTAAAACAGGATAGAAAGGAGAGGGAGGAGAGGAGAAACAACGTGGTAATAAGGGGGATTCGAGCGGAGGTTGAGGGCATGGAAACTGAGGTGAAGAGGGTGTGGGAGGTGATGAGTCTGAAGGACGAGGGAATTAAGGAGATAAGAAAGATAGGAGGGGTGGGAAAGGAGGGGAGAGGGATGGTACTGGTGAAGATGGTGGACAGGGAACAGAAAAGGAAGGTGATGAGGGAAAGGGGTAAGTTAAGAGGGAAAAAGGAAAGGTTAGATGACGACCTGACGGAGGAAGAGAGAAGAGCAAGGTGGAAAATTGAAAGGGAAGCGGAGAAGGAGAGGAGGGAAGGAAGGAGTGTACAGGTGGGGTACATGAAAATGTGGGTGAATGGAAAGTTGAAGCAATAGGACGAAATAGAAGAAAGTTGGTTAGATGAGCAGGGAAACGGGCAGGGGAGGTAAAGGGGTGGGAGGGAGGGAAAGAAGGGGGAAAGGAAGGGAAGAAGAGGGAAAGGGAGGTTAAGGTGACATTCTGGAATGTGGCGGGATTGAGGAACAAGGACGAAGACTTCTGGAAAGGGTTGGAGGAGTGGGATGTGATAATATTGATGGAGACATGGCTAGAGGAGAGAGGATGGGAACAGGTAAGGAGTAGGATGCCAAGAGGGTATGTATGGGAAGTGCAGTGGGCAAGGAGAGAGGAAAAGATGGGGAGGGCAAAGGGGGGTATGCTAATGGGAATAAGGAAGGAGATAGAGACGGTGAGGGGGGAAGGGGGAGGAAGGGAGGGGGAGATGGGTATAAAGATGAGGATAGAGGGGGGATGGTGGAAGGTAATTGGGGTGTATGTAAATGGGGACTTGCGGGAGAAGTTGGAGGTGCTGGGAGAATGGATAGAAGGGAGAGAAAAAGGTGTGAGGGTGATTATAGGGGGGGATTTTAATGCGAGGACGGGAAGAGAAGGGGGTGGGATAGGAGGGGAAATGAAGATGAGGAAAAAGGGAAAGGGAGTAGGAAATCCAAAGATGAGAGGATAAATGCAGAAGGAAGGAGGTTGTGCGGGTATTTAGAGGAGAGGGGGTGGGGGATACTAAATGGGAACGTAAAGGGAGATGAGTTAGGGGAGTGGACGTTCATAGGAAAGAGGGGGAATTCGGTGATAAATTATATAATGGGAGATGAAGATACGAGGGATGGGGTGAAAAGGATGGAGGTTGGGGAAAGGGTGGACTCAGATCACCTGCCCCTGACGGTATGGCTTAAGGGAGAAAGGGTAGGGTGAAAAAGGAGGGGTGAGGGAGGGAGGAGAAGGCTGATGGGGTGTTGGACGGAAGAAGGGGTGGAGGAGTTCATGGGGAAATTTGGGAAGAAGGATGGGGAAGGGAAGGGAGTAGAGGAGGATTGGAGAGAATTGAAGGGTAGAGTAAAGGAGGCATTAGAGGAAATGGGGAAGAAGAAAAGAGGGGAGAGGAAAGGTTGGTGGGATGAGGACTGTAAAGAAGAAAAAAAGAAGGTGAGGCAGGAGTTGAGGAGATGGAAAAAGAGGGGAGGAGAGGGGATAGAAGTAAAGGAGAAGAAGTTAGCGTACAAGAAACTATGCGAGGAGAAGAAGAAAAAGGAGAGGGAAAAGTGGGAAAGAGAGGTGGAGGGCATAAAAACGGAAAGGCAGGTATGGCAGCTGATAAGGAAGGAAAGGAGGAAAGGGTCACGGGTGGATGAAAGAATAAGGATGGACGAGTGGGATAAACATTTTAGGGAATTATTGGGGGGAGTAGAGTGGAGGGTGAGGAAGGGAGAGGCAAAAAGGAGAGATGAGGATGGAGAAGAGGAAATAGAAAGGGGAGAGATCAGCAGGGTGGTGAAGGGTTTGAAAGAGGGAAAAGCGGCAGGTGGGGATGGGATACCGAACGAGGTGTGGAAGTATGGAGGGGAAGAAGTGGAGGAGTGGCTATGGAGGGTGTGCAATAGGGTATGGAAAGGGGAAGGATGGCCGGATGATTGGACGGAGGGGGTAGTGGTACCAGTAGCGAAGAAAAGGGAAAGTAGAAAGGTGGGGGACTACAGAGGAGTAACGCTAACGCAAACGGCATATAAGGTGTATGCAGCGATTTTGGCAGAAAGACTAAGAAAAGAAGTGGAGGGGAAGAGGATACTGCCAGACAGTCAGACGGGTTTCAGGAAAGGGTTGGGATGTATGGATAATATTTACGTGCTGAATCATATAGTGAATAGGCAGGTGAGGAGGAAGGAAAGAAAGTTGGTAGTGTTGTTTGTAGACCTGAAAGCGGCGTTTGACTCGGTGGATAGGGATGTATTGGTGGGGGAGTTGAGGAGAAAGGGGGTGAGGGAAGGGTTAATAGGGAGATGTGAGGAGATGCTAAGGGAAACGAGAGGCAAGGTAAGAGTAGGGGACGAGGAAGGGGAAATGTTTTGGACAGCAAGAGGGGTGAGGCAGGGGTGTCCGCTAAGTCCTCTGTTGTTCACGCTGTTATTGGCGGACATAGACGAGGAACTCGAAAGGGGTGGATGGGGAGGGGTGAAAGTGGGAGGAAGAAGAGTATACACCTTAGCGTATGCGGACGATATAGCGATGCTGGCGGAAGAGGAGGAAGGGATGAAAGGGATGATAGGGGTGCTAGAGCGCTATATGGATAGGAAAAGGCTGCAGCTAAACGCGGAAAAGTCAAAGATAATGAGGTGTAGGAGGGGAGGGGGACGGTGGAAGAAGGTGACGTGGTTGTGGAAAGGTAAGGCACTAGAGGAGGTCAGTAGGTATAGGTATCTAGGATATGTAATAAAGAGGGATGGGGGTCAGGAAGAGCAAGTGGCGGAAAGGATAAGGAAGGGGGCGGCAGTGATGGGACAAGTGTGGGGAATAGGGAAGAGGAGGTTTGGAAAGGACTGGGGTAGGAGGATTTGGCTTTTTGATAAATTAGTGTGGCCGGTGATGAGTTACGGAGTAGAAATATGGGGGTGGAAGGAAAGGGAGGGTATGGAAAGGATGCAGGAGAGATACTTAAAGTGGGTGTTAGAAGTAGAAAAGTGTACGCCAGGGTATATGGTTAGGGAAGAATTGCAAAGAGAGTTAATGAGGGGCAGGGCGGGGTTGAGGGCATGGGGGTATGAAAAGAAGTTAAGAGAGGGCAAAGGAGGGGAATTAGCGAGATTGTGTTGGGAAGAGATGAGAGGGAGGGAAAGGAGGGGAGTAGTAAGAGAAGGGTGGGAGAAGGAAAGACGGGATTTCTTTGAGGATAAGGGGTGGACAATACAGGAGATGGAGGAAATGATGGAGGAGAGGAGAGAGGAGGTAAGTGGGGAGCTGGTAAAAAGGGAGAAGGAAAGGCAGAGGGAGGAAAGGTGGGAAAAGATAAAGAAATCAAGATATAATAAGTGGTATGGGATGGTAAAGGGGGAGGGTCTGCCGGGATACTTAAAGAAAGGATGGGGGGAGAGTAGATGGCAGAGGGTGGCAAAGTTTAGGTTAGGAAATGGTATGAAAGAGGGAAAATATTGGATGGATTAGGAGGAGAGAAAATGTAGAGTGTGTGGATGGATAAGTGAGACGTGGGAGCATGTATGGGAGGAATGTATGAGGCTGGATGAGGAAGGAGGTTGGCAGGAGAAGATGGGGGAAGTGTTGGATGATGAGGGGGGAGGGGAGAAGTGGATGAGGAGGGTGGAGGAATGGAGGGAAGGTGCAAATGGAGGATTGGGATGAATGGGGAGCGACCGGATGAGGGGGTCCGCGGGATAGGGAAGGGGAGGTGTAGGAGGAGGAGTGTGTGTGCGTGTGGGTGCGTGAGAGAAAAGAGTGGTATGCTATGTTTTATTTGTTAGTCTTTTTTCCTTGCTGATGACAAATTTACGGCAGTTATTTATTTTATTTATTTTACATAATGTAATAGATTAAATGTATTTTATTTTATTTTATTATATTGTATTTATGGCGAGCGGTATGGCGAGCGTTATAGTTGATTTGTTATATTTTATTTTATTTTGATATATTGTTATTATTTTATATTTTTAGGTCCGTTTTTTTTAGGTTATTATGCGTATGATATTGAAAAGCGACAAGTAGCTCTCTCTCTCTCTCTCTCTATCGGTGTAACTAGGGGTATGCGATGTTGCGAGTGGAAGGAGTGTAACCCTGAGGGGAACAATAAATGAATATATATATTGTTAATTTTACATATGGTTCATTGATTATCAATTTTTTTCTAAACTTTTTAGTTTTTAAAAATAAATTTGGTAATTTTAATAATACATTTTTTTTTCTAAAAATTTTTTTTTTTTGTTAAAATTAGTAACTATATTGGTAAATATAATTGTTTGTAAAAAATTTCCTCTATATATACATTAATAACCAAACTACGAAAAGTGCCGAAAACAGGTCTTTTGTCCGCACTGTGCGCCGCCACGTCTTCTTTGCGAGCATCTGAAAAATTTTTAAAGAAGCAAGAGTGGCATTTTTAGATTTCACCACAGGCCTAGTGAAAACCGACTGTTGGGTTGATTTTAGTTGATTTATTTTCTTCCTTCTTACTTCAGATTTATGTGGATAGCTCGTATTAAAAGTGGCATGGATTGTCTGGAAGTGACCTCCAACATTATGTTTTTTGGCACTGCAATGCTATTAAATAATTATCTTTAAAATTGACAAAACAACATGATTCCTCCTAGTCAGTGTTAATATTATAGGTTCGTTTTCTTTTACTTGATTCACGTATTTTGGGATTAAAATAACAAAGTATTTAAAAACAATGAAGTAGGAGACACTGTATAAAAAATATTGGCATATAACTAGGAATAAATAATGACCGAGATAAAATGTATTAAATATATTGGTGCGTGCGTTTTCTTCGGTTTACTTTCTGGAACTGTCGCTGCTTCGCCTCGCTCGGCTCAGCGTCGCTGGTCTAAACAAATGCTATCGCCAAACAAAATTCGATATTCGCTTTTTAGCTATGTAAGCCTTGATACCATTTACATGTGGACTTTTTCGAAATATGTTTTCAAAAACAGTTATCTGAAATTATTTGCAAACAAATACGCGTATATTAAATATTAAAAACTTTTGTTTCACTTTTTACATAACATTTTATTGAAAACTTAAATTTTTTTATCGTGGTGGTACAGTGGCGGGTACACGTAAAACGGTCGCCGCGCCGGGCGCCACGGTGCTTGCGGGCATAGGATTGGGGACCCCTGGTCGGTAGGACTAGCGCTCGGCGGAGCCGACGATACGATACAGACCTGAAATTGTTCACAATTTTTAATTTTTAATTTTTAACTTTCAATTTTTGTATGTTTCTAGGTAATCATAATTCAGCTCCGCAAAAGGATTTACGCTTGCGCCAAACTAACAGCTCTTGTCTGAGGAATTCGCCTACCTCAGGATCTTCTCAGGATGTTCGGGATACGATTTCCAGTCCACGGAGGCCAGTTACTTATACACATTCGTCACAGCTTCCTCAAAGGTATATGTTATGTGTAATACGTATTTTTATTTCAAGTATTTATGAAATTATGTGTAGTATTTTCCACTAAATGTCATTATAGATTATTGTATGTACAAATATAACTGCAATGCGTGCTCGATAACTTGCCCGTTTTCGCGGTTCTAAAGTAGGCATGTTCAACATGACCGTCGGAGTCCCATTCAGTGCTGGGCAAAATAGTATTTGAAATAGAAAATACTAAATAGTTTATTTTGTTTTTAAAGCATTCCTATAATCATGCAAATCAATTATTTTATTTATAAGAAAAAGTTTTTAAAATACTATTTAAAAATAGTATTTTATTTGGAAAATATTGAAAATAGTGAGATTTATTTTGTAGGACTGTGTAAAATAGTATTTCAAATAGTTGATAGTAACTTATACTTTTCTGATATTTTATTGCGTGTAATGTTATTACGATATTGTCGTCCGTTTATCAACACGTTACATGTAAATATTCGTAATTAAGCTACAAATAATACTTTGTTAACTATTATAGTTTCTTATATTAAAAATTATAATTTATAATATTAACTATTTGCTCAACTTATTTTTATTGTAAGGAAATATTTCAAATACATATTTGAAATACAACAGTAAAATATTTTATTTGCTGAAATTTTTCGTTCTATTTAAAGTAGTATTTTATTTGATTCGCATTAAATTATACTATTTAAAATAGTATTTTCAATATTTTTTCTCGAAAATTTGCCCAGGTCTGGTCCCATTACAACAATGATGCTAATACAATATCCCAAAAAACGATGACTATATTACTAGACAAACTGTTCAAAGAAAGATATAACATTAAACAGTGAGTAGTTTAATATTCAAAACTTTTACTTTGCCGATCTGTTTTTATTTTTTTTTCGAGATTAAACAAATGGATTTGTCAGGTACAATACTAAGGAATTGTTTAGTTAACAATAGTACAAATTTTATTTACATAGTTTACGATATTTGTTAAGTAATATTAGTTAATATTCGGAAACTTAGAAATGTATTAACTTTCGCGAGTTTTTATGCTTCAGTATTCGAAGGTAATGTTTGTTTATTGTTGGAATTTATTTCATAAATAGAACAAAATGAATCTGTTATTTCTTTAGAAGGAAGGATGGTTTGAATCGGCTTTTGATATACATTGTATCTGCAGTTAATATACATCGTATGTTGTCCCCGGCATGGGACCCTCGATTCTCTGATGTTCATATTGGACTGTTGCTCCTCTGTTTCGTTTTCTTGTTTCATTCGCGACGTTTCTCTCAAACCGTAAAGACGTGTCTGACGACGTGCTATTAGAGAATCTATTCAAATATAATCTCTATTCCGTATACTGTAAAAGAGTGTGCTTTCATTATATATACACCCATATCCCAATATTTATGAACACAATCCCTACTACGTCGTTGTGTTTTGATATTCGTAACATCCACTTTTCATAATTGCATGCAAAAGGGATACTAGTTTTAATATGCGCAAAGGGCCTAGCCGATTAAGATGGTCAAAACTGCCCTTAGAGGTTTTTCAATGATTAATGAACCATTCGAAAGCTGACCCAGAAAAACCCCTCTGAGCAAAATTTCAACCCCCTATCTTGCCCGTGAGGGTAGTTACAGGGTAAATTAGATTTCGCGCTTTTCCGCGGATTTCCCACACTCTGATGCTTCGTAAAATTCTGAAAAAAATGTGGCATATTTTGGATCCTAAGACAGATTTTTGAGAATTTTTCCAGATTTTTTTCTTGCAAACTGTGGTCGTAAAAAATGAAAAACCTCAAAAAAATCGGAAAAATGTACATTTCTCAAAAATATGAAAACATGCTATTTTGCTGTTTAGTGCCCCGATAAAGTACCATAACAGGCAGTGTCGGAGTGATATAAATAAAAGTTAGTTAAAAATGTTACCTCAATATTTTTAAAACATTAAAAAAATATTGTTAAAATCACATAAATAAACCATATAAGAAATTGAAAAAATAAAGATGACGTATGGAAAAAAACTTTCCCACCGACGGGATTCCAACACCAGCGTATCCGCTCCGTAGCCCGACGCCCTAACCGCTGTGCCAACCGGCGATGTTGTAAACGTTCCGAACATTCTGGTATATATCGCACAAAATACAATCCATTTTTTCTCTTAAAACATTTCTTAGGTCAAACACTTACTTGTTTCAATGTAACAATGTTTAAAATGACTTAATATATACCTGCGATAAAACCAACAAGTGTAACTTTCCTCCTAATAGCAGAAACGGCGAAAAAATTCCCACACTCTGAAATCTAATTTACCCTGTAACTACCCTCACGGGCAAGATAGAGGGTTGAAATTTTGCTCAGAGGGGTTTTTCTGGGTCAGCTTTCGAATGGTTCATTAATCATTGAAAAACCTCTAAGGGCAGTTTTGACCATCTTAATCGGCTAGGCCCTTTTTTGTGACTTTTTATTTTATCAAAGCAAATTTTTCACGATGAAATCTTCATCGTACATAATTAACGTAGATCTACAAAATGCACGTTTTAAATGTTCATTATAGGCACAGATAAAAAAGTTGAAAAAATTGACTTTTTCTTTTTTCTTCACAATTCCGACCAATAGCAGTTTTTTTTTCAAAATTTCGTTTACCCGATACTCAGAAAACTTAGTACGTCTTCTAACATGTCAAGAAATTTTATCTCATTTGGTTCAGTTTTAAGAAAATTATGCGATTTTTAAATATATTCAAATACTTATGCACGGTAGTGTATGTTCTATTTATGAAAATGTTCTATCTACGTTAATTAATGTAGAACTTCATTCTTTATTGAAAGTGAAGGAACTGGGTTAGGTAGACGGATGCCTTCGAATAAGTATTCAAATCAGGTTTTTGTGACTGAGTCGTTACTTTATTAAAGTGATGTCGCGATAGCGTCCGGGGTAGATTGATTAGCGCGATTGTAAATCTACAACTGGACTATAACTCGGCGCAACTGAACTTTTACTCGACAGTGACAGAATGTAGCTGAATTCTAACTCGGCTGTGACTAGTCTCGACTGACTTTTTTAACTCGATTGAGATTCGGTTGTGACTACACTCGCGTCGGTAGTCTCTGCCTTATATCTCCAAAAACGCTTGTCGTCTGATTGGTGGAAGTCCTTTCGAGGAACTTCCACCAATCAGTGAATTTTGCATAACACGCCCACGTTCCACGCCCCTCGTGCGTGAGAAGGGCGAGCGCGTCGTTTCGTTGAAAATCTAATTTTGGTGTCTTCCGGGCCCAGTGCTAAGTGCGGTACGTGACTGCTGGCTTACGTCAACGGGTCCAGCTTTCCCGGTTGATAGAAAGCAGGCACGCGTCGCTGGGACACTCTAAGCTGGAGACTCTTCGACTACCCAAAATTTATGGCGTTCACTTGCGCTATTGAGTTTGTCGCTAGGAGCTACAAGGACACATTTGTCCGCTAAGTGGCCAAAATTGTTAAAGACGTTTTCTCACAAATAGCGTCTTATGCTGTGCAAACCATACATCTTTCTTGGTGCTGGTGTGCTGAAGATTTCACTTCCGGCGCCCAGCTAGCCGCTACAAAAGATTACAGCATATTCTTTTGTCACGAAACTAATATGTATAACGAAACATTTGGGATTATAGTGGTGTAAGTCTGCCTTATGTTCTTTTCTTTTCAACCTGTTTTATCTAAACAAAAAAAAAAGGATATTCCATACCTATTAAAGTATATCCCACTTATTTATTCATCACCCCTTTTTTAAGTTAATTAAAATCGCCGAAGATGTGTGAGATCATGGTTCTCTTTCTGATAACGAAACCGAAGGATCTAATGAACAATTTTGTTTTCATAAAATATAATATACATTATTTAATAAGATTTTAATAAAACATACAATTTCTTAAGAACATTAGTGTACTCATTGCACTTTCTAATCAAAATGTTTAGAAATATATCGGTACAAGTCAATCTTAATTAAATAATTTGCTTGTAGATTGTATAAAATTCTGTTTTGTGCTTTAATTTTCACGTGCAGACATTTTGTATAGTTTTCTGAATTTATAAATGTTGTATGAAGTTTTTTTATAGCAAAAAACGCAAAACATTATTCTACTCGAAATACTATGTATGTATGTGACTTACACCAGAATTATTCTCAGCCCGCCATATATCTACAGGGTATATAAAATGGTACCAAAAACTCTGAAAAAGGAGTGATTTCCCAGGTGATTCTAAGCCCTATTTTCCTTTACCATTTTGCGCTGGAGTATTTTGTTTTTGAGTTATTAACGAAAAACACGAATCAATCAGAGTGCGATTTATGACCACTCGGAGACATGCCACGTGGAGCGTAGCGCCAGCGTTGCGTCAGCGTCGTGCTGTCGCGGTTTGCCGTTGAGTCCTGAACAAAAGAAGGACTGGAAATAGATTTTAACTCTTTGCGATCGTATTTTCTGTGTGCATGGTAGTTGTGCTGTAGAACGATATTAACTCTAATATAAACATACTACTAATATACTAACTCACCATTTTTCATACGTAGTTATGCATGCCTTTGCTGCTGCTGCTTATTTCACACGGTACCGTAAGACTCTTCAACACTCGCGATCTTTGTTCACATTTACCAACGCATAGGTATGCACTAATAACAATTGCAGTATCAATTTATCACTAAATTGCGGATTTGGTAAAAATGAGCAGGTGCATTTTAAAACAGTAGAGAGATTAAAATGATTTAAAAACATCAATGTATTATTTTCAAGGTAATTCTTTACAATAAAGGATTCCTCACTGATTTCAAACACCTTGAAATATGTTATTAAGGTCATTATTCTGAACAACCTTTTCCTATACACGTTATTGCTGGACGACCTTGGTTTGCGAGATATTTGCGGAAAATTATTGGGATGAATATACAAACTCTACCTTTTTCAATGACTAAACTGGCACTACGGTAAAGAAGTTATGTAGCTAGACAAACACGTATGTTGCGTCCCGGAAAGGACAAACAATACATTTAGACAAATTATGCGCAGTTTTGAATCTACCTACACTCACCGACACCGGTTCGGGAAATTGAGGAACAAGATGACGTAAAAAGTTACATAAAATTTGGCTTTAATTTTTTTATTTAATGGACGATATGCATATACTTACAAATATATATTGTTACGGGCTTGGGGCATCTTCAATAAAGAATACGTATGTAATACCAATAAACCTTTATTAAATAGAGGAGGAGGGAGTACTCAGCTTTGTGTCTTCCCTCAACGGCGTTCGTCAACCGACTCTCTCATGTCTCCGTTGTATTGTCGTCACTAAGACGACGCAGCAACGAAGACCATTCGGCGCGATGTCTCGATATCGTAACATATCGATAATCATAATAATATATATATATATATGTTTATAATCAATGTTTATTTAAAATATATGAAGAAAGGGTGTTGAATAGATAATTTCGATGTCGGAAACAATTGATACTTCAACTCTCAAGCAACGCACACGTCCATCATTCTCCGCAGTCAACGCAAATCTGTCTGTTCTCCCCAAAAATGTTCTTTTCTAGCCCTTTCGCTACGAGCGTCGCCTATAGACGACATCCGCGTGACGACCTGTGTGTACGAGCGTCGTCTATAGACGATGTCAGCGTGATACCACTTGACCATGAGCCCCACGATGTTTTTATTTTTACGTATACTGCACATCGATCACACTTGTCTCATTCTCTGGTTTGTTCGAATTTTTTTTAAACAAGTGAAATATGAATGTAAAAACTGTAATGTGGGATTGTGTGTCGACCCTTGCTTCAAAATTTATCACTGCGAATTAAATTATTGAGAATTTTAATTTGTTATTGGAAAGTGTTTGTTGTTTTTTATTGTAAAGTGTAACTTTTAATTTTTAAATATATTTTTATTGATAATAATTGCAAAATCTCCAAATATGTTGTTGTATAACACTTAAAGAATAGTACGATCCGGAGAATGACGAAGCTGCACCGAAAGATGTAAGTTTGAACTCCAGTTTACCTAAGCGCAACATCCACACTTTCCGGCGCAGTGCTCCGTTCAGTGCCGCTACTTCGGCGGCACGGTGGCCCGTCAGCGGTGTCACTCCGACGGAGCACACTACCGTAGCGAAAGGGCTAGTCGTCGTCCTCACACACCCGCACTCATCCCCAAATCCTGTGTGTGTCCCTCGAAATTCCCAGCCTACCCTTGGGCCTGGTTTTCGTCAGGGATACTTTCTCTCTTATGGCCCTCTTCCCTTGGGCCTGGTCTTCGTTAGGGATACTTTCCCTTCTATGGCCCTCTTCCCTTGGGTCTGGTTTTCGTTGGGCCTCGATGTTGTACGGCCCTCATCCTGCCATTGAAGACCCAACGACATCCTGCCTAAATCTACGATACTACACTCGGCCATTCTGATTCTACATCTGTCCTCAGATGTTTTCGCTTTCACTGTCCTCGGAGAAATCGTCTTCTTCATCGTTGATCCAAGGCTTCATATGTTCAGCCGCTGTCGTTGTCGCCTGCGGACCTTCGTGCTCTCCCATCTTTTGTACTATGTATCGATTATTCCGTAATACTCTAACAATACGATAAGGTCCCAAATATTTTACGTGAAATTTTAAACCAGGTGCAGCCTGCGTCCTCTTAAAGGTCACCGGACACAAGACAGGCAAGATGCCGAAGTTGTTTGGGCGCCTAAAATCGTCGCCCATAAGGACTGAACGTATCCGCAGGCCAATTGAGAGGCGCTCGAGAGGTTGCGAGCTGCTCGCAACAAAGGTCAAGTGCCGAAAATCGTCAACGTGCTCTCGAAAGGCCATCTGAAGCAATAATACGTTCAAAGTTATGGCCCCAACGACGTCGGAGAAGATTTCTGGCACGAAGACCATTCTTCGGCCGGAAAATTTCTAACCCCTGTTCTTGAATCTAATTCAATCTAAACAGTCCGTGGATACCTTTTCTGAACGAGCTTTTACGTGTGGATTACAGTGTTTTTCTTTTTCAGTAAGTGACTTTTCGGTGTTCCAATAATCTTATAATTATCACTTAATGAACCTCGAAGTTTGAATTCTGAACTTGGTCTTTTAAAAAGGTTATCAGTTTTCGAACAGTTTTAGAAACGGAATTTAAATCGAATTTTTATAATATCAATAATCTACAACTTTCTAAATTCAATTTCGAGTCTTTTCAAGGGTTTCGCTGAAAAGAAATAAACCGCGGAAATTAAATTCTTAAATTTGGCGCCCTGACGTGTAATCATAATACAGTGGATTCTCGTTACGAGTCAGTGCCAACCTTACGATTTAGAGTCGGTGGAACTACCCACACCACCGCGGTGAGGGGCCGAAACTCGAGAGGCATCGCCGTCGAGGAGTGTGCCACAACATTGTTGGGTATATCGGTGTGAGACCAGAAGACCACTACTAATCCAATTACAAAACTTCTTTATTTTTCTTTCTTTTTTTATGAAACTGTCACCAACATATTCGTGGCATTTTTTTTATTAAAATGAAACCAAATATGATATAATTCCGATGACATTTACTTGTGTAATGAACGATGGAAGTTTGGAACGCGAAGGACAGAAGGACAGCGTATGGGAAAGAAAGAGAAACGCGGAGAGTCGAGGCCGCCAGCACAGATCAAAGCCCGCGAGAGCGCAGGCCTTTAAATAAAAAATTTAACTTCTTTATTATTATTTATTTTTTTATGAGACTTTCACCAATATATTTCTGGAATTTTTCTGATTAAAATGATACCAAACACGATATAATTCGGATCATATTTACACTAATTTTCTGTTAATATAATTGTAATGGGAAGTAACTTTCATCGTTCATTACACAAGTACATATTGTCGGAATTGTATCATATTTAGTTTCATTTTAATAAGAGAAATGCCACAAATATGTTGGCGAAAGTCCCATGAAAAAATAACGAAAAATAAAGGAGTTTTGTAATTGAATTAGTAGTGGTCTTCTGGTCTCACACCGATATAGCTGCCCGTGTCATGTTCACACTTCTCGGCGGCAACGGCTCTCGAGCTTCGCTGTCCGTTTCTACGTGCAACATTGTTTCTCAGTCTTCTTGTCACTATCTTCTTGTCACTTGTTACTTAGGTTTCCAGCGTGCCCTGTTTATTTCAAATGCGACACTCGGCAAGAACCTCAGATTTTGCCTAAGAGTCAGTCGCCACAACCGCGAAACTGACTCGTAACGAGAATTCACTGTATTTCTTAAAATAGTGGTTAACATTTTATCCCTTATTATATCCCGTGTAATATCATCGAAAAAATTGAATTTGTGATTTGATGTATTACTGGTCACATTACGTGACCCGTGTAAACGGATTGTCAAATGCAAGAGTCTCCGTCGACGCCTTTTACATTTTATTGCGGCCGTACAGTTTTCTGGCGTGAAATTCAAAATTGGATTATGGCAGTAATTGTATTCTCTTCCTTCAGTACCTACATTTTCTGACTTCGTTGTGGCGACAAGTCAATGTGGTGCATGTACAGACTGTCGCAGCACGGCCGCAATAAAATGCCAAAGGCCCCGACGGAGACTACTGTTTTAAAATGCACCTACTCATTTTTGCTATAAATGCATGAAATCTGTAATCTATTGATCAGATTATCTAATTGCTGTGAATTGTGCTTAGATGCAAGTGATACTGCAATTGTTATTAGTACACACCTATGTATTGGCAAATGTGAACAAAAATCGGGCGTGTGGAAGAGTTTTATGGCATCTGTGTGAAATAAACATACGATTAATTTATCGATAAACAACAGCAAGGGCATGCATACCTACGTATTAGGGGTGTGCGGGTACCCGAAATTTCGGGTTCGGGTCAGGTCGGGGTCCCGAAAGTTTGCAATATTCGGGTACCCGAAGTTAAAGTTGTATTTATATATGTAAGTATAATGCTGCTTCATGATTTTTCAGTTCAATCTTTTATTTTCACTGGCAGGTTCAGAATGATTTTTGTACTTCCCGTGTAATCGGTTTTCGAACTTCGCGACGAAAAGAAATAATTTCGAATACATTATGTGAAATGACAGTATTTTATTTTAAATTCGCGTGTAGGAAGCATAATTGCTCTACTTTTTCCTATACAAGTTTTGTTCTCGCTACAGCATCCCATATTAACTTTTCAGAAAGCGCTGTTCCTCGAAACACTGCGATAATAGAATGGTGGAAATACAATTGTAAACGACTACCTATATTTGCAGAAACAGCAAGACAATACCTTGGCATTCCTGCCACTCAATTATCCAGCGAACGATTGCTTTCTGACGCTGGAAATATTGTCACAGCCACGAGAACAAAACTTGTATAAGAGAAAGTAGAGCAATTATGCTTCCTACACGCGAATTTAAAATAAAATACTGTTATTTCACATAATGTATTCGAAATTATTTCTTTTCGTCGCGAAGTTCGAGAACCGATTACACGGAAAATACAAAAATCATTCTGAACCTGCCAGTGAAAACAAAAGATTGAACTGAAAAATCATGAAACAGCATTATACTTACATATATAGGTATGTTGGCGCCAATATGTTTCGGGCCGAATCAGGGACGCCTACCGATACTTGGTAAGCACGGCGACCTCTGAGAGTCGGCCGATGCTTTGGGCGGCGACCTCTGAGAGTCGGCCAATGCTTTGAAATCGGTGACAGAGACACCGATCCCCAATTGCCGATTGCCGACGCTACCGTTGACGCGACGTCATCGGTGACGTGTCGGATGAAGAACCAATCGGGATGATTTCGGGGCGGATCTGGCCACGGAGTGGGGAAGGCTATGCCTTTTTGGTGAGAGGACTGTGATGAACCCCACGGCACTTACCCCAGAACTAAAAAGGTGAACGGGTCGTAACCGAATTCTAACAGGTAAATACAACTTTAACTTCGGGTACCCAAATATTGTAAACTTTCGGGACCCCGAGTCGACCCGACCCGACCCGACTGCCATTCCGGGGACCCGAAATCGCGGGTACCCGAAGTTTATAAACTTTCGGGATCACGACCCGACCCGACCCGATCATTGCCCGACTTGACCCGAGGCTCGGGTACCCGAGATTTCGGGTACCCGCACACCCCTACTACGTATAGAATAATTGGTGAGTAGCTATTACAGTTAATATAGTTCTACATGTTTTGATGTGATGAATACGGATAGGACTTTTGTTCTACCTGAAAATAACCAGCACAACTACCATGCATAGAGAAAATACGATCGCAAAGAGTTAAAATCTATTTCTACTCCTTCTCTTGGCGCTCCTTCTTCTTAATAATTTGAAAACAAAACGCTCCAGCACAAACGACAAAGGAAAATGGTGCTTAGAATCACACTAGGAATCACGCCTTTCAGGATTCTCGATACTTTTTGGGACACCCTGTACGAATACATTGTTACGAGCCAGGGCTGTGAGCAACGCGAGAGGCCGGCGACGGGGTTGATATCCCAGGAATATGGTTTCAATTTGCTAGTTAGGTACGCGGACGAATCTAATGCGAAATTGGGGAGCCGCTGGGAGGTTGGATAACTCATAGACGGACCTGATGCGAAATCAGGGAGCTGTAGGATGTGGACGAACCCAATGCGAAACCGGGGAGCCGTTAGTATTGTATAATTTTCGTGGACGAACCCACTGCGAAACTGGGGAGCCACTAGGTTAGAGAAAACTCTGTTGGACCATGGTTTGTCGCGGACGAACCTGATACGAAATCAGGGAGCCGCTAGGATAGTTAGTAAGCCTCGTAACTAATAAATTTAATTAATACAATCCGAGCGGTAAGATTGTATCGTGTGGGAACGTTCAATTACTGGGTTAGGATATTGGGCAATAATTAAGGGTTTATAGTATACGTACAAACAAATTGCATTTTAGAAACATTGATATATTTTTGTTAATAACTTTTTAATAAACAACGAGGGACGGTTAAAAACTTTGACAACATATGTCAAGGTCAAGATAATTGGATCTGGGTCCGTTAAATGTAATATTTACTGTTTGGTCATGAGTAGACATCGGATCTTTATGCAAAATAAACATTTTCTACATGAATTGTAATAAATTGGAGTGAAATAGAAATTTATTTTCTTTCTTAATATTTTTAATTGGTTGAAAATAATATCACAGCATTTTTAAATTCCGCTAATGTTTTTACAGTTTCAAATTACACCCTCTTATTTTTATCATAAATGATAGAAGAAGATGAGGTAAATTTAACTTCGCTTTCAGAAGGTCAGTTCATTACCAATCAACTGGATCGTTACACTCGGACAGTCCCAGTAGTAGTAGTGTTTCCCCGGTGCCGTCGCCAAGTCCTAGAGCCACACCACTGCCAGTAGCCAGGTATGTGTCATCAAATGAAATTCATTCATAGTCCATTCAATACTTATACCGTTTAAATGAAATTATTGTATAACACATGTTTATTGCACGTAATATACTCACACTGAACAATTTCTACATTACGCGTATAATATAGAAAATTGTTTAGTCGAAAAGTTTCTTAATCATGAGAGGAGTGTGTCTTATGTATCGGACGTCCGAGTGATCGGGTCGGGTTGGACGAAGTCGCGCGGTCTTGGTCGAACGTTCGTAACACACGAACGCTCGGGTAGTCCGATCTATTCGGGTAGCCCCATTGTTGAGTAACGGAATTGCGCTTGGAATGTTTTATAAGTATTATATTTTGTACAATATACAATTACTATGCCTGTTAAGTAACGGAATTGCGATCTCGCACACAATTATGTGTCTAATCCGACTTCCGCTTAGTCTACTCAAATATTTATACTCCGCCCCACTCCTTCCTCTCTTAATAGTGGGGTTGAGCCCCCTCTCGCTGGCTTCTCTTGGCTTAACGGCCCCGGTTCGATCTTCTACGATCTTACCGTGCTCGTGGACCTGGTTTCGGAGGGGTTTAATCACAACCCCCTCCCGGTCTACCGGGCCTAGGCTGTTGTCCATAACAACCTTACCCGTGGCCATCTGCGGGGTTTCCGTCCATGTGGCGGTCTCCCTGCAATACACGATGCCGCGAGAGGTTTACAACGCTTAATTTGGAACACATTCTCTCCCACAGCAACACTCCATACATATATATATATACCCATCTGTCATCACACCATTCATTATTCGCACGCAGTTTACAATATTTCCGCATCGCACCACTGTTACGCTACAAACTTAATTCTATTTCACGCTATTAATTCATTACGATATTTGTTCGTCGTATACACATACATAACTCGCACTTTACATTTCACACTGTCGTCTCGCGCGAAGAGAGGATATCCTAGTAACATCTTAAGAATAATTATTAAACAAAAACAAATGTGTTAAACAAATTAAAGATCATAATTCACATATATAACATATGGATTAATCAAACAATTGATTCGTAACACCTATACAATTGGAATTTCGGGCCCAGACCGACAAATTCGGCAGTTTGACACCTTCTAGACTAATGCAAGCGGCTCATCATGTATATAAAATTTAAATTATAATTGATTATTAATATGAATTTAAATTAAATTAATTTTTTCTATAGTATATGTACTACCAAGCGTTTAGTACTATAAACAATGTAAATGTGTAAGGGAAACTAATTTCTATGCACAAAGAGAGAAACTCAAATATTTTTAGGTATAGGTATACAGTGAATCCGCGTTATATGTCAGCAGCCCGGGTCTTGTCGTTGTCGGGGCACTATTCTTTGATGCAGTGCCGAACGTAGAAAAGGACAGCGATAGTCACCGTTATTTATAGCTCTGTCAGCTTTATAGCTTTGTCAAAATCACAGCGGGGAAATGGTGCCGACAAGACCCCCTACTATTCTTTGATGCAGTGCCGAACGTAGAAAAGGGCAAAGCTCGAGAACTCCTTTATTTTTAATTATTTTTTATGGAATTTTCACCAACATACTCGTGGCATTTTTCTGATTAAAATGTTACCAAACACGATACAGTTCGGATCATATTTACACTAATGTTCTGTTAATATAATTGTAATGGGAAGTAACTTGCATCGTTCATTACACAAGTAAGTATCATCGGAATTATATTATATTTGGTATCATTTTCATTAGAAAAATGCCTCGACTATGTTGGTCAAAGTCCCATAAAAAAATAATGGAAAATAAAGAAATTTTCTTATTGGATTAGCAGTGCTCTCTTAGTCTCACACCGATAGATCCGACCCGTGTTATGTTCACACTCCTCAGCTGCGGCGGCTCTCGAGCTTCTTGGCCCCTCACGGAGTTTTCTCCGCGGTAGTGGGGATAATTCCGCGATGGCTAACTCGGAAGTCTCGGCAACGCACAGTGGTACCAAGGCGGGAAAAAATCCATTTTATAAATTTTCGATTTTTATAAAAAAAAATTATTTTTTATAGCCTAATAGTGCGTGCATGATGTGCCAAAGTCCGATTTAAAAAAAAACTTTTTTACGGAGATATACGCATGGTAAATAACCATTTCTTCGCTCCTGGCAATTCATCAGTTTTCAGTGCGATAGTTATCTAATTACTCCGCCTATAACACTGTCCAACACCAAAATCGTTTTGCAATACCTGTTGGGTGATTCTTATACACTTTGTCATCCTAAAACCGAATCTGAAAGTAGAATTGCTCCATCACGCAACGTTTTCGAAAAATTTTGGTTTTTGTAAAAATGCCCGATTTGGATACGAAACGACGTGTTACGCAAAAACTAAACACGCGAGAAAGTTAAAATTTGAGTCAAGAGATAGAGGGGACTCTCCTCTACATATTCATATAGTCAATTATATTTTTATGTACTTCCTAATAGTTGTAAATGGTTGTTAAAGTTTGAAAATGTGCCGACGCGGGTACTTTGTACGCTCTATTTTTGTATTTATGTGAAAAATCCTTTATCTAGCAGGAATTTACTATACAGGAATGCATTCTACAGACATTTTTGGTAAAGAAACCATTCACGAAAAGTATTTGGTTCCCTTAATGTACGAGAAGGTTCAGAAAATAGTAATTGACAGCGTGTGCGCGACGCGTTCGCGCCAGACGGCCATTGCAGCCTTTTCTCGACTCGCCAGGGCCGTCGCTATGCGTAGTCGACGTTGGTACCACTCAAGTATGTCTTTGCTTACTATTTACATACATTTTTTTTTGTCTTTTTGGGTGCCAATCATTACAAAAGATTATAAAAATACGAGTTATATTCACATTTCATTGTGGAAATGCTTAAAAAAGAAAATTGAATACAAAAACTTACCTATTTCTGATGTAAACAAATTAAAAATGTTTCCGCCTTACTTGACGCTTGTTCCTGGTATCCCGATTTTCAATAATAAGTGTCCAGCAGTAATCAGCAAGCATCGCACATAAGTCTTTTCCTTTGTAACGTTTTTCCATTGTTGAAATATCTTGATGAAAGATTAATGCTGGAATTGTATTCCTTGTTTTGATTATAAAATAATTTCGTCATTAATATAACAAAAACATTTTATCGATTTAATATAGAGCAATCTATGTCTTAATTATGTACTTCGATCAATAAAATCGATAAAAATAGTCCCATTTACATAGTGTTTGGACTTATTTTAATCGGAAGAATCTTGAATGTCCATTGGTATTACAATTATAATATAAAGATAAGACAACAATTACTGAAAATAAAATTTTCCAGTCACCGCATTGCCGCGGTCAATTTTCTTTATTAAGCATTTCCACAATGAAATGTGAATATAACTCGTATTTTTATAATCTTTTGTAATGATTGGCACCCAAAAAGACAAAAAAAATGTATGTAAATAGTAAGCAAAGACATACTTGAGTGGTACCAACGTCGACTACGCATAGCGACGGCCCTGGCGAGTCGAGAAAAGGCTGCAATGGCCGTCTGGCGCGAACGCGTCGCGCACACGCTGTCAATTACTATTTTCTGAACCTTCTCGTATATTAAGGGAACCAAATACTTTTCGTGAATGGTTTCTTTACCAAAAATGTCTGTAGAATGCATTCCTGTATAGTAAATTCCTGCTAGATAAAGGATTTTTTACATAAATACAAAAATAGAGCGTACAAAGTACCTGCGTCGGCACATTTTCAAACTTTAACAACCATTTACAACTATTAGGAAGTACATAAAAATATAATTGACTATATGAATATGTAGAGGAGAGTCCCCTCTATCTCTTGACTCAAATTTAAACTTTCTCGCGTGTTTAGTTTTTGCGTAACACATCATTTTTTATTAAAATTGTGCATTTTTACAAAAACCAATATTTTTCGAAAACGTTGCGTGATGGAGCAATTCTGCTTTCCGATTTGGTTTTAGAATGACAAAGTGTATAAAAATCACCCAGCAGGTATTGCAAAACACGAAATAAGTTTTATTTTGTTGGACAGTGTTATTAAAACACTGAAAGGTCACTCACCGAAAAAGAAACAAGTCACACAAAACACAATAATGCATATAATTAGTTTCATTGATGAACACGAAAAAAGTTTTTTTTTGGACTGTATAATTGAGGACTATTTTCCAAATTTATTTTCTCGAAAATCTATTGATACGATAGTCGCCCTAATGCGCCACGCGCAGTTCATATGGTACAGGCCTGAGGTTGTTCGAGAACTGGGACTGTCACGGCGCGCGAGACAAGAGTCAAGATCCCGTCACGTTGGACGGACTACAGTAAGGAGCAAAACTGAACACACATACGATATTTTAACAAAAATAATGTTTTATTCAATACTTGCATGTAGAATACAAAAGAAACAAAATACTTGGTATTATCCAGAATCTTTTGGCTTTTCAAAACAAACTTAACATTTGTGATATTATTATTATTTCGCTTCATACAATTTTTTTTCGTGTAGTCGGTTTTGCACCGCAACTAATTTTAAGTAAACATTTCAGATTTTCGTACACTTAATATTTCGTCCATGAACCTTTAACCTTGGTAATTACCTGAATACGTTTAGGCATACTTAATACTACATTTTTGCAATATTCTGGTGTAATAGAATACCAGTGTTCCTGCACTCTTTGCCACAAATCAGTTATCGTTGTTGGGGGAGCACTATATTTATTCTGTAACTTCATTTTTAAGTATGCCCAGACATTTTCAATCGGGTTTATGTCAGGACTTTGAGTAGGCCATTCCATGGTTTGAAATGGTTGAGTTTGCAGCCAATTCTTTACGTTCTTCACACCAATGCCCAGGAGCGTTGTCATGTTGGAATACGACATCACAGTCTGGTACCGGCATATTTTCAATTGTTTCCAGTAAATTTTTTTCTAAGATATCCTTATACGTATACTGGTTTACCGTACCTTCTATTCGATGTAGTGAACCTACACCGTACGCCGTAATTCACCCCCACACCATAAGTAAACCACCACCAAATTTTATTGTTTGCTTCACATGACGCTGTAAAAGAGGTTCGCCTTGCTTCTTCCAACACCAAGAACGTCCATTCGATGAAATTCGATTGATTTTAGATTCCTCGGAAAAAATTACTTTTTTCCATTGCTCTATATTCCAGCTTAAATATTTTCTTGCAAAACTCAGACGGCCCTTGACATTCTTTTTTGATAGAGCAGGTTTTTGTTTCTTCTCAATTGCTGTAAAATTGGCTTCTTTTAATGCCCTTCGAGCCGTCCACCTACTAATTTTCTTTTCAACATCGCTTTCGAATAACTTTGCAGCCATTGATGCCGTCGTTGTAATTTCTGAAGTAATGTATCTCGTCAATCTTCTCTTCTCCTGACAAGATAATAATTTTGGACGGCCTCCAAAAGATGCAGGGACTTTACTACAGTATTTTTTCCGTATCTTATGTACAACTCCCTGACTGACGAAAAATTTTCTAGCAATTACTCACGTTGATAAACCCGATTTTAATTGGAAAATGATATTATTCTTCATATCTTTAGATAATGGCTTCATGATGTTATATTGATGCGTGTTGACGCATGAACAACGATAAACTTATAACTACTGCACTCCTGGTCGTGGCATTGACCGTGATGGACTACCAAGTTGTTTACAAAATCTGTGTTCACAGTTTCTAATCCCGAGAATCTTAGTGCGGTGCAAAACCGACTACACGAAAAAAAATTGTATGAAGCGAAATAATAATAATATCACAAATGTTAAGTTTGTTTTGAAAAGCCAAAAGATTCTGGATAATACCAAGTATTTTGTTTCTTTTGTATTCCACATACAAATATTGAATAAAAAATTATTTTTCTTAAAATGTCGTATGTGTGTTCAGTTTTGCTCCTTACTGTATACGTTCGAGCAAATCAATATGGCAGTGATGGGCACAGTAGGAGCCCCTGAGCTGCCTGCTTCCCCCACCAATGTCTCTTTCGTGCAGCTGGCATCTTCGCCGCGCTGCTGTATCTCGTGCCTTCGTCTCTCCCTTCGTATGTCGCGCCATAACCGACCATATGCGCCGCTTATGGCATAAGTCCCGTCTACGGCGGGGCGTGTGCGGGCAGAGACGAAGGCACAAGGCACCGCTGCGCAGTGAAGGTAAGGTAAACGTCCCAGTGGCTGACCATGTCCCGGTATCCGGACAGTAATACTTTCATTTATTTTTTACCTTATTTGTTAATATAATTGAAAATAAAAATTAGTAGCATAAAGTAGAAGTACTCATTAATATAAATTAAAATAATCGTTATATAAAATGAAAACTTATTAGTTAAAAATTATTATTTTGAAGCATGTGTCATATTTGTAACAAATCTTGAAGAATTTCTTAAGCCTTTACTAAGAAATTTCGCTAATTTATTAAGGGAATATTTCACTAACTTAACTTCAACTTTATCTTTTTTCTTTTATAAATTAAACATGGCAGAAACAAAAAAAAATATACACAAGATCAATTAAAACAAGCTTTTGAAGCTGTATCGGAAGAGGTAACAGGTAATGTCGTACATATTATGTGTTCGGTTAATGGGACAATGTAATTCAGTTACTGGGACATGCACTCTTAGGTTGTTCGCTATCTAAATAAATATGCCTAACATGATTTAAAGATTTGATTGTCCTAACTTTCATTAATTACATTGTATTAGCTTCCAAATTAAACATAACTTGTTTAATTTTATGGTGGTTTTACACGTTAAATAAAGAAATACCGTACCGCCATTCCTTAATTGTCCGGATACTGGGACGTTTACATTGCGCGCTGCACGAAGGAGGTGGGAGAAGCGTTTTGCCTGCGGCAGGCATTCGTGGCCATCGCTGCAATATGGTATTCGATAGAGTTTGGGATTAGAGATTCGAACGACTTGCACTCGTAAGCAATCAGTTTCCCAGGCACGTATACATTGTTTTACGCTGAACATAAACCTAAAACTTAGTTTTCTTCATTATTCAATATTTAGATACTCAATTTTTTAAGAAAGTCTGCAAAAAGATGGTTTTGTGGTTCAATTATAAATGTGATACAAACATTTGTTACATAAAAAGATTTCATAGACTCTTCCAAAGAAGGTAATACATACATATGCATGCATACTTTTTAAATCACTAGGAGCATTTAAATGCAGGAAAACTATTTGTGAAGCTAACAAGACACACGCAACACATTTAATTTTTCACTTTTTTAATTTATCTATTTCTCTTGAAAACTAAAAGTCTGATAAAATGTAAGTATGGGAGCAAATAGTTTGAGAACACAGTAGTGTATCACCAATTCTTGTCACCCATTACTACCGAACTATTCTTTTTTCTCAATCGAAAACGAAATCGGTGTTGCACAACTATTTGATGGTTTTCTTATAAAAGCAATCTAGTCAGCCAAACTGACATGGCAAGGCAATCAGCATAGTCTGCTGGCCGACGCAGGCAGCGAATTGCAGCGGACGATTAGTAAAGCGCCACCTACACCATCAAATATCGGTTGCACGATCTACCGACGGTTTTAGTGACTGCAACTCCTGCCATTTGAGTTACAACGATAGAGGGCGCGCATGTACAATTATACATTTTAATGTTTAAAGAGCACTAAAAGTGACTATTTTTCATTACTTTATAGGAAAAACAGAAATGTATTTATTAAAATGATTAGCAATTTTTACTAGAATACATGTATTACAATTAAAATACTCGCTTTTAGTCCTCTTTAAACCTAGAGCTCACTTAAATGTATAATTGTGTATGCGCGCCCCCTATCGTAGAAATTGAAATTGTAGCAATTGTAGATTGACTAGCGAGTTACTAACTACTGGGAATGTTCTGGTTCTAACATGCTGCTTAAGGAGGCCGGCAGGTCGACTCTGTGTAACCACACACATACATGAAATCCATATACGTATATGAACTTGCAAGGGTCAAAATGTTGACAAATTGACGCTTCAATATCGCAATGAGCAGTTTAAAAGTGGTCACTTGGGTTTCCTAAAAGTCCAATCTAGGTCTGTCCAGAGCCCAAATTGCGAATTTCTACCTCATCGTCGAGTAATTTGTAATATTCGGCAGAAATCTCGCTTTCTGAAGCAAGGATGACGTCACAAGATGGCTGCCGCAGAGAGATTCTCTTAATTTCGAGAGATTTAGTGTTCGTATCGAAAAAAACGCTCTGGACAGACATAGCAAAGACATGTACGAACACGGTGGTATGCATTTTTAATTGATTACTTACTTATTTAAGGCGTAAAATGTCTAGAAAAAAACGCACCATTTCGCGGTTCCGCTTACTAGCGCCCCGGTCTCCCCGCGGCAAACACTGTACCTTGCGATAGAATACGGTCGATAATGCAGGTCGATATTACAGGTTTACATATGTACGATATGTATGCTGCCGAATATTGCAAATTACTCGACGATGAGGTATAAATTCGCAATTTGGGCTCTGGACAGACGTAGATTGGACTTTTAGGAAACACAAGTGACCAGTTTTAAACTACTCATTTCAAAATTGAAGCGTCAATTTGTCAAGATTTTGACCCCTGCACGTTTCGCTACGCATCTCGTAACGTCACGCTTGCTTCGAACGCCTCGCGACTGGCAGTATGCTGCCGAATATTGCAAATTACTCGACGATGAGGTATAAATTCGCAGTTTGGGCTCTGGACAGACGTAGATTGGACTTTTAGGAAACACAAGTGACCACTTTTAAACTGCTCATTGCAATATTGAAGCGTCAATTTGTCAAGATTTCGACCCTTGCACGTTTCGCTACGCATCTCGTGACGTCACGCTTGCCTCGAACGCCTCGCGACTGGCGGTATGTTGCCGAATATTGCTAATTAATCGACGATGAGGCAGAAATTCGCATTTTGGCCTCTGGACAGACCTAGATTGAACCTTTAGGAAAGACAATTGACCATTTAGAAACTGCTCATTGCAATATTGAAGCGGCAATTTGAAAATTTTCTGACCCTTGCACGTTTCGAAAGAGGCCACGACCTTCGGGTCATCGATTCTGTTGAAACTTTGCATACTTATAGATCTCGTTGTCCTGTTCACAAATATACACCATTATAGGGGCAGATACTCAATAATTTTCGCGATATTAATGATTGAAGTTTCATTATTTCCTATGTAATGCCGTATTTTTTTCTACGGTACAACAAGATTCGGTTTGGCGTGACTGCAGCGTACCAAGTTTTCAACCGGACGACCAGTGTTCAAATCCTGTTTACTAACGTATTTTTTTTAATTTCATTATGTTTTATCATTGTATATTTATAATATCAATTTCACTTCAAAGTACCGATTTAATTTTGATAAAATATAGCAGGCCGAAGGTCGTGGCTTCGCCTTAGCATCTCGTGACGCCACGCTTGTTTCGAACGCCTCGCGAAATTCACATTTTGGCCTCTGAACCAGAATAACCAGAGGGTTATCAAATCATTTCAACGGAAAAATTGTGATTTCATTAGTTTCTTTTCGCAGAAATCGATTCTTTCCAAAATCCTGAGGTGACAGACAAATTTTGTGATCGGATTTGATGTCAGCGTGATAAAATCTACGAGAACAGATGTACAGAATGTCAAGAAAAATCTAACCGTGCATGGCATTGGATAAATCACAATTTTGTTTAAATATTCCAAGTTTATTTTCAAAGTTAAAACATGTTTGTACCATAGTCTCTCTATTTTTCCCTTCTTTTGCAATATTTTAACTTCTAAAAAAAAATCATAGCTCTATCTCATTTCTATTGAAAGTTCTTTGATTTTGACAGATACTTCGTCACTTTGTCAAACATAGTGTTACGAGTATCGATATGTTACGATATCGAGACATCGCGCCGAATGGTCTTCGTTGTATCGTCGTCACTAAGACAACGCGGCTAACTTCTCGGTTTTATATATTGTAAACATATATAAAACTTTGGAAAATGCTATAAACTTTTATATATATATATGATATTATTCAAGTTTATTTTACGTTTAGTCTTTAGTTGTAAATTTGTATTTGTTTGTTTCTTAACTTCAGATTTGATATCTAAAGTAAAAAAATATGACAAATTTTGTTTAATTTTTTATGCGCTTTGTGGCATAAAAAAAGCTGCTTTAATTTCATTTTGAATATAATTTTCTTTCTGACAGGAAGTAAATTCCGACTCATTTTCTTTTTAAAAGAAGTCCTGTTAATATATGTATAAAATTATTATAATGTTAAGAATAAACTGATTCAATTTAATATAAATCAAATGATTTCCTTAGCTTTTGCATACACGTGACTGCTGTTCGAGTTTGATTTCAGAGATAGTAGCAAAAAACTGCGAAGGTAATGTGACAACGAGTCCTGTGTATATCTATGCGCCCGTGGCAATGTACGTGTTAGCATGTGTTGGTCGGCTGAATCGGGCTCATGCAGAAATCAGTTTCACGAAACGCTTGTAAATTTACGGGTTTGATGACATGGCAACAGTGAGGCGAAGATGATATGTGGCAACCATGTCTAGTCGCTAGCTTTCTCTCTCAATTTTCGTTTCTCTTTTCCACTACTTTTCAAGTCGGCATTTCATATATTCTTTTTTACCGATATGTCGTAGACGCGATGTAGTTCCACAAAAAAAATTTTAATCATTCCACAATCAGTTTTCCCTACTGACCGTTCGAGGACCGTTCGAGGATTGGCGTGACAGTCAAGGCCAAATGCCTGCCGGCCCCCTTAATTAGATTTTATCTTAAAAATTTAGTTTTTAACAAATAATAAATTGATAAATATCTGGAAAAGCAATACGTAGAGTTTGTTTTATTTACTTAGGCATTGTTTTAACACGTTGCACGGTACATATTCATACGTCACTCTTACTTTCTTTTCCCCTTTCAGGTTTACTCTGTCACTAGGTTGATAGATTACTAAGTTTGATTTTTCGCTTTCTTTCTAATCATGTCATTAATTTTTAGTAATTCACCAGTAATCACTTGGTCCCAGTATGTAAAATTATATGGAATGCCGAATGTAAAAAATTGAAATGATTATGAGTGAGCACGCCATGCTTAAGGACGCGGGATAGTCACGTGACATTTTCAGTGTCAGCAGGTCGGTAACTGCTGTATAATTTCCATTCACAGCCTTCAGACACAGACTTAAGATCCATCTTGATCTTGATCCGACGGGTCTTAAGTCTGTGACTAAACTTGTCACATTTTTTGCTCTGTATTATCGATATTATGAATTCTGACGCTAGAAACGTGCTTCAAGTTTTTGGCTTTATTTCGCAGAGGCTCAAGACAAAATATAGCTCAATTTGTAGCTGGAGATATTTTTTAGCTCGCGCTTCTCTCAAATTTATCTAGAAAACTCTTACTAGAAAATACTTACGCTTATATTACCAAATATCTACATAATCTCATGACCAGCGCGCGCTAGATTGAACCTTCCTCTTTCGAATACGCCCTTTCCCAGAGAAAAATATTCTCATATAAGGACGAAAAGTTGAGGCACGTAAAACCATTTTTCGCCTCTTTTTGTCGGTAATGTGGTCACTCTACCTTATCGCGAATCTACGAAGACCGGGTCACCGACGAGATATTTAGAAAGACTGCCAGCCTTACGGGAGAATGTGTCGCTCGAAAAATGCGGTGTTTTCTACCGCTCTCTAGGATAGATTTTGGCTGGAGTAAGAAACAGAAGGCCAACGACGGTATTTCGTCGGTGCAGAACACCACTAAGGAAATTCTCGTCGGTGAGAAGGTGAATCATCACGGACCCATATCGATTATCAAATGTTACATTCTCCGACCAGAGTTGGGCAAAATATTTATCTAAATAAAAATTTTGAATAACGAATAAAAGATAAAAAAATTTTTATTTCCTTATTCGAAGGTTCGAATAAAAAAAGTATCTTTATTCGACGAGTATCGAATAAATAATTTTATTCGACGAGAATTTATCCGACGAAAAAAGATCATTTTTTTTATTCGAAGCGGATTTATTCGAACTTCGAATAATTTTTTATCTGTATTTTCAAAGACTATTCAATTTTTTTTGAAGTTTAAACTTTGTTTGAAACTAAACAAAGAGATTCAAAGACCCGGCGAAGACAAACGACATACAATGTAAGCGGATGGAGAATCGCGCACGAATGAAAGTTTAAACTTTTAGTTAGAATTTAGTACCACAACCGACGAGAATATCTCGACATTGGGGCCGTTTACCGACCGCTCCCAGCACCCACCTGGCACCCACTTTGAGACTCGCAGTTTAACACGGGGACTGGCAGTCTTTCTAAATATCTCGTCGGTGACCGGGTCCTTAAGGGGGCCGGCAGGCATTTGGCCTTGACTGTCACGCTATGTTACGCTGTGCCTTTTTTCTATACATTTTACGTCTTAAATAAGTAAGTAATCAATTAAAAATGCATACCACCGTGTTTGTACATGTCTTTGCTACGTCTGTATAGAGCCTTTTTTTTTTATACGAACACTAAATCTCTCGAAATTAAGAGAATCTCTCAGCGGCAACTATCTTGTGACGTCATACTTGCTTCAGAATTCGAATTTTCTGCCGAATATTACAAATTACTCCACGATGAGGTAGAAATTCACAATTTGGGCTCTATAAAGACGTAGATTGGACTTTTAGGAAACACAATTAACCACTTCTAAACTGCTCATTGCAATATTGAAGCGGCAGTTTGTATAGATTTTGACCCTTGCATACGTATATGGATTTCAAACCATGCCGGCCCCCTTAAGGGGGCCGGCAGGCATTTGACCTTGACTGTCACGCCAATCCTCGAACGGCCCTCGAACGGTCAGTAGGGAAAACTGATTGTGGAATGGTTAAAATTTTCTGTGTGGAACTACGTCGCATCTACGACGTATCGGTAAAAAATAATATATGAAATGCCCACTTGAGTAGTAGCGGAAGAGAGAAATGAAAATTGAGAGAGAAAGCTTGCGACTAGACATGGTTGCCACATATCATCCTTCGCCTCACTGTTGCCATGTCATCAAACCCGTAAATGTACAAGCGTTTCGTGAAACTGATTCCTGCCTCATGAGCCCGATTCAGCCGACCAACACATGCTAACACGCAGGACTCGTTGTCACATTACCTCTGCAGTTTTTCGCTAATATCTCTGAAATGAAACTCCAATGGCGGTCACGTGTATGCAAAAGCTAAGGAAATCATTTGATTTCTATTAAATTGAATCAGTTTATTCTTAACATTATAATAATATCGGAATTCACTTCCTGTCAGAAAGAAAATTGTATTCAAATATCATTTAAACGAAATTTAAAGCAGCTTTTTTTATGCCACGAAGCGCATAAATGTAATAATGTACGTGTATTATTATATATATGTATATTTATATATGTCTCATATTACGATATTATAAATTATATATACAGGGTGGCCCACATAACTCTGAAACACAACAAACGGTAGCGACCGCGAGAACGAGCGGCGGTCGTTAGGCCGTTTACCCTAACGTTCAAATGATATAGAAAAAGATCGAGAACGTTCGAGGAAGGCGCGGATAAAAGGACGCGTCCGCGCCGCGACCGGGGATTCGCGAAAGAACGATCATACGGCAAAGGCGAACGTTACGATACGATACGATACGATACGATACAATTACGATAAAGACAAACGGCTACGAACACGGATTACGAACACGGATTACGGACTAGGTTTTCTTTTATATTCTTTCGGCGCGCGAAGTATTTGTGTAATTGTCTCGTTGTATTGTGATTATCGTCTTACTATCTGTCAATAAAGTGGTTACTTAAAAATACTGCTCTTACAATATTTTGTCTTGATTCTCTGAGAAATTAATTCTGGTGTCAGAATTCATGATACCGATGATATAGAGCAAAAAATGTGACAAGTTTAGTCACAGACAAGAGCCGTTGGATCCAGACCAAGACGGATCTCAAGTTTGTGTCTGCAATCTGTGAACGGAAACTGTACAGCAGACACGGACCTGCTAACACTGCAAAAGTAACGTGACTAGCCAACGATAGTCAACGTATTAAAATATACATACGGCTTGTTTTGGAGAATTTATAAAATCGTTTTCTGCAAGAAGCATGTACCCACATGTATTATGTCTGCAATTAAAAGACATTAGAGATATTCTTGAATTTCCAAATGTGGCTTTTATTGTTAAAAAAAAAATTTCTTAAGGACTAAGAGTATTACATAAAAACGGTTTTAGAATTGTATCCAACTTCATAACTGGAATTACATTTATTGCCCATTCGAACGATATAAACATGTTACGATGTCAATGAACTACAATAAAATAATCTCCTTATCTTGGCGTATTTTCCAGATACTTATGTTATTATATCATTTTAATGGTTTGCGGAAAATTTGCCTGACGCTATAAATATATTTCATCTTTGAAGAAATGACGAACATTCACGACATACAGTACAATAAACATGAATATTTAGATGAGATTTCAACATAAAAACCATATTTTTGTGAAATTGTCCAATGTTCATTTCTTAATTTGTAAGGATGGGAATTCCTTTATAATTTGAAAAGTGTAATATTGTTTTGCCAGTCTTCTTCTCATTGAAGTGAAATTATTTATTGATTTTGTAACATCGTAAGTATTCTATTACAGCCGTAAATCAGAAAAATATTATTTCAAGATTATTTAAAAAGATTATTTCAAGTTTTTATGACTGTATGTGTTTTAACTCTTCGATAATAATTGTTGGTTATCAGTGAAAAGCACCTATCAAAAATATTATTATTTGTCTACAGATATTCTTTGGCAATCATAATGTTAAATGTGTTGCCTAATAGATCAACTAATTGTTCATTAAAAGTTTATTCGTGATCTAATAGATATTAATAAATATTTACTTTCGTACAATTCTTCATTATTTTAAAAAAGATAATGATTTCAAACTGAAAGGGTTGACGGCAACTTTAATACTAAACTATTTCTATGTTTCGTAACAACAGTTTTTGAAGAGGTGACTGAACTGGCAATTTTCATTTTTTATAAACTCTGCACAATGACACTACTTACATCGAACGATTTTAAAATTGTTGAAGGATTCCCTTGTATCTTGTACGATTATTTCTCTGAGCTAATTACAAAAGAAAATTTTTATGGAATTTCTTCGTATTTGCCATGAGTATAACTACGGCAAAAAATAGTTTTGCTTACGGTGTTTAAAATTTGTTGGAGTTTACCGAACAACATTTGAAAATCTTTGAGCGCTCGGGTTTAATATTTCATTTCCAAAACGTAGATCGTTATGACAAATACAAAAACGTTAATATTTGTGAATGATGGGATTTTATAAGCATGAATTGATATATTTTGAGATAATAAAGGCATAACACGGAGAATAGGAAAATTGGTTAGAACACAGTGCTAATTGTAAGAAGCGTTTCTATTCGATTCCATTAGCTGTAAACCGTATAAAAGTTTAAAGTTCGAAGAAACATTTACAGTGTCTCTTGGGTGAACTAACCCTTCGAATAAGTCTTCGTTTTATTTGGTAATAGAACCTGCTGAAGCGGCAATTCTCTGAACAGGTAACAAGCTTTTCCGTCACGTAGTAATCCTGTTATTCGATAGATCACCAACAGCAAGATCAAACGGCCCACCCCAAAGCAGCTTACGGAGGGCCAAACGATGGTCGTCAACAGGGGACTTTACGCATTCGCCGCCAACCCAGGGAACCAACTCGCAACTCGTCAGTAGCAGGTAATCCCAAAATCGATATTCTTTAAAGTAAATGCACATTTTGCTGCTTTTATAATTATTCCTCTTAATTACACGCCAGTATGTTTTGAATTCACTTGTGCACTTTTCGCTTCTCCAAACATAGTTAATTGCGTGTGTGTCGAACGTGTTTGTTCATCTTAAAATATAATAGAACGCGTAAGAAACACCTTATTATAAATATTTCAAAGTCAGACATAAACCTTGTACCTGTTGTTTGAAGTGTTGACGTTATTTAATTTCCTAAAAAAATATTTTGCCAGCACACGTAAGATGTACATTAAAAATGTGAATGAACGAGGCAAATTCAGTACATTTTCTCAATAGCATACGATGTACGATATTGAAGACTATATAGTAAAGAAATTTTAGTGGTAGTTGTAGTAGATTTATGTTCGATCACAATTCCCAGTTCTTAACGGTAAACTGTGTGCGTAAACTATAGTTCATACAGGAAAAAGATAGAACGGTGTGACTTTAACATAAAATTCCAACAACATAATATACATTTCTATCACTGATATTATTAATGAAATCTATAGAAATATACATTTGGATACTTTTTCTGTCTTTTATTATTTTGATAACCGATTATTTAGCCGTTCGTTATATTCAAAGAGACAATATTCTTGAACAATACGTTTCTTTTTTTACCATAGGTAAGTGTGTGGGAATATGTGTCAGCCAATTAAAAAAATGTATTGTTACGTATTCAAAACATATCTACACGGTGGCCGGGTTACTCAAAATGGCTTTGAAAATCTGAAAATAGACAACAGATGTTTTGGTAATTGTTTACTTTAGGAAACACTTTGCCGAATTACACTTGCAAAAATACTTCAACCGATGAAAGGAGAATACCAATGTCTGTTTACAAGCACCAGGGACAATTACACGGTACACTGTCTCAATGAGATTGAAATTCCTTCGTTTATCGTCCACGAACGCGTACTGAAGTTACTGACAAACATTCTATAATTTCCTCGCTAAAGGTCACGTGAAGGCCAATATATTACACCTCGTTGGATTCGCTTTTCTACAAGCTATAAGACTGTTGTAGTGAAAATATGCAGTCCCATTAAAAAAAAAATACGATGACCTTGAGATCTCGAAAAAAATGACCTTGAGAAAAAATTTGGCCCATCATCGTATTGGCGCCTTCGAACAGAATATTTTCTCCACCTGACATTTTTCCTATCATACAAAATAAGCGATATATTTAAGGTGGTCAAGTTAGGTGAAATACCTTGTATATAAATTTTTCCCTTGGCTATGTATGCCAGATGTATACAAATTCAACGTGTTAGATGCTACTCACGTTTTCTTCTTGGTTTCCTTTATTCCTTTTTTTTTTTTTGGGTATCACTTCACTTCTTTATTTTCCTTAGTGGTTTACTGCACTTGACTGACTGGCCTTGAAGGGAAACTGTTTCTTTTATAGACAAATTTTCCTTTGTTCCCTAGATGACAATTTCTCGAAATTGTTTATTGCCTCTTAGTTCTTAGTAATAGTTTTTCCTAGAACATTGTGTTGCTTCGCCATGCTAAGACTTGATTCCAGCGGATGTTTCCTTTAGATAGCTGCAAATTTTTTTAGGAGGCCTATTGTCATCTAGTGGCTTATTGATTTCTTTATCTCAGCTTATGTTTTTTTTAAGCTGATGTCTTCATTTGGATATCTGCTATTCTTCTAAGAAGTCTGCGGTCAGCGAGTTCCTTATCGATTCCTTTGTGTGAATCTTCTCCCGTTGTACTACCCCCATCTTCATTGCCAGTCACTTTCTTCAAGCCCGTCAGTGCGGATGGTCATTTCTCATAAGGATGACCGATCTACGTTCTTCGTCGGTCATGCCTCGTCGTTTGAAGTGTATCCGCGTTCGGCATCTGCTTCGGTGGAACTCTCGGGCTTTCATTGGTTACGCTCAAGTATATGAATTATTGTATTTTGTGTGATTTGTTTCTTTTTTTGGTGAGTGACCTTTCAGTGTTTCAATGATCTTATAATTACTTGAGGAGTCTTGGAGTTTGAATTGTGAATTTGATTTCTAAAGAGTATTTAAACTGAATAATATTGATACTGTGTAACCTTTTCAAAATTCAATTTCAAGGCTTTTTAATGAATTACGGAAACCAAATTCTTAAATCCGACGACATTAACATATAATTATACTATTTCCTTAAGATAGTGGTTACATTTTCATTTCTTGATGTTTCCCGCGTAACATCATTGAATTTAGATTAATGATTAATTTTCATTAATGACCGACCCACGGGACGTGACAGTTAATATAAGTGGTGCAATGGCGGCCTGAAAATGGCATCCTGTCAATGCGCTGTGCAGCGTGCAATGCACAAGAATGATCTGAAACAAAAAATCGAAATGGAGTCGTTAGTTTATGCAAAAACGCACATGACATTCTTCTTTCAATAAAATTTGCAAAATTGCAAAAATACCGAAGTTTGAAGAAAAAACGGTTTTTCTGTTATGGACAATTGTTAATAACAATTAAATTATTCTTAAAAAATTAAAAAAAATTAAAAAATCGGAGCTCGTCATGGTGAGGCCAATTATGTATAGAATACACTGTCCAACAAAATTAAACTTTTTTCGAGTTTTGCAATACCTGTTGGGTGATTCTTATACACTTTTTCATCCTAAAAGCAAATCCGAAAGCAGAATTGCTCCATCACGCAACGTTTTCGAAAAATATTGGTTTTTGTAAAAATGCACAATTTTAATAAAAAATGATGTGTTACGCAAAAACTAAACACGCGAGAAAGTTTAAATTTGAGTCAAGAGATAGAGGGGACTCTCCTCTACATATTCATATAGTCAATTATATTTTTATGTACTTCCTAATAGTTGTAAATGGTTGTTAAAGTTTGAAAATGTGCCGACGCGGGTACTTTGTACGCTCTATTTTTGTATTTATGTGAAAAATCCTTTATCTAGCAGGAATGTACTATACACGAATGCATTCTACAGACATTTCTGGTAAAGAAACCATTCACGAAAAGTATTTGGTTCCCTTAATGTACGAGAAGGATCAGAAAATGTTAATTGACAGCGTGTGCGCGACGCGTTCGCGCCAGACGGCCATTGCAGCCTTTCCGTGACTCGCCAGGGCCGTCGCTATGCGTAGTCGACGTTGGTACCACTCAAGTATGTCTTTGCTTACTATTTACATACATTTTTTTTGTCTTTTTGGGTGCCAATCATTACAAAAGATTATAAAAATACGAGTTATATTCACATTTCATTGTGGAAATGCTTAATAAAGGAAATTGACCGCAGCAATACGGTGACTGGAAAATTTTATTTTCAGTAATTGTTGTCTTATCTTTATAATTGTAATACCAATGGACATTCAAGATTCTTCCAATTAAAATAAGTCCAAACACTATGTAAATGGGACTATTTTTATCGATTTTATTGATCGAAGTACATAATTAAGACATAGATCGCTCTATATTAAATCGATAAAATGTCGCGGAAGTGTATAAATCAGCCGGACTGTTTTTGTTATATTCATGACGAAATTATTTTAAAATCAAAACAAGGAATACAATTCCAGCATTAATCTTTCATCAAGATATTTCAACAATGGAAAAACGTTACAAAGGAAAAGACTTATGTACGGATGCTTGCCGATTACTGCTGGACACTTATTATTGAAAATCGGGATACCAGGAACAAACGTCAAGCAAGGCGGAAACATTTTTAATTTGTTTACATCAGAAATAGGTAAGTTTTTGTATTCAATTTTCTTTATTAAGCATTTCTACAATGAAATGTGAATATAACTCATATTTTTATAATCTTTTGTAATGATTGGCACCCAAAAAGACAAAAAAAAATGTATTTAATTAAGCATAGTAAGCAAAGACATACTTGAGTGGTACCAACGTCGACTACGCATAGCGACGGCCCTGGCGAGTCGCGAAAAGGCTGCAATGGCCGTCTGGCGCGAACGCGTTGCGCACACGCTGTCAATTAACATTTTCTGATCCTTCTCGTACATTAACGGAACCAAATACTTTTCGTGAATGGTTTCTTTACCAGAAATGTCTGTAGAATGCATTCGTGTATAGTAAATTCCTGCTAGATAAAGGATTTTTCACATAAATACAAAAATAGAGCGTACAAAGTACCCGCGTCGGCACATTTTCAAACTTTAACAACCATTTACAACTATTAGGAAGTACATAAAAATATAATTGACTATATGAATATGTAGAGGAGAGTCCCCTCTATCTCTTGACTCAAATTTAAACTTTCTCGCGTGTTTAGTTTTTGCGTAACACATCATTTTTTATTAAAATTGTGCATTTTTACAAAAACCAATATTTTTCGAAAACGTTGCGTGATGGAGCAATTCTGCTTTCGGATTTGCTTTTAGGATGAAAAAGTGTATAAGAATCACCCAACAGATATTGCAAAATTTTTTTGGTGTTGGACAGTGATATATATACATGCTAAGTTTCATGAAGATTGAGTAATCAGTTTTTGAGTTACGTTGCACGACATGCGAAATTTTGCGTTTCGAGAAAAATGCGTTTAAAGTTTGAATAACAGAAATATCGTGAAAAAATCTTAATTCATTTTAACTTACCGCGGTTTTTTGCTAATCTGCGTTTCCAGGGCTATAGAACAGATCTTCCTCTTCCTCAAAAAGTTGTACTTTACCCGTTTTTTCTTCTTTTCGAGAAACACGAGCCTTTCCGACGAGGACCCGACTACCTGAGTCGCTCCGCCCAATAAAAGCGTTCACTTTATTTTGAAAATAACGTACAAGATTATTTAGCTCAGCTAGAGTGCAGTTAACCACTAAACGCTAGGCACTGCTGGAATTTAATTCATATAAACGGAGTTTTGACAGGTTCTGGTTTTCGTTGCAGTTAGAGGCCAAAAATCGTGACAAACAATTATCATCATCTTTAAACGTTTGTAGCTCATTGGAATAATGACCGATTTTTATGAAATTCTCAAAATATGTGTAATTGACACAGATATCCAAAACTTCTTTTTTAAATCTTCAATATAGGTCCATATAACACACACACACTCACACTCACACACACACACACACACACACACACACACACACACACACACACACACACACACAGAGAGAGAGAGAGAGAGAGAGAGAGAGAGAGAGAGAGAGAGAGAGAGTACGGTAAGCATGATCATGGTTTTCATACGTTAAGTTATGTTTTTTAAAGAAAAACTCCTTCGAAGGTCATTTAAAGGTCAGCATATACACGGTTGAATTTGTCTTTTTATTAGCTATAATGATACACTGCTCAAAATACGTCGTTCCACTTAAAAGAACGACGATGACCTTGAAATATCGGAAAATATGACGTACACAAGAAACTTCTCCGTCGCACTAAAAACAACGGAGATAATTTCGGTGAAAGTTTTAGGTGTCTGATACTGTATATACGAGTTGGTCTCCACCGTGAAATTGTATTGTTTTTGACTAGATCAGACAGATCACACTGATCACACTGTTTGTCACGTTTAAGAATTTAACATTAAATATCTCGGAAATCATAAGGCCGGCGTGCCATACCAGTTAAATTATAATCGAAACTTACAATGTTTACTCGATATATTTCCAAAACACGTGTCTGGCCAGGAACATACATATATCGGCTGGAAAATATTATTCGTTAATACACTGCCGAACGTAGAAAAGGACAGCGAAGCTCGAGTGGCCTCGGTCGCCGAAGAGTGTACATAAACATGATACGGGTCGGGTGTATCGGTGTGAGACCACTATTAATCCAATAACAGGACTTCTTTATTTTTCATTACTTTTTTATGGGACTTTCACCAATATATTCATGGCATTTTTCTAATGAAAATGATACCAAATATGATATAATTCCGATGATATTTACTTGTGTAATGAACGATGAAAGTTACTTCCCATTACAATTATATTAACGAAAAATTAGTGGAAATATGAAAAATTAATAAAAATAATTAATAATAAAGAAGTTTAAGCTTTGATTTAAAGGCTTGAGCTCATGCCAGTCTTTCATCTTTTCCGAACGCATACTCTTTTTCTTTCCCATCGCTGTCCTTCTTTGGGTCCGAAACTTTCTTTGTTCATTACAAAAATGTCACGTGTATGTTGGCGAAAGTCCCACAAAAATATATTTCTGGATTTTTTCTGATTAAAATGTTACTAAACACGCTATAATTCGAATCATATTTATACTAATTTTCCGTTAATATAATTGTAATGGAAAGTAACTTTCATCGTTCATTACACAAGTAAATATCATCGGAATTATATCATATTTGGTATCATTTTAATTAGAAAAATTGCCACGAATACGTTGGTGAAAGCCCCATAAAAGAATAAGGAAAAATAAAGAAGTTTTGTTATTGGATTAGTAGTGGTCTCCTGGTCTCACGCCGATATTACGGGGTATTCCCCGCGGCAGTGGGGATAGTTCTGTGACTTTTGTCGGCTAGATATTTGAGACATATGTCGAATAAAGACTGTAATCAAGTTTATGTCATGAACTACATATGTATATTAAGGTTAGGATCATCGGTGAGGTATCCACTAAAGTAAATAATTACCGATATTTTATTGTTATATTATTAATTTACGCTATCAGAGAGTACCTACCTGGCATTAATTATTTTTATGTTAACAAATATTGAAGAATCGTACAAACTTAATAATATTCCAGGATTCATTTGCCGTTATTATATTTTCAAAATTTCGAAGCGTTCTTAAGAAGCTGTTCTTCGCTGTAACATTAATAACTACATAAAAATAAAAATATGGATGAAAGTATTTTATCATAGAAAGGTCTCTGCAGGGGCAGCATTCTACTATTTTTAGTTTTATAGATATTCTAATATAATGTGTAGTATATAGTATATAGGCTGAGTGACATATTATGTTCTCAACGCACCTAGTGCAAGGTTAAAGTTGAACGTCACCTGTTGGTCGACACAGACGACATAAGGGAACGAACTATCGATTCACGAGCGTCGACACAAATTTATTTCCTGAATACACAGATCATTAATCTTCAAAAGCAAGCGACGCGACGGCCCCTCGGTTCATTTCCATTTGGTGCTCACAGGAACTTCTCTTGACAGCTTACTGAATTGAGAGAGTGTAATCGGAAGTGCATAATTCCACCGGTCACAGGGTGAACATGTAAATAGTGTGCAAAACGTTCGACATGCCACATAGTTGTATCGTTTTTGTTTTCTCTTTGTTTTGCGCCGCATGGTGTTCGTTTGCATTTTCGTTCATTATAGATTGTCAGCATCTACCAAGTCACTCTTCAACCTCTTCAAGCCCCCGGCGCTGAACAACGTGAAACATGGGTAAATAAACACATCTTTCTCGTATTATTCTGTTTTTTGTTATCGTCCTTAAAGCTAACCAGCCACACGCACTTAGCGTAAAATGTAATGTGTGCGCCTATAGCTTACCGGTATGCAACTAACTTTCAGCTGCATTCTTTTTTTGTAGCTTGCGGGTGAGCGTTTAAAGCTACAAATATTTTTTTCGTGGTTTATTCTCTCACATGCTTTAGCTAGTATCATACAAGTTATTTAATATTGTGACAATTTCAGAAAAGTTCTAACTTAAACAGCAACGCGAGTCAAATAAAACTGAGAAAACATCTTATAAAATACATAAATAATGTTACTCAACTGCATATAATAAGAATTGCCTGCACTGTTTGACAAACTAAGTTTCTTCAGATTTGTAACTGTAGGAATATTTTAAGAGAACTCCTACGCCTTAGGTGTGACGTATCGGGTGGGATGATTTCACACCGATTTCGCTAATTGTAAGATCCTCTGACTCTCGCTCTTCTGATTCTCGCTTTACTGACACACCATCTCTCGCATTCGTCCTTTTTATCTAAGACCCACTTTCATTCTTCCTCTCTCGCACTCTCATTCTTTCTCTATCAGTCTCACATCCATTCGGAAAACCCAATCAGTCACGTACATCCTGCGCTTGGCGCCCCTAAACACTTCACTTCTGTCACCGAGACCCAAACACTCTTCTTTCACACTTCGGCCCAAACAGACTCCCTTTCAAGCCGGACCCAAACACGTTGGCGCCACGACGCACAGTGGTGCCAAATGGTCAAAAAGCGGCAAAAAATCTGTAAAAACGAAACTATCCAACGAATTTGTTTGAAAATTTGTGGAGAGATTGCCACAGGTACAACGCTTATTTGGCAAAAAAACTTTTTATAAAAAGTTGTTAACTGAAAATAACTTGAAAATCCCTGTTTTCTGCCCATTTCTTATTTATGGAAGCATACAAAAAATACTTTAATAGATTTTGGTCTGGAACTACATAATCGTTTTGGCAAGCTGTAATATTGATCTAACTTTGTGCAAAAAATCATGAGACCCTTCGAGATCCTTTCGCTGCAATTTAAGTTTAAATATCAACTTTCAGAATTTCCAAGATTGAATCGTGCGGAAGTTACGATTATTTGATGTTCCCGGTGAAATTTTTTAGGAATATTTCTAAATAATAAATAAAAATATGGAGTGCATATGATTTATTAATTTTTGATGTATAAAAAAATATTTAATAACAATTTTTTTTATCTTACATAAATTATTTTTATAGCGTTCATTGGAGCACTACCAAAAAATACCTGTTGCATTTTTGCGACAGTGGTCCAGTGAACGAAAACTTTGTTTATTTAACATAAAAAATTGTTATTAAATATTTTTTTATATGTATGAATGTCACATTTTTTCTATTATCTGATATGTATCCCTTAAAAATTTCAATATTATAACTTGCCAAAACGATTAGTTCCAGATCGAAGCTATTCAAAGGATTTTTTGTATTCCTCCATAAATAAAAAATGAGCGTAACGCAAAAGGGCTTCAGGTTAGTCCATATTACTTAATGTTAAACAACTTTTTTTGGAAAATTCTTTTGCCAGTTAATAGTTGAAGCCATTTGCAATAACTCATATGATTTGTAGACCCCTAAGTATTCAATTATAGGCGGAGTAATTACATAACTTTCGCACTGAAAACTGATGAATTCCCAGGAGCGAGGAAATGGTTATTTACCATGCGTATATCTCCGTAAAAAAATTTTTTTTTCAAAAATCTGACTGGCACATCATGCACGCGCTATTAGGCTATACGAAAATAATTTTTTTTTATAAAAATCGAAAATTTATAAAAAGGATTTCTTGCCGCCTTGGCACCACTGTGCGACGCGACGTCGCGTCCACAGTTACTCTAAACTCTAAACAATCACTCTAACACAATGTCACATTTATAACCTTACATAACTTACTAACGTAAACGTCTCTAACAGATCTCCGTGAGTTTGATACGAATCTGTATATTTTTTTAATTCTCTTGCATAGTTTCAAGAAAATCAATTTTGAAGACAATACAAATTTTCAATATTGAAGACGTGAGATTTAACCGTATTAGCAGTACAGTTCTAATCTGCATGGTAGTATTCTGTGAATTCTTTCAAATAGGCGAATATAGTTTAGTATCCCATTATTAGTACGGAAAATGTTTAAACAATGGTTAAGGCGGTGGCCACGGCGCGCATCCCCTCCCTAGTTCCGCACACCGTACACGAGATTTGCAAGGGTACGGGAGTCCCGCTCTCATTTCTTAATAATGCAAAGATAGTACTGTTTTGTAGTCAAAAGCGTTAGATAAAAGTTCAATCTAGGCGGCAAAGGTCCTGAGAAGTCCTACTTTTGCGTTTTTAGCCGTAATTTGCAATATTCAGCAGCATGCTGATTTCGTGTGTTGTCGAGTGACATTATCGTAAATATCGAGAGATTTAGAACTCGTATGGAGTTCGTAGGACCTTTCCCGCCTAGCGGGAACATATAGGATCTCAATGCAACGCCAATCACTTATTAATCAAATAATTGCTGGAACCCACAAAAATTGGATCATTGAGTATTTCGTCAACATATAGTTCCGGCATTTTTCGTTACGAGCGCTGTACTCTGTTCCCGATTTCTCTCATCGTCAGCAGCACAGACGAGGTATAGGAGTAGACCAATCACCCAATGTATTTTTCTGTCTCACGCTCGGGGGGCTCTAGAGCCCCCGTACCATTCCGTGTCACATCCTACCGTATCATCCAGAACTAATATTGTGGAACCAATATTCTACAATGGCGCTGTTGCTGATAGAATTTTAAATCTCATGTCGAGTATTCTAGTTTTGATACCGCGCGGATGCTAGGACTATATGATGAATGAAACAAAAGAATGTTGTTTCCTTTTAATTCCATTACGCCTATTACGCGAGTGCATCGAAGGAGACGTAATGTAATGATAATAATAATGTAACGTCTCCAGCTGAGAATATTTTGGTCCCAGATCGAATTCTTTCTACTACATCAGTCTTCTTCCCTGTGCAATTACAATTACAACAGTGTAATAACATAGTTATAAGAAATTAAATTAGTTCAATATTAGCCAAAAGTAAGAACGTAGTTTAAATTTAATTTTAAAAAATACGACGTTGATATCACTGATTTCATTTGACTATTTAATAGCTACCTATTCAATCTACTTCTGTTATTGCTTTTCATTTGCAGTATATACAGGGTGGCCCACATAACTCTGAACAGCTCAATATCTCGAAAACTATGCCATCGATTTTAAAGTTCTTAGTCTTAAATTGCATGGAACTGAAGGGCCTTTCTGACTACATAAACGTGAAGTGGCCTCCCTTCCACTTTAACGGGGGAGGGGAGGTACCTTTGTAATTTTAAATGGAACCCCCTATAAAATGTTACATATTTAGATTCTACCGGAAAAAACAAGTCAATTTTGTCTGTAACATTTTTTTGTCAGATACTTCCATGATGAGATATAACAGTTTGAAGTTTCGAGTTGTAGGTACTTGAAGCGCTCGGAAATAGCGTTATGGAATTATACGCGCTTGAGTCCTTTGCTTATTCGTGAAGAAATAAAATGTACTTTAAATTAAATGTTCAAAATGTCCACCACGGGCGTGTAAACATTTATTTACTCGAAACATCAAAGTTGTTCTAACATTTTTTAACATTTCGGGAGTCACTGAAGCGCAAGCGTCACGTATTCTTTGTTTCATATCCTCTTTTGTCGTCGGTGGTTCAAACATAACTTTGTCCTTTACATATCCCCATAAGAAAAAATCTAATGGTGTTAGATCGGGGGATCGAGGAGGCCATTGACGAGGTCCCCCACGACCTATCCTTTTGTTCCCAAATTTTTCGTTCAAAAATTGCCTGGTGATGATTGCAAAATGTGGAGGAGTGCCGTCTTGTTGGAACCACATTTCTCTTCTAACGTGCAGTGGCACATCTTCCAAAAGCGCAGGCAAATGATTTTTTAAGAAATCACAATAACTTGCAGATGTTACAGTTTCTTGAAAAAAATAAGGTCCAATCACAAAATCTCCTATTAGATCCACACCAAACATTTAAAGACCATCGATGTTGAAAGGGAACACATCGCATCCAATTTGGGTTTTCCAAGGCCCAATAATGCAGATTATGTCTATTTACATGCCCTGAATTCATAAAAGTGGCCTCATCGGAAAAAAGTATTTTGCACAAAAAGACATTTTCCACAACACCCTGCAGCCACTCACAAAATCTTACGCGGTGATCGTAATCTGCTATCGAAAGCTCTTGTGATAAAACCATGTGATATGGATGATACTTTTGCCGTTTCAAAATTCGTTGAATTGATGAACGACTAATATGTGATGTTTGTGCAAGTGTACGTTGACTAATATGAGGATTTAATGTAATTGCAGCAAGAATACTGGCACTATTATTTTCATTAGTGACAGCTTTAGGTTTATTGCGAGTTTTTTTACACAATTCACCGTGCTCGCGAAGCCGCTTTTCTAAATTATGAAATGTTGCATGACATTTTTTGATCCCATAACGTTAAAAAAACATCACTGCTGCACGCCGATAATTTTTTTGGCATTCACCTAACGTTAATAACATATTCAATTCATTTCTGTGTCAAAAGTAGCCATAATCACAATGTCACTGCTTGAATAACAGCTCTAAACTGAAAACGTTTTCATAGATAAGTGAGTCAAACTCAAGAATTGTAAATATTATTGTTTGTGTTTCTTCACGAATAAGCAAAGGACTCAAGCGCGTATAATTCCATAACGCTATTTCCGAGCGCTTCAAGTACCTACAACTCGAAACTTCAAACTGTTATATCTCATCATGGAAGTATCTGACAAAAAAATGTTTCAGACAAAATTGACTTGTTTTTTCCGGTAGAATCTAAATATGTAACATTTTATAGGGGGTTCCATTTAAAATTACAAAGGTACCTCCCCTCCCCCGTTAAAGGGGAAGGGTGGCCACTTCACGTTTATGTAGTCAGAAAGGCCCTTCAGTTCCATGCAATTTAAGACTAAGAACTTTAAAATCGATGGCATAGTTTTCGAGACATTGAGCTGTTCAGAGTTATGTGGGCCACCCTGTATATTCTATATATATGCTAATTTAATTATTTGGGATTGAAGAACGATTGAACAACAATATTTATAATAAGTAGTTTTGAACACATTTTTTAAGGGTAATGTTGAGCGATGCCGCGACTTTCGTTTCGCGCTGCTCTTGTTAGTTTTCGATTTAACGAAAAACTGAACTCATTGAGATGAATGTAAGATGGTTGGTTTTTACAAGTTTATTTTATTGCAACGAAACTTGACTGTAAACTTGGCCGCCGCAATTCTTCACGTTTTACAACTTATACGGCGTTACAACGATGTTACGAGCGTTCCAGCGACTGCCCGATGTTAACGATACGATAATGCTACGACGTTGGGTTTGCGATTTCTGTTGTTGATCTGATTCTCGTATTCGTGCTTGGCGATACTTATATCTACTTCCGCTACGATTCCCTCCCTTCGTCATTTTTGGGAGGAGTTTTTGAAGTGGACTAAGGGCTGTGATAGGCGGAGTTGAATGTGGAGGATGACCGTAGCAGACAATAAAACAAGGAAGCGCTTTGGACCTGGCAAGACATATTGAAGTTAAAAACGCGATGAATAGGATGGCGCGGGCTGGCAAACAGATGACCCGGAAACGAAATCGGTAGTTAAATATCGAACGCTAAATAGTTGTGTCCCATGGCTTCGAGGATTTATTGTAGCTATGTCATAAACATCAACAAGAGCGGTCAGAAGGACAGCTTGAATTGACAGTTATCCCAATCGAAAGTTCTATCAAAGCTAAGAAAACACTCTTTATGTACATGATATTTCTTAACACAACGGGCACATTTATATGTATAGGGTTTGTTCGCTTGCGGATTTTGGAAATGAAACGCGGACGCGTCACTCCCGATACCGCCGAGGAATACTGTCCGCCAAATTAATTTTGGACAGCCGTTTCAATATTTGATTGAGTAATTTTATTGGAAGCGCGTTTCGTCCCAGACCTGCTAGAGGACTCGTCGGTAAGGCTGATCTAGCAGGCCCTGCCTTAGACGCGTCGGTTCGTCTCGTGCTTGGTCGTTGTTTTCGATCGCGAGAGCGTTCCGCGTCGGATCTTGGTTATTGGAGATCCATCTTTTTGAATAGATTTGAAACTGCAGGTTTCACGTTGAAACTGAATGTTTCACGTTTCAAACTGAGTGTTTCACGTCGAACTTGTTGAACTATATCGAATCTTGGATGCACGCGCGACGCACGATGTTATCGCAACGCGATCACGAACAGAAGTGAGCTCAGATCGAGTGGTCCCCACGAGCATTGTTTTTGACAAAAACCGCTCGTCCTCACGAGAATCGTTTCGGACAAAAGCTGATCGCTTGCCAGGCTCGCATAGCCCGACGACGGAACCCCGTCTTCGCAAAACTGAATGTTTCACGTTTGAAGATTTGGAATTGAATGTTCGAAAAAGACTTGGAACTGAATGTTTCATGTCTGAATCAAACTAGTGATAGCGTTTGATTTTTAGTTCTTCCGTCTCGTGAGACTCCTTTATGTATTAAAAGGGTAGTCCTCATGGAAGAGGAAGTACACTGATTGGTTCTGCTGAATGTTGCGTTACCCAATCAGCGCATCATTGACTGATTGTCACCCTGTTTAGGTAAGCTGAATGGGTCTTGCCCTGGAGAGCGTAAGCTGATGCCGGTCTCTCAACAAGGCTGACCCTTGACACTTTTGAACAGTGCCCTTTTGTTTTGGGTGGTCCTTCGTAGGACTTGACGTCCCGCAACCATAGGAAGTGACCACAAACGAAAGGCAGGCTGTGATGTGAGCCTGGATGGTCGTCACTGTTGCGCCGTGCCTAATCGTTGAAGGTGATCACTTAGTTACGAGCGTATCATAAACAATTGTCCGAAGGCAAGCACAACTTGAATTGTTCCTTGCGACGGAACAGGGTTAAAAGTTCATGTGACAATGAGTCTGAAAATAAGTTGAATATAGTTCATTCAAATTTGATTAATTCTTTCGACGTAATTTTGACAGTACGAACTTATCGTCCGACTTGAGATAAGGAAAGGGGTAAATAAAATTGTACGTAGTTATTCATTGATGCTACAGTGCTTGTTTGAATATCTTAGCTCGTGAGTTCGATTTCTCCGTGCAGCGTCTTCCTAACATCATGTTTCACGTTTTTACAACCACTTTGAATGTCATTTATATCGTTCGTTGTGCAATATCGCATTATCCGTCCCCAACGCGTTTTGTAAATGGTCTACTGTTGAATGATAACAACGAAAGTATTTATAAAGTATTTTAATATGTATTAAGTATTTATTCTTTTTGTATTAGAACAATGATTTTATTGTGCTACTGTTAAATGTACATCAGTTTGCATACCAGCAGTAAAATTCTCGCGTAATGGACATCCGTTTTCTTAGAATTGACTCTTGCACAGTTTGACAAGGTGAGATAATAGATATACAGTCTCTACTCGATAAATATCTCAAATATCTAGCCTATAATTGTCCTAGAACTATCCCCACTACCACGGGGTATACCCCGTGAGGGGCCTTGAAGCTCAAGCGGTCTCGGTCGCGAAGAAGTATAAACATAATACGTGTGCGTGTAGAATAAGTTATATTCTCGGCGGTGAAGGATTCACCGTTACCGTGAACGTAGTCCTTACGTAAAGGGCTAGCTTATTGTTCCTGAACTCACACTCGGGGAAACTCACAAGACGTGGGATATGCTGTGTACAACGGGCAAGAAGCCACTTTACTCTTTTCGGCGTAGCAACCGTTAACATGGAACAGGGCGTAATACTTGTAATGCTTGAACTAGGACACACGAAGGATTGCTTAACACTAGGTTTACGGGACCCGTCAAAATGATGGGTTCTAATGTTTTTAAATTACGATTATTGAGATTGTGAAGATCCATCTACATGGAATTACTCAACAAACTTATTTCCTTAGGTATATATTATTTAAAAAATGGCTGAAAACTTGGATAGACACATTCCTCTTATTTTTATAAAGTAATGTAAAATACTCACTTTTAATGCTCCGTAAACCTAGTGTTCATTAGATCCCTCCTAGATGGAGCATCAAGTACCGGATCGATACATCGATACTTTTGGGTGCAAATTGGGAATAATACGGGTTGAGTGTTCCGGTGTGAGGCCAGGAGACCATTACTAATCTAATAGCAAAACTTATTTATTTTTTGATGGGACTTTCACCAACATATTCGTGACATTTTTCTTATGAAAATGATGCCAAATATGATATAATTCCGATGATATATATATTTGTGTAATGAACGATGAAAGTTTGGAACGCAAAGAAGGACAGCGTATGGCAGTGATGGGCACGGTAGAGGCCCCTCAAACGCTTGCTTTTCCCACCAACCTCTCTCTCATGCAGCTGGCGCCTTCGTCGCGTTTGTGGGTTTCTTGAATCTTCATTGTCCCGTGGTAACGACATTTACTGGAAGGGGACTGTGGGAGATATGGTGGGAACGTATGAGAATCTGGCGTATGGGAAAGAAAGAGACATGGAGAGTCGTGGCCTCCGGCACAGTTATGTGTTAATAGTTACAGCTATTAGTAACTATTTTTTTATGAGACTTTCACCAATATATTTGTGGATTTTTTTCTGATATCAGCGGAATTATATCATACTTGGAATCATTTACATTAAAATCCCCATAAAAGAATAAGGAAAAATAAAGAAGTTTTGTTATTGGATTAGTAGTGGTCTCCTGGTCTCACACCGATATACCCGACTCTTATAATGTTTCGGGGTATACTCCGTGGCAGTGGGCATAGTTTTGGGACTTTTATCTGTTAGGTTTTTGGAACATATATAGAGTAACCACTGTACTGATCAACTTTCGTTCGACAAATTTCGTTGTCAGTTCATCGGAAATATTTGGAAAATCGCGTTAATAATGCTCTCAGTGCACACTATGGTCAAGAAACCGCGAAGAAGTGGTCAAAACTCCAGACTTCATCAAATCATTCTAGAAAATGGTGTCCACGCTAGATACGATTCAGAACACCAGAAATACCACGGGCTGCACGGGCGTTTATTTGTTAAAACCTACACAAATGTAAAAGTAACAGGATGAGAAAAGTAGCACCTAAAATTTATATTTGTATTAAATAAATATCTAAACTTCCAGTTAAAGAAAAATTATATCTGGCATTTTTAGACATTCCTTTAATCCTTTCTCAAAGCTTAAATTGTTATAAAGTTTAAACTATTTGCATGTGGATTATAAGATACTTAAAATTAGATTAAATACTTCAAATATACCTGCTAACGCCATGCTAAAAACCATTATTAAAACCGGTTTTTGATATTCTGTAACTGGTATACATATGTAGAAAACGTTTAATTTTACTTAGAATCTTATAATTTTGTCTTTAAAACGCTGTATCCTGTCATATAATTAACTAAGATGAATAATATTTTGGATTTGGGAGCTTCGAAGGGTTGTAATATTATAGCAAAATAATTTTTTCAAAATATTAAACTTGAAAAATTGGGTTTTGGCCACTTTTTGCGGTTCTGGACCATAGTGCACTTTGCAGTCTGTCACTCATTACCATGGAAAAAGTTACCTTCAGTATACAGTCTCAAGTAAATAGGCACCTGTGGCGACCATGGTGCGTGGGAACGTGGAATTTTCGGACGCGGAAATTCCATCCTTCTCAAGTGCGTACCATGGGAGGTCGAGTTGAGGGCTTGGTCATTTAAGTGACGATTGCCAGAACCTCGGCTCGACCGTTACAGTACCCTTAAGAGTGAAGTCCCCGGATGCAATGTGTGGGGGAGGAAACTTTCTCCATGCCCTTGTAGGGGTGGAGAACCTCTCCTTATTTTAACGGTTTTCGGGGAGATTATTTAACGCGCATCAGAAACGAGAACGCCAGAAAGCTTTGGACTCTCGCGGAGAACGATAGCTTCAGAGAGTTTAGTCTGAGTATCGCGACGGTTTTATACGCGAAGTTGAGTTATCGTATATTTTGTTCGCGTTTTCTCATGGACTCGAGTTTTCTCGTTTTGTTTTATTGTTGTTATTATTTGTTGATTATTAATCGTTTTCGTTAATAAACTGTATTTTTGTTACCCGTTAAACCATCGTACTATATAAACATTTCATTTAACCCCTGTTACCTAAACACCTATTGTAGATATCGAAGATTCATGAGATTCCTGGGTATGATGAATCCAAGACCATCCATCATTACAAATTGTAATCCAGAAACACATGCATGCATAATGTATTCGGGCAGGAAGCGTGAAAGATCTGCTTTTACTTTTAAATACCAAACGCTTAAGTTGAACATATTGAAGCGATAATAGCTTTCTTTCTCGTGTGTGAAAGGAAAACCTTGTTTGGAACAACACACGACCCGCCTTTCCCTCTCTTGTGAATTGAACCTTTGGAACTCGCTTTACTTTCAGCAACATTTTAGATTTCGTAGCTTCTCAAAAATTTGATTGCGTGTTAGGTGTAAGGTGTTAGGTGCAGGTCCTTATGTTTTTATGGAAAATCTTTATTGCGATATATGTACATACAATTTTTAACTGTGTATTTTATTACCGTATTTTATCTGGAGACAATGCAGAATGTCTTTTTTTTAATTAAGAAAACCGAATACCAACGAACTGAACTGTACTTTTGAATACCAACTTTAGAAAGGTGAGCGCTAAGACCTGTGTACAGTACTCTAGCTCCAGCACTCAGTATTAAAATCAAAATATCTTCTAAACTAATGATTTTTCACCATAAGTGATTTAGTACTTTTATGTGGGGTATAACAAGTGATATCGAATAGTGCATTAAAAAATATACGATTCCATCTAAAAAAAAAAAAAAACAAAGTTCACGTTCATGTATCCTCTACGCGTCCGCGTAAAAAAAGATATCTTCATCGGACAGTGTGCCCCTTGATACCGTTTAACTTTTGTTTGAAACAATTTTTAGTATTATCAACAGTTTTGGAGATATTCGACTGGATCGATTTTAATGGGACACCCTATGTGTAGATTAAATAATTTAACACGTTTGTGTCTTTCTATTACAATTTAAAATGTTTTATCGTTATTTAGGAAATCTTGTATTTCTAAACTTTTAAAAAGTATAATGAAATATTTCATTTACACCACAACTAAGGAATAACTATGACATATTATTCAGACGAAATACGCCTAATATCATAGTAATAAATTATTAAAATATTACAGGGTGTTTTCACCAAAACTATAACTATCGACATAATTTAGTTTTTATTTATCTTTTGCTTCTTGAAGTAATTCTGAAGTTATCGATCAACACCTTTACAAGGGAAAAATTACACCATGATGCAATGTTATTTTTCTGCAGCGGTTAACGAGATAATACAGGGTGTCCCGTAACTGGTGGTACACCCGAGCAGGGGGTGATTCTACATAAAAAACTGAGTCGAAAATATAGAATAAAATTTTTTGATTTTGAGAAAAATAGTTTGAAAATTTGTCTAGTGCGCGTGCACTCGGCTTACTTGCGGCTCAACGGACTTTATTCTGAATTACCTCAACCTTTTTTCGCAAAGGTTTTCGAAGTTTCTATACATCGAATAAATCGAAGGTCGAGGTTACAATGTTAGAATTACCTTTGAGGAATTCGTGTAATTCATAAATTGCTGGAAGTGCTGTCCACGTTGTTGTAGACATAATTGTGCTCTTCGTATTAAATTCCTTCGAACCTCTTGTAATGTGCAATTAGTATGTTGCTTTGAAGCGTTGCGTTGAAGTGTTCAAACGCTATCACAGCCGCTGCTAAAGCTCTACCATTACACGCACCCAACGCAATAATCATATCGGTATACTCTCGATTGCTATAAGTTGCCATTTCGACGGTATAATGAGAACTGGAGGCGTAATTTCATAAGGATGGGAAAAGAATAGGAGCGATAGAAGTGATATCATTATACTGATAATGTTTGTAAACATATCTAGAAGTACGAAGGCAATTTCCGAGATATCCAGACGTGAGGCAGCGGAATCCGTTGAGCCGCAAGTAAGCCGAGTGCACGCGCACTAGACAAATTTTCAAACTCATTTTTCTCGAAAACAAAGCCTTGTATCAAAAAATTTTATTCTATATTTTCGACTGAGTTTTTCATGTAGAATCATCCCCTGCTCGGTTGTACCACCAGTTACGGGACACCCTGTATATCGAGAACTGCGATGTATCCTATATTCTTCTTTATCATTACAATGCTGGTTAAGCGAAGTTGATAAAGAATGCCATTTTTTAATTGCCACTTTGATTGAAATCCGACTAATTTCTCATGATGTTAGGTCATATCACTATTCGTATAGACATTTACAGGGTGTCAAGAAATTATGTGTAAAAACCGTTACTGTTACCATTAGAACCAGCGAAGATCTGTTAAAGAAGTTTGGTGCAAAATTGACCTCGACCGATTTTTTCAAGGTTAAATTTTTTATGATCGTATCATATTTTACTCATCGAGAGAAACACGAACCAAACTTTTAGAAGGAACCATGAATAAAAAATGAACCATTATCTTACAAAACGACTTTAATGTTTCGTAAACTATTTTGTGAAGGGAGTGATTCAACATGAGAAAATATAGAACGAATTTTTTTCATTTGTCTTCTCCTTTCCGAGAAATTTGAGTTTGAAAATTTGGCGAACACGCGTGCTATTGAATAGCAATCGTCTGACGCGTTTGTCCATGACCTATTAATTCTACTTCTTAAGAACGCTAGGCACGCGAACTTGACGGATTTTTAAAGTCAATTTTCGCGGAAACGACGCGCCAAATGAAAAAAATCTATTCTATATTTTCGATATATTTTGGAACACCTTGTAGACACATGGAATAAAATAGTTTACAAACTTTATAGTTGTTTTTAAGAGAACGGTTGACTTGAAACCTATTGTTCCTTTAAGAATTTTCTTTCTACGCGACGAGTTGTACTATACGATGCAATACAAAAATGTTTGACCTTGAAAAAGTCGGTCAACGTGAATTTTACACCAAACTTTTTTAGCAGATCTTCGCCGATCCTATGGAGTAGAAGCACGCTGCAACGATATTTACACTGTAGAGTGGAAGGGTCTTTTCAGGAAGCTAAATCGTGTAATTTAGAAAGATGCTTTATTAAATGTTCTCTGCCAAGTCTGAACGTGAACTGAACTCGCTCTTAACGGACAACTCAAAACGAAAACTAGTGTCGGCGGTTTTTCACTCTGACCTTATAGCGCGAGTCGTCGTCGATCAGTTATTGTGTCGAAAAACACGGGGCGACGACCGCGCACCACAACATTGTCTGAGGAACGACAATCCTTCCTCGCGCAACGGACACACGCTTGTATACAAGGCAGCGCAAGGTGTTTCTTTTACAACACATAATTTCTTAGCATCCTGTACAAATGCCTATCTCTTGCTAGGCAATATTTTTCTAGTTTCTCCTTACTATTTCTTATGCTTTTTCTCAGAGCAGTTTCATGTAAACCATACAAAATTCCCATGAATTGGCTCTCAAGGCGATAGTACATCTTGCGTTACACTTTTTTACGTCATACAGACAAATGTATATAGTTTTAATTACTTGTTTCTTGGTTCTATCTTGGTCGCAATAAATCCATGTTTAAAAATAGTATTTTCCTGGTGTAGATTACAATTTCAGGGTGCACTAAAACAAAAAAATCAAGTTTTCAGAATGTATACAATAATTGACACAGATCTACAAAATGTGTTTTTAAAATTTTTAATATCTAAATTTTAGAGCTTTCTCTGCAATTCTGACCAATTTCAATTTTTTCCAAATTTCTTTTTCACGCCATGTAGTAAACTAACTGTTCTAACTTTTCTAAAAATCCAAGCCGCGTAATCCAATATTAAACAAATTAAGTCATCATTTTTTATCATCATTTTAAGAGTGCACGAACATATTATTCTGCGTGACTGTATCTTAAAATTTGATGAGAGGATTTTCGCTATGAAATCGGAAAGCGTTAAAAGAACTTGATCATTGTTTTGAGGTGTACATACTACTATAGGTAATTAGTAATTATTTACAATAGGGGATTGCTCACCGATTTCTGAACAACTTTTTCCTATACATGCTACCGCCGGACGACCTTGGTTTGCGAGAAATTTGCAAAAAACTGTTGCTGCTACACAGAGTTCGTTTTCTATCCTACGACACGACATAAATATATAAGTACCTCCCGTATACTTTGTAATATTCTCCTTCCTGTTATCACGAGTGACGATATTGTTTCACTCGTCACTGTTGTTTCGACGCGATGATATGGCTGGATTGGGATGGGAACATAAGAAATACGATACAGGGTGTCCCACACATCTTGTTCCCCCAGAATAACTTCTAAAGTATGCACGAAAGTATTGTACGAAAATGTTTTGTATAAAAAGGTTGTATGATTTGGAGGGATCATTATGTAATGCATACATTTTTTTTAAGTGGAGGCGTTTTGGAAATTTCAAGGTCATCTTGATTTCTTAAAATGGAAAGACCTATTTTTGTATCATGACTCGATAGAGTATCGGATTCTGCGTAAAAATGTACTGACCTTCATATGTCCTAGATCTAATAGTTAATGAGATATTATTGAAATAATTTTCCATATGTACTTACCAAATTCTACATAGTTGAGGGATATCAGCCCGAGCACCTACTAGTTTCCAAGCAGAGTTGGAGATTATTCGAATTGTTCCGAATAAATATTTATTCAAAATAATTATTCAAATAAATTCTTTTTAGTCGAATATCGATCATTTTATATACAATAGTAGAATAAAATTGAACTTGGAAGGTTAATATAGTGCTATTAAATAATACCACACATAAAACAAATTGAAAATGGTTCACTACGATTTTAATTACGAACAACAAATGACACTTGAAGTATGTGCAAAGATACCAATAGTATTTAGCTGGTGTTAAATTACACGAATTACATGTTGTACACCTATAATACATAACACTCTAGAAACACATTTACACATAAATAACCTTGAGCGTAGCAATAATATTGATCGAATCAATAACAATTCATCCCCGTTATTGTTACCAAAATGATTGAAACGAAAAGAAATACACACGCGTCGCGTCGCGCCCGTAGAGTTCAAGGTTTCCGTTTCCCTTTCTTCTAAATTAAAACTTGATGTGAAGAATGCAATTGTGAATTCTGAGTTAAACGAATACTCGATCACAAACCGGTATTCGGCATGTAACCACGCGGAATCCCGTGAAACCTCGTTTTACATCGGCATACGAATTGAAGGAGACAGTCAACATACATAAAAAGAGTAAAGTGTTGCTTGTCCTGTATATTGTGATACAATAGCACGGTAAAATTTTCCTTAAAATACAGTTTCACGACAATGTGTACAATAACTACGTGGATAATGGCTCGTTTAGCGCGGAACGGGGTGAGCCATTGCGTTTATAAAGAAAGTGAATCGCAATTTTCGTAGTTATACAACCGTGAATTCCTCGCTTCCGGGTATAGGTCGCTCTCAGCAGTTTTAACAGATTTTCGTGAAGAAAGGTTCGTAAAATATTTTGCTTATGTGTAATTGACATTTAATATTCAAATGATTCAATACAGGTGCTTAATTTGAAACCGATTAAACTTACTGTTGTATTGAACACTAATGTAACGACATTGGAAGTTACAATTATGCAATATACATAAGCGTTTATTCAAGAGAGACTGCAGAATAGATTCCTACAGTATAGTAACTGTAGCAAGCCTTATTGTTTTTTTTTTGTTTTAGTTGATGTTAGAAATAGATATTGCAGGAAAAAGGTGAATAATTCAAACTGCATATTTCAAATCCTCTTGTCGTTCTACAAAAGACAGTATTAAGATAACCATGATGGGAAAATTAATAGTTTGCGAGGTATTTTGATAAAATACCTCTATAGAAGAAGACGCTTAAACATTTCTTTAGTACGGTCGAAACATTTTTTTTTTTCAAATACAGTGAATAACAATAATATTCGAACATTTTTAAAATCAAGATAACTTTCTTATATTAGTTTACTATAAAACGTGCAAACAATATTTTGAAAAAACCGCAATTGGTCGGAATTAGAGAAAAAATGTCGAAAGTTATTGTTCACAACTTTTTTATGTGGGTCTATATTGAAAATTTAAGAAACATATTTTATAGATGCATATCTATTAGATATACATATTCTGAAAATTTCATCAAAATCAGTTGACGCGAAAAAAAAGTTGAAAAATAGAATCAAAAAGAATTTAGAATTTTATTACAGTTATAAGACGAAAATTGTGAAGAGGATCGAGTATTACTGTATCTAATGTAATGAAAAATACAAGAACACTCCAATTGAAGATTGGATTACGTCTTACGATTGAGGTTGTAACTAGTGGGTACATGAAAGATGCAGTGATTCATTTTGCACAGCGCGTTTAAATACATGTACCCAAGTAACATTTTTCTCGTTAATATTCCTTCATGACTAATTATTTACATTACTATTTAAATTTATTATAATAATATTAAATTTATTATTTTATTATTTGTAAATACAGTCGTTAAGAATAAATGGTTAGGCGGGAAATAAACGACAAGTGAATTAAACGCTTTTTAGTATCTTGAATATACATATTTAGAATTTACTGCCATTGAAATAATTCATGGTTGCAATAACTATAAAATTACTCGACGTCCCAGGTGAAAAGAATAAGTGGTTCAACGATTCCTTATTGAAATGACCAAAACCGACTTGAAAACGGAACAGGAACGCAAATGTGACGTAACGCTATAACGCGCGAAACTACGCTTCGTTGAGTAATAAAATTGGACTCCGGTGAGTCACTCTTTGTCGGTTTCGAGAGTACACAGTCGCGTCGCACAGCGCGTCACAGAAAGTTCTGCATTTTTCCTCTAGTCGAATCAGTTCAACTGAGGTACGTATAAGTAGCATGTGTAGTATGTGTGTGTGTCTGTGTGTGTATGTTGTATGTAATACCTTCGAACATCTACAAATAGAAAACCGCATAAACCGATAAAAGTGTTTTGATTTTTCCAAGTGACACAGAAAGAGTTGATGTCGTGATACTTGATACATTTCTGATACATTATGTCTTACTGTCATGCTTCAAAGTGAATTATGGAAACGTTAAACGTATTAGGAAGGTATACATATAGTATCATACTTTACAATTAGTATTGGAAACCAGACATTGCATCTCATAGTTTAACCCAGAGCTGTTCAGCGTCTGCTCGTACAGGCAGCGATTTTCTTGCCCTATGCATACACAGAACGACGGGAACGAAGCCACGCCCCTGCGGGCAAGACTGCATGTATTTGTCACACGCATTGTCACAGCTACGCGATCAGTGGTCAGCTACGGCAGTGCTACGGCCTACCCCCACTCTGCTAACAAGTCACTTGCCCGTAGCTTTGCCCGTACCTTTGTCCACGGGCATTGGAGGACGCCCGCGCCCTTGCCCCGCTAATAGGTACAGCGACTCACGAAAGTATTTGAACACTTACCATGAACTACTTTATTTATTATAATAAGTATGTCGGATATAACGGAGTTTCTCCTTCCTTTGTTTTGTCGCTCGTCTTCTCCATCGGGAAGTATACTCAATAATTTACACACTCTTATCATCCAGCAAACGTCAGCCGCAAAAGGTTTTATTAGATGAACAGCAAGAACCAGTGTCGTCTTCGACTGTCTATTACAAAGTGTCCCTTCGTCGCTCCCTCTCTCTCTCTCGGCAAACCGATCTACCCGCCGCGCTCCCCTCTCAGGAGCCCAGCCATACTCGGCCGCGTGCCGAGGAAAACAAAACAAAACCAAAGGTACCCCATGGGTAAATTCTCCCATTTCTTATAATGGGCAAAAAAAAAAACTGCGTAATTAGAAATTCTTCGGCCTTCGACATCTCCGACACATATATTATACAATGCTTACAGAAATATTATTAACATTGTAAATAGGTATGATTCTCTATACTATACAGGCCAAGTTTCAAGTGAATCGAAATATGTATTCAACAGTTATGAATTAGTTCTCGCAAACATAAACTTTGCTGATGCCACAAAAGTATTTGAACACACAGAAATGAGCTCTAAGAATGAGTGAAAACGTTCACTGTTGGTAGTTGTTCTACGTGCGTCAGTCATAGTCTAGCATTCATGGTGAAATATTCTATTGAACATGTGTCCCAAAACATCTGAAATTCCTGAAAATGAGAAAAAATTAATTGTGAAGTGGCGTAACGAAGGAAAGACGTATGGTGAAATAAGTAAATTATTAAATATAAATAGATTTACAATATACTATATTCTTAAACGATGGAAGTCTGAGGGAACCGTAAAAAACAAGTACCGTTCAGGTCGACCGAAAAAACTGACGGAAACACAGAAGAAAGAGCTTTGATCGGTCAAATAAAAAGAAATCCAAAGATTTCTGATACACAACTTGCAACGATAGTTAGAGATTACTTCAAGAAAGATGTAAATCCAGAATTATGTAGAAGAGTGCTACGTGAAAATGATTATCATGCCAGGGTTCCTAGAAAGAAGCCGACATTGGTGACATTAATAAGAAAAAGAGATTAAAATTCGCCTAGGAATTTATTAGTGAAAATAATGCATTCTGGAATAAAGTAATCTTTTCAGATGAATAGAAATTTAACGTTTTTGGATCGGACGGACGCAGTTTTGTTTGGAGACAAGCACATACTGAAATGGAAGAGAAAAACTTGCGTGCTACGGTAAAACGTGGGAGTGGTTCAATTATGATCTGGGGGTGCATGTCAGCAGGCGGTACCGGGAATTTGGCCTTCATAGAAGGAATAATGGACAAATACAAATATCTGAACATTTTGCAAGAAAATTTATAAGAAAGTGCATAAAAATTGGGTATGTACGAACACCTTTACTTTCAGTAGGATAATGATCCTAAACGCACCGCAGGAATCGTTAAGCAATGGATCATATACAATACCCCCCACAAGTTGGTCACACCACCACAAAGCCTCGATATTAACACGATGAACATCTATGGGCAATAATAGGAAAAGGATTAAAAAAATTTAATATATCATCCAAGGTAAGATTAAAAGAAAAAGTACTCGAAGTGTGGAATTCTATATCTCCGTGTGTTACAGAAAAGTTAATAAACAGTATGCATACTCACTTACAACATGTCATTCGTGCCAAAGGTAGATCTACTAAATATTAAAGCTTTAAATGTACCTGTTCGAATACTTTTGTGGTATCAGCAAAGTTTATGTGTGTAAGAAATAATTCATAACCATTGTATACATACTTCGATTCACGTGAAACTTGACCTGTATAATTTAGAGAGTCATACCAATTTACAATGTTAATAATATTTCTGTAAATGTTGTATAATATACTTATTATAATAAATAAAGTATTTCATGGTAAGTGTTCAAATACTTTTGTGAGTCACTGTATGTGGAGCAGCTCTGGTCTAACCTGTTATGACTTACATTCCAGTTTTGGCCTTATAGAAATTATTTTCATTTGTTTAACTTTATTTGAGATTCTGGTATTTTGATAGTTTTCAACAACAATTTCAAAACTACAGTTTGTTATTACAGGTTGTTATTGATTGGATTTACATAAAGTGCTTTTATATCGTGAAGTATTGTATTTAGATATACTACATTATTTTGCAATAAAGTTCGAAATAATAAATTACGAAACTTATTTTTGATACACTAATTTGTAAAAGAAATTTTTATAATTGCAATTAAAGTCGAATTAATCTCTAATTAACGTTAGTAGCGACTTATTTGATTGTTGATGTCCCCTATTGGTGTTAACACTTCAAAAATATATTGATGACAAATGAATGGAGTTTTATTAAATACACATAATTTAATATAGATAGAATCAGGAATTCTATTCTACATAAATATAGTATGTGCATAAGAGTGGACCTTAGCTACAGCTACTGAAATTTTTTTGCGAGATTTTTTCACGCCGCGCTATAGTGCGGACAAATGGCCTATTTTTGGTCACTTCTTTAGGTTATTAATGTGTATATACGTGTGTGTGTGTGTGTGTGTGTATATAGATATGTAAAATAAATAAACTATATGTAAAATTAATAATCAGAAACTTAAGCAAATTATAATAGTAGTAAACAAAAATTAACAAACTTAACAAATCGATATTCACTATCCGACTCATTCTCAATACTTGGAATGTGATCCCCTTTCCAATAGGTATAAAACATATATTAAAAACAAATTAAGGATACATACAAATGATTGATATATAATTATTGCAAAATTGTATTATGCATAGAAATTATTATTATATGATTACTAGTAACAATTTCCATCCTCATACGCATTTTTTACAAAGGAAATGTATTTCATATCGTGATATACACGAACACTGAATTTCGCACAGTAAATTTTGAACAGTAAATTCCGCACTGTGACTGTGGCGGACAAATGACAAAATTTTGGACAAAAATCCAAATTTGTTTACGAATGTATATGTACTGTAAATAGAAATTAACAAATTTTCCACAATAGATCCTAAAGGAAAAGTATGAATACTTCTTAAAAAGTTTATAAAATTAAAAGTAGCAGTTAGTTGCAAACAAATTATAAAATTCTTAAACTGTAATAAGTAATATATCCGAATATGTATGAATCTCAGGATATATTTTGCCGTTTTTATTATATGTTAATCTGAAGTTTTATATGCAATTAATATAAATGAAACCACCGTTGAAAATTTTACAAAAAATAAATCTACTTTAGTAAATGTAAAAAGAATGCATGTACCTTGGTAAGCACTTTCCATTACGCAGAATTATTATTGCAACACTCATTTACAGTTAATGTAATATTTTTCGATTTTTAGCACTCTAGAGAGTGCAGCCATGGCAACATTTTGGACGGAGTGTTCTTTGAATATGAAATTAAGTTCTTCTAATGTAAACAACATCAGTTTATTAAAACAAAACAAAAACACAACAACGTAACAAAACCAAAGAACGAAATAACAGCGAAACAAAATGACAGCTATACGAACGGTGATACTCTACGGATAGACGACAACAACTCTCTCTCGTCCATCAAAATTCGAACTTATATGTATCCCCGAGTACCCCAGAAATTTCCTTCGAACAAGGAAACTTCTGGAGTGGGGATGTCGCTTTCCTGGACGTGCCCCTTGGAGAAAGTTCATGTCCTTGGACCGACCACCCGTGTCCCGGCGAAAATCGAGGGTTGGCGGCCAAATGTGTACGCCACGGAAAAAACCCCGAACCTGATCGCCAAATGTGCGCTCGGGAAGAGCTTGGGCCTGGCGACCAAATGTGTCTAAGGTCCCAGCCCGCAGCTAATACTCCTACCTGGGTCCGATTAACTTTTCTCCAAGGGGTCCGCTGTAACATTTTTTAGAAAAATCTCAATTTGGTTACTAATGTATATGTAATGGTAATTGTTCACAAAAAATGAAAGGGCCTAGCCGATTAAGATGGTCGACACTGCCCTTAGAGGTTTTTCAATGATTAATGAACCATTCGAAAGCTGACCCAGAAAAACCCCTCTGAGCAAAATTTTAACCCTCTATCTTGCCCGTGAGGGTAGTTACAGGGTAAATTAGATTTCGCGCTTTTCCACGCATTTTCCACACTCTGATGCTTCCTAAAATTCTGAAAAAAATGTGGCATATTTTGGATCCTAAGACAGATTTTTGAGAATTTTTTCAGATTTTTTTCTTGCAAACTGTGGTCGCAAGAAATGAAAAACATAAAAAAAATCGGAAAAATGTACATTTCTCAAAAATATGAAAACATGCTATTTTGCTGTTTAGTGCCCCGATAACGTACCATAACAGGCAGTGTCCTCAATTTTTTTTAGATTTTTTGTTGTGGGAAGTCTTTGTCAAAAACAAGAAAAACCGAATTTTTTCGCCGTTTCTGCTATTAGGAGGAAAGTTACACTTGTTGGTTTTATCGCAGGTATATATTAAGTTATTTTAAACATTATTACATTGAAACAAGTAAGTGTTTGACCTAAGAAATGTTTTAAGAGAAAAAATGGATTGTATTTTGTGCGATATATACCAGAATGTTCGGAACGTTTACAACATCGCCGGTTGGCACAGCGGTTAGGGCGTCGGACTACGTAGCGGATACGCTGGGCTTCGAATCCCGTCGGTGGGAAAGTTTTTTTTCCATACGTCATCTTTATTTTTTCAATTTCTTATATGGTTTATTCATGTGATTTTAACAATATTTTTTTAATGTTTTAAAAATATTGAGGTAACATTTTTAAGTAAAATACATACAAAAATAGTTTTGCAGTATCTATTATTTCCTCGATTCTCTAATTGTATATGTTCATCATTGCGGTCCTGTTCTACAAGTCACATGTAGAAGAGATTTTGAAAAAATTGCAATTGATAGGAATTACATGAAAAAATAAAAGAGTCACTTTTAAAAATTTTTTTGGGGTACATGAATGTCAGCTTTAATTTTTTTAATGGAATCATATATAATTTTGTATGCACTATTCGGTGCATCTTGGTATTCCGAATGAAAATGTATGGACCTATTTATGTAGAAAAACTATTATTTTGGGTCATATTTTAATTTTAATATTAAGAGTTATTATTATGAGTGTACACTAGAGTGGACTTCAGCTATACTTGATGAAAATTATTTTGCACGATATTTTTAGTCTTCCCCCCCCCCCCAGAATTTTAACACTTGTTGGGAAAATGATCAGACAACATTTGGGGACGATTAGATCATGGGAACCCGAAGCGCATCAAATTTGAAAATTTTGAATTTTTTAAATCGTGACATGAATATACGTTATGATATATCGTTGAATTTTTTTTCACTTTAAGGATGTATACGTAGCATAAACCGTTGTTAAAACAAACACTATCCATGATCTTGAAAACTTGTAAAAATGAACTTGAAAAATTTTTTTTCTCTGTCACTATATTCACTTCCTTATATACTATACAATTTTTGTTTGTTTTGAAGGGTATTTTCATATTACATAACTGACGTGATATTAAATAAATTTCTTAATACGCTCCAGTCTACAAAAGGAAAACAGTTGTAGAAAAGAAGTTATTATGGGTATTATGTAAATTACGAAAAGAAGTGACACCAAACTATGTCGTCCCAGATTTGTTGACGGACTCGTCACTAGGGCCCAGCATATCCTGCCTCAACTCTTGATACAACGTCTTAAAATGCTTGCATGGAATTTAAGGTATCAGTTAGGATCTGTTTATGGACATTCTAGTAAGACCCAGCAGATCCTGCCCTAGACGCAACTGTGTTAACCCTTTCGAAGAAATTCCAAAAATAGTCTACTGCGTACATCAATAATAGTTTAACAACAGATGTGGGACATATATATCCCGCTGGTGACGAAAAGCGTTTAAAAAATGCAATTAGTGCTGAAGGGGTTGATCAGGTGTTTCTCTATATTAAAAGAACTTAAAAAATCCTTTCACAAATGAATGAAACAATTCTTACAAAGATTTTTAATACCAACGACATTTTAACTAAGACCGGGACTAATTGAATTTTTCATGACCAGTGGGACGTATATATACCACTTCGGTTTTTAGACTATTGTTTGTGTACGCAGTAGACTTGTTTTGGAATTTCTTCGAAAGGGTTAACATAGTCGCGTCTAGAACAGGATCTGCTTGGTCTTACTGAACATGCATAAGCAGATCTGAGACGGAACGCTTGCGAAATTTATATACATAATTTAAAAACTTACATGATACCTTCAATTCGAGACAAGCATGTTAAGATCTTGTATGTATCAAGAATTCAGACAGGATCTGTTGGGCCATACTGATGAGTCCCCTTCAACAAATCTGGGACGAAATAGTGTGATGTCACCTCTTTTCGTAATTTACATAATATCCATAATAACTTCTTTTTTCGATCTTAGAACTGTTTTCCATTTATTTTGTTGAGAATGTAGTCAGGAGACTGAGGCACGGAGTGACTCAGGATCGGTAGGAAAGCGATGTAGGCAGGTGACTGGAGAATGGGTGTAGGAAAGATGCAGATAGAGTAAAGTATGAGTATAATGGAAACTTAAATATATTAAAACAATAGTTGGATACAACGGAACGTACAACGAAATGAGACGTCGTCACGAAAATACGTACTATATGCGAAGCCCGCGAGTACAGAAGTGTATAATACAGGGATCAGTCGATCGTATGAAAAGACGTGTGAACTACGGTGATAAGTCGATCAGAGAATTTGCCTAAGGACCCCGCGCTGGGGTTGTCGCGGGTTATTTATACTGTGCGGGGCCACCGACAGCGGAAGGAATAAGGAGTGGGGTTTTTGAAAATGACAAAGGATTTGGCAGTGTCGAGCGTTAGTTAGCGTACGAGGGCAATGCCCTAACGGCCGCTGCTGCACAGGAAACAAGGACGATGGGTAACGGATTTGATATTTTGGAGTATGGATATCGATGGCCCACGAGACATGTAATCCGTCAGACGTAAACATAAAGTTTACGTCTGCGTGCGTTGACCCGGTTTCGGCGCCGAGCTCGATCGGTTGTCTATTGTCGCCCGAGAACCGAGGCCGCTCGCCTGCGGATTAGCGCAAAAACTTTATGGCGGGTCTATTGATGTCGAGCTGTTTCTTGCGTTACCGGGGTTCCCGGTAACGCCTGCAATGATTTTGAACAATTTATTATATAAATTTATTTAAAATTTACGTTAGCTGTGTATATATTGTAAAAGAAACACCTTGCGCTGCCTTGTATACATGCGTGTGTCCGTTGCGCGAGGAAGGATTGTCGTTCCTCAGACGATGTTGTGGCGCGCGGTCGCTGCCCCGTGTTTTTCGACACAATAGCTGATCGACGACGACTCGCGCTGTAAGATCAGAGTGAAAAACCGCCGACACTAGTTTTCGTTTTGAGTTGTCCGTTAAGCGAGTTCAGTTCACGTTCAGACTTGGCAGAGAACATTTAATAAAGCATCTTTCTAAATTATACGATTTAGATTCCTGAGAAGACCCTTCCACTCTACAATATAAAATTACTCTTCAAACAAAAGTTGTATTGTATAAGGAAGTGAATACAGCGAGACAGAAAAAAATTTGTATGCTATGTATGTATCCTTAAAGAGAAAAAAAAGACAAATTCAACGATATATCATAACGTATATTTATGTCAAGATTTCAAATATTCAAAATTTTCAAATTTGATGCGCTTCGGGTTCCCATGATCCAACCGACCCCAAATTTTGCCCAGATCATTTTCCTAACATGTGTCACAAATTTAGGGGGTGAGACTAAAACAAATTTGCAAAATAATTTTTGTCAAGTATTGCTAATGTCCGTCCAGTGTGTACTCCAAACGTAATATTTATCGCTTTTATTTGCAGGAATTACTTGCGTTGTCCTTTTAGACTATAAACTCAACAAGCTAACGTTTGCCAATCAAATTGAAAAGTTCTTCACATTGACAGTCGATTAGAACGATTTAATATAATATGAAGAATGTTACTGTCGATAATCAACTTTGAGTGTCTAGCACGATATAAATTAAAAAACATTTTAACTTCAAAATTTAGATTAACTCTGTACTTATGTCCGTTCGAAAATGTATTTTTTTCCAAAATAGCATTAATTTACCTTTTAGTTTTTATTTTTTTACCTACACCTGTAACATTTTACGCTAAATAAAAATGCCACATCGCTATTAGTTTGAAAATAATAATTTATAGTTTGTTTATTTGTATGTATTAGGGTGGCTCTTATTTATTCTTGTGGACAATTTTTTCAAAATTTTGTTTATGTCCCCCTTCAAGATTGTTCTAATTAATGAAAACAAAATCTGTTCAAAGTTTGAGCTCGATCGGATAACGGGAAAACGTGCCCTCGGCCCTTAAACATTACAATAATACAATGCTCATCAAATCGTTTTTCTCGATTACCTTCTAAACTATTGACTGTATCGAAAACTATGTTTAACAAAACTTGTAGATCTGGACAGGTCTTTTATGTATTTTTATTCTCTTTTATCAATAAACATTAACGAAAAATATGAATTTTTTTAACTTGCGAAATTTACGTCTTTATTGTATAGTATTTTGCAGGAAATTGCGTATTTCTTTTTATTATAAGTAAAACAAAATTTCAGGTTCCAATTTAGGAAAGGTAAAGCTCTTATGAAGAGAACTACGTTTCGAAAAGTACACCAAAATGAATCGTTATATAAATATGAGCAAATTCGCAGAACGTTGTCCAGGCGATGCAAGAAATACGCCACGCCTCGGTCGGACGACGCAAGCGATGCAATAACGCGTTGGTCAACCAACAACGTGTCGCGCGGCGTCCCAGCGCGTTATCGCATTGCTTGCCTCGCCCGGCCGTTTCAGAGACAACGTCCTACGGATTTGCTCATGTTTATTTAACGGTATATTTTAGAGGGCTCTTCGAAACGTAGTTCTCTTTATAAGACCTTTACCCTTGATAAATTGTAACCTGAAAATTTTTTTAACGTATACTAGAAAAAATATATGCAATTTCCTGCAAAATAATATGCAATTAAAAAAGTTCCGCAAGTTAAAAAAATTTACAGTTTTCGTTAATGTTTATTGATAAAAGATAATAAAAATACTCTTCAGTTTTCAAATTAAAAAAAAATTTTTGATTTTGGTCTGAAATTTTTTTCAATTTTTTCTCGAAAACCATTTGTTTTACAACAAAAGTAGTACGACATAAAAGATGCAGCCACTCTAGATGTAGAAGTTTTGTTGAACATATTTGTCGATACAGTCAATAATTTAGAAGATATTTGAGAAATGAGTATGATAAATGCATGCATTTTAAATATTTCATATGGCTATATACCCATATTATCAATATATGTAGGGTTATGTGACACTGTGTTAGAACGATTGTTTAGAGTGACTGTGAACGCGACATCGTGGCGCCAACGTGTTTGGGTCCGGCGTGAAAGAAAGTCTGTTTGGGCCGAAGTGTGAAAGAAGAGTGTTTGGGTCTCGGTGACAGGGGTAAAGTGTTTAGGGGCGCCAAGCGCAGGGTGTACGTGACTGTTTGGGTTTTCCGAATGGATGTGAAACTGATAGAGAGAGAATGAGAGTGCAAGAGAGGAAGAATGAAAGTGGGACTTGGATAAAAGGGACGAATGTGAGAGATATTATGTCAGTCGGTGGAGAGTCAGTCAGTCGGTAGAGCGAGATCAGAAGAGCGAGAGTTAGAGAAGCGAGAGTCGCGAGCGAGTGTATTAACGAAGTATCGAGTTATTAAGAGTATAAAGTGAAATCGGTATGAGATCACTCCACCCGATACGTCACACTTAAGACGTAGGAGTTTTCATTAAAATATTCCTACATATAGTTATATTATCAATTTAGTTTCTTTTACTCAAGGTATCTTCTTGCGTATCTAGTCTTTTAATTATTCTTCGTTAATTTTTTATTACTTGAAGTTGTTCATGTTTCTTTATTCATTAACAAGGGGCTTACGATTTTAAGCCTGGAGAAGTTGCATGGATGAGAAACATTATTTTTTAAAACTAAACAGTTTGGAACTACAATTTCTGTCCCTTTCTAAAACTTTGTATATTTAAACATTAAGAATTTTTAAAAATGCTGAGGTAATTTTAGAATTTAAAAAGCTATGACAAATAGTAATTTTATTACGAAAAACTGTTCGAAACTTATTTCGGATTTTTACCATAGTTTTATAATGTTTCTTTATCATAACTATTTGTAAATGTAATGTCCACGTAAATATAGAAAAACGAACAGAGATATATTGGTAAGACCGTATTAAAATATGATTAACAGTAACGTTTTCGTTAAATCTATAGCGAAAATTCATATGTTGATTATAACATATAACGATATGTAAAATACAATAAAATGCCAATAAGCCGGATAGATCGCAACTTTTCGTGTAATACAATACTACATTGATTCAATTAGTTTGTTTAAGAACAGATAAAATGGATATTTCAAATTTTTTATTTTAACTTCGAGAATTCACCCGTTTAAAAAGTATAGATACTTTAGGGGAAGCCGCTCAATCACTGTGATCGGTTGTTTCGGACGTGTCATGGTATTGTTTCATGAATTTGTTTAAATAGAAAGTCGTCTATTGATTTAGAGGGCGGGGCTGCCGCGCCATTTTTTTTTAAAGTGGTGATAATCGCATTGCGGATTCCTCGCCTTCCCTGGTGAGAGAGACGGGGATATGTGGGGGGGGGGACCCCCCCCGAAGAGGTATACCCACTAACTCCACCACGGTGACCTCCCTGAGCTAACGGGAGACGGCGAGGAACTCGTACAGAAAAAAAACCCGCCGCCCCTCTCCAACATTAACACTTCGGGTGAAGAAAAACTTCCCCTCCAATGCCTAATCTAGTAGGACACCGCACGGGTCACCCACCTGGTGTCCCCCTTCCCGGAGGGCAGCTTGACCACGCGCCCCAAGCCCTAGATCGCAATACCCCGCTGGCGCCGGCGACTCCCTACCTCGCTCAAGGGAAAGAGGCCCCGTAGGTCCCGCCCCAGCCGAGGGAGGAAGTCACCGCTCGCGGTAAGAGGTGATCGGGCGTGTGTTCCGGCACGCCCCGGCTCCTCCACCCCACCCCGCGTAGACGCTATGGAAACGGGCGGCCAACCAGCTGAATTGACGGGAGGAGCAATTAAGCGGCTCCTACTGCTCGCACGGATGGCATCCCCCCATGCCGTGGGGGATTAGCTCCTTCCACCACCGTCATCTCTGCGTCTGCCTCGCAGTGGGGGCCGACGAACCCTGGGGGGACGTCCCCCAGCGGCTTGCCTCCTCTCGGAGAGGGAGTCTCGCTCTCTCTCCCAGGAGCTGCCGCGTCTAACCCAAACCTAACCCTAACACTAACCCTTTTTTCGTGAGGAAATGCTTTTCGCGGCTCCCTGGGGGAAGCCGGGGTTATGTGGGACTATCTCCAGGGGAGTACCCCTGGGGATCACCCACTAAATCCTCGCGCCCATCTAACCTAAAGGCGAGGTGCCTGGATCACGCGAGTATTCAACAGGACACCTCCCAGCTAACATCCTACCCCAGGGAGGGGGGCGAGCCCCCTCCCATTACCTACGCTGTAAGACCCCGGGCGGAGGGGCCCGCCCGGTGTCCCCATCCCTGGAGCCTTCAGATAAGTTTCCCGAGCCCCAACTCGGTCCGCCCACAGCTCCCGGTGTCTTCGTGCCCCGCTCGGAGCCGGCGTCCCGAAGGAACCAGCTCTAGCCGACCCTAACTCTAACCCTAAATAGTAACGCACGTACCACAATACGACTCGAACTGTCTCATATTTCCCTAAGCATCGCGTTTCCAATGGAAAAAACAAACAGATCACACTACACCATCATTCATAATACACACATGCATACATATCCTTCAGGCATTCTTATATTGTAGCTATATATAGCGTCTAAAGCATCGGAAACCTATTATTGGATTTATAATTGATAATCTGTATCTTCTAAAAGCATAAATTGCCGAAGCTAAAATTATATATCTGAGGTCCTTCCCTATCCTTCACACACCAAGGAAGGGGGTATTAACACCTCCTCGGGGATCCTTGGTGGGTATTAACCCACCAAGTTTCATCTCGGTCGGTCACCGGTGTCTTTCAGGAGTACAGCGGATAAAATAAAATTTCTGTCATTCACAGCACCAGAGACATGCAACACAACGACGAGGAAAGTACTGTCCGTATGTACCTAAGAGGACGACCTGTGATTCTCTATGTGCCAACACCTCTGATGGAATCCTATGACCTTCGCAAAGTCAGCACACCCCCACAGAACAAACTAAAACTTAACTGGGTTTATGGTTACCGTGGCAGAGACTGTCGAAGTAATCTGCACTTACTGCCAACCGGTGAAATTGTTTACTTTGTTGCGGCTGTAGTGGTACTGTACAATATGGAGGAGCACAGCCAGAGGCATTACTTGGGTCACACGGATGACATCAAATGGTGGGTCAATTGAATTTATACAGATATTTCATTTATTTAATTGGGTTACAATATTGTAATAGACGGCTGACCCTATGCTTTCTTTTCTATTTTTGATCGAAAGAAATGTTAATTCACACGTCAAGTTGAAAGTAATAAAATAGAGAAATCGGTGAAATGTGTTTTCGTTCTATTGTTGTTAACTTTAATATACCATTAAACCGATTAATAATCTTTCTCATTTACCCAACAATGACGCGTGAGTCAAGTTTGTAAACGAAAAAAATATAGAATTTAAAAGTTTACATATTTTTCGTGTTTTTTACTGTAAAAGCTACAGAAATGTTGTATAGAAACATTATTTAAAGCTATCAAAACATATGTTACGAATCAATTATTTCAAATATTTTCCAATTTTTTGTGAAAATCAAGATAAGGAACCAGAATTTAAAATTTACCTACACTACGCGTTTAGAGTGAATCTCCTTCGTGTGGAAACTTTCACAGAAAGCTACAAAAGAGATTTTATTTGCAGGAAAAAATGAAATAATTCCGTTAAACAGGCGGTACTGATTCATAACACCAACAATCGTACCTCCTAGAAGTTAGCCCCACATTTTCAAAATTACGTAATTTCAACAGTTGTGCTGAATTATGATAGGTTTGTGTTACATTGTGCTTGAATATTAAAACTGTAATATCAAAAATGCGATATAAAATAGAGAAAACCGAATTTTAGTGTAGCCCCACTTTTAATTTTTTACAATTTTCTAAATTGTATCAAGTTGTGCTAACAATAAGTTGTACTAACATTATACTAAAGTATTACTTAAAAAAAATAACAAGGAAAAAAGTTCTGGTAAAATAACAGTTCTGGACATACAAGTAACATTTAAATTAGTATCCGTTATCCAAATAGCATATAATTGCATATCTGAGTTCTTCTAGCATAGTAGAAGTCACTACAACTGTCCATTTCCTCAGCACAACGATATCAAGGGCACTTTACTCTTGCCCGCGACCCTTCGCGCTTGGATTCTATATCCTTAATTGGACTTTGTGGTCATCCCTCAAAAACAATATTGCATATCTGAGTTGTGCTTGCCTAGCACAGTTTGGCACAACTGCCGATTTTCCGAACACAATGATGTTAAGTACAATTAGATATGCAATCATTTCAACGATACATTTTATTATATTTCATATAACTTAACACACCTTTAGATATTATAATTTCTTAAACTCTTGAGGCATCTAAGAAAAAGTAAACAACTACTAGCACACCTTTTGCATAAAAAAAGAAAATAAAAATAGACAAAAAGACCAACACACCGTTACGATGACCTCCACCTTGCCGTGTTGGAACAGCTTACATGCTTATAATAAGTGCATAACAAAGAGAGGTCTCTTAGATAATTGATATTAACCTCACTACTGACATAAGACGCGATACAGCAACACGAACTTAGAATTCTAACACCACGGAAAAAATGTGGCGGTAGGTAAAACGTGGTTGCTCGCTAGTTGTCGTCAAGAGAGTGAGACCCTCCTACGCATTTGGTCCTTTTTTCAAGGACCAAATAAATAGCCCTTGGAAAAAGTATGGATGAAGGCTGGCCGGAAAAAACCCGCCGGTCGCGGAAAACGTCTAAAGGGAAGTCCCTTGGTCGTGCGAGGCCGACTATATGTATGTGTACCTGAGGTAGCTGAACTCTTCACGAACCAAGAACATTCGCTAGCGGGACAGTATCGGCCTGGGCGAGTCTAGCTGCCAGACGTGCCCAAGGACTCATCATAAGCAGGCTCGTACCGGGCCCAGGTAAAGATTCCAAAAATCCTTTCAATACCCTAGGGAACGACATTCCCAGGGGCCTGGTAGCGACAACGTCGCTACAAATCTAACAAGGAGAGGCCACGACCTTCGGGTCACCGATTCGGTTGAAACTTTGCACACTTATAGATCTCGTTCTCCTGTTCACGAATATATACCATTATAGGGGCAGATACCCAATAGTTTTCGAGATATTGACGATTAAACTTTCATTATTTCCTATGTAATGCCGTATTTTTTCTGACCTATACCAAGAGTCGGTGTGGCACGACGGTAGCGTGCCAAGTTTTCAACCGGACGACCAGGGTTCAAATCCTGTCGACTAACGCATTTTTTTTTTATTTCATTATGTTGTATCATTGCATATTTATATTATTAATTTGAATCGAAAATGCAGTTCGGATCTTCGTTGGTTGCATTATCGTCCCCAATATAAACTGTCAATAAACAGTGACATTGGAGACGCTGTTGAGATCGAGGAAACTCTTGAGAACGCGACGCAGTTTGAAAATGGCGGGTCACATTACTTACCATTCGTGCTCGCAGTGATAAAGTTTTAATTTTCCTCTAATGATTAGTTTTAAATTCTTTTTCTTCAATGCATATAATGATAAGTACCGGTTTCATTTTGATAAAATATAGGAGGCCGTCGAAAATTATTGGAAAGCATTAAAATATATCACCTCGCAATTCCATTTAAATTATATAATCACCACAGATCAGACAGGAAGTCAGTATCAATCAACGTTCGAAAGGACAATAACATATAAGGGAGAAAAGACCGCACTTGTTCAAAAAAAGGTAGATGAACTTATGTCACATCACAGAAACGCAATAGTAACTTGTTCGAAATCCGGAAAGTTAACACAAGATATTTATAAAGACTTCTTAAAATTTAATATATATATTTAATATATAAATTACTATTACTATTTAATTACTATTAATTATCATTTAATATATAATAATAGTAAATAATCCTGTCATTAGTAAATAAATACATGTTATTTGTAATTCAAAATGCAATTTTATGCGTGAAATTTAATCGATTGAAATTAATAATATAAATATGCAATGATAAAACATAATGAAATTTTTAAAAAATGCGTTAGTCGACAGGACTCGAACCCTGGTCGTCTTGTTGAAAACTTGGCACGCTACCGTCGTGCCACACCGACACTTGGTATAGGCCAGAAAAAATACGGCATTACATAGGAAATAATGAAAGTTTAATCGTCAATATCTCGAAAACTATTGGGTATCTGCCCCTATAATGGTATATATTCGTGAACAGGAGAACGAGATCTATAAGTGTGCAAAGTTTCAACCGAATCGGGACCCGAAGGTCGTGGCCTCTCCTTGTAAGCGCGAAGGGCCGCAGACAACAATAAAGTGCCCTTGGTATCGTTGTGCTGGAGAATTTGACAGTTGTACTGACTTGTGCTAGGCTAGCACAACTCAGATATTCAATACTGTAATTATGGGATAACTACAAAGGCCAAATATGAATATAGACTCCGAGCGCGAAGGGCCTTGGACAAGAGTAAAGTGCCCTTGATATCGTTGTGCTGGGGAATCTGGCAGTTGTGCTGACTTGTAGTCGGCTAGCTCAATTCAGATATGCAATTATATGCTATTTGGTTAACTGATACTAACTTAAAAATTACTTGCATGTCCAAACTATTGTTTACCATAACTTTTTTCCTAGTTATTTTTTTGAAGTCATAATTTAGCACAATTTTAGCAAAACTTGGCACAACTTAAAATTGAAAATTGGGGGGCTACTATAAAAATAATTTTTCTCTATTTTTGATCGCATTACGCGAATTACGTAATAAATCGCTTAGTATATTCTTCACACACTATTATTGTCCTCTTATTTATATATTAGTTTACATCTAGTAAACGTTAATAACACTCCAAGCGTGTTTGAGTATCTATGACGTCATTATTCTTTCCATTGTAATGAAAGGCTATAGCCGGTTTTGGGGGCCAAATCGGCCCTGGAAGGGATTTTATTCCAATTTGCGCCATTCGATAGCCTACCAAAAAAGATACCTTTCAGCCAAGTTTTAGCCCTATAGCTCATCTGTAAGGGTAGTTACAGAGGAAAAACGAAAATCCAGTTTTTGGCCCATTTTCCCCATTTAATGACAATTTAAAATTCTGAAAAAAATCTGACACATTTCGGACACCAAACCACATACTTTGAGTCGTTTTCAGATTTTTCCGTTGTAAACTCTGGCTGTAAAAATCGAAAAATACGAAAAAAATCGAAAAAATGCAGATTTCATATGGAAATCTAAAAGTGACCCAATCAGAATTAATTTAGCAATAAGATATTGTTCTAAGTATTATGCTCAATTTTTTTCAAATTCCTGCGATTGGTGCGTCATAGTAGGAAAAAATAAAAACCACTTTTTTTGGCGTTTTTTCCGTGAAAAACTAAGTTATAATTATCGTAAAAATATATTATGTAATATTAAACATCTCTAAGTTCAGGGAAACATCGTCCAGACTTTAAAAATTGCGTAATACAAAAAACGACATTTATACTACGCAGGATATATCCCAATATTTCGAAGATATTTTCAACGGCGCCGGTTGGTGCAGTAGCTATGGTCTCCGACTGCGGAACCGCTGAAGACTTTTTGGACCAGGTTCGGATCTCGCCCCGGTCCAATTTTTTTTTTTCTTTAATCACATGTTTTTTCGATTTCTAACCGTATGATTGTTGTTACGCTGTTGTAAAAACATTTTTTAACTATGTTTAAACTATTTTTTAATAATTTTCCGGAAAAATATTTTTGGAGTACTTTCGGCCTTTAGTCATCTACGGGCTGTATTACTTATCTACTTAACATTTTTTTTACATAGAATAAGTGCATTGACTTGTCTATTAAATCTTTTATCTTTAGTCGGTACTTTACTTATTGTTAATAATAAATCTAGTGTTATATTGGGGTCGGGAGGTATTGTTGTATCTGTTTCTGTCAAGTAAAAATATTATTAGGGATATTATGAAAACGATGTTTATGCTTCGGAAAACTATAACCATTGTTGTCTGGAAAAATTCCTGATGAAGGACATTTTCGATTCAGGACTTTGGGCATTTAACTGAAACAATCGAGCCGTGGACATTGCTTTATTGAGGTGTTCCAATAGTCTTTGCTGTTTTTTATTATATCTTTTACAAGCAACGAGCAGCTGTCGCAGAAAAACGCCGTTTAAAAACATATCTTCCACCGATATTTTTGATTTTCCGGAAATGACAGAAGACGATTTGAAGATACTTTTCACGGGATCATACCAATTATCTTAAGCTGTTTCGTATTTGGCCGAGATAATGGATGAACACGATAATAAAATTAATGTCCGTTATTTAATAGAAAATAATAATATTGTAAAATTGGAAGTAAAATCGCGACATATCAACCGCAAAACGTACAAATGCTACATAGATTATATACCAAACACAACTGGTCATTCCGGTATAAAACGGTATTGTTGTGAATGTGCCAATGGTAATCGCACTATTGGATGTTGCTCACATGTAGCTGCTATCATTTAATATTTATTTTATGCTCGATACGACACAGACATAGTTCGGCCAGCAGAGTTGCTCACCAGAATTTTCAATAACGACCAAATAACACCGACAATTGACGAAGATAGCGACGAAGACTGAAAACGCCATACATGATTCCACTGCATACCAATCCACCTATAATTATTACAGATTATTCCTAATAATACTTCATGTATATATTTTCTGTCACAAAAATAATCAATCCCTTATTCCATGTAAAAAAATGTTAAGTAGATAAGTAATACAGCCCGTAGATGACTAAAGGCCGAAAGTACTCCAAAAATATTTTTCCGGAAAATTATTAAAAAATAGTTTAAACATAGTTAAAAAATGTTTTTACAACAGCGTAACAACAATCATACGGTTAGAAATCGAAAAAACATGTGATTAAAGAAAAAAAAAAATTGGACCGAGGCGAGATCCGAACCTGGTCCAAAAAGTCTTCAGCGGTTCCGCAGTCGGAGACCATAGCTACTGCACCAACCGGCGCCGTTGAAAATACGTTCGAAATATTGGGATATATCCTGCGTAGTATAATTGTCGTTTTTTGTATTACGCAATTTTTAAAGTCTGGACGATGTTTCCCTGAACTTAGAGATGTTTAATATTACATAATATATTTTTACGATAATTATAACTTAGTTTTTCACGGAAAAAACGCCAAAAAAAGTGGTTTTTATTTTTTCCTACTATGACGCACCAATCGCAGGAATTTGAAAAAAATTGAGCATAATACTTAGGACAATATCTTATTGCTAAATTAATTCTGATTGGGTCACTCTTAGATTTCCATATGAAATCTGCATTTTTTCGATTTTTTTCGTATTTTTCGATTTTTACAGCCAGAGTTTACAACGGAAAAATCTGAAAACGACTCAAAGTATATGGTTTGGTGTCCGAAATGTGTCAGATTTTTTTCAGAATTTTAAATTGTCATTAAATGGGGAAAATGGGCCAAAAACTGGATTTTCGTTTTTCCTCTGTAACTACCCTTACAGATGAGCTATAGGGCTAAAACTTGGCTGAAAGATATGTTTTTTGGTAGGCTATCGAATGGCGCAAATTGGAATAAAATCCCTTCCAGGGCCGATTTGGCCCCCAAAACCGGCTATAGCCTTTGTAAGAAATGATATTAAACGATATGATGCTAAAAAGATCAATCATAATAACAATCATTGAATCTCTTGAAAATAATATATTTCCTAGGAAAATTTTTTAATGCAAATGGTGTTTATTTTTGTATGGAATCATGTTATTGTTAGTTCGGGTTGTATGTGCTATTAAAAATTATATCTCGCCTAGAATGTCTTCGTTAAAATAGTAATAAAATAGAATTCTGTTTCTCCCAATTATTATGATTACTCTTGATATCGTTATAACTTATTCTTTGTAACATATTTCAGCATAGCTATTCATCCAAACAAATTGGTAGTCGCTACTGGTCAAGTATGTGGAACGGATAGACGAGATGCCATGGTAAGAATTTGAAATATATTTATATACACTGTCGTTACACAATTTATAGCATTGCAATTGTTTGTAATTAGAATCACATATCATTCTACATTATAATATTTTATTCCATATCATGTGTTGATATTTAAATGTAAATAAATTATTATCTCTTCACGTAATTTAAATACGAAGGAGTTGCTGATGTCAGAGTTATATAAAATATAAAACAAGTATAAAATATAAAACAAGTTTAAAGTATAAAACAAGTTTTTGGTCTATTTTCCCTATTTAGTCATATGGGAAAATTCTGAAAAAATCTAACATATATCAAATACCTAGATACATATACTGTGAAGACATGAAACTTGAAGATATACAGGGTGGCCAACATAACTCTTAACAGCTCAATATCTCGAAAACTATGCCATCGATTTTAAAGTTCTTGGTCTTAACTTGCATGTATCTGAAGGGCCTTTCTAATTACATAAGCGTGAAGTGGTGCCCCCCTTTCCCTTTAAAGGGGGCCGAAGTACCTTTATAATTTTAAATAGAACCCCCTATAAAACGTTACATATTTAGATTCTACAGGAAAAAAGAAGTGTCTGAAACATTTTTTTGTCAGATACTTCCATGACGAGATATAACAGTTTGAAGTTTCGACTTGTAGGTACCATATGTACTTACTTGAAGCGCTCGGAAATAGCGTTATGGAATTATACGCGCTTGAGTCCTTTGCTTATTCGTGAAGAAATAAAATGTTCTTTAAATTAAACGTTCAAAATGTCCACCACGGGCTTGTAAACACTTATTTACTCGAAACATCAAAGTTGTTCTAACATTTGTTAACATTTCGGGAGTCACTGAAGCGCAAGCGTCACGTATTCTTTGTTTCATAAACTCTTCTATCGTCGGTGGTTCAAACATAACTTTGTCCTTTACATATCCCCATAAGAAAAAATCTAATGGTGTTAGATCGGGGGATCGAGTAGGCCATTGACGAGGTCCGCCACGACCTATCCATTTGTTCCACAACCACATTTCTGTTCTAACGTGCAGTGGCACATCTTCCAAAAGCGCCGGCAAATGATTTTTTAATAAATCACAATAACTTGCAGATGTTACAATTTCTTCAAGAAAGATAAGGTCCAATCACAAAATCTCCTATTATGCCACACCAAACAATTAAGGACCATCAAAGTTGAAAGTGAACACATCGCATCCAATGTGGGATTTCCACGGCCCAATAATGCAGATTATGTTTATGTACATGCCCTGAATTCATAAAAGTAGCCTCATCGGAAAAAAGTATTTTGCACAAAAAGTCATTTTCCACAACACCCTGCAGCCACTCACAAAATGTTACGCGGTGATGATAATCTGCCATCGAAAGCTCTTGTGATAAAATCATGTGATATAGATGATATTTTAGCCGTTTCAAAATTCGTTGAATTAAAGAACGACTGATATGTGTGATGTTTATGCAAGTTTATGTGGACTGATATGATGATTTAATGTGATTGCAGTAAGAATCCGCTTTTCTAAATTATAAAATGTTACATGACATTTTTCGACCCCATAACGTTCAACAAACATTTTCGTTTTCATGGATAATTGAGACAAACTCAAGAATTGTAAATATTATTGTTTGTGTTTCTTCATGAATAAGCAAAGGACTCAAGCGCGTATAATTCCATAACGCTATTTCCGAGCGCTTCAAGTAAGTACATATGGTACCTACAAGTCGAAACTTCAAACTGTTATATCTCGTCATGGAAGTATCTGACAAAAAAATGTTTCAGACAAATTTACTTCTTTTTTCTTCTTTTTGTAGAATCTAAATATGTAACATTTTATAGGGGGTTCTATTTAAAATTATAAAGGTACTCCGGCCCCCTTTGAAGGGAAAGGGGGGCACCACTTCACGCTTATGGAATTAGAAAGGCCCTTCAGATACATGCAATTTAAGACCAAGAACTTTAAAATCGATGGCATAGTTTTCGAGATATTGAGCTGTTAAGAGTTATGTTGACCACCCTGTATACTTGGGTATATGTTTGCCGGGCGTGTACCAGGATAAAAAAGTACACAGCGCTCCGCCAAACGGACTGTTGAGAGCAGCGTTACCACTTTTACATGTAAAGGCCGACTTATACTACTGTCACAGACACGTAACGTAGCCGACCCGACAAATATTCTTCAATACATTTACATGGAAGTGTTTATGCTAACCGTACCGACACCACACAGACACGTATCAGCACCGGACCGACCGCCCAACATTCTCGCGAAGAATATTCTGTTCGTGCCGTGCCGGGGTCCGGTCCGTGTCGGTGCGGATAGTATGCACACGTTCCGGCACCGTATAGACTATAGACACAGACACAATCGTAGCAGCGCGAAAGGACTTCTTTACCCATATTTAACAATAAATGTACCGAGATTTTTGTATATCTATTCATACTGTAACCGGTGAAGTGACTGGCTCTGAAATAAAAGTTATTTTTTGCCAAACTCTATAGATGTAATAGTGAATTTAAGATCATTAAAATCAAGCAAACTATACAGACTTTATCTTAATATAGTACATAAGTATAAAATATAAATTTTAAAATGACATAGTTAATAATAAGTCTTGTTAAATTGATAATTAACGCGTTCAAAAACAAATTTAATGTTATAACTTTTATATGTTTCGAACCAGGTCAACTCTGATTATTAATTCGAATTCTGCACATCAAAATCTATAAAATCACATGTTTGGACTAATTTCAACTCAAAAATGACTTCAAAAATAGACGTCTGTGTTTTTCGCGTTTTAACCCACTGTGACTGTCGGTGCCTCTACATATAATATTTATACTACTATAGGTCAATTTACACTATACGGCACGGATCGACACGGAACGAACTGGCACCGGCCAATATTATCCCGTAGAATGTTTTGCCGGTTGGTTTCGTACCGGTGCATGCCAATACTGCTCTGTTTTAGCAGAATGAGAAGGGAAGAGCTAGTTTCTGATCGCTGTCCGATCCGCTCATTTTGACTGTTTCACGTCAACTGATGGTTTGCCGCCAGAGCAGTGTAGACGTGAATCATAAACTGTCGTGCCGGTGCCATGCCGGTTCGTTCCGTTGACGGTAAGTACGTGTCGGTCTGTGCTGTATAGTGTAGATCGACCTTAAATCGGCCTTAACGCGTACGATATTTTCACAGATTATGTCGACTTTGCTGTGTAATTGTTTTTGTGAATTGATAAATGTTTAACAGTGATTCTGTATGTATACAGAATACATAAAATGTATAAACTTCAATTTTGCATTAGTTTTTCGCGGGAAAAACGTGGAAGAAAGCTGTTTTTATTTTAGAAGGTTTTAGCCATTGCGCATTATTTCTTTAAAAAATGATTAATTATTTAAAAGATTTATTTTAGAAGAGCGTGGTGACGCTGATCAACCAGTACTCTATACGCTATACGTATAACGACCAAGTCAACCTGCGAAACGACATCTGTCGAGAGCGTTACAGAAGCGAGAGTTACGTTCGCATTGGCGTTCAAATCCAAATATTTTTCCAACAAACCATAGTAGGGGGATACATGTTTTTGAAATTTTTTGTTACTTATCATACTATAATAATTATTCATTGCGTTTGTTATTTAGTGTTTTCAAAACATTGCACGTATCACATTTACACAGTAAGTGGAACAAACTTTGCTCAGGTAGCTCTTTGAATTGAATTTGTATTCAAATACAGTGACAAATAGTTCAACAATAAATATATAGTACAATTTAAAAAATGCAGAACAAGGAAAATTTTGATAATCGTATCTTTTAACCCTTTGGCTACGGCAGACTTTGGCACGCACCGGCCGTACGGTACGGTACGAATTCACTCGCGACGTCCACTGGGTACGGCGAAGTTTATCGTTAGACATGCACCGATCGTACCATACGGCAGTAATTAAGTTACGATGTGCGCCGAGAACGGCGAACTTTTGGGTAGGGATGAAACTGAACTTCAGTATGTTAAAAAAATATTATTTATTTTTCTAAACCGAATTAGTATAACTATCTAATAATAAGTATCTAAATAAAAAATAACAAAATATCTAATAATCTAATAATGTATGATATGATTCGAAACACGGATGAATACATAGTCCTACGTCACATTTCTTACACTGGTAATGTGTACCAGAGAAATTAGCGTTAACTTAGATGACTTATCGGAATAAATACCGATATAATTTTCGCGGCGCCTATAAGCGCCCTCCGTGTCAGAAAGCCAAACTACGTCGAGCGCCTATAGGCGCTCTCAGTATCACAAACGCAAAATTTCTGAGCGCCTATAGGCGCCCACAGTAGTCAAAGAGTTAAATCAGTAACGGAAAATATTGTTCGAATCAAAATATTTGTTTTTTCTACCATGCATTTGTGATGTAAATATTTTTTATGCTTATAATATTGTAAAAGATAATATCGATTTACATATAATCGCATTGCTTTTAAAGTTGTAATATGCTCAAAATTTTTAAAGAACAGTGTATTTAAAGAAGATCGGTGTTATACACGAAGTATGATTTAATATAAAATCATTTGTTCTTTAAATAACTAATTTTAGAACTAAGGTTGTCAACATTTAGTGATGAGTGAACAATTAGAAACGATACACATATTTACATAAAACCATATGCAAATTCTTATGGAGCTACCGATGCCCGAGTTCATTTCGCTTTTATACGAAGTACAGTAAGACCTCGCTTAACGCTGCTCCGCTTAAGGGGGCCGGCAGGCATTTGGCCTTGACTGTCACGCTATGTTACGCTGTGCCTTTATCCTAGACATTTTACGTCTTAAATAAGGAAGTAATCAATTAAAAATGTATACCACCGTGTTTGTACATGTCTTTGCTACGTCTGTCCAGAGCCTTTTTTTCGATACGAACACTAAATCTCTCGAAATTTAGAGAATCTCTCTGCAATATACGTATATGAACTTGCAAGGGTTCAAATCTAGACAAACTGCCGCTTCAATATTGCAATGAGCAGTTTAGAAGTGGTCAATTGTGTTTCCCAAAAGTCCAATCTACGTCTGTATAGGGACCAAATTGCGAATTTCTACCTCATCGTGGAGTAATTTGTAATATTCGGCAGAAAATTCGAATTCTGAAGCAAGTATGATGCCACAAGATGGCTGCCGCTGAGAGATTCTCTCAATTTCGAGAGATTTAGTGTTCGTATCGAAAAAAAGGCTCTATACAGACGTAGCAAAGACATGTACAAACACGGTGGTATACATTTTTAATTGATTACTTCCTTATTTAAGACGTAAAATGTCTAGGATAAAGGCACAGCGTAACATAGCGTGACAGTCAAGGCCAAATGCCTGCCGGCCCCCTTAAGGTCGCCCCAAACAAGACGGGCAAGATGCCGAAGTTGTTCGAACGGCCGAAGTCGCTGTCCATAAGGACCGAGCGTACTGACAGGCCACTTGAGAGGCGCTCGACGGTCCTCGCAACAAAGGCCAAGTGCCGAAAACCGTAGAACTGTTTACTCCCCTCTACACCCCCGAGATGCCTATGCTGGAGCGTGTTGCCCACGGGCAACCCACAGACATGATTGAGCAGCGTTAGAAACGGACGCAGTCACGGTGCAGAATTTACTGGAAAAATTCAATATTCGTGTATATCACGATATGAAATACATTCCTTTTGCATAGAATGCGTATGATACTAAATGCGTATGTATATGAGGATGGAAATTGTTATTAATAATCATATAATAATAATTTCTATGCATAAACAATTTTGCAAGGCTATAATTAAAAAATTGCGTCCAGGTAAGACCGGCGAAGGACGCGGCGTTCGGCGATTCAGGTAGCTAATTGCAAGTGCACCGACTGATCGACCGCTATTCACCGGCAGGCTTGGAAAAACCAATGTCCTTTGTACTATGGATGGCATTAACCTTTACTGTACACTCGGAATGTACAACACCCTAACAACAGTTTAGGTAAAATATGTAAATGACCTTCCCCGTGCTCTTCTTTTCACTACGTGAAAATTTTTATTGTAGGACCGACGCTGTCGACGCTCACTTCAAAATGTCTAAAGAATATCCAGCAACTTAATGGACACAAAACAATAAATAGTTCGGAAAAAAACGGAATTTCAAACAGGAAGAATCGTAAAATGTGGCCATATTTTTTCAAATTTTTTAACACTTCAACCGATGGTAAAATTTGCAAAACAAAGATATTAGTAATATTTTTGCATTAAGCAATCACATTCGAATATAAAATGATAAATTATTTAAAAAGAACAGTCTTTTGCGATGGTGATTAAAAAAAGAAAATGTTTTTTATCTTTAATAATAACTGTGGTATAAAATGTGTTGTGTAGGCAGTTTTCGTAAAACTCATCCCAAATAGCAAACTTTGATGGGCCGTATCCTTTAAACAATTTCGAAGATTACAAAATGATGGCTCAATCTTTCAGTTTCATCCAAATTCGAAACATGGTCCCAAAAAAAGATTGAATTCACATGGAATGATCCCCTTCCTAATTTGGATATTTCCTTAAAAAAAAATGTGTAATTTACGTATAACATAAGGATGTGTGATGCTGTTTCACCAAGCGACAGGGACGATTCCTATCCCCATGATGTTGTAGAGGAGAGATACCGATAGTTTACCTAAGGATCTGTGGAGCCCCTAAAAACATTTTTTTTGTGCCATGCACAGCAGGGAACGTGTCAACGTGCTCTCGAAAGGCCATCTGCACGTTCAAAGTTATGGCCCCAACGACGTCGGGGCGACGCCGGAAAGATTTCGAGCACGAAGACCAATTCCCGACCGGCAAATTTCTAGCCCGTGTTCTTGAATCTGGCCGCCCAAACAACTTCGGCATCTTGCCCGTCTTGTTTGGGGCGACCTTTAAAGGTCAATGCATATCTCACCGGCCCGGCCGGCCGGCTCAAAATTACAACCCTGGTTTTGGTCCTAGCGTTTACTAGCGGCAACCGTGTCAGACTTTGGAACCAAATTTCTTCTCTGGCCTCTCGACCCTTTCCAGATGGCCTTTCGAGAGCGCGTTGACAATTCAAAATGCAATTTTATGCGTGAAATTTAATCGTTTGAAATTAATAATATAAATATGCAATGATAAAACGTAATGAAATTTAAACAAAAATGCGTTAGTCGGCAGGATTTGAACCCTGGTCGTCCGGCTGAAAACATGGCACGCTACCGTTGCGCCACATCGACTCTTGTTGTAGGCTAGAAAAAATACGGCATTACATGGGGAATAATGAAACTTCAATCATCAATATCTCGAAAAGTATTGGGTATCTGCCCCTATAATGGTATATATTCGTAAAGAGGAGAACGAGATCTATAAGTGTGCAAAGTTTCAACCGAATCGGTGACCCGAAGGACGTGGCCTCTCCTTGTTAGTGAAACAGCACCGCACATCCTTATACAGGGTGGTCCGCGCAATTGTTTCAAGTCATAACTCCGTTATTATTGCATTTACGAAAAAATGATAAAGGAGAAAGATAAATGTTTCGAAGAGCACTACATCTGTAGGCCTTTAAATTTTTTTAGATGCAGCAGTTCATGTGCAATTAACAATTGCATCATTTCTTTAAATAGAAATGCATATTTTTTTTGCACAGATCGATTCTTCCTTTCATTCTACGTAAAAAATTATTAGGGTACCATGGAAAAAAATTATTAGATCTCGAGATATTTCTTAATGAAAATATATTAGAAACATCTTTGTTCTGGAAATTCTCCCACCGGTTATAAAGTGTAAAAAAATTTTTTAAAATATGGTCGTATTCTACGATTCTTCCTGTTTGAAATTCCGTTTTTTAATTCGCGGAGCATCAAAAATTTCAAATATTGGGTACTTGAAACTGTTATAAAAATATATTAGATTGGAGGGAAAGTTCTGCCGTATTTTAAAGAAAACATTTGAATCAATTTATAAAAATACGTGTTTAATATTATTCAATGATATAATTTCCATTATTTGTAAGGACTTGTTGCCATCTTTCAGGTAACCTGTGCATTCTTGTTTCCCAATGACTCAATAGATACTATTTGTACTAAGAAATTCCCGTGTGATTAACTCCATGATACTGGATGTAAGCTGTGGGTTATAGGAGTGGGCTAAGATAATAAACTGTTACCGCCCACTACTACACGATTGTAGGGGGTGACAAGACGCCATTTCGTATGGGTTCGAAGTGGTGACATTGTATTGATGCGAAGCTTAGAAAAAGATTCCCCGGCAGGACTGCGGTGACGTATCTAGATACGAATGCGCGGCCGATTGGTTCAGAGTGGAAGAGGCAGAATTCGAAATATTGGCTACAGCGGTCACACATACTGTGTAGCGTGACGGCCTTCGGCCTCAAAAATTGGGCCAACAGCCGCGGCAGAGATGGGGATAGGCATACCTACGATAGCCTCGGTTTGTATAGGTACCGTCCCCCGGCGCTGCTCTGTATGGAGCGGTTTATGACAGATTATTACTATTGAGCTGGAAGTCGGCACAGTCGGACAACATCTCTTTACTGTAAAGTAATTTGTAGACCCCGACCTCGTCGACGAATATAAAAATGCTACACCCGAGTAATTAAAAAACGGTGACACTTCCAAAATGGCGAAATTAAAATTATTTCAAGGCCAGGTTGTACCTGTCCCCACAGCGACCCTCGTCTCTTACCCGAAAATAATATTTCGGATCGCGCTTTTTACCCCCACGCGAAGGACAATTCCGAGGTTTCTTCGTGACAGAAGTTCGCCGCAGGAGACATAACTAGAATTTCCCACTTGGCGGTAATGAGGCACACCATGTATCCTTGCATGTATGTGAACCATTAGAAATGTCACATTTGTAGTCCCTCAATTTTATGACGAGCAAAGTCAGATGAGGCGAGCGTAAACATTAGTTTCTGCGACGTGTTTTTTAATTACCTTATGATCACCGTCCGACGAAATCATTACTATGTTTGCGTAGTTGGGTCTAGTTGGGCCTACAGGCGCGCCTGAGGTGGGAATACGTTTGTTAGCATAGTAATAAATTGTTATTTTGTTTGTTATAACGTTTAAATTCCTGAACAAGGTATTTCCCATCTATTACCACGAGGGACTCTGAAATGTTCTAGTTAACAGCTTTTGAAATAAATAATGATGAATTGTTTCACCGCACAGATTGTCAGATGATATTCTTTCTTTTTCGTTAGCGTAGTAATAAATTGTTATTTTGTTTCTTATAACGTTTAAATTCCTTAACAAGATCTATTACCACCAGGAACTCAGAAAAGTTCTGGTTGATAGCTTTTTAAATAAATACAGCATGTTCATTCTGTCTTCGTACTGCCACGCCACGAGCCGGCCGACTAGCCTGCGAACATTCTCGTCGAGAATATTCTAGTCGGCCGGCTCTAGCATTGGGCAGCGAACCCCTGCGCCTTTGTTCCGAGCCTCTCGAACCCTCTCTAATGGCTGTCCCGGACCCCAAAATTCTTATAAACGGGGAAAAAACGGCCGGTCGGCCGGCCGGTGAGATATGCATTGACCAGCTGTTTCAGTATTACGCGGTAGTATTTGGATTCCCCGAAATCGGACACGGTATTGGTACTTGTCGTATATGTGTGTAAATGAAGCTGACTGCTTGCTAAACGAAACAGGAAAAGACAAACGACTTTAGATGACTTCGTCACAAAAAAAAAACAAAAAATATCAAATGAGGAAGAACCTTCCTCGTCACAAACATGACATCTTTACTAAAACTTTTTTGATTTTCATGAATGTTTTATGAATAAAAATGGATATTAGCAATAAATAAGTCTATAATTGATGTAATAAAAAACTATTTAACAATAAATATTACAAAATAAAACAACAAAATTTACGTGTTAAGATGACCTCGTTTAACGCTGTTTCGTTTAGCGCTGGAACTTATTGGAACGTATCCCTCGCGTTGAGCGGGGTCTTACTGTACAACCAAATAATTTATCACGACTGGGGGTGTGCGAGAACCCGAAATATCGGGTCGAGTCGGGAATTCGAAATTTTTTCGGGTTCGGGATGGGTACTCGAAAATTTCGAAATTCTCGAAAGTATTGGGATTCCCGAAAAAGTCGGGATTCTCGTATTTATCGGGATTCTCGAAATAATCGGGATTCTCTAAAGGGAAATCGAAATTTTCGGGAAACTCGATACTTTCGGGAATCTCGAAATTTTCGGGAACCCGACCCAACCCGACCCGACCTAACCTCTTCCCGACTCGCCCCAGCCATCGGGTTCCTGATATTTTGGGTTCTCGCACACCACTAATCATGACTTTCGCAGGTGATGCTATATTGTCAGATTGATGGAAATCTATTAAACAAGTGCCGCATAAAATTGATGGTACACTAGCGGCGGAAAGTATGTTAACACCTTTTCAAGTGGAATAACTTTTTTAAAATTGGTCCAAATGACTTGAATCTTTTCTAGATGTTAGACCAACTAGTTTGCTACAGAATGACTAAACAAACATCTTTTTAGATTGCAATTGGTTGGAATGATAAAGATATGAAAAAATTATGATTTTTCAACTTTTTTATCGTAGCCTATAACGATAATTTAAAAAAATGCGTTTTGTTGATTTCGGTAACTTACATGTATACTGAAAATGTCATCGAAATCGGTCAACGTTGCAATGAGCTACAAACATTTCAAGATGCGAGTTCAAGGGTTAAAGTCGCAGATTTTCAACCTTGCCAGGGAATATCGCCCTTATGTGATCATCTTGAAACGTTTGTAGCTCATTGCAACATTGAACGATTTTTATGAAATTTTCAAAATGCATATGTTATAGAAATCTACAAAACGCATTTTTTAAATTATCGTTATAGGCTCAGATGAAAAAGTTGAAAAATCACAATTTTTCATTTTTTTATCATTCCAACCAATCGTAATCTAAAAAAATGTTCCCAACTACGGCCAACGCAACAGTTACGTATTTCGCGGTGGCTTGGGAACACGGAAGCGAGGCGTCCCCCAATTTCCTCATCTAGTCCCCCATTAGCTATGCTCTACCCTACCGCCGTAAGGGCCGGACCCTACGCGACGGAGCCCATGGCCGCCGGCGAATTCGAAATTCTTCCTGGTCGTCTTGGTCGAGACGACTTCGAGCCGCTCCGGCGTCGGACTCTGCATTCTCACCGGGCGAAGCGACGACGGGGCTGAGCAGTTGTCCTCCTCTTGTCCGACTTCCCTCGTCGGCGCCTCCAGGTTGCAGAACCGGGGCTCGGTCATTCCCGCGCTGTCTCAATGCGGGCCTGGCCGGGTCAGCCGGCAATGCACCTCCACTCGAGGTTTTCGATCTTGTAAATGGTCTCAACTGGTCTTGCAAATTCGCATCCCGCCCAAAAAGTAGTGCGACGCTCAAACACTTATATCAGCGCTCACTCTATATCGTACGTTTCAGGGAGAGCACTCGCAACTATTCCCTTGCATCGGTACTGCCAGAGGGCGCCCCGATCTTCTGTTATCTTCTTCTTCTGTTCGGGGAGACGTCGGCAATTCTGCCACGTCACAATGTACACGTCTATAATAACTATACCAACTATACCGGATCTTAGTGTTATTGTCGTCCAGTTTTTTTCTCGAAAATCGAAAATATGTAGAAAGAAAAATTGCAGAACAAAAAGTTGCACTGTCTGGCATGATCAACACAATAGTTAATAACAATTTTTTATATTTACAGTAGACTTCAAGAAATTGTCGTCTCCTTCAATGTTTTTTAAACGAATGCTATACATTTTTGGTAAATATTACGTTTAGCGGACGCAATTCTAGTGACCTCCACCTTCACATATGTTGTTAAGCATATCATTATGAACAACTTTTCCTTATACATGTACCCGTCGCTCGGCCTTGGTTTCCGAAACAATCGCAAAAAGCCTTGTGGGTTTGTGGATTAAGCGGTTTCAAGGTTTCGGATCTCAAATAAATAAATTTAATTTTAAATTAAAAGCTGAAAATGAAGTAGTTAAAGGTCACTCAACAACGCACCCAAAATAACACAGTTTGCGTCGTACAATTTGGAAGTGTATCAACCACGCGAAGACTATCGAGAGTTTCTTGAACTAGTAATCATTTTTTTTAATGGAGCCGTTCCACAGTTTTCTTATCGAGAACCAGGACCATTTCATCATGCTCGATGAATGGCGAAGGCTATATATTCTTTTGTTACGAGTCGAGGGCTAGGCAGTTTATGCGTGGGCCGAGGTTTGTTCGCTTACGCAGGATAGGTTGTCGTGGACTAGCCGATGCCTGTTTCATCACCGGGTCGCCACCAGACAGGAAGGTCGTGAACTAGCTGTTAGATATTTATGGGTAGATATATTGTGAAACACTAATCATAAAGATATCTTTAATATATACAGGGTGTGCATTTGAAAACTTTCCAGCCGAATATCTCGAAAAGTATGAAAGACATAAAAAATGTGTAAAATACGTGTCCAAGGATTTCGAGAGGGAAAGAGGGGGGCAGCATCAGTTTTTATTTGGGTGGCGTTTTCAAGGTAATTTGAAGGTCAACTTTGTTTTTTCAAATGGAAACCTATATTTTTTATTATGGGATCTTATTGTACATAAAAAGATCAGCAATTTTCGTAAGATACTTTTTTTCTGTGCACTAGTTTCGAAGATATTTAAAGAGAAGTAGAGCGAGTCATACTTATACTGCGAGAAAGTTTGTAATTTCTTTATAACTATAAACTCTTATTTCTTTATAACTAATTTTCAAAATGTTCTCCGTTGTTTTCTAAACACTAATACAGACGATTCTCAAATTCTGAACGAACATTTTTGAAGGTATCTGTTAGAATAGCTCTACATTCCTGTACAATTCTTCGACGCAAATCGTTGACGCTTTCTGGTTGCGTTTTATAAACAACAGGAGAGCACCATCCTGTTGGAAGTACAAAAGTTCTTTATTTAACAAAAAGATTGCCGTTTTCTCTCTGTTTGGTTTTCAAGACTTTCTGTTATAAGTGGATCAATGATGTCGTCCAGTAAATTTAAATACAGATTGCCATTCAAATTCTCTTGGAAAAATAGAGGACCCGTAATGAGGCCATTATGAGTAATCACGCCATTGAGTATTACATTCTCTAATAAGATATGGATTTTTGTTATTCCAATAACGACAGTTATGACGGTTTACAGCATCGTTTAAGAAAAAAGTGCATTCGTCACTAAAACAAATGTTTTTAATTAGATTAGGAGTAACGTTAATCATATTTGTTAATTTCCCAAAAAACTCAATCCGCCTATCAAAGTCATCTTCCAATAACTTTTGATGCAATTGCATTTAATAAGGATGGAACTTCTTATGTTTAGGTAATTTGCGTACAGATCCCACTGATACACCAGTTACCATTGAAACTTGTCGAATTGAACTAGTAGGATTCACAGTAGACTGTCCTATAATTTCGATTTGATCACCTTTTTTTTATGAATTTTGGCTAGTTTCTTTTTAAATTTGTCACCGATCCTGTTTCCTTAAACTTTGCAACTGATTGTAACACGTACATATGGTAAACATGTGTATCAGGATATCTCTCATTAAATGACGAGCACACTCATCGAGCTCTTTCGTTACGAGCGCCGACTATAGTCGGCATCCACGCGGAGACCTGTGTATACGAGCGCCGACTATAGTCGGCATCCGCATAACGACCTGTGTATACGAGCGCCGATTATAGTCGGCCTCCATGCAGAGACCTGTGTATACGAGTGCCGACTATGTGCACACTTTTTGGCGCGGTGTTGCGTTCAGTGGTGGTTCTTCGGTGGCGCGAACTGCCGTAACGAAAAGGTTAATTGTACTATGATATAGTATCTGTTATTACGATGATTCACACTTTACTAAACAGTACAATCTTATATTGAAAGACAGACAATATAAACAAGAGATCAATAGAGGACAATTTTGTTTTCAAACGGTACGTGCTAGTACAACTGGAAAACATCAACGATTTGCGTCAAAGAATTTTACACAATAATATGCCTCGCTCTACTTCTCTTTAAATATCTCCGAAACTAGTGCGCCGATAAAAAAAGTATCCTACGAAAATTGCTGGTCTTTTTACGTACAATAAGATCCCATAATAAAAAATATAGGTTTCCTTTTGAAAAAACAAAGTTGACCTTCAAATTACCTTGAAAACGCCACCCAAATAAAAAACTGATATTGCCCCCCTCTTTCCCCCTCGAAATTTTTGGACACGTGTTTTACACTTTTTTAATATCTTTAATATTTTTCGAGATATTCGGCTGGAAAGTTTTCAAATGAATACACTGTATATTGGACACGTGTTCGCGAACGCTTAACCTCACTTTTACATACTACTATAGTACACGGTGTTGCTTATACGCTTATACAACCGAGACTGCTAGACTCGCCGATTTCCCGCTAGGGATATTAGACATGCTGTTGCACGTAGACGTGGGACTCAATGGCACGTTTTGACACTAGCCGATGCCTGTTTCAACACCGGGTGTCACAGGATGGGTAAGAGGAAGGTATTCGGAAATCGGCTCTCGTAACGTTTAAAGATACTGACGATACTAACGAAAGATACTAACGTTTAAAGATACACCTCGTGCGGCAAAGGTATATCGTAGTGGGAAGAATACTAGTTACTGTAGTTTAAAAGTATGTGCATATGAGTTTGAAGACTCTCATATATCTAATAATAATACAATATATTCTTTATAAAAAGCAATAGGTATCTACAGTTTTGTAGTGTAATGTATTCTCGCAAATACTAATGTTCCTAAGAGCTTGGTTTTGACGCATTGAGAAGTGCGGAGGTTGTCTTAGCTAACTTGCCTTGACTATAACGGTCTGTACCGGTTTAGAATTGATTGAAGGGGACTATGAACCCTATCTCACGATGTGGGGCGCTCCGTTTTCAGTTTCGAACAAACCCGCTTATGGGCAAGCTTGGACCCTTTATATAGTCGAATTTCGGTTAGAAATGGCAGTAGGGATATGGGAAAGTCTGGAAGACATTCCTTCGAATTTTCCCAGATGCCTACACTTTCCCATAAGGGAAGAGTTGTTTATTCGGGCATATGAGCCAGAGCTCTTACACGAATTTGTGGTTTGAAGAAGGGAGTAAGAGAGTCTCGTAGGTAAAATCTCCGTACGTAACACTTTAAAAATATTCTTATTTGGAGATCAATTTACATGATTAAAGGATAAAGAAAATTGAATACATCAGATTTGTAGTTTTGTCAGTAAATTGTATTTAAAAGCATGGATCCATGCTCCAATTGCTGCAGAAGCGTCAAGATATGATCACGAATTTTTAAAAGATCTATACGTACCATCAATGACCACGTAAATCGCATAGTGCTACAGAAGTTTTGTAATGATTCGTAGTATCCAACACCCGAGGCTGTAGCACTCGCCTTTTTTCATCACAATATTCCACATCATATAAAAAACAAATGCTTACAGCTTTTGACATCGTTGATGATAATGATGTAAAAAGATTAGTAAATATTATAAACTTTAAATTTTTTTAAAAGATTTGCAATTTTCGAAGATTTTATAAGTAGGGAATCTTCACAATGTCAAAGTGATCCCAGTTATAACGTTGGCTTAAATAGAATTCATAATTTAGCTGTAGTTAATGATTCTGCAGAACGAGGAGTCAAACTTATGCAAGAGTTTAATGATGTACTACCACGAACTGAAGAAGAAAAACAATTCATAATGCAAACTGTCCGGGCGCTAAAAAGACTGCATTAATGAAAAATTTGTATAATGTCTTTAAAATTGTTGCCTTGTATGTATTCAAAAGTATTTAAACGGGACTGTATTTGACTATGTTGAAAGAAAAATTTGAAGAACATCGGATAACTCTGTCGGTAACTCCATGGGTATTTTACATATGATCCCATAAAATAAAAAATAGTATTTAATCTTCGGCATGCTTTCTGTAAATACATAGAGTCGGTGTACAAAGGATTCGCACACTTTTTAAAAACAAATAACTTTTTTAAAATTGGACCAAACTGCTTGAATTTTTTGGAGATGCCAGAAGAATTACGTTACTAGGGAATGCATAAATAATTTTTTTTTTAAATTGCTGTTAGTCGTAATTGCGGAGAAAAAAGTAGAGGTCACGATTTTTGAGTTTTTTATCTGTCTGTAATAAAAATTTAAAAGATACCTTTTGTAGATCTACGTAAGTTATGTACATGCACAAAGTTTTATCGAATATTAGCAAACATTGTAAAAAACTACAATTTAAATGCTAAATTCAAAGATTTTTACATGTTACAATTCCTGTAGTTTTTTAAGCGTCAACCGATTTCAATGAAACTTTGTGCATGTATGTAACTTACTTAGATCTACAAAAGGGACCTTTTAAATTTTCTCTACTTTTTTCTTCGCAATTACAACCAATAGCAATTTTTGAAAGAAATTATTTATTTATTATTTACTTAGTAAATTAATCCTTCTAACGCCTCCAAAAAATTTAAGCCGTTTGGTCCAATTTTAAAAAAGTTATTTGTTTTTAAAGAGTGTACGAATACTTTGTACACCGAATGTATATTGTGAATATATAATATTTAAAACAAAATAATTTTCCTAATTGTGCATTAATTTCAGCCTCATATAAAGATATGGAATTCAGTTAGTTTAACCACACTTTGTGTGATTGGTAACGGAGGATTCGATGGTTCCATTTGTTGCCTCTCGTTCTCAAAGGCAGATGGCGGAAATTATTTATGTGCGATCGATGAGACATCTGATCATAACATCTCGATCTGGGATTGGCAGAAAGGGGAACGGGGTACCAAAGTAACCGAAACGAAGGTATGTTTGAATTAATATATGTTTTACTTTGTTACAATATCACAATTATTTTATGAGTAAGGAGGCAATAATGTAAATAAATTTGATTTCGTGTCCACGTAAACATTCTATAAATTCCTCCTAGATGAAGTATTTTTCACATAAATACAAAAATAGAGCGTATAAGTACCCGCGTCGACTCTTTTTCAAACATTAACAACCATTTACAACTGTTAGGAAGTACATAAAGATCTAATTAGCTATATGGATATGTAGAGGAGAGTCCCTCTATCTTTTGACTCAAACCTGAACTCTTTCGCATGTTTAGCTTTTGCGTAACACGTCATTTTTTATTAAAATCTTCCAGTTGTTGTAGTCCGATCCATCGAATATCGGAATTACTACGTCGTCAATTTTCATGTTCACCATTGTTTCAACACGTGGTCGCTGTTTCTCGAACTTCCGATTTCTCTTCACTTGCTAAACTTCTCAACACTTCTTTTCAACTTTATACTTCTACCAACCACGCTCTGCTACCATGTTAAATAAAAGAAGCGTTGGTTGTGTATTTTACTAACAACTGGTTTATTTTAATGTATTTTACTAAACATCCAGGTTTTGCACGAGGCTCACGTATATAGTGTTTCTATAAGACTGCACACACACATTTAGTAACAGATGGCGCTGTTGCAACAAGGTAGCGTTCTCATGTCTCATGTCTCATTGCGAATGTAAATGTACCCTAATACTCAACAGGTACAAATGACAAATTACTTGTCTCCCGGAATATGAATATTCATGCCGTTGTGGGTGATCGAGACCCGTCGTGGGTGGGATATAGATTCCTTCTTATGTGACACCAGCTATAGGTAATTGTGCGCAGCCCATGGGCTGCAAGTTGCCTGATTCTGGGTTAGTACAGTAGTCTTGATCTAAGCCCAATCCTCGGGTCCGTGCTGTAACATATGTATGTAGATCGTATAGGGCTACTATTTTCTTGTAATCGCGCCAAACGTAGGAAAGGACAACGCATGTAAACGTGATTCTACTGGCCAAAAGACAATATTCGAAGTTCAAGATTTTGACAGACTTCTTTACTACAAATTAATAAACAATAAAAAATTAACAATACACTTCAAACCTTCAAAATCCAAAATATTATTCATTTCAGCTAATTGTGTAATCGAGGCTAACGTTTTCAATACAAAATTCTGAAATTCAAAGTGAAACTAATTATTCTAAGAGCTCGTTATAGAATATGATATAACAGATTTGAACGAATGTCTTACATATATTAATAGGTGTGCTTTCAGTATTTGATTATTTTCTAAGCACTATTTAATCGATGTACAAATGCTACAATAATATTAATAATTTAAACTTTGAGAAGGTTCTTAAAAAAATGATTGAGAGTAATAAGCATCAGACTTGTTTTATATGAAAGTGTAAACAATTGTGAAAAGAGCATATAAATTTTAAGTACCACCTCCTGCCACCTTATAGTTTATACGATAATTAAGAAATAGAAGCTCGCGCCATTTTGGCGTCTGGATAATATCCAGTCATGTGGGTTCTTGAATAGTGACTTTATAAAGTAATATATTTATTTATTTATTTATTGCTTTAAACCAAGTGGTTTATATAGCAAGTACAATATTATTACATCTAGCTTACATTAAATAGGTTTACACTGTTTCTAAAGTCTAACGGAACATTGTTTAAGGAAATTATAAATTATTTTTAGTCCTTTTATGTCAGGTTTACATAAGAAGGAACTAATACAAAGAGGGAAACAGTACTTGCCTTTGAGGAGCTTTGTTTCCAATGTATTGCGTTCGTTTTCATAGTCTGGACATTGCCATATAACATGATTTAGGTCTTGGAGTTCTGCTCCGCATTGGCAAGCACTGTTAGCTATAAAGTTAACCCTCGCCAAAGAACCATTTAAATTATAGTGATTAGCTCGACATCTATTAACAAAAACTAGAAAATCTCTAGAGAGCGCAAGACCAGTGTACCATGGCTTCCCTTTGTCCTTGTGATAAAATCTAACATAGTTCACACCTTTGATTAGACCCTCCTTTTTGATTAGGGTGTTAGTGGACAATCTTGCTTGAATTTTGAGGTCTCTGGTTAGGTCAGCGATTGAAACCTTGATATCTGGTGAAGGGCTTCCTTTGGTCGCTTCTTTCGCAAGTGAGTCTGCTTCTTCGTTACCGATAATTCCTACGTGTGCTGGTATCCAGATAAACTTAATAAAATTTTGGCCTTTGTTGTTTGATATAAACGTAGAGTACTTAGTTTTGATTTCAATGATGTGGTTACTGATATTATATTTGAAGGTTGGCTTCTGTAGTGACTTCACTGTACTTTGCGAGTCGGTGAAGATGAGAAAATTTGTAGTATTACTATATAAATTGGCAATGTCCAGTGCTCGGCTAACGGCGTAGCATTCTGCTGTGAATATTGATGCGTGCTTGTTTAAACTAAATTTTTGGGAGATATTTAGTTGTGGGCAGTATATTGCGGCACCTACTGATTCGGAGTTTTCTGTTGCACTGCCATCGGTATAGATTGCAACCGTATTCGGAGGGTTGGATTCAATAAAATCTCGTAACGGAATATTAGGGTCGGAAGAATCTTGTAATGATTGACCTAAATAAACATCACTAGGTGGAATATTATATAGGATGTTATAGTCTGTGGTAAAAATTGGATGTTTTTCAGCTATCTCTAGATCGGGTCGTGTTTCTAACAAATTAAGGAGGTTTTCAACTAGCAGAGAGTGTTTCGTTCGTCTGTTGGGAGGAATGGCAATCAGGTCTGTGTTGTTTTTAAACAGTATTTTGTTTGAAGTTGAGGTTGTATAAGAGTAACATTTGAGTAGATATTTTCTAGCTAGAAAATTGACTCTATCCCGAAGGGAAATGACTTTAGCTTCGCTAAGCAAAACATTTGTGGGCGTGCTAATTCTGTACCCTAGTGCCAGTCGGATTGCAGCATACTGAATTCGATCTAATTTAAGGATTAGGTTTTTGTTTTTCGGATAATATATGAAGCAACTATATTCCATAATTGGTCTTATGAGACTGCTGTATATTAACAGCAAAGTCTCGGGTGAAGCACCCCATGAAACGCCAGAAAGAAATTTCATAATATTTAGTAGTCTAAAACATTTTTTCCTCACATTATTTATATGAACTTTAAAGCTCATGTCATAGTCAAAATTGATTCCTAGAAATTTAACTGTTTCGCTTGATTTGATGACATGGTTGTCAATTATAATTTCGGTTTTACCCGGTAGAATACGTCTATTATTAAAGTGAACAAATACCGTTTTTTTAGGAGACAGGTCAAGGCCAACAGATTTGAGATTAGCATTAATTGTATTAATCGATTGTTCGAGTAACCTTTTGCTATCGTTGATGGTAGGGGTGCTGCAGTAGACAGCAATGTCGTCTGCAAATTGCGATATTTGAACGTTGTCTGGAATGTTCTTAATAACTTCAGCTACATAAAAGTTATATAGTAACGGACTTAGAACTCCTCCCTGTTGCAAACCTTTCCAGGTTGTTCTTGTGATAGTGCTTGTGGTTCTATCTATAGCAGTAATTTTCCTGCCAAGCGTTATATGTTTGATAAATCTTATGACTACAAGAGAACAGCCTATCTGGATTAGTTTCTGAATAAGCAAACTACAATTCACATTGTCGAAAGCAGCTTGTACGTCTAGAAAGGCTCCTAGGGTGTCTTTACCTTGATTTTTTGCGGTGTCGATGTTGGTTAATAAAGAAACTAAATTATCAGAGCATGATTTACCCTTGCGAAATCCTGCTTGAGACGTGGGTAGAATATTTTGATTTTCAAGCCACCATTCTAGCCTGTTCTTTATCATGGTTTCAAAAAGTTTACATACACATGAAGCCAGGGAAATAGGTCTAACGCCCAATTTATTGGGTTTATCAATGAAGAACATCTGAACCGACTGCCACTCTTGGGGATATCGTTTTTCCAGGTACATTTCGTTGAATATATCTAGCAGGACCAGTTTAATGTTACAAGGCAGAAGTTTTAGTGAGAGATAGTTTATGCCGTCTTTTCCGGGTGCAGATTTGTCATTCTTAAAATCCAATGCAAAATTAAATTCTGTGAAATCGAAAGGTTTGTCGAAGAACTGATTATGAGGCGCCTGTGAAAAGCCGTCTGGGTTGCAGGCAGCCCAAGGGGGAGCAATTTTATCTAAGCATTCATGTATTCTTTCTAGGCGTTGGTCAGCAGACATTGTTTTATTCCCGGTATATGTCCATTTATTTTTCAGTTTTTTGCAGGTATTCCAGAAGTATTTACTGCCCCTTTTAGTGTCAAACTCTGAAATAAATTTGTGAAAATACTCTCTTTTTTTTAACTTGAATGTTTTCTTTGCGGTTGCAACAAGTTTTTTATAGTTAACTAGGTCCGACATTTCATAAGTGTGTTGCCATTTCTTGTAGGCTGCTCTCCTCAACCTCTTGACTCGTTCACATTCTTTGTCCCACCACGGTACTGGGTTTCGATGTATATTGTCGTTGACCGTCACCTTCGAGGGTGTGTTCTTTATAATAGCTTCTCTTATATAATCAGTAAAGAAGTTTTATTTTTCCACGCAATCTAGTATATTGAATTCGCGTGATAAAAATAATTGGAAATTTTGTGCCATTAACTCTTGATACTTATCCCAATCCGTTCTTGTTGAAGACAATGTATTTGTAACTTTCCTGTAAATATGTCTAGTTTTTTCAATACTAATTTCTATACCGATAGGAAAATGGTCAGATCCATGAGTATCGTCCAAAGTATTTATCCGAGTTTTATCAGCTAAATCCGGAGTCGTAAAAATCAAGTCAATGTTAGATTTACTATTGTTACTTAAATCGACGTGTGTTAAAGAATCAGGATTGTGCAAAAAGATGCTGTGACTTAATAAGCTATTGAATAATCTATCCCCGTTACAATCATTACTTGAACAATTCCATACTGTATTATGCGCATTGAAATCACCTACTAAGAGACAAGGTTGCAAGTCTGAGACTGTTTGCATGATCCAATCCCATTTGTTTTGCCCTAAAGAGGGGCCCTGTGGTCTATAGAGTGCCATTATGTTAATAGATGGGACAGTGTTCACTAACTTAATGCTACATGTTTCTATGAGATTATTAAAAGATCTAATATTTGGTAATATACAGTAGTCAATGGATCTTTTGATAAAGATAGCGATACCACCTCCTCTTCTGCCAATTCTGTCTTTGCGAACCGTGTTAAAACCTTTGAATGCTATTCTCATTTCCGGTTTGAGCCATGTTTCAACACAAATGAAAATGTCAATCTCTTGTAGCATTTGTTCCAACTCTTCTTTGCGTTGTGCAATGCTCCTGGCGTTTCAATATATGATGCGTAACGCTGAGAAATTGTTATTACCGATAGTGTGTTGTCCCATTTTTGAGGATACTGTTAAGCTGGGTTTAAGGCGATGTCTTGGTCTGTGTTATCCTCTTTTAATTTCTTGATAATTCTGGTCAGCCGACTTTTGGCGCCTCGGTGTGTTAAGCTTGGGTAGATTTCGTATAACATATTGCTTAAAGCTTTGGTGTCATCTGTATACTTTTTGGCTATCTCAAGGTGATTGGAGTTGCCAATAGTTTCTCGCAGAAAGCTGTTCAAAGTGGTGTAGTCTAAGACATAGGTGTTCGGATGCTCAGTTAGAATTTCTTTAATCGGTAGAGTCATTGCCTCAATGTCGGTTTCTTGGTCGCTACTACACGATTCTGTTCGCATTTTCTTTACTGTCTTCTTTAATTTTGTTCGCTTATATTTGAGATTTTGTTCCTGGTTAGTCTTGTTGTCGGTGTCATCTGATGACAAGTTATCGTTGATTGCGATTCCCCTGGCGGTAGAGCCTGACTCGGTAGTGGATAACGGTCTTTTGTCATTCCTCTCATAGTTATTGGTCTCAGATTCAGTGACTTTAAAGTTGTCTTCTGCAACCTTGACTTCTTCAGACGCATTACCTCTTGCCTGATTATACGATGGTTTTTCAGGCAACAAAATTTGCATGGTGTTGCCAACATTTGGACAGTGTTTGGCCAAGTGATCGTCTTTTTTGCAGATGAAACATCTTGGATTATCTGACGAAATATAAATCCAGTAGTTGACGTTCTCATGCTCTATCTGAATATTGTCGGGGAGTTTAACAGCATCACTGGGTTCAATGTATATTTGACGCCGAAAACTTAAAATGTGTGAGAACCCCTGTTCGTTCATGCCAGCCCTTATATATGTAAGCTGTGACACGCACCTGATTCCCATAGCTGTCAATTTTTTCTCAATTGTATCATTCGGAATTATCGGACACACGTTGGATAGTATTATTCTCTTAGCCCTGGCCACGAGCGGACGAATTCGCAGTGTGTGAGCGCCGACGCTTATGTTTACATCGGTGTCGGTCAGTTTTTCTACAAGGTGCTGGTTGGCGAGGTACATACAGATTCTGCCGTTCGAAATTCTAGAGGCGAATCTGATATTAACCGGTGAAATAACTTTAGCTACTGCTAATATGAATTCTTTGATGGACACACCATCAATTGCATCCATGATAATCGCTTGTTCTTTAGTCGGGACTGTAATACTTTGTGTTGCGGCTGCGTACGTCAATGGAACACTATCTGTTGTTACTTTTGTTGAGCTCGTTGACTTGTTTGAATGAACATTACTGTACTCAGAGACGTTCATGCTTTTTAAGTTGTTCTCAGATGAGGCCCCCTGGTTACCAGGGGGCTTCATCACTGCACTTGACGTTAACAGTTCAGTTGTATGCAATTAACTATTTCGTAAGCACTCGCGATACTGAAATGGACACTTCAAATACACGTTCGATGTAGCGCTCTGTTTGCAAACACGTCTGACTCGTTCGACGGTTCGAGCCGAACTCCATAAAGTAATATAATTGTATGTAATTAAACATAATTATAATTATAAAATTAATAATATAATTATAATGCTTGTCGGCAGCATTTCCCCGCTGTAACTTTGATATATAACGTGTAATACACACGAATTAGGACGTGTTTACAGACCGTGATGAACTGTTAAAGGCGGTGACCGCATCAAAGAATAGTGGCTTTCTAACTTAAAGGACGACATGACCCGGGCTGCTGACATAAACCGCGAATTCACTGTATATTTAATTAAATATAGTTATAATTATAAAATGAATAATATAACTATACGTATATACATATTACTTATATTAGTTACATTGAATAACTAAAATATATTGCGTTGAAAAATGTTAAAATGTGTGTCCCTTTAAGTTTGACCACGAAAAGCGAATTTCCAGACCATATGTACATAGTATTGAATCCGCTATTTTGAATTTTGAATTTTTTTGCAATGACCTCAGAAACACGTGATTACCAACTTTTAAAAAGTTTCAATGACATTTTGAGTTTTGACCAGTAAAATCGTGTTCTCAGATCACTGTGCGAAGACGCTCTACATACTGTAAATTAAACTATTAAATACAAATTATATCGAGTTTAGTGTCATTTTAATCAGAAAATTGCCGCAAATAAGTTGGTGAAAGCCCCATAAAAACCTTTTTAGGATTTTTGTTTCTTACACGTTTGTCTACATCACTTCACAACATTTCTATAGGATTTAAGTCAGTTGATTGCGCCGTGAATTCATTACATTAATATTCTGATCACTTAAAACGTTTTAACGACCCGCGCAGTGCGTTTCGGATCATTATCCGCTTGATACATCTAATTTTCTGGCATACGTTCTTCGGCAATTGGAAGTAACACATTTTTAATAATATTCAAATATATAAATCTGTCCATGATACCTATTATTCGGAGAATCGGACCCGTACCGTTTATAGTCATGGAACCCCAAACCAGCACGGATCCTCCACCGCCTTTCATCGTCAGTTTTATACAATTTTCCTTAAATTCTTCTCTTACTCGGCGTTTAACATATACTTTCCCGCCAGATCCATAGGGAGTAAACTTAGATTCGTCGGTAAAAATGACTATTCACCATTGTTGTGCTGTCCAGTTAATACGTTCTTTCGAGAATGCAATCCTGGCTCGGCGATTCTTTTCGGATATGCAAAGTTTTTTCCTAGCAATTGGTCCATTCATTTAACTTTCATTAAACTCATTTAACAGTCCTTACAAAGTCATTGCGCAGTCCCTACACTAATGTTTATTTCCGAATTTGTTATATTTCCTTGTGTATGTCAACTGCGGTTTTTAAACAGTCAGTCTTTTTTAAACGATGAATCTTTCGATCAGTTCTTGCATCATATTATCGGGATCTTGCTTTACGAGTGATGTTTCCTACTGTTCCATGTTGTTTAATATACCTTATAACTTAATGGCAAGCCATAACGGATATCTCAAGTTCAGAAGCAATCTTTTGATATACCATTCCTTTCTTGCGAAGATGCTGCACTAGTTGCCGTTGTTCTGGCATGATATTCTTTCCCTTTCTTATTACTGCAATATTGTACAATGTCTAACTACTCACAGAGTTCACCAGACACTGAAAGATATTGCTTACATCGCAAGCATTTCGACTATTATTTATAAACAGCAGCATTTCTTGGAACAAATAAAAATCCTAATCCTGGTATATACATCAAGGTAACTATTTCTTATAAACAACATATACACAGTCATTAGAGGTGTTTAAAAAAATACACGAAGCATTAAAGTTCAAATATAAAGTGTACGTAAGTATATATGTATATGGCTGCCAGTGTATAATGCCACAGAACACAATAGAACACAGAACCCACTAATATAACTATAATAAACTATATTAACGGCGGAACACAGGGTGTTTCGGAACATGACGACTTCAAATCCTAGGTTATTTGTTATCTGAAAAAGTTTTTCAAACTTTTGCATGGTTTCCTGGGGGACATACAATTCTGTAATCTGTTTTTTGTTACTTCGCTTTTTTATCGAGATATGAGAATCACCATGAGTTTTTGAAGTAGAATGCACAATATTTTTTCTGAAATTCGGATAAAGCACCAAATTCCGCATAAAAAAGTATTATACCCAATAAGGCTCGAAATTAATAATTACCAAGGTATTCTCCAAATTATTTCATTGTTCAAATATTAAAAATGAACTTTATCGCGAGCCTTATTAGTGCATGTGCCTCAATAACTGCAGAAACACTAGAAGAAGTTCTTCGTTCACTCATAATCCGATTACGCAAGTACATTGATTGTAATGGACAACATTTCAGGCATTGCTTGAAATAAAATTTGTCCTGCAAATAGATTAGGAATTATTCATTTTAAGCCCTATTTGGTGTAATACTTTTTTTATGGAGAAGTTGGTACTTTATCAGAATTCGAGAAAAGATATTGGATATTGCATTTAAAAAACTGAAGGTGACCCTCATATCTCGATAAAAAAAGAGAAGAAACAAAAAACAGATTGCAGCACTGTATATCCTCCTGGAAACCATGCAGCATTTGTTTGAAAAATTGATTCGTACAACTGTTACGTATGGAGACGTTTCTCCACGTTCATTTCGATTAGAAGTTCTAATCTCTTTTCTGAGAACGAAAAGCGTCCCAACAGGCCCCTTTGTTTAATGATTGTACTCCGGCTGGACGCAGCTGGCACGAAGCATGATTCAGTAACAGCAGCGTACGATTTCTTAATATGGAAATCTTCAAAACATCCCCTTCTGGAATGTTTTGTCAAGATAGTCTTTGATAGGAAACATCCTGCCTAACCCTTCGTTTTACCCCTATAAACAAAAGATCCAGCTGCAAACATTAAACTCACTCGAAACGACAAATACGAGTATGCGACCGTAGAATAATACAGACACATTTCCCTATCATTTTTAGGGTATATAAACCCATTCATTTTCATCCTCTTCGGTTAGTTGAGAAACGGTTCAGAAGTGATTCGGTCGCGGTATAGTAATCGTGCAGTCACGTCGCGTTACACGCGTAAGAGTCAGTTCTAGTGAGATCGGGTAAAAGTCCCTTTCGAATCAAACGTAACCTTATAGATTCCGGTAGATCGTGTATATTCTATTTGGCTTTCAACAATCGCTCTCTGACCCCGCATTGTCAACACCGTGCAGCATAGGTAACAATTTCTCCAATTGTATACTTATTACATTCATTCGCGACACAGACAACTACAATTGTAACTATTCCAATTCAGAATATATTTGTCTTGTTTGTTAACTCGCGTAATCTACAACCCTTACCGCTCGGATTGTATCAATTAAGATATATATAAGTTACGAGGCTAACCAATCTTAAATTCAAATCAACAAAGATTTCAATATTAACTAACAATCGAAACCATATTCCAGGGGTAACAACCCCTCGCCGGCCTCTCGCGTTGCTCGCAGCCCTGGCTCGTAACACAACAAATAACCTAGGAGTTATTTGTCATGTTACGAGACTTACTTCGTTATCTCTCCTGACTAATTTTTAGTATACACTTCTTTCTGTCGTAGTCTAGCTCTGGTCCTGAGAAATATTTACGTCCTCACTTATCTTTTATATCTCAGAGATTCGTTAACTTTCTCTTACATAAGTTTGTCCTTCCTTGCACTTCACACTATATGGCGAGTATTATATACGTTTTCGCTTATTTGCTATTTAGGAACGCAATTCTTATATGTCATTGTTGGAAATAATAATATTACGTTCGCGACCATGCACAGTGGTCCGAAAGCGCCAAAACGTGGCCAAAATGCAAAAAATGAATTTCCCGTTAGGGGTATGGCTCTTGCCGTATTGGATACTCAGGTAATGGTAGCATAAGAAACAGAAGGTAAAAAGGTCTTACTATCTATACCTCTTAAATGGTGGGAGTACAAATATCCCATACAGCCGTCTAGCAGTTTTCGTGCAGTGAACTACGTCGTGAAAAAAAAGGTGTCAAGCTTACAGTTTTATGGAAATTGAATTTTTTTGTGCGTGTACGATGGATGCTGTTCCTGGAGGTAATTACTATGCATAATAATAACATTGGATTTATATTAATTAATTTGTGGAATGTATGCAGTGACCGATAAAACTTAGTGCACAGATTTTACAAATATACACTAAAAGTTGTATATTCCACAATATTCCACGGAGATTCTTGTCGAGTCTTGTAGAACTGCCCCTTTCGTAATGCAATCCATTTTTGTGACGCAGAGGTAGTCATGGTACTAGTTACAAGCATGTTTTTCGAGAAATTTAGAAGTTATAATAGTTAAATAAGCATTCTATGGTTCCACTTATAGAATTTTCTGATACAACAATTTTTTGTAAGTTTTCAAGTTTTTTGTAATTTTGACATCTGATTCATATTCGCCGGCCCGAAAAATATGGGAATACTAATTTTCAAGAAAGTCCAATCATTTTTTTGGTTACGCATTCGCCATATTGAATCCGCCATTTTGTTTTTTGTAATTTTTACATCAGATTTATAATCAGCGATCCGAGAAACCTATGAGTATCAATTTTGAACTAAATTGAAGTACTCCTTCCTATTTTGGCTACGTTTTGGCGCTTTCGGACCACTGTGCGATGTACCGATTTACGGACCGATCGCAACGCGATATATTTGTCTTTTCTTTTGGGTTAAACCACTGAAGGAATTTACCTGGGATTAGGACTCGGGTAGTGGACCGTGAACCGAATTAACGCTTAAAACTGTTTATTAAAGTCAGGATTGTACGAAGTCGTGTTGACGGTTCGGAATTTGGATCTCGAGTGAAGTGCCGATTTCAACTTAGCTACTATGTTTTTTGGGTTACATTTCTATTGATTGTGTCTGTGTTTTATGGGGATGAGTGTCTGATTGGCGTAGATATGGCTGTGGGTGTGGTCTGTATGGGACGTTGGGAGTAGGAGGTTTATTATTTTTTTGTGTGTTATAAAGATTTTGGGTTTATGGTTTTTCGGTCGTACGGGTCCCCAAACGTCCTTCAATTTTTGGGAAATTGTATTATGAAGGTTGAACAAGGACTCGGCCAGATGTGAGCCTTTTTCTGGTCTCTCCTCTGTTACATCCCAGGAAGGACCGATATTAATTTAAATAATACTAGACACAGTTTAGAACCTACCTCCATTCACCGGTTTCGGTTCAGGGAATTGAAAGTTAGGGTACAACAAATATAATAAGGGGAAAACAGTTAAATATGATAAAAAAAATATTTATTAATTGATTCTTTTTCTTATATATACAGGGTGAATCACGAATCGTGATCAGTAGAGATTACTCTGTTAGCAATCCGATCGAAAATGTTTTTATCAGCTTTCGCATGGTTTCAAGAGCGCTTTAACGTGATTATAAAAAATTATTTGTCAACTCTTTTTTTTCATGTTTTTTCAAGGTCACCTTGAATTTTTTGCAAATAAACATATAATTTTTTTACGTCTATCTGTTAGAGGATTTCAAGACGAACTCGGTACATATCGGAACATAATTTTTGTTTCATCTGGGTCGAGAAAAAATTTAAAAACTTTGTATTACCAGGAGTATCATATGCTACGCCGTTGTACGAGTTCCAAAGTTGTTGACAAATCGAAATTTACTGCAATGCACTTGCGTAGACGGTGCATATTGACGGTGATTGTTTAGCATTTTTTATGGCTGCTACACTGATAGCGGAGCATGCATCCACAATCCTTCGTCGCATATCTTCCGGTGTTGAAGCATCTGCATAAACTTTTTCTTTTAATGTACCCTATAAAAAGAAATCTAATGGGATAAGATCGGGCGCACGAGCTGGCCAATTAACTACACCACCACGGCCGATCCAACGTCCACGAAATTTTCTGTCGAGTACTTGACGGGCTACCATAGCATAATGTGCGGGGCAACCATCGTGTTGATACCACATCTGAGTTCGATACATTATCGGCACTTCATCAAAAAGAAATTGAAGTTGATTTTCACGAAATACAGCGTACCTTTGACCATTTAGGGTACCATTGATAAAATAAGGACCAATTAATCAGTTCCCGATCATACCACACCATACATTAACACTCCATGGTCGTTGACGTTCCACTTGTCGTAACTAATAAGGATTTTCTACCGACCAGTAATGCAAATTTCTGCAGTTTACTTGACTATGATTTGTAAACGTTGATTCATTCGTAAAGAGTACTTTATCGAAAAATGAAGCTTCAGTCTGGAGTTGTTGTAATGTCCACTGACAAAACACTACACGATTATGCCAATCATTTCCATGAAGTGCTTGATGTAATCTTACATGATAAGGATGAAAACGGTGACGATGGAGAATACGCAGAACATTTGACTGAGATATGCTGCACTCATGTGTTATTTGACGGGAACTAATCTGTGGATTATTTTCTACTGCAGCTAAAACAGTACGTTCATTTGCATTGTTCGTTTTACATTTTGGATAACTTTTCTTTCACGGAAGTAAACTACCAGTCTCCCGAAGTGTTTTCAATATCCGCTCAAAAATGCATCGCGAAGGGTGACGTTTATCGGGAAATCGTTCAGTGTATAACTGTTGAGCTAACACTGAATTACGCCCACACTCCCCGTAAATCAAAATCATCTCCAACTTCTCGTCGATACTGTAACTCATCATTAGAACCTGTACGCTCACGAATACCGCAAAGACTACTAACGACACACTTGTTCAGATATCATTTAGATGTGTTCCAATGTACCGAACGAAATGTTTACAAACAGTAGGCAAGAGGTCAGCACAAATTTCGATTTGTCAACAACTTCGGAACGCGTACAACGGCGTAGCATATGATACTCCTTGTAATACAAAGTTTTTTAAATTTTTTCTCGACCCAGATGAAAAAAAAGTTATGTTCCGATATTTACCGAATTCGTCTTGAAATTCTCTAACAGATAGGGGTAAAAAATTATATGTTTATTTGCAAAATATTCCAGATGACCTTGAATAAACAAAAAAAAAATGAGTTGACAAATAATTTTTTATAATCACATTAAAGATCTCTGGAAACCATGCTAAAGCTGATAAAAACAATTCAATCATACTGCTAATAACAGAGTAATCTCTACTGATCACGATTCGTGATTCACCCTGTACATAGAATTTATAAATGTTTAACTTAATTCCATTGTGTCGGAGGAGGAGGAGGAGGAGGAGGAGGAAGAACTATCCATATTTTGGATCTCCTTGGCCATTTGGTTTAGAGACTTTTCAGCTAATAACTTAGCTTCTTCTTTTATTTTATTTATGAAGTCTTCTTTTATTCTTCAGGGCTCTCTTATATAATAAACCTATATTATCTTATATAATAATAAATTTTATAATTAATAAAATATGGCATTGAGTAAAGTTGAGGTAAGTATATATACAGGGTGTCCCGTAACTGGTGGTACAACCGAGCAGGGGATGATTCTACATGAAAAGCTGAGTCGAAAATATAGAATAAAATCTTTTGATACAAGGCTTTGTTTTCGAGAAAAATGAGTTTGAAAATTTGTCTAGTGCGCGTGCACTCGGCTTACTTGCGGCTCAACGGACTTTATTCTGAATTACCTCAATCTTTTTTCGCAAAGGTTTTCGAAGTTTATATACATCGAATAAATCGAAGGTCGAGGTTACAATGTTAGAATTACCTTTGAGGAATTCGTGTAATTCATAAATTGCTGGAAGTGCTGTCTACGTTGTTGTAGACATAATTGTGCTCTTCGTATTAAATTCCTTCGAACCTCTTGTAATGTGCAATTATTGTTGCTTTAAGTGTTCCAACGCTATCACAATTTTTTGTTGTAATTGTTCGATGCTCGTTATGTCATCACGATACACAATCGATTTCACCTGACCCAACAAATAAAAATCTAACGGTGACAAATCCGGAGATCGTGGCGGCCAAGGTACTCTGCCACCGCGACCGATCCAGCACTGATAATTTTCACTTAAAAAACGTCTTACTTCGCAACTGTAGTGCGGTGGTGCTCCATCCTGTTGAAAAATTAGCGTTCTTCGAATCCCAAGAGGCACATTTTCCAATAATTCCTGCAACACGTTTCGAAGAAAATGCAAATATGCTTCCGATGTCACATTTCCCGGAAAGAAATAAGGGCCTATAATTTGGTCACCTACTATGCCAGCCCAGACGTTCACACACCACCTTACTTGGAAATTTGTTTGCAAAATGGTATACGGGTTTTGATCTGACCACCTGTCCGAGTTATGGACATTAAACATGCCGTCTAGCGTAAACTTCGCTTCATCCGTCCGTAAAATGTTTAGTAAAAAATGGGCGTCGTTACGGCGTTGTTCACACAACCAGTGACAAAATGCCATTCGGGGGACATAATCACGTTCTGTGAGCCCTTGCACTCTACGAACGTGGTAAACATATAGCCCATTTTGATGTAGTATTCGACTAATGGTAGATCGGATGATATCGTATTGTGAGGTAAGGTTCTTTATGTTGGTGCTTGGATCGTCGTTTATGTTGTAACCGTTCTTTCCGATCGTTTCTTTCTGTCCGAACACGGCGTTACCCGTATCCCTACTTCGCGTCTCGAGATTACCCTTTACCGTCTCGCAGGGCCGGTTACTACCCTAATTTCGTGAAGCTCGCAAGTTCGCGAGATAGAATGGATTCGTGCCTCCAGGCACTGGAAAGCGGCGAGGTATGGACGAGTTAAATGAGATATTGGAAGCCCAGATAAAGTAACAAAAGATGATATATTCTCGTAAGCACTGTGTTGTGTGTTTGGATACAGTTAGGTTATGGTAACGCGTAGAACAATAGGTCGGCCTCCCGTGCCGACGGCTCGCGACGCGTAAACAAATTATTATGAACGCGTGAAGAACGCTCGCGGTACGCTCGCTCGACTCTACGTCCGGTTTTCGGAATCGGTTTAGAAAAGTCACTCAGCACGGATCGCGTCCCGCGATAAGCAGTTCGTGACCCGTCTGACCATCCCTACACTCGCCCGGATAATCGTACGAGTGATCAGGATGGAGACAAACACAAAATCGCCGTCACTCCACGCTTCCAATGAGTCTGCCCTTCGGCACGTAATCGTGTCCTCTAAGCAATCTCGGACGAGGCGGCGGCAGAGTGTCAGTGACCGTGCAAAGTCCGATCGCTCCTATCTGACCCGAAATCCGCGATCGAACGACGTCGTACCCGTCAGACCATCCAGGCACCTGGACGATGTTCGTACAAGTGGCCTGGGTGGAGACGCACACTAAACCTTGGTCACTCCACGGAACGCACGAGTCTACCCTTTGGCATGATACATGGCCTCGGAGTATTCTCGGGTATTGGTCACGGCAGAGTGTCCACGATCGTGCAAGGCCCGATCGTCTCGATTCAGTAGAGACGTATACTACACCTCGATTATTCCACGGGACCTATAAGTTCACCCTTTGGCACGATACGTGGCCTCGGAGTGATCTCGGACAAAGGTCACGACAGAATACTCGGGTTCGTGCGATGCTCTTTCGTACCGATTCGGGGGAGACTCGCACTAAACCTCGGTCGCTCGACGGGACCCAGGAGTCTGCCCTTCGGCACGATACGTGGCCTCGTAGCAATCTCTGATAAGGTCACGACAGAGTAGCCGCGATCGTACGAAGTACAATCGCCTCGAATCTGGTCGAGACCCACACCAAGACCTCGGTAATTCCACGGGACCCAGAAGTCTACCCTGTGGCACGGTGCGTGGCCTCGGAGTACACTCGATTAAGGTCACGGCAGAAAAACCATGATTGTGTGAAATGAAATAGTCCCGATCCAGACGAGACTCACAGAAAACCTCGGCAGTTCCTCGGAACCCAGGAGTTTACCCTTTGGTACGTTTCGTGGCCTCAGAGTACGCTCTGTCGAGGTTTCGGAAGAACCACCGCGATCATGCGATGATTGACTGTCTCGCTTCGACCCGTGTAGTACGTACAGTATCTTTGAAACGATACTTCTACGTACCCTATAATAATATTTAGACTTTGAAGGACGAAGCGAACCTACTGTGTCTGTTCGACGCGGTTATCGCACGCTTTGCGACGCGTTTCTATCTCTGCGCGACGCAGTTCTCTAAATTTTACAAAATTGTGTCATGCGGACACACGGCGCTTTCCACTCGCCGTCGCTCCTCGTATTCGCGACTTGCTCGCTGCAAGTGATCTACACTGACAATTGTAACACTTTACTTCGTAATTTATAATTAAAACATTTCCCAATCAATCTTTAAACGAGTGAAATTTCTATGATTTTGTTTGACTACTACGCGGTCACGTCCGAGAGTCACGGAGCTTTATACAAAATGTTGCGACAGTGCCACGGCGCGGTTTGTGCTCGTGACTCCTTGGTTTGAGGCGCGTACGTGTTGAGAGCAGGAAGGACGGTTTGCCTTGCTCTGCCGAGTCGGTTTGACTCCTCTAACGCGTACCGTGTTTCGTCGAACAGACACTATTCCTTAACGCGTGTTTCCCGGATCACTTCCAGACGTAGAGTGCCTGATCGCTGGCTCGCATCGACCTCCTTCGATCGTTATCGAGTGGGGATCGATGCGTGCGAAACTTGACAAGGATCGCGATATCTCGCGATCCTTCGCTATCTCCGGACTCGCGAACAACGTAGTAGGATATGGTGGTGGGGTCAGTATCGCCGATCGATACGTGCGATATATCGATGTGTAACCGACACGGTTACAATGTCTTCCAAAAACCTCTCTTCCACCCTCCTGTCAATTCTTCGAGCACGTCCTCAATGCTTGCGAAGTTTTTCAAAAGACCCGTATTCTGCGAGGGTCCGTTCGGCTCTTTGAATGACCCTTCGATCTCTGTAATAAGTAGCCGCTGCTAAAGCACTACCATTACACGCACCCAACGCAATAATCATATCGGTATACTCTCGATTACTATAAGTTGCCATTTCGACGGTATAATGAGAACTGGATGCGTAATTTCATAAGGATGGGAAAAGAATAGGAGCGATAGAAGTGATATCATTATACTGACAATGTTTGTAAACATATCTAGAAGTACGAAGGCAATTTCCGAGATATCCAAACGTGAGGCAGTGGAATCCGTTGAGACGCAAGTAAGCCGAGTGCACGCGCACTAGACAAATTTTCGAACTCATTTTTCTCGAAAACAAAGCCTTGTATCAAAAGATTTTATTCTATATTTTCGACTCAGCTTTTCATGTAGAATCATTCCCTGCTCGGTTGTACCACCAGTTACGGGATGTATATGTAGCGACTTCTTTTTCGAGTTTTGCAATACCTGTTGGGTGATTCTTATACACTTTGTCATCCTAAAACCAAATCTGAAAGCAGAATTGCTCCATCACGCAACGTTTTCGAAAAATATTGGTTTTTGTAAAAATGCCCGATTTCGATACAAAATGACGTGTTACGCAAAAACTAAACACGCGAGAAAGTTCAAATTTGAGTCAAGAGAGAGAGAGAGAGAGAGGGGATTCTCCTCTACATATTCATATAGTCAATTATATTTTTATGTACTTCCTAATAGTTGCAAATGGTTGTTAAAGTTTGAAAATGTGCCGACGCGGGTACTTTGTACGCTCTATTTTTGTATTTATGTGAAAAATCCTTTATCTAGCAGGAATTTACTATACAGGAATGCATTCTACAGACATTTCTGGTAAAGAAACCATTCACGAAAAGTATTTGGTTCCCTTAATATACGAGAAATTTTCCAAGAATTTTTTTTTTTAAATGTAATGCATAGATTGATTTAAAATTTGAGGTATCATTTATTAATGTTATAATGTAAAAAAATATTTTTTATAAATTTTAATTGTTAATATCAATGGTACAATGGCGGCTTAAAAATGGTATCCTGTAAATGCGCCGTGCAGCGTACAATGCACAAAAATGATCTGAAACAAAAAAGTCAAAATGGAATCGTTAGTTTATACAAAAAACTCACAACATGACATTCTTCTTTCATTAAAATTTGTAAAATTTGAAAAAATGGCAAAGTTTGAAAAAAAGCGGATTTTCTGTTATGACAATTGTTGATAACAATGTTTTAGATAAAAAATTAAAAAAGCAATCAATTATTTATAGAATATATATACATACCAAGTTTCATAAAGATTGAGTAATCAGTTTTTGAGCTACGTTGCACGGGATGCGAAATTTTGCGTTTCGAGAAAAATGCGTTTAAAGTTTGAATAACAGAAAAATCGTGAGAAAATCTTAATTTATTTTAACTTACCGCGGGTTTTTGCTAATCTGCGATTCCAGGACCGTAGAACAGATCTTCCTTTTCCTCAAAAAGTTGTACTTCAGCCGTTTTTTCTTCTTTTCGAGAAGCACGAGCCTTTCCGACGAGGGCCCGACTACCTGAGTCACTCCGACCAATACAACCGTTCACTTTATTTTGAAAATAACGTACAAGAACATCTCTGATCACTTTGTAACTTTTTTATCGTATTCCTGAGGAAATTTCCTATCTATTTAAACAAAAAAAAGATGCTCAAAAATTTCATTTTATACCAGGTACCCCCCTTAATCCGCTACTCTGGGCCCATAACCTGTGATTTGTTATGTATTAATAGAAAATAGAACATACAAGCTTTGTTCAACACTATTCTGCATATATTTTGGTACGGTATACAATTGTTCTTGTTCACATGCTCTTCTACGACGCACGTCCACACGGTGGCCATACTAAGGATCTACCGTTATTCCTTCGTACACTTCTCCCGCGCAGTCCCTCGCTCACACTCTTGCCACACACTTATACAAAAGTCCTTATCGCTAAGGTAATCATCAGAAAAGCATACTCCTACAACACTTAGAAACTGAAGAAATATTGTATTTATATTTATTTCAAAATGTAGTAGTCTCTTACGGGAATGTCAGGAATAACTCGTAATAACTCTTATGAACTGAATTTAACGAGGATAGTATGAATATATATTTGGATTAGAAACTACATTGAAACATAAGTACATAAAGGACTCTAAATGGGCACCACGATCTCGACATAGATTCGTAAAGTGTAACGGCAACACGTGGTTGATGCCTCGAACGTTCTTACGCGATTCTCTCCTTTTTTTCGTTGATCGGCGCTCTTCGCCGATCATCGGAAACCTTCGTCGAACGTCAGGCGTTTTTCCTGCATCGTCACCGACGCTTCGCCACGTGCTCACGCTCGTCGGTCGAACGCATCGAGTCTCGCATACGACTCTCAAATATCTACTATAAAAATAAACGAATTTTTTCATTTGACATTCCTCGAAAACATAGCATAAAGTAAAGTAAAGTAAAGTAAAGTAGTGTAGACATCAGCCTCTGAAAAAATTTAAATATTTTCTTTTTCTTGACATATCTCAAGAATAACAAATGATATTTAAAAAAAGTGGTATTATTGTGTCTACCAAACTGAGAAAAAAATGGTTTAAAATGCATTTTTTTAGAAACGCCCTCCCCCCTCCCCATTCACCCGTTAACGATTGTTTAATGTATATAATTATAATTATCAAATTAAAAGTCTATTTCGACAGCATTACGGTGTTTACTCTATGCATGTATGTATACCCCAAAACCGAACAGATAAAAGTCCCAGAACTATCCTCATTGTTGTATAACCCGTGAGGGGCCAAGAAGCTCAAGAGACCTCGGTCGCCGAGGAGTGTAACATAATACGGGTCGGGTGTATCGGTGCGAGACCAGGCGACCACTATTAATCAAATAACAAAACTTCTTTATTTTGTATTATTTTTTATAGGACTTTGACCAACATATTCGTGGCATTTTTTTAATGAAAATGATACCAAATATGACATAATTCTGATGATATTTACTTGTGTAATGAACGATGAAAGTTACTTCCCATTACAATTATATTAACTAATTATATTATTCAGTGTTGCCGTTGCAACATACATTATTTTGAAATATTAACATTTATAACTTAAAAAACTATTCTAATAAAAAGAAAGAATTTGAGAATCATTATAAATTTTAAACGGATAGAATTAACATAAATAAATAAATAAATAAATTAATTAATCAATTCAATAATTAACAAGTTAGATTTATGGCACGGCAATTGGGATAACTACTCTAACTTTAGCTAACTTATTATGATCTGGCAACAAGTGGTCTTCGGTTACTTTATTCAGAATATTTGACGATTCTAACAAGGAGAGGCCACGACCTTCGGGTCACCGATTCGGTTAAAACTTTGCACACTTATAGATCTCGTTCTCCTGGTCACGAATATATACCATTATAGGGGCAGATACCCAATAGTTTTCGAGATATTGACGATTAAAGTTTCATTATTTCCTATGTAATACCGTATTTTTTCTATTCTATAACAAGAGTCGGTGTGGCGCGACAGTCGTGACCGAGCCGTGGCCGAGTGACGGCCTGTCTCGTGAGCGATAGTTCGATTGGCAAAATTTACAAAGAAAATAGAAACGTTCAAACACCCCAAATAAAGTAGAAGAGTATAATACTTTAAAACTGATCACTCAAACGATCAAATCAACACAACGGACTCAAAATCCTCAGAACATAGTGTACAGACAACAATACAAGAGGGAAACCTAACCTCAAAACCGACCACATGGCGCCCCTGCGAAATCAAGAAATTCAAAAAATTCCTTAACACAGCAGGGGCGGGAACGCCAAATATACATATAACAATGAAGCCAAACACTAGTGCATTAAAAAGGAAACCAAACCAAGGCGGAATATCAAAAATAGTACGCTCCAAGACGATGAAACGCGAACAAGAAGGGATAAAACCCAAAGTCACCTCACTGGATACAAAAGAAAGTAATACAAGAGAACACCTTCTAATGGAAGAGAACAAAAAAACTAAGAGAAGAAATAGAAACTCTTAAAAAAATGTGCGAAGAGCTTACAAGGGCACCTCAACACCCTGAACCAACACCAGCGACAACAACAACAGCACCAAACACAGAGGAAAAAACACCTATACCAATGGAGACAGAAAAAACACAAGAGGTCAACGGAGAAGAATTCACACTAATAGAAAGGATAAAGAAGAAAAACCAGAAATCACAAGAGAGGAAAGCGATTGTGAATAAAACCATCGCTATCAATCCAGGAAGCCATCACCAAATCAACGAAACCACAAGGCCAGCACAACCAACAACTTCATCCACAACACCAAAAGGCACCCCACACATAAATTCTGCAACATCAACACAAAACCACCGGCCGTGCCACCACCACCAATAAACATCATCGTACAAGACCCCAAGGACACAATCAACCTAATAAAGGAAGCTACGGGTAACAGAAATAATTTTTACATTAAGAGAGTAAACACACACAAACACACTGTACAATTAAACAGCCCAGACAACTTAGATAAAGTAAAAGACATACTAAATAGAGCAAGTACACAATATTATACATATACCCCAAAATGGCTCAAACATCACAACCTTCTATTAAAAGGTCTACCCTCCTCCTTCTCGGAAGAGGAAATAATGGAAGACCTAAAAAAGGTTTCACAAAATAAAATTAGTTTTAGCAAGGTGAGCCGCTTCACCACAAATAATTCCATAAAAGAGCAGAGAATACTCCCAATATTTTTAGTGCAACTAGAAGCCAATAGTGACTTTCCATCCATTAAGGATATAAAATACATTCTACATCACAAAATCAGATGGGAAAAGCTGAAAGGTCAAAACATAAAACAATGTAAACGCTGTCAACGCTTTGACCATACAGCTGCAAATTGTAACCTGAATTACAGGTGCGTCAAGTGTGACCAGGGTCATGCCCCTGGGGAGTGTGCGTTGGGAAAAAATTCTACTAACCCTTCTAACGTCACACCCTTCTGCATAAATTGTAAAACTTTTGGACACCCAGCCTCATACAGAGGTTGTCCAAAGGCAAAAGAATTTATACAGAACAGACTCAACAGAAAACCAGATTCTAATATAAATGTTCCTCCGAAGCAATTTAAACAAACCCGCACCCAACCAGGAATCTCCTACGCTGCTATAGCTTCAACTCAGAAAACAGACAAAACACCTGAGACCATATCACCCCAAACACAGAACACAAATGAAACTGAGGTTAGTTCAAAAATAACATTTTTAGAAACCCGCACACTAAACATAGAAAAAACACTCTCTGACCTAACGAACAAATTTGTATCAATCAGTACACAACTAAGCCACATTATTTCCATATTTAGCAATGGCTCGTAACCCAATCCCCAGAAACACAAACAAAAACAATTTAAAGATCATCTCTCTAAACACAAACTCAATTATAAGCAACGCGAAAAGAATAGCACTTATAAAATTGATAGAAGACAACGACCCTGATGTTCTACTCCTAAACGAAACCCATCTGAAACCAAGACACACATTATACCTGAAAGATTACCATGTTATTAGATCTCACAGACTAACCAGCAAGGGCGGTGGAACTGCAATCATAATTAGAAACATCATACAGTACAAACCAATAGAATTTAGTACAATCTTTAAGACAATAGAAAAAACAACTGTACAAATAACCCTAAACAGCGGAAATACCCTCCTGTTGGCAGCTATCTATGGAAGAAAAAGAAAACCCACACTTTTCATAAAAGAACTCAATAATATATTCACAGAACTAAAATTACACTCACAAAACACCTATTACATATTAGCAGGCGACTGGAACGCCAAACACACAGCATGGAAGAACAAATTCAATGATGAGAGAGGAATCGCTCTCAACTCATGGATTCTTGAAAATGACATAGAATACAAACTCAGACTACTCCACACAAACACCCCAACATTTCCAAGATATGAATCCTTTATTGATCTAATCCTAATAGACGCCAGAATAACGCTAAAAAACTCACACAGAGATCAGCTACAAACCATCAACTTCACCAGTGACCATGAAGGCTGTCTCGCGTCGTTTGAAATCCCCGATGCACAGCTACCCCTTTCAGACACACACACAATCACCAAAAACAACTACTCAAAACTTGACGTAGAAAAATTTCAAAATAAATTAAATAACCTCCATACAAACATAAACCCACACTGCAACTTATCCATAGAACAAATTAAGACAGAACTAAACAACATTAACAATGAAATCATTAAAGCAGTCGACATGGCAACTCCAAAACACAAACCCGAAAACTCAACAGACAAATACATAAACCACAAAATCAAAACTTTACAACGCAAAGAACAGAAACACCTTTCACTATTGAGACAATTACGCAAACAATTCACTACAAACTCATACACAGAGCACACTATACACAATCTACAACAAATGATAGCTGCCACCAGGAAGAAACTAAAACAAGAGGTAGAAAAACAAGTTCACACATACTGGTTGAACCGAGTAAAAGCCCTAGATCCGAGGAAAGCAGACAAAATGTTCCCCGAAATTAACCGGATATTCAGAAGCAAACAACATTACACAATACCTCAATTCAAAATAAAACAAGATAAAACAGACTTACTAAATCTCGCAAACATAAACACAGACCTTCTTGAAGAAGATGACAACAACCTTTTCATCATACGGGATAACCCTAAAAAATCCAACATTCTTGCTGCGCACTACGCTATGGCAAGCAATAAAAATGAACACCTGAACCACCCCAGCTTCAGAAACCTGATTAACACCGAATTAGAAAAATTATCCATCGAGATAGCAACCTCAGTACCGAACACTGTAATCGACTTTACCGAAACAAACTCAGCCCTAAACCCTAGACAACCAGACTCTATACCAACATATTTTACAAACTTTTCGCAAGTCAAACACAAGTTCAAGTACCTCAACAATAAAAAATCTGCCGGGAACGACCAGATACCAAACTACGTACTAAAAAAGCTCCCAGACAAAATCATATGGATATACACAATCCTATTTAACAACCTACTAAACCACAGTACATTCCCAGAAGAATGGAAGGCAGCTAAAATCATTTCCATTGCAAAAAAAGGCAAAGACCCCTCTTCCCCAGACAGCTACCGACCAATCAGCTTGTTACCAAACATTGGCAAAGTCTACGAACGCGTCATCAACGATAGGATTCTAGATTTCTGCGACACGAACAATATAATCCCCGAAAGTCAATATGGTTTTAGAAAACGCCACTCCACAATACACGCTATTAACAAACTAACCTCCGACATCAATCTAGCCTTGAGCAGTGGTTCCTGCGTGGGCGCATGTCTGGTAGATCTGGAGAAAGCATTCGACACAGTCTGGACAGCCGGGTTGATATACAAATTGAAACGCAAAGAATTTCCTCTCATACTAATTAAACTCATTAAAAACATGACAAAAGACAGATCTTTCAAAGTTTGCATATCTAACGACATTCACTCATGCCCTTTCAAGATAATCAATGGCCTCCAACAAGACACCATAAATTCACCAATATTATTCAATATATTCACAAGTGACATTTTAAACCTATTTGGCCCAGAACGAACAAACTGCTCCATGTTAGCCTGTGCAGACGATCTGATTGTGTACCACGCAGGGACAAACCCCAAAAAGGTGCAAACGGTACTCCAAAACACAATCAATAGAATCTTCACGTACTACACATCCTGGAAACTAAAAGTAAACACAGACAAATGCGAATCGATATTATTCAGACCCAAACTCAAAGGGACAATAGGCTACCGACTAAAAAATTACAAAACATTTCAACTCATATGCAACCCTCAATCCGGAGAAAAAATCCCGCACAAGGAGTCAGTCAAATATCTAGGCCTATCCTTAGACAGCAGGCTCCTCCTTAATAACCATCCACAAATACAACTCCAAAAAGCTAGAAATGCTTTCGGGGCTAGTGCAAGGCTATTCCACTCCCACACACTTAATAGAAAAGCAAAATTAATCTGTTATCAATTCCTAATCAGACCTATAATAACATATGGCTGCGAGATTTGGTACAATGTCAGCGCCTCTATAATGGAAGAAATTCGCATTTTCGAAAGACGGTGCCTCAGAGCTTGCCTCGGATTATACAGGTCAGCCCACTCAAACTACAAAAGACACATAAACAATGAAACTATATATAACAAAGCCAATATCAGCAGAATTGACAACCACATCATAAAAATAACACGAAACTATTTCGCCAACACACGACATATCACAAACAATAGCTTAATATTCCCCATAGCACATCCAGATGACAACTATATCAAACAAACACTGACCTCGGGATTTATCCCCCCCCCCCCCGAAGCATTTGTATACTTTAGACAAACTAGGATACATTCAAAACAGAAATGGAGTCCCGATATTGTACCACATCCCACGCCACAGAGGAAAAAAATCCATAGCGTACGACCCCCAGGGGCATGATCACATCACACCTGAACAAGGCTACCGTTACAGCGCAGCTATCCCACATAAAGATCTCGTAGAAATTAAGGATATAGATTATAAGAAATACTGGTGGTTAGCCGAGAGACTTAAACCTCCATAATGTACTGCGATATGAGTAAGCTCAACTATAACTGTTACTGGGCTGCCAGTCCCAACAATCCCAAAGAACCTTGTGCAATCACGAAGATTTTACAAACCAAAGGTCGACTTCGACGATAATGCCAAAGTACCCCTAGATCATAAGATAGTAAATAAGACATCATCATCAACCTCACTTCACCTAACACAACTGTAAATAACATCACCTCATCTCATTTCATCCCCTTATCCCCTCATCAACCCTCTCCCCGCCTGTCATTCTTCATACACACTTGTATATATGTATAAAACTTAGTATTAGAATTAGAATTAGAATCAAGATTACAAATAATTGACGCGAGCTCCTGTTTTTGTTAAGGGCGTTTTTAGGAGCATGTGATAATCCCGAAATAGTAGCGGCTGTGAACTGTATTCTATTCATTACGAGTATAGAACTACGAGGGGTGAGCATCCGCCACTCCTCCGGCTAAGAAAGAAAGACTGCATACCGCTAATGTGCCTTTATACATTAGTATTACTTAAATGTTAAGAAAAACTGTTCGTTTATTTTTATAGTTAGTCTAAGAACTGTTAACATTGTAGTGCCTTTAAATAAACAATTTAAAAGAAAGAAAAAAGGTGTGGCGCGACGGTAGCGTGCCAAGTTTTCAGCCGGACGACCCGGGTTCAAATCCTGTCGACTATAACGCGTTTTTTTTAAGTTCATTATGTTTTATCATTGCATATTTATATTATTAATTTCAATCGAAAATGCAGTTCGGAACTTCGTTGGTTGCATTATCATCCCCAATATAACCAGTCAATAAACAGTGATATCGGAGACGCTCTTGGGATCGAGGAAACTCTTGAGAACGCGACACAGTTTGAAAACGGCGGGTCACATTACTTACCATTCGTACTCGCAGTGATAAAGTTTGAATTTTCCTCTAATGATTAGTTTTAAATTCTTTTTCTTCAATGCATATAATGATAAGTACCGGTTTCATTTTGATAAAATATAGCAGGCCGCCGAAAATGATCGGAAAGCAGTAAAATATATCACCTCGCAATTTCATTTAAAATATATAATCAACACGGATCAGACAGGATGTCAGTATCAATCAACGTTCGAAAGGACAGTAACATATAAGGGAGAAAAGACCGCACTTGTTCAAGAAAAGGTAGATGAACTTATGTCACATCACACAAACGTAATAGTAACTTGTTCGAAATCCGGAAAGTTAACACAAGATATTTATAAAGACTTCTTAAAATTTAATATATATATTTAATATATAAATTACTATTACTATTTAATTATTATACTATTAATTATCGCGTAATATATAATAATAGTAAATAATCCTGTTGTTAATAAAGAAATACATGTACTTGTAATTCAAAATGCAATTTTATGCGTGAAATTAATATAAAACACAATGAAATTAAAAAAAATGCGTTAGTTGGCAGGATTTGAACCCTGGTCGCCCGGTTGAAAACTTGGGACGCTACCGTCGCGCCACACCGACTCTTGTAGCCTAGATAAAATACAGCATTCCATAGGCAATAATGAAACTTTAATCGTCAATATCTCGAAAACTATTGGGTATCTGCCCCGATAATGGTATATATTCACGAACAGGAGAACGAGATCTGTAAGTGTGCAAAGTGTCAACCGAATCGGTGACCCGGAGGTCGTGGCCTCTCCTTGTAAGTGTAACTAATACATTGGCGAGCGGCGTGACGAGGGTCCACGGACACTTAGGTGCCCACGTTGCCGACCCCTGATATATTACTATCGAATGTCTATCGTAAAGTTCTTACTGTGGAAGTATTTTTCCGGGATTTGTTTTGACGTTGCAAAGTAAGTCCAGTACTTTCTAGCCAAGTTCCGAAATTTTCTTTTGATATGCTCTTTTCTTGTTTCACCTCGTTCAATTTCCACGTATTCAGCAACTTGAATGTTATCACGCTGCCTATAGCGTGGAATTGCTAATTCTGCTTCTGTTAGCCGTGGAAAATAGAATTTGCACATTATAATATACTTCTTACATACTAAGTGGAAATGTTTATTGAATCGAATGAATATTATTTATTCATGCGATTCAATAATTAAAATATGTATTCCTATTAATATTAAGAAAATAGAAAGTAAGTTTGCATTATCGTATCAAGTGTTCAGTACTTAGAAGGTAATAAATAATATAACAAAGTTTCATGACTATATTTAATTATTGAAATTTTATTGAAGTACAACATTAACATAAACATTGTATGTACGCAAATTCGAGTATGATGCAATAAATATTTCCAGTTATTATACGTACATTACATGTGTCTCTTTTAATGCAAAATACTACAGTCAACGATATAGCAGAATTATTTAAAAAATATAAACATTATTTCAGTGTTCCGTTGATACAGTAGTATGTGCCGAGTGGCATCCGCTCGAACGAAATCAGATTGTTTCCTGTGGAAAAGGTCATGTGTCCTTTTGGTCCCTTGACAACGGTGGTATGCTGTACAAACGAATGGGAATTTTCGAAAGTAGAGAAAAGCCAAGATATGTTACCTGCGTGGCTTTCAACCAAAATGGCGATGTTCTTACAGGCGACAGCAACGGCAACATTATCGTCTGGGGCAGAGGTAAAGAATACTTAGCTATCCGTCTCATAATTCTCAATGTTGTGTTCGTATAAAAAATATTTCCATTGCGTCGTTTTCAAAATTTAGTTTTATATCAAATTATAAAAGCTAACAAATTATAAGCAATCAGAGTTGACAGAAAAAATCTTTGCGCTTCCTTCTCTACCATCAGATTTCCCGTTAGTGACTCTCTGCAGGAGGAGAATATGTGATAATGGTTGGCTAGCAGGTACTAGCAGCAGAACGGGAATAATGTGACGTCACGTATTTTCCTCGTGTAGAGAGATACTAGAGGAGATTCAAGCTACATTTAGTGGTAGAGGGGCAAGCATTTTGCGAGGAATACACATCGTCTGGTAACCTTGATCTTAATTGAGACAAAACCGTCACCACCACGCCGACTACTATCGCCTACTAGCATTCGCCATTAACATGGAGAAAAGACGCGCTTTATCTGTCGCAAGTAGCTAGAAGATAGATACAGTATCACCAGATGAGGGGAGGGAACACGAAATGAGGGGAAGAAGTTATCCTCTCTCTGTCAGTACCAGAGTATGCACGACAAAGACGAAACGCATCACATGATCGGGACGTGACGGAAGCGTGGGGAATAGCGCGGTAGAAGAGGAAGTTAGAATGGGTACACAATTCTTGATCTGGCGACACTGGGTACATACCTACGTACGATGGGGGCAACAAAGGCATGAGCAGTATCTCCACATTAAGACTTGACTCCCACCCTACCCTTCCCCTTTTATAACGATATTCCCCCATTTTCCGGCGGCGAGCATCCCCACGCTTCCGCCACGCAGTATTGGGCTTTAATCGATTAAAATTTTAACCAGATTGATTGATTAATCTGTACAATTAAAAAAGGTAATCATTGAAAAATGGACGATTGATTCAATCGATTGATGAAGTTAATCGTCTATCGTTGATTAAAAAATATTAATTGTCGAAAAATCGGAGACTGATTTAACCAATTGTTGAAGTTAATCGCCACACGGTCTATGCATCAATTGTAATAAGGAGGGAGAGAGATACAGAGAGAGGGAGGAGAGAGCGGAGGGAGAATTTTCAATAGTTTGTTATTTGCATACCTATATCTTTACTTATTTGTACTTTAATTTCCTATTATTTCAGGTTTGCTTTTAGAATAACACTTTTCTCAAAATAAAAATTTGATAATTTTTGCGATTTTGGTGAGTTCGCTTTGGAAAATTCGCAATTAGTAAACATTTTTCATTTCTGGATATCGAACGATAATATCAAATTCTTTATCGTCCTCTAAGAATTTCAGTATATTAAGTGTCGCTTTTGATTTTAAATTGCCTGATTGCCTCGAAGAAGAAGATGGTGGACCGAAATCAAACAAACTATTTTCCTGCGAAATGGTCACAATGTCTGTGCATGGTATTTTATTTGACTGCATTTCCATTTCTTCCAAACTGTTTTTTCGAATGCGGCTAAAATTTGTTCTTGATAGGAAACAAGATAACCAGTGATTTTTAAAACTTGGATATGATAGAGCAGCAACTGCAACCTTTTCCGCTGCAGTGGACGTAAAATGAAAAAATTCATGGTACTTTCTTTCAACGGAAGCTTTAAAATTTTTTGCTAAAGAAGCACAATATGTCCATTCTTTTTCAGGCAGTAAATGTAACTTACAGCGTAAAGCCACGAGGCATGGTAAATCTAAAATCACTACTAAAATCACTTTCACTAAACATGTTGTCAATTTTCAAAGCTCTGAATAACTGAGAGCATTTCGTTCTAATATTTAACATTTGGCTTATGGAATCATATAAACTGTTGCATCTTGTATCGCCAGGACGACTCATTGTATGACCCAATATGTCCTGTCTAATTTCAGCAGTTTTCGGCCATATAGCAGCTTTCCACAATAAATTACATTTTCTCATAACTTGTCTGTGTATAAGTAATAAGCTCTCCGAAGTTTCCAAAACCTTGACTGCATCATTGGTAACACAGAGACTTAAGCTGTAGGCACAACATTTTAAGTGAGCTGGCAACAACTTTTCTCCGTCACTTAAATTGTCCGTGTCTGACTCAGGTCTAGAATTTAATTCCACATCCATTTGATATGTTGAAAATTGAACAAAATTTTTTATAACTATCAAAGTCTTCTTTATAACGCTATAACCATGTTAAAACGTAACGTAACTAAAAATTTGAAAAAGCATCTGAAAGAAGAGACTTTAAGCTTTTAAATGATTGTTTAACGATATCGATATAACAATTTTTGCCGGAGTTATGATCATTTGATATTGACCCAATTTCTCGGGTTCGTAGAGATGTGATTCTTTAATTTTTTGGGGGAGTGTATATTGACCATGTATTCAACGTGTTAAAGTGTTGAAATTTAATTTTAAAAATCCATTTCATATTGGCGTTTAGACTTTGAACAACCGACGATTCTTCAAATCAAACTCGTTTATATCTTTTTGACATGTTTTATAATCTAGTTACACAATATTCAGTAATGAAATCATCGTTGAAATTCGAAAATCCTAGGCGCTATAGACTAATGACTACTATTTATAAAAATGTTGAACAATATATTTGGAATGCCGCTGTTCCTGTAGAAACATAAGAAATCAGACAAAGAGTCGTAGCAGAGATCAATAGAAATTTGAAAAATCATATTTTATTAAAATTAAAACATATTATATTTTGTATCAGTTATCGAATAGGTTGAAGACGGTCTAGCATTATTGAATCTTCAAACATCAATTTTTTCAATATTGATTCTGAAAGTTCCGTCCTTTATGTACATTTAACAAATTTTGTGTAAATGTGTAAAATAGTACTAAACGTAAATTAGAGCACAGTTGAGTAAAGCGGGCATTTTTTTCATGTAACGCGGTGGAACGGCGCACAGTGAGGCACGAACTCTGTAAACTTGACAAAAAGTAAAAAAATGAAAATTCATATGAAAGTTCATCATAGTGAATTATTGTATCGATCAAATGACGGGATTGGCAAATAAATATATTTCTACAAATATGTGATGCAATTTACAAATCAAAGTGAGAGATTTATACATTTATTTATATGATTTATACATCTATATACAGTCGGGGACAATATTAAGTGGACACTCTTAAAAATCGCATAACTTTTTTAAGATTGGTCGAAATGACTTGAATTCTTTTTTTAGACGTTAGACCGACTAGTTTGCTAGACAAAGAGTAAACAAAAATTTCTGTAGATTGTAATTGGTTGGAATGATAAACAAATGAAAAAATGGTGATTTTTTAACTTCTTTATCTGAGCCTACAACGATAATTTAAAAATGCATTTTGTAGCTCATTGCAATGTTGACCGATTCAATGAAATTTTCAGTATGCATGTAAGTTTGTAGGCTCAGATAAAAAAGTTGAAAAATCATAATTTTTTAATATAATATATGATAGCCGCTGTATGATAGCCAAGGTCAAGACGAATCCAACGACCTGTAATATTATGGCCTTCACGTGACCTTGAGTACAACTTGTCGAAGCCATTTCGGGTTTTCAGTGCACCAATAATGCATATTACGTGTATTCTCAGTTGTCCATGGTTAGTAAAAGTAGCTTCGTCAGTAAAGAGGACGTCATAAAAAAAATGTTCATTTCTTTGTATTTACTGCAATGCCCATGTACAAAAAGCAACACGATTCTGAAAGTCGTTACCATCAAGCTCCTGATGTAAGGAAATATGGTATGGACGAAATTTATGACGTTGCAATATTCAGGACACACTTGCTTTGAAAAAGCCTAAAGAACGTCCAATTTTTCGACAACTCGTAGCAGAATCAATATTGACTGTAGCCAATACAAAAGTGTCGGCATCTTCTCCAGTAGCAGGCTTTGATCGTTTTTTTTCAGTGATTTAATACTCCTTGTATTATAAAACAATTAAACTATGCGGTCAAAACTTTGTCGAGGAGGATGATCTCTCTCAGGGTATCTTTCTGCGTACAATGGAGATACTTACATTGAGCTACCTTTAGCCTCACCATAAACGAAAATCATTTCTATCGTTTCTGCATCACTGTACACCATTTTTTCAGAGAAATAACGTTATCTTTCACAATCGAATAAATCCTGATGAATTCCTTAAACGTACTGATTATAGCTACCGAAGGAAGAAGAATTTTTATTGGTATTTACAATTTATTGTAAGCGTGTTTACAGTTGTTACGTTCCAGGAAGGACGGATTCTAAACTTACATATTATTAGACGCAGTTTAGAACCTACCTGCATTCACCGGCTTCGGTTCAGGGAATTGAGAATGAAGAATAACAAATACAATAATTGGAAAACACTACTCTTGTCAAATACTATTAATAATATTTATATTTTTACAAAATTTGAATTGCTGAGGTATCAAAGGAGGAGGAAAAGGAGCTCTCCATATTTTGTATCTCCTTCGCCATTTGATTGAGAACCTTCTCGGCTAATATTTTTGCCTCCTCATATAAGGCTTTGTAACACCTTATACGTTGAAGCCTCCTATTTTTTAAAGCTTGCCTAGACATTGGCATCTACGTTTAAAGACAATAAAATAAAATGTGGCGTTAAGCGAAGTTGAAGTAAGTTTAAATACAATTTTTTCCCTTGGCCACGTATGCCAAATGGGTACAAATTCAATGTGTTTGATGCAACTCACGTTTTATTGTTGATTTTAAATCCTTTTATAATTCCTTAGGGTGGTTTCACTTCACTGGTATTTTATTTTTCTCGGTGATTTACTGCACTTGACTGACTGGTCCTGAAGGGAAACTGTTCCCTAGATGACAATTTCTCGAAATTGTCTATTGTCTCATAGTTCTTAGTAATCGCTTTTCCTAGGACATCGCGTTGCTTCGCCATGCTAGGACTCGATTGCAGCCGATGTTTACTTTAGAGAGCAGCAATTTTTTTAGGAGCAATTTTTTTTATTTCTTTATCTCAGCTTATGCTTTTTAAGCTGATGTCTTAATTTGGATATCTGCGATTCTTCTAAGAAGTCTGTGGTCAGCTAGTTGCTTATCGATTCCTTTGTGTGAATCTTCTCTCGTTGTACCACACCATCTTCTTTGTCAGTCAGTCGCTTCAAGCCGGTCAGTGCGGATGGTCTTTTCTCGTAAGGATGACCGCTCTAAGTTTTTCGTCGGTCATGTCTCGTCGTTTGAAGTTTCTCTGCCTTAGGCATCTGCTTCGGTGGAACTCTTAGGCTTCCATTGGTTACGCTCAATTATATGGATTATTGTGATTTATTTCTTTTTTTGGTGAGTGACCTTTCAGTGTTGTAATAATCTTATAATTACTTGAGGAGTCTTGGAGTTTGAATTCTGAATTTGATTTCTAAAAGTGCATTTAAACTGAATAATATTTATATTGTTCAACCTTTTCAAAATTCAATTTGAAGGCTTCTCAATGAATTACGAAAACGAAATTCTTAAATCCGACGCCGATAACGTATAATTATACTATTTCCTTAAGATAGTGGTTACATTTTCATTTATTGATGTTTCCTGCGTAACATCATTGAGAAATTTGGATTCACGATTCATTTTCATTAATGACCAACTCACGGGACGCGACACAGTCATTAGTCAAGGTTCAAGAACATTTGTTGAAACCCTAGGGGGATCATGTCATCATTATTTCACTATTTACATCAAGTGTCCTACTTTTACGAATTTTTTGTACTCAAGGTCATGTGCAGTTCATAATATTACAGGTCGTTGGATTCGCCTTAACCTTGGTTATCATATAGCGATAATAAAAATATATCATTCCATTAAAAAAAACATTGATGACCTTGAAATCTCAAAAAATATAACCTTGAAGAATTTTTTTGCCTATCATAATATTTGCCCCTCTAAATCAACTAATGTTTTCCTCACATTTTTTTCTATCATAAAAAACAATCGAGATATTTTAGATGCTCGAGTTAGCTGAGATAGCCTGTATGGCACCCTGCGTGTGTTACCACCGATTTGTGTCTCACCGCGTCACTAATATTCGAACTCGCGAGAGCCTTGCGGTAATAGAAAAAGTTGACTATCTAAAGTGTTCGTTTTAGCCTCCACGAATTGTAATTGTATACAATGTATGTACTTGGTAAATCTATGTATATTGGTAAGTTGCACTGTTTCGGACTGCCGAGACCGATCGGTTAGTTTATTACGATACTAATCATACGTAACACGTACATTCTTGTGAGTTCAAAGTCAAAGTTTAAGGTATTGTGTATTCCTTGTGAATATACTTGTGTACTTTACTGCTTGCGGTTGTATTTGAGGAAAAGATAAATATGGCTAGTTCGTCAAATCGTAAGTAAGAATACGTAATTTTTGTCGAAGATATAAACATGATTAGGTATATTTCTGTGACATTTCTATTACAGTCTCAAAAAAATTTGTTACCGTCACTCGACTGGAACTGTTTAATAAGTTCAAGTGTCCCAAAGCAAGTGCCGTTAACGAAAAATTACATAATTTATGTCAACTTTAAAATAAAAGTAGACTGTCTCAGTGACTTGACAAAACTAAAAAAAGAACAAAAGTTGGCTAGATGGTACCATATAATTTAAGTGGATTGGAATTTGAGTGGATTGGAAAATTAATATTAATAAAATAGTGATAGTAAAAGTTATTTTTCATTCCTTTTAACTTTTTGTTATTATTTTATATCCTCACTCACCGATTGTGTAATAATTGATAAAAAAAAACAAAGATACATAATTTATGCCAGGTTTTTTTTGGGGCTTCTGCCCCACTGTACGGCGCACAGTAGTGCCAAGGCGGCAAAAAATCCATTTTATAAATTTTTGATTTTTATAAAAAAAAAATTATTTTTGTATAGCCTAGTAGTGCGTGCATGATGTGCCAAAGTCAGATTTTTGAAAAAAAAATTTTTTACGGAGATATACGCATGGTAACCATTAACCATTAACCATTTCCTCGCTCCTGGGAATTCATCAGTTTTCAGTGCGATAGTTATGTAATAACTCCGCCTATAATTGAATACTTAGGGGTCTACAAATCATATGGATTAATGCAAATGGACTAACCTGAAGCCCCTTTGTGTTACGCACATTTTTTATTTATGGAGAAATACAAAAAATCCTTTGAATACCTTCGATCTGGAACTAATCGTTTTGGCAAGTTATAATATTGATCTAGCTTTGTCCAAAACTTCATGAGATACTTCGAGATGCTTTCGCCACAATTTAAGTTTAAATATCAACTTTCGGAATTTCCAAGAATGAATCGCGCTGTAGTCACGATTATTTGATGTTTCAGGTGAAATTTTTAAGGGATACATATCAGATAATAAAAAAAAAAATGTGACATTCGTGCATATAAAAAAATATCTAATAACAATTATTTATGTTAAATAAACAAAGTTTTCGTTCACTGGACCACTGTCGCAAAAATGCAACAGGTATTTTTTGGTAGTGCTCCATTGAACGCTATAAAAATAATTTATGTAAGATAAAAAAAATTGTTATTAAATATTTTTTTATACATAAAAAATTAATAAATCATATGCACTTCACATTTTTCTTTACTATTTAGAAATATTCCTAAAAAATTTCTCCTAAAACATCAAATAATCGTAACTTCCGCACAATTCACTCTTGGAAATTCTGAAAGTTGATATTTACACTTAAATTGTGGCGAAAGCATCTCGAAGTATCTCATGAAATTTTGCACAAAGCTAGATCAATATTATAACTTGCCAAAACGATTAGTTCTAGATCGAAGCTATTCAAAGGATTTTTTGTATTTCTCCATAAATAAAAAATTAGCGTAACACAAAGGGGCTTCAGGTTAGTCCATATTACTTAATGTTAAACAACTTTTTTTGGAAAAATTTTTTTTGCCAGTTAATAGTTGAAACTATTTGTAATATCCCATATGATTTGTAGACCCCTAAGTATTCAATTAGAGACGGAGTAATTACATAACTATCGCACTGAAAACTGATGAATTCCCAGGAGCGAGGAAATGGTTATTTACCATGCGTATATCTCCGTAAGAAATTTTTTTTTCAAATATCTGACTTTGGCACATCATGCACGCACTATTAGGCTATACAAGAATAATTTTTTTTTTATAAAAATCGAAAATTTATGAAATGGATTTTTTGCCGCCTTGGCACCACTGTGCGGCGCACAGTGGGCAATTTGGACGAAATCGGATTCAAAATCAAAGAACTTTCGATAGAAATGAGGTAGTGCGATGAAACTTTTTTTAAATTAAAGCTGAAACTTTGTAGAATATGGAGAAAATAGGGAGATTATGGTACGAACGTTTTTTAACGTTGAGAAAATTCGTTAAACTTGCAGAATTTCAAGAAAATTATGGTTTTTCCAATACCACGCGCAGAAAAATTTTTTTTTAACATGCTATACATCATTTCCCATAGATTTTTTCACGCTGATTTCAAATCTGGTCTCAAAATTTGGCTACGACCTCAGGATTTTGCAAAAAATAGATTTTTGTGACAAAAACTAATGGTCATTTTTTCGTTGAAATGATTGGATGGTAATAATCTCCCTATTTTTCCCATATTCTACAAAGTTCTAGCTTTCATTTAAAAAAAATTTCATCGCTCTACCTCATTCCTATCGAAAGTTCCTTGATTTTGAATCCGATTTTGTCCAAATTGCCCACTGTGCGGCGTTCCGCCACCTATTTTACTCGACTGTGCAAGCAAAGAGGATAATGTGTTTAGTTACCTGATTGCGCAAGCAAAGATGGTAATTTGTTTAGCGTGTGGGTATGTACTGTTCCTGCCTCACAAATAGTTACTCGAGACGGCACAGAGACAAGCGGGATCCTCGCTCGCACTCAATGGTTAGGCTTTGACGTCACACACTTTAGCCAATAAAGGCCAATGCATACCTCACAGGCCAGTCCGGCTGGCTCAATATTAAAACCCTGGTTTTGTACCTAGCGTTTAGGAGCCGGCAAACGTGCCAGGCTTTGCTCGAAGGAAAACACACGGTCAACACGTGCTGGAAGTGACTTCCTCATACTAAATCATAATATCGCACCTCCTACTCGGAAAACATAACAATAGATACTATTTTTACCAAGACATTCCCGTATGATTAATTCCATGATATTTGACGTAAGCTGTGGATTATAGCAGTGGGCTAAGGATATTAAACTGTTATCGCCCACTACTACACGATTGTAGGGGGTGGAAAGACGCCATTTCGTATGGGTTCGAAGTGGTGACATTGTATTGATACGAATGCGCGGCCGATTGGTTCAGAGTGGAAGAGGCAGGCCTCGTTTCACACACATTTTCGGCTGTATTCGAAATATTGGCTACAGTGGTCACACATACTATGTAGCGTGTGACGTTCGACGTCAAAATATTGGGCCTACAGGCGCGGCTGAGGTGGGGTAGGTTTGTTAGGATAGTAATAAATCGTTATTTTGTTTATTATAACGATTAAATTCCTTAACAACGTATTCTCCACCTATTACCACGAGGAACTCTGAAATGTTCTAGTTAACAGCTTTTTAAATAAATAATGACGAATTGTTACACCGCACAGATTGTCAGATGATATTCTTTCTTTTTCGTTAGCGTAGTAATAAATTGTTATTTTGTTTGTTATAACGTTTAAATTCCTTAACAAGGTATTCCCCATCTATTACCACGACGAACTCTGAAAAGTTCTGGTTGATAGCTTTTTAAATAAATACAGCATGTTCATTCTGTCTTCGTACTGCCACGCCACGAGCCGTCAGGCTGGCCTGAAAATATTCTCGATGAGAATATTCTCAGGACAGCCTGACGGCTCTAGCATTGGCCTTCGAACTCCTGGGGTTCTGGTAGCAGAGGACACGCTGTGCCTTTGTTCCGAGCCTCTCGAACCCTCTCACGTGGCTGTCCCGGACCCCAAAATGCATGTGTAGAGACTGGTTCAATAACACGCGGTAGGAAAGTCGCTTGGGATGTATATACGGTGTTTATTATTTCGGTGATGATACAACGTTTGACAGGAGTGGTACTGAACGGTGTTACGGTGAAATGGCTGGTTTTCGCGAAAGAACGCCGTATTTCACTTTCGCGATTGAATACTTGAAGATTTCGGGAATTCGAAGTTGCTTTTTATTTTGAAAGTTGGATCGGCGAGACGTGCCGTAGCAGAGGTGATCGTCGACTGCTGGGTACACGGGTTTGGGGTCTTATATATTAATGGGTAATCTTATTTGGGGTACAAAGGTTTGGGACTGTTTAATGGTTCAAAGTTGTCGGGTGCTGAATCAGTCGTGAACTTGGGCCTGGTGACGTGTTGCGAGGGTTGTTGTCTTGGTCTTATCGGGCCGTGACAACGGCAGCGAGCGACCAACTGAACTCGGTAGACTTTTTGGGCGCTATTTATAATAGTCTAACCGCGCAGAGGAAGGTACCAGGTATGTCCATACCGAGGTCACGCCGGTGTCTCGGGAAAAGCCCTGGTACCCTTCGGTATACAAAAGGGAGCGGTGTGGCGGCAGCCGGGCCGCTACACATGTAAACTGGGAAAAATCGTCAGGCTTGCCGGCCTGTGAAATATGCATTGACCTTTATTGTTCCTCGTCACGTTACAAAATTTTTTCAAGGGCTGATTTCACTCCTTTAATGTGAAAAGTAGCGCGTAAATAAATAGGGTTATATTGGGTTACGGATTTGATACTTTCCCTTGTGAATACATACACCGGCTCACGAAAGTATCCGAAGGTCCTTTAAATTTTGTCAAAAAAGATTTTGACAAAATTGCAACTGCTAGGAATTATAAGAGCAAATAAAAAAGGCACTTTCCAAAACTTTTTTACTTGAGCCTGTAATGAATATTTTAAATATGCGTTTTGTAGATCTATGTTAGTTATACACATACTGAAAATTTCATCGAAATCGGTTGACGCAGATAAAAACGGCACGCATCGAAATATGTTAGAATCTGTGGATTTTAAGCAGAAACTGACCAAAAGTCGTGAAAACCTACGATTTTCACCACTTTTAATTATTTGTAGCTCGTGTGTATATTAATTGATTTCAATGATATTTTCAGCAACAACATGACGGCATGGCGCCCTTACCTGCCAAAAACGCTGAAATCGCTCAACTTTACACGGCTATAACACTTGAATGAGTGAACTGCGCGGTTTAAAAGTAACATTTTTGGAGTTTTCTCGTAAAAATAGACGAGATTGAATTAAAAAAGTGCAACATTTTTGTATAAAAACAAAATAAAAAATATTTAAGAAACCCGACTGCGAAAAGAACTAAAAAGATAAAAAACAAAATAAATAACCAAAAAAATGAAAAAAGTAAATTATTAAACAAACTAATCAATTATTAAGGAACAAAAAATTCTGACCTCCAGGAACACTTAAAAAATAATCACAAGTTCCTGTTTAAACGAAGTTTACTGAATCTCAAGATTTCTTATTCAGTAATATTTTTATCAATTGAAGCTCTGATTATTTACTAAATAGTAATAAACTAACGATTACTTATTTTGTTAAACATTTTATAAATACGATAGAAATAGACAATTCCAACTTCGTGTAATGCAGGCGTGAACCCATTTAAGAATAAAAAATATGAACTATCAATTGTTTAAAAATATAGTTAGTACAATATAAAATGTAAATGTAGTGTAGTAAATGTATTGAGCATAATTCAAAACAAGATATTTAATTTATTGAATAATAAATTGGAATTAAATAAAGCTAAAAGTTATTCTGATTCGTTGGCATTTAAATGGGTTCCTAGCTGCATGTGTACACAGTATACAGTACCTGTAAAACCTTACAGGGTGTACCAAAATTATATATCACGACCATTACAGCGAGATTCTACACCTTTGGATCAGTGGAGATTTATCTAAAAAAAGTAGCCGCAAAATTGATCTTGAGCATAATTTTCGAGATCAAACTGTATAGCCTTATATTATACAAACCCTTAGACCAGATGAAAAGGCTAATGGACCATTCGATAGGGCATCAAAAAGAACCAAATTGTGTAAAATTTTAACCCTACGTCTCGACCGGAAAGGTAATTACGGGGTAAAATCGAAATAACGATTCATGATATTGTCTCTAATTCTTTAATCTTAGTCCAAAGGGTTGCAAAGCACGCTGTCACGTGGCCGCACGCGAGACCCCGCGCTCTTCATACACGATTGGCGAATTGATGGAATTTTGCAGCGCATGGTTGTCGAGAAATAAAACTCCACACTCGAACGGTTGTTCGATACGATACAATGCTCTCGTTGGGACGAGATTTCGCGGAACGTAGATGCTCGATCACAATTTGACTGTCGCGATAGTTCCCGGAACGAAACGGATTTGGACGCACGATATGCGAGCTCGCGAGTTCGCGAGGGCACGAGGTCGGCGTCGAGCCTACGCGGTGTGATATTATCCGCGAGACGGTGTTCGAAATGAAATACGTGATAATATCGAAAACGGCTATACTGCTTACGTCCGCGACTTCTCCGAGGAAGACTTCCGAATCCTTAACTGACGAGAAACTTGCTAAATACTCAAAGCACCTTCAACTTTGGCGCTAGCCAATGGCTCGGGATGTGAAAAGCCTCGGCACACACGAAATAGAGAACGAGGCGAAAACTATCGAGCCACCTCGCGAAACGAAAGAGAAAGAATCACTGGTCAACTTACCGTCCCCGCGGTTCAGCTGAGTCTCCCCCTTACTCGGACGTCCTCAAGGACGTGCTCAACCTGGGCCGTTTCGCTGCTCTTTGGCGTCGTCACGTCTCGAGATCGCACGGTAGTCGAGACGGAAACTTCAAGATCGGGAAGCAAGGTACTAAATCGCCTAATCCCGGTGAGACCCAACACGACAATGGTCCTTCGATCCCCGATAACGCGACGCGTCGATCTTTATTTCACACCACCTTACGCCTTATCCGCGATTTGTTTCACTGGACGCGCTTCGCACGCGAAATCCTAAATTGTAGGACCGTACTCTCGAGTGGTCCTTGGGCCCAGGCCATATTGCGAAATACAATAAGGGCCGCACTTCGCGACCGGGGAGGACCAAATCTCACCAGGGTACGACCACACCACCCACGCCGTGACCCCATTTTTAGGTAGGATGAGGCGACGGCAGGATACCCCGGAGCCTCCGGGTTGTCCAGCCCGTGTGTGGTGGTCCCTTTTCCGAATTACACGTGCGCACGCGTCGTTTCCACGAAATGGCCATGCTTTTATCGTTGGGCGGTCCCACGAAGCAAGGCGCTCTTTGGCGTCGTCGCAAGGGTGGGTGGTGTACGCGGCACGCACAATATTCGGAAGTTACTCGGGGAGCACTCCCTAAATCTGTGAGCGATCGTTCGGCTCGAAATAGGTCGGTCCGGTCCCTTCTGAAGGCCGTTATGGGCAGGGAAGTGAGGTCGCAACTTTTGCAACGTCACAATACACAAACAATAAACACATCCCGCCCACTCCCAGAAATATACAAAAACCCACATAGACCAGCCCAGAAAACATGCTCGTAGATATCAAAAATCTCGTCCACAACCAATTGCAAAGATTAGAGAACATAATAAACAATACACAAAACATACAAATATGTACAGTGAATTCCCGATATAAGTCACTACAAGCCTCATGTTTATAAGTCCCTGGAACTACCCACACCAGCGCGGAGGGCACCTCGTGAGGGGCCGAAGCTCAAGAGCTTCCGTCGCCGCCAAGGAATGTAACATAACACGGTCGGGTATATCGGTGTGAGACCAGAACACCACTACTATTCCAATAACAAATCTTCTTTATTCTGCATTATTTTTTCATGGGTCTTTCGCCAACATATTCGTGGCTTTTTTATAATGAAAATGATACCAAATTTGACATAATTCCGACGATATTTACTTGTGTAATGAACGATTAAAGTTTCGGACGCAAAGAATGTAGCGGACATGGTGCGTGAGAGTTTTTGGACGCGGAAATTCCGTCTTTTCCATGTGCATACCGTAGGCGGTCAGGTCGAGGGTGTGGTCATAAAAGTGACGATTGCCAGAACCTTGGCTCGGCCGTTGCAGGGTTCTTGACAGTGACGTTACGAGATCGTTGTTTTGGGGGAAGAAACTTTCTTCATGCCTTTGAGGAGGTGGAGAACTTCTCCCCTCATTTTTTAACGGTCTCCGGACGTCGTCAACGCACCCACGGAAAGGAGGTTCCTTAGAAAGCTACTAACGTTCTGAGGGAACCCATCGTTCTGCGCTGGAGGTTAGTTAGTCTCTCCTCCACGCGTTGTAGCATTTCCTCAAGTGCCATTTTATTAAACTGTTTTTTAATACTACACGCGAGTTGGGTCACTTGTCCTACCACGATATCCTAAAAGAAGAACAGCGTATGAGAAAGAAAGAGACACGGAGAGTCGAAGCGTTCAGGAAAGATGAATGGCTGGCGTGAGATCAGGCCTTTAAATAAAAAATTGGATTTTTTAATTATTAATTATTTTTTTATGAGACTTTCACCAATATATTTGTGGAATTTTTCTGATTAAAATGATATTAAACACGATATCATTCGGATCATATTTACACTAATTTTCCGTTAATATAATTGTAATGGAAAGTAACTCTCATCGTTCATTACTTAAGTAAATATCATCGGATTTATATCATATTTAGTTTCATTTTAATCAGAAAAATGCCAGGAATATGCTGATGGATATGAATATTAGTATGAATATTATATGAATATTACAAACTTCGTTATCCGTTTTACGTGCAACATTGTATCAGAGAAAGATGTTTTCTCAGCCTTCTTATCACTATGTAGACGGATAGTGATATTTACGTTTCCAGGGTGCACTGTATATTCCAAATGCAACGTTCGGTGAGAACTACAGATTTCGTCTAAATTTCCCTCGCCAGAACCGCGCAAGTGACTTATATCGGGAATTTACTGTATATACATATGTACATATTATTTCGTAATCGAAATAGAAAGAATAGAACCAATCCAAAATGAAACACCTATAAACACGCCAATGAATGGATAACAATAGTCCCCAACAACCATACCCTGCCCTTAACAACCATGTGACAACCCAATTATAGAAAGCCAAGAAAGCATTCATTAATAAAGGCAAAATATTCTTTTCAAATTACCTAAAAACACGGATGAAAATAATATGCTACATGCTCTTAGTCAGACCCATAATAACATATGGATGCCACATATGGTATAGTACAAGCCCATACCTAATGGAAAAAATAAGAATATTCGAGAGAAAATGCTTAACCAGTTAACTGTGTTTGACGAGTATACTCGCCATGAAGAAATGGCAATATTTTGTGTCATGACGAGTATACTCGTCAAAACAGCTATAATTCAAACAGCGGTTAATTTTTGCGACGCAACTTAGGTACACATTTTTCAAAGAGGTCGCAACAGCTAACTGGTTAAGAGCATGCACCCAGATGTACAGAAGTACTACATCTAATTACAAAAGACACGAAAGCAACAAGAACTTGTACAACACAGCAAATATACCGCGAACAAACAGTCACATAATAAAATTAACGAGCGACTACTTACCTCGCCAGTTCGGCTCGAGCCACCGTACCGATAGGACTTGTGTCTTTATAGTGTGTGGAAGGTGATAGTGCGTGCGTGCATACGTGAGCACGTGAGTGTTGGTGCCCGAAGCTCGTGGCTGAAGTCCCAAATGTCGATAACTAAAGAAGTACCATCATTTCAAGTACAATCAAGCCGAAAGTCTTACGCCTCTACGGTATCTAACGGAGTTTTCCCAAAATGAGACCAAGTGATTATTATCGATTCAATAGAAGGAGCAACATTAGACGAGTTCAGAGGTCCTACGTGTTTTCGATATTAACAAAAATTAACAAAAATGAAAAAATGTGTTAATTTTATTACTGTTTTGTTATATAAAGAAATGAATATTTCGATCAGAATTATAAAGGCTAAATAAACATATTATTGTTACGAACTAATATTGCATTGACACTTATCACAGTTTTTTACCTACATTCTTATGCATACTACAAATAACAACAATTTATTATTATAAATATTACATGCTAAAAATATTTTACAATCAGCCACGTATACTAATATAATTAATAAGTAATTATACTCATGAATTTGTATTAAAAATAAAAAATTTGTTTGCATCAACGTTTGCATCTTTCCGATTGGCGAAAATTTGACAAGAATTTTAGAAATTTGTAATTACTACACTTTCCGCGATACTTTCGTTTTGAAACTCTACAATTGACTGTGGCACTACCCATGCTTACTGTAAACAGAAGCAGAAGACCAGGAAAGTCAAGTCAAACCATATTAAAAAAAACAGCATCGCGTACTCCGAATTCGACCGCGTCAACTTAAATACCGACGCGATTGTACCTCGATACAAAGAACACAGTTACTAATCTACTGAGCAAATACAAGAATATTGAAGTCAATAACAATAAACTCAACATAAGACCATTAATAACGCCTGCACAGCGGATTATATTATCTAATGTTTCACCATCGATCCCACACGATATCATCGAGGAGATTTTTAAAAATAATCATGTCAGAACTACCTCCAACCTGACCTTCATGAGAGCTGGTCTTCAAAGTCCGGATAAGGCTCACATACTGAGTTTTAGACGACAGATCTATATTAATCCTGAAGATGTTAACAAGATCCCAGAATCATTCCTTGTCTCTTATGAAGAAACGCAATTTCGGATCTTCGTATCAACTGACACACTCAACTGTTTCCGTTGTAATCAAAAGGGGCACATTGCCAAGGCATGCCTGAAAAACCAAGGAACATACAATCCAAACACCGAATCATGTCGACACAGCAATCCCCCTGCACCCGACACACCACATCTAACCGAAGAAACCCCCTCTAAGGATATTCAACCACTTACACCTGATACTCGGGACGAACTACAAGCAAATAGCAACCCAACGACTGGTAATAAAAGATTATTAGCTTCCTCGTCGACTACGGTAAGTCTTAATAGTAATTACTAATTACTAATTAGTAATTAATAATAAGTAATAACCCCTCATACAAATACCTCATTGATGCCTCTCAGTTAATTAGTTTCCTGGAGAATTTCGCTGGCAGGGCAAACGCGTATAAAATAGCGCAAGAATATACCCAAGACATACACGGGTTAATCTGTATGCTATCGGTAGTATATCAAACATTAAGTGGGAGAAGTATAAAAAATAGAGTAAATCGTGTTATTAATAAACTCAAAAACGGATCACAGAATCCAGACATAGACATTGACTCCGCCAGCAATACATCACGAAATGGTACTCCAGCGTCCACAGACTACGAATCTGAAGTCGAATTCAAACAACCACAGGAGTATTACATATAAACTACACCTCCAATACAAAAAATATAACAATGGTAACCGTACTACAATGGAATCTAAACGGATACTTTTTGAGACCTCATATCATCTGCCTACAAGAAATCCATGTTAAACCAAATCAAAATATTAAAATAAAGAATTACACCTCGTACGTCACCAACCGCAACTCTCAAGTTGCAAGCGGAGGGGTGGCTGTATGTATCAATAACGCACTATTTAGTGAAGAAATCAAAATTACGTCGGACGTCGAGTCAGTGTCAGTCAAGGTACATACTGTTCCGAACTTACATTTATGCAATCTATACCTACCTAATAGCCAGATCCTTAATGACTCCAAACTCAACAAAATATATAGTGGAATAAGGAGTGCGAAAATATTATTAAAAAAGCCAAACATGCATTCAATAGATTCAAGAGATACAAAACTATGGACAACCTTACACGATTCAAAAAACTAAGAGCCCAGGCAAGGAAAACAGTTAAACAAGTCAAAAAACAATGCTGGCTAGACTTTGTAAGTACAATTAATAGTTCTACACATACCAAAGCAATCTGGAATAAAATCAAGGCTATCCAAGGCACCTATAGCAAGAAGAAAATTTCTGCACTAAGTAGGCCAGGCAACTCCACTATTACAAATGACAAGGAAATTGCAAATCTACTCGCGGAAACATTCGCAAAAAACTCGAGGGACTCCAACTACGACCCGGAATTCCTCCTATATAGAGAAGACCTCCCTAAGTTTGATATAGAACAACCACAGAAAATAAAATACAGCGAATAACTGTGATTAACGAAGAGTTTAAAATGACCGAGCTTATAAACACTCTAATAAAATGTAAAAACACAGCCTCAGGCACGGACGGCATTCCAAATAAACTTCTGACAAATCTACCTACGAGTGGTATAGAGTATCTATTAAAAATTTTCAACAGGATTTGGGTAAAGAGAGTCTTTCCTGACAGCTGGAAAGAAACCATTGTGATCACAATATTGAAACCAAGTAAAGACCCAGCAGTACCAGAAAACTATCGACCAATATCACTAACCAATACCATGGGTAAATTAATGGGGAAAATAATCAAAGAAAGATTATATTGGATATTTTAAAATAACAAAACAATTTCACCTTCCCAGGGTGGATTCCAACATTTCCACTCCACCATGGACCAATTAATCAACATAGATGCTCAAATCTGCGATAGTCTGATTAACAAACGCCATTCAGTGATGATATCGAAGGATATTGAAAAGGCATATGACATGGTATACAAAAGAAGATCGCTAGACATACTAGAAAGTATGGGATTCAGTGGAAACATTCTAGAATTCATCGCAAACTTCCTAGAGAAGAGACTTATTATGGTCAGAAATAATAACACCGTATCCGAGGCCATGATCGTTGAGAATGGAGTACCCCAAGGAGAAGTATTAATTGTCCTGTTATTCCTAATATCGATTAACAATATCCTAGCTCCAATTCCCCGTTCAATTCAAGCCCATCTGTTTGCGGACGATTTAACTATACTATATCAGGGGACTAATACAAAAACTTCTCAGGATATATTACAAAATACGCTCAACAATCTACAAAACTGGGCAACTAGAACTACATTTAAATTCTCGAAAACAAAAACCAAATATATTATATTCTCCAAACAACACTCTCCACCTCAAATTAATCTACTCCTTGGCAATTCTAAACTTGAGCAGGTACAGTCACTGAACATTCTGGGTCTCGAATTTGACAGCAAATTAACATGGAGTAACCATGTCACCAAGCTCCGAAAGGAATGCAACCTATGCCTAAACGTAATTAAAACACTGTCAGGTAATTGTTTGGGAGCAGACATGAAAGTACTTGCAACCACGTATAAATCACTAGTAAGGTCAAAACTGGATTATGGATCAATTATCTGTGGCGCTGCTAACAATTCAATCATTAAGAAACTCGATCCCATACACAACTCGGCCCAAAGAATAATAGCAGAAGCGTTTAGAACTAGTCCTATACTCAGCATCCTGGGGGAATGCAATGGGAAGGTAATCGGAAGAAAAAAATAGAAAAAAAGCTAAGCTCACTTGAAATATTTATCCAAATGCCTTGCCACAGCCAAGCAGTGGAAAAATGTGTAAAGAAGGTTACAGAGTCTTTTCGATACGTTTATGGTAAAGTGACACGTGACGGTTCTATTCCAACTAGGCTCTTTGAAAGAAGCCTGAACCCAAAGTTCGAGACTAAAGCTGATTTTATATTATGCTAGGTTAAATATGTCTGTGTCTAAAGGTAGGGTGGTTGAGTGGGTACGAGCGGCACACAAATTGCAGCTATCTCCTCGTGGTCAGTCATAGGTAGCTTCAACAATCATTGCGATACTAGCAAAGAGCTGCAAATCATAATTGTTATTCCGGAGAACAACATGGACATTCATGATGTATTGCAAAATAATGGCTTCGCCTACAGTGAAATACCAAAATTTTCGTGATTACGTGTAACTTCAGAATTTGCACTCGTTTTTGAAGCAGTAAACTATCCATACGCACAACATATGAGTTTAATCATGTTTAATTATACTTTTTAGTTGCTCTTATACTGTCTATAATAGGAAATACTTCGATTTTGATATTTTCATCCTTCGCCGGTCTTAGCTGACCGAAATTCTTGAGGCTCCGCAAATGCGAAAACGAAATTTCAAAGAAGAAGCGTCGACTTAATACTTCCTAATGATTCTGTAAAAAAAACTATTATACACACTCTTTCTGTGATGAAAATGAGTTTTTGGGTAGTAATGGTGAAAACATAAGATTATCTAATGACAGTGGTGTCAGTTGAAAAAAATGATTTCTTCACCATTTATTTTGCAATTGCTTTAAACAAATGTTGGGGAAAATAGCAGGTGAATATTAAAAACTTGGAAAAATTTGTTGACCAGGTTTGTTAGTGTCCGCTCAATGCGGATCTTGCAAGTAGACCACCGACTATTTGAATAGGGGAAAAAAGTTTCAAATTCAAGCCCGTCGTGCGGTACCTTTTTTTTTATCCTGAGGGAAATGCATTGCGCATCCACCGAACCCTCTGGGAGGGGAACAGGGGTATGCGGGACTCCCCGGCGGTGTCTGCAATGTCGGGTATACCCACTAAACCTCCCTGAGCTAATTGAGAGGCGGTCGGGATCTCGCAATCGAATGCAACCGACCACCCCTCTGCTCCTGGCAACTACGACCCCATCCCGAGGGGAGAGTAGCTCACCCCTTGTGATCCTGCTCCAGTAGGACCCCGTGCGGGCCATCCACACGGAGTCCCCCTACCGAGAGTCACTCGGCATGGCGACACGAGTCTCAGCTCTCCCTCGCTCGAGGGGTGGAGAAGCCCTGAGGGGCATCCAGTCGCATTGGCGGGACGAGGCGAGACGCTCTCTCGGCCTGGCGTCTGCGGCCGGCGTACTCCTGGGGAGAATCCTTGTGGTAGTCCCCCCTATGGCGGCGATTGGAGTATTAGTTCGTCCCACGTCTGGGACGTCCACTAGAGACCACTCTCTTGGTGGAGAGGGGGTCGGCTTCCCACTCCGCCGCCACCTTCTGCGACACTACTTGTTCGCAGAAGGAAGCAACCGCATTCCATGGTCCCTCGCCGCCGACATTTAGTCGATCACAGCGAGAGATCCGCCCCGATAATGCCGCTAAGGTCACCCCGCGGCGCCAACCACGCTGGACATGCCTCCAGCGTATGCCGCAACGTATCCCAGGCCTCCCTGCAGTGATGGCACTGCGCCGTCGGCTCTTTGCCTTTTTTCCACAGGTACCCCCCGAAACAACCGTGTCCGGAGAGCACCTGCGTCAGGCGGTAAGTTAGCCTTCCTCGCCTCCCGCACCATTCTCACAGAATGGGCAGAAGGGCCTGGACAATAAGCCGGCCCAAGTCGGCGGCAGCAACCAGCTGCTGTCAGCGGGCCAGCAGTCCTGCCGGGCCTGGCGCTTCAGCATCCTGACCTCGTCATACCCCCGAGGAGGTACGCCGCACAGTGGGTAATTTGGACGAAATCGGATTCAAAATCAAAGAACTTTCGATAGAGATGAGGTAGAGCGATGAAATTTTTTTTAAATTAAAGCTAAAACTTTGTAGAATATAGGAAAAATAGGGAGATTATTATCATCCAATCATTTCAACGAAAAAATTACTTCATTAGTTTTTGTCACAAAAATCTATTTTTTGCAAAATCCTGAGATCGTAGACAAATTTTGAGACCAGATTTGAAATCAGCGTGAAAAAATCTATAGGAAATGATGTATAGCATGTTAAAAAAAATTTTTTGCGCGCGTTTTTTACACGATTCGTGTGCAACAAACTCCGCCGGTTGGCCATTAATTGTTGGGACTACACAGGGGCCCCATATAGGATCTTGGTGTGCACCACCCCCGCCTACAGGCAACATATCCGTACGTCGGGCTCCCCGATATTAGGTAGTAGCCGCTCATGGGCGACCTCCACATTCTCGGCTCGGGGGGCCGTACAGTCGAAGTGCTTTTGGCAGCGCCAGCGGCTGTCGAGGGTCATGCCGAGATAACCCATCTCTTCCATCGGTGGCATCATCCATCCGGATCCAGCCCGCCGGCCCTGAGGCAATTCGTAAAGCCACATCGCCTCCGTTTTTCCGGCGGAAATATTCATCCCCTGCCTCCGGATCCCACCGACGACACAGCTCGCCACTGCCTTTTTTCCGTGGGAAAATGCTTTTCGCATGCTCCGGCTCTCTGGAGGAAGCCAGGGTTATGTGGGACTGTCTCTGAGAGGGATCCAAAGAGACTACCCACTAAAAACCCACGCCCACCTAAGCTAAACGGGAGGTGCCTGGATCACGCGAGTACTCAACAGGACACCTTCCAGCTAACATACTACCCGAGGGAGGGGGTTAGCCTCCCTCATTGCCTACGCTATAAGACCCCGGGCGGAGGGACTCGCCCGGTGTCCCCATCCCTGGAGCCTTCGGTTTGGGTTTCCCGAGCCCCAGCTCGGTCCACCCACAGCTCCCGGAGTCTTCGTGCCCCGCTCGGAGCCGGTGTCCCGGAGGAACCAGCCCCGGCCGAGGCAAGAAGACGCCGCCACCGGAAGGAAGGACCGTCGGAGGCGCGATCCAGCACGCCCGGACCCTTCCTACCCAAACCCGCCACGAATCCCCCTCCCCTAGGGGAGGGACGGACCGACCCCCCCCCCACATTGAGGATAGTCCCGGGGGGTGTCGTCCCAACACGGGGGAGCTAAGCTCCCCTGAGCTCGCCACTGCCTGCGGCAGACCTAAGGCCCTCCCCAATGTCTCCCCCTCGGTGACCACCAGCGTATCATCTGCATAGCAGATGACGCTGGCGCCAAGAGAGGGAGAGGAGAGAGAGAAATCTGCAGCACCGCGTCGACCCCTACGGGATCGACATCCTGCTGAGACAGTATAGAGCTCTCTTCGATACGCGAGGGGGAAAGAACGCCAGATTCGAGAACATCGTCGTCCGCGCGGGAGACGACGACGCCAAATAATGAGCTGAAGGCTAATGAAACGAGGCGATTAACGTGTGGCAAGCCAAGCGGACTTCTTCCCACGTGTATTTTAGTACACGTTCAAAACCGCGATCTTTAGTAAATACTCTTGTCAATGCATTTTTTCTATCAGTGGTATGTAGCTTATTCCACTGCATCGCACGATAATTTTCAGTCTTCATAATTTCAAGACTTCTTCCTCCCCAAGCAGGTCTAAACATGCGCGAAAATCTACTTTTCTTAAATGTCAGTGAAATTTTAACTATATTGTTAAAAGTATTTTCCAAATTTATTTTCACAAAATTGTCATGCGACACTGTGGAGTAGGCCTACAGGGGTACCACTAACAAAAAAACAAGACCCATTGTCAACAGTACATTATGGGTGATGTGAAAATCTATTAATACGGGTGCCGTCTTAATGCACCACGACTCGAGAACTATGACTGTCACGGGGACTGAGACGCGTGGCCGGGTCAAGGGGGCGTAGCCCTCGAAACTGCCTCGAAGATTGCTACTAATTCCGAAGCCTGGAATAAACTATAGGTGACTATACGTGAATGAACTTGCAACGAGACGTCGTCACGCCGCGAGCCGAGAGGGCAACGTCGTGAAACGCTCCGTTACAAACTTCCAGTAATAAAATCTCACAGATAAACTATATTGAATATATTCTTCAAAAAAATAAGCACGATTGAAGCATAACTGAAAATTATCTTTTCTTAAAAGTTTTAGATAAAATATTTCCCAATATTGCTCTGCTTTAAAGTAACACCTGTATTTTTGCGACGACGCCCTAAGTTCGTTCACGACCATCATTACCGTATGTTGTTATGATTGTTGCGGAAATAAAGCGTCAAGGAATAATTGTATAAACAGTTTTAATAATAAAGAAGAGAGAAAGGTTTTACAAAACGTGCGTTGAGCATGAACAAAAAGAATAGACAATAGAAAGCACACCCAAGCCGGTGTTGTTCAGTAGGCATGCCAACCCAAAGGAAAGACCAGTAACATGAGGTTGGCACCTCTCAATGCCGGGTTTCGTATGCCCAGTGAACCCCGTGTGACGTCGCCCTAATCGAAACAGGCGCCATCTCGGTAATAACTAGACATGATACCGCGCGTATTCGAACAGACACATATTCTATAAGGATAATTTTTAAGAAAGCGCAGTTAGAAAATGTTATGTTAAGTTAAGAGGTCACTCGAGTAGGGAAAGCGAGACGCAAGGAATGCCAGCTGCAAGCGATAACGGAGCGGAACCACTTCTACTAGGACCAGGCCCGCTTAAGCGAAGGACAACGAGGAAAAACAGACCCGAGAGAAGACAGCTCTACAGCCTCCCTCAAGGACCTGGAAGACATAAATTAGTCACCCCCGAACAAGAGGCCACCTACGAAGACATCGAACGGCAATCGAAACGCACGTGGCATGCTACACGCGAGTAACCCCTCAGAGTACGTCCCCTTGGGCCACCCCTTCGAGGCCTTACGCATTCTAGGCCCACGCAACTTAGGGGAGGAGACTACCCTTCTGATTGGACCTCACGACGCCCCACTATCAACGCATCCTGGAACCGGAGGTCCGATAAAAGGAACAGAGCAAAGGCCCGCGACACTCGTTTTTGATCTCAAAAATCACTTTGTCGACCCATCAACATTATTAGAAATACAGCAAAGTTTTCCGACCAAGTTACGTTATAACATTTTATATCCATTTTCCCTTCCCAGATAAAGCCGCGTTCGGGAGTTTAGTACCTTAGTACTTTGAGGCGTTTGAACTCATGCCGCGAAATTGATAGATTAACCGGTTGTGCCATCTGCAGACAAGTATCGTAATTTCGGGTCCCTAATACGTACATAACACCCGTGATAATACTTCAACACCGTAGAATAGAGGTCGGCAAGAAGTGCACGTTTCGGCTGATATTTGAGGGCTCCGCCCTCTGGCTCCCGCCGCTTGTCTTGCCCCCCCCCCCTCCTCCAAGACGCGTACCGTATAAACTGCACGTGGTGCATTACGACGACACTCGTATCAATCGGTTTTCAACAATACCGATGTGGTACTATTGTCCATGCTTTTTGTCAGTGGTATACCCTGTAGGCTTATTCCACTATGCCACATAACAATTTCGGAAAATAAGTATAGAAAATAAATTAAAAAAATAATTTCGGAAGATAAATCTTGAAATTTAAAAACTTAAATTTTACATCAGTTTTCCGCGGGAAAACATCGACAATAGCGGTTTTTATTTTTTTTTTAACATGGCACACCTCACCAAAAAATCTAAAAAGAATTCGTGGACATTACTTATATCTATACACGGATACTGTAACTGAATAAATATTACTGAATAAATGATGTCGCTCTAAAACTTGAATGTAAAATCTGCATTTTTTCGATTTTTTTTTCAGGTTTCTGATTTTTCACAACCTCAATGTTCTACTTAAAAATCTAAATTAATTACAGTATATGAATCTGGGTATTTGACGTCTGTTAGATTTTTTCTGACTTTTTACATATGACTAAATAGGGAAAATAGACCTAACGGTAATCTTTTCCATTTTACCCCATAAGTACCCTCCCGGTTGAGATGTTGGGTTAAAATTTGCACATGATTTTTCTTGAGGCTCTATCGAATGGTCCATTAGCCTTTTCATTTCGCCCAACGGTATTTTTGACTATCTTATCCGACTATACCCTTTTCTTACTATTGCACTGGTTAGCCCTCGTCACGCAGAACAAAAGTCTCAAAACAGTAGGTCGCAAATGAACCATCTTGACAGTTGAATCATTCTCTTGAAAAACGACTTGAATATTTCGTAAATTATTGTATTTCACATGTCTACAGGGTATCCCAGTATTGGGTACACCCGCGGGGGGTGTGATTCTACATGAAAAAATAAATCGAAAGTGCGAAATAAAATTTTTTTTTATTTTTGCCTCTTTTCGAGAAAACTGCGGCTATAAAAAGCCGACATTCACGGGCCTAGTATTTGTAAGAAGTAGTCAGCTGATATCTATTCAACAATACTCGGTTTTCTCGCAAACAGAGCCACGGTTGTACCCAATACTGGAATACCCTGTAGACCTATGGAATAAAATAGTGTACGAAACTTTAAACTTCTTCTTTAAGAAAACGGTTCCTTTGAAACTTTTTTTCCTCGTAACGAGGAAAATGACGCAATAGTGAATTTTGCAGCCTCTTTTTTTAACAAATCTTCACGGCTGAAGGATCTCACTGAATCTCGCTGTTGTGGTCGTGACATATAATTTTGGTACACCCCGTATATGCACCATACCTATATCCGTATTGAATTGGTTCGGTTCTAATAAAAAAAAAAAAAAAAAAAAAAAACAAAAGGCAAGGATGCACTAGATGATAGTATAATTAGAGGAGGAATGACTACCGTCCGAGAATCGTGTCAAAATCGTTTGGAGATTTTTTACGAACAGATGATTATTTACATTTCAAATTTTAATTAAAGATGTATTTATGAATCATTACAAAACGATGTATAAATTATTTATGACTATTTTTCTCGACAAAAATATGTAAAAAATAATTGTTTTCTGTGTAATTTCCGAAGCTTTTGCCTCAGTTTAGTTAACGAATTCCATCCTGCATTCAGACAATTGATTCGCATAAAATTATACATATACTCCGACTAATCTGATTTCTTATCGTTTAAATTACAGTCAGAGCATACATCAGTGTTCTACTGGAATCATAAATGTATTTACAATTAACTGAAAAAAATATTTGTATGTTCATCAATTTTTATCAAAGCAATCCACCTTAGAAGAAATCATTGCTTTTAACTATCCAACAATTCTGTAGCCCCTTGAATAATTATGCAAATAATGATCATTACTCTAAAATGGCTATGGTTTTACTGCTGTGTGATGATGCTACGAATCAAATCGATTTCATGTTGCGGTTGATTAGGTCAAACATGATTTAATAATTTTACTATGTCTATATGAAATTGGCGGAGAGTCTAAACTTTACTTCAGGAAACTACAAATTTTTAACTTTTTTTTATCTAATCCTGTAGATTTTGAGGAGAAAACACCGAAAATTAAAGTTTTAATCCTAGGAGATCAATTCAACAGTTATGCGTGTATAAAGTTGTGTGATTTTTGGCGTTTTTACTGGTAAGGGCGCAGCCATCCTGGTATATACTCAGATATTGTTCAGTGAGCGGAGCTAGGAGGAGGTTAGGTATGTGTGGGGGGAGGGGCGGATGCCGGCCCGTCTACGGTTGCAAAACGTTATCGGCATCACCGTGTGCTTGTGCTGCTATCTAGAGGCACCATCCATTAGACAAAGCGCGACGCTGAGTACACACTATCATGGCGGCGTTCTTAAGGGGGCCGGCATGGTTTGAAATCCGTATACGTATGCAAGGGTCAAAACCTTTTCAAACTACCGCTTCAATATTGCAATGAGCAGTTTAGAAGTGGTTAATTGTGTTTCCTAAAAGTCCAATCTACGTCTGTATAGAGCCCAAATTGCGAATTTCTACCTCATCGTGGAGTAATTTGTAATATTCGCCAGAAAATTCGAATTCTGAAGCAAGTATGACGTCACAAGATGGCTGCCGCTGAGAGATTCTCTTAATTTCGAGAGATTTAGTGTTCGTATCGAAAAAAAGGCTCTATACAGACGTAGCAAAGACATGCACAAACACGGTGGTATACATTTTTAATTGATTACTTACTTATTTAAGACGTAAAATGTCTAGAAAAAAAAGCACAGCGTAACATAGCGTGACAGTCAAGGCCAAATGCCTGCCGGCCCCCTTAACTATTAAAAACGCTGAAAGTTGCTCAAGTTTAAACCTGCATAACTCTTGAACTACTAATCTCCTAGGATTAAAACTTGGATTTTCGGCATTTTCTCACCAAAATCTACAGGATGGCATAAAAAAGTTAAAAATTTCTAGTTTTATGAAGTAAAGTTTAACCGGGGGTGGGGGGTGTAAATCATCCTTTCGCTAATTTCGAAGTTAATTAAAAAATGTAGATCTTTGAATTTTGCACTCGTTGCCATATTCAAAACTTAATTTCTTGTAAAATTTGACATATATGTATGACATGATAATACCTTTTTAAACTTTAATCCAATTTTAATTAGGTATATTAATTATTAACGTGCATTATCAAAAATTCTTTTTCTTAGGTACCAATACGATTTCTAAGCTAGTCAGGAACATTCATGAAGGATCGATATTCTCAATTTGTGTTCTGAAAGACGGGTTCATTGTCACTGGTGGTGGCAAAGATGGAAAAATATTATACTTTGACGAATCTTTGAATGTGACTGGAGAGGAAGCACAAGTAAGATTTAGAAAATTTTGTATACTTTTTTATTTTTGCTCATAATAAATTACAAATTATAAGAATAAGGCAATGACTTTTCCTGATTGTTAGTGTGTAGATGAAAGTCAGTTTGAGGTTGCACAATTAAGAATTAAAATTGTAATATAGAACTTGTTAGTTATTACATGAACAGTGCCGGGCTAATAGTACAGGCCCAGTGAACAGTAAATAGCGAACCTTTTGTTTCGGTGTGTGGCTGGAATTTGAGTGCAAAGTTTGCAGGCGGAATTCGAGGGAAAAACAAAGCCAAAACAACGGCACACCCTGCCCTCATTTAGAGAGTCGATCGATCGCGTAAAGAGGGTAGGTCGGAAAGGTAGGGAAGAAGAATACATGAAACTTAAAATTATTAATTTAGAAATTTAAATATAATTCCGTTTTCCCTTCGACAATAAGGTTTACTCCGATTTTTCTCGATACATACTCTTAGAGCAAAGTTAGGTCCGTTCTTAGTGCGACCGACCTGTGCTTTTCATGAGGGCAAGGTTTATCTTCGATTTGCCTTCGATTTAGCATAGAATCCGCCTGCAAACTTTGCACTCAAATATCGAGCTTAATGCAGAAACTGATAGGTCGGAATTTATAGTATGACGTGTTAGAATTGCCTACGTCCCTCCGAACTGACAACGGAAGGCCTGGCCACCCTCTGACAGCACCGATGCGAAGAAGTAGTCGCGCGATCGTTCTCCCTGGACGTTCGGAAACCAGTGAGCGTCGAGTAAAGATCGATGTATACAGGCCCGACCAGACTGGATTTCATTGGGACTCTAGAAATAAATGCAGGGGTACCCAAAATCTGTCGACCGGCGTTCCGGCGGTTTGACTAATTCAATCCGGCGGCTGTTTAGCTTGAGTCCACCGAGCGGCTGATCATTACCAGATGACCTTTTGAGAGTGCGTTGACAGTTCCCTGCTGTGCGTGGCACAAAAAAAAGAAGGTTTTTAAGGGCTCCACAGTTCCTTAAGTAAACTATCGGTATCTCTCCTCTACAACATCGTGGAAATAGGAATCGTTTCAGATTTTGCATGTATTGTAAACACGAGAATAGTTGTTACTTTTTTAAAAAGAAATATCCACATTAGGAAGAGGATCATTCCATATGAATTCGATCATTTTTGGGGAACTATGTCTCAAATTTTGATGACATTGAAATATGTTGTAGTCCACGTGAAAGTGGGAGTCGCGGGTTGAGCCGGGTTTATCTTCGAAATTGTTTAAAAGATAGAGATCAACAAAGTTTGCCATTTTGGACGAGTTTTACGAAAACTACCTTCAAAATATAATTTATACCACAGCTATTACTAAAGATAGAAACATTTTCTTTTTTTAATCATCATCGCAAAAGACTTATTTTTAAATAATTTACCATTCTATACGTCAGTGTCATGTCTTAACGCAAAAATATTACAAATGTTTTGTTTTGGGTCCATAGAATTGCTGGATATTTTTTAGACATTCTGAAATAAGGGTCCACAGTGTTTGTCCTAAAATTACAACTTTCACGTATTAGAAAAAAAAAAGAACGCTGGGAAAGAGGACGCGAGATGTCATATATTTTACCTAAACTGTTGTTGGGGTGTCGTGCACTCCAAGTGTACAGTAAAGCTTAATACCATTCATAGTGGAAAGGATATTGGTTTTTTCAAGCCTGCCGGTGAATAGCGGTAGATCAGTCGGTGCACTTACAATTACCTGAATCGCCGGACGCCGCATCCGTTGCCGGTCTTTTACGTGACCGCAATATTTGAGGCCCTGCAAATGCAAAAACGAAATTTCAAAGTGGAAGCATCGACTTAATATTTCCTAATGATTCTGTAAAAAAAAACTATTATATACGCTTTTTCACCAGGTCGAATCGTTTCAATCCAATTGAGAATTGTTGTTTTTACGAACCGATGAATGTGAGTTCTTGGGAGGTAATAGTGAAAACATAAGAGTATTTAATGAAAATGATGTCAATTGAAAAACATGGTTATTAAATTTTAATGTTAACACATCTTGCGCGGGAACTTTGCCGCCAAAGTCTTACCGTGTTGCATTCATTCTTGCAATGCACGTTTTGTATTTTTGCAACGCATGTCTATCCGATTTTATTGTAAAAACATCACAAAAACCCATCGATAACAATAATCCATCAATAATCCGTGAAAAACGACTTTAGTCGCTTCCCGCTCAAGATGTGAAATCCGCACAAAACGACTTTAGTCGCTTCCCGCGCAAGATGTGTTAAAATTAATTTATGCAGCTGATTTTTATAGTTCCTTACAGTTTGAACTGTTACTTAATAACATTGACACTCGGGTGAATAATATTCTTTACTTCGAAAAATTGTACTTTGGACAGTTTTTCGGCGATCTTGCAAGCTGTTGTGGCATCCAGTGTCCGGACAGCATCCACAGAGATCGCTTTGCCTTCGATCCTGGAACTGCCGCCGGATGTCGCCGGATGCTGAGTTCATTGGCATCCCCGCTTTGTAGAGGGGAGTAAATTGTTCTGGTGTTAGGTAGCAAACCTCCGCGGTGCGCGGCTCTTGGCCTTTGTTGCGAGCATCTCGAGCATCTCTCAAGTGGCCTTGCTAGGGTAAAAATCTAGACAAACTGCCACTTCAATATTGCAATGAGCAGTTTAGAAGTGGTCAATTGTGTTTCCTAAAAGTCCAATCTACGTCTGTATAGAGCCCAAATGGCGAATTTCTACCTCATCGTGGAGTAATTTGGAATATTCGGCAGAAAATTCGAATTCTGAAGCAAGTATGACGTCACAAGATGGCTGCCGCTGAAAGATTCTCTTAATTTCGAGAGATTTAGTGTTCTTATCGAAAAAAGGCTCTATACAGACGTAGCAAAGACAAGTACAAACACGGTGGTATGCATTTTTAATTGATTACTTACTTATTTAAGACGTAAAATGTCTAGAAAAAAGGCACAGGATAACATAGCGTGACAGTCACGCCAATTCTCGAACGGTCAGTAGGGAAAACTCATTGTGGGATGGTTAAAAATTTTTTTGTGGAACTACGTCGCGTCTACGACATATCGGTAAAAAAGAATATATGCAATGCCGACTTGAGTAGTAGCAGAAGAGAGAAACGAAAATTGAGAGAGAAAGCTTGCGACTAGACATGGTTGCCACATATCATCGTTCGCCTCACTGTTGCCATGTCGTCAAACCCGTAAATGTACAAGCGTTTCGTGAAACTGATTCCTGCCTCATGAGCCCAATTCAGCCGACCAACACATGCTAACACATACATTGCCACGGGCGCGTAGATATACGCAGGACTTGTTGTCACATTACCTCTGCAGTTTTTCGCTAATATCTCTGAAATGAAACTCGAATGGCGGTCACGTGTATGCAAAAGCTAAGGAAATCATTTGATTTATATTAAATTGAATCAGTTTTTTCTTAACATTATAATAATTTTATACATATTACGAGGGCTTCTTGAAAATGAGCCGGAATTTATTTCCTGTCAGAAAGAAAATTATATTCAAATCTCATTTAAATGAAATTTAAAGCAACTCTTTTTATGCCACGAAGCGCATAAATGTAATAATATATTTATATTATATATATGTATATTTATATATGTCTCATATTACGATATTATAAATTGTCTATATATATATGTATCTATCGTCTATGTCATACCGTATTTGTTCTAGACTACAAAAATTAGTGTGGCGCGACGGTAGCGTGCCAAGCTTTCACCCCGACGACCAGGGTTCAAATCCTGCCTACTAACGCATTTTTTTAAAATTTTATTGTGTTTTATCATTATGTATTTATATTTTCAATCGATTAACACGCATAAAATTGCATTCTGAATTATAAATAACATGTATTTATTTACTAACAACAGGATTATTTACTATTATTATATATTATTATTTATATAATAATTATATATTACATTTTATAAATTTCCTGTGATTTTCCGGATTTCGAACAAGTTACTATTACGTTTGTGTGATGTGACATAAGTTCATCTATCTTTTCTTGAACAAGTGCGGTCTTTTCTTCCTTATATGATATTATCCTTTCGAACGTTGACTGATACTGACATCTGTCTGATCCGTAATTAGAATTGCGAGGTGATATTTTTTACTACTTTCCGATAATTTTCGACGGCCTACTATATTTTATCCCGCGCTTCTTCATTATGGACTTCAAGCTTGGCAACCCTATTTCTCGCTATTTCATTACGTCTGAAAGTACAACATAACAACATGCATCAGTTATTTGTGTACCGAGGTCATTCCACGCGAAATCGGGCACATTTTCGAGTACTGCTGTGGGATTTTGTTCAAATTTGAATATGTTGTAGTCTTTGGCGACCTATGAACGAATGTCAAAGGATTTCTCGATATCTTAAAAATTGTTGATTTTAAATAGACGTGTTAAAAAAAGGATCACCCTTTCTTCATTACATTATAAAGGCAGAAAAGTAAAACCACAAAAGTATCTACTAAAAATGTTTCCCCTTCGTAATGACCCCTTTAGAAGGATGGAGAATTGAACATTGGCTTCACAATGAGCTGGAAAAGGACGCGGAGTGTCCCCGTTTCAGGTAGGTGAGTGGTGCGCTCCGCAATACCTGCAGACTTCGTTTACGACTAGACATGTGCGGGCCGCCCGATATTCGGGTTCGGGTCGGGTCGCAGAAAGTTGGGCGGGCTCGATTCGGGCTACCCGAGAGTTTCGGGCTGCCTGCTCGACTTCGTCGGGCGGGTTCGGAATGAATCGGACAAGTTCGAGCGAGCGAGTTATCGCGATACCTGAGATTCAACTCTGCGTTCTTATGAAATACACAATGGCAATAATGATACTTCTTTCATAGCTTAATTAACGTAATTTTTAATATACTTGGTTTTTTTATAATTACCGTTGGTATAATTGACAAACATATGCATAATCTTTATTTGTATTAAATTTTGAAATAATGCACGTTACACGTGAAAAATTTAAGAGACAATATTTCTGGCATTCTGACGAATTTGTTCCTCCGAATGAACTTGCATATGTATCGATAATGTCGTTAAAATATCCTTACGAAATTACATACAACTAGAACGTATGAAAATTGTGTTGTTTTCAACAAAACATTTTGTGCTGTTTTCTCTTAAATTTTTCACGTGTAACGTGCATTATTTCGAAATCATATATCATTGTTACCATTATATATTTCATAAGAACGCAGAGTTGAATCTCAGGTATCGCGATAACTCGCTCACCCGAACTTGTCCGATTCATTCCGAACCCGCCCGACGAAGTCGAGCAGGCTGCCCGAAACTCTCGGGTAAACCGAAACGCTCGGGCCGCCCGATGTGTCATGTAGTATCGCGCGCCCGACTTTCTGCGACCCGACCCGACGATTTGGGCGCCCGACAATCGGGCGACCCGCACATCCCTATTTACGACTAAATGACCCTTTTTTTACCTCGAGAACTATGGGTCATCCCTGTTGTAGTAATGTTTCGGCTTTTATTCAAATTTTAATATATGTAGTGTTTAGTGACCCAATCTCAAAGGATTTTTCCATCTCTTATAAATTTTTGATTTTACAGACATTTCAAAAAACGTGTCGCCCTTTTTCCATTAAATTCTAAGACTAGAACTCCCAAATCGACGATATGACCTTCGAATGACGAATAAAATTTTTTTTATCTTTTATTCGTTATTTGAAATTTTTATTTAAACATATATTTTGCAGACAGTACCTTGCAGACTGCAAAGCCGACAACATGAAATTCTGGTTTTGAAGTATATTTTATGAAACCCTAATTGTCAAGTAAATAATCACCACGTTCTCGTGGTTTTCATTGAGCAATGACACCTTTCTTGTAGAACATATTCAATTCACATACATACCAAGATCTATACATAATCAATCAGAATTCTCCATTCTTCTGAAGGGTTCATTTTGAAGGGGAAATTTCAGGGAATGTGACCACATTTTTTCCAACATGTGAATCACTGGCTCATCATCGAAAAAAAACACAAAAAAAGAATTTGTTTACACTTTCCTACATTATAAAGTTACTTGTCATGGTCGAAAAAATTATTTTACAACAGCCGTATCCTTTCTAAATTAAACAAAAAGAAGTGTAGCTGAAGTGGAGAAATAGTTCCGGTGATAATAATTCGCAAGCGAAGCCCGTTCATCGACAATGTAGGCAGAAATTGCAAACTTCGGCTGTAATTTCTAAAAATAGTTCTCAAGCTGCAAAAAAGAAATTATTGCTAAACCTCTTCTACTGTCACATGGACAACAACATATTTCATTCTAGTTAGTTACTGGAATATAACGGATATTTCGAAGCAACCTGGTGTTACGAGACGCGTAGCGACACGTGCAAGGGTCAGAAACCTTTCCAAATTGCCGCTTCAATGTTGCAACGAGCAGTTTACAAATGGTCAATTGTCTTTCCCAATGGTTCAATCCATGTCTGTACAGAGCCCAAATTTCGAATTTCTAACTCATCGTGGAGTAATTCACAATATTCGGCAGCATGCCGCCGGTCGCGAGGCGTTCGAAACAAGCCTGACGTTACGAGATGCGTAGCGGCAAGTGCACGGGTCAGAAACCTTTTCAAATTGCCGCTTCAATATTGCAACGAGCAGTTTATAAATAGTCAATTGTCTTTCCCAAAGGTTCAATCCATGTCTGTACAGAGCCCAAATTTCGAATTTCTAACTCATCGTGGAGTAATTCACAATATTCGGTAGCATACATATCGTACATACGTAAACCCGTACTATCGATCTGCGTTATCGACCGTATTCTATCGCAGTGTACAGCGTTTGCCGCGGAGAGACCGTGGCGCTAGTAACCAGAACCGCAAAATTGTGCCTTTTTTCTAGTCATTTTACGTCTTAAATAAGTAAGTAATCAATTAAAAATGCATACCACCGTGTTTGTACGTGTCTTTACTATGTCTGTATAGAGCCCTTTTTTCGATACGAACACTAAATCTCGCGAAATTAAGAGAGTCTCTCAGCGGCAGCCATCTTGTGACGTCATACTTGCTTCAGAATTCGAATTTTCTTGCCGAATATTACAAATTACTCCACGATGAGGTAGAAATTCGCAATTTGGGCTCTATACAGACATACATTGGACTTTTAGGAAACACAATTGACCACTTCTAAACTGCTCATTGCAATATTGAAGCGATAGTTTGAAAAGGTTTTGACCCATGCATAAGTATATGGATTTCAAACCCTGCCGGCCCCCTTAAGAAAACGTATTGGACTATCCGATCCAGCCTGTATATATCGGCCTTTAAGCGTTTTGAACGTCGCGCCACTTTTAGCCGCGATGTCAGTTGAAGGACCGTCTCCGGGCCTAGGGGGCCCGGATCCTCTTCCTCCGCCAAGAAATCCGAATGAATCCTCTATTGGAGGCGCTCTACCGGGCGGTCAAAGGAAAACCGCCCATACCGAGACAGCGTAAAAGCGACCGAGCCTGGGCTGTTCAACCCGGAGGCGTCGATGAATTCGGAATTCGGACTAGAAGAGAACTACTACTTAGCCGTTTCGTATCAAAATAGAGACCACGTATAAGTGCGGAACTCGACGGAGAAAACGTGTGGAAACGTGCCGTATTAAGAGCGAACGACAACAAGTTCGCCGGCGAGTTCGACTAACAATAAGACGGAAATAGCACGGGCGCGCCAACAAGCTGCCGCGAGAGCCGCCGTAAATCGTGTTCGGCTGAAATTGGCCGCTGCCGGTTTCCACCGGCAGCCCGCATTTTATACTCCTAATTAAACAACTTAGAGCCGTAATTGTGCATTCAGATTTATTGTGAGAACTCTTCCTGCCGCGGGGAACGCCCCGCTCTATCCCATGTAGAATCCTGCGCCTGTTCGCGAGCTACCCAGAATCTCGCGCAGTTCTCGTAGGCTCAGAATTGCCGGTAGATATTAAAAGTTCGAGAATTACTGTTTACGTGACACCTCCGGGTGTCTGACGCCCGATTCTGTAAGAAAATCCGCAATTCTTCGAAAATCGTTTGTCCCGGCCCGACCTCTTGGCCCGTAAATACCCAGTGTCGCAGGCGACTCTGACCTTCCTTCAGACGTCAAAAATTAAGCGACGTGACAATGGACAAGCTTTGGTGGCAAAATTCATAGCAAATCAAGAGCAGGTTGCTGACTGGGCAGCAATATCGGATAAATTATGTAGTCTCTTTACACTTGTAATATAGCATCACAAAAATGTACTGCATGTTTGACATATTGAAGGTGTACTTTACACAGACTTTTTTTGCTGTATCAATACATTCTTTTTTTTTTGTATACCTCAATATACTAACATCGTCCAAAGTTCACCAGAACTTCAATATTATTGTTCAACCTTTGTGCAACTATAAATTGACTTAAGCGTATATTAAATTACAAATGCATATGCAATAATCAAATCTATTCTTTTGGTATATTATACGAACAAACAAAAAGTTTTATTTCTAAAGCAAAATGCTTACTGGTGACTTATTTTTTTAAAGTAAATACTACATTTTACTCTGTAGATTGAGGATCACTTTGGAGGAATCCGTACACTTGCAGAGGGCAAAGGTTCACAACTATTAATTGGAACAACAAGAAATTGCATTTTAGTTGGCGATGTAGGAATGGGATTCAATCCAGCCATGTTAGGGCACGCTGAGGAAGTTTGGGGCCTCGCAACGCACCCTACTTTACCACAATTTGCAACAGCTGGCCACGACAGGTTACTGCAAATGTGGGACAGCCTTAGTCATACCGTTGTTTGGAGTAAAGATATTGGGGTTAGTATAAATAAGTGTTGTGACTATTAATAATAATTCAATTGTTAGCTTTTAATATATTTATTTCAGTTAATTTATTCTGAAAACAATTTCTGAGCACATTCGTTGCAGCTTAAGCAACGAATTATTATTATTACAAAAATTATTTGTTAGTTGTCGAAACCTTTTCAGTTCAATACTAATTTTTAAGAGGCAGCATTTCAATAATAGGGTACTAATTTCAGATTTTGAGTGTTGTATAGTAAAAATGTTGTAATTCTTCCTTTATGCAAGTATGTATTAGACAGGGAACTACTTTTTCTTATATTTCCTTTATATCAATATACAGGGTGTTCGGTAACTGGTGGTACAAGCGAAAAGGGGGTGATTCTACATGAAAAAATAAGTCGAAAATATACAACAAAATTTTTTCATATGAGGTTTTGTTTTCAAGAAAATCGACTTTGAATTTTTGCCGGATACGCGTGCACTTAATCATGTCTCGTTATAACGGATCTCACTGTAGATCATTGTCTCGATTGAAGTTTATGTTGATAAACACTTCCAGTGTCACGGAAATGTTTATTGTACCTATCATCTGAAGGAATCTTCTGAAGAAATCACAAGTTGCGAGCAATTAAAAGAAAAGATTATTGTTGCCTTTCATACATTAAAGCAACAGAATACGTTAGAAAGCTTCAGCAATTTCTGTAATAATAAACTTTATGATTACTTCAACATCGTATTTCATTGTGTGTTCCTAATTTTCCGGTACGATAAAAACAAACTTAAACTGCGATAACGATCCATCGAGATAATAATCTACAGATCCGTTATAACGAGACATGATCAAGTTCACGCGTACCCGCCGAAAATTCAAATTCGATTTTCTCGGAAACAAAGCCTCACATGAAAAAATTTTGTTCTATATTTTCGAATTATTTTTTCACATAGAATCACCCCCTTTTCGCTAGTACCACCAGTTACCGAACACCTTGTATATCATACATTCGTAAGTATGGTACATATGAACATTTGTATCTTTCGCATAGACATCGCTCATTGAACTACTCTTACTGTTAGAACTAACTCGCGCGCCCTCTTTACTCACACTGCCGCCACGCATACATAGCACAAACTACCTTTTTTATCATGGTGGTAGTCGTTCATTACGGATCCCTTGCCCACTCTGGGGGGCGCCAGCTTGCGACACCAGCAGCCCCCGGTAACTCCCTTCCTCGCTTGGGGTAAGAGGTGGCCGGCAGCGTGTTCCGACACGCCCCGGCACTTCTCCGCCCCCACCCCCGTGGACGCACTGGAAACGGGTGGCCAGCCGGTCGAATTGACGGAAGGAGCTATTAAGCCGCTCCCCCGCCCGCACGGCTGACCCACCACTGCTAGGGGGGAGGGGACTAGCTCCGCCCATCGCCGCCGTACATAACACAAACTACTACATTGCTAAATTAATATTGATAGATCATCATAATCACAACAAAAAATAGAAAAAGAACATGGAGCTAATCTCATTCCTTATCCAGTCACATCAGCATCTCACTAACACACCCCACGTGACAAACGGTCTGGGTTAGGTGTCACAATCAATGTGTTAAGTAATGGACAGTTTGGAAGTTCATACTAATTATTGATAGAATGTTCAATAATTGTTATTTTAACAGCTCATTATTTTGAAAATTAACATTAAATTGATATTTCAATGTTACAAACTTTGGTAAAAGTTATTGTTATTATTTTAGTCAATTTCCTTCTAACCTTATTGAATCCTTTACACTTAAAATTGTAGGATTCTTGAGGAATGCGGAAGTTGATTTCTAATTAACGGTTTACTGGTTATAAAACTATATTTGAACTAACGATTAAAACGCTCGCTGTTGACTCCCTGTCTAAAACGCACTGCAACACTCTGACACACTCGCCGAACTTCCACGCTTTATATTCTTTCACCCCCTTGCATTCGTCTCGCTTGCACTCTGTCTCTCGCATCCATAACTTACATTCGAAAAAACATATACTTTCCTATCTAAACACTCTTCGTTCACGCCTTCTCAGTCACTCGAGTTTCCCAAACATACCGGCGCCTGCACGTCGCAATATGATCCGGTCGCCCGCACGCACGCACAATGAACCATTTATCCCACAAAATATACAGGGTTAATCACGAATCGTCATCAGTAGAGATTACTCTGTTATTAGCAATTCGATCGAAAATGTTTTTGTATAGTTTCAGGAGAGCTTTAACGTGATTGTAAAAAATGATTTGTCAACTTTTTTTTTATGTTTTTTCAAGGTCATTTTGAATTTTTTTACGCTTATCTGTTAGAGGATTTCAAGACGGATTCGGTAAATATCGTGACATCGTTCAGCGTATAACTGTTGCGCTAACACTGAATTACGTCCGCACTCCTCGTAGATCAAAATCATTTCCAACTTTTCGTCGATACTGTAACTCATCATTAGAACCTGTACGCTCACGAATACCGCAAAGACTACTAACTTCAGATATCATTTAGATGTGTACCAATGTACAGAACAAAAGCTTTACACAGTAGGCAAGAGGTCAGAATAAATTTCGATTTGTCAACAATATTGGAACCCGTACAACGGCGGAGCATATGATACTCCTTGTAATATAAAGTTTTTTACTTTTTTCTTGATCCAGATGAAAAAAATGTTATGTTCCGATATTTACCGAATTCGTCTTGAAATCCTCTAACAGATAGGCGTAAATAAATTATATGTTTATTTGCAAAAAATTCAAGGTAACCTTGAAAAAACATAAAAAAAGAGTTGTAACGATCGGCGGTGTGGGAGAGCGTGCCGGCTCAGTCGGACGTCCGGTTCTTAAGCCGCGAATGAGAGAGACGCGTTTCGGCTGGTTACGTGGTTTATTCCTTATATCTAAGTATGTAGTATGTACAAACCCGGATCGCGATTCCGGTACGATGTCGACTTATGGCTAACGGCGCGGCGCTGACGCTTCTCAACGGCTACGGCGGTATGCGGTCGGCTTACAGGCTACGGCGCGGCGGGGACGCGTCTTAACGGCTACGGTGCAGCGCGGTCGCAGGAGGGCACTTGCCCGAGGATGGAAGAGAGGGAAGCGGCGTCTCGACACCCCGGGGGCCCCATCGGCTTGCACTAGGGTTCGTACCTGGAGTGCTCTCTAGTGTCTGATGCTCCTGTTAATACTCCGCGCACCGGACAGAGCGGGAAGGTCGCCGTTTGCGCACTCCGTAAACGGAGGGTTGGCGGGGAGCGGGCCATGTTCGCTCGGGAGCGGCACTCGCCTCGATCACCGACGGACCCGTTGGAGGAAGAGGGGTAGGTGAAGAACAGCCTCGAGGTTGGAGCACGGTAGCCTTTCATGTATTCCACTGTTCACTTGCGGGAACGCGCCTTCGCGGTAGCGGTCCGTACTAGCGCGGTGCGACTACGGTGTGATCGGCTACGGCGGCCTTCGCCGGTCCGCGGGCAGGAGGAAGACTCGCGTCGAGGGGTAGGATCGTTACAGAGTTGACAAATAATTTTTTACAATCACATTAAAGCTCTCTTGAAACCATGCAAAAGCTGATAAAAACATTTTCGATCGGACTGCTAATAAGACAGTAATCTCTACTGATCACGATTCGTGATTCACCTTTATACATATATTAATCACCTTTTTAGTATTGTATAAACTATTTAGTACAACAATAATCTTTTATAATTATAATGACAAATGTGTACTCTCAACTATATATATTTGAATTGTTCAATAGTAACTATACAAATTGCTATCTCCAAAAATATATCAAAATAAAAATTATAGTTGTTATTTTACGAAAACATAAAGAAGTTTGAATATACAACATAAAGAATTCATATAATTAAATGCAATCTGGTTTTTTTTTAGGAGCAAGCCCAAAGTCTTGGCTTCTCACCAGATGGTAATGTAATTGTAGTTGGATGCACATCTGGAAAGTGGTTAGCGATTGACAGTGAGACCCGAGAATTGTATACGCATCATAATGATGGAACAGAGCCTATTCAGGTAAAACATTCATTCAGAATTACATAATTATAATTATCAGGAGATACAAGTATTATAAATAAATGGCAAATCTTTTAAGTGTCTTATTTTCTTTGTAAATTATAGTAAAAATCAGTTTTTAGGTAATGAGTATTTAAAAAATTCATATTGTAACGCGACGAGGAACAATAAAGCGTCAAGACCCCTCGTCACTCCCCCCCCCCCGATGTAACAGAAGAATTGCGCCGAGGCAGCGTGGCCGGCGGTTCAGGGGGAACCGCGGGGTCTGGAACCTTCTAGACCCCTAGTAACGCGTTATTGATAAAGATAGCAACGAGTCCGTATAAATACCGGTAGATTACCGCGGAGCGAGCATTCTTGCTGCACCTGTGGGAGAGGACGAGGTAAGACCACGGCCGCCCACAGGATTGGAGAGTACGAACAATGCTATCGGACGCCCAGCAGCCCAGGAGAGGACAGGGGTTGCACCTGGACGCCTCTCTGGATACATGGTAGAGGACGGCCATGAAGGCCGGCCGCCCGCCGAGAGGAAAGAACAGGGTAGCTTCCTGGCCGCCTGAGAGTAGGGGACGCCTGGTTCCTCTTGTAGGTTTCGGAGAGTCGCATACTCGTCTTTGTCGTTTCTAGTGAGTTTAAGGTTTGCAGCTGGATCTTTTGTTTATAGGGGTAAAACGAAGGGTTAGGCAGGATGTTTCTATCAAAGACTATCTTGACAAAACATTCCAGAAGGGGATGTTTTGAAGATTTCCATATTAAGAAATCGTACGCTGCTGTTACTGAATCATGCTTCGTGCCAGATGCGTCCAGCCGGAGTACAATCATTAAACAAAGGGGCCTGTTGGGACGCTTTTCGTTCTCAGAAAAGAGATTAGAACTTCTAATCGAAATGAACGTGGAGAAACGTCTCCATACGGAACATACACTTTACATCACTTCATTTCACTTCCTAACGATATGATTTTTTTATACCACTTTAAAAATATATTTAAACGTTTACACTAAAATTCTCTTACAAAAGTAGGAAGACTTATGGCTAACTCAATATATCTTTAATTGAAGTTTACCTTTTAATTATACAAGATGTCTCACCCGATTTTGACATCTTGATTTCTTCGCTATTGTTAGTTATACCAAAAAATGTGTCAGATAGGAATTAAATGGTGCTGAGTGGGACATAATTTGGTGTTATTAGTTTACTCGTGGGTGAACGTGTTAAGGTCATATGAAGGTCAACTTCGTTTTTTTAAGTAGAATTACCCAGTTAGCCAAATGCTGTTTCAAGCAAAAGCGCAATACTTGCACCACACTTTGCGAGCAAAAGACATCCATTTTGTACCAAACCCTGCTTGGAGCAGAATTTGGTGTCCCCATTTGGTATGACTTGGTCACCAAAATTTGTCGACAAATTCCTAGTCAAATTCGAAGATAGATGCATTGCAAATTGAATGCAAAGTTTGCAGCCAAAATTCCATGACAAAATGGTGCTAAACCTTGGCTTCGATCAGCCTTCGTTATAGAGGGCAGGTCCGTCGCACTAAGAGCGGACGTCTTACGACGAGGTGGTAGTGTTTCGAAATACGTGTTACTACCTCTGCACACGTATGCGCATTGATTCTGTAGCTTGAGTGTGACACTGATTCTGTCGCGTGTGATTAAAGCGAGGAGGCGGATTGCAAGGAAGGATCACACACACACGCACACACACACACAAAATCTTCGATTCAATATTATCACTATTTAACATATCATTACACTCTTGAACTTTACACTATACTCGCGTGTTACACATACTCGTATACTTCCGATCTCTATGACTCACATGTTCACTCTGTGCGCGTTTTTCGATCGTTTTCTAGAACCTTGTCCATCCTCTCACGGTCAATATAACGGGAATCGATTATTCATCCAACACAAATCCTGTTTCAAATTGACAGATATCAAATCTTACATCGCAGAAAACCATCATAGTCTGCTGCCATTCTGCCGACCGTGTCTATTAGCAGACTGTGCCGCCAATCTGCCGACAGATTGTTTACACGGCTATTGACATTTTGGTTACAAAAGCTTGCAACCTGCAGCTGACATTGGCCAAAATCTGACATTACAGATTTATTAAATGTAATACAGATTTATTAAATCTACTACAGATTTATTAAATCTGATCGCATATTATTAAAAGAAATATCTTTTGCACATTTATCGAGAAAACAGTGTAATCATTTAGTTTGCATATATTTTTTTATAAACTGTAAGGATAAAAAGTAACTGACTTTCAGCATATTGAAACACGTAGATCAAATTGAATTATCTCGAATATCCTATTTCGATTTGAATACTTGAAATTACACGCTGAGTTAATTTCAACAAGAAATTTATGAAATTCGATAACTCAATATGTTTTTGTATTTAATAATGTTTATTTATTTTAATGTTATATATTTTCAGGTTGCACGATTTTCACCAGACGGCACGCTTCTGGCACTTGGTTCTAGGGATAACTATGTTTATATTTATCAAGTAAATGGTGATGCAACTAAATACAGTCGTGTTGGGCGATGTATGGTAAGAATGTCTACTATAATATCAATATTTAACTCAAATATTTTCGAGAAAAATTTTAATTTGTTCATTATGCAACCGAAGACAGTTGAGAAAAGTGAAACTTTTCCTCCTTTAGAAAGAAAGGGAAAATTGTCATTGTAATGACCATGTACACAAATATACAATACAATATAATTTGTGTTAATACTGCCTTAAAGTTTCGATATACTAACAACTTTTATAAAAAAAAGTTGATATATGTATACAGGGTGAGTCTCGTAACGTGACGATCTTAAATAACTCGTAAGTTGTTTGTTGTGCGAAAAAATGTTTCAAAAAAAAGTTGCATGGTTTTCTGGGGGATACACTTCTCTAATCTGTTTTTTATTACTTTATTTTTTAATCAAGATATGAGGATCACCTTCAGTTTTTTAAAATGGAATGTCAAATATTTTTATTCAAATTCGGATAAATTATGAAATTCTGCGTAAAAAAGTATTATACTGTAGGGGCAAGAAACTCTTAGACGTATCGGGTTCAATATGTTTTATTTATTTTGACGGCGCGTGTTCGACGGCGAGATTTAGACTAGGCTCTCTCTGTCGGTCCAGTCCTCTTATACTCATTCGTTCATACATTTTATGGCGGAGTCGGCAGATCACCAAAGGGCGTCTTTGGCGGCCGCCGCGTTCCGCCGAGATCGGCGGTTCTTTTGGCCGGCAACTACAATATCGCACGTTGCCGCCACGCTTTGCCGATCGCACACGTGCGTATCCCTACAATACCAAGTGGGCCAATGCACTTGCGTAATCGATTTATCAGTAAGCGAAGAACTTCTTCCAGTGTTTCTGTAGTTATTTCAGCACATGCACTTATTAGTGCACTTATTGGTGCGTCCTCGCATATCTTCGGCCGTCGTTAGTGGCTCTCGATAAACTTCATTTTTTAATGTTCTCCAAAGGAAATAATCGAGCGACGTTAAGTCTGGTGATCAAGGTGGCCAACCAATGTTACTGTCACGTCAGATCCAACGAATAAAAAATGGATTCTCTGTTGCTCAATAATGCATATTTCTTGTATTAACATCTCCACAATTTGTGAATGTGGCTTCGTCAGCCTATAAAACTGAGCCTATATAAAAATTGCCCTCGTGAAAAGGACAGTTCGGTCACACTAAGAAGGGACCTATTCTTGCTCTAAGAGTAAATATCGAGCATACTCGGTGTAAACCTTGTTGTAGGAGGGAAAACGGAATTTTATTTAAATTTCTGGATTATATAATTTTAAGATTAATGTATATTCAATAATTTAAATATTCACAAATCTTTAAATAATGACAATAACGATTTTGTCCGATATTTACTCTTAAAGCAAGATCAGATCCGCTTAGTGCGCCTGATGAATAAGGGTCAATGTATACCCCACAGGCCGGCAAGCCAGGCGGTTTTTCCCAGTTTATACGAATTTTGGGATCCGGGGACAGCCACTTGAGAGGGTTCGAGAGGCTCCGAACAAAGGCACAGCGTGTCGTCTGCTACCAGAACCCCAGGGGTTCCCAGGCCAATGCTAGGGCCTGACAGGCTCCTGGCGTGGCGGCACGAAGGCAGAATGAACATGCTGTATTTATTTAAAAAGCTAAGAACCAGAACTTTTCAGAGCTCGTCGTGGTAAAAGATGGGGAATACGTTGTTAAGGAATTTAAACGTTATAACAAACAAAATAACAATTTATTGCTATGTTAACGAACCTATCCCCACCTCAGCCGCGCCTGTAGGCCCAATGTTTTGACGTCGAACGTCACACGCTACATAGTATGTGCGACCGCTGTAGCCAATATTTAAGCAGGTAATTTTGCTTGTAAATCAAAAACGCATGTTGCTGTTGAGTCATTGGGAAACAAGAATGGACAGGTTACCTGGAAGATGGCAACAACTTCTTACAAATAATGGAAATTATATCATTGAATAATATTAAACATACATTTTTATAAATTGATTCAAATGTTTTCTTTAAAATACGACAGAACTTTTCCTCCAACCTAATATATTTTTATAACAGTTCTAAGAATCCAATATTTGCAATTTTTGATGCTCCGCGAATTAAAAAACGGAATTTCAAAGAGGAAGAATCGTAGAATACGACCATATTTTTAAAAAATTTTTTACACTTGAACCGGTGGTACAATTTGCAGAACAAAGATATTTCTAATATATTTTCATTAAGAAATTACATTTGCGTATAATATGATAAATTATTTAAGAAGATTTGATATGTATAATTTACGTATGATAAAATACAAGGAATAAGGTATACAAGGTATATAAGGATGTGTGATGCTGTTTCACCAAGTACCAGGAATGTTTCCTATTTCCATGGTGTTGTAAAGGAGAGATACGGATAGTTTAACTAAGGAGCTGTGGAGCCCCTAAAAACATTTTTTTGTGCCATGCACAGCAGTTAACTGCAACGCGCTCTTTAAAGGCCAGACAGGCCAGAGAAGAAATTCGGTTTCAAATCCTGGCAGGCTTGTCGGTTCCTAAACGGTAGGATCAAAACAGGGGTTGTAATGTTGGCGGGGGCACACCGGATTGAAATGCGCGCGCGGAACACGGGTGCCGCCAGGAGCCTAGGGATTACCTCTTCGGGGAAAAAAAAGAGGTGTAATGTTGAGCCGGCCGGACTGGCCTGTGAGATATGCATTGACTTTAAACTAGTTTTTTCTTAACATGATTAAACATTCTAGCAAGAAACAAGATATAGTCAGAAACTCATCTCCCGAGTTTCATATTTTTCGCAACATTTATTGTTGTATTTCATTGAAATATTTATTATTAGAACCATTCGGGGTTGTTACAATCAATATTTTCCAAATACTAACGTATAAAACTTATGTCTGTGGCTCTTAATGAAACTTTGGGAGGACATAGTTTATGAAAAAATAATACACATGTATTTGTTTTAGTTAATATTCTTCATTTTGTCGGATGGAAATAGCTCTCAAAGTTTGGGTTAAAAACCATATTTCGAATATCTCTGAAACTATAAGAGCTATTGGGATGAATTAAATGCCAATATTGGGTATTTTTAATCCAGAATGTGTATAAGTTTGTATGAAAATAATTTGTTCGCAAAGACTACTAGTTAATGAATTTTAATGATTTATGAATAAATGACTAAGTTAATGAAATTTTTTTATTCATTTATTTATTGTTGCATTAGAGTTTGTGCTATTAGCGACCACTAATACGTTACATTGTCTTACATATGTATAAGTACAAGGTTATGACAAATGTTACAATTAGTAGTGCTTAACTTTCCAGGTTGAGTAATATAATATAGAACGGGTTACTTATTTGCTGACAAGGGAACCTGTTCAGGTGATATAAGCCGATTTTTATGAAACTTATGTGAGATATATTGGATTGGCAAATAAGTTCGTTCGGTTTTTGTTCCAGTCTAAGTTTCATTCGGATTTGCTTTTCTTTTGTCAGCGCTATTGTGCAAATCGAATACACATTTGAAAGATTATATTTCACTGTTTATGTTGTGCTGTGTTTGGTTAGGTTAACCTCAATATTGTGTGTGCTGCCTAGCTGTGAACATGGAAATAAATATCGTGCATTATCGTCACATTTTGCTGTATTATTTTTAAAAAGGCAAACGGACTGCGGATGCTCATAAAAAGATATGCCGTGTGTATGGAGATGATGCCTTAACAGAACGCGTATGCCAAAAGTGGTATGCCAAATTCCGTTCTGGAAATTTCGACGTCAATGATGAGCCCGACTTTCCTTCATTATAAATGATATATCCCAAAAAAATTTCACCTGAAACATCAAATAATCGTGCTATCCGCGCGATTCATTCTTGGAAATTCTGAAAGTTGATATTTAAACTTAAATTGCAGCGAAAGCATCTCGAAGTATCTCATGAAATTTTGCATATTATAACTGCAATATTATAACTAGCCAAAACGATTAGTTCCAGATTGAAGCTATTCAAAGGATTTTTTGTATTCCTCCATAAATAAAAAATGAGCGTAACGCAAAGAGGCTTCAGGTTAGTCCATATTACATAATGTTAAACAACTTTTTTGCAAAATTTTTTTGCCAGTTAATAGTTGAAGCCATTTGCATTAATCCATATGATTTGTAGACCCCTAAGTATTCAATTATAGGCGGAGTTATTACATAACTACCGCACTGAAAACTGATGAATTACCAGGAGCGAAGAAATGGTTATTTACCATGCGTTTATCTCCGTAAAATTTTTTTTTAAAAATCTGACTTTGGCGCATCATGCACGCACTATTAGGCTATACAAAAATAATTTTTTTTTTTATAAAAATCGAAAATTTATAAAATGGATTTTTTGCCGCCTTGGCACCACTGTGCGGCGTAGTGCCGCTGAACCGTGCCGGGTTCTCATTTTGTAACTGCTGCGACTCGTTACCGAGTATCGCGTTCTCCTGACGAGCTAAGTTACATAAATCTCGTTACTTCGGTCGTTACCCGACGTATACGTTATTCACGAGGAGTGGGCCCCGTGTTCCTAACCAAATTCCTATTCGCCGCGGCCTCGTGGCGCGTCCATCTTGGACGAGGTTATTTCGTGCGTTCTCAGCAGAGAACGTGTGGCTTCTGGCCACTGTTGACCCCGATCTCTCGCTTGGTGCGAGATTACCGTTCTCAGTCCGCCACTTCCGTGGAGGACCGTCGGAACACATACCAATTCATCACATCGGTGTGTTGGTGGTCGTAGTCCCCACATTGGTGTGAGGGAAAACCCCACATGTGTGTAGGTTTACGGTCTAGTGGGTTTCCAGACTGCGGCCTACTACCGCCGGGAAGCAGGAAACTGGGTGGAAGACACTGTTGCGTGCTACAGTACCGAATACTTTATTGCGACTTAACTCGACGAATGCTGATACAGAAGAGAGAGATAGTGTAATCTCGGCGGCGGCACATCCGCCTTGGGTCGTCGGGCACGCAGAGTCGAGACCGGCGACTCGCTCTTGCCGCTCGCACGCAGCTAGTGCCGGCGATGCTAGCGCTGCGGCAAGGTTCGGAAACACATGCAGCCCCTACACACTCCCCCCCAAGGAAGAGCGGCAGCGAACAAACAAACAAGATATTTCGCTCTAAGGCTACATAAAATTACAAACGACTCTTATAAATTACGACTTACATGCTACGCGTATATTTACAAAACCTTAACCTAACGTACGGAGTCCGCAAAAGTGACTCTTTTTCGCGAGTAGGTATGCACGGGCACGCTCGGCAACGACGGGGCACCGCTCGATGCTGGGACTGCAAGTCCCTCACAAACGCTATGCGCGGGTCTCAACAGCTCTACGGAGACGCTGCGCGGTAAACTGTTGACCTCGATTGAATACACTTGTTCGGAAATACGCTGGAGCACCCGATGGGGTCCCGTGTAAGGCCGTTCCAACGGTATACGCACGGATTTAACGAGCATAAATACATGCGAACAGGATCCGAGATCTTTGTATACAAAGGCTTTAACGCTACGCTTGTGCGCTACGGGCACAGGCTTGACGGCACGCATATACTGTCGGAATTCCTCGAGGAATGGCTGCGGATCAGGGCTAAAATTATCTAACAGGAAAAATTCGCCCGGCAGACGCAACGAGGTTCCGTAAACGTAATCGGCAGGAGAAGCGTTGGTATCGAGACGGATATGGGTACGCAACCCTAACAGTACAATAGGTAAGACGCGCGACCATTGCTGATTGGCGTGACACATGATTGCTGCCTTCAAGACGCGGTGCCAGCGCTCAACCATGCCGTTAGACGCGGGGTGATACGCGGTGGTTCTTTTTCTCCGGCAGCCAACGAGCGCCAGAAGGGCTGAAAAGAGCTGTGACTCGAATTGCGGACCTTGATCACTCGTCAAAAATGCAGAAGCGCCGAAACGTGACACCCAATGCTCGAAAAAGGCGCGGCCGACCGTCTGAGCGGACGTCTCCTTCAGGGGAACGGCCTCAGCCCAGCGAGAGAATCTGTCGATCATGGTAAGGCAATATTGGAAACCTTCGCTGACCGGCAGCGGACCGACAAGGTCGATGTGTACGTGAGTAAAACGTCCGTCGGGCGCGACGAACTGGGACGGAGTCAGCTTGACGTGTCGAGAAATTTTGGATTGCTGGCAATCAACACACGACTTACACTGGCGAGCTATGTCGCGGTGCATGTCGGGCCAGACATATCGCTGTCGTATGAGTTGGTCAGTGACTTTCGCGCTCGAATGTGCGGGAGAATGAAAGAGCTTGAACAACCGCTCGCGCAAGGAGGCGGGGATATACGGACGGATGCACTCCTCAGATACGCTGCAATACACAGGAGAGTGATCTGTGCCCCACATGAGCCTCTTAAGGGCGAGAAAGTGGTCTGGCAATGCAAGAATTTCCCTAAGCTCGGGGTCGTTTTCCTGCTCGCGGGAGAGCTCATTCAAATCGAATTGCGTCGGCAGACGAATTGCCTCGGCACGCGAGAGCGAATCGGCAACGACGTTTTCATTGCCGGGCAAGAAGAGAATTTTCGACGTAAATTGCGCTATATAGCACAACTGCCGGGTCTGCCGAGGAGACGCACGCTCAGAGTTCTGCGCGAAGGCGTAGATGAGCGGTTTGTGGTCAGTGTACATGTTGAATTCGCGACCTTCTAGGAAGTGGCGAAAGTGGCGCACAGCTTCGTATGCTGCGGTAAGCTCACGGTCGTACGTGCTGTATTTGCACTGAGCCGGGGAAAACTTACGCGAGAAAAAGGCGAGCGGTCTCCAACTATCGCCACACTGCTGCTCGAAAACTGCACCCATGGCCACATCGGAGGCGTCTGAGACAAGGCGCACGGTGGCCGATTCGCAGGGGTGCGTTATAAGGGCAGCGTTCGCAAGGTCTTCCTTGCATTTCGCGAAAGCCGCTTCGGCTTCGGGCGTCCATTCAATGGGTCGCTTATCACGCTTACGCGCGTCCTGCATGTACGCGTTCAACGGAGCCTGAGTGGCGGCAGCGTGAGGGATACAGCGCCGATAAAAATTTACCATTCCTAGAAAACGACGCAGGTCGTCGATCGTGCGCGGTTTGGGGAAACGACTAATAGCCTCGACCTTCTCTGGAGTGGGTTTAAACCCCTCAGAGTTAACTAGGTGTCCCAGAAAAACTAACTCAGATACGCCGAAACGGCATTTATCGAGGTTCACGCGCAGATGAAAGTCACGTAAACGCTCCAGGACGATCGCCAGATGAGTCTCATGTTCTTCCGGAGAGGAAGAGGCGATGAGGATGTCATCGAGAAACGTGAAAACGAAATCGAGATCGCCAAGAGCACGGTTGATATATCGTTGAAAAGTTTGCCCGGCGTTGCGGAGGCCAAAAGTCATCGCACAGTATTCAAAAAGGCCGAAAGGAGTGATGACGGCAGTTTTTTGAATATCTTCGGCAGCTACGGGTATCTGATGATACGCTTTGTACAGGTCTAGCGCCGTGAAAATGGTCTTGCCGTGAAGGTTAGCCGGGAAGTCGTGCAGGTGAGGCACGGAGTAACGATCGGGTATCGTCACGCTATTCAAACGGCGGTAATCTCCGCATACCCGCCATTCACCGGACTTCTTTTTGACTAAATGGATGGGACTAGCCCAAGGGCTGCTAGAAGGCCTGCAAATTCCTGCCTCGATCAGGTGTTTAAACTCGGCTTTCGCGGCCTTGAGTTTTTCAGACGATAGACGCCGAGCGCGCTCCGCGACGGGGGGACCGGTGGTGGAAATGTGATGATACACACCGCGCGACTCGAGCGGGGTCGGTTGCTCCAGTCCGATGACTTGCGGAAAACGAGCTAATATACCAGAGTACTTGAACGACGGTCCAAGGACGTTCACGCATGAAGAGGGAGAGCTCGCGATACCGGCCAAAACAAACAAACCAGTAGCAGAATCTATCAGGCGACGCCTCTTCAAATCTACCGTGAGACCATGATGCGTCAGCAGGTCGGCTCCTATGATGGGATACGGGACTGATACTACGCAAAAATTCCACTCGATCGGGCGACGCAATCCGAAATCGAGGGCAACGCGAATATCGCCATACGTATCGATACGGGTGTCGTTCGCGGCAAACAATTTAAACGCGCTGGGACGCGCACGCCACGCAGCTGAAACCGGCAGCAAAGACAGGTCCGAACCTGTGTCTACGAGAAAGGCACGGCCTGACTTACGGTCGCGTATGTGGAGACGTTTCGAGGACGCATAACACTCTCCAACAGTCTCCGAGGAGGAGGGTGGCCTCAGTTTTCCGACGCTCTAGGAGGATTGGGCCACGCGCACGGCTTAATGCAACGGAAGGCGCGTTCGCCAAATTTCGCATGCAGACGGCAGAGACCGGAAGGGTCGCGACTCTGGGACCTATTCCGCGTTCTCGAAGCGACATTTCTCCCGGGGCTGCGCTGGCGTGTCCGCGAGACACGCTCGATCGCGGTATTCAATCTAGCTACCTCACGGAAGAGTTTATCCAACTACTCCTGCACGGAGCCCGGCCGTGATACGTCGGCAGCTGCTGCGAGGACAGAAGCGCTCGCTGGCTGTATCGTCTCGACGATCTTATCGGCCAGAAGGGCCATCTCCTGCAGGTCGTCATGCTTGGACGCGACTAGGATCGCGGTACACTGCTCGGGCAGTAGGTCGAAAAAAATCGATTTTAGCACATTATCCGCGCAAGCACCATTGTTTAAATTACGCATAAGTGACAAGATATGCGAAGGTTTGCCATGCGACGCTACCTGCCCCTTGAGGAGCTGCCGGAGTTTCGTTTCGGCCGAAGTGGAGAGAGTGGAAATAATGCGCTCTTTGATTCGATTGTACGGCGCGACGGGATCCGGTGACAATATGAGATCGGATATAACCGACGCGGTATCCGTATCCAGGCCGGCAATTACGGTGTCGGCCATTGTGGTCTGGCTCGTAATTCGTGCGTTTCGAAACGACGCCTCGACCTGTCCGAACCATAGCGCAGGATCGTTCTTGAAAAATACGGGGAGTTTCGGCGCACGATAACTATCTACGCGGTTCGCGAACGCGTCGGCATCCGATGCAGAACGGGCGTTTAAAAGTTCGCGCGCGGCCTCGAGCTCCGCCTCTAACCGTGCGATTCTATCTTCGGGCGTGGGTTGCGACATTTTTCACACGCGAGACTAGAACTAAAACGGAACTAAATACGACAAAACGACTTAAAAAATACGCTCACTTCACCACGACGGCAGCTTTCCACGGCTTCGGCAGCAGCGTCAGCAACGGTACCCACGTGGCGGCAGCAATGGCGGCGATAATGGTACCCTCGTGGCGGCAGCAATGGCGGCGACGGTGGTACCTTCGTGGCGTCGATGGCTTCACGCTCGGCGGCTACAACGTGCAGCGAGCGGCCTGCTCGCCGCCTGGAAACAGGAACGGCGGATTGCAGCGAGCGGATTGCTCGCCGCCAGGAAACCTCTTCTCTGTCGGATCTCCGAACAACGTGCACGGGTTCCGAGCACGTGCAGCCAGCTTTTTCGGTGCGAAAAGCACGTCGGCGGCTGTACAACGGCAGCAACAGGCGATGTCCGTTCCACGAGGCGTCCAATGCCTCGTCACAGTTTCGAAGATTTTCCGAAAACACGACTATCACGTCAGCGACGATCACGTCGGGGTCACCAGATGTAGGTTTACGGTCTAGTGGGTTTCCAGGCTGCGGCCTACTACCGCCGGGAAACAGGAAACTGGGTGGAAGACACTGTTGCGTGCTGCAGTACCGAATACTTTATTGCGACTTAACTCGACGAAGGCTGATACAGAAGAGAGAGATTATGTATTCTCGGCGGCGGCAAATCCGCCTTGGGTCGTCGGGCACGCAGAGTCGAGAGCGGCGACTCGCTCTTGCCGCTCGCACGCGGCTAGTGCCGGCGATGCTAGCGCTGCGGCAAGGTTCGGAAACACACGCAGCCCCTACATGTGGACCTTAGCAGTGCCATCTAGATTAGTTCCCTCGTTCCCTCAACTAAAACCTATATATATATATATAGCTATACGATTCTACACACATACATATACGCATATACACATACACATACACCTACTGTACTGTACGTGACTGTACGATTACTTTAAACTTCTTCAAACTTACAAGTTCAACTTATATTTAAAGGATATGAAATTTTTTGCAACAATACTTTATTTTAACAATATTTTATTTCAAAACATAATAATATATAATTATACATGTAACACATAATTATAATATAAAAGCAATACGTAATGATAGTACAAAAGCAATACATAGTGACAATATCTGATATATAAGATATATAATAATAATAATAATATAATATCACGTCGATTCTTGGTCTTATTATATCTTAATTTTTCTTTTTTCGTGCGGATCTTCCAAGCTTCATGTGTTTTAACAGTGCTTACTGGAATACTGCGTCTCATTGTATTCTGACGTCCTTCCCACATAGGATGTTATTAACTTTAGTGCACCAATTGCCAATAAAATTTGAAATTTTCACACTCAGTATTCTGTTTCGTAATTGTTGTGCATGCTGCTCACATATGATAAATGAAAAGCTCATTTGCTCATGCAACATGTTCTCCATGTATTCTTGGAGTTTACTTTTAAAGTAAACATGGGGCATGGTTTTGTGCAGCAATATATCAATTTTTTTCAATACATTGTGTATTGATGCATCTTCATTAAGTCTGCAAAAAGATGCTTTGCACAACTGGCATTCTTTATGGGGGCTAACAGTAATTATCTTCTTCATAATTGCACAATTATCAATTTCCACAGATTCTTCTTGTGTTATGTCTTCGGTATTTTGAGCCGCAGCACTCCTTTCTTCTATTATCACCTCAGACACTGCAGGTTGGATGTTCTCTTCTTGTTGTTCTTTTTCTCTTAGAAGCTTCTTCAACGTAAACAGATAGTGTCCCCTGCAGACGTCTTCACAATTGAAGCCAACACTTTGGATGGAGGCAATATTATTGATCAGCATAATTTTGTATGCTATCTGGAAGCCGTATGGAGTGGGACGTATGTTCTGATGCCCAACAGATCGTATGTATCCAAAAAAATTTTCTAAGAGATCTTGATTAATTAATCTTGTTTTGAAATTTTCAAATCCCTTTGTCTTCAAAAATCTCCATAGTGTGGGATCAGGACCCCCAGACCAAAAGTATGTAGGAGATCGGGAAGAACGGGAGGGTTCCGTGGGTGAGCGCGTTAGTCGATCGGCTACCACCAGTGAGGTCGCGGGTTCGATTCCCGGCGGCGGTGCCCTCATTTTTCCCGAGATCCTACAATAGCATTTGAAATGCGGAGATAGTCTTTATCCAATTTTTCAAGCATAGTGCTCCAGACACTGGCATTTTTTAGGCTGGATGGACATACCGCATACATTTCAGGTTTCTCATTGCATCAGATCAGAATTCTTCGTGTGCACTTGTTTTTGATAAGAGCGTCCTCAGCGGAGCTTCTGAGACTGCACTGTGCCCATTAACGGAGTCGAATAGCTTGTTGAAAAAGTTAAAGATTTCCGCTGTCGTGAGGCATTCCTCCTTTGGTATTCTTAATGGGCCATGGTCTGTTTCTACAACGCCTATAATAATGAATATTTTACCAATTATACAGGCATAACAGAACGTCTATACTATTCATATAGCGAAATATAACTTTTACTTACATTGGTGGCGACTAAGGAATCCTATATGTGACGCCACTGTTTCGCTGAATACTTGTGATGTGTACTTCACTTTCATTATTTTAGTCCTTTGAGGAGCCACATGTTCATTCGTCAGTTTCTTCATCATAGGGCGTACCACATATCCAGAGACATGCATATTGCTTTTCGCATTCTTTTCTTCCTGGTGGCACATTGATTTCCAAGTCCTTATTTAATAGGTTGTTTCTTACTCCTTTAATTAAATGCGGCGGATCATAAAATGGTATCAATGTAATACCATCTATTTCAATTATGTCACCTATAAGTACAAAATGATTGCATTGATTCACAATATTATATTTTTTAAATTATACGAAAAACTTAATAATGTATACTGTAACGTTGGCCCTTTTCGCCGCGTAGGAAGGCGGGAACGGGGCCAACTCCGGGAATTTATGGGCACTAAGGCCGGGCCGTGAATACGCGGTCCTCCCGGTACTAACGAGTTTTCGAAGACTTCAAAACCGACAAGAGAGTCTTCTGCTCGGGCGCCAGGCACCGGAAGGGTGCCACGCGAAACGCGGGACCCTCTCGCCCTCGGTCGAAACGGAGGGCGGAAGGTGGGCCTTCGAGAACCGCGAGACGGACGAGAGTCGCGAAAGGGTCTGGGGTTCGGACACGGGAATAGCGGGGACAGCCCTCGCGACAGGGCGGATCGCGCAGGTAGGAAATGACACGGTACGAAACGAGCTCTAATTATTTATTATTGGTCCGGTGTTACAAAATACGCGGCCACGTGGCCACATCCGAGAGCCTGCGCTCTTCATACAGATTAGCGAACGGATGGAAGTTTCGCAGCGCGAGGTTGTCGTACGTTAAAATTGCCGCACGCGTGCGGTACTTCGGGATAAAGCTCTCGCCGAGGCGAAAGCTTCGCGACGCGCGGGTGACCGGCGCGATTACAAGTAGACTGTCGCGATATTTCCCGATATACGACGGACGGCGAAGCGTTCGGCGGAAGATACGCGATTTGTTATGCGGCGGAATTCGCTCCGAGAGACGTGAATAACGGACCGATTGCAATTCCTATCGACTGCGGCTCCTCTGAGGAAGACTTCCGGATTCTATCTCGACGGGAAACTGCGAACGAGTTCAAAACGCCGACGGCTTCGGCGTGAGCGGACTGTACGAGGCGGAGTACGCCTCGGCACGCGAAAGTTTGGGGAACGAGACGCGATGTTACTCGTCCGACGGATGACCCGCGAAATCGCGAGACCGCGAGGGCGCAAAATCGTTGTCGATCGCCCGCGTCGTTCCCCGTACAGAATCTAAAGAACCAACTCGCGAAAGATTATTGACGAGGAAGGACCACTGCGTGGACTTACCGTTTCCGCTGTTTTCTTTCTGGATCTCTGCGTTTCGACCCGGCTGGCTCGTGCGGTGCGGTATCGAGAACTTCAGCCCGTGGCGGAATGAGGAGAACAGCACTGCGGCGTCGCGGAACAAAAATCGGAACGCTTGTCGCGAGACGAAAATCGATACTCGGCGGTATCTACGTCGCGCGACGGTAGTCGGAAAACGGAAAAGACCTCGCACGGTACGCGACGGTGTTGGACTTGGCGGAAGCTACCACAAAATCAGGCCGGCCGCTCTTCGCGGACGGCGCACAGTGCGGACAAGTCGGCACATCTCACTACATTTTTATTTGACGATGCACGAAAATTTCCTTTGGCAGAACTCTTTATTAGCAGGAAATGCATATTATTATTCATTTAAAAATCATTTAACAATTTTTTTATGCATAAAAATAATTTTTTTTTCAACTTATTAATTTTATTGTTAAATTTAATTTTTTGTGACTAATTACCATTGCATATGCATTAGTAACCAAATTTAGATTTTTGTACAAAAATTTGGCCATGGAGGCACTCTCTAAAGTGCCAAAAATTGAAAAATGTTATATTAACTGTAAATGAGTGTGCAATAATAATTCTGTGTAATGGAAAGTTCTTACCAAGGAATATGCATTCTTTATACATTTAATAAAGTAGATTTATTTTTTGTACAAATTTTCAACGGTGGTTTTATTTCTTAATTGCATATAAAACTTCAAATTAACATAAAACAAAAACGGCAAAATATAGCCTGAGATTCATGCATATTCGGATACATTACTTATTATAGTTTAAGAATTTCATAGTTTTGTCTGCGAGTTATTGCGACTCTCAATTTTATAAACTTTTTAAAAAGTGTCCATACCTTTCCTTTAGGATCTATCGTGGAAAATTTGTTATTTTCTTTTTAAATGTATTAGTTATATTGTTAAATTTCATTTTTTGTGAATAATTAACAATAAGTATACATTTGTAAACAAATTTGGTTGTAAAAAATTTTGCCATTTGTTCGCCACAGTTACAGTGGGGAATTTACTGGGAAAGATCAATACTCGTGTATATCACGATATGAAATACATTTCTTTGGCAAAACATGCGTATTAGGATGGAAATTGTTAATAATAATCATATAATAACCATTTTTATACATAATACAATTTTGCAATAATTATATATCAATTATTTTTATGTATTTTTAATTTGTTTTCAATATATGTTTTATAACTATTGAAAAAGTAATAAGAATGTAAGGATAGATCGAAATGTGCAAGATCACGAGAGTCAATGATTTTGAGTCGCAATCAAAGTACTGAGAATGACTCGGATAGCGAATAGCATTTTGTTGAGTTTATTCATTTTATTCACTAGTATTATAATTTGTTTAAGTTTATTATTGTTAATTTTACATATGGTTCATGTATTATTAATTTTGTTCTAAACTTGTTAGTTTTTAAAAATAAATTTGTTAATTTTTAATAATAAATTTTTTTTCTAAAATTTTTTTTTTTGTTAAAATTATAAACTATATTGGTAAATATAATTGTCTGTAAAAAATTTCTTCCATATATGCATTAATAACCGAACTACGAGAAGTGTCGAAAACAGGCGATTTGTCCGCACTGTGCGGCGGGGCCAATCTCGGATCTCCCCCTTTATGGGACGCCTACACCACCCTCGCCGAGGCCACATTTCAAGTGGCTGAATGAGGTGGCGGTGGGACCGCGAAAAGAAATGTCCGATGTGCGACAGGGGCCTTCGTCCCGCGTCGCCTCCGGGTTGTCTGGCCCGTGTGTGACATCTCCGTTCTCCAAATTGACCTGTGCACAGGATTTTTCGTAGTGGCCACGGCTCGGTAGAACCGAATAAGTAGAAACTATGAAAAATAAGTAGCATAGAAGAAATTTAGTAGTAGTTATATGAAGAAACTATAAGCCAGCATTAGTCTTTCAAGCACAATCAAGCATGTAGGGTCATTCATCGTCACTGGAGCGCATCTTCAGGCACATTGTGCAACTTCATGCACGTGAAGCAGCATTTAAAAACATATTACAATTGTAAAGATTACCTTTCTTACGGCCTGTATTACATCATGTTGACTCATGTGAACAATAATAGTATTTATTATTTTATTTACTGTAACGTGTCTGGTACGATTTGGCAAATATTATATTATTATATTATTATATTATACAGGGTGGCCCACATAACTCTGAACAGCTCAATATCTCGAAAACTATGCCATCGATTTTAAAGTTCTTAGTCTTAAATTGCATGGAACTGAAGGAACTTTCTGACTACATAAACGTGAAGTGGCCTCCCTTCCCTTTTAACGGGGGAGGGGAGGAACCTTTATAATTTTAAATGGAACCCCCTATAAAATGTTACATATTTAGATTCTACAGGAAAAAACAAGTCAATTTTGTCTGAAACATTTTTTTGTCAGATACTTTCACGATGAGATATAACAGTTTGAAGTTTCGAGTTGTAGGTACTTGAAGTGCTCGGAAATAGCGTTATGGAATTATACGCGCTTGAGTCCTTTGCTTATTCGTAAGGAATTAAATGTACTTTAAATTAAATGTTCAAAATGTCCACCACGGGCTTGTAAACATTTATTTACTCGAAACATCAAAGTTGTTCTAACATTTTTTAACATTTCAGGAGTCACTGAAGCGCAAGCGTCACGTATTCTTTGTTTCATATCCTCTTTTGTCGTCGGTGGTTCAAACATAACTTTGTCCTTTACATATCCCCATAAGAAAAAATCGAATGGTGTTAGATCGGGGGATCGAGGAGGCCATTGACGAGGTCCCCCACGACTTATCCATTTGTTCCCAAATTTTTCGTTCAAAAATTGCCTGGTGATGATTGCAAAATGTGGAGGAGCGCCGTCTTGTTGGAACCACATTTCTCTTCTAACGTGCAGTGGCACATCTTCCAAAAGCGCAGGCAAATGATTTTTTAAGCAATCACAATAACTTGCAGATGTTACAGTTTCTTGAAAAAAATAAGGTCCAATCACAAAATCTCCTATTAGGCCACACCAAACATTTAAAGACCATCGATGTTGAAAGGGAACACATCGCATCCAATTTGGGTTTTCCACGGCCCAATAATGCAGATTATGTCTATTTACATGCCCTGAATTCATAAAAGTGGCGTCATCGGAAAAAAGTATTTTGCACAAAAAGTAATTTTCCACAACACCCTGCAGCCACTCACAAAATCTTACGCGGTGATCGTAATCTGCTATCGAAAGCTCTTGTGATAAAACCATGTGATATGGATGATACTTTTGCCGTTTCAAAATTTGTTGAATTGATGAACGTACCAGACATGAATCGTACCAGACACGTTACAGTAAATAAAATAATAAATACTATTATTGTTCACATGAGTCAACATGATGTAATACAGGCCGTAAGAAAGGTAATCTTTACAATTGTAATATGTTTTTAAATGCTGCTTCACGTGCATGAAGTTGCACAATGTGCCTGAAGATGCGCTCCAGTGACGATGAATGACCCTACATGCTTGATTGTGCTTGAAAGACTAATGCTGGCTTATAGTTTCTTCATATAACTACTACTAAATTTCTTCTATGCTACTTATTTTTCATAGTTTCTACTTATTCGGTTCTACCGAGCCGTGGCCACTACGAAAAATCCTGTGCACAGGTCAATTTGGAGAACGGAGATGTCACACACGGGCCAGACAACCCGGAGGCGACGCGGGACGAAGGCCCCTGTCGCACATCGGACATTTCTTTTCGCGGTCCCACCGCCACCTCATTCAGCCACTTGAAATGTGGCCTCGGCGAGGGTGGTGTAGGCGTCCCATAAAGGGGGAGATCCGAGATTGGCCCCGCCGCACAGTGCGGACAAATCGCCTGTTTTCGACACTTCTCGTAGTTCGGTTATTAATGCATATATGGAAGAAATTTTTTACAGACAATTATATTTACCAATATAGTTTATAATTTTAACAAAAAAAAAATTTTAGAAAAAAAATTTATTATTAAAAATTAACAAATTTATTTTTAAAAACTAACAAGTTTAGAACAAAATTAATAATACATGAACCATATGTAAAATTAACAATAATAAACTTAAACAAATTATAATACTAGTGAATAAAATGAATAAACTCAACAAAATGCTATTCGCTATCCGAGTCATTCTCAGTACTTTGATTGCGACTCAAAATCATTGACTCTCGTGATCTTGCACATTTCGATCTATCCTTACATTCTTATTACTTTTTCAATAGTTATAAAACATATATTGAAAACAAATTAAAAATACATAAAAATAATTGATATATAATTATTGCAAAATTGTATTATGTATAAAAATGGTTATTATATGATTATTATTAACAATTTCCATCCTAATACGCATGTTTTGCCAAAGAAATGTATTTCATATCGTGATATACACGAGTATTGATCTTTCCCAGTAAATTCCCCACTGTAACTGTGGCGAACAAATGGCAAAATTTTTTACAACCAAATTTGTTTACAAATGTATACTTATTGTTAATTATTCACAAAAAATGAAATTTAACAATATAACTAATACATTTAAAAAGAAAATAACAAATTTTCCACGATAGATCCTAAAGGAAAGGTATGGACACTTTTTAAAAAGTTTATAAAATTGAGAGTCGCAATAACTCGCAGACAAAACTATGAAATTCTTAAACTATAATAAGTAATGTATCCGAATATGCATGAATCTCAGGCTATATTTTGCCGTTTTTGTTTTATGTTAATTTGAAGTTTTATATGCAATTAAGAAATAAAACCACCGTTGAAAATTTGTACAAAAAATAAATCTACTTTATTAAATGTATAAAGAATGCATATTACTTGTGTTAGTTCCTCAACACAGGATAGGAAAATCGCACGTTGTTCTGAAGACGGGTGAAATGATACCGCAATTAACGTGATTGTAATACGTCAAAATGATCGTATCTACATATAACACTTTATTCCACTTTGTACATCAACACTGTAGGAAAATCGCTCTTGCTCCGAGGACGGGTGACACGATACAGCCGGAAATTCCTCTCGGTTCACCGCTATGTTCACTTTCGGCGCGTACCGCTCCCCGCCGGCTCGCAGGCCTACCGGCCCTGGTCGACCCTTTGGGTCTGACCGTGCACGTTGCCCCAATTCGCAGAAGGGTGATCACATCCTTCTCCTTGGGTCATAAACGGGCCTAGATCGCTGGTGTCAGCGATCTTACCACGCGGCCTTTTGTTCTTTCCGACCTTTCGAGGTGTCGAACACATGTCACGCGATGCCGGCGAGAATCCCCTTTTCAGGAGACCGGTGAACACAACGGTTTCGCTCTGTCTCTCTCTCTTCACACACACACTTTTACAATCATCATTCCTATAAGCCATACAACGCATTTCTTATAACTAACGCCAATACAAGTGAATATACCAGAATACACCAAAACAGCCGAACACGCCAGAATACAACAGAATACGCATAATGTTTCACACCACTTTCGAACACATGTAGTAACAAACGGCGAATCCGTAACACTCTATAAACATAAATGGCATTTCGTCCGCAACAATAAACATAAACGGCATTTCGTCCGCAACAATAAACATAAACGGCATTTCGTCCGCAACAATAAACATAAACGGCATTTCGTCCGCAACAATAAACATAAACGGCATTTCGTCCGCAACAATAAACATAAACGGCATTTTGTCCGTAACACCTTGGTAAGAACTTTCCATTACACAGTAATCAGCGGGGTGCTCGTATGTTACGACGACTCACGTTCGTTCGGGAAAATCGCGACGAATCCGCGCCACCACCGATAACATCGCGACGTGAGCAACGTACGATCGTCAAATATGAAAGGGACCCAGACGTGGAGCTAGAGCAGGGCTCGCGTGAGTGCCTACGCGGTGGCACGATAGCTTAAGGTCGCGATGTAATAAGTGCGAACACAAGCGCGTTATCAATAGAACAATAAGCACCGAGTATTGTAAACAGTTCGGAAAGCAGAATATACTGTTATTCTTCTACCTCCAACATCGTCTCCGAATGATTCAAAAGTAGAACCTCTCCGTCTTCCAGTGCCTAGAGGCACGAACCTTGTCCTATAAAGGTCGTAGCCGTCCCTTTATCACTATCGGTATATATGTTACAGTGAAACACCGAAATCTGGAGAATGTCGACTTTCACCGGTGAATATCAACATTCACATAGTCGCTTGGTGTATGTCCGAAATATTTGCTAACTACCCTTATTTCTGACTTACACCGGTAAATGTTGACATTCACCATGCACTAATGGTGAATGTTGAACATGTTGGAGATTTATATTTTCTTCTCCGTAATTCAGTCGCTATAAAACGTCACGCCAAGTCGTGATTAATTTCGGGTTATGTGCGTTACGTTACATTTCCTCATAAAAAAGGTTTAGGGTTAGGGTTAGGGTTAGGATTAGGGAATCACTTGGGGGTAGAAGGGGGTGAATCGACTTTCGAGTAGAACTACGGGATTAGGTAAGGGTGGTATGCCCCTGGTAAATCCTCCCAAAATTTTGTTATTTTCTTCCTACGACGCTCGGTTTAGGAGATGCAACGATTTTTAGAGGAGGCGAAAATAAATTTGGGGAGGGCAAAGGAGTGGCGAATCGACTTTTGAATAGGAAAGGAATGACCAAGAATTTAAAATACACAGTACATTCTACATGAGAAAAGAAAATAATAGTAATAAAAAAATGACTTACTTATGTGATTCAAATCTTATTTATTGCAACAACTTAAACTATTATGACACTTTGAATTGCACAAGAGTCCCTTGCTTTTACAACTGCATTTATTTGTGGAACACTTTCTTTTGCAACGACAGCGTGTATAGCCTTGTCCACCGCTTTTCGAATTAGCTGCAGCTGCTTCTCTCAGCGACATTTCTTGAAAAGAAATCTCATCTATGGAAAGTAACTTTTCTTTGCAAATTACGAACTGATTACGTGTGTAAAGCTGCTTGAGGGTACCATTTTTATTTGCCAGTTTATAGAAGTCGGAGTCTTCTATTTCAACAACAACCGCTAACACATTTCGGCTATCTGTACGACCACGGTCGACATCAGGGACTTGTATTCGTACATTATCACCAATTTGAGCAGGAGGAAATTGTTTTTGTGAGGTTCGTAACATTTTTGTTGCTTGCAGTAGAAGATTTTCTTTCGCGGCCGCTCTTTTTGTAGAAATCAACTCGTGTTTTTCAGTCAGAATTTGATGTGAAGACGTTGTAGGTTGTAGGTCCTCTTCAATATTTTTCTTTGGAATATGGTTTTCGGTATGACCACCGCTCAAATTTTTTTTATAAGCATTAACAGTTTCTTCAAGCTGTTCTTCGGTTTCAGAAGTATTGGCAATTTCTTCGAGTTGTTCTTCAGTTTCAATATTTGCGATTTGTTCGCCAGGCAAAAAAGACGATGCTATGCCTCTTTTTGCTTTAACGCCAAACATGGCTTCATAAGGACTTTGGCGTATTCCTTCGTGGTATGTAGTATTCTTGGCAAATTGAACAAAGGATAAACCATCTGACCATTTATTTGTATCGTTATCGTTCATCCATGCAGTTAGCATATTCTGTATATCCTGATTGGCCCTTTCAACTGAGCCTTGTGTTTGACTGTGACGAGGCTTTCTATGAACTATTTTAACATCTTTCCACATAGCGCATATTTCGGATATGACTTGATTACTAAATTCTCTACCATTATCTGATTGCAATATTGCTGGTGCACCAAATGTTAAAAATATAGAAAGAACGTGATGCGCTACTTCTTCAGCTCTTTTAGTTTTCAAAGGTCGTAGCTGGACAAACCTAGTTAAATGATCTTGATACACCATTATGAACTTATATTCGCCATCTCTGTTTGACTGCAGATCTATCAGATCAACTTGACATCTTGAGTTTAATTCAGAACTAACCATCGGCTTCACAACAATACCTTTCTTAGGTGCACTGTGTTTCATTTGACACTGTTTGCATAAATTTAAATACAACATTACAACTTCATATGTGATATTTTTGTATTTAACTTGCAACTCTTTAAGCATACGTGTTCTTCCTCCGTGGCCTATTCTGGTGTGAGTTTCATATAGTATACTGTACAATTCTTCATTGGTAACATAATACTGTATGTTCGTTTCCCCTGGTTTTAATGGTACAATTAACTTCTCTTTATCATTAATTTTTAAAACATCAAAACGTTTTAATCGTCTGTAATCCAAAGGTGTGTTGCATTTAATTTTAGCAGAAACCACTTCAGAAAGTATTTTAGAATACTTTTCTTGAGAAAATAAAAACAATTGTCTGCTCGTTTACTCGCAATTAATGCATTTAACTTTTCAAGAAAAAGATCACGATTTACTGCAGTATCCATTTAGTATAAATTAGGGTATCGGAAAAAAAATTAAGAAAACGTTGCTCGCGTTATCAAAGCTTGCATAAGACTGACAAAGCTGATTGACTCCGAGCAGAACAAAGGATTTGGCGGGAGAGAGCCAGTCGCTTGTTTTTTGACTCTTCTGTTTTGGACCTCCACCAGAGCATATCTGTGATTGTCGACATACACCGGACAGGGTCCGAATATACAACAATGTAATAAAATATTCGATCTTTCACCGACGTATTTGGTATCTGTTGACATTCACCGGTGAAAGTCGACATTCTCCAATTTCGGTCATTCACGGTAACATATACACATATATACGGGTCATTATACGTACAGCAACGCACGTACGCCTCCTGAGCGAGTGGCAGCGTGCGTGTGGTCGGCGATCGTCTACGACCTCGCGTGGAAGCGCGGCCGGTCGGGGACAGGTTCTGTACTGCCTAGTTCACTCCACCAACACTGGAGAGCACCCGAACCCACTGTATAGTGACGACGCGTCGGGGGCGATCCTCAGGGTTGGCCGTGTGGGCAAAGTTTCGTACGTGTCGTCATCCGTGCGCATTTCCCGACCTCTCGGCCCTGCGCGCGGGTGTTACGACGACCCCAGTCGTCCGGCGGAATCGCGATGACAAGGATTAGGTGCGGTCAAAATCGCCCCACCAGCGCCGGAGGACATCCGAACCCACTGCGAAGTGATCGTGGTTGTTCTCCTCAGGGTTGGCTGAGCGATCGTAGCCTTGCACGAATCGGCGTACGTGCACGCCTCCCGAAAAATCGGCAGCGTGTACGTGTGTTGCGACGGATCTCGGTGTCGCGGGCAGGAACGTTCGGACGCGTCGGGACGGTCGCGAATAAAAGTACGGGCGGAGACCGATAGTCAAAATAAACGGTTTCAGGCGGAAATAAACCTGAGAGACGGTGATCGGTTTAAAAAATCTTGGAGAGAATGTTTATTCAAAAGGCCGAGTTGTTCTCTAGTCGAACGTCCTGTATAGAATGCCTTATCAGGCTAAATTCTAGCCGTACGTTTCACCTACAAGTGCTCTGTGCCTTTCCTAAAAGAGGAAGCGTTGAGATGTCGAAATGCACATGGCACTGTCGACATTCCTTCGTTCGAATTTTCTCATATACAGTTATATGTTATGTCACCCTGGTTGTCAGCCCCGACCATTACATGGGCTAACTTCGGCAGCTTCATCTGTGACATTAGATTTCGTAAGTAAGCAGTCCTCTGGATGCTTCAGACAATGCCACATATTCCGCCTCAGTCGTGGAAATGGCCAGAGATCGTTGTTTTTATGAACGCAACGTTATAGCTGCTCCACTTAGAAGAAATGCACATCCCGTGTATGAAATTCGATCCATGACGTCGTTTGCATGGTCAGAGTCGGAAAAACCTCGTATCCCGAGTGAATCTCACCTGTACACTAGCTGTACATTCTTCGCTACTATCCAATGTGCCTCTTGATAGTTTTCGTTGAATTTTGCCAGTCGGTTGATCGTAATTGCGATGTCCGGTCTCGTTGCTATTGTTAAGTACATGATACAACCGATTAGTACGGCTTGTCCTTTCGATTTGCCGTTATGTGAGATGTACCTGCCAGTAATTTCGCTCCCACTTCGCTTGACGTGGTGACCGCTTTCGACTCAACCATCCCGAACCTCTTTTACAAGTTCTTGATGTATTTGCGCTGACTGAGTTTAATTTCACCGTCCATTTGCTTTACTTTAACTCCTAAACAACAACTAGCGAGTCCAAGGTCCTTAATTTCGAAAGTGTTTGAAAGAACGACGTTAATGGTGCCCAAGCTCTTCCGACTTTTTCACATGTACAGGATGTCACCAACATATACCACCAGAATCGTGAATTCTTTCTCGCTTGAGCCAAAATATAAACAGAGATCATTTGTGGCTGACATGAATCCGAGTCCTGAAAGTACGTGGTTCGATTTCTGGTTCCCTTGGCGATGCCCTTCACGAAGACCATACAGCTCCTTCAACAACGGGCATACTTTGTCCCCTTTGTTAAGTTCTCGAAGCATTTCAGTCGCTTTCTTTCCAATTGTGCTCTTCTCACCGCCTTCTTCTGTTGTTAGACGTAGCACTTCTGGAATAAGCTTTGGCGGCTCCATGAATATCTCATTCTGTAAGGTGCCATTTAGATAGACGGCGAGTACGTTCAGTTGGTAAACTGCCATACTTTCGCGCGCTACCAATGCTATCAAAAGTCGCACTGAGTCAAGTTCAACCACGGCACAGTGTTTCGCTCAATAGACAAAAGTTAGAAATTCGAAGTAACAAATCTCATAATTTTTCTATCGTAAAATACTAGTAACGAAATGTAATATCTAATATTTCTAATATTTCATTGTGTTTGGAGTGACGCTCTGTTCTTCGTCTCCGCTTTCAGCTCTCATTGCTGATCTGATCTTATAAATCTTCCTAGGTCTTCCGCGACTTCCTGTACCGGCTATACGTGGTCTACTCGGTCCGTGTGTTAAGGCAGGCGCTATTACATACTTTGTCCGAGCCTGTTCACAGATCCCGGCATTAGCTCACTTTCCATTGCTCACTTACCATTGGCTCATCACGTCATGCTCATGGTCTGATTCGTCACCCGTTCTGAAGCATTTTTTATACTTGAGATTTCTTCCAAGGATTTTACGTGTTTATCAACGACGACCTTTATCTCTGCCATTAACCATAATCTGCAACCCTTTGACTCTTCGGAGTACCTTAGCATGACGCTTTGTTTATACAGATTATATCAGATTTATAAGATTTGTGACGGATTTATATCTGAGGTCAAACTTTTCTTTGCCTGGAGTTTTATTGAGTACGTACGGCCAAAATACCCTCAGGTTCCTCGAATCTGGTAAAATTCCATTTGGTGTACATCCCCAACAGTACTGGTTGGGCACCCATTCCGCAGATAGTTTGTTGTCGATAGTGCTTTTGCCCAAAACTTGCGACTGAGACCTGACTGCAGTAATAGGCAACGCGTCATTTCTACAAGCATCCGGTTTTCCGTTCCACAACAGAGTTGTGCTAATTCAGTTACGTTGTAATTCAATTGCACAATTGAATTACATTGTATTTCAATTATATAGTAATTCAACTACGTTGTAACTGAATTACATAATTCAAACCTTTCACTTAATTCGATTACTCATTATTTTAATCAGGTGTGTAATTGAAATACAATGTAATTGAAATATAATATAATCGAAATATTTTAATCAGATGTGTAATTGAAATACAATATAATTGAAATATAGTCTGAGTTGTACTAATTCAATTACATAATTGAATTACATTGTATTTCAATTAATAGTAATTCAACTACGTCGTACCTGCATTACATAATTCAAATCTTTCAATTAATTCAAGTACTAATTATTTTAATCAGATGTGTAATTGAAATACAATATAATTAAAATATAGCTCTCCAAATTATGTATAGCCCAGAACTTTGAAGAATTTCCTCGTCGAAGTGATCCTATTACTAATACGTCTCATACGCCTAAGTGATCCTATTATTGGTTAGTGGCAAGCTGAAAACGTTAATTTTTTCAGTTTTTTCTTATTAGATAATGTATTTCATTTTACTTACACATAATATTAATGTTTGTTTAATGAGTCTCATTAGATGATTGTCGTTATTTTTCCCTTTTAATATATATCGTAACCTGGGTAAAGTAGAGACATGTTTCCTTTTTCTGCTTTTTACATTTATGTGTGAAATTTAAAAAATTTGTAACGCAGAGGTTATTTCTGTTTAGATATTAGAAATTTATAAATAATAAATTCCTTCTGTTTGAAACCTTCACATGAATTTTTCAACCTCTTATTACCTATTACTTCATTATTTTTTAATTTTTAATTTTAATTTAATTACATCGTAATTCGTAATTGATGTAGTTTAATTGCAAAGTATTTTATAATTGTACTCCACTTAAATAAGTAAGTAATTAATTAAAAATGCATACCACCGTGTTTGTACATATCTTTGCTACGTCTGTATAGAGCCTTTTCTCGATACGAACACTAAATCTCTCGAAATTAAGAGAATCTCTCAGCGGCAGCCATCTTGTGACGTCATACTTGCTTCAGAATTCGAATTTTCTGCCGAATATTACAAATTACTCCACGATGAGGTAGAAATTCGCAATTTGGGCTCCGGACAGACGTAGATTGGACTTTTAGGAAACACAATTGACCCACTTCTAAACTGCTCATTGCAATATTGAAGCGACAGTTTGTCTAGATTTTGACCCTTGCAACTTCATATACGTATATTGCAGAGAGATTCTCTAAATTTCGAGAGATTTAGTGTTCGTATCGAAAAAAAGGCTCTGGACAGACGTAGCAAAGACATGTACAAACACGGTGGTATACATTTTTAATTGATTACTTACTTATTTAAGACGTAAAATGTCTAGGAAAAAGGCACAGCGTAACATAGCGTGACAGTCAAGGCCAAATGCCTGCCGGCCCCCTTAACCTCGACAGAGGCTGTACCCATCCGGATCCGGATTGGGGGTGGCCGCCGGTACCGAGGCAGGACATGCAGCCACATTGCCTCGGCCTTGCCGACGGATATCTCCATCCCCAGCCTTCGGATGAGGACCGACCTCTGAGGGATCCCGCGCATCTCTCCGTATTATGCCGTACTGCACCGGAAACTCAAACCACCTGTCCGACAGATAGTGAGAGGCACCTGGAAATAGTCCCCACTACCTCGTAGCAGAGTAGGGTGGAAGGTATTGGTTATATCCAATCTGTAAGGATGACGAAGAGGTTAGAATAGGATTTCATAAGTATGTTTATTTCACAAAGAAGACAGGTACTAGAGGTTACCCTCGTGCGCGCTACGATAACCTTAATTCCTTCTCCGCTCTACACTTTTAAGGGTTTTCGCAATGTAGGCGGTTACATTCGGAAAACCAATCACGAGTGTCTTAATACTAATGTACGCCCTCCAAGAGGCGACAGGTTGAGGGAACCCGACCAGTTTATTAGAGTACCCTCGCCCCGAATCCTCGTCGCCTACCTAGGGCCCTTAACGGTCCGCATTTGGTCCGCAGATGTCTTACGGTACGTCAACGGCTATTGAGACCTTTAGCTAAAATATAAAGTCTCTAATAAATCATCATAAAACATAAAGTTCCGCTAAATCTCAAAAATAGCCTGAAGTGACGTCCGCACGGTAATCATAAACTGCGCCCTTGGCCGGTCTATGGTTGCGGCCCGCATGGGCCGCGGTCGCTCGAATTCCTTACAAATCCGACAGCCAACAACAACCTGTCCCGAGCGACAGCCGCGGTCGGGACGGAGGCAAGGCGCATAACTACGTCCACCATCGATCACCTCCTCCAGAACCCGAATTGGCTGACGCTTAAGTCGGGACCACTATGGGACAGGTACTCGACGAGACGATCCGCCAGAATTTTCTCGTAGATCTTGCACGCCTTGTCGACAAGTGGGCCGGTACGCGGAGGGAGAAACTGCGGGCCCGCCGCGGGGAGAATCAGCCTTGCCGACTTCCATACGCCCGGGAAGACCCCCCGGCACAGGCAGGCGTTCAATACCCGCCTGAAATCGGGGCCGGTTGCCGTGCACCTTGCCTGATGTCGCCGGACAGCTTGGGAGAGTTCATACTTCGTCACCCCGAGCTCCCCGGTCCAGTTGAGGTCCGCAGAAAGGGGCAGGCACACGCACCTACCCCCAATGATTGGGGGGGGGGGGGGCGGTGGAGGTGACCCACCCCAAGCACTCGGGGTCCAGTTGTTCCGTCAAAGGGGGCGCCCAGGGGCGGGCCATACCAAGCACCGCCTTTTACGGACCGCCGCATGGATCCCTATACAGGGTATCCAGGAGCTTATCCCAGGCCTTGCCCTTGGCGGCAGCAAGTGCTCCTGCAGAGCCCTAAGGGCCGACCTGTACTTGCTTTACTCGCCTCTCGAAGAGAGGCGGCGTCGAGTACTTGCGTTGGGCGCGGACACACGTCCCCCCCCCCCATGTCCGCGATCTCGTCCCACCATCAGCATACGGACCTTTCCAGGGGGTGGTCATTGTCCCGGGGCATGAAGGCGTTGCACAGCGATTCCATTACCTCCAGAACCACTCCAGCCCCTTGTCCGCCCCGCGCTCCCTTGCTCCCTGCCACGATTAGGCGAGAATTGCGACTCGCAAGACGTCCCCGTCCAGCTGCTTCCACGCCCATCTCTCGGGCGCGTATCGGATGCTTCTCGCCCGGAGGAACCTATCTGCACGCCTGACGGCTTCCACCTGCATGGTAACATGAAGGTGGTCCGATAGCGTCTCTCCAACGTTACCGTTTGCGACTTTTTGGCCAACCTCTAGGCGGAAAAACGGCGTAAGGCTGCGGGGGTGGCCCATGGCAGGTCGACAATAGACCACCCACTCCACCGCACGCACGTGGCCACGAAGGCCCGGTTCATCAGCCGGAGTTCCAGTCTCTCCTCCCATTCCTCCATGGCCCTGCCGCGGGAGTCGGTCCTAGGGTTCCCCCACATGATAGGCTTTGCATTGTAGTGTCCCAGAACCAGCATTGGACGGGTCACGTGCGAAGCAATAACCGGTCCCAGCCCGTCCAGAAATCTCCTGAACCCGGCTGTGCCATTGTTGGGCTAGATGTAGCATCCAACAACCAGAAGCCTTCCCAGGCACACCATCACGAATCCCCTGCCCCGCTCGACGACGGGTCAAGAGGGCGCATCACCGCCTTGGCGGTGCCAAAACGTTATGGAGCCCCCCACTTCCCCAGCCCAAGCAGGGTTGTCTAGTACATTGTAGGGCTTCGTGACAACGGCCAGCCCGATCCGCCACTATACCATTCTAGCGGCTGTCTGATTTCGCATCAGGCTCGTCCGCATACCTAACTAACAATTTGAAACCATATTCTTGGGATGATAACCCTTCGCCGGCCTGTCGCGCTGCTCATGGCATTGGTTCGTAACACGCTTACTGGAAATGCAACCCACACGGATGAAATGCCCGATCTATACGGAAAACAGTCCTATGCTTCAAGTGCGGTTACTGATGTCAACTTATGTGGTGTCGTTGTAAAGAGGAGGTCTTCAGCTTTAAGTTTATGGTGCTTTTGATCGCAAAGAAAATTTTGAAAAATTGTTTTAAAATAATTTTTGAAGTACATGTAATTTTTTGAAAATAAAGATATTTTCGGTTGAACTTCACCTTGGCAACCCAGAAATTTTTAACTTTTTTATTTAATCCTGTAGATTTTGATAAGAAAATGCCAAAAATGTTAGGAATGTTGTTGTATGTTACAATGCTTTAATATTAAAAATTCACTGGTTCAAAAGTTATGCCTGTTTAAAGTTGTACGATTTTAAACGTTTTTGACAGGTAAGGCCGATGCGCCGCTTTGTTGGTATGTAGTCAACGTCGCGCGGCGTCTAATGGGCAGAGCCGCTGAGTGGTACCACAAGCACACGGTGATGACGATAATGTAGATTTGCAAGCGCAGTTGGACCGCCCGCTCTGACCAACCTTCTTGCAGCTTCGATCATTGGACGGTATCTGAGTACATACCAATACGGCGGTGCTCTTTGCTATCAGAAACGCTTAAAATCGCCTAACTTTACTGTCACTCGACTGTTAATATGAAGGAATTTTAAGAAAATTGTACTTATGTGTGCCACAGTGGGCCAGATCTAGGCCCACTATGTCCAACCTAGGTGGAAAAAATCATACGTCATCCTATATCGCTCATGACGAATTCAAATACTATTTTAGGCCTTCGGAATAAAGTTTTTATAAAAAACAGGACCATTAAAACGATTTTACATATAATTAACAGATGAAAATACATATTTAATACAATATAACAAAATAAAAACATGTAAATATATTGTTACGGGTTCGGGGCATCTTTAAAGAATAAAACGAGTGAAATACCAAAGAGACCTTTATTAGATAGAGGAGGAGTACTTAGCTTTGCGACTTCCCTCAGTGACGTTCGCCAACCGACTCTCTCATGTCTCCGTTGTATCGTCGTCACTAAGACGACGCGGCAACGCAGACCATTCGGCGCAATGTCTCGATATCGAAACATATCGATACTCGTAACAATATATATATACAGGGTGAGTCACCTAACGTTTGCACCTCAAATATCTTTGTTGTTTCTAAAGATACGTAAAATATGGTAAGAACAAAGTTGAATGGTACAATGGGGCTGACACGATGTCATAAAAAAATTTTGTTTTTATCTCCAGACCACTCGCATCCGTGCGTGTGCGTGAGCACGCTGGTATCGGTGGAACGCGTACTACGGAATCGACCGTGTGCGAGCAAAACCGATACCGCGAGCGAGTCTCGAGTGAGCAGTCGGGCGAGAGCAGTGCTTCTAAGCGCTACTACACGCCGCGCCTCCGGCCCTCTCCCCACTACCCGATTCCAGATTCCCGAAATCCTGCGAGATCCGCTCGTCGATCCGCCACCAGGCTTCGCGCCTCATCCGTTTCAGTCCTCATCCGGCCGCAGCCGCGTTCGGAGCTCGTCCTGTGGGCTCGTCCGTGGACGAGAAACGACGCCGGTGTTGGGGAGCTCGTTCTCCGGGTTCGTCTAGGTGCGAGCAACCCACACCGCGGTCTGACTGGGGACGACGGGTGGGGCGTCCCGTCGGTCCGGATTCGGAGCCGACTCGCGACCACCGCGAGCTCAGCCTAAGCGTAGGACGCCAATTCACTAAGACCTCTTTGAGCCGCGGTAGTTCCTGCCGTCCAGCCGCAGATCCGGAATCCCGGGGTCTCCACAGACTCCACGAACCGACACAGCGATTTCCCCGCCGTCTTCGCGGCTCTCGCCGCTCGCGCTCTGCCGTCTACGCGACTCTCGTCGCTCCGCGTTTCCGCCGTATAGAAGCGAGTCCTGATCGCTCCGCGTTCCGTCATATAAAAGCGAGTCCTGATCGCTTCGCGTTCCGCCTTCTACGCGACTCTCGTCGCTCCGCGTTTCCGCCGTATAGAAGCGAGTCCTGATCGCTCCGCGTTCCGTCATATAAAAGCGAGTCCTGATCGCTTCGCGTTCCGCCTTCTACGCGACTCTCGTCGCTCCGCGTCTCCGCCGTATATAAGCGAATCCCATTCGCTTCGCGTCCGCCGTTTCGTTAGCTTTAAGATAGTAGTAAGAGTAGGTTAAGTTTTTGTTTTTTCGTTAACGTGTCGTCCCCTCGCGCTATTTGCAGCCGGCCAGCCCGCCGGAGAACGCCAGTCCGGACGCCTCGTCCTGCTCCAGAGCTCCGGAGGATAATTAAAGCGTTAAAACGTTCAAATAAACGAATTTCTATTTTTTCCTAACACGTGGTCTGTTTATTCCACCCGCTGTCCTCTCAACACGACCCTGGCCGCTGAGCTAATCCAAGAGAGGACAGCAATACCAGCCTTCCTTCGCGACTAAACGCTCCCGTTACACCATAAAAAGAAATCCAGTGAATTTAAATCAGGCGATCGTGCTGGCCATGAAACAGTTCCGCCTCGTCCAATCCATCGGTTTGGAAATCGAGAATCCAACGTTTCTCTTGCTACTCGTGCATAATGAGCAGGACTACCGCCATGTTGGTACCACATATCATAGCGATTTTGTAAAGGGACATCTTCTAACAAAATTGGCAGATCTTCTTGCAAAAATTGAGCGTATTTCTGTCCCGTCATAATTTCTCGCAGCCAGTGCGGATTATCCACAGACCAATAATGGGCGTTCCGTAGATTAATTGAACCATGATTAGAGAATGTTGCTTCGTCCGTAAACAAGACATTAGAAAAAAATTAATGATTTTGAAGCAATCCCCATTGACAAAAGTTAATTCTATTTTGAAAATCATTCCCGTGCAATTCTTGATGGAGCGATATGTGGTACGGATGAAATTTATGTCGGGCCAGAATTCGGATTACGCTACTTTGACTTATGCCTGCTTCCCGGGAAATTTTTCTCGTACTCACGTGAGGATTGACAGCTATAGCTGCTAAAATATTAATTTCATTGTCTTCATTAGCCGTGGGATTCTTCCGTTTGTGCTGTCTTGCATGTACACTTCCAGTACTTCGAAACAACCTGTACGTATTAATGAAAGTCTGTCAAGAAGGAGTGTTTCGCTCCGGATACCTTTCTCGGCTATCGGGCCTGCACTGCATTTTGTCTACATTCACAGTAAACCGTGATCATATCACACTCTTCAGTTATTGAATAAGACATAGCGGAATCGCGTTTGGAAACATACTGATAGTAAATAAGAATGCTGAATAACAATAACATTGAAGGACTTTAGTATGTTTACTTTAACTACGACCATAGTATGTTTACTATTTACTGCCAGTCTCAACCTTGATAAACATATTCTGCTTTCATATTCTAAATCTTATACGTTTTTTCTGTCCTTGACCTTGAATGACCTTGGAATAATATAGTCACTACAATTCCTAATGAAAGGAACTACCATTGTAGGTGTTTAATAAGAGTGGTTCCATTTAAAAAAGTCAAGGTGACCTTGATATCTCTAAAAAAATGACATGAAAACAAAATTTTTTTTGCATCGTGTCAGCCCCATTGTACTATTCAACTTTGTCCTTACCATATTTTACGTACCTTTAGAGACAACAAAGATATTTAAGGTGTAAACGTTAGGTGACTTACACTGTATATATATATTGTGACTCTTATTAATATTCGGACACTATTAAAAAGACGATAACTTTTTTTAATATTGGACAATACAATTCGGATTTACTTTTGAAAAGCTAGAGCAAGTAGTTTACTGCACGACGTGACAAAGAAATCTTAAAAACATTGCAATTGGTCGGGAATTATAGAGAAAATACTAAAAATTGTTGTTTATAACTATTTCATATTGGCCCACGTTGAAAATCTAAAAAATACATTTTGTAAATTTGTATCAATTCTACATATTCTGAAAATTTCACCAAAATCGGTTGATGCAGAAAAAACGACAGACATAGGAATAAGTAATAATTCTTAGGGTTAATAAACTAGCACATATTAGCAGCCGATTTTTGTCAGAATTCCTTCTATATACAATTTAAACTTATTACCATAAAAATTTCAAAGTGGGCCTATTTGGACCATTTTAGTTCTGCTCTGTTGAAGTCAACTAAAGGCGTAGAAAACTGGTACTTAATAAATCTTTAAAAATTATTGTAGGAAAAAGTAGAAAACTGTTACTTAAAAAATCTCTAGAAATTATTGTGTAAAAAGTATTTTTAGGACTTTACTAACGAACTTTGTGAACATTAATGTAAACATTTACTTATGTTAATACAGAATATGATGTATAGAAGCTTATAGATTCTTATTCATTGTTCTAACACAATTTCCTTTATAACGAATATAAACGTACGATTTCACCGTATTATGGTTCGGAGTTTTCACGTATTGACTCCTAAGCTTCTACCTCTATTAAATGAATTATTATGCACATATTAGGCTCAGTAAACATTCCGGAAGAAGAAGAAAGGGAAGTTATGCGTGCCCTGGGTCTCCGCCCTTCTAAGCGGCCGGTATTGAGATTACGCTCCTGATTTAGTGCCGCTGCCTCCTTCTGGACCTGCTCGTAGAAAGAGGTAAACCCCTGCCAGGCATAGTGGTGCATAGTGGTGCCAAGGCGGCAAAAAAATCCATTTTATAAATTTTCGATGTATTGGGATATGGGTGTTTATAATGAAATCACACTCTTTATCTGTATACGAAATAATTCTTATATTTCAATCGATTCTCTAAAAGCACGTCGTCAGACACGTCTTCACGGTTTGAGAGAAACGTCGCGAATGAAACAAGGAAATGAAACAGAGGAGCAACAGTCCAATATGAACAACTGAGGATCGAGGGTCCCATGCCGGGGACAACATACAATGTATATTAACTGCAGATACAATGTATATCAAAAGCCGATTCAAACGATCCTTGCTTCTAAAGAAATAACAGATTCATTTTGTTCTATTTATGAAATAAAATCCAACACGATGTTTATAAAAAAAATTTATTTTTGTTATTATTATGACACAATGTGCAAAAGTCCGATTTAAAAAAAAATTTTTTTACGGAGATATACGCATGGTATACAGGGTGAATTCGATAAAGCAGGACACCTAAATATCTCCGTTACTTTTCGTTGTACAAAAAAACTTCGTAGGACAAAGTTACACTGTTTGAAGGGCCACATATAACGGTGTAAGGGAAAAAAAAATTTCAAGGTCATTTTTATAAGATTTCAAGGTTATCGATGTTTTTTTAAATGGAATGATATATTTTCGTTAACGTAATGTTGTAGCTGACAAAATAACGAATTCACGCATGTAACACAATATGACCTTCAAATGACGAAGGACCCGACCCGGCGGGTCCCGGCTCCGATTTTACTGTGCTCCCTTTCGGCGTTGTACATCTATACTCTCCTTCTTCGTCTCCCTCCATACTTCCTTTGATCTCCTGGTGTCATGCCTTTCTTCTATACTAAAATCCCTCCTGTCCAATTCTTGCATTGAAATCTCCACCGATTATCAATTTCTCCACCTCCATCCCCTCTATTATCTGATTTAACTCTTCTGTCGTCTCCTTCATATCTTCGTTGTAGACTATTATTCTTCTACATTTTTCATTTTGTATCTTTAATCGTCTCTCTTGGATGTGTGTTCCGTTCCCTCTGTCGTTTCCTCCTCTTCTATGCCTTTTCTTATACCTGTGATAATTCCGCCTATCGCTCTCCCCTTCTTTTTTCTTTGGTGGTATATTTGCATTACCCATGAGAATTCCTGAGACAATTTCTCCTTCAATCCTTCCCATTTTTCTCTTCAACCTATGTTTCTGCTAATCCTATTACATCGAGTTTTTTAAAAAATCCCAAAACTGTTTGGCTTTGCTGTATAACCCTGTGACATTCCAGTATCCGATTTCAATTGTATCGACTTCTCTTTGATTTCTTACTTCTTTCCCAATTCTGCGTACCCCCTCTCTCCCCATGTCTTCATCCACATACGCACGGGGAGCGAGTGTTAGTACTGCCTTTTGCCGTGTTTTCGTTGTCCTTGCAAGTTCTGCGACCCTCCAATGACTTATAGGTTCACCGAACTTGATCTGCTCCAAAAATGTACCTCTTTCAACACGTCCTCCTCTTTCAGGATAAATATGTTCTTGTTGATTTTGACTTTCCTATACACCACTTTCACCGTTGCCCCTTGCTCCCTTTTCGCCTTGGCAATATCTTTAAGATTTCTGAGTATCTCCCTTTCCTTTTTAACCTCTTATCTTTCAATGTATTCTTTTTTAGCATTACCACTCTTTTCTATTTCCAGCTCCGAGGGCCGGCATGGTTTGAAATCCATATACGTATGCAAGGGTCAAAATCTAGACAAACTGCCGCTACAATATTGCAACGAGCAGTTTAGAAGTGATCAATTGTGTTTCCTAAAAGTCCAATCTACGTCTGTATTGAGCCCAAATTGCGAATTTCTACCTCATCGTGGAGTAATTTGTAATATTCGGCAGAAAATTCGAATTCTGAAGCAAGTATGACGTCACAAGATGGCTGCCGCTGAGAGATTCTCTTAATTTCGAGAGATTTAGTGTTCCTATCGAAAAAAGGCGCTGTACAGACGTAGCAAATACATGTACAAACACGGGGGTATGCATTTTTAATTGGTTACTTACTTATTTAAGACGTAAAATGTCTAGAAAAAAGGCACAATTTTGCGGTTCCGCTTACTAGCGCCACGGTCTCTCCGCGGCAAACACTGTACGTTGCGATAGAATACGGTCGATAATGCAGATCGATAGTACAGGTTTACGTATGTACAATATGTATGCTGCCGAATGTTGTAAATTACTCCACGATGAGGCAGAAATTCCATAGGAAAGACAATTGACCATTCATAAACTGCTCGTTGCAATATTGAAGCGGCAATTTGAAAAAGTTTCTGACCCTTGCACGTTCGCTACATGGCACATGCCGTATTTTTTCTACGCTACAACAAAATTCGGTTTGGCGCGAGGGCAGTGTGTCAAGTTTTCAGCCGAACGACCAGTGTTCAAATCCTGTCAAACAAAGCATTTTTTAAAAAATTTTATTATGTTTTATCACTGTGTATTTATATTATCAATTTTGATTAAACTTCAATCTAATGATAAGTACCGATTTCATTTTGATAAAATATAGCAGGCCGCCGAAAATTATCGGAAAGTAGTAAAATATATCACCTCGCAATTACGGATCAGCCAGGATGTCAGTATCAATCAACGTTCGAAAGGACAATATCATATAAGGGAGAAAAGACCGCACTTGTTCAAGAAAAGGTAGATGTACTTATGTCACATCACACAAACGTGATAGTAACTTGTTCGAAATCCGGAAAGTCACAGGAAATTTATAAAATTTAATATATAATTATTATATAAATAATAATATAAAATAATAGTAAATAATCCGGTTGTTAGTAAATAAATACATGTTATTTATAATTCAAAATGCAATTTTATGCGTGAAATTTAATCAATTGAAAATATAAATACATAATGATAAAACAATAAAATTAAAAAAAAAATGCGTTAGTAGGCAGGATTTGAATCCTGGTCGTCCGAGTGAAAACTTGGCACGCTACCGTCACGCCACACCAATTCCTGTAGTGCAGAAAAATACGGCATTACATGTATGATATATACATTTATATATATAATTTATAATATCGCAATATGAGACATATATAAATATACATATATATAATAATATACATACATTATTACATTTATGCGCTTCGTGGCATAAAAAAAGCTGCTTATCCTGTCTCAGATCTCTATTATCTTTTCTCAGCTCTTCCATATCTTTCTGTACGACCAGCATAACTTTCAACAATCTGTCTAGTTTTGCCGCCTCCATTTCTTTTGTCGCGGATTTTTTCTCATCCGCCGGATTTTTCGGCGGAGGTGACCTTTCTACTCTCCTTGCTTTTAAGAATTCTTCTTCTATTTCCTTTTCGGCCCTTAGCCTTGCCTACTCCGACTCGATACCCCTTTGCCTCTTAAAAGAGTTCTGTATCTAGCCTTCGCTGTCCGTTCTTTTTATTCCCAGCTGTTCTGCAAGTCTTAGTCCGCCCCTTCCTAGCTCCTCCGGTTCTTCGCCACCTTTACCTGGTTTGCTCATTGAAGTCTCCGCTCTTCTTCACCTACTCTACTGTCTCCGCTTAGTCCTCTTACCTTTCCCACTCCCACTAAACCTTGCCACGCGGCATGCCTCGTGCACTCGTTTCACACCGGCTCTTCTTCCCTCTTTTCACGCCCTTCTAACCCCTTTTTAAGTGTCGACTATACTTTCCAGCGGAAGCTTCTCCCTTCCCTTCGCTTTCCACCTGACCTCGTAATTTTCTGCGCATTTTTGCCACACTTTCCTTCTAATTCTTTCGCCTGCTATTCCACACACGTCACGTGGTTCCCCTATTATTTGAAATATATCCCTTAAAAATTTCACTTAAAACATCAGTTTTCACGGCCGCTGAAGGTATGTAACCCCTTAAAGTGATAGATGTAAGAATCTAGTCATTATATTGTTGCAAGTTTATTATGACGAAATATTAAAAACCGATTACATCACTAAAAACACATAAACGACACTAACCACATATTACACACGAAGTACAAGTCTGACCGTGCGGCCTCTACCTGGTGTAGAGGTACACTTTTCGTTCAATATGCAGTAAAACGGCAACAAATTTTGTTGGATAATTTCATTTTTACGGATTTTTTGCCACTTTTTGGCCAAAAACAGTGATCTAATGAACCAAAACTATGTTTATTTAACATAAAGAAATTACTATTACATTTTTTTATTTAAAAAATTAATTCTAACTAACTATTCCACATTTTTCTTTATTATTGTTACGAGCCAGGGCTGCGAGCAACGCGAGAGGCCGGCGGGGGGGGGGGGGGGGTTATTACCCCTTGAATATGGTTTCAATTTGTTAGTTAGGTACGCGGACGCACCCAATGCGCAAATGGGGGAGCTACTAGGATGATGAAACTTCGTGAACGCACCCAATGCGAAATCGGGGAGTCACTAGGAAAGACACGCGGCGAACCCGATATGAAAGGAAGGTGGATAACTCGCAGACGCACCTGATGCGAAACCAGGGAGCTGCTAGGGTACGGAAGAACCCAATACGAAATCAGGGATCCGCTAGGATGGTATAGTTTTCGTGGACGTGTTACGTGCTATGGCTTCCTTTTGGGAGAGCCTGTAACAAGGACCGAGAATATGCGAGCGGCAACCTCTTCTCGTAGGCGGATCGCTCGTGAAAAACGTGGCAACGAAAGGAGATTGACAAAGGTTTCTGGATATTTGATAAAACAGTTTATTAACAAGAGAGAAAAAAACAACATTCTGACGAATTAACGGAAAACTATAATATAAAATATAATATAACATAATAGGTAGGAAAGTATATAAAAATATGAAATATGAAATAATATGAAATATGAAATATGAAATATGAAATATGAAATATGAAATATGAAATATGAAATATGAAATATGAAATATGAAATATGAAATATGAAATATGAAATATGAAATATGAAATATGAAATATGAAATATGAAATATGAAATATGAAATATGAAATATGAAATATGAAATATGAAATATGAAATATGAAATATGAAATATGAAATATGAAATATGAAATATGAAATATGAAATATGAAATATGAAATATGAAATATGAAATATGAAATATGAAATATGAAATATGAAATATGAAATATGAAATATGAAATATGAAATATGAAATATGAAATATGAAATATGAAATATGAAATATGAAATATGAAATATGAAATATGAAATATGAAATATGAAATATGAAATATGAAATATGAAATATGAAATATGAAATATGAAATATGAAATATGAAATATGAAATATGAAATATGAAATATGAAATATGAAATATGAAATATGAAATATGAAATATGAAATATGAAATATGAAATATGAAATATGAAATATGAAATATGAAATATGAAATATGAAATATGAAATATGAAATATGAAATATGAAATATGAAATATGAAATATGAAATATGAAATATGAAATATGAAATATGAAATATGAAATATGAAATATGAAATATGAAATATGAAATATGAAATATGAAATATGAAATATGAAATATGAAATATGAAATATGAAATATGAAATATGAAATATGAAATATGAAATATGAAATATGAAATATGAAATATGAAATATGAAATATGAAATATGAAATATGAAATATGAAATATGAAATATGAAATATGAAATATGAAATATGAAATATGAAATATGAAATATGAAATATGAAATATGAAATATGAAATATGAAATATGAAATATGAAATATGAAATATAAAATGTAGGTGTCAGGCTCTAATGTTTGGGTTGGGGGAGGGGGGGGGGGGCTTTGCGTAGATGTGTTGTCGGCTTCTTGTCGGCAGCCTCCCTCCTCCTCGTCTGCTCTTCTTATTGTTAGTGGAACCGATTGCAGGGCACAGTGGGGCAGCGTCTCAGACTTCAACGTGCAAGTGACACGTACCGGATCCGTCTGAGCCAACTGGGGAGGAACCACTTAAAGTGAACTTGTGGGTTCTCCAAAAATTCGGTCTTCGCCGGGGGTATTTATGTGGGAGGTCAAATATCTTTAGCGGCGAGAAAGTTCGGGCCTGAAGGGTATATCTGTAGGGGTTGGTTTTTAGCGGCGAGAAAGCGACTGGGGTCCGCGGTCATCTGGTGGCGGGTGGCGGGACTAACAGTGTTGTAGAGCTGGGGTGACGGCACAAGGGTCGGAGAAGTGTGCGTGGAGGGGGTTGACCGCGTTCGGCGTGAGGCAGGAGCGTTGAAGTATGGTTTCCAGGCGTTTCCTGGAAATCGTCGCGTTTCCTGCGCGGGAACGTGACAGACGCACCCAATGCGAAACCGGGGAGCCACTAGGTTGGAGAAATCTTTCTTGAATTGAATCTAAGATTAGTAATCCTCGTAACTTATACAAGGATCACTTATAAATTAAGTGATACAATCCGAATGGTAAGATTGTATCATGTGGAAACGTTCAATTATTAGATTAGGATATCAGGCAATAATTAAAGGTTGTAGATTACGCGAGTTACCAAACAAGACAAATATATTCTGAATTAAGACAATTACATGTGTAGTTGTCTGTGTCGCGAATGAATATAATAAGTGTACAATTGGAGAAATTGTTACCTATGATGCACGGTGTTGACGCACTGGCAATGCGGGGTCGGAGAGCGATTGTTGAAAGCCAAATAGAATGTACACGAACTAACGGATTCTATAAGGTTACGTTTGATTCGAAAGGGACTTTAACCCGATCTCACTAGAATTGACGCAACGTGACTGCACGAGTACTGGACCGCGTCTGAATCTCGACTGAACCGCTTCTCTACTAACCGAAGAGGATGAAAATGGATGGGTTTATATACTCTAAAAAATGAGAGGGAAATGTGTCTGCTTTATTCTACGGTCGCATATTCGTATTTGTCGTTTCTAGTGAGTTTAAGGTTTGCAGCTGGATCTTTTGTTTAAAGGGGTAAAACGAAGGGTTAGTCAGGATGTTTCCTATCAAAGACAATCTTGACAAAACATTCCAGAAGGGGATGTATTGAAGATTTCCATATTAAGAAATCGTACGGTGCTGTTACTGAATCATGCTTCGTGCCAGCTGCGTCCAGCCGGAGTACAATCATTAAACAAGGGGCCTGTTAGGACGCTTTTCGTTCTCAGAAAAGAGATTAGAACTTAGAAGCCAAAACGATAACTGTCAAAACGAAATCTTTTAAAGGATTTTTTTGTATTTCTCCATAAATAAAAAATGAGCGTAACGCAGAGGCTTCCAGTTAGTCCATATTACTTAATGTTAAACCACTTTGTTGAAAATATTGCTTGCCAGTTAATAGTTTAAGCTATTTGTAATAACCCATATAACTTGTTGTCCCCTAAGTATTGAATTATAGGCGGAATAATTACATAACTATCGCACTGAAAACTGATGAATTCCCAGGAGAGAAGAAAATGTAATTTACCATGCCTATATTTCTGCAAAAAAATTATTTTTTAAATGGACTTTGGCACATTATGCATTATGCATTATGCATTAGACTATACAAAAATAAATTTTTTTTTATAAAAATTAAAAATTTATAAAATAGATTTTTTGCCGCCTCGGCATCACTCTGCGCTGCCCTACGGGGAAATTGCCCACTCAAGATAGACTGAGGAATCGAATAATTGAACACTCAGTGACGTGCTTTGTACCTCGTTCGTACTCGACGGTTGAGCACGGAGAGAAAGAAAGCAGGCTCGACGGTTCACCGCGTAGAAGCTCGTACGCCGATCCCCACTCCTCCGCCGCACAGTGGGTCGAATCGAAAATTCACGTCACGTTTATGAATAATTTGTGACTCGTAAGGGATATCGTAATGAAATTTCAGATGAATATTTAGAAATATAATTCCTTTTCAATGATACACATATAATATGATACATTTTATGTTTGTTTAATCACTTTTTTATTAATGTTATAAACAATTTTATTATAGATTATATAATAAATCAAACATAAATTATATTATAATTAACATTATATAACATATGTATAATAAACTATATAATAATTAATAATATTTAACAATTAACTATATAAAACATACATAAGTATAAGAATAAAAATAAAATATGAGAAAAAAGAGAAAATAAAATCTATTTTGACTGTAATAAACTCAAAAGGGTGGAAATAAAATGTAATACTGTAAAGAAAAAATAAATGAATCAAAATTAAGTTAGTTATTGCATAAAACATAAAAGAATAAAGTGTTAAAAGTATAAATATATAATGTAACTTACTCATAGCTTCTGGTTCTAATTTTTTCCTTTTTTTATTTGTTGATTGTATTCTTAAACTAGACATGTACGGGTCTTATGTTAAAAGAAGTCTGTAAAATGTATCGTAATTTGTAGTGATCTTTGATATTTTTCTGTCATTTTTCGTTCTGTATTTTTAAAAATATTTGTGCTTATTAGTTTCTTGTGCTTCTTGGACAAATGTCTAATAGAAAGCAATGCATGTCTTATTATATCTGCCCCGTAAAAAAGAAGTTTGCGGACAGACGGAGGCATATGATATCATTCATAATTTTTAACAAAATAGTTTGCAGTTTCAAAAGTATGTGCCTGAAATTTATCCGGATCTATTTTATATTGTGATGAGATCAGTTGAAGAATAATATGAAATCGTGTGATGAATGTGATATCTAATTTTCTTATTTCTGTTGAGATTTCAGCATTTTCGAAAAACGACGTGTGATATTTCCTATTTTTGAACTACCCCATCCTTGCTTTACATAATCGACGAAAAGACCTAGTTTCTTCCTGAATAATTCTTGGTTTTCTTTTTTCCTTTCTGCTCCCAACTGCTTCATTTGTGGCTTGGTTGCTGACCATTTTTTAAATGGCAGATTCTATGATACATACAACAAACATTCAAAACTTCGAATCCAGGCATGAAGTGATGAAATGCCAAAAAATTATTTTTAGTCGTATCGCACGGTTTGGTAGAGAGTAAATTTAAATTGTTCATTTCTACTGATGTAGCGTTGCAAATCTAGCTACGTATTGTATACGTTGTACCCGTGTTGGCGTTACATATTTTGTTTTCAATCATTGATGATAACGTGTTATACTTTATTTCAATACTTTTTATTACAACTGATTTTAAGTTTTCTATTTCATTATTAATACGGTTAATTTCTGAATTTATAACTTCTGTAGTTTCTTTGATAGTGTTACGTCCTAGGAAGGACGGGTACTAAATTTGAATAAACTAGACGTAGTTTTGGACCTACCTGCGTTCACCTGCTTCGGTTCAGGGGATTGAGAATCGTGAAAGATGAAAACAGTCTAAATATGTTAATAGTTTTATTCATTTATCTCTATATACAGGGTGAATCACGAATCGTTATTAGTAGAGATTACTCTATTATTAGCAGTCCGATCGAAAATGTTTTTATCAGCTTTTGCATGGTTTCAAGAGAGTTTTAACGTAATTATAAAAAATTATTTGTCAACCCTTTTTTTGAATGTTTTTTCAAGATCACCTTCAAGTTTTGGCAAATAAACATATCATTTCTTTACGCCTATCTGTTAGAGGATTTTAAGACGTATTCGGTAAATGTCGGAACATAACTTTTTTTTTCATCTGGGTCGAGAAAAAATTAAAAACTTTGTATTACAAGGAGTATCATATGCTATGCCTTTCTACGCGTTGCAATGTTGTGGACAAATCGCGATTTACCAACCTTAATTGTAGCGATGTTCAATATGGTGTCCACCAGCTGCAATGCACTCGTGTAGACGGTGAATAAAAGATTGTTTAGCATTTTTTATGGCCTCTACACTGATGTAGTTGGAGCATCTGCATAAACTTTATCTTTTGATGCACCCCATAAAAAGTAATCTAATGCGGTAAGATCGGGCGAACGAGCTGGCCAATTAACTACACCACTACGGCCGATCCAACGTCCAGGAAACTTTCTGTCAAGTACTTCACTGGCTACCATAGCATAATGTGAGGGGCAACCATCATATTGATACCACATCTGAGTACGATACATTATCGGCACTTCATCAAAAAGAAATTGAAGCTCATTTTCAAGAAATACAGCGTGACCATGATTCGTAAACGTCAATTCGGTGCTCGGTGCGCGCAAAATTTATCAGGAATCGATCGATAATCGACACGGAGGTCCCTCGGGGAGCGCTCCCTGAACCTGTGAGTAATCGTTCGACGTTTTAGGGTCGACCCATACAAGACCGGGACGGGACCGGGGACGTTTGGCCGCTAGATTCGAAACCAGGGTGTAGGGTTTGAGTCGACGGGGCTTCAGTGTTCCAAACTATATTTCTGCTCGCCCCGGTTGGGTCATTATCTCGAGCGTTTGACCATTTTCAGAAGGCCTTTCGCGAGCGCGTTGACAGTTCCCTGCTGTGCATGGCACAAAAAAAAATGTTTTTAGGGCCTTCACGGTTCCTTAGGTAAACTATCGGTATCTCCCCTTTACAATACCATGGAAATAGGAAACCTTCCTACCTCTTGGTGAAACATCATACATCCTTGTATTGTATGTAAATTATACATACATATATTGTAAAAACGAGAATAGTTGTTACTTTTTTTTTAAGGAAATATCCACATTAGGAAGGGGATCATTCCATGTGAATTCGATCATTTTTTGGGGACTATGTCTCGAATTTTGATGACATTGAAGTATGTTGTGGTCCAAGAGAAAATGGGAGGCGGGGGTTGAGCCGGGTTATCACAAAAGACTGCTGTTCTCAAATAATTTATTTTTTCCTTGGTGAATGTCATTTCTTAATTAAAAAATATTAGAAATATCTTTGTTTTGCAAATTTTACCACTGGTTCAAGTGTGAAAAAATTTGAATAAATATGGCTGTATTTTACGTTTCTTCATGTTTCTCTTTGAAATTTCGTTTTGTAATTCACGGAGCCGCAAATCTATTTATTGTACTATTCATTATTTTAGGTTCATAAAATTGCTGGATATTCTTTAGACATTCTGAAGTAAGGGTCGCTAGCGAAAAAATGTATGTATATGGAAAACTCCTAAATTCTTGTCCATGATGGCCTAAACATGGTTAGATGGAAGGTTCCCTGGCAGGAATGCGATGGCGTATCTATATCTTGTCCAATGAGACGAGACAGTAGACGTAAACATAGGCGCTCGAGTGCGACAGAGTTGAAGTTACCCTTACAAGACAATTAGCAAAGGACGCACGCTGGGTGCTTCACTGCCTTGGTCTCGTTGGACAGAGCATAGGTACGAATGCGCGGCCGATTGGATCAGAGTGCAAGGGACAGGCCTCGTTTCACGCGTACTTTCGGCTACAGTCGAGATATTGGCTACAGCGGTCACACATACTATGTAGCGGGTGACGTCGAAGCCAAAACAATGGGACTACGGGCGCAGCTGTGGTGGGGATAGGCATACCTAACGGTGGGCTTCTCAAGAATGGTGACACTTTAAAAATGGCGAAATTAAAATGGTTTCAAGTGTACGCTGCACCGCGACATTGCCTTCTTTTTGACGGCAGACGAGCGGTTACGAGCAGCAACCGAGCAGCTGTACTTGTTGTCCTTACACCATGTACATATGCGACTGCCACATGATCTAATACAATTATGAATTGTTAGAGAAATTCACTTCACGGACCTGTTTTTAAAAAATCGGACACTTCAAACTTGACGAAATTAAAATTATTTGAAGTGAACGCTGCACCGCGATACATAGCCTAGCAGCACGGTTGGCGCACGGTAGAAGCAGAGCCCGGGAGGCTGTTAGGCCTATGGCCTCCCGGGCCCGGGTTCACTTGAAATAATTTAGTTTCGTCAATTTTGAAGTATCCACTTACTTAAAAACAGGTCTGTAGAGGGGACACTTGGGGCTATAACCTCATTTTTAAAAATAATACAACGTTTATAATGTTCTTTAAACATTCTGAAGTGGGGGTCGGCAGAGTTTGTCCTAAAATTGAAACTTTCACGTAGTAAGGAGAAAGAAAACACGAAAAGAGGTCCGTATTTTATTGGGGTATTGTGCAGTCGGAGTGTACAGGAAAGGTAAATACCATCATTAGCACAGAGGACATTGGTTTTTCCAAACCTGTCGGAGAATAGCGGTCGATCAGTCGTGCACTTACAATTGGCTACCTGAATCGCCGAACGTCGCGTCCTTACCTGGTTTTACCTGATTGAAACCTTGGAGGCTCCATAAATTAAAAACCAAAATTTCAAAGAGGCATCATCGAAGTACTGCTCTGTAACTATTATATTAAAAGAACTATGATATTCACTTTTTGACCTGTCAATCGAATCTCGAAGGATTCTTGGGGCTATAGCCTCAATTTTTTTCAAATTTTTACAAAGGTACCTGCTACGAAAACATAGCACTTGTTTAAAATAATTGCCAAATAAATGGTGAAAAAACATTTTCTCCAAATGACAACATTTTCGGTAAACAGTTTTATGTTTTCGCTATAAGCTTCCAAAAACTCATTTTCATCGGTGTGACAGTTCTAGTCTTATAATATAATAAAAAAAGGGTGACACGTATTTTTACGCGTCTGTAAAACCAACAATTTTTAAAACATCGAAAAGTCCATTGAGATTCGATTGATAGGTCATCATCATCGGTGAAGTAGTTTTTAAAATAATACAACATTTATAATGTTTTTCTCCCTTCGCCACGGCGACCGGGATCGCTGAGTATTCTTCGCAAGAATATTTCGTGAAACCCCGGGCCGGGCCCGGTCGGCTCTACCATAGGATCCTCAGGGGTATGCGGGGAGTAAACGGTGCTGGGGTTCTGGTAGCTAACCCCCGTGGTGCGCGGCACTTGGCCTTTGTTGCGAGCATCTTGAGCGCCTCTCAAGTCTGTATGGCATAGGGAAAACGTGCCCCGTTCCCGGTCCCGGTGAGACCCGTCTTGTATGGGTCGACCCTTATAGGGCGGTCCGGTCCCTTCGGAAGATCGTTGTGGAACGAGAAATAGCGTCACAATTTTTGCAACGTCACAATATATATATAGGGCCTCCTCATATAGGGCTTTGTAGCGTCGTATTCTCTCCAAACTAAATAAAATATGAAACTAAGGGAAGTTGAAGTCTAGAGTTAATTAACTTAAAGACTGAGATAGTCGTTAACTATGAGTATAAAATATAGTTTTTCTTTGGCTACATATGTCGGATGGATACAAAAATTATTATAATTAATGCAACTTACGATTAATAAAAGATGGCCTTTTTGTGAAAGATCACTCCGCACTATGGATACTGTTATTTTAATTATTTTGATGGTTTAATTGGACTGAACTACGACTGGACCTGAAGAGAAGCTGCTCCTTTTATAGGCCAATATCTTCTTTGTTCTCTAGCTGAGTATTCCCAAAAGGATCCTATTGTTTCATGGTTCTCCGTAATCATTCTCTACCTAGGTTTTGATTTCAGCAGTTGTTCATTAAGCTAAGGTCTTGTGAGAGGATGATGAGCGTGGATTTTCCGAGAAAATTTCTTAATTCTTTGTATTCTGTAACTTTAACCCTTTGCACTCCGGAAGTTTGTAAACACCTGTTAAATATTAATTTTTAATTGTATTAGGCAATTGCGGTGTTTTTCTAACGAGGAAATATTTAAAAATTTGAAAAAAATTATGATATAGTTCCAAGTTTACCCTTTACAGACCTGTTTTCAAACGCAATTTTTTTGTTACAGTTACCACATGTTTAGTACATCCTACTGCATGTATTACTTGCCTTATGCTTCACGATTTTGGAAGGACAGTGAGGAGATACAGTTGTCCATCGTACCTTGTCAGTTGACTGTATTTTTCTTTTGAATCCTCGGAGAAATTATCTATTAATTTTTGTTTTACCGATTTTTTGATATAATTTATTTTTCGAACAGTACTATCACTCGACGATAAATGTATAGACGTAATCGGAGATTCGTTTAAAATATTTTAATGTTCAGTTTAACGATTCTGTGATTGTGGCTCCATCGCTATTCTTCGTGCAGTGTTAAGAAGTTATGTGTAAAAACCATTACAGATTGATTCTACACCTTAGGATAGGCGAAGATTTGTTAAAAAAGATTGGTGAAAAATTGACCTTGACAGTCGTTTTCAAGGTCAAAATTTTTTTATTGCATCCTATATTACTCATTGTGAAGAACAAAAGTTTTAAGGGACTGTAGGTCTCAAGTCAATCGTTCTTATAAAAAACAACTTTAAAGTCTCATAGACTATTTTATTCCATATGTTTATCGACTGTTCGAAAATGGTATAAACGTGCAGGAGATGATTTTACATGATAAAATAAGTCAAAAATGTACAATCACTTTTTCTCATTTGACTCATTGTTTTCGAGAAAATTGACTTTAAAAATCCACCAAGTTCGCATGTCTAGCGTTCTTAAGGGGGCCGGCAGGGTTTGAAATCCATATGCTTATGCATGGGTCAAAACCTTTTCAAACTGTCGCTTCAATATTGCAATGAGCAGTTTAAAAGTGGTCACTTGTGTTTGCTAAAAGTCCAATTTATGTCTGTATAGAGCCCAAATTTCGAATTTCTACCTCATCGCGGAGTAATTAACAATATTCGGCAGAAAATTCGAATTCTGAAGCAAGTATGACGTCACAAGATGGTTGCCGCTGAGAGATTCTCTTAATTTCGCGAGATTTAGTGTTCGTATCGAAAAAAAGGGCTCTATACAGACATAGCGAAGACATGTACAAACACGGTCGTATGCATTTTTAATTGATTAATTACTTATTTAAGACGTAAAATGACTAGAAAAAAAGGCACAATTTTGCGGTTCCGGTTACTAGCGCCACGGTCTCTCCGCGGCAAACACTGTACGTTGCGATAGAATACGGTCGATAATGCAGATCGATAGTACAGTTTTACGTATGTACGATATGTATGCTGCCGAATATTGTAAATTACTCCCCGATGAGGTGGAAATTCGAAATTTGGGCTCTGTACAGACATGTATTGAACCTTTGGGAATCACAATTGACCATTTATAAACTGCTCATTGCAATATTGAAGCGATAGTTTGAAAAGGTTTCTGACCCTTGCACTTGCCGCTACGCGGCTCGTAACGTCAGGCTTGTTCCGTACGCCTCGCGACAGGCGGCATGCTGCCGAATATTGTTAATTACTCCCCGATGAGGTGGAAATTCGAAATTTGGGCTCTGTACAGACATGTATTGAACCTTTGGGAATCACAATTGACCATTTATAAACTGCTCATTGCTATATTGAAGCGATAGTTTGGAAAGGTTTCTGACCCTTGTACGTGTCGCTACGCGTCTCGTAACGCCAGGTTGCTTCGAAATATCCGTTGCATTGTCGATGAACGGGCTTCGCTTGCGAATTATTATCACCGGAACTGTTTCTCCACTTCAGCTACACTTCTTTTTGTTTAATTTGGAAAGGATATGGCTGTTGTAAAATAATGTTTTCGACCATGACAAGTAACTTTATAGTGTAGGAAAGTGTAAACAAATTCTTTTTTTGCGTTTTTTTTTCGATGATGAGCCAGTGATTCACATGTTGGAAAAAATGTGGTCACATTCCCTGAAATTTGTCCTTCAAAATGAACCCTTCAGAAGAATAGAGAATTCTGATTGATTATGTATAGATGTGAGTTTGTATGTGATTTGAATATGTTCTACAAGAAAGGTGTCATTTCTCAATGAAAACCACGAGAACGTGGTGATTACTTACTTGACAATTAGGGTTTCATAAAATATACTTCAAAACCAGAATTTCATGTTGTCGGCTTTGCAGTCTGCAAGGTACTGTCTGCAATATATATGTTTAAATAAAAATTTCAAATAACGAATAAAAGATAAAAAAAATTTTATTCGTCATTGGAAGGTCATATCGTCGATTTGGGAGTTCTAGTCTTAGAATTTAATGGAAAAAGGGCGACACGTTTCTTGAAATGTCTGTAAAATCAACAATTTATAAGAGATCGAAAAATACTTTGAGATTCGGTCACTAAACACTACATATATTAAAATTTGAATAAAAGCCGAAACATTACTACAACAGGGATGACCCATAGGTCTCGAGGTAAAAAAAGGGTCATTTAGTCGTAAATAGGGATGTGCGGGCCGCCCGATTGTCGGGCGCCCGAATCGTCGGGTCGGGTCGCAGAAAGTCGGGCGCGCGATACTTCATGACACATCGGGCGGCCCGAGCGTTTCGGGCTACCCGAGAGTTTCGGGAAGCCTGCTCGACATCGTCGGGCGGGTTCGGAATGAATCGGACAAGTTCGGGCGAGCGAGTTATCGCGATACCTGAGATTCAACTCTGCGTTCTTATGAAATACATAATGGTAACAATGATATATGATTTCGAAATAATGCACGTTACACGTGAAGAATTTAAGAGAAAACAGCACAAAATGTAAAAAATTGTCACTATTTACCTTATTTTCATACGTTCTAGTTGTATGTAATTTCGTAAGGATATTTTAACGACATTATCGAAACATATGCAAGTTCATTCGGAGGAACAAATTCGTCAGAATGCCAGAAATATTGTCTCTTAAATTTTTCACGTGTAACGTGCATTATTTCAAAATTTAATACAAATAAAGATTATGCATATGTTTGCCAATTATACCTACGGTAATTATGAAAAAAACCAAGTATATTAAAAATTACGTTAATTAAGCTATGAAAGAAGTATCATTATTGCCATTATGTATTTCATAAGAACGCAGAGTTGAATTCTCAGGTATCGCGATAACTCGCTCGCTCGAACTTGTCCGATTCATTCCAAACCCGCCCGACGAAGTCGAGCAGGCAGCCCGAAACTCTCGGGTCGCCCGAATCGAGCCCGCCCGACTTTCTGCGACCCGACCCGAACCCGAATACCGGGCGGCCCGCACATGTCTAGTCGTAAACGAAGTCTGCAGGTATTGCGGAGCGCACCACTCACCTACCTGAAACAGGGACACTCCGCGTCCTTTTCCAGCTCATTGTGAAGCCAATGTTCAATTCTCCATCCTTCTAAAGGGGTCATTACGAAGGGGAAACATTTTTAGTAGATACTTTTATGGTTTTACTTTTCTGACTTTATAATGTAATGAAGAAAGGGTGATCCTTTTTTTAACACGTCTATTTAAAATCAACAATTTTTAAGATATCGAGAAATCCTTTGACATTCGTTCATAGGTCGCCAAAGACTACAACATATTCAAATTTGAAGAAAATCCCACAGCAGTACTCGAAAATGTGCCCGATTTCGCGTGGAATGACCTCGGTACACAAATGACTGATGCATGAAGCTTGAAGTCCATAATGAAGAAGCGCGGAATAAAATATAGCAGGCCACCGAAAATTATCGGAAAGTAGTAAAAAATATCACCTCGCAATTCTAATTACGGATCAGACAGGATGTCAGTATCAGTCAACGTTCGAAAGGATAATATCATATAAGGGAGAAAAGACCGCATTTGTTCAAGAAAAGGTAGATGAACTTATGTCACATCACACAAACGTAATAGTAACTTGTTCGAAATCCGGAAAATCACAGGAAATTTATAAAATTTAATATATGATTATTATATAAATAATAATATATAATAATAGTAAATAATCCTGTTGTTAGTAAATAAATACATGCTATTTATAATTCAGAATGCAATTTTATGCGTGTTAATCGATTGAAAATATAAATACATAATGATAAAACATAATAAAATTTTAAAAAAATGCGTTAGTAGGCAGGATTTGAACCCTGGTCGTCGGGGTGAAAGCTTGGCACGCTACCGTCGCGCCACACTAATTTTTGTAGTGTAGAACAAATACGGTATGACATAGACGATAGATACATATATATATAGACAATTTATAATATCGTAATATGAGACATATATAAATATACATATATATAATAATATAAATATATTATTACATTTATGCGCTTCGTGGCATAAAAAGAGTTGCTTTAAATTTCATTTAAATGAGATTTGAATATAATTTTCTTTCTGACAGGAAATAAATTCCGTCTCATTTTCAAGAAGTCCTCGTAATATGTATAAAATTATTATAATGTTAAGAATAAACTGATTCAATTTAATATAAATCAAATGATTTCCTTAGCTTTTGCATACACGTGACCGCCATTCGAGTTTCATTTCAGAGATATTAGCGAAAAACTGCAGAGGTAATGTGACAACAAGTCCTCCGTATATCTACGCGCCCGTGGCAATGTATGTGTTAGCATGTGTTGGTCGGCTGAATTGGGCTCATGAGGCAGGAATCAGTTTCACGAAACGCTTGTACATTTACGGGTTTGACGACATGGCAACAGTGAGGCGAAGGATGATATGTGGCAACCATGTCTAGTCGCAAGCTTTCTCTCTCAATTTTCGTTTCTCTCTTCTGCTACTACTCAAGTCGGCATTGCATATATTCTTTTTTACCGATATCTCGTAGACGCGACGTAGTTCCACAAAAAAATTTTAACCATTCCACAATGAGTTTTCCCTACTGACCGTTCGAGGACCGTTCGAGAATTGGCGTGACAGTCAAGGTCAAATTCCTGCCGGCCCCCTTAAGGCGGTGGGCACGGCTCAAAATTGTGTGAGTGCATCCCCTCCCTAGTTCCGCACACGTACCCGAGTTTTGCAAGGGTACGGGAGGCCCGCTCTCATTTGTTAACAATGCAAAAATAGTACTGTTCTGTCGTCAAAATCGCTAGATAAAAGTTCAATCTAGGGTGAAAAGGTCCTCAGAAGTCGTACTTTTGCGTTTTTAGCCGTAATTTGCATTATTCAGCAGCATACTGCTTAATCGAGTGACATTATCGTAAATATCGAGAGATTCAGAGATCGTATGGAGTTCGTTGGACCTTTCCACCCTAGCGGGAACATATAGGAACTCAATGCCACGCCGATCACGTTGTATGCTTACGTATCAAACAAATGAAAGTGGGCACCCAGAAAAATTAGATCATTGAGTATTTCATCAAAATATAGTTCCGACATTTTTCGCTACGAGCGCTGTACTATGTTCCCGATCTGTCTCATCGTCAGTAGTCACTGTATCGGTAAAACAGAGGCCTATAGGAGCATGCGCGGCGCGAAAGCGTGGATGGCGTGTACGTGTGCGACGGCGATCGCAAGGGTCCGGGATGCCTGGAAATATTTCCCAATAATGCAGAGACGGGACTTTTCCATAGTGAAAAGAGCTAGATAAAGGTTCAATCTAGGGTGGAAAGGTCCTCAGAAGTCCTACTTTTGCGTCATCGAGAAATGATTAGCTATATTCGGCAGCATGTTGTCCGCCAGAGAGGCCTGTAGGAGCATGAGCGGCGCGTCAACGTGGATGGCGCTGTCGTAGCTTCGTTCGAATAGCCGTGCCGTGGCACACTCACACACCGCCTGATCAGCGTGTACGTGTGCCGACGGCGATCGCAAGGGTCAGGGATGCCTGGAAATATTTCCCAATAATGCAGTCACGGGACTTGTCAATGGTGAAAAGAGCTAGATGAAAGTTCTATCTAGGGTGGAAAGGTCCTCAGAAGTCGTACTTTTGCATCATCGAGAAATGGTTAGCAATATTCGGCAGCACGTCGTTTCTCAGGGAGGCTATGGGAACTGACATGGCGGCACACTCACACACCGCCTGGTCGGCGTGTACGTGTGCCGACGGCGATCGCAAGGGTCCGGGATGCCTGGAAATATTTCCCAATAATGCAGCGACGGGACTTTTCCATAGTGAAAAGAGCTAGATAAAGGTTCAATCTAGGGTGAAAAGGTCCTCAGAAGTCCTACTTTTGCGTCATCGAGAAATGATTAGCTATATTCGGCAGCATGTTGTCCGCCAGAGAGGCCTGTAGGAGCATGAGCGGCGCGTCAACGTGGATGGCGCTGTCGTAGCTTCGTTCGAATAGCCGTGCGGCGGCACACTCACACACCGCCTGATCAGCGTGTACGTGTGCCGACGGCGATCGCAAGGGTCAGGGATGCCTGGAAATATTTCCCAATAATGCAGTCACGGGACTTGTCAATGGTGAAAAGAGCTAGATGAAAGTTCTATCTAGGGTGGAAAGGTCCTCAGAAGTCGTACTTTTGCATCATCGAGAAATGGTTAGCAATATTCGGCAGCACGTCGTTTCTCAGGGAGGCTATGGGAACTGACATGGCGGCACACTCACACACCGCCTGGTCGGCGTGTACGTGTGCCGACGGCGATCGCAAGGGTCTAGGATGCCACTAACCATTTCCCAATAATGCAGAGACGGGACTTTTTCATAGTGAAAAGCGCTTTAGCCAATTAGCATCTTGGAAGGTTGGATAATACAAGGATGTGAATTTTCAGTAATGGCACTAGATAAAAAGATCAACCTGACATGCTGAATCCCTCAAAAATCCCTAAAAATTATTGTTCGCGAAATGTAACAAATAGTTGGGCAAACTATATTTATCAATTGATTTTTTCTAGTTTTTATCTCCAGATAAAAATGAATATATTCTAAATATTTTCTGTAAAAATTTGATTTCAATATCTCTAATGGTTTGAAAGCAACCTGTTGCGAATTAGTATCTTGCGTCGATGGCCCGCTCCATAACATTGACACTGGAGGGTGTCATAAATTAGCCCTCCCACGACACTGTCTCGCCGTAGACGAAAGAACTTTCCTGTAACCTCAGTGCAAAACACAGTCATTCTCTAAAGTCTGAAACATTGCCGCTTCGCACGAATGTACGATTGCCTAGTAAATATGATCCAAATTATATCATGTTTGGTGTCAATTTTATCAGGAAAATTACACGAATGTGTTGAGAGAAGTTTCATGAATATATTATGAAAAACAAAAGAATTGGGACATTGCATTAGTATTGTTTCACCGATATACCTGACCCCGCATAATGTTACACTCTTCGGCGGTCTAGCTTCTAGCCCCTTCGAAGGGTAGACACTTGGGCGCGTCATAAATTGGCCCTTCTCCGATAGTGTCCAGCCAAAGACGAAAGAGCTGGCATGCAGCCTCGGTGCGAAACACAGTCATTCTCTGAAATCTGAAACATCGTCGCTCCGAACCAATGTACGAATGCGTAGTAAATATGATACAAATTATACCATGTTTGGTATCATTTTTATCAGAAACATTCCACGAATGTGTTGAGAGAGGTTTCATGAAAAAATAAGGGAAAACAAAAAAAATGATGACATTGCATTAGTATTGTCTCACCGATGTACCTGACCCATGTTACACCCAACGACCGGCACACCGAACGGCCAGGCCGACTATGCTTGCAATGTTCCGCATTTTATATGGATTTCTGTATGCATTGTCTGGCCGGCCTGACGGTACGCGGGGTCCGAGAGTTTCTGCGTTTTTATGAAATACATAATGGTAATAACGGTACTTCATTCATAACTTATAACGTAACTTTTAATATACTTGGTTTTTTTTATAATTACAGTAGGTATATTTAGCAAACATGTGCATAATCTTTATTTGCATTAAATTTTGTATTAAATTAAATTAAATTAAATTAAATTAAATTAAATTAAATTAAATTAAATATTTCTGGAATTCCGACGAATTTGTTTCGAATGAAGTTGCATACGTATCGATAATATCATTAAAATATCCTCACGAAGTTACCGCACTCCTCAAAAAATTGTCATAATTTACCTTCTTGTCATACCTTCTAGGCGTATGTAACTTCGTAAGTATATTTTAATGATATTATCAATACGCAGAGTTGGGCAAAATAGTTATCGAAATAAAAATTTCGAATAACAAATGAAAGATAAAAAAATTTGTATTAAAATTTGAAAGTTAAAATTACAATCTCATTAAAGACGGTCCAAATGCTCTAGATAAGCTCTAGAAGTCATTCGTATTAACAATATTGTTCTGATTAAAAACATAAAAGCATAAAAAAATAAAAGCATGTATTAATAAATAGATTAAAAACATGAAGCATCATTTGGACTGTCTTTAATGAGATTGTAATTTTTATCGTAACATTACGTATCGGTGAAACTTGTCCTAATCCCACAGGCATTCTGTGCCCCTTAGCTCTTTTATCTGGGGTTATATTGGGAGGGCTAGTTTCTGACACCCTCAAGCGTGTACCTGTCGAAAGACCCAGAAGCTAGACCGCCGAAGGGTGTAACATTGTGCAAGGTCAGGTATATCGGTAAGACAATCCTGATGGAATGTCATAATCTTTTTTGTTTTCCATTATTTTTTCATGAAACCTCTCTCAACACATTTGTGGAATGTTTCTGATAAAAATGACACCAAACATGGTATAATTTGTATCATATTTACTACGCATTCGTACATTTGTTCGAAGCGACGATGTTTCAGATTTCAGAGAATGACTGTGTTTCGCACCGAGGCTACATGCCAGCTCTTTCGTCTTCGGCAGGACACTATCGGAGAACGGGTAATTTATGACGCCCCCAAGTGTCTACCTTTCAAAGGGGCCAGAAGCTAGACCGCCGAAGAGTGTAACATTATGCGGGGTCAGGTATATCGGTGAGACAATACTAATGCAATGTCCCAATTCTTTTGTTTTTCATAATATATTTATGAAACTTCTCTCAACACATTCGCGTCATTTTCCTGATAAAATTGACACCAAACATGATATAATTTGGATCATATTTACTAGGCAATCGTACATTCGTGCGAAGCGGTGATGTTTCAGACTTTAGAGAATGACTGTGTTTTGCACCGAGGTTACAGGAAAGTTCTTTCGTCTTCGGCGGGACAGTGTCGTGGGAGGGCTAATTTATGACACCCTCCAGTGTCAATGTCACGGCACGGAGTTATAGAAAGCAAATTTTTACTGAAAATATTTAGAATGCGTTCACTTGTATCTAGAGATAAAAACTAGAAAAGAATCATTTATTTAAATATAGTTTGTCAAACCATTTGTTACATTTCGCAAACAATAATTTTTACGGATTTTCGAGGGATTCAGCATGTTAGGTTGATCCTTTTATCTAGTGCGAATCATTACTGAAAATTCACATCCCTGTATCATAGAGAAATGGGTTGCGGAATTCCAGACCCTTCCAGCCCTCGTAGGCACACGTACACGCCGACCAGGCGGTGTGTGAGTGTGCCGCCATGTCAGTTCCCATAGCCTCCCTGAGAAACGACGTGCTGCCGAATATTGCTAACCATTTCTCGATGATGCAAAAGTACGACTTCTGAGGACCTTTCCACCCTAGATAGAACTTTCATCTAGCTCTTTTCACCATTGACAAGTCCCGTGACTGCATTATTGGGAAATATTTCCAGGCATCCCTGACCCTTGCGATCGCCGTCGGCACACGTACACGCTGATCAGGCGGTGTGTGAGTGTGCCGCGGCACGGCTATTCGAACGAAGCTACGACAGCGCCATCCACGTTGTCGTACGTCCGTACATTCTCTCTTCCTCTGTTTTACCAATACAGTGTGTTGCTCGATACTGAACTTTGGAAAACGTTCCTAGCTCCCCTACTGGACAGAAATGTTACTATTTAGCTTCCTCTAGCGGCCGTTCGTTCTTTCATAGCGTGACGATCATTATTGTGTCGGGGCATTCGGAGCTTGCCCTGGTCAGGTTCGGTTCCCTCCCCTTAAGAAGTAGGATTAGTAGGTCGTGAACAGACGCGTCAGATGATTCCTATTCAATAGCACGCGTGTTTGTCGAATATTTTAACTCAAATTTCTCGGAAAGGAAAAGAGAAATGAAAAAAATTTGTTCTGTATTTTCTAATGTAGAATCACCCCTTCAACGTTTATACCATCTTGGGACACCCTCTAGACATATGGAATAATATAGTTTACGAAACTTTAAAGTCGTTTTCTAAGAGAACGGTTCATTTTTTACCCATGGTTTCTGTAAGAAATTTGATCCCCTCGGTGAAAAGGACACGAAAGTTGACCTTAAAAAGTCGATCAAGGTCAATTTTCCACCAAACTTTGTTCGCCGATCCTAAGGTATAGAATCACGCTGTAACGGTTTTTACACATAATTTCTTGACACCCTGTACATGTTGTTATACGAATGTACGAATTATTGTACATACACTTATACTACTAAGATTGAGGTATGTTGTATTCTGTACCCATGGGTATGCAACGGTTGAGAATATGCATCGTTGCTCAACGTCACCATTTTCAACATTTGATTTAGCAGCACAGAAATTAAAATAATATGTTCCACTGCAGTTAATCTTCATATGACTTGTAAATGTCCTCCTATCAAAAAACTACATCAGGTTGTGTGTCACTCGATACCACGCAGTTTTGATTTAACATATATTTCTTTATCAACAACTACCGAGATATTCAGGTGGCCTATTTTAGGCGATTCACCATGTATAAGAGCATAGATTAACATTTCAATGGAATAATTAATGAAAAAGTGTCATTCAGTCATGTTTTTCTTTAAATAAATATGTAAAGATATTTAAATGCGACTTATACAGGGTGTTCGCCTACAGGTGGGAGAAAATTTTAGCGGTGGATCTCCATGACCATATGAGACTAAAATGAAGAATAACAAATTGCGATTTCGGCTTTATTAACAATTAAAAATCCGCCTAAAATGCGGCAACCCGCCCAACAGAGGTGCACGTTGCGTACGCCAGGGAGGCGCGCGACAGTCACATATCAAGTGACAGATACTCCGCGTACCTCACAAGAAATCACCTGGCAGGAATTTGGCAGGAATGCGGGTGTAAACCGTCCGATTGGGTCATCCACACGCATTTTGGTTCCAGCCGAATTGTTGGCTAAAGTGTGCGACGTCAAAGCCGAACCATTGAGTGCGAGCGAATACCCCTCCCCCCCTCATCTTTAATACGTGAATACCGCGCGCATCTATGACGAAAGCAACGTACACCTTGATAATAACTAAAAAATGAAGCCAAAATCGCAATTTTTCTAATCTTCACTTTCGTCTTATAGGGTCATGGAGAACCACCCCTTAAATTTTCTCCTACCTGCAGTCGAACACCCTTCATAGCTGAATTTCTTAATAGAAAATTAGATCTTTGTTATTTCAACCATCTCTGTAAATCTAATAGTTTCCAAGATATTCTGTCAAATCTATAATACATAGTATTTACTCAGTCTAAACTTTTGTGACTGTCTCCGTCCGTTCAACACTTACGATGATGATGAAAGTAAGAATGACTTTCGTCTCAATATTTTATTGAGAACCGCAGACATTACTTGACAACGTTCCCTTATGAGTGCTGCAAGCGTATATTTATAATTTCATAAAAATCTACAAACGTATACAGAAAGTCTTTCATGTATTGGCTTTGGTCCCCTCGCCTCGCTTATTGCTTTTCCTTCTCAAAGCTTGCACACTATAGGGTGCATCATGAAAATAGAGGAATAAATTATCGGGAAAAAGAATAAAATGACAATACAGCACAAAAGGGGTCACTCAAAACATAATGTTGTAAAGGAAAAACTGTATACCTAAGCATGCTAGTATGTATGTATGTGTGATAAGCATATTGTATTATAAACGTCTTTTCAATTTGATCCATATTTCCTTTTAAATAGACAGGTAATCTGTAATCTGAAATATGTAATCGATGTGTTGAATGAAGATAACAATAACATTTATTTGAGTTTTTTCATGTTGTCATATACATTAAAAAGAAAAGATCATAAATGTATATTTGACGCAATCTTGTGTCTCTTTAAAACCGTTTACAAATATATATTATAGAAGCATGTGTTTTGAATAGGTGACCAATATTTGTACAGAAATAAGAATAAGTTTCTAATCGCTAGTCACAGACTTAGGACCCGTACAAACGTTGCATCTTATGGGCTTTTTTGTCTACGGCTCGGGAGGCTTTAAAAGCCCCCGTGTCATTTCGGTGTCGCGCCCAATATAACCAATAGTTCGCGGATTTAGGCGCATTAGCTAGAACAGAATATTCTATATACTTTATTTCTACTATATGATTTCAAAATTTCAAATGTATATGGCGCGTGTATTTGAACGGCAGAAATTATGTAACAAGATAGTAATGAAGTATAGTACTACAGTAACGCAGTCAGCATCAATATCCTTACGTATATTAATTTTATTGTTATGCGTATAATTATTTTTATCAATTACAAAAATACAAAAAATTTATTTACAATAATTTAATTTCAGTAGTTTTTCATTTTGTATATATCTTACGCCTTAAATCGACGTTATAATTTTTATGTAATAATATCAGTATGATATTTTTATATAGTTATTCAATGGGTACGTAATTATGTTTGTTTACAAGTTTATGGTACCCACTTTGATTCTTTTTGCATATGCTCATCTAAATTTTATTTGAATTAGAATATTGTTAACGACGCGACTAAATATCGATTATATTTTTAAACACTATGCTGAATTACAACGTACGAATTAGTTATCTATTTATTATCATATAAATTTTTTGTTGTGGGGGGAATAAATAAGTGTAGAAACATTTATAACACACAAGTATAATTATCAAAACTCAAGTACTGTCAATGACACAGATTTACCGGTGAAGTACATTCTCGCGTGCTTACGTACTATATCGAGAGACTCTATATTCTAGTAGCTTCTACGCGCGGGAACGCTGGTGCGCGAGAGCTATGCGCGAACGACTCGCGCCGACCGCCCGCGCCGACGCAGTTCTATCTGTGGGCACTGGAACCTTCTTCATTTTTTCAATTTTAACTTAAAATATGTGTTATTAAATTAGCATTTTTTATATAATCGAAACTTATGAAGCTGCTGAAACGGAATTTAAAATATGATGTTGATAGTTTTCAATATTCTTAGATTATAATATATTTTTGTTGTCATAGACCCCGGCGGGAAGGGAAAGTAACACTTGGGGGTATCATAAGTTAGCCCTGTCCCGATACAGAACACAGTAATTCTCTAAAATCTAAAACGCCGACGCTTCGGTCGAATGTACTAGAGCCTCGTAGTCAGTTTTTAATCATATGTTTTATCATATTTTTTATCATATCTTATATCATATTTGGTGTTGAAGGAACAGGGTTGTCGGAGGCGGGTGCCTCAGAATAAGTGTTCAAATCAGGTGTACGTGGCTGAGTCGTTTATTTATTATGAGTGACGTCGCGAGAACGTCCGGGGTAGTTCAACTAGAACGGCGGTTAGCTTCGACTCGCGATTGAACTTGGACTGCGATTTAGCAGCGACCGGACTGCGACTAGACTCTAAGTGACTCGGCGGAGAATCGGCTGTGACTAGACTTCGTGACTGAATAGCTCGCGTCGGTAGTCTGCTGCCTTATATCCTCGAAAATGCTTGTCGGCTGATTGGTGGAAGTCCTTGCGAGGAACTTCCACCAATCAGTGTATTTTGCATAACACGCCCCCGTTCCACGCCTCTCGTGCGTGAGAGGGGTGAGCGTGTCGTTTTGTTAAAAACTAATTTTGGTGATGCAGCGGGGTGTCTTCCGGGCCCCGTGTCAAGTGCGGTCGTGACTGCTGGCTTACGTCAACGGGCCCAGCTTTCCCGGGTGATAGAAACCAGGCACGCGTCGCTGGGACACTCTAGGCTGGAGACCCTTAGACAACCAAAATTGATGGCGTCCACTTGCGCTATTGAGTTCGTCGCTAGGAACTACAAGGACACATCTGTCCGCTAAGTGGCCAAAAACGTTAAAGACGTTTTCTCACAAATAGCGTCTTATGCTGTGCAAACCATAAATCTTTCTTGACGCTGGTGCGCTGAAGATTTCTCTTCCGGCGCCCAGCTAGCCGCTACAGTGTCAGTCTTATCAGAAAAATGCCACGATTGTGTTGGTAAAAGTTTCATGAAAGAATAATGAAAGACAAAAAAATGTTGACACAGCATTAGTATTGTCTCACCGATATGCCTGACCCCGGATCATATTACAATCTTCAGCGGTTAGGTTCTTGCTCCCACGAGAGGTATACCTATCCCTATACGATTATTCTAAAATGTTTTTCATAATTCACAATTCTGTCATTGAAACACTATTAATCGATTGCAAATGGTTTCCTGATGAAAACAAGTCTAAACACAGCACAAATTGGATGGAGTTGGATTTAGTGGAGTTACACTATGTCAGTATTAACCCTTTGCACTCGGCGCTATTTTCATTCTAAAACTAAAGTTTTCTTCCGTCTTAGAATATTTTCATTTTATTCATACGAAACTGATCCGATTTCCACATATAATATTTAAATGTTTAGTAATCTCTTAAATACAAATTTTGTAATGTAACAAATATTTTGTAAAATTTCTCGTAATTTCTTTGAAATAATACCACAATAATTTCTAGTGGTGCTTCAAAGTCATCACTCGAGTGCAAAGGGTTAAATCGCTTCCTTCGAAGTTCATCAACGTCCTTTATTTGTAACTTTCGAGGACTTATTCTAATTTGCGTAATTTTTAATATACGAATATCAGAGTACGCGTATACGTGTAATATCTTCCCTATTAAAATTCGAATTAATTACATATGTTGACATATTAAAATTCGTTAATATTACGTATAAAACATAAATGTTTAAAAGTCTACATTCGATCTTCATATTACTGGGTTGAACTTTTAGATTTATATGTATAACCACATATAGTGCATGTATTAAAAAATCTACAAATGAAAAATTTCGAAACGTTTAGCAATTTTACATTTTCTATACATTTGCAATATTCAAATGATCGTATAATTAATTTATTTACAATTGAAAATTCTATACTTTAAATTAAGAAGCAATATGCCTTCGAATTTCAACAGCTGCGGAAATCAAGAAAGAAGCCGGTCGAACGCTTTCGATGCGAGCATCGATGGTTTTGTACGAATATAATGGGGCAACATTGCACTTTTAAAGCTGACAACGCTGTGAAATCTAGCTTCCTCGGATACACATCTTGTTGCAACCTTATGTAGCTGATCGTTCCGTTTCAATAGAGTCCGCTGTCGTACTAGTGCATTTTCTAGAGTCGGTAATTTGGAACCGTAGACAAAAAAGACCATTGCATGCATAGTCTATACGGATCTTAAGTCTGTGTCTCTAATAAATCACTTGCTTTTCTTAAATTAAGTTCAACTGTATAAAATAATAATTCAAACAGAATATATGTAGTATGGAGTACACAATGCAAAAATTTATAGCATCATTTTCCTTTATTGTTGCGGAAATCATACTGATATAGTATTGATAACGTGATATTAAATAGTTGTACAGGGTGTCAAAAAATTATATGTCACGGCCACCATAGCGTGATTCTACACCTACGATTTGGTGGAAATTGACATAAAAAACTCCCCGCAAAATTGATCTTGACCTTGAAAATCAAGGTCAAAAAACAACAATTTTTGTTGTTGTTTAATCGCGTTCTACTGGTCATAACGATCAACTTTGTGAAAGAAACCATGGGTCGCATCTCAACAGTTCTCTTAAAAAATGATGTTGCATTTCTTATAATTTTTGCAGCTTCTTTATTTGTAAATTTTTTACATCCAGCGCCAATATATAAGTAAATAGTGTACTATCATACAGCAGGTACCATCAGTAAGCTATCTCGTTGGGTATGAAATTATCATAATCATGATACTCCTATTTCCCTAACTACAGAATGAAAGAAAGAAGCTGCAAAAATTATAAGAAATGCAACATCATTTTTTAAGAGAACGGTTGAGATGTGACCCTTGGTTTCTTTCACAAAGTTGATCGTTATGACCAGTAGAACACGATGAAACAAAAAATTGTTGTTTTTTGACCTTGATTTTCAAGGTCAAGGTCAATTTTGCGGGAAGTTTTTTATGCCAATTTCCACCAAATCGTAGGTGTAGAATCACGCTATGGTGGCCGTGACATATAATTTTTTGACACCCTGTACATAATTCCAAATATTGCTTAATATTTTTCTTCATTTTTAGCCAAAGCGGACACGAAGACGTAGAGTAAGCCATGCATTTTTGTTGCTCAACGATGAAAAAAAATATATTTGTAGGAATATTTTAATGGAAACTCCTACGTCTTAGCTGTGACGTAACGGGTGGAGCGATTTCACACCGATTTCGCTATAGTCCTTTAATTTCTCTCTTAATAACTACTGACTCTCTACCGACTGATACTCTCTCTACTGACTCTCTACCGACTGACTGACACTACATCCCTCGCATTCGTCCCTTTTATCCAAGTCCCACTTTCATTCTTCCCCTCTTGCACTCTCATTTTCTCTCTATCAATTTCACATTCATTCGGAAAACCCAAATAGTCACGTACGCCATGCGCTTGGCGCCCCTAAACACTTTACTCTTGTCACCGAGACCCAAACACTCTTCTTTCACACTTCGGCCCAAACAGACGTCCTTTCACGCAGGACCCAAACACGTTGGCGCCACAATGTCGCGTCTACAGTCACTGTCTCATTCATAACCCTACATATTAGATAATGAAATACTATTTCTTAAAATTATCGGAAATTTTGTCAATGCAATATGACAACATAATTAAAGATTTCGTAAATTGTGTAGTCTACAGAACGATGTAGGACAAACACAATTCCTTTCAACATTCAATTAATGATTCAAATTCATTGCTATTTTTTCAATCAGAACTAATTTATTGTAACTTTATTTATCAAAATGAAAAATGTGATAAATTAACAGTACTTATATTTCGGAACAATAACTTTATGTTAGTACAATCTTGCCTGAAAGTTAAAAATACCTGTATGGAATGTATCTTTAAAAATTGAATTGTTAAAAATAATCTTAAGAAACTGTTCACTACAGATTTATTTTTATTCTTAAATAAAAGCCTTGCACTGCTGTAATATTTATTATGCACGATTACATATTGCTAATAAGCAGAGTTTTCAGTTATAGATTGTCCCTTTCTTAGAGCATGATTATACACGCCACATGTGATGGAAATTAACAGAGCGAAATTGCGGTGAAGTTTTCTTTCAAGTTATTAACAATTACAAATCGCCAAAAGATGGCCAGACTCGATTCGACCTGAACTCATTACAAAGAATGATTTTTTTATAGGGTGTCCAACTAAGGTCGCTCTTATATTCGACTATTGAAATTTTTTCGCCCCCCCCCCCCAGGATTGTTCCAACTAATAAAAAAAAAATCTGTGGAAAGTTTGAGCTCAATCGGATAATGGGAAAACGTTTGAGCACGATCGGATAACGGGAAAACGGGTCCTTAAACATTAAAATAATTAATTAAATGCTCATGAAATTTTCTCGAATGTCTTCCAAATTATTAACTGCGTTGAAAAATATGTTAGACAATACCTACAGATCTGGACAGGCTGTATCTTTTATGTCGCATTACTTTTTTCCATAAAACAAACGGTTTTCAGAGAAATTCAGAAAACCGTCAGAACAAAGTCAAACAATTTTTTTTTAAATTTGAAAACTGAAGTGTGTTTTCGTTATCTTTTATCAATAATCATTACTGTAAAATGTGCATTTTTTTATCATGCGGAACTTACATTTTTTTAATTGCATATTATTTTGAAGGAAATTGCGTACATTTCCTTCGTTAGAAGACAAACAATTTTCAGGTTCAAGTATATCAAAGGTAAATGTCTTATAAAGAGAACTACGTTCGAAAAGCCGTCTAAAATGAGCTGTTAAATAAATGTGAGCAAATCCGTAGAATGTTGTCCGGGCGTGGCAAGCAATAGGTACGCGACGCCTCGGCTGACCGATTCAGAGACAACGTCGCACAGTGGTCTGAAAAGGCCGAAAACGTCTAGAACCCTAGGAAAGCTCTATTTCGGACAAATTCTCGATAGAAAGTGTTTTTAATTGTTCTTGGGCACTATAGAAATAAATAAATAAATTAAAAAATAAATAATAGATTAATAATAAATAATAAATAATAAATTTTACACATAAATTGAATATAGAATAAATTTAAAATGAAATACAATTCAATCTACATTAAAATTAATAAAAAATAATTCCTTTTCCATAAAAAAGAACTACTTAATTTAAATAATAATAATTTTATGTAATTTAAAATGAAATGAAATAAGAAGTATACGCTGATGTATAAGATTTAATTAAAATTTATGATATACAGGTAACGTTTATTTACAGTTTAATTAAGCTTATTATTTACACGAAAAAGATATACCTAGGTATGGAAGTTGTTATCGAAATTTACAACAGTAGAGCTTCAACTTGTTCATCAAATGATAGCTTGTTTTTTGTTTTTGGTTCTGAACGAAATTTATTTATGTAAGGGTCAGATGCACAAAGTTGCAGTTTACCGACAATATTGTCCGAATTTCGATGGATCTATTGCTGCGCCGCTGTTTATTGTATTAAGAATAACGCTGAACCTATGAATTAGATTTTTATCTACACCAATGATTTCAGTAGTCATGGCTGGATCTTGGAAAAATCTACGGGATGTATTTCCATCATTTGTAGTACCTACTCCTTGTTTGACCACATCGATTTTTAATCCCATATGCTGTTTGAATTTCTTCTGAATATCTTTCTTGACTGCTTCGTGAATCTCTTTATTTTCATTATTGGTCCTCCAAGCTTTAAAAGTGAGGTTGTAACTTATGTGTAGAATACATTCCATAAATTTTATGCGAGCGTGTAGAGGTGACAGTCCAAGTTGGATAGCTTCTTCATATTCGGGCTTCTTCTCTAGAAGATCCAGATTATTCATCTCCGACGGTCTTGCTTTACAGATAGGACAAACTGCCATAGAAGTGTGACTAACTGTTACCCTTTTTGTAGCTCAAGTTGATAACAGTATCCGTTACACTAGTAATTTGTTCTTTAACTCTTCTTACTTCCTCTGTTATATTATATATCAGGTGTTTCTTTGGTGAATGTAAATTGAAGGGGTCTGCAGAATCTGGCAGTCCATGGTCTCGCATTTTCCCACATAAGTGAAGTAGTACCCTGGACCATGACACGTAAAGGTACGACTGAGCTCAGAAACATGCTCCCATCGTTTGCGTCTTCATTTTCAATTCGTTGCTTGTACTCGCTATGACCAGATGAGCCATCACTCCCCCATTGACTTGGGGAAAACATTAAAAAAATTCTTTTCACCGTATGGTTCAGCAATAATTGTAAATTCACTCTGGCAGATGTTTCAGAAATGTCAATATTCTCAGGGTACACTGCCTTTTCACTGCCAAAACTTCTTCATAACTAGTGAAAATATCAGTCCCTAATTTTGCAGTTTGCTTTCTCACTACACTATAACCGCGTTTTGCCGTCTCTTTCCCCAGAGAATGAGTTTCGCGAACGTTTTTAATTTTATTTTGCCTGGTCCGTTCAGTGCACTTCTCAAAAGGTTTTTGAGGGCGACCATCTAGCCCTTGCAGAGAAGAGCATGGTTTTTTATGTTTTGGAATACATGAAAAATCGTCTACGTTTTCCTTAAAGGTAATAGTGAATGTCTGTTCAACGCAATCTTTAAACGTACGTTTATTCCGACCAGCCTGTTGCCATCTTCTATTGAAATGAGGTAAAAACGTTTGGTTAAGGTACCTACGTAGTTCCTCTATACGCGAATTGGTCAGGAGATGGTCGTTGTTGTTGCGAGATTTTATTTTTTCAACGCATTTTTCTAAATCAAGATCACACTCCAAACGGCACTGCACCAATTCATGATTCCCACACCGGAACATTTTGTTAAGAAATGACGAGAAGCAGAGAAGAACCATAAACACCCAGATGAAAAAACAGTTGTTTATGTCGCCCAGAAATACTGTTTCGTGGCAACATAGACGCGTCCTAAACAAAACACAACAGATTGGCGGCAGCAGTGTACTTAGCGAAATCAACTCGCCATTTATCGGTGACGACACGTTTTTCACCGACATTTCATGAGATAAAACGCGAAGCTGCAGGTTGCCGCAGTTGAATTTTGGATTTATTATTTACTTACTTAGACATCTACAAACGTGTTTTTAGCATGCGCACGTTGGTGCACGTTGGCGCAAGAGTGATATCGTTTTTTAAACTTCATTAACGTTGCTATTTTCCACGTTTAATAGCATTACATGTAAAACTGCTCGAAAAAATTAAAAATAAATAGTTTCCGCAATTGTTTCCGAGACTACATGGTTTGTGTCATATAATTACATATCATTTTCGAGTCATTAGTAAATAGTCATAAAATAATACGGTGTAATAGAAAATGCGTAATTACTCATTTCATATACAGGGTGGGGCACTATAAACAGGTCACCTGAATAACTCGCTTGCTTTTGAAGATAAAAGAAAATGCATCAGATCAAACTTACTTGATATCGAGGCGCTCGTAATCTGATGTCATCAATTTTTTTATAGGTGGAGACGTCAAGGAGATATGAAGGTCAAACCTGTTTCTTTAAATGGTACGGTATGGTTTTTTATTTACATTCTGATAGTGTGTTTCAAGACAAATACAATGATCTATTATGAAGGTCATTCAAGGTCACGCTAGGTCACCTGCAATAGAAAATAAAGTGTCCCAAAGCACTCTTCAAATACTTTTGTGTCTTCTCTGGTTGTTGGCTACCGTTCTTGTAAGTATTGATATGGGTCACAGAACATAAATATAAACATACAATCACATGGTATGCTTACCTGTATCCAGAAAGGTTATTAGTAGTTTGACTACCGACTAGAGTACGGCTTCGTAATATTCAATCTGAGTGTTCAATTTCCAAGAATGCGTTACACAATAGCAGAGAAAGTGGAAATGGTTATCATTTATGGTGAATGTCATAGTATTATGAGGAAAGCGGTACGCGTGTATAGTGAAAGATTTGCCAATCGTAATAGTCCTTCACTTTCTGTCTTTGCAAACATTATAAAAAAGTTTCAATCGAGCCAAAAAAGCAACTGATTATGGAAACACGATAAACATTTTAGCCAGTGTAATACAAAATCCACATGTTGGTACGAGGCAACTTGAACACGAGAATGGCATCAATCGTCTTAGTATTTTGCGAATACTTAAAGTTAACAAATTTCACCCATTCCACATTTCACTACATCAACAATTAAGTGAAAATGATTTTCAAAAACGTTTACACTTTTGCGAATGGGGCCTACGGAAACTGCAAGACCATAAAATGTTCTTGAATAAAATTTTGTTTACGGATGAGGCAACATTTACAAACCACGGACAAGTTAACTGTCACAACATGCATTACTGGTCAGTAGATAATCCACGATGGCTTCGAGAAGTGGACAAGTAGAAATCTTGGTCTGTCAACATCTGGTGCGGCCTTCTTCATAATAAAATAATTAGTCCTTTGTCAGGCAGTATTATCAGTATTGCGACGTTTTAGATTATGTCTCCGTGTTCAAGGTCCTCATTTTGATCACTTGAAGTACTGAATACGTAAATAACATGTTACATGTAAATCGTCGTAGTGTTCGAATATTGCTTTGAGACACTTTATTTTCTATTGCAGTTGACCTTGCATGACCTTGAATGACCTTCACAATAGGTCATTGTATTTGTCTTGAAACACACTATCAGAATGTAAATAAAAAACCATACCGTTCCATTTAAAAAAACAGATTTGACCTTTATATCTCCTTGACGTCTCCACCTATAAAAAAATTGATGACATCAGATTACGAGCGCCTCGATATCAAGTAAGTTTGATCTGATGCATTTTCTTTTATCTTCAAAAGCAAGTGAGTCATTCAGGTGACCTGTTTATAGAGCCCCACCCTGTATACAACATTCGTTCATAACTCTGTAACAAAGTGTTTCGTAACACTTTATATACTTAATTTTTTGTTCCTCTGTTTAGGTGTAGAATTAAACCCTTGCAGTTTGGCCATCTAAGTTTGGGGCACCCTGTATATTGCTTTCGAAGAACTCACGTTTACATATTCTATGTTATCAATGTCGCTAAAAATCGTTTACATTAAAGCTCGTCGTGTTGCCCTTTTATGGTAATGCGCTACTGTACACACATTTCCTTAATAGCTTTTTTACTATTGTTACTAATCTTACTTTCTTTCTCTCCTGAGGATATTTGCAGACGTCTTACAAAAGACTCAGGAATTTTGTCACAATAGAATATGATTTTCTTATACCTTGTGTACTCATTCTTTCAAAAGAAAGGTAAATATTATGTTCAGCCAATCCAGCTGTAATAATCTTGATCTTTACATACATTGTTAAGCACGTCATTTTTACAACGTTTCCTTATACCTGTACTTGTCGCTCGGCATTAGTTTCCGTGATAATCGAAAAAAACGTTGTGGATTTGTGGGTGAAGCGACAACTCCTTCAAAACAATAGTCGAGTTTCTAGTTTATTCAGTATTTAATTGTTTCAATGGATACAGCGATCTCACAACATCGAAAAAGTCGTCAATATGTTCGTGGAAATCGTATTTTTTTTTAATAAATATTCTGCAAGGTAATAGGTTAAACGAAGGGCTAAGGATCGGGAGGTGATTACCCGCGGGATAGTCGCAGATACCATAACGAGAAATTCTCGCTAGCATATCTTTCCACAATCCTTCTATGTTTTGCGTATGAACGCCACTTTCTGCATCAACGAAACATAAGAAATCAAAATAGAACGGCAAGTGTGGGGATATCTGTGTACCCAGAGTGGAAAATAATATAATATACAAGATTTCAAAGAGACGGCATAGTTCAAGATGGTTGAGGTTACTATGATATGGGGCGGAGAGGACCGTCCCTACTACGCTTGCAGTTTTCTGCATTTCGCACGAATTTTTGTATGTATAGTCGGACCGGCCTGAGGACATTCTTCGCCCCCACCAGATTAACTACAACCAACTTGAACTATACCTTCTCTTTGAAATGTATATTACTTGTACTGAATAAACTAGGAATTCGTCTAGAGTTTTGAAGAAGGAGTTGTCGCTTCATCTACAAACCCACAAAGTTTTTTGCGATTATTTCGAAAACTAAGCCGAGCGATGGGTACATGCACAGGCAAAAGTTGTTCAAAATTACAAGGTCAAATTCATTGGAGCTGGGTCCGCTAAACGTATTACAGTGTTTTCTCGATATACGTCCACAACACAGGTCTAGTCAAAGACGTACAGTGAAATCTCGTTGTATGTCAGTACCGCCGTTCTTTTTACTGACACTCATACGAAATCGGTGGTTCTCGCCGAGCGTCCCATTTGAAATACACAGGCCACGCTGGAAACCTAAGAGTCATCCCGCGTGAAAGTCATAAGAAACCTATGACATACAAATGTGACTGACGTTCAAACGGAAGGAATATCCGTCTCCGATATAATGTTGCACGGAGAAGCGGACAGCGAAGCTCGAGAGCCGTCGCCACCGAGGAGTGGGCCACACATTGTCGGCTATATCGGTGTGAGACCAGAAGACGACTACTAATCCAATTACAAAACTTCTTTATTTTTCGTTACTTTTTTATGAAACTTTCATCAACATATTCGTAGCATTTTTCTGATTTAAATGAAACCAAATATGATATAATTCCGATGATATTTACTTGTGTAATCAGCGATGAAAGTTTCGAACGCAGAGAAGGACAGCGTATGGGAAAGAAAGAGACACGGAGAGTCGCGGCCGCCGGCACAGATCAAAGCCCGCGTGAGCGCAGGCCTTTAAACAAAAAATTTAACTTCATTATTATTAATTACTTTTTTATGAGACTTTCACCAATATATTTGTGGCGTTATTCTGATTAAAATGATATCAAACGCGACATAATTCGGATCACATTTACACTAATTTTCCGTTAAGGTAATTGTTACTCCGTTAAATCATTACACAAGTAAACATCATCGGAATTATATCATATTTGGTTTCATTTTGATCAGAAAAATGCCACGAATTTGTTGGTACATGTTTCATAAAGAAATAACGAAAAATAAAGAAGTTGTTGTGGTGTGAGCAAAAAATGTTATAATGTAATTTGAAAGAAACATTCACTGGATGCTCCGCTTCACTCGCTGAATTAATGGCGAGTGAATATTTATTATGACTAGGGTGGATGTTGAATGAATCACTAGGAGAACTAGTAACTTATTATAACAATACGAACTAATAGTTGGTAGTTTTATACAGCGACGAGTGAATGTATTTTAAGTGTGTCTTTCCCGATCGATTGACTGATCAGTTCTGAAGTCGTGGGATGATTGTGCTGAGGACTTGGAGTCTTGGGAGTTGTTTTTGGGGGATGGTTTTGTAACGCTTGCACGGATTAGTCGTTTTTGTTTTTTGAAGGAGTTTGCTGGTCTATGGATTGTGATTGGTAAATGTGGAAATTGTAGGCGGTCGGTTTTGACGTTTTTTGATTGGGTGTCAAGACTTCGTGGCAACGGCTCAAGTCCGCGTGGAGTATCTTACTCAGGTAACGCAACGGTATGGTCCGCCTGGGTAATAAATGTTGACCCTCTGCAGGGTTCGCTAGTAATTGCGGTCCTTTAGTAATTTAGCGGATTCTAAAAGTGATTTTATAAGCTGCTAATATTCATTTTCGTCACGTCTGAGTAATAAAGTCATTTAGTCAACCGGCTTTTGGGAAGTTTCACATTTTGCATTTTTGCTGTACCTTAATAGGGGTCTGCGTTTATGCTGGGTTGTTACGCCGTAACAGAAGTTTTGTAATTGAATTAGTAGTGGTCTGTTGGTCTCACACCAATACAGCCGACAATGTTGTGGCCGCGACGGCTCTCGAGATTCGGCCACTCACCGCGGTGGTGTGAGGTTTACCACTGACTTGGAAACGTGAGGTTGGCACTGGTATACAGCGAGATTTCACTGTATATCGGCCAGGATTCTTTGATCTACGCCGAAGGTAGAAAAGTGCAGCGAAGCACTTCATGCCTCGGTCGCCGAGGAGTGTGAATATACATGATTGTAGGGATCTTTTGTGCATAGGGATCAAAGACGAAAATCAAAGCAACAACATTTAATGATACAGAATATATATGGTTATGAAAAACAAAAATTAAACAACATGAACTCGCTCGATCGCTTTCTCATTCCAAAACTCGCTCTCTCTCTCTAAACTCGCTTCTCGACCTCTCGCACGACTCTTCACGCCTTCATTCATACCAATAACATAGACATGTACTCCGATCTACAATTCGTAGGACCCACGAGTCAAGGATCCCACACTCGGCCATCCTGCACGATATCTGTCCCCAGATATGTTTATTTATTCTTCGACTGATGAGATGTCGCTAGCCTCATCAATCCAGGGCTTCATATATTCTGCCGAAGTTGACGTCTGCTGCGGACCCTCGTGCTCGCCTACTTTATGTACAACGAAACGATCGTTCCTTAGAACTTTTGTCACACGATACGGACCTAAATATTTGGGCGCAAACTTCAAGCCCGGGCCGTATTGGGTTCTCTTTATGGCCACCAATTCGCCTTCTTTGTATTGCCGAGCCTTCTTCCTATGTTTATCGTAGCCACGACGATTCTCACGCTGAACTTTTAAAATACATTCCTTAGCTTGATTCCGCTGCTCTTCTCTGTTGCTTTGGAACATATCAATCCATTCCCTCTCTATCAATTCACGAATATCTGCGTTATTCTTCATTCTTGGGTGTGTCCCAAACAATAATCTAAATGGCGTTGTACCGATGCTTCTATGAGGTGTTGCATTTAAAAATTTCTGAGTAATATCCAAATAGCGATACCACTCATCCGGTTTGGGCGCAGACAACTTTGTTACTATTGGTATAAGTGTCCTATTCACACGCTCTACCTGTCCATTAGCTCTTGGCATTCCTGTCGTTATCAGACTGTGTTCTATTGCTTCTGATTTGCAATATTCTCGAAAATCATTTGAAGTAAAAGCAGTGCCACGATCAGAGATAATTTTCCGAGGATTTCCAAAAATCGCTGATTGTTTCTTTAAACGTTCTACTACTTCGGAGGTAGCTGTAGTTTTTGTGGCATACAACCACACAAACTTCGAAAATGCATCCACGACCACGAAAATATGCTTGTAACTCTTTCGTGTGGATGGCAGTGGCCCGAGATGGTCAGTGTGATACACATCTAATGGAATATTCCCTTTGTCAATAGAATGTAAAAATCCTTCTTGTCTCCCATGTTTCTTTTCGGCTAGAATGCATGGAACACAATTGCGCACCACTTTCTCAACTTTTGATTTTAAGTCTGTGAACCAATAATCTTTTCTAACTAGAGTCTCTGTTTTTGAACTCCCGAAATGACCATTCTCGTGTACGCGTCGAATAATTTGCGATTGCATACTACGCGGCACTATTAGTTTCACGTCACCCTCAATTTCCTTAAACAACAGTCTATTCCGCAATACGAACCCACTTAATCGTTTTTCATTCACTCCTTCGAAAATCGGTTTCAAAGTCTCATCCTCACACTGCGCTTTACGAATTCTCGCAATTATGCTATCCTCGCATTCGTTCATTAACATACACTCCGGTAACGGATTTCGGCTTAACGCATCTACGTGTCTTAAACTATTTCCCGCACGATGTTCTATTTTATAATTAAATTCCTCTAATAAAAGAGCCCACCTCGCAACTCGAACACATAAATCTCTCTTACGCATCGTTAATGTAAACGCTTGACAATCTGTGATTATCTTAAATGGTATACCCAACAAGTATATTCTAAATTTTCGTAGGGCTTTAACTACTGCCAAAACTTCCAGCTCGTAACTAATATATTTCGATTCTGCTGGTGTCGTTTTTCCACTTGCAAAGTATACCGGATAAAACTTATTATCAATATTATTACGCTGCAAAAGAATTGCACCATAACCATGCATCGAAGCATCCGTATGTAGTTCAGTCTCCGCTTCTAATCTATATAATTTTAAAACTGGACTATTGCTCAATATAGTTTTTAACTTCGCAAATGCAAATTTTTCTTCCTCCCCAAAGTGAAAATTGACGTTCGATTTCAATAAGTTTGTTAACGGTCGTGCGATCACAGAATAGTTTGCGATAAACTTTCGAAAGTAACCAGCCAAACCTAAAAAACTTTGATTTTGCTTGAAATTTTGTGGTTGTGGAAATTTCATAACCGCCTCTGTTTTCCTTTCTGATGGACGAACACTTCCGTCTTCAATTATGTGCCCTAAAAACTCTACTTTAGTCTGCAAGAAGCTGCATTTCTTCCAATTGATCTTTAGACCAAATCCCTCCGCAACACGCACTACCATCTTTAGATTTTCTATACCAGTTTCAAAATCCGTTGAGGGAACAATTAGGTCGTCCATATAAGTCAAAACCTTTTTCTCGTTAATCAAATCTTTAAAAACAGCATTTATAAATTTCTGGAATACTGCGGGTGAATTACATAAACCAAATGGAACATAAGAAAATTCATACTGGCCATCCGGTACTATAAAAGCAGTATACTTCCTACTAACTTTATCTATAGGCACGTGAAAGAATCCATTCTTCAAATCTAACGTAGTAAAAATTCGTGAACCTTGCAAAGCGTCCAATTGGTCATCGATCAACGGTAACGGGTATCGATCTTTAATTATTTTCGTATTCAGTTTTCTATAATCTACACAAAGCCTGGTTGTACCATCTTTCTTTTTAACGAGTACCACTGGGCTAGCGTAATCAGAAAGAGATGGCTGCACGATATCGTCGGAAAGCCACTGCTTTATATGTTTATCTACTTCTCCTTTCTCAAAAGGGGACAAACGTCTAGCCTTCTGATAAACTGGTTCGTCATCTTTAAGTATTATGGACATTTTCACACCCGTTTCCCGTGTTTTAAGTGGTTTATAATCTCTAATCAGATCGTTAATGATGCTTCTATGCTTGGTATTCGAAATTTCTGATAAATCAATCTTGTTTGCTTCGTCTATACAATCAATTTTGTAAATTTCGGGTATATTACCTTGAGACTGGTGTTCTTTTTCAACGCTACGGATAGAAATTACACCCCCTTTGATATTTATCTCCACAGTGTTCAAAAAATCTGTACCAATTATTAAATCATGCTGCATTAATGTATCAGATATTACCCAGATATTGATTGGATATTCACTACCATCGATCTCTATTCGTGCGTTGAACTGTCCTATCGTCTTATTAGCTTGAGATCCAATTCCGCAAAATTTAATTTCTCGTCGTACTAATGCTGGCGACCCTATTCTTACGTACTGTTCTGCACGCATTACCGACAAATCGCTACCGGTATCAACTAATGCCGCTAAACTCTCTCCATTCATCCTTACATTCTTGTAGTATTTTTCGCGTGTATACTCTGAAAAATTACAAATGGCATTCACATCATCTTTCTTCGGACAATTTGCTGCCACGTGGCCAAACATCTGACATTTAAAACACTTCGCGCCGCGATTTTTTAAAGGACAGTTCGTGCTGTAATGATTTTCCATACCGCAATTAAAGCAACGATTGACATTTCTGGGTACTTCCCTTCTCTCGCCTCTCGGTGACGTAAACCTCTCGTTCTCCCTCGGTGGTCGCAACGGTCTCTCTTCCACTCGCATCGGTCCATACGCTCTGTCATCGAATCTGGGTTGACGGTACATCCTTTCTTCTTCCCTCGGTGGTTGAAGCGTCTTCTCCTCCGTCCTCCATGGTCGGAATGTCTTCTCCTCTGCTCTCCGTGGTTGAAACAAATTTTCCTTGGCCCTCGCATATGATGCATACGTCGTCGGCAAGAACTTCCCATACAACGACACCCCCTCGAACGCCTCCAACAATGATGTCTTCGTCTCCAGTTTTTGAGCGCGGGCAATGTTTCTTAATGTGAAATCTGGGATTCCCTCGATAACGTAGTCCACAACGTCTCTGTCACTCATGTTAAGACGATTTGCCATAATCACTTTCTCATGCATATATTGGCTAAATGCTTCCTCTCGTCTCCAAATACGCCGTTCAAACTCCTGCCGCATCCGGATCCTGTTTGGTTCGCGGTAAAACATTTCTCGTAAGCCTTTCAATAGTTCTTCGACTTGCATCGCGATGCATTCCGGTTTTGAGTGAAACCACTCGAACGCTTTTCCTCTTAAACGTGACGAAATAACCAGCCTCATTATTTCATCCGTCACCCGATATGTTGCCTTCAGTAATCGCACCTGTTTTTCCCACATTTCATATGTTTCCACGTTGCCATCGAAATAATTTAACATCTCCGCCACCATTGATGCAGTCACACGCGGTGTTATCTCGTCTTGTATTGTCGGACGAAATATATTAGCTGCCGGCCCATCGCCGCCGATTCTTAGTTGTTGCATATTTTTCAGAAATTCGATCTCTCTGCGTGCCAGGTTAAGTTCGTCTTCCTTCAATCTCTTCTCTCTCCGACAAAGTTCAATTTCTCGCTGCATGTCAGTCCACTCCATCTCACTCACACGATGGGTACCTGCCTCTCCTAACTGCCGATCTTCCTCGCGGCCTGACGATTCGGTTTCACTGTCCTTCGCCCAGTTACCCGATGGATCAGCTTCCATTAGTCGGTGTATTAATTCGGCTTTTACACCCGTTGTACCCAGTCCCATAGCCCGTAGCTTTTCTTTTAACTCTGATACCGTAAAGTCACTGGCAGATCTCATCGGTAAACTCATTGCGCAAACAAAAATAACCCACAATAAATCGCACTAATTAATTATACAAGTCACAAACTCTTATCGTCACAATTACGACTGTCACTCTTGCTTTCAATCCCTATTGAGCACTTTGATCCCTAATAATTGTCACTTTTCACACGAACGAATATCCCAACTCACGGATTTTCGTAGACACGGACGAGCCCCCAAGATTGTAGGGATCTTTTGTGCATAGGGATCAAAGACGAAAATCAAAGCAACAACATTTAATGATACAGAATATATATGGTTATGAAAAACAAAAATTAAACAACATGAACTCGCTCGATCGCTTTCTCACTCCAAAACTCGCTCTCTCTCTCTAAACTCGCTTCTCGACCTCTCGCACGACTCTTCACGCCTTCATTCATACCAATAACATAGACATGTACTCCGATCTACAATTCGTAGGACCCACGAGTCAAGGATCCCACATGTCTACACGATGCACAGTGGGGTATTTGGCCCGAAAAGCCGGAAAAAATTATTTACGCGTTATACAATAGGCTCAATGCCATAATGTAGTAGGTCGTTGAATTCGTCTTAACATCAGCTATAACATTATGAAATCAAAAATATATCTTAACAGTTAAAAAATTAAATTGATCCTCACTTCTTATAAAAAAAAATTTTTTTCCGAAATTTTATGTATTGAAATTTGTAGACATCTGAATACTGTTAATCTTTTGTTCGAACCTTTTTTCCTCAGATTATCGGAAACCCTTGAAAAATCGTGGCGATTGTGGAGTACGTGCACCGAAAAGCTGGAAAAAGTATTTGTACACGTAAATTATATTAAAATGATGTACATTATTATTTTAATACAAAATATGTAGATCATGAAATGTTTTAATAAGTAGATATGTATTTTAAGAATATTTTTAAATTATCACCATTAATTTTCATCAGAAAATATAGTCGAAGTGTCTTCCTCAGATGACACACACATAATAATACACTGACTAAAAGAAAAAGAACAGTACTTAAACATACACTAAACTAATGCACATAATACTAATAATAATAAAAATATAAAACAAAACGTAAACTGAATAAAAACTAAAATATAGTACAGAAGAATGGGAAAAAACGCTTTGGATAACTTGTTCTGAACTCTCTGACAACACAATTTCAATTCAATTCAAATGGAAGTAGAGACTTCAGTCGATGTCTTATCTGGCGCATCACATAAACATCCGAGTACCAACAATGTAAACAGTTCCGTAGGAGAATCTGTTAAAGTCTCGCGGAGGCCCAACGAAGCCAAACGTATAGGCGTACGTAAAACACTTCTAAACGCTAATACTAAATTAGCTATAAAACGTCAATCCGGACAAATCCGGAGCCAAACTTTATTTGCTTGGAATCACAAATCTCTACCGAATATAATGAGACCAAAAAGACCATCGGGACTCGCTCAGAACCATAATAAAATCGTTAATGAAGTCTTGTAATTGTAAAAATAATTTCTGAATTATTGATCATATACAAATATTAATAACTTTATAAATAAGTATAACAAAAAAATGAAAACAGTCTGAAAGATAAAGATAAAAGATATCCATAATGTAAAAAATTACACAGCTTTTTTAAAGCATGTAAAAATCACTCATAAATGTACGATATGTTATAGCATGATTGGAAAGGCAATACAAGTCATAGAATCTCTTGACTTTCGATTAAGTTTAGAGATTCATAAACGTACAAATGAATAAAAAAATTTAGTACATTGTTCTCCACACATTCAACAACTTCGAGCAATAAAAAAATTACAGTTTACATTAAATTTTTGAAATTGACTTTTTTCCGGCTTTTCGGGCCAAATACCCCACTGTGCGATGCATGACCAATACATGAGTCCAGGTCCAATTATCGTCTAGAATATTGTACTATTGTTTGATATACTGCCGAACGTATAAAAGGACAGCAAAGCTCGAGTGGCCTAGGTCGCCGAGAGTGTAACATAATACCGATACAATAAGATATAATTCCGATAATATTTGCTTTCCAATACAATTATATTATATTAACAAAAAAATAGTGTAAATATGATCCGAATGATAACGTGTTCGATATCATTTTAATCAGAAAAATTCCACAAATATATTGGTGAAAGTATCATACAAAATAATTAATAATAAAGAAGTTTAAGTTTTGCTTTAAAGGCCTGAGATCACGCCAGTATTTCATATTTCTTATTATTAGACTCTTATTATCATATATCAGCAGCATTTCTTTCTCTTGAAGGCACTAATGTCATATAGCTTATGTCGTATGTAATGGGCGTACCTCGATCCGTCTTCGGGTGTTTTTGTCACTTGCGTCGGTAGGTGCGGATGCGAATAAGAAAGCCAGCTTAAGCCGAACGTCAACGTGACGGACTAACGCTATTAGCCTCATTTTATGTAAACCGGTAACTTTAAACACATTTGCCATACGTGAAAAAATGTCACAGCGGGTTCGTGTGGTGCTCAATCGGATCGGCAGAATCTTACAAGGGAACATATTCAGATGCGAAAATCCGATTTTGATGAAACTTATGGGAGCTTATAGTTCTTTGAAAAATATTTGACACGTGTTTTTTTTATCGGCAGACATCCACTTTGAAGGGGTGAAAACAGCTCTCAAAGTTGGGGGTCAAAACCCTCTTTTTAGAGATATCTCGGAAACCAGAGGTCGAAAAAATTTGATTTTTTTTTAATTGTGTGTTTTTCAATGGGAAATGTAGTCGCGCAAGAAAATTTTAACAAAAGTTTTTTGTTTAAACAATATATTAAAAATTTTATTTTTTTTTGCAGTTTCTTTTATTTATTGTTAGTTTATTTTAATGTAAACTTGGGTGTGTGATCTTTGATCCAAAATAGGGGATACATGTTTCAGGATTTTCTTTTTTTTTGCCATTTAACAATAATTATGCATAATGGAAGGTAGTCTTGCACCTGGCGTGCGTAGGAAGGAATTCTGGCTTGTTTCATCGAAATATAAGCATTTAGTATAAACGTGTATAGTATTTTAAACAATACCACTGGGTTATGTGTCGTTTATTGTGTTATTAGTAGCTAACGAAGGTGGCGCAGGTAGCAGCGTGACGCGGTGCTAATTACCGCGGCGGAGTAAGGGTACCGACTTTTATAGCCAATTCGCCTGTGAATTTCTGCAGACGTTGGGCCTCCGGTTAAAATATACCTGCAGCCTTTTTAAACTGTGAATCCTCGAAGCTGGAGTTTCCCTCGTCGTTTATGGTACCTCTGAAAAGAGCTGGTGGCAAATGCCGCACATCAGTTTTACCTCGGTTATACAGTGACTGACCCTGTATATAGCATTTCAGAAGAACACGAATATTTTAAAACATTTCTATTGGTTGTTAGGGTGAGAGAGGGCGAAACGTAAAGTGTCTTAAGAATGTATAAATATGGGAACTTTGCTACGTGTGCTATTAGTCTTTCTGCATTACGATTTGTAAAGCAACGTGCATATTAAGAAGTTAAGGCTACTTCTTTCGGATTTTTAAAACAGTGCCACATAAAAGAAATAATTTCTGGCGGTAATCAACGTAAACATCCGATAATTATATTAATTTTACTTTTGCTGATTGTTTATTTTTCTTGTTAGATTCGTTTTTATAAACATGAAGGTCAATCCGACAAACGTTATAAACATTTTGATGGAAACATATAACAGTAATAATAACGAGGAAACACTCACGAATGGGAAGGAAATTGAACTGGCACACATTATTATAGATCTGATTGATAGGTACAGAGAAGCAGGGTACATGAATTTCGAAACGCAACAACGATTAATATTCGATGACCTAACAGACGAACCGACTTCATTTAATGTTCCCGAAGACAAAGAAGATTTGGAATCAGCGTCAATATCGAAACCGTCGTCTTCAAGTTCTCCGGACGAGAGTCTAGAAGAAATGGCATATGTAGACATTGATTTAGAATATAAGAAGAAAGCTGTAGATTATTGGAAGAGTGGAAGAAAAAGACCACTACACTTCCAAAGTGTAAAAAACCAATACAAGAAATTGAAGAGACAATCAGATTTATACAGATGGGAAGAACAAATTAATAAAGGCGGATGTCGTTACGATAAACTTAAAGCAATTGCACATGCTACACTTGAAAAATTTATTGTAGCAAGAAATAATAAAATTTTGGTACACGACATAGATTTGAGACGGTGGGCAATGAACGAAAATTGATCAATAAATTTAGCAGGATTTCAGGCATCGTCCTTTTGGTTGAGGAAGTTTAAAGAGAACAATAATATAGTATCAAGAAAAACGACGAAACTCGTTACCCGCCATCATAGTAACCATTTAACCCTTTCGTTACGGGTGCCGTCTATATTGGTTAATTTTTTATTCCTAGGTTGCATATCATGAGCACGCACGATATTTATTGTTGGCACTAACTGTTGGCACTTTATTCATGGTGGTGGCTGCAAAGTCATTTGATTTTTTGTCTTGATGAAAGTTATACCATTTTTCTTTTTTTTTCGAGATAAAAGTATATTTAGTATAAAATCTGTCAGAAAATATGTACATTTCCTCACTTAAGAATCAATATTAAAATGTATTTCAGGGGCATTCGAGTTTTATAACCCATATCGACTGGTCAGTGGATGGACAATACTTACGGAGTAACAGTGGAGATTATGAACTGTTATATTGTAAGTAATTTGACTGTTAGACGGAAACTACATGATTCCTCTGCATGTGTATTTAAGCGTCAAAATTAGTTACTCCGCATTTGTTTTTATTTTTCACCAACCCTGGTTCCTTGAGAACATTATAATATCTTCTTCACATGTTTAAATTACACTTGTACAGTTTTATTCCGCTATAAGCCTATGGACGGCTTCTATCGTATTGTGGATCAGAGTACCTATGCAGCTTGAATTGGTTTCCAAGTAAACCGAGAGAGAACACGGCGCGGCAAACTATAAAGTAGTTGGCCGAGCAGCGATATCTTTCGTTGGAAAAGGATAGAATATGACATACCCTTTCGTTCTGACACTAACCGTTGTCGAGCGGACAACTTTAAAAGAAGAGAGGAGGTTGATATATCCTTGTTGCGAGACAAACATTGCCGTCTTATAGCGAAACAGAACTGTACTCATATGACTAGACTACGGATCTTTATGCAAAATAAAAATTATGGGAATCAATTGCAAGAAAAGTAACTATATAGACCTTTCTTTCCTCCTCATAAAAATATAAATGGGTTCAAATCAATATACAGGGTGGTCCTTTTAAGTAGAGCCACCTGAATATCTCTTCAGGTTATTGTGATGTAAAAAATATTTGTTACATAATGTGCATGGTTTCAATGGACGAAATATCTGGTAAGAATATTTTTTTCCGAAGGTCATTTTTTTCGGAGTTATCAAGATGATTGGTGTTTTTTGATACATAACTACATTTTTTTATTGCATCGTGCAACTGATCGAAAAATACATTCAGATATGTATAATAATATGACCTTGAAATGACCTTGATCTTCTACTATTAAAGTTTTACTTAGAACTGATGTCGAATATCTTCGGTCACGACTCCTGAACCTGTGAATGCAAAGAAAATATTTTTTACCGCACTAATAATATCGATCAGTAGATATGTGTACGTGTAAACTGTTAAAACAACACTCACCTTCTCTGATGTTCAAAATGGTGTCCTTCTACGGTGATACATTTCCTGAAACATGCAATGACCGACTGTACAGATCTTTCAATTGTTTCGGAATTAATATCAGCACAAGCTCTAACTAATAGGTTCTTCACGTTCTGTAGTGTGGTTAATTGTTCATTATTCTGTTTGTTTCAATTTTCCCCACAAAAAAAGTCTATTGGCGCGAGGTCTGGTGAACGCGGTGGCCATCCTACAACTCCGAGTACAACCAATCCATCGATTTGGAAATTTTAGATCCAAAATTTGTTTGATAAGGCGTATCGAATGAACAATCGTTATGCTGAGACCAAATTCTTAGATGAATGCTTATCCACTGACCTTAGCCAGTGTGGATTATCAATTAACCAATAATGCATGTTTTTTAGATTTAGCTGTCCATGGTTGGTGAAAGACGCTTTATCAGTAAATTTCTTTTAAAAAATGATTCGTCATGTTCGTATTGCTGCTAACCCCACCAAGAAAAATGTATACAATGTACAAAATCTGTTCCATGAAGGTCCTGATGTAACGATAAATGACAGGGATGAAATTTTTCTTCTTGAAGTATTTGTATTATATTACGACGTTGTCGTAAACTCACATGTGGGTTTTCGTTAACTTTATCTGCAATGTTTTTCTACAACACTACCTGTTTCATGGAAATTACTTATCACTTTTGCATAAGTACAACGTGATAATACGTGATAATTACTGTCTGGAAATTTATCTTTGTACATTCGAACTGCTACCCTTAAACAATTATCAGCTTTACTGTAAATGAATACCGTATCAACTTTTTCTTACATCGAGTAATTCATTTCAAACAGTACGTCGATACACTGATAGATAAACTGAAGCTGATCGGCACTTCAAACCGTTAGGAATCATCAGTCTTGCGACAGTGAACATGTTTATTTACATTCTCTCTTGATTGTAGAGTCTTGGTCAAAGCCTACGATCTCGATAGACATCAGTTCTAGGTAAAACTTTAATTTTCAAAGATCAAGGTCATTTGAAGGTCATGGTATTGTACATATCTCAATGTATTTTTCGATCACTTACATGATGCAATAAAAAAATGTAGTCATGTATAAAAAATCACCGATGATCTTGTACCGTCGCGTTACGCTGGAGATGCTCTCTCGCGGGATGCTCGGGTATGGTTCTTCGAGAGGGCAGAGGAGGGGAAATGAACGAACAGCCGGGGTCAGGTGAGAAATAAACTATTTATTGGGCCGGGAGTTGCTTGCTGGTCCGGCGACGGTCCCCAAAGTATCTCGGCCGGCTGACCCGGCTGATGCTGGTGTCTGAGGACAGAACGTTGGTGAACGACGAGGTGTTACAATTACGGTCACGGGACGAGGAGCAGGGCCGCGGGAAACGGGAAACGGGAAATACCGGCGCGGGAAGAGAGAGAGTGTCGGAGGCGCAGTGCGTCGCAGTGCTTACGCTTCACTGGACGCCCGTCTAGCCGTCTCAGGACTGACTCGCGGTGCCGGTTACGCACACACACGGGAGAGCCCGAGGATGCCTGCTTGGCCAACACCAACGGGTTCAAGCACACGCACGGGAGAGCCCGAGAATGCGCGCTTAGTCCGTAGTCCGGAGCCCAGAGGAGAACCTCAGGGAGCAGCTCCAGACAAACTCCGTTTGTTGCCGGTTTCGGCTGGGCCTATACATATAGGCCATCGTGGACCATAACGAGAGCCCCTGTTGCTTTATAAAGATTATTTATTAGTTAAAGATACATAAAAGTAAAAAAAAAAAACAAACACTTAATATTATAATGATGCAACCGCTTTCTTCAAGTGGCTTTTTCCTCGACCACGTTTTCACATCGTTTCCAACGCCAGAAGCCCGCCAACTTCACTCTCTGCACACACTCTCTCAAACTTCGCTCACTCGTACCAACTTACACCGCTCACTCGTACCAATCCATATCATTCATTTATACCAACTGCCTCACAATAATTATTCTCAACAGCCCCTTCGTGTTGCGAGGAGTTCGGCTGGCATTGGCGCTCGCTAATTGGCGCGCTGTCGGGCCACGCTGTGATTGGCGCGCTGTCGGGCTTCACGGTGATTGGCGCGGGCCTGGTCGCGACGCGAACTAGCAACGGGACGACGCGACGTTTCGTTGAAATCTTGATAACTACGAAAAAAATTACCTTCGGAAAAAAATATTCTTACCAGATTCATATTTGGTCCATTAACACCACGCACATTACGTAACAAATATTTTTTTCATCACAATAACCTGAAGAGACATATAGGTGGCCTTACTTAAAAGGATCACTTTGTATAGACATTCCTAAATTCTTTTGATGTTTCTACTGTTTTAAATTGCACCAACTTGTTTTTGTTGTAAGTGCATAAAATCCGCAATCTTCTTATGGCTGTTAACACTTGCATTAGCAATTGTAGTGAAATTTAGTGCGCATGTATAGTATCGAAAAATATTCGACGCGTATTTCTTTATAAATGCCCGTTTTCATGTTATTTGAATTTTTCTTGGAAGTACTCATCCACACTATTAGATTCAACTGGTTCGGAAAGCAATAACTGAATTTCATCCCAACTCCTTTGTAGCTTCTCATAATTTAGGTTTTCATTCAAGATAAAATTACCTTGTTTTCAAATACCAATATAGCGAGTACTTACAGTGACGAGTATGGTTAGGGTCCTCGTCTTGTTGAAATACTACTTCATCTTGAGCAAATTCAATATAATTAACAACAGAGGGTAAATTATTTTGCAAAATATTTAAATAATGCACTCTGCACATGATACCTTCTATCCGAAATAAGGGGCCAACACAAGCAAATGCTTGATTACTATTTTCGTATGACGTCTAGTACCAAGACCTCTTTGTATGTATGAAAAAATTTTTTTCGTAGTATAATATTTTTGTCTGAATGAGTTGGTTTGCATTTCTTTTCTTTCGCTTTTAACCCGATTCTCTTTAAGGAGCCGCGAATGCTCCATTCATTTGTATTTACTTCAACGTCTTGTGCCGCGATTTTTGAAGCTTTATGACTTTCAGACCGAAGACGATGTGCAATTTCACGTGCAGCCTATTAGAAACAAGTCGCGGTCTACCGTCTCTTGAAGAAGTTAACACACTACCATAGGTTTTCTTTATTCTTGCAACTATCGTGTATGACATACACCACATTTTACTACAATTTGCTGTAGTGAAAAACATTTATCGCGCAATGAAATGATACCGTTTCTTTGGTCTGCACTAATTCTAAGTGGTTTCATCTAGACTTCCGCATGTAAACTCCGCATTCTCATTTCCCTAGCATCCGTGTTGTTATGAGCTCGGGCTGAGTGTAGAGCGAGAGGGCGGCGAAGGATTCCATAAAAAGAGGGGTCGGTTGGGACATTTTTTGTTCTCAGGAAAGAGATTAGAAAAATTTGAATTGAAATAAACGTGGAGAAACTTTTCCATACGTAACAGTGTAATATCTTAACCGTTTCTGATGAAACCTGCAAAACTGTAAACATTGCTTCAAATCCTTAGTTTTGTAAAATATTCTATATATTGTTAATAATATCGAACATAACCTGTTATGTTTTGTTTATCACATTCACCATATAGTTATCATTACCTAAGCTTTATCATTTAATTGAAAAATAAATTGTATTATCACGTTTTATGTAAAACTAGCGAAGTATGTTTACACTTTTGCTCGTCACGATAAATGTATCACTCTTCTTTATAATAAACTAGTAATTACTGACTTAGGAATGATAGCATAAGTCAGAAATGCAAAAGTATTATATTAAATTAATGCTGTATTAACCCTTTCGCTTCGAGCGCCGAATATATTCGGCATCCGCGCGACGACTTGTGCGTACGAGTGCCGGATATATGAGTGTATACCGGGTGGTTCACGAGAAACAGGCCACCTAAATAGCTCCTTTAGGCTTAGAAATAAAAGAAAATGTTAGAGAGAAAAGTTGTGCTGTTAAAGGAGGCAAATATGATCATATCAAAATGTGCAATAATTTTATTTGAATTAAATTAAATGTTTGAAATTATGACCTTGAGCAGTAACACAAGCATCTAAACTTTTTACAAGGCAATTAATTGTACTTTCAATTGTTTCTGTTGGAATTGATTTACAAGATCTAATTATTCTTTTTTGCATGTTCTCTGGTGTAGTCGGTTGATCAATATACACATCGTTTTTTAGTGTTTCCCACAAAAAAAATCAAGAGGAGTTAGATCGGGTGAACGAGCTGGCCATGTTATGTGTCCATCACGTCCTATCCAGCGATTATTGTTCAGAAATTCTCTTACGGTACGTGAAGAATTAGCGGGACAGCCATCGTGTTGGTGTCACATTACCCCACAAAGGGCCTAGCCGATTAAGATGGTCAAAACACTGCCCTTAGAGGTTTTTCAATGATTAATGAACCATTCGAAAGCTGACCCAGAAAAACCCCTCTGAGCCCAACCCCCTATCTTGCCTGTGAGGGTAGTTACAGGGTAAATTAGATTTCGCGCTTTTCCACGCATTTTCCACACTCTGATGCTTCCTAAAATTCTGAAAAAATGTGGCATATTTTGGATCGCTTGCCTAGGACAGATTTTTGAGAATTTTTTCAGATTTTTTTCTTGCAAACTGTGGTCGTAAAAAATGAAAAACCTCAAAAAAATCGGAAAAATGTACATTTCTCAAAAATATGAAAACATGCTATTTTGCTGTTTAGTGCCCCGATAAAGTACCATAACAGGCAGTGTCCTCAATTTTTTTTAGATTTTTTCTTGTGGGCACTTTTTGTCCAGACAAGAAAAACCGAATTTTTTCGCCGTTTCTGCTATTAGGAGGGAAGTTACACTTGTTGGTTTTATCGCAGGTATATATTAAGTCATTTTAAACATTATTACATTGAAACAAGTAAGCGTTTGACCTAAGAAATGTTTTAAGAGAAAAAATGGATTGTATTTTGTGCGATATATACCAGAATGTTCGTAACGTTTACAACATCGCCGGTTGGCACAGCGGTTAGGGCATTCGCTCAGTGACCGTCGAGCAGGTAACATCGTAGAGCCCGCAGAGCCCAAAAATCCGATCGGCGTGGACAGCCCGAAAAAGTGTCAGTGAGTGTATCCCCAAACGCCAGTGCGGGAAAATATACTTAAAGAAAAATAACTAACCCTTGGTCCACCAAGAAGATACAGGAGTCTACCCCCTCCCAGCCATGCGGCTCTGCCGCTGGCAGCCAAATGCAAACAAAATCAAACACGCTTGAAGAGACAATCCAAAGATTAATAAAAAAAGAACGTAAAGGAACGCTAAATAACAAAGAAATGGAAGCACTGCTACAAAAGAAAACTACACCAAACACCAAAAGGAAACTGACAGTTTCCCAAAATACAACAGTAAAACTTCCAAGAGCAAACAGCGATCTCCAAACGGAACCAAGGATTAAACCAGCGGAACCTAACTATACGAACCCAGAGGATGGACACTCCCACAACGCAATGATCGATGAATTGAAGAGGCAAAACAATCTGCTCCTCAAAATAAATGAAGAGCAAAAAGCACAAATAATATCGCTTCAAGCCAGACTGGACGTGATAGAAGCCAACTCTTCAAACACACCAGAACCTAATTCTTCAGCGAAAGTCGGTAAAACCCCGACTCTAGCGGCCATCCTACCTGGAAAAAACAATGGGACAACAACCCAGGACACCGCCCGACAGAACCAGCCACTCTCCAATACAAACGGAACACATGCGGAAATCAAGCCTCAAGAAAAGCAGCAAACCAGCCCCATAGACGACCTCCCAAACATACCTGCAACCCAAGGAAGGAAGCCAAGACCACCCCCAATAATAGTGCAAGACCAAACCGCCCAGGAAACAATCAACCAAATCCTATTCAGCGGCAAAAAAATAGCAGGTAACTTCCGAACCAAGAAATCAACACAAACTAGCCATACAGTATACATCGACCTACCCGTGGACTACATAACTATAATTAGTATATTAAAAACAAACAACACATCATTCCATTCTTTCACCCCCAAGTATGAAAAAGCTCAAACAATATTACTAAAAAACCTAGAAGGAGACTTCGAAAACGACACGATACTAAACGCACTAAACGACCAGAAAATTAACAACATTCAATTCACAAAAGTTAACAGATTTACAACAAAAAAATCCATCCTAGAAAATAGAAAATTGCCAATTTTTACAGTCCACCTCACACCCGATAGTAACATCAATAACGTCCACCAAATTAAAAAGATCCACCACCAATCGGTCTCTTGGGAAAAAATAACTTCGAAAGAAATCACCCAATGCTGGAAATGCCAGAGATTAGGTCACTCCTCCACTAACTGCAACTTACCATTCCGATGCGTAAAATGCGCAGAATCTCATGAAATAGGCAACTGCAAACTAACAACCACACAAAAAAACACTAATAATTTAAAATGCGCCCTCTGCGGAAACAACGGCCACCCAGCCTCGTACAAAGGCTGTCCCGCGATAAAGAACCACAAACAAAACATATTAACACAACAAATCAAACAACACGAAACCAATATCAAAAAGATCAACACGATACAAAAACTAACAAACCCGCAACTATCGTACAGCAAAGTAACCGCCAGTACTCCCACAAACAAACCTTCATACGCCACACCTAACCTACCTAAAAACACCATCACACCTGAACCCCACCATACCGTACCAAGCGCGCATTCACTCATCCCAATCCCCACACCACAAGTAAACAAAACCCACATACACCCAAAGAGCCAAGCAGCCCACAACCTACCCCCAACTCTCACCAGCCCACAAACTCCACAACCTCAAATAACAGATATATTACTAGACATAAAAAACCAATTAAACTCTATAACCCAATCAGTCCAAAACAACACAACCAACATTTACACTCTATTTCATTTAATACCGACCCTCTCACCACCAACAATCAATGCCTAAAAAAACCCAAATACAACAATCCCCCACACTAAACATAATATCACTAAACATAAACTCCCTAATCTCTCAACAAAAGAGAGCAAGCCTTCTGCAGCTGCTCAACGATCACAACCCAGACGTAGTATTACTAGGCGAAACCAAACTTAACCACAGACACACAATCTCCTACACCAACTATACCATCCACAGATCAGATAGAATAAACTCAACACAAGGAGGCGGAACCGCAATACTAATTAAACACAAAATCAAACACGAAAAAGTACAGATCCCGACATTAACTAACAGCACAGCAGTAGAAACAACAATCATAAAAATCGCACTCCCCTCACAAGAAAAATTATTCATAATAGCAGCTTATGCCCCAGGCAACAACCAGAAAGAGTTCATACCTGATCTCGAAAAAATAATAACTAACCTAAATCTAGCAAACCCGAACACATATTACATACTGGCCGGAGACTTGAACGCACGTCACGTAGACTGGAAAAACACAAAAAACCACCCTAGGGGCGTCCATCTCAGAAACTGGCTAAACTCAAACGCCGTAAAATACAACATACATCTACGCAGCACTGACCTTCCCTCTTACCCTAAAAGTAACTCCTACATCGACCTCTGCCTACACGACGCCAGAATACAATTCCACGACCTAATCAACAACAACCTTAGAACAATCCCTTTCGACAGCGACCATACTGCCCTCAAATTCTCGATTTCCATAGAAAACATAACACACCTAGAAACAAATCCAATAAACAACAGACCTAATTTTTCGGCCGCAAACTGGCAAAAATTTAAAAAATTCGCATCAATACAAATAAACGATCTAAAAATAGACCACAACAGAAACCTAAAAAACGACGAAATCGACGTAGGACTCGACAAACTGGAAGTCGCACTTCACAAATCCATAGCATCATCAATCCCATCACACAAAACTCCCAACTCCTCAGAAATCTACATTAACAAAAAAATCAAAAAACTCCAAAGCAGCAAAAAGTACATTATCTCGCAAATCCACAAGATAAAGAACTCCCACAACCCCCTCTCCACCAACTCCCTACCTATACTATCGAAACTCCTAAAAGACATAAAAACAGAAATAGACAAAGAATTCCAAAAATCCTTCTCCTCCTACTGGGAAAATAAAATAAAACAGATATCATCAAAAGGCCCCCACAACCCGTTCACACAAATAAACAACATATTCAGAAAAAAACCGCCATCAACAATTGAAACCCTTAAAATTCACAAAAACAACACACAGATACTCAACAAAGCTGAAACAGACTTAGCAAACTACAAAGCAAGCAAAGATAACAACCTATACATAACAAATACAAAAGACAAACTAAACATAATAGGAGCACACTTTGAAATTACCCACAGTCAAAACAACGAAATGGGAAACCCTCACCTAGAACGCATAATACAATCACACACCACTACACTAAAAAACAAATTCACCCAAGAGACCACCAACCACGTAACGCTCACTAATTTCACAATTGACTCACCCGCATACAACCCATCACAAAGCAACATTAAAAACTACTTCACATCACAAGCCGACCTCATACGCTTACTGAAAAACCTAAACAATAAGAAATCCTCCAGTTTCGACAACATCCCAAACACAATACTAAAAAAACTCCCAGGTAAATACATATTCCTCTATTCCATACTATTCAACAATGCACTCAACAACGGTTACTTTCCAAAGAAGTGGAAAACCGCAAAAACCCTAGCCCTTAAAAAGAAAAACAAGAACGGTAACAGCACAGCCGACTACAGACCAATCAGCCTACTCCCAAACATCAGCAAAATATTCGAAAAAATCCTCCATAAACACATCCTAGCACACTCCAACAACCAGAAAATTCTATCTCCTTACCAATTCGGATTCCGCAACCAAACATCTACACTACACGCTATAAACAAATTCACTTCAGACACATACCAAGCCCTCAATAAACACAACTGCGTAGGAGCATGCCTAATAGACTTAGAAAAAGCCTTCGACACAGTATGGCTAGATGGCCTCTTATACAAATTACATAAATACAACTTTCCCGCTCACCTGATAAAAATCATATGGAGTATGCTATACGATAGAAAATTCATAACTCACGAAGGTGAAGCCAGAGCAACAAAAACATTCACAGTCACAAACGGCCTACAACAAGGCACAGTAACATCACCACTACTATTCAACATATACACAGCCTCGCTCCTAAAACTATTTACCCTCAACACCAACAACACCCTAAACGCAATAGCCTTCGCAGACGACCTCATCATATACAGCACAGACAGAAACTCCTCAACTATACAAAACAGACTTCAATCCCTATTCGAAAAAGTCAACACATATTTCATAAACTGGAAATTAAAAATAAACACCGACAAATGCGAAACTATCCTATTCCGTCCAAAGTTAAAAAAAACAAGTTCCGACACAAACAGAAACTGGAAAAAATTTCAACTAAAAGAAAACAGCAACTCCGTCACCCTCATACCTCACAAAACCACAGTCAAGTACCTAGGCATAATACTAGACACCAACCTCACATTCTACAATCACATAGACACACAATTAAACAAAGCAAAAAACCTATTCCGAAGCCTCTCCAGACTTTTCTTTTCCAAATACCTAAATAATAGAATCAAAATACTCTGCTACCTCCTACTAATCAGACCCATAATAACATACGCCTGCCCAATATGGTACAACATCCCCAACTACAAAATGGAAAATATAAGAATCTTTGAAAGACACTGCCTCAGAGCATGTCTAAACATGCACAAAACACCAGAGTCGAACTTTAAAAAAAGCTACAAAAACGTCACACTCCTGAATAAAGCCAACATCATACGAATCGACAATCACATTCTCAAACTTTGCAGAAACTTTTTCGCCAGATCTTTCGAAACACAACACACACAAATCCTAATTGAAAAACTCCACTCACAACCCCAGTACATCCTAAACTCACTAAACACAGGCTACACTCCTCCCGAACTATTCCCCTTCCTAGACCAAAACGGCTTCATATCAGACACAAACAACATCCCCCTAATCTACCACATCAAAAGGACAAACAACACAAAAGCTATTACATACACACCATTATGCATCCCAAACCCACAAAACACAACCAAATACTGTCAACAACTCTCAGACAAAGACAAAAACAATACCCCATTTACAGTTGGAAAGTACTGGTGGTTCATTCCAAACTCTGTCCCTCGCCTAACACTACACGAACCCGGAGTTATAACAATAGCAGACGTAAAATAACAATCCAAAAACATTACAAAGAGTCACAAGCGAGCGCTCGAAAACAATAACAAATCTACACCATGTAAATATTGTAAATACTGTACATATACCTTCGTAACCCTCTGTACATACCCCCCCCCCCCCAATCCTGTAAATAACATTAGCCCACTTACTTTTAAGATCTTAAATTAACTTAATTATAAATTACGCGTATAATTAAGAAATAGGATAATTAGGATAAGTAGCATATCTTAGCAAGTAAGCAAACCTATCCCAAAGAACGCGCCATTTTCCACCGACCAAATTAATACCTTTTGGGCGCTTAAAGAAATTACCCAAAAACCTATAAAACACATACCAAAGAACAAAACGGATAGCGACCTCGCAATAACGTTAAGTGCAATGTAATCAAGTCTGTTTAAAGAACATTAGCTGTAAGACTCTAGATATTACACAACATAAGCGTTTATATTTTTACACATTTTTGTATAACTTAAAGATTGTAATTGTTGGTCACGAAATAAAATAAAAATGTTGTCCAAAAAAAAAAAAAAAAAAACAGCGGTTAGGGCGTCGGACTACGGAGCGGATACGCGGGTGTTCGAATCCCGTCGGTGGGAAAGTTTTTTTTCCATACGTCATCTTTATTTTTTCAATTTCTTATATGGTTTATTCATGTGATTTTAACAATATGTTGTTAATGTTTTAAAAATATTGAGGTAACATTTTTAACTAACTTTTATTTATATCACTCCGATTTTACTTCGAATTTAATGATATTATTTTCTTGGATTAGGCAATAAATTAATATTTATATTATTGTGTTCGTCCACGATTTCTGCCTGATATGAAATTGCTTGTGAAAATTGGTAAGATTCCGTGAAAAGAATTTTTAAATCTACTTCTGTCATTTCCGGAAAATCAAGAGTATCTACCGAGGATACTGTTTGAAATGGAGTCTTTTTGCAGTTCCAATTGTTTCCAATTTTTGGAAAGGTTTTGTTGTCTACTTGTTTGTGTAGAAGCTGGTACTTTTGACCTAGTATATTATGAATTGCCTCTGCATCCCACCGAAAATAATGAACTTCCTGATCCGTATCATAAATGTCCACAGAACAAGTCTTTCATTCAAGTAACTATAAACGGGAATTACTTCCTCATGTACCTTACAATAAAGAGGAATGGCTTAGGCTTATTTGTACCTGATACCTCACTTTCAAAATAGTGGTAGTATGTAGCCCTTTTCTGGGAAGCGGAGAAGGAAAGAGAGAGGGGAATGCATGTACAGATAGGGTACATGAGAATGTGGGTAAATGGAAGAATGAAGAGATGGAATGAGATAGAGGAAGTGTGGTATGGAGAACAGGGAAACGGGAAGAGGGAGAAGGGAGAGGAGGGGGAAAGAGGGGGAAAGCAAGGTACAAAATAACCTTCTGGAATGTGGCAGGATTAAGGAATAAGGACACGGAATTCTGGAAAGGGTTAGAGGGGTGGGACATAATAGTATTAATGGAAACGTGGATCGAGGAAAGGGGGTGGAGCGGGGTAAGGAGAAGGCTACCAAAGGGGTACATATGGGAAACGCAGTGGGCAAGAAGAGTAGAAAAAAGGGGAAGGGCAATGGGGGGCATGATAATAGGAGTAAGGAAAGAGATCGAGAGGGAAAGGGAGGAGGGAGGAGATGAAGAAGGTATGATGACGGTAAGGGTGAAGATAGGCGAGAAATGGTGGAGGGTGGTAGGGGTTTACGTAAACGGAGATCTGGAAAGAAAGTTGGAAAAAATGGGGCAATGGACAGAAGAAAGAGGGATCCGGGAAAGAGTAATTATAGGGGGGGACTTCAATGCTAGGACGGGAAGAGAAGGGGGGGAAGTGGGAGAGGAGGAAGAGGGGAAAGAGGGGAAGGGAGTAGAAAGTCGAAGGATGAGAAAATAAACGTAGAAGGGAGGAGGCTGATTAGATATCTAGGAGAGAGAGGATGGGGGATATTAAACGGTAGCACTAAAGGAGACGAGGCGGGAGAGTGGACATATGTAGGGGGGAAGGGGAACTCAGTAATAGATTATATTATAGGGAATGAGCAAACAAGGGAAGAGGTGGAAAGGATGGAAATAGGGGAACAGATTGATTCGGATCACATGCCAGTGACGGTTTGGATAGAAGGAGTGAATAGAGGGGATCTTAAAAAGGAGGAAAAAGGGAAAGGAAGGGGGAATAAGGGGGGTCGCTGGTCAGAGGAAGAAATAAAGGGCTTCAAAGAAAGATTTGGGGCCTTTAGGGGAGGAGAGGAAGGAGTGGAGGAAGAGTGGAAAAGATTGAAGAAAAGAGTAGGAGAGGCGTTGGAGACGATGGGGAAGAAAGAGAGAAAAAAGAGGGGCGGATTGTGGGACGAGGAGTGTAGGGAAGGGAAAAGGAAAGTGAGAGAGGAACTAAGGGGATGGAGGAAGAAGGGAGGGGAGGGTAAGAAATTTAAGGAAGAGAAGAGAAGATATAAGGAGTTATGCGAAGAGAAGAAGAAGGTAGAGAGAGAGAGATGGGAAAGGATGGTGGAAGGACTAAAAAATGAGAGTCAGATATGGAAAGTGGTGAATATGGAAAGGAAGGGGGGAGCGAGGATAGACGAAAGGATAAAGATGAAACAGTGGGACGAATATTTTAAAAAAGTATTAGGAGGAGTAGATAGGTGGGAAGGAAAGGAAGGGGTGGGTAGAAGTGAGAGGGATGGGGAGAGGAAGCTAGATAAGTCGGAGGTTAGTAGGGTGATTAGGGGTTTGAAGGAAGGGAAAGCTGCCGGGGGGGACGGTATACCGAATGAAGCATGGAAATATGGAGGGAATGAGATGGAAGAATGGTTATGGAGAGTCTGTGACAAGGTATGGAGGGGGGAGGGATGGCCGGAAGACTGGAAGGAAGGGATAGTGGTGCCAATAGCCAAAAAGGGAGACAATAGTAAGGTGGAGAACTATAGAGGTATAACGCTCACACAGACAGCGTATAAAATATATGCTGCGGTATTGGCGGAGAGGATGAGAGAGGAGATAGAGAGAAAAGGGTTACTACCAGACAGTCAGGCAGGTTTTAGGAAGGGGATGGGGTGTATAGACAATGTCTATGTGTTAAATTATTTGATAAATAGACAGGTTAGAAGGAAAACAAAAAAGTTGATCATTATGTTCATAGATTTAAAAGCGGCCTTCGACTCGGTAGACAGAGAAGTGCTAATGAGGGCAATGAGGAGGAGGGCGGTAAGGGAGGGGCTAGTGGAGAGGTGCGAGGAGCTGATGAAGGAGACGAAAAGTAAAGTCAGAGTGGGGGAGGAAGAAAGTAATTGCTTCTGGACGGTAAGGGGAGTGAGGCAAGGGTGTCCACTAAGCCCACTACTATTTACATTATTAATGGCAGATGTAGATGAAGAGTTGGAGAGGGGCGGATGGGGGGGGGTAAAAGTAGGAGGGAAGAAAATTTATACGCTAGCATACGCTGATGACATAGCGATGCTGGCGGAGGATGAGGAGGGGATGAGAGGGATGATGGGGAAGATGGAGAGGTACCTGGATGAGAAAAAGCTGCAGTTAAATGCGGAGAAATCTAAAATAATGAGATGTAGGAAGGGCGGGGGGAGATGGAAAAAGATGAAGTGGAGGTGGAAGGACAGGGAAATTGAGGAAGTAAGGGAGTACAAGTACCTGGGATACGTGATAGCAAGGAATGGTGGACAGGAAGCGCAAGTGGAGGAAAGAGTGAGGAAAGGAGCAGCAATAATGGGGAAGGTGTGGGGGATAGGAAAAAGGAGGTTCGGCAAAGATTGGGGCAGGAGAGTATGGCTTTTTGACAAATTGGTATGGTCGGTAATAAGTTATGGGGTGGAAATCTGGGGATGGAAAGAGAGGGAAGGCATGGAAAGGCTACAGGAGAGATATTTAAGGTGGGTCCTGGGAGTGGAAAGGACAACGCCGGGATACATGGTGAGGGAGGAAATGCAAAGGGAATTATTGAGGGGAAAGGCAGGACTGAGGGCATGGGGATACGAGAAAAAATTAGCGGAAGGGAAAGGGGGAAAGCTGGCACGATTATGTTGGGAAGAAATAAGAAGAAGGGATAGGGTGGGAGGGGTAAGAGATGGGTGGGAAAAGGAGAGGTGGGAGTTCTTTAAGGAGAGGGGATGGTCGGGAGAGATAATAAATGAAATGATTGAGGAAGGAAGGGAGAAAATGAGCGAGGAAATAATTAAAAAGGAAAAGGAAAGACAAACAAAGGAAAGAAGGGGTAAGATAGAGGAGTCAAAGTCAAACAAGTGGTATGGGATGGTGAAAGGGGAGGGACTGCCGGGGTACCTTAAGAAAGGATGGGGGGAAAGTAGATGGAAAAGAGTGGCGAGATTTAGGTTAGGATGCGAGATGAGAGGAGAGTGGTACTGGATGAATGAGGAGCGGAAAGCGTGTAGAGTGTGCGGATGGGAGAATGAGACGTGGGAGCATGTGTGGGAAGTATGCATGAGGCTGGATGAGGAAAAAGGATGGCAGGAGAGAATGTGGGAGGTGTTGGAAGATGAGGGAGGAGGTGAGGAATGGATGAGAAGAGTGGAAGAGTGGAGAGAGGGGAGAAAGGAAAAGAGAGGAGTGGGAGATGAGCGAACGGAAGGGGAGGTCCAAAGGGTAGGGGGGTAAATATAAGATTAGCAAATAAGGTCTTTTGTATATACAATTTTCTCTCTCTGTCTCTCTACATAGCATTATATAGGTCATAAGCATAGATAAGTAATGTATAAGCTAGGTTAAGATATAAATATAAGGCTATTGTAAATAAACTCTCTTTTCTAGCTATATAGTATATAAGTTTAGGTTATGCTAAGTATAAGTATAAGTTAGGTTAAGTTAGATTAAGATAGATAAGGTATAAGTTAGGATAAGCGAAGATGGAAGGGCGGCGATAGAAGGAGATGGTGTAAAGGAAAAAGAATTGTAACCCTTAGGGGAGGCAAAATAAAAGTATATATGTAGCCCTTTTCTCTCAATTTGACAAAAACCAATACTTTGCTGCGTGTTATTTATTCAGAGTTCTTCTTATTTCCTCCCTAATTTCTGAAGACGAAATTAGCTTAGAAACTAGATTAATGAATTTTAATATTAACAAAGTTAAACAGGACCGCAATGATGAACATATACAATTAGAGAATCGAGGAAATAATAGATACTGCAAAACTATTTTTGTATGTATTTTAGTTAAAAATGTTACCTCAATATTTTTAAAACATTAAAAAAATATTGTTAAAATCACATAAATAAACCATATAAGAAATTGAAAAAATAAAGATGACGTATGGAAAAAAAACTTTCCCACCGACGGGATTCGAACACCAGCGTATCCGCTCCGTAGCCCGACGCCCTAATCGCTGTGCCAACCGGCGATGTTGTAAACGTTCCGAACATTCTGGTATATATCGCACAAAATACAATCCATTTTTTCTCTTAAAACATTTCTTAGGTCAAACACTTACTTGTTTCGATGTAGTAATGTTTAAAATGACTTAATATATATCTGCGATAAAACCAACAAGTGTAACTTCCCTCCTAATAGCAGAAACGGCGAAAAAATTCGGTTTTTCTTGTCTGGACAAAAAGTGCCCACAAGAAAAAATCTAAAAAAAATTGAGGACACTGCCTGTTATGGTACTTTATCGGGGCACTAAACAGCAAAATAGCATGTTTTCATATTTTTGAGAAATGTACATTTTTCCGATTTTTTTGAGGTTTTTCATTTTTTACGACCACAGTTTGCAAGAAAAAAATCTGAAAAAATTCTCAAAAATCTGTCCTAGGCAAGCGATCCAAAATATGCCACATTTCTTCAGAATTTTAGGAAGCATCAGAGTGTGGAAAATGCGTGGAAAAGCACGAAATCTAAACCCTGTAACTACCCTCACAGGCAAGATAGGGGGTTGAAATTTGGCTCAGAGGGGTTTTTCTGGGTCAGCTTTCGAATGGTTCATTAATCATTGAAAAACCTCTAAGGGCAGTTTTGACCATCTTAATCGGCTAGGCCCTTTCTAAAGGCATGTCTTCTAAAAATATGGGCAATGTTTCTTCCAAAAAACGTAAAGTATCTTGTTGTGTTTAATGTGCCGGGAATAAAAAAGGAATCAATTAATTTATTCTTCAAAATTCCGCACCAAACGTTGATAGTCCAGGGTCGTTCTTTATTTGCTTGTCGTAACCATTGTGGATTCACATTACTCCAGTAAGGCATATTTCTTAAATTAACTTGACCATGATTTGTGAAGGAAGCCTCGCCAATAAATAATATGTTAATAAACAATCGGCTATCGTCATTTCTAATTTTTCCACAAACCCCACTCACAAAAATTTAGGCGATTTTCAAAAATTTAATTCAAATAAAATTATTGCACATTTTGAAGTTATCATTGCTTTATCATAAATTTTATAGTTCAAGGTCAGTTAAAGGTCATAGTGTACTACATCATTGAACTCGTCTTAACATCAGCTATAACACTGTGAAGTTAAAAATATATGGTAGTGTTTAAAAATCATCAATGACCCTGAAAAGACCTTGAAAACGACTACAATCGGAACATTTTTTATATCACCATATTTGCCCCCTTTAACATAAGTACCATGTGTGGCAATGATGAATTCATCTTTTTTCTTTAGAATAATTAATGTAATATTGTATAAATCTTTCCATTTTTAAAATATAAAGAATACATGCTACATTAGAGCAATTAGAATAATTGTTTTATTAAGCATAGTAATGATTTAAGACTTAGAAGAACGTATATACAAAAACCACGCGCACTGTGCACATTTCTGGCGCATGCTTCCGTTCGGTGACGGCACTTCGGCGGACTGGACTGCCGAAGCGAAAGGGTTAATATCTTAATGACAAATATTATTTGATTTTGGCTTAACTTTACCTTAGAAAAACAGAAACTTTTACTTTTTTTTTAATGTAATCCTGTAGACTTTAGCGAGAAAATGCCGAATCCCAAGTTTCAATCCTTGGAGATCACTAGTTCAAAAGTTATACGTTTGCAGAGATTTGCCATTTTCAACGCTTTTGACAGGCAAGGGCGCCGCCATGTTGGTATGTAGTGACCGTCGCCCATCGCTTAACCCGCGGGGCCGATAGATGGCAGTATGAGCACGCTCGTGTGGGGCCGACGACCTAAAGCGCATGTGCCGCGCAGTTAACGCAACTGAGCTTGCGTTTACCGCACGATCGCGGCGACGAGCGTGTCGCCGTCGAGTTCCCTCTCTTCGCTACCAGAACTTTGAAGCGAGCAGACGTATCGTGTCTTTTCCGAATTATACTCTGCTGCGTAGCATCGTGTCATCGTGCCGGCTTGTTGTACATTCGTCGCGTCTCGAGTTCGAGCGTCGCGAGTTGCACCGCTCTCCTTCTGTTAAAGTTTAAATAAATATTGTTGTTCGATCGTTAGCCAACGTGTTTATTGCACGTGAGGAGTTGACCTCACGCGCATAACCTAATTTGTCTTTACTGCGACCACGTGGCGCGTCCATCTTGGACGCAGTTGTACTCAGATATTTTGTACGAGCGTTCTCTCCGAAGGACGTGTGGCCTCTAGCCACTGATGACCCCGAACTCTCGTTTCTTACGAGTTCTCCGTTCCTCGTCTACCACTTCCGTGGTGGACGGACAGGAATACCAATATAATCCCCACAATCGGTGTAGGAATTAATTGGTTAGTGAGACAACCAACTAAAAAGCAGCCTGCTCTGCTATACCCAGGATAAGGAGATGAAAGGTAGCCGGAGAGCACGTCTACGTAACCTAAACTAGTACGTTTAATCAAATTGCCAGGCCGATACAGTACACACGTGTTAACAGTACCAGAGTCGAAAACGCTAGAAAATTGAAACGCAGGCTTTCGTCGCTATTCCACCCTATCGGGTGTTGCCAACCGTAGACAACTTTCCATAGCGCAAGCGTTGCCAACAAAGGCAACTCCTCACATCGTGATTGTCGATCTTTTCACCAATAGGATAAGCAGAAATTAGGGGGGATTTGAGCACCTGGAAATCCGATTATAGTTCAGATATAACATTGTGTTCGTGTTAGGTTTTTGGTGGGTCTGGGGGACGGGGTCCCTCAGCGATTAAGAATTTCAAGTTATATTTACAACTTACTGTATCACACGACGATACAATCGACTTCGCGTTCGAGATCAGTGGTGCCAACCTTGTTGCTCGAGTCGCCCTAGGCGCATGCCTAGTGGATTTTGGCGTGCGACGCTAAGATCCCCACATACCGTGTAGGGGCTCTGTTCCCCCACTCCCATAGATCTAGAGTGGGGATCGGCGAAAGCCGTCGGCGACGCCGAGCTCCCGCTCTGACTCTCTCTTGCTGTTGACTCCCGAGTTGGACGGTTGTGCCGGCCAAGTCGTCTACCGTTATATATTCTATCCTCCGCGTGTCCCGGCAGTCAGTGTCCACGACGTAAAATCGTGGTGGCGCGTGGGCCGTCGTCAGGAGAGTTCCCGTTCGCATTCTGGGGGACTTTCGCCCACAACCGCATGTTTGTGGTGCCATTTAGCGGCTCTGATCGTTAAGCGACGCACGGCAGTCACTACATACCAACGTAGCCGCACCCTTACCTGTAAAAAACGCTGAAAATCGTACATCTTTAATCACGTATAACTTTTGAGCTCCTAGGATTGAAACTTGGATTTCGGCATTTTCTCGCCAAAATCTATAGGATTAAATGAAAATAGTTAAAAATTTCTTGTTTCCTAAGGTAAAGGTTAACCTTTGTTTTCATTTAAATTAATCATTTAATAATATTGGATAGTTTACTTAAAATTTAATGAATTGAGAAATTTTATTTAAATAAATCATTTTAAAATTTCGCAGGGAATCCTGGAGTTTGTAGACAGATTCCGCAGCCTTCAATGTTAAGAGATGTTCAGTGGGCAACTCACACTTGTATTATATCCTTCGAAACAATTGGAATATGGCCAGAAGGTGCAGACGGCACTGACATAAATAATTGTTCCCGGAGTGGCGATTCAAAGCTACTGGCAACTGGGGATGATTTTGGCAAAGTCAAATTGTTTTCGTATCCAGCTTGTCAGTCGAAGGTATGAAACACCATTAACAGACTAAATAACTCAAACAGTACTTTAACGGGGTATTCGCTGGTATAAGTAACATATTTTTGGTATAAGAAAACATTTTTCAGACAAAATTTCAAGATACATGTGTATATACATTATTGTACATTGCAAAATCACCGGATTTAGCGGATTCCGATTTTATCATTGGGGATATTTGAAAGAACGTGTGTACGTGAATAAGCCAGATACCTTACCCCAACTAAAGAGTAATATTCGAGAAGAAATTCGAGCAATAGTTCCTGTAATCTTAACACATCTTGCGCGGGTACTTTGCCGCCAAAGTCTTACCGTGTTGCATTCATTCTTGCAACGCAAGTTTTGTATTTTTGCAACGCATGTCTATCCGATTTTATTGTAAAACCACATCGATCACAAAACCCCATCGATAACAATAATCCATCAATAATCCGTGAAAAACGACTTTAGTCGCTTCCCGCTCAAGATGTGAAATCCGCACAAAACGACTTTAGTCGCTTCCCGCGCAAGATGTGTTAAGAGAAGTCATGGAAAACGTCGTAAATACAGCACGACTATGAGAAACTGAGAATGGGCATCACACATGCAACGTTGTTTTTCAGTTTATATTAAACAATTTCCCACTATTTTAGTGTATTTAAAAAAAAATTGAATTGACTCTGAAATAAAGAACCAACTTCTTGGTTCCAATTATAAATCAAGATTATTTTTCAAAAAGTGGAGTGAGTTGGAATTAGGTCGGGGGAGGGGGAGGCCGACCGTTAGGCCGGCCCGACCACGCATGGGTCATTCCGTGCCAAATCGATCACTTTTTGACTTCATCAGCGGTGATTTTGTTCTAAATGAAATATGTTGTAGTCCACATGAAATTACAGGCGTTTAAGTCATAATTTTGCCGGTTTAGAATTTGTTCAAAATTACAGGACTTCGAAGTTTGCAATTTTTGTCTATTGTGGCGAAAATGGGTTTCACTTACGAATTTTTATCTCATGACCTATTTGTCTAATCGAGCTAAATTTTTTGTGTTTTATTCAGAAAGGATTGGGCTGTTTAAAATAATTTTTTCAACCTCGATACTTAACTTTGTAATGTCGAAAAACGTGAACGAATTCTTTTTTTACGTTCTTTTCGATGAAGGGCCAATCTTGTCAAATTTTGAAAAAATATGATCAATTCTCTTGAAGTTTTCCCATCAAAATGAGCACTTCAAAAAGATGGAGATTTGAAAATTGAGGTCACAATGAGTTGCTAAAGAGCGCAGTGTACGCCCGTGTCACGTAGGCGAGTCGTGCGGTCCGCTATTATGGTCGGTTGTCTATACCGCTGGTCTCAAAGTAGTACCAGCAGACCTCGTATACGACTGAATGACCCTATTTATACCTTCAGAACTACATTAGTAACTCCTCGTGGCCAATAACACCTTTTTAATTTTAACTTCATTTATAGTTGTAAACATCTACACCAGGGCTGCTTAACTGGTGGCTCATGAGCCACTCGTGGCTCTTGATGTTCTTCTTTACGCGATGGACGTTGGAGGAGGGGATTGGGCACAACGAAGAAACCAAGCGAGGCGAAGCGCGGCAGAATAAGACAACAAGATTTCTCGGCATTTGTTTAGAATTTTGTTTTCAATTGATTTTGCTGTCATTCCGAGGAGATTGTAGAGGGGAAATGATGGGAGCGTCGTGTAGCTCGCGGGGGAAAAGAAGTTAAGCAGCCCTGGTCTACACTAATTGAATATGTTCTACAAAAAAGGTTTCATTGCTCGACTGAAACCAAAAGCAACCAAAACGAACATCTAGTGTCAGTGGGTTTGTTATGACGCGACAATAATTTTATGAAACTATCAGGTCTAATTACAAATTTTGGAAAAGGTTCTTCACTAGTGGCCTTCTGTCGTTATGTAATAAACAGATTATCCGTTTTTAGTAATGTCCAAATTTTTGGCGTGTTTCCTGGGACCCAACAAGTTTTATGATTTTATTGCTTTCAAACCGATAACCGAACAAATGGATCTCTTCCGCGTCACTTCAGGGTTAAAAAAGTTAATTAAAAAGGTGTCGTTGGCCATGAGTGGTTACTAATGTCGTTCTCGAGGTATAAATACGGTCATTTAGTCGTATACGAAGTATGCTGGTATTAGTTTGAAATCATCAGTATAGACAAGCGACCATAATAACGGAACGCACGGCTCGCTTATTTGAAACAGCGGTACACCGCATCCTTTCCTAGCTCATTGTAACGTAAACTTTCAAGTCTCCATCTTTTCGGAGGGCTCATTTCGATGGGAAAACTTCAAGAAATCTGATCATATTTTTGCAAAATTTGAAAAACCTTGGCCCTTCATCGAAAAAAAACATAAAAAAAGAATTCCTATACGTTTTTCGACATTATAAAGTTAATTATCGAGGTTGATAAAATTATTTTACAGCAGCCCAATCCTTTCAATTACATCAAAATCTCCGATGATGGGCTCAAAAAGTGATGCGTTTGGCATGAAGTGACCCGCATACGAAAATCCGGCAATAGCATGTCGAAATTCAATGCTTATATTTTGAAAATATGCACGTAGGATTCATTGTAGTAGTAGCAGCAGTTTTTTAAAAATATCTCAAAAACTAAGGCCGTGTTACTATTGAAGGGTTGCGACCCCTTGAATATGGTTTCAGTTTGTTAGTTAGGTGCGCGAACAAAATCAGGGTGTAAAATCAGGATTATATACGTCGAGGGCGAACCTGACGCGAAGTCAGGGAGCCTCTAGAAATGGTGTCAAGCGCAGACGAAGCTGATGCGAAATCAGGGACCTGTGGGTTGCGGACGAACCTGATGCCAAAGTTGGGCAGTATCTAAATAAAAAATTATTTAAATAGCTTTCAGATACAGATACTCTGTATCTTTTGTTTTTATTCGAAGTCGGATGAATCGCGAGAAGTTATCTGTATCTTTATTCGTCGAGCGTCTGGTTTGGAGAGTTTTATTCGACCTCCTCTCGGATGATTTTCTGGTTATCTTCGGGATTTATTCGAGAGTCGGATACAACGCCACCATTTATTCGACGGATTTATTTGTAGATACTCGGTGCCGAGTATCCGTCCGATTTTAGTTGACGAATAAATAAAAATTCAGAATTTATTCGAATCCAGATGTCGCGACGAGATTTATCCGTAACTTTTATTCGTTATTCGAAGCTCGATTTGGCCAGACGATTTATTTGACGATTTATTCGTGACGAGTATTTGTCATAGATGAAAATCACATGTATCTTTTATTCGAAATTTTATTCGAGGCTCGGATAACCGACCTTTTTATCCAACGTTAGCAAGTCGTAATACGTAAATACGTACCACGGTATAGTGACTACCATTAATAATCGAACACTTTTTATCGTTTAAACTTTAAACGATTGTTTACACAAATAAATTTTTATTATTTAAACAATTGTTTAAACAAATAAATTCTTATTATTGAAACAAATGTTTACACCAGTACATTTTTATTACTTAAACGCTTGTTTACACAAATAAATTTTGATTATTTAAACAATTTTTTAAACAAATAAATTTTGATTATTGAAACAAATGTTTAAACTAGTAAATTTTTATTACTTAAACGATTGTTTAAACAAACACATTTTTATTACTTGAACAATTTACGTTACTTTTTGCAGTGAGTAAAAGTGTTTATAAGAAAAGGAAATGTCATTGGGTTTCATCATCGGTATTTAGTCGTTAAGACAATTTTATAAAGAACTCTTTAGATTATGTATTATGTACAGATACACGTATAAGACAATTAACTGAAGATTTTTAAGTAATAACTAACTAGAATTTGTTTCTCTGAAAATCAAAGATTTCCGTTATTTATTTTTTGTACATTAGGTTACTATTTACACTATATACACGTTCACCTGAAAATCAAAGAAACGACAATTAAAGTTAATTAATTTATCTTTCTTTTATCTGTACTCCTAACTTCTTTCTAACGGTTTTACTCTGAGTTCTACTGATAGTTCTACTAGCGGTCAGTTTTTCACACGTGCCCTATCTTATATCCCTCTTCTCTCTATCTCTTTCTAACGGTCGATCTTGCAGATTCCCAATTATTCCACATTCGCACTCGCGCGAGACTCGACACATTCGACTAAAGAAAGTACACTTTCTTTACACACGTACATAGGCATTGCATGTAATGCATTTTTCTGTCTACGGTTCTGAATTACTTACTCTGTAGAACATGCTTTGGTACGGCAGCGGACTCTATCGAAATGGAACGGTCAGCTAGTGAAATAAAATTCGTTGATGAACTTCGAAGGAAACGTTTCAATACTGGCACAAACTATTTGCAATCGATTAATAATGTTCCCATGGCAGAATTATGAATTGTAACAAACATTTTATTGTTATTAATAAGTGATGGTGAACAAGGGCGGATCCAGCTTTGGCGCCAGGGGGGGGTCACATAGTCGTGGTCAAGTCAAGAACTTATAATTTAATTTTGATAACAATAGATACAAGTAAAAAGTAGGTATTTTATTAATGTACGTAAGTACTGTACTTAAAAATATTTATTCTTTATTGTACACTTGAAAAACTTAACACATAATAACTTGTACATATACACGTACATATTGCCATCTTCTCTTGAAGACATTCAGAGAAGCACTATCACGCACGGAATGAGGCAGCCTATTTATATTCCATAACCGTGGTGAATGATTTGTCATAACAGCTAGAGGTATGTCGAGGGGTATGACGCAAAACTCCGCAAAAGTGAAGAGGTGGTACGACAAGGGTTTCCAACAAACAAAATAGAAACAGACAAAATACATATATTTAAATAACAAAATCAATTTTTCTTTTACGTCTTCTCCCGAAACGCGTTATTACGTCATTTACGTCAATGGGTACGTTTTTATGAATGTGGAGAAGTGCCAGTCCGGTTAGGCGATCTTCAACCATTGAAGATCTTAGCCACGATTTAATTCTGCGCAACGTAGAGAAAGACCTTTCTGCTGTCGCTACACTGACAGGTAGTGTAGCCATAATACATAAAAATTTTCTTATATTAGGATACATATCGATGTCACAATTTAAAATAAGATCAGAAATCGACTGCGGTATGTCCTGGCTCCGCTGCCACGCCTGCCACTTCACCATCCACAGCCGATATTCATTTACAATGACAGAAAATGGAGTGTTATCTAGTAATAATGTATAGTCGGTAGCTAGTTGTTTCACAGTTTCAATGTCTTCATTACTACATTCGCTTTTTGGCATGAAAACGCTTAGCTGAAACAAATTAAGTACATCAGGAGACAGGCGGTCCTGGAGATCACTTATTATTGAATCTAGAAGAGGGATGTATATAGCTCTGCGGAAATACTCTTCAGCAGATTGAGCAGGTTGGTTATTGGCCCTATGTATTTGTTTTGATACTATTCTGGGGCATTTAATTTCTACATCTAGCTGCTCAGCTACTTCTTTAGCCTCTTCAAAAAGCTGTCGGTAGATTACGTCCACATTTTCTCTTTTATTTTGTAAAACACTTAAAGTATCATTAATAGCGTCCGTAGCTTTTTTTAAATCAATTGAGTTCGATTGCAGTATTCTGCTTAAAGATACAGTAGTACCTGAAAAATAAAAAGTAAGTGACTGTGACTGTAGTGCATAAACTAAGAATTTATAACTTAATATAAACGGTATGTACTCGTAGCATAAAATATTAACAAAACAACAACATAATTTTAAAGTAGGTTTAGTATACTCGTATAAGTTCATTTGCCAAACAATAAGAAATAAAATAATTTAGGGAAGTACCCACCTAATACATCACTTAAACAGATGGAGGATATAATAAAGTCAGAACTGCGCAATGTTTGCAGCAAGCAATGCGCATCATTGGCAGTTTTATTGTCTTGCCAAGCAGAAATCTTCTCCAAAGCGCTACAAATTTTGACTAAGTTGTCTCCTTGAAATTGAAGATGCCCATCATGCCTCTCTACCCAACGTGTCTCACAAATACCTTGCATGGCAGCTCCGAGTTCTATTTTAAAAATTTCATGCCTCTTAGCGGATGCATTGGCAAATGCCACAACTTTTCTCATTGTGCCAGATGTATTGCGACAGGAAACTACTTTGGATGATCTTGCCAATGAGTTATTGAGCACATGGTTGTTGCACGGGCAACGTTTAGCATGAATGGCTATTTTCATCAATTCTTGCACTGCACCTTTTGTATCTGATGCCATAACCGAGCAGCTGTCAGTTCCAATACCCACACACCAAGATAAATCTAAGTTAAATTTGGTACACAGATTTTCAACGATTTTCGCCAAAGCTACACCTGTCAATCGAGGCTCTATGTCACCTGAATTGTTGTCTTCACGTCTAAGAACATCGTAGGTATCACAAAAAGTCACAAAATGTTCCTTAATAACGCCATCATGCAAATATCGGAATGATAGGCTCAGCTGTGAGATATGTGATATATCTGTTGTTTCATCGAACAAAATTGAAAAATATTTAGCTTCCCGCACATTCTGTAAAATGTTTTCCTGGATGATTTCTGCGCAAACATCTATCAACTCATTTTGTACAGTCTTGCTGATGTACGTGGCGTTGGATTTTGAAGATTCTAAATGTTGCTGCAATGCAATATCGCCAGAATCAATACGGAATTTTAAAAGGGCTCTAAAATTCCCTTCATCGGCTACTACGCTGTCATAGTTCAGCAATTTACCATCGTCGCGATGGCCACGTAACGATATATTTTGATGGCCACAAAATATTATAGTTTTTACGATTGGTCGCAAACGTTCTCTATTTTCATTTATTTGTTTCAGTCTTTGACTATTTACTTGGTTCATTATGTTAATTTCCGGTTTATGAAAACTCAATAAAAAGTTCTTCCCTGCTTGGACAGCTAATTCGTGGTATTTGTTTCGCTGGTGTGTTAGCAGAAGACCATTTTCACCTAGCAAATTACCGAAAGCTTTTAATGGTTCTTTTACGAGTCGACATAAAGGTGTTTTTGTCTGTACACCACCTCCAGGAGCTACGACAAACAAAGCACAGTACTTGCAGTAAAGACCCTGGTCTTTATGCGACAAAACAAGCCAGTGAAACTTGTCAAGGTGAGACTTCTGAGCATATTTTTTTGTTTGTTTTCCTTTTTTATTAACAACACAATGCGGAAAAGTATAATTAGGGGGAGGCTGCCAATGCTTTTCAAGCAACATAGCTTTAGTTGAATCATTTATATTTTCCCCTATATAACAAGCAATATCTGAAGCAAACTTTGGTTGAGAAAGTGAAGTCTTTATCTGATCAGAATCAGAAGTCGATGTACATATTGTAGGCTGAATATCGTTAGTAACAGGAGAGCATGTTTTTTCTTCATCTATGGTTAATGTAGGCAATGTAGCTGTAGAAGCAGAAGCATCGGCAATACAATTATTTTCATCTGTAGTTGTTGTAGGTGAATTTTTCGAGTAAGCAATCTCAAGCCTTGGTTTCTTTGGGAAAAATGAATCTATTTTTTTTAATGAATGTTTCAATCCACCACTACCATCTCCTTTTCCCTTAGAATCACCCTGCAAGCAAATCCATGCAAATTTCACACCCCACAACAGACAACAGACTGTTGCAAATACATATTAAATATATATTCGCTATAGTACAGGCTGGTGGCGCAGGCGCATTACCTCACAAACAAAGCAAAACCATGCAAATTTCACACCCCACATCAGACAACAAACTTTTGTAAACATATGAGTTATAAGTACATAAAAACATAATAATATAGGTAGTTTTACAGAAACTGATTACTTACCATTTCTTGAAATTAATGAATTTGCAGCTACAATTTTTAAGAATACTTATAAAGGTGTAGGAATAACTAAAAATTAACCGAACACGTCTTTCGCTTTCAGCCACGCTATAAAGACTGACTGTCGCCCGTTGACCGTCGCGGGTCGCCGGCACAGGGCCACCTTCTTTTGTTTATTACAAACTCCGATCGTCTTTTTATCTCACCGGTCCGCCGGCCGTGGTGCGGTCCTAGGCGACCGGGTTTCATATTTTTTTTTTTTTTTTTTTATGTAATTACATAAAATCTGTATGGTGACAAAATATATAAATAAAATCATTATGTTCAATTAGTGGTCCACCAAAGTCCTGGAACCAGCTCAGGGGGTGGTCATGACCCCCATGACCACCCCCCTGGATCCGCCGTTGATGGTGAAACGCTTACATTGTTGTCTCCAGGCGGCACACGACACGACGCTCCATATGGTAGTGATTCAGTATCAGAGGCAACATTGTAACGAGTAGCGTATTGGCGTTTACCAACTAAATCTAATATTATTTCTTATTAACGTTATCATACTGATATCATTACCTACCGAACAAAACCCTTACCTTTTCCTGAACAAAATAAGACCAAACACGGTACAAATCGGATAATATCATCGGGTTGTGCTGCCTTTTTGTTGCGCCTTCGGCCACGCGGCCGTGTTTGCATGCTGTCCTTTTCTATCTACGTTCGCCGCAGTCGAAGCGGCCACAAATATATACATATACAGGGTGTCCCACGTAACAGTTTTCACGATTTTTTAAGTACTTGCGATAATCTGACAAAAAATATTTTCAACAGAAGTTAATCAGTTTTCGATTGGCTATATATTGCAATAAAAAAGTTCGAAAAACATTTTTTTTTTATAGTATTGTCAAGGTCACCTTCATTTTTTTAAATGGCACTTTGTATTTTTGAGTTAACAGTATTATAGCCCGTGTCAAGACGAATTCAACGACCTAGTATACCATGACCTTGGGATGATCTTGAAGGCGAAGAAATGAAAATTTCAACAAAACATGACAATCTGCTTGAATGGGCGATAATAACTTGTGTTTATAATTAAGACTCGAAATTACATTCAATTCAGAAACCTTGACTAAATGAACGCAAACGATTTCGTAAAAAAGTCACATCAAATGTTTGAATTGAAATCCGTTTTGACATCCGGGCTTCCAAATGATGTTCAACAACGTATTTATTTCCAGCAAGACGGTTGCCCACCTCATAATGCTCGAATCGTTCATAATTACCTTAAAGTTTGGAGAACATTGATTGAGCACTTATGGCCCTATTGCTTGGCCACCACGAACCCCCGATTTGTCGCCACTTGATTTTTTTTATGGGGTCATTTACAGTCAATAGTTTATGCTGTTCCAATACAAACTAAGGAACATTTAAAGCAGCGAATCCATACAGCATGCGAAGAACTTCGCTACGACAGTATCGTAAGGGCAACCAATGCAATGTTACGAGCCAGGGCTGCGAGCAACACGAGAGGCCGGCGAGGGGTTGTTACCCCAGGAATATGGTTTCGATTTGTTAGTTAGGTACGCGGACGCACCCAATGCGAAATCGGGGAGCAGCTAGGATAGTTGACGTTGAGGACGCACCTGATGCGAAATCAGGGAACCTCTGGGAGGTTGGAGTCAAACGCAGACGCACCCGATGCGAAACCGGGGAGCTACTAGGATGATGAAACTTCGTGAACGCACCCAATGCGTAATCGGGGAGTCACTAGGAGAGACACGCGGCGAACCCGATTTAAAAGGAAGGTGGATAACACGCAGACGCACCTGATGCGAGACCAGAGAGCTGCTAGGATACGGAAGAACCCAATGCGAAATCAGGGATCCGCTAGGATGGTATAGTTTTCGTGGACGCACCCAATGCGAAACCGGGGAGCCACTAGGTTGGAGAAATCTTCGTTGAATTGAATCTAAGATTAGTAAGCCTCGTAACTTATATATAATTTAATTGATACAATCCGAGCGGTAAGATTGTATCATGTGGGAACGTTCAATTATTAGATTAGGATATCAGGCAATAATTAAAGGTTGTAGATTACGCGAGTTTAACAAACAAGACAAATATATTCTGATTTCAGATAATTACAAATGTTGTTTGTGTCGCGAGTGGATGTAGTAAGTGTACAATTAGAGAAATTGTTACCTAATTTTGCACGGTGTTGACGCACTGGCAATGCGGGGTTAGATGGCGATTGTTGAATGCCAAATAGAATATATACCGAACTAACGGAATCTATAAGGTTACGAATTGATTCGAAAGGGACTTTAACCCAATCTCACTAGACTTGACGCGACGTGACTGCACGAGTACTGAACCGCGTCTGAATCTCGACTGAACCGCTTCTCGACTAACTGAAGAGGATGAAAATGCATGGGTTTATATACCCTAAAAATGAGAGGGGAATGTATCTGTTTTATTTTACGGTCACATACTCGTATTTGTCGTTTCTAGTGAGTTTAAGGTTTGCAGCTGGATCTTTTGTTTATAGGGGTAAAACGAAGGGTTAGCCAGGATGTTTCCTATCAAAGACTATCTTGACAAAACATTCCAGAAGGAGATGTTTTGAAGATTTCCATATTAGGAAATCGTACGGTGCTGTTACTGAATCGTGCTTCGTGCCAGCTGCGTCCAGCCGGAGTACAATCATTAAACAAGGGGCCTGTTAGGACGCTTTTCGTTCTCAGAAAAGAGATTAGAACTTCTAATTGAAATGAACGTGGAGAAACGTCTCCATACGTAACAGCAAATTTACTACGAAGAATTGTGCCTACAACAAAACGGATTTCAATTCGAACATTTGATGTGACTTTTTTACGAAATCGTTTGCGTTCATTTAGTCAAGGTTTCTGAATTGAATGTAATTTCGAGTCTTAATTATAAACACAAGTTATTATCGCCCATTCAAGCAGATTGTCATGTTTTGTTGAAATTTTCATTTCTTCGCCTTCAAGGTCATCCCAAGATCATGGTATACTAGGTCGTTGAATTCGTCTTGACACGGGCTATAATACTGTTAAGTCAAAAATACAAAGTGCCATTTAAAAAAATGAAGGTGACCTTGACAATACTATAAAAAAAAAATGTTTTTCGAACTTTTTTATTGCAATATACAGCCAATCGAAAACTGATCAACTTCTGTTGAAAATATTTTTTGTCAGATTATCGCAAGTACTTAAAAAATCGTGAAAACTGTTACGTGGGACACCCTGTATATGTATATATTTGTGGCCGCTTCGACTGCGGCGAACGTAGATAGAAAAGGACAGCATGCAAACACGGCCGCGTGGCCGAAGGCGCAACAAAAAGGCAGTACAACCCGATGATATTATCCGATTTGTACCGTGTTTGGTCTTATTTTGTTCAGGAAAAGGTAAGGGTTTTGTTCGGTAGGTAATGATATCAGTATGATAACGTTAATAAGAAATAATATTAGATTTAGTTGGTAAACGCCAATACGCTACTCGTTACAATGTTGCCTCTGATACTGAATCACTACCATATGGAGCGTCGTGTCGTGTGCCGCCTGGAGACAACAATGTAAGCGTTTCACCATCACTTATTAATAACTTTTGATGAAAATATTTTTTGTCAGATTATCGCAAGTACTTAAAAAATCGTGAAAACTGTTACGTGGGACACCCTGTATATGTGCAATCACAGACGACGATATACATATGTATATGTGTGCAATGACAGACGTCGATCCCTGCCGAATGATTCCGAGAGTAGAAGAACGAAACATGTGTTACTTTCTTTTGGCCGAAGATGTGCGTTGTTTTCAACAAATTCAATCTTTTCATAGAAGGGAACTTTTTAAAAATTTGCAAAGAAATGAGGATATAGCCCCAAGTGCCCTCTTTACAGACCTGTTTTTAAAAAGATGACATTTTAAAATTGACGAAATTAAAATTATCTGAAGCGAATGCTGCATCGCGAACCGTAAGAGATTGTAACGGGAATGTCGCTCGAGAGTGCCCTCTCCTGGATGCTCGAATACGCCAGGGTCGTTGGAGAGGGCAGCGGGTTTTTAAATAATTTGACAACGGCTTGTTAGAAAAAAGTAATCAAACTTTATTCCGGCGCTCTGGGTTGCCGGTGGGTCCGGCGGTGGTCGGCGCAGAGTCCCGGCTGGCAGTTCCTGCGGGAACCGTCGGCTGTGGACAGACGAGGGTGGACAGCGCGATAGAATACAGCAATTAATTATAACTAGGCTTATAAATACCTATAACTACTGCGGAGACGCGGGGCGGCGACGGTCGCGAACGGCGGAAAACGCGTGCGACCAGGACTCGCTAAACGGCGGAGAACTCGGGGCGACGACAAGGCGCGAACGGCGGAGAGCGAGGCGAAGAGAATTCGCTAACCAGCGGCGAACGCGAGGCGACGCTACGTCGCGAACGGCGGAAACGCAGGCGATCAGGATTCGCTAAATGGCGGAGAACGCGGGGCGATCGTTACTGGTGGAGCGGCGGAAACGGTGCGGGATTCCGGGGCTGCGGATGGAATGTAGGAACCGCCGCGGCTCAGCGAGATTCTTAGTGAACGTACGTGCTGAGCTCGCGGGGTTCGCGAATCGCCACGGAACCGGACCGGCGCACAGTGGTCCGGATCGCAGAATTTAGTGACATTTGTATATAACTTTTGAACCGTTTGAGATATTGAAATGGGGTCTGAACTAAAAAATATTGTAAAATAATCTCTTTCTAATCATACATGTTAGAAAATATTTTTTGTTTAATTTGTTAATTAATTATTTTTATAGACTTTTATTTAGTTGTTGAATCAGTTGCTTTCCTTATTAAAACCATTGTATAATAGTTCGAAATTCAAATCTTATAATTTTTTATATATAATGTACTTATGTTATTAAAATTTTTGATAAAATGTACAGGTATACAAGTTATTAAGTACGGTATCTAACGTCACAAATATATATTTCGAGCAAAAGTAATATTAATATTTTTTTAATTGATAAAATAAGTATACTAATTAATCTTACCATTTTGTTGTTGAAGAAGTAGGTGGCTTTTGTTTTCTTTATTTTTTTAATAATTCTTTAGCCTCTGGACTGAATTGTTTGATTTTCTTCTTGTAAGATCTTATTCTCGTTGCCGAAATATGTAGGTCCGATGTTAATAACAATTTGTGCAGTGTATCTTCATTTGTAGCGATTCTAGAAATTTTCCGAGTATTTTTGGTCCTAATTTTTTTTAAATCTTTGTGTCTTGTTTCTTGAGCCTCTTCAGATAATTGGCCAATCGGAAGTAATGCATGCTGTATTATCTCCTTTCCAGGAATTAATAATTTATGAATGGAGGCTGGCATATAATATCACCCGTAGTGGTCAATAAAATATTTTGCTGTGTATGTCCTTTATCTGTGTCGATTTCATAAGGCGAGGAAATTGTTTGAAGTATAACGTGAAATTTTTTTATTAATAATAAATATAAGCATTTCGGATGTTTAGAGTTCGGATTTCAGTGCTAAGAGTTCTTGGGTTATCTCGCGCTTCACAACGACCAACGCGCAGCGACCGCGTGGTCGCCACGACATTGTCAGCTTTAAACAACTATAACTTCTAAAGTAGGACAAGGTAGGAAAAGATTTTTGTACGGTTATTTAAAGGAAGTTGTACCGAACATATTCCTGTTTGTTAGAGCCTGGGATCTTTTGGGATAAAAAAAATCTCCTCTGAGAAACATATAAAATTTTTTAAATCTGTCATGTATCATGCAGCATTATTTTTTAAATATATTATTATTAGTTGTTACTAAAAGAATATACGGTTTCTTATTGGAAAGGAATGCTCTATATCATGCAAAAAAAAAAAAATTAAGAGAAAATATGGGACGAGACGATGAGGACATCGCAAAGAACTTATGCAATTTTTCCTGGTAAAATATGCTACTTTCAAAACGTTCAACTTTAAATGATCATAGAAGCTAAAATATGTATTCAATTTCATTAATTTCTTCATTTTCGAGGTCTGTGGACATTTACAAAGCAATACAAATTGATTAGTTTTCAATTTCGAGAAGTCGACTTTTTGGTCAAATGTCACTAAATTCTGCGATCCGGACCACTGTACGGCGGGACGCTCGGCTCGTCGCCCTCGGCCAGACCGCGGTGTGGGTTCGCTTGCTCACGACGTAACCCGTAGAGCGCACTTACCCAGCACCGGCGTCGTTACTCACTCGCGGTAGTAGCCCACAGAGCGAGCTCCGAACGCGGCTGCGGCTGGACGACGACTAAGCGAGCGAGGCGCGAGACTCGGTCGCGGGACGGTGAGCGAATCGCAGGATTACCGGGATCGGGAAACGAATAGCGAGGAGATTGAGCCGGAGTGACGGTGCGTTGCAGTGCTCGGGAGCACTGCTCTCGCCCGACTGCCACCTCGAGGCTTGCTCGCGGTATTGACTTTGCTCGCACACAACGTAACCCGTAGTGCTCGCTCGACCAACACCGGCGTGCTCACGCACACACACGGTAGTAACCCGTAGGGTGCGCGCTTACACGCGGCTGCGAGAAGTCTGGAGCTCGGAGATGTTCCTCCGAGAGCCGTTCCAGGCCAACTCCGGTTCTGGCTCGTTTCGGCCGGAACCTTATAGGCGGACGCAGACCACAACGAGAGTCTCGCTTCGCGAAACGCTCGCTCGGCGTCGCCGCTCGCGGATCGTTTCGCGCTATTGTCTCGTCGCGGATTGGTTCGCGCTTGGGTCACGATCGCGGATTGGTTCGCGCTTTGGTCACGATCGCGAGCTCGCGACGGAACGCGAGAATCCTCGTTTCGTCGCAAGATATCAGGATGAAATTTGCAGTAAAATTCATTAAAAAATTATGTCTATCCACTGACAATTGTCGTCATAAATATATATTTTCAGTAATGATTTTTTAATTCATTGTTTCAATTTTATTGTCTTACAATAATATTGCAAATGGTTAACTTGTTATTTATTTAGTACTGTTCCAGATAATTTAAATCATCGATGTCTTTGATTCTAAATTTCTGCATTTTCTACAGAGTCGGTAATTCAGAACCGTAGACAGAAAAATGCATTACATGCAATGCCTATGTACGTGTATCTATACATAATGTAAAGAGTTCTTTATAAAATTGTCTGAATAACTTAATATCCAGCAGAGTACTGATGGTGAAACCCAATGACATTTCCTTTTATTATAAAGACTCTTACTCATTGCAAAAGGTGACGTAAATTGTTTAAGTTGTGACGGGTATCCGTCGCGGTGGAGGAGAAGTGCCGTGTCAGTCGGCTGTCCGGGGTTTGGTAATGTTTCGAGGAGGAATAAAAGAGTCGGTGGGTCGGTTTCACAACGGTGTTTTGATTCTATCGATTCGATTATGCACATGCTGCGCCTACGGGCGGTGAATCGCAGCGCCTCTGCGGAGTTGTCGGTCGGTAGCACGGGCTCGACGAGTCGGTCTCGCTGCGCGGTATCGCGATTCGGTATCGTGGTGCTATCGGTATCGCGGCGGTAGTGCGACTCGGAATCGCGGCGATAGGGCGACGGTAACGCTATTCGGGGGAGAGTCGGTCGGGTAGGGAGCGGCGAGAGGACTCCCCGGCCGTTTGCACGGGACGGGCCGGTGGGAGAGTCCCGCGGGCTTGCGCACCTAGGGGGAGGGATTCCCGCCCGTTTGCACGGTGCGGGCCTGGATTACTTTTCCCGTAGGCTTGTGCCCCTCGGGGGAGGGATTCCCGCCCCTTTGCACGGTGCAGGCCTGGGTGACGTTTCCCGTAGGCTTGCGCCCCTGTGGGGAGGGATTCCTGCCCGTTGCAGGCTTGGATGCAGGAGCGGGGGTGTCGGAGGGAGCGGCGTGAAAGCGGTCTGGTGCACGGTCCAGGCCTTATGTGGCGGTGGCGTACTCGGCTGCGATCTAATCGTACCGGAGCGGCGGATGCCTCGCCTCGACTGCCTCGACTTAGCGTCGCGGTGGCCTACTTATTGCTTCCACCGCCCATCTCCACTCGCGAACAGCCGCTACGTCGCGGTGGCCACCTCGCGGCCGGAAATCGCGGGTCTTTGGTATACCCGTTACAAAATAATAAAAATTTGTTTGTTTAAACAATCGTTTAAGTAATAAAAAGTGTTCGAATACTAATGGGAGTCACTATACCATAGTACGTACTTGCATATTACGACGTAAGTATTACGACTTGGCAACGTTGCATTAAGAGGTTGGTTATCCGAGCTTCGAATAAAATTACGAATAAGAGATACATGTGATTTTCATCTATTCCTCATGCTCGTCACGAATAAAAAATTGAATAAATCATCTTCCCTACATCGAGCTTCCATTAAATCTCAAAGTTACGCGAAAAATCATACGTCAAAAATCAAAGATACATTTAAGTTGCATGAATAAATGGTGGCGCTGCCTTAGACTCTCGAATAGAAGTCAAAGACACTTTGAAACTCATCAGCTGTATCTTCGAATAAATTCTCTCAAATAAATTCTCACCGCTAGAGGCGTCGAATACGCATAGCCGTTACTTCGAGATTCGGATAACCTAACTTAACCTAACCCACGGATGACAAATGAAAATCGTGAAAAGTATCTGACGGATAAACTGTGGTGAATATGTATCCGAGAAAAATGAGTTCGAATAAAAGATAACTTTTGGTTATTTGTATTCGAAAATTTTAAATAATTTTTTTCCTAACTCTGCCTGATGCGAAATTGGGGAGCCGCTGGGATGGTGTAGTTTTCGTGGACAAACCCACTAGGTTGGAGAAATCTCTGTTGGACTATGGTATGACGCGAACGAACCTGATGCAAAATCAGGGAGTTGCTAAGATAATTTGTAGATCTCGTAACTAGTATAATTTAATTGATCTAATCCGAGCAGTAATATTGTATCGTGTGGGAACGTTCAATTACTAGATTAGAATATTGGACAATAATTAAGGGTTTTAGAGACTGCACGATTTACCAAACAACACAGATACATTCTGATTTGAATATGTATTACAAGTGTTGGTGTCGCGATTTAATTAAATGTGAATATACAATGAAAGTATTGTTACCTATAGATGCTCAGTGTTGATGCACTCGCAGTGCGGGGTTTAAGAGTAATTATTATATACTAAAATAGAACCGATACTGGACTATTAGGTTGGATTGATTCGAAAGGGAACCTTAGCCCGATCTCACTAGAATTGACTCTTAAGAATGTGACTGCACAATTACTAACCGAAGACAGTTAAAATGCAAGAGTTTATGCACCCTCGAAATGAATAGGGAGGACTGTTCATAATCTAAGGTCTCGTAGGGTCACACTCTACTTTTCGTCGTTTCCAATAATATCGGGCCCCACAGTTCGGTCTATCTAGGGCGCTTCCTACCAAAAACGATCTTGCACAGATTCCAGTGAGAAAATTGAACAGAATATGTCTCCATGCGTAATCTAGGTACTCCACTGTAGGTGTTCCAATACATGTAGGAGAAAATGGATGGGGCGGTTTTCCATGACAATATAAGACATAAAATGAAGAATGCTTCGTTTTTTGGTTATTAATGACCAGAGAGGTCGAAATGTTTTAAGGATTCACGCAATACTCGTTGGGAGACATTTAACCTGCCTACTATTTAAAATGCATAAGAACAGTTCTAAAATCCCCCCTATGGAATTATCGAGTAGAAGGGATCAATGCCTTTTTACTTCACAATCAGGTTCGCAGAAGTAATTTACTTATGATCAGTATAAAATTGTTTCCATATATCTGTTGGGTACTCTTACTCAATGTGCACGCTGTATTTTCGGGATTTACTTTTATTGTTTTTTACTCGCTGTTTACAACTGTTTCGCACGCTGGTTCGTTTTGTTCTGTAAAAACTACACGCACGCGTCTCTACGTTCTGTCTTTTCTTTCGCTCCTTCACACGTATTCACTCATTCTCTCTCTCTCTCTTTCTTCGCGCTCACTTGTTCATACTCGCTCTCTTTCTTCACGCTCATTTGTTCATCCTCGCTCTCTTTCTTCATGCTCACTTCACGCGTACTGACACATTCTTTCTCCTTCTCTCCTCACGCTCACTTCACGCCGCTACATATCCATTGGGTGCATAATGCTGAATGAAATACTCACAAGTGCAAGTATTCTCAAAAATGCACATATGCAATATGCGTACCGAGATTGCGCACAACTAATTCGAATTAATGCACATTTGATTTTCGTACACAGAAATAAAAATATTCAAATAAATGGAAAGGAATGTTACTTTAAGCTGAAATTACTAAAACTATTGATAATTAAAATTAAACGAAAATAATATGTGACAGAACCCGCTCTTTAACGCACGTGAGATATTCGACGTGACAGCCATTACAACCGAGCGGGGGTGATTCTACATGAAAAACTCAGTCGAAAATATAGAATAAAATTTTTTGATACAAGGCTTTGTTTTCGAGAAAAATGAGTTTGAAAATTTGTCTAGTGCGCGTGCCCTCGGCTTACTTTCAGCTCAACGGACTGTATTCTGAGTTACCTCAACCTTTTTCGCAAAGGTTTTCGAGGTTTGTATACATCGAATAAATTTAAGGTCGCTGTTACAATGTTAGAATTACCTTTCAGGAATTCATTTAATTCATAAATTGCTGAAAGTGCTGGCCACGTTGTTGTAGACGACATAATTTGCTCTTCGTATTAAATTCCTTCGAACCACTTGTAATGTACAATTATTATGTTGCTTTATGTGTTCAAACGCTATCACAATTTTTTGTTATAATTGTTCGATGCTCGTTATGTCATCACGATACACAATCGATTTCACCTGACTCCACAAATAAAAATCTAACGGTGACAAATCCGGAGATCGTGGCGGCCAAGGTACTCTGCCACCGCGACCGATCCAGCACTGATAATTTTCATTTAAAAAACGTCTCACTTCGCAACTGTAGTGTGGTCGTGCTCCATCCTGTTGAAAAATTAGCGTTCTTCGAATCCCAAGAGGCACATTTTCCAATAATTCCGGCAACACTTTTCGAAGAAAACGCAAATATACTTCCGATATCACATTTCCCGGAAAGAAATAAGGGCCTAAAATTTGGTCATCTACTATGCCAGCCTAGACGTTCACACTCCAATCTTACTTGGAAATTTGTTTGCAAAATTGTATACGGGTTTGATCTGACCACCTGTGCGAGTTATGGACATTAAACATGCCGTCTCGCGTAAACTTCGCTTCATCCGTCCATAAAATTTTTAGTAAAAAATTCACATTTTAAAAAGTTCACACAACCAGTGACAAAATGCCATTCGGTGGACATAATCACGTTCTGTAAGCCCTTGCACTCTACGAACGTGGTAAAGCTATAGCCCATTTTGATGTAGTATTCGACTAATGGTAAATCGGCTGATATCGTATTGTAAGGCAAGGTTCGTTATGCTGGTGCTTGGATCGGCGTTTATGTCTTCCAAAATCCTCTCTTCCACCCTCCTGTCAATTTGTTAGAAAACAAATAGGGACAGGGTGAAATAAGGCGAATAAAGGTTTGACGAATGTTTTAAGGTTAGTTTTATTGCCCTCGTGCGGCTTTCTCCTTACGCGTCTTGTCTGCTACTACTCGCGCGATTTCCCCTCGCTTTGCTCACCGCACGACAGATAGCGCTGCCGTTTGCCGCTCGTACCAATCTACAACATCCTCCCCCCTTTGGAAAATTGTCGTTTACATTTAAATCATCACTCGAGCTGTTGTAGAATAGTGATACATATTGATTTTCCATATATACGAGCAAAGATAACAATTATGTATAGTGCACTGACGACGCAGATTATAACTTATAACGATCACATATTCAAAACTTTGTTATAATATTTACTCCATAAACCTATCCGGTTTCCAACTCATTCTTCCACTTCTTGTCGTAACAATGTCATTATTGTGTACAGAATTCTTAACATCTACCTTATTGCTTAGTTCCTTGACAAATACAGCATCTTCCTGCGCTACTTGTAACGGGTAGATTCGTTGTATTGGCCTTTTTATTAATCCATTTTTGGTCTTCCATAAATATACCCTAGCTTTTTCATCTCGCCCTGCAATCGCCTCAACAATTCGTGCTAGCGGCCAATCGACTCGTTTGCGTATGTCATCGCCTATCAAAACTACGTCACCAACTTTAATCTGTCGTGTTTCTTTTCTACTATTTTTCAATAACAGTTGGCTTAAATATTCTAATCTAAACCTAGCTCGAAGATCGCTTAGTATCTTTTGTCTGTATCGCCATTTTTTATTTAATTTCTTATTACTAAGCATATCCAAATCTGGAACTCCGCATTCTTCGATTTCTTTGACAAACATTGCAGGGGTTAATGGCTTTAAATTTTCAGGGTCATCTGACACATATGTCAGTGGGCGGGAGTTAACAACCGCTTCCGCATCACAAAGAGACGTCGTCAAACTCTCGTATGATAGGCTAGCTTTTCCCAAAATTTTACGTAAGATCGTCTTTAGAACGCCTACAAGTCTCTCCCACCAGCCTCCCCACCATGGTGCTGATGGTGGGTTGAAACGCCATTCAATTTGCTGTACTGACGTCTGTTTGAGAATTTTCTCCCAATCCAGACCCTCTAGCGCTTTAGCCGTACCGGTAAAATTTGTCCCGTTGTCAGTAAATATATAACGTGGTCGTCCACGTCTAGCTATAAACCTCCGCAGACATTCTATGAACCCGTCCACAGACAAAGATGATGCCAATTCAAAATGTACGGCTCTATACACTGCGCATGTAAATATGCATATCCACCCCTTCCCCCCACCTTTAATGAAAACTGGTCCTGCAAAATCTATACCAGTGGCTTCAAATACCCTTGAATCGCGTACGCGATTGACGGGGAGAGGAGGTGGTTCGCATTGCATATGCTTCGCTTTGTATCTCTTACAGATAACGCATCTAGATACAACGGATCTGACTATTTGACGCAAAGAAACAATCCAAAATTTTTCGCGTAACGTATTCATTACAATTTGCGTACCGGTATGTCCACATTTGTCATGTGTTTCTTTGACAAGCAAAGTAACAACGTCGTGTTTGTCTAAAATAATTGGAGACAGAAACATTCTATCGTCGTCCCGGTTGAGAATCTTTGTCTTTACAACATATAGTCCATCATTATTTACTAATACTTTAAAAGACGACAATTTATTATTCTCTGCATTTGCAAACATAACTTTCTGTAAATGCTTAAGCAAACTAACTTCTGCTTCTTTGATTTCGCTTACCGACAAATACAACTTTTTTCTCTTTTCTATAGGCAAATACGGAGTTCCCCGCATTTTCTGTGTATCCGAAACATTGCGTTCTCTCGATTCGCAGCTGTCGAGTAATACTTTCCGGTTTTTTACGAATCTACGCATCCATGCTATGAAACGTATGAGTTTCGTATATGTAGAGAACAAATTGCTCGCTTTAAATGACGCGTCGTGTGCATCCACCATGTTTACAAGCGCGCTCTTATTTATTTCGCTCTTCACTACGTTTTCATCAATGTTCTCTTTTACGGACGGCCAACAACTTTCGTCTTGTCTAAGCCAACTCGGACCTAACCACCACTGCGACTCAACCAGCTGCGTCGGACTACAACTCCGCGACGGCAAATCGGCCGGATTCAGATCGCCCGAAACGTATCTCCATCTGCTTACATCGCTCGACGCTCTTATTTCTTTGACTCGATTATGAACAAATGTCCCCCACTGTATATCGCGCTTCAACCATGCTAGAACTGTAGTAGAATCAGACCAATACGTCACACTTTCTACGGGACGGGTCAATGACTCGAAAACCGAATTTGTAAGCCTCACGGCTATCGTCACCGCCATCAATTCCAGGCGAGGTATAGTCGCGCTTTTTGGAGCTATCCGAGTCCTCGCGCTCAGCAACTGTACACCAATAAAGTCCTCTGATTCGACTCTTGCAAATACGACAGTGGCGTAGGCCGTCCCACTCGCATCCCCGAACGGATGAATCGATAGTTTACCCTCTCCGATTCCCCGCGGCAATTCGATTTGCTTTAATAAGGGTAATTCATTCAACCATCGCAGAAATTCGTCGCTTCTCTTATCATCTATTTTTTCATCCGAATTCATCTTTTCCAACCACAACCGCGTGAGCAGAATTCTCGGCTGTAGGGACGCAGGGCAAGTAAAGCCTATCGGATCGAATATCCTATGCGCGGCCGACAAAATACTTCTCTTCGTTACGATCTTTGGAGGCTCTAAGTCTACAACCGTCGGATTAATGCTTATCGTGGCTCTTTCTTTGTTCCACGAAATTCCGAGTACAAGTGTAGATGTACGTTCCGAACAGTTTCCCGAATTTTCCCATCCGCGTAAATCAAAACTTCCCGTAGCCATGATTGTTGTAGCTTCCCGTATGAATAATTGGAGCTCATCCATTGAATTGACAATCGTCACGCAATTATCTACATAAAACGATTCCATTAACTTCTGAACTGTTTGTTCCGACCACGGGCATTTATCCTCGTCTTGCGCGCGTTTCAAGGCTTTCTTTAAGTGCATCGTTAGTATTTCGGATAACAGAAAAGGGCTCGGAGACAATCCAAAAACTACGCGACAATGTCTAAAAACCTCTGTTCTTCCGTCCACCTGCCACAGAAAACGAAGAAAGTCTCTGTCTACCCGATTCACAACAATTTGCAAGAACGCGCCCTTTATGTCCGAAATAACTCCTATCTTTCGCTCGCGAAATCTATTCAATGACGACGGAACGAGTTCTATAAGATTAGGTCCTTTTTCAAGGCATTGGTTGAGCGACGGATACCCTTTCGCATTAGCCGACGCGTCAAATGCCGGCCTGATCTTCGTCGTGCTGTTCAACTTTACAACCGGTCGATGCGGCAGATAGTGACACGCGTTTTCCATCTTTTTATCAGAAACCCTTTCGATTACATTTTCCGCGAGCCAATTCTTGAAAACACCATCATAGGCAGAAAAGAGACCTTGTCTGTTTAATTTGTCGATCGTCGTTGTCAATCTACGCTTTGCTATATCACGATTTTCAGACAAAATCGAATTATCCTGCTTCCACGGAAGGCGAACCACGTACCGGCCGTTTTCATTCACTGTTGTTTTCCTTATAAAATCTCGCGTATTTTCATCCCTAGCCGTTTCGCTTATCTTTTCAATAGGGTCGTTGATGCCTAGAATATCTAAGCGCCACAATTCTGATACGTCCGCCTGATGCACGAACATTGTCGTAAGCATCGTAGCTGCATCGCGGTTCTCCTTCGATTGTTTATTTAATTTTCCTATAATCGTCCATCCGAGAAGTGTCTCCATCGCAACGAGACCGTTACCCATATCATACCTTTCCCCTGTAAATAATTTTCCGGCAACGTCCGCGCCTATAAGTACGTGTATCGAACTCCGTTGACTGCCGATATCAGACAAGCTAATTTTCTTTTCGCGTAATTTTTTAACCCACGCGTCGCCAGAAATGCACGGAACCGTTTCACAAATCGTGTCCTCGCTTAATACCGAAAAATTACATGCGTAGGACTCATCCAGACTTTTCATGCGAATCGAGAAAACGTCGTGTTTCTTTGTCTTTGACTTGACACCGCCGAACAGGGAATGGGCCACTTCAATCTCTCCGCGAGGCACATAACCTATTTCTTTAGCAATATCCGCGCGAATATATGACCGTTGTGAAGCTGTATCTACAATCGCTCTCACCGTTTTTTCTCGCGAATCGGAATACACTTTGACGCGCAACGTTTGTAAACAAACCTCGGGCGTTTCGCAAATCGTAGCCAAACTGTTCTCCAGTTTCCTTACATTCTCGACCGGCTTATCTGGCGTTTTGATGTCCTTCGCGGCAAAGTTTGGACAGAAAAGCAAAACATGATGCTTACCACACCAAGCGCACTTGACTCTCACACGACATCTTTTCGAAATGTGACCGCGATTAATACATATAAAACACACGTTCTCCCTCTCGACACAATCTTTTTTCTCGTCGAAACTCATTTTTCTCGCAATTTCGCAATCCTGGCTTTCGTGCTTACCTTTACAAAATACACATACTATCGGTCTCTCTTCTCTCGAGGTAAGCAACGCGCTCGCACTGGCAGGCTCTTTGTACGGCTCCGGTCTGCACTTCTGTTTCTTGTGTTCTTCTACCGCAGAAATATGGAAACCCTGTAGAGCCATGTCGATGCGCTCTTCATTTTCCACTTCGCGCTGCAGGAACCTCAAGACTCTCGTAAGCCGATCCTTCGTTTCTCGTTCATCGCCTGTGTCCGCCGCTTCGCGTTGACCGTTGCGTTGCCAGGCGCGCAAAACTTCCTCCGGGAGAGACGACTCCACCAACGGATACAACATCGCGGCACACTTGTCTGTCGCGACCCCCAGAGTCTCAAGCGCGCGAATATAAGATTCTACCTTATCATAAAGGCTCGCGAGGGATGGTTTTTTGTTTCCTTTCACGGCGTTCTGTAGCACAAGACCCAAAAGTTCACGCACGTAAAATTCCACCACTATATCGTCTCTGCCAAAACGATTTTTCAAACTCGTAACCGTCTTTTCATAATTCTCTCCAGTAGGCGGAAAACTGTTTACGAGATCGTTGGCTCTTGATCCCATGACTGTAGCCTGTAAGAGATACTGGAATTTGTCTTCTTTACTGAGCGTCTGGTCGTCGTGAATCTTTTTAAATTGGCTCCAAAAAGGGAGCCACTCTTTAACACTGCCGATGAATTTAGGCAGCTCAATCCTCGGCAGCTTCAACGTGTTTCTCTCGGTCCCAGGGGGGGGGGGCGGTGCTGCCGCTCTGAGGTGGCCAAAAGGTCATCTATCGTTAACTTTGCAGTCAAGAAATTGGTTTTATATGTGTCGTCCGTCTCCAACTCCTTTGCAATTTCCTCGTCGACTAGATCGGATTGAAATAGTGTGTTGTTAAACGCCACGTGTTACGTTCAGTTCCGCCATCTTAGCCTCTAAAAGTTGAAATGCAACGGTCCTTTCTTCGCGCGTACTAGCCTCATCCGACATTACCGCTAAAAAAGCCGTATGCGCCTTCGTGAACGACATACGATGGACTCTTCTCTGTCTTTTCAAGGCCTCCATCCTTCAACAGCCCGTAGCCCCAAGTACAGCCTCCCGAGTTTCCCTAACCTCTCTATTTACCACATTCACACACCACTGTTCTCACTTTCTGTATTAATCACCCGGCCCTGTCACGGTCGCCACAAATGTTAGAAAACAAATAGGGACAGGGTGAAATGAGGCGAATAAAGGTTTGACGAATGTTTTAAGGTTAGTTTTATTGCCCTCGTGCGGCTCTCTCCTTACGCGTCTTATCTGCTACTACTCGCGCGATCTCCCCTCGCTTTGCTCACCGCACGACAGATAGCGCTGCCGTTTGCCGCTCGTACCAATCCACAACACAATTCTTCGGGCACGTCCTTCATGCTTGCGAAGTTTTTCAAAAGACCCGTATTCTGCAAGGGTCCATTCGGCTCTTTGAATGACCCTTCGATCAGGATGTCGACGATTAGAGTACCGATCTCTGTAATAAGTAGCCGCTGCTAAAACACTACCATTACACGCACCCAACGCAATAATCGTATCGGTATACTCTCGATTGCTATAAGTTGCCATTTCGACGGTATAATGAGAACTGGAGGCGTAATTTCATAAGGATGGGAAAAGAATAGGAGCGATAGAAGTGATATCATTGTACTGACAATATTTGTAAACATATCTAGAAGTACGAATGCAATTTCCGAGATATCCAGACGTGAGGCAGTGGAATCCGTTGAGCCGCAAGTAAGCCGAGTGCACGCGCACTAGACAAATTTTCAAACTGATTTTTCTCGAAAACAAAGCCTTGTATCAAAAAATTTCCTTCTATATTTTCGCCTCAGTTTTTCATGTAGAATCATTCCCTGCTCGATTGTACCACCAGTTACGGGACACCCTATATATAAAATTTATAAATGTTTAACTTATTTTATTGGAGGAGGAGGAGGAAGAACTTTCCATATTTTGGATCTCCTTGGCTATTTGGTTTAGAGCCTTTTCAGCTAATAATTTAGCTTGGCTACGTATGCCAGATGTATACAGTTTCAACGTGTTAGATGCTACTCACGTTTTTATTTTTGGCTTTCTTTATTCCCTTCTTTTTTGTATCACTTCACTTTTTTTTTGCTGGTTTGCTGCACTTGATTGACTGACTGACTGGTCCTGAAGGGAAACTGTTTCTTTTATAGACAAATTTTCCATTGTTCCCTAGATGACAATTTCTCGAAATTGTTTATTGTCTCTAGGTTCTTAGTAATCGCTTTTCCTAGAACATTGCGTTGCTTCGCCATTCTAGGACTTGATTCCAGCAGATGTTTACTTTAGATAGCTGCAATTTTTTTAGGAGGTCTATTGTCATCTAGTGGCTTATTGATTTCTTTATCTCAGCTTATGTTTTTTAAGCTGATGTCTTCATTTGGATATCTGCGATTCTTCTAAGAAGTCTGCGGTCAGCTAGATGCTTATCGATTCCTTTATGTGAATCTTCTCTCGTTGTACCATCCCCATCTTCTTTGTCAGTCAGTTTCTTCAAGCCCGACAGTGCGGATGGTCCCTTCTCGTAAGGATGACAGCTCTACGTTCTTCGTCGATCATGTCTCGTCGTTTGAAGTGTATCCGCGTTCGGCATCTACTTCAGTGGAACTCTTGGGCTTCCAGTGGTTACGCTCAATTATATGGATTATTGTTTTGTGTGATTTGTTTCTTTTTTTGGTGAGTGACCTTTCAGTGTTTTAATGATTTTATAATTACTTGAGAGTCTTGGAGTCTGAATTCTAAATTCGATTTCTAAAGAGTATTTAAACTGAATAATATTGATATTGTTTAACCTATCCAAAATTCAATTTCAAGACTTCTTAATGAATTACGGAAATATAAGTATAATTAAAAATTATAAAGTATAATTATACTATTTCCTTAAAATAGTGGTTACATTTTCATTTATTGATGTTTTCCGCGTAACATCATTGAAAAATTTGTGATTAACGATTAATTTTCATTTATGACCAACCCACGGGACGTGACAGGATACACAATGTATTGGTGTAGCAAGTATCACTTAACGACACGATGCACTTAAAGACTTCACATTAATTTTATTGACATTTTATTGTGAGTCTGTGCGAAAGTCAAAGTTACTTACTCGTGCGCGATCCCGGTATACATATTGCATATGTGTATTCTTGTAGAATACTTCTACTTGTGAGGATTTCATGCAGTATTTATGGATCCAATGGATATATGGAAATAATTTTGTACCGATCACAAGTAAATTACTTCTGTGAACCTGATTGTGAAGTAAAAGGCATTGATCCCTTCTACTCGATAATTTCACATGTTGGATATTAGAACTGTTCTTATGGATTTTAACAAGTAGGCAGGTTTAATGTCGTCCAATGAGGAATTTGCGAATCCTTAAAGCATTTTCACCTCTTTGTACCAAGGTAAGCATGTATCTGTTACTTCATAGGTGACTTTAAAAAACGAAGTCGAAATCGCAATTTTTTATTCTTTACTTTTGTCTTCTATTGTCATGGAGAACCACCCCTTAATTTTCTCCCACCTGTAGTCGTGTATACACATACATATACATTACATTATATACATTATCAGAGAGGATATGATAGTGCCCACGCCTGGGATTTCGGTGCCGGAGGCAATAGACGAGATACTGTTAAAGACTGCCAGCCTTACGGGAGATTGTGTCACTCGAATACTACGGTGTTTTGTAACGGCGTCTATGATATATTGCGGCTGAAGTAAGAAACAGAAGGTCACCGAGGAAATTCTCGTCGGTGAGAAGGCCAATCATCACGTAACCATAACGATTATTTTAGTGTTAAAATATTAAAAGAAAACTAATATCAAAGAAAAAAGTGCCTAGAAATACAAGGTGTGATAAAAAAATACGGTGAATGAATTTTCATGGCAGCTACTATTTACGCTACATCTATTTCAACTAGTATGTCTCACATACCCTCATGTCTTGAGACAGGCAGTGACAAGTTTGAACACGTTCTGGCTTGTCAGTCAGCTTCTAGAGCCGCTACAGTGAGGTCGTGTTTGCCGTGTCTGTCGTGAAACATGGTTCTTGAACGACGCATCATTTGAACGCATCGCATTTGATTCGCGAGTTTTTCGCTAAAAGTTTTCCTGTTTGTCCACATTCGCCTTACTCTGGTTCTGGTTCTTCCCAAAAATAAAAAATGTGCTAAAAGGAAAACGTTTTGACAACATTCCTGGCATTAAGAAGGCCACGACAGAGCAGCTGAAAGCCATACCAGAAATACTTCCAGTGATGGATTCAACGTTGGGATAAGTGCATTGCTAGCCGAGGACAGTACTTTGAAGGAGATTCATTCAAATTTTATGTAAGCTTTTTACTTTGTTTTTAATAAAATATTTCACTGTATTTTTTTATCACACCTCGTATTGTAGGTACGAAAGTATTAAAGCATAATTTTAGGAAAATCAATGATCTCTTTCCTTATACTCTTTTTATACATGATTGTTCCAAGAATTGATCTGTGGGAACAGAATTATGTTGAAAAACAGAGTAACGTTTATTTAACATACTACATATTCCAAATAATAAAGAGTTCGAGAGAGAATCACGTAGATGAATTAATGTAATATAATATAATTGTAGCAAATTTATATTGAAATAGACATTTCAAACTGTTAGGATTAAGCACTCACATTAATTATTAATGATAAATATATTTTGGATAAAGAGTAGATAAAGGAACACAGAAAAAGTAAAACTATGATATTACACGTTCATCCTGGCACACGTCTCGAACCAACATAACATAAAACATAGAAGGCGAACTCGCATCGCACAGGCGTCGCAATCGCCGTGTAGGGAGTATCGTTGACTCCCTAGTGCATCCGCTAGGCGACGCAGCGGGCGCCAATAAATAGGAGCACGACTCTATGTACCTAGGGATTTTCCCCGAGACACGCTCGGCGTCCTCCCTAGGCACCAGTCGCACTGAGTCTGCCGCCACGTGCAGATACAAATAAAGTTCCTCTTGCCAACATACACGTGCCTAGTTCTTTACCTGGATGGTAGGCCCCATACCTACAGCCGCATAGAGTTCGCGCGCTACATAGTAAATCGATAATCGATACTCGCTCGTAGATCGGTGTTAGTCACATTCCAACACAAACAGTGAATAAAAGATAAAAAATTATTTGTCACGCGTCAAATAAAAATAATTATGTTATCTCTATTCCACACGTAATGAATTTATTCGACGAATAAAGATAATCTTTCATTGGGTTGAGCGATACATCTTTAGCGTTGAATAAAGTGTTCATTTTCATCTGTGTCTTCATTCGGCGGTTTATTCGACTTCCAATAATTTTCGGAGCCACGTTCAAATGCTGTAACAAGGACAAAGCAGTCAAAGACCAAAGTAGGCATCGAATAAAACTGTAGACACTTATAAATCGTAGTTCTTTTTAGACCTTTGAAATTTTGAATCATTTCATTTTTGGTTTAATTTAGCTTTGCACATGACTTTATTGACTCTGTTGTAAAAGTTTATTTCATAATAGTTACTTTTTCGATTAAAAGAAGTTCTAATGACACGTTGCTACTGTAAAAATAGGATCGATGTCCTTTTTCAATGTCTATAAAATACCTGGATTTGTGGAATTTTTACGTGTCTTTCATTTTTTGTAAATATGATTTACAACCAAAACATCGACAGAAATTCTCAAATATGAATATCAATAACCGTAATTCGTCAGATTTTTTAAAATATTTCTGCATGCAATTAATTGGGACAAATTGACCGAAAATCGAATGGCGCAACGGCCATTCAAATATGTTGAAGGGCATTTTTGACTACCTCGTCCGGTTAGGCCCTTTAACGACGAAATATTCCAAACTGTAATATTCCAATATTTCAATATCATTAAAAATATTTCAAGTACTATTTAAAACTATTAATTAGTTTGAATAACAATCTAATTTAAATAGAAAATGAAATTTTGACAAAAAGAATAAAATTATTATAAGCTCGCTATTAATGTGCAAAACTCGAGTCCGGTCGGAGACATTCAATTTTCAGGAAACGCTTTCTGTGACCCCCTGTCGAACGGAGAAAAGGACAGCGACGCTCGACGGCCTCGGTCGCCGAAGAGTGTAACATATAATATGTGTCGGGTCGGGTATATCGGTGTGACATCACTACCAATCACACAACCAAACTTCTTTATTTTTCATTATTTTTTATGGCCTTTTATACCAAATATGATATGTTTCCGATGATAATTACTTGTGTAATGAACGATTAAAGTTTCGGACGCAAAGAAGGACAGAGTATGAAAAGAAAGAGACGTGGGGAGTCCTTCTTTTAAGCCTCGAGTTCGACTGCTCGGTTTTCGCCGCGTCGCACAGTGCGGACAAATAGCCGAATTTTGAGCAAAAGTCTAAATTTGATTACTAATGTATATGTATTGACAATTCCTCACAGAAAATGAAATTTAACAATACAATTAATAAATATGATTATATATAAAGTTTATTGCTTATAAAATATAAAAAAGATAAAGTATAAAGAAACAATACTACAAGCTATAAAAAATAGCAAACAATACAATTACTTAGGCACTTTTTAAAACTTTTTTATTTAATCCCGCAATAAAAATTTAAAATATGTGTCTTTACGTCTATGTTAGTGGTACACGAACTGACATTTTCATCGAAATCGGTTGACGGAGAAAAAAACAACACGTATTGAAAGATATAAAAATATCTGAATCTGAGCGCTTACTGCCTCCAAATAGCACTATATGGATAGGAGCCGTCGAAAGTTAATTTATTTAATTAATACATTTACCTCGTTACTACCTCTGCTGTAATGATTGCAGTCAATGCTGTCGAGCATTAGAAGTGGTATTATCGGATAAATAAGTAAAAAAATTGAGTTTCTGTTTTTTACTAAGGATCACAATAAGAACGATTGAATTTTGTTATTACTTATAGATTATTTTTATTCTTTCTTTTTATTCTGTAACTATTACAGAATATATTTTGTTGAACAATCATTATTTTATATCGCAATAATTTACAAATTAATTTGAAATTCTGATATTTTTTTGTAATGTTACTTTCATATTTCGTACGCCTATAAACTATCGATTAAAAACAATGATTACAATGATGAAAAATATGGAAAATAAGAAGGCAATAAGAGTGTAATGAAATTATACAATAAAAAATCATTATTTTCCAAGCAATTACAGAATGCATTATGGCAGCATTCTACGTTTATTTATTGCCTATGTCACTGAAGTCTCTTCCGTAGTTCACGATCAAATGTTCTATTTAGGTAGCGAGCGCGACATGTTTAGCGATGTTGGTATTTGAGATCAGGCAATGATATTTGAGTTGATATTTGGGGCCATTACCGACCGCTCCCAGTACCCACGTTTCAGTACCCCGCTCCAAGTACCCAGTACTCCGCGTTTAGGAGCCGGCAACCGCGTCAGGCTTTGGAATCGAATTTCTTCTCTGGCCTCTCGGGCCTTTCCCACATATCCTTTCGAGAGCGCGTTGACAGTTCCCTGCTGTGCATGGCACAAAAAATGCTTTTAGGTGCTCTACAGCTCCTTAGGTAAACTATCTGTATCTCTCCTTTACAACACCATGGAAATAGGAAACGTTCCTGGCACTTAGTGAAACAGCATCGCACATCCTTACATGTATTTTATCATACCTAAATTATACATATAAAATACTTCTTAAATAGTTTATCATGTTATACGCAAATGTAATTTCTTAATGAAAATATATCGTTGTTCTGCAAAGGGCCTAGCAGGATAAGACTGGTCCAGCGGCCCCAGTACAATTTTTATCGGTATTGTAAACAATGGTATTGGAAAACAATGGTTTTAGGTTGAAAGATAATCCCCCAAAATTTTAAGTCGCTAACCCTTCATTTAAGGATAATATGAGGGTAAATACCCTTAGCTGTATCATTTTTTTCTCGGTTGTTAATTAAGATATTCAGATGGAACAAAAACGAAAATATTCGAACTTACCTCCTTCATATCATATACTTTTTTCACAATTGTGATCAAATTATTAAGGGTAGAAAAAATTATTTAATTTTTTAGGGGTGGGGTTTGCAAGCATCCCTTCGAGTGACCACTTCCAAAAAATTCAAGAACAATCTTCTGTCACCTATTTAATATATACAAAAGTTTCAAGATCCTTAGATTGGTGGAACATAGTTAAATATTGAAAAACAAATGAAATTACGCCATTATAATAGTATAATGTATAGTGCAGTGTTTCTTACGACTCCAATTCCTGACACCTTGATCAATTATTACTTTTCAAACGCGACGCATCGTATTATATTCTATTTTTATCTTCCTGAATTTATAAATAGACATTATGTAGGTGTAAAAGAGAATTTTAGGAATCAAAATATAGATTTATTCAATCTTCGTTACTATTTTCCTGAATTACTGGTACAGTATGTGTTACATCAAATATTTTGGTTAATATCTGCGCTGGTTTTACAATTTTCGATTTAAATCGCCCATGAGATAAATAGTAAATAATTGCAGCGACATGGGAACAGCAACCTACTGTTCTGTTACCATTAGCACAGTCGCATGTATATCGTGTAATAGCAGTATAACTAATCGAATGTGGTACATATTCAATGTAGCATTGATAACTTTTGTGATTAATATGCCTGGAATGAACTTTCACCCTTATAATATTATTAGTTTCCTTTAAATATTCAATATTTAAAATATTGTCATCCCTCATTAATTCCGCTAGATAGCATACTGCCTGGCTTAATTGATAGGTACCTTTACATAATATTACATAAGTGGTATATAGTTTTATATGTGGTAATGTTATACATATACAAGACGGATAAAGATTAGTGTTAAAGCATGTCCTTACCTGTAAATAAGATTTTCAAATCTTTCTCAGTCATTTCCGGAAAATCCATTACAGCGTTGTCAGTCATATCATTCGGTTGTAAAAAGCAACTTATTCCGTTAGGATCTTCTGATAAGATTTTCATGATTGATGCATCATTCATGGTACCAATAAATGGTCCTGCCGCGTCAATGGTTTACATAATGATGTTTTCTTCTGTCCAGAATATGATTTCCTTTGATATACATTATTTTTACTTTTCTCGTGTCTAACATATGTTCCATCAAAAAGGATTACTAATTCAGAATCTTTTATTTCAAAAAGTTTCCTTGGTGCGTACGCTGTTTCATTTAAAATGAGATCGGCTCTGGATTTTGCATTTATTCCGAAGTGATTTCCCAAAATATCCTTTTCAAATGCGTTAATTATTTGATGGAAATATCCTGACACTTGTTGTTCATGTTGCAGACCGAATATATTTTTAATCATTACTTTAGAACTGCCACTTCTAAGTTTAAATAAAAATATAATTAATGCTTGTTGCACAGTCGAGCGCGATGCAGCGGGTGTTTGTGATTTTGGGTTCAAAACCGAGCGAGTGTTGGGGACTTTTATGTGGAAGTCTTAAGCGCGAGTCGCAGAGAAACCGAATGAGTCTAAGAGTGCCACACTGAGAATCGTAGCCAGAGTATCTTAGAATCAATAATAAATACATATTATCATTAATCAAATCTACCACCAATAGTATTATCCCTACATTATAATGGCGTAATTTCATTTGTTTTTCAATATTAAACCATGTTCCACCAATCTAAGGATCTTGAAACTTTTGTATATATTAAATAGGTAACAGAAGATTGTTCTTCAATTTTTTGGATGTAGTCACTCGAAGGGATGCTTGCAAACCCCACCCCTAAAAAATTAAATAATTTTTTCTACCCTTAATAATTTGATCACAATTGTGAAAAAAATATATGATATGAAGGAGGTAAGTTCGAATATTTTCGTTTTTGTTCCATCTGAATATCTTAATTAATAACCGAGAAAAAAATGATACAGTTAAGGGTATTTACCCTCATATTATCCTTAAATGAAGGGTTAGCGACTTAAAATTTTGGGGGATTATCTTTCAACCTAAAACCATTGTTTTCCAATACCATTGTTTACAATACCGATAAAAATTGTACTGGGGCCGCTGGACCAGTCTTATCCTGCTAGGCCCTTTTATCACCGGTTAAAGTGTAAAAATATTTTTAAAAATATGGTCGTATTCTACGATTTTTCCTGTTTAAAATTCCGTTTTTTAATTCGCGGAGCATAAAAAATTGCAAATATTGGGTACTTGAAACTGTTATAAAAATATATTAGATTGGATGGAAAGTTCTGCCGTATTTTAAAGAAAACATTTGAATCAATTTATAAAAATACATGTTTAATATTATTCAATGATATAATTTCCATTATTTGTAAGGACTTGTTGCCATCTTTCAGGTAACCTGTCCATTTTTGTTTCCCAATGACTCAATAGCAATATGTGTTTTTGATTTACAAGCAAAATTACCTGGTTAGGTATGGAACGCAGGGCGATAAAATGCAGGTAGAAGGTGTTGTACCGTTCGGTTCGCCCAAGCCATCAATTTTATGACGGGCAAGGTCAGATGTTGGTCAACTCTAAAAATGAGGCTAGCGTAAAAATTAGTTTCTACGACGAGTTTTAATTACTTTATGACCACCGTCCGATGAAAACACGAAGGAAAACACACGGTCAACACGTGCTGGAAGTGACTTCCTCATACTAAATCATTATATCGCACCTCCTACTCGGAAAACATAACAATAGATACTATTTTTATCAAGACATTCCCGTATGATTAATTCCATCATATTTGACGTAAGCTGTGTATTATAGCAGTGGGCTAAGGATATTAAACTGTTACCGCCCACTACTACGCGATGGTAGGGGGTGGAAAGACGCCATTTCGTATGGATTCGAAGTAGTGACGTTGTATTGATACGAATGCGCGGCCGATTGGTTCAGAGTGGAAGAGGCAGGCCTCGTTTCACACATATTTTCGGCTGTATTCGAAATATTGGCTACAGTGGTCAGACATACTATGTAGCGTGTGGCGTTCGACGTCAAAACATTGGGCCTACAGGCGCGGCTGAGGTGGGGATAGGTTTGTTAGCATAGTAATAAATCGTTATTTTGTTTATTATAACGATTAAATTCCTTAATAACGTATTCTCCACCTATTACCACGAGGAACTCTGAAATGTTCTAGTTAACAGCTTTTTAAATAAATAATGACGAATTGTTTCACCGCACAGATTGTCAGATGATAGTCTTTCTTTTTCGTTAGCGTAGTAATAAATTGTTATTTTGTTTGTTATAACGTTTAAATTCTTTAACAAGGTATTCCCCATCTATTACCATGACGAACTCTAAAAAGTTCTGGTTGATAGTTTTTTAAATAAATACAGCATGTTCATTCTGTCTTCGTACTGCCACGCCACGAGCCGTCAGGCTGGCCTGAAAATATTCTTCGAACCCCTGGGGTTCTGATAGCAGAGGACACGCTGTGCCTTTGTTCCGAGCCTCTCGAACCCTCTCAAGTGGCTGTCCCGGACCCCAAAATGCGTATAAACTGGGAAAAATCGTCAGGCTTGCCGGTCTGTGAGATATGCATTGACTTTAACAGTATCTCGTCGATGCTAGCAGTCTCTAACAGCGTCTCGTCGGTGCCTCCGGTATATGTAGTGCTGCCGCCACACCAAGTTTCTGCCTGGATCAGATCCCACGCTCACGTTTAGCCTCGATCCGATCCTACACCCATGTATAGCTAGGATCAAATACTATATCCACCTTTAGCCTGGATCAAGTCCCATATCATTTTTCAGAAAGAGAAATTAATTGTATTGAAAAAAATCTACTTTGAAATCTAATATCCAACTTGGAGAAAAGTTCCTGAAAGTTAGAACACATTTTACTCTCAAATGAATTTATAGTTTACGTAATTTTTACAAATCCTAGGATACAAATATAAATTAATTTAATATTTCTCATAGTATAGATCATATTGTAGTTGCATTACATAATTGAAACCGTCCAATTAATTAAAATAAAGTAATTGAATTACACTGTAATTGAAATTCAATGTACAGTAATTAAAATACAATGCACTGGAATTACTCAGAACAAGGGTTCGAAAACTGTTATAAAATCGAACATCATGCGAGTGTGTTTTTTTAATTGGTGTTGCATTCTTTCCAACATAAATGTCAATATTATAAGTGTATCCTTCCGGAAGACACAGTTTATATGCTTTTACACAATACTTATGGCGCTTGCCTGGAATGTACTGGCGTAAGCCGAGACGTCCTATGCTTTCGTCGATAACAATGTTTCTTCTGGGTTTAACAGTATTTTCAAAGTATTAACAATTGCTTCTACAATATTTCTAATTTTATTCTATCGTTCTTCAGTTTTAGCTGTTGTGTTGTCCGAAAAATGTAAAAATTTCAATATAGATAGGAAACGATCACGTTTCATGCTATTTTTTATACGCGAGTTCATATACATGTCCTTTTTAGACCAGTATAGTCTAATTTCCGGTAGTTGTACTACACCCATGATCAGCAATATGCCAATAAAAGCATTGATTAAAGAATTTATACATTGCTCAGCATATTTATTTGTTTGTTCAACTATTATTCCTGATATAAATCAGTGTTCAATTAAAAAGTTCAGTTTTCAATTAAAAATTTCTCTTCTTCTGAATAATCATTTACTACTGGACTTCTTTTTCTTATTTGCTGCCATTCCGTATCTTCATCATCCTCCTCTGATAATGAATCGGAGTCGGAATCTACTTCCTCCGAGGTGGATTCGTACTCTTCATTAGCTAACGATTCACCTTCATTCCGCACATGAACAAAATCCTCGTCCGAAGATGTTGAGAGTAGTCTTGGTCTTTTATTTTCTCTGCTTCTATTTACCGATTCGTCAGACGAGTGAATCACTTACTTCCATATCCATGTTGTCTATTATTTATATGGGCAAAAATTAGAAAGGAAAAATGCCAACCACCTTTCTAGTTACACTTACTGTAAAAATATATGGCTAGGATGAACAAACGGCACGAATTTTGTATAACTTTTAACACGAAGTTGTAACAGCGAATAGATTATTGAAGAAGAGCCTGGTGGAGATCGAAAAATGTCACTTGATGGTCCAGTATGAGCCGTTATGAGTATATAATAATTCAACAAGTAACTGGAAACACACTAAATACACTTGGTTTTGACGTTCTAACAATGTTCCTGGCAACACTTTGCACTGATGGTTTTGAACAATAATACACTCACGCAATCAAGTACAGACCTTATGTTAGACCGTTTATTTTGAAAGTGGTGTAAGTGCATTAAAAAAAAAGAATGAGATATCACATATTTTGTGATCAATTTAGTGTAAACTATTTGTGGGATCGGTAGACGAGGTAGTCGGGATGTAAATCACCACACAATATCGTTCGCTGCTGCAGTTTTTATTCGGTCTGTCTCGATGAGCGTCTCGTGACGAACTGATCTTTGGCGAAGGAATTCGGCGACTCAACGACGCGGGTACCGACATACAATGTTTCATCGCCGATCGTTGGTCGCCGTGCGCGAGGCTGCGTGCCTTCGTATGTTTTCCTTTCGCCGAAGTGTCGGCGGACGACGGTCGCCACACTATTTATTCACGTGATATCTCTTTTTTTTTTAATTGACACACCACTTTCAAATTAAACGGTCAATATATTAAAATAGTAGCCTAGTGCGTTTGAATACGCGCGCCGCCCCATAGCGGGAAACAAAAAAAGCAGCGCCGCCAGATGAAGTAAAGTGTGGCGTACGTTTGTACTGTAGGGTGGATGGCGCCACCGTCGCCATTCCCCTAGGCCGCTCCGATCGCCAGAGTTTCCTCTCTATGTCCGCCATGCGGACTTCGCGCGAGCGAGGCGAAACTCGTTCTCTTTCCGCCGTTATCTTTGGTCGTGATCGGACGCGCTAATTTACACAGTTGTTCTAGTCTCTCTGTATTCTCTGAGGCCATCTCGGACGTTAATAAAATTGTGCTCTTTGGTTCACGTAAAACCGCTGTGACGTCGCCCTAATCGAAACAGGCGCCATCTCGGTAATAACTAGACATGATACCGCGCGTATTCGAACAGACACGTATTCTATAAGGATAATTTTTAAGAAAGCGCAGTTAGAAAATGTTATGTTAAGTTAAGAGGTCACTCGAGTAGGGAAAGCGAGACGCAAGGAATGCCAGCTGCAAGCGATAACGGAGCGGAACCACTTCTACTAGGACCAGGCCCGCTTAAGCGAAGGACAACGAGGAAAAACAGACCCGAGAGAAGACAGCTCTACAGCCTCCCTCAAGGACCTGGAAGACATAAATTAGTCACCCCCGAACAAGAGGCCACCTACGAAGACATCGAACGGCAATCGAAACGCACGTGGCATGCTACACGCGAGTAACCCCCCAGATTACGTCCCCTTGGGCCACTCCTTCGAGGCCTTACGCATTCTAGGCCCACGCAACTTAGGGGAGGAGACTACCCTTCTGATTGGACCTCACGACGCCCCACCATCAACGCATCCTGGAACCGGAGGTCCGATAAAAGGAACAGAGAGAAAAGGCCCGGGACACTCGTTTTTTGATCTCAAAAATCACTTTGTCGACCCATCAACATTATTAGAAATACAGCAAAGTTTTCCGACCAAGTTACGTTATAACATTTTATATCCATTTTCCCTTCCCAGATAAAGCCGCGTTCGGGAGTTTAGTACCTTAGTACTTTGAGGCGTTTGAACTCATGCCGCGAAATTGATAGATTAACCGGTTGTGCCATCTGCAGACAAGTATCGTAATTTCGGGTCCCTAATACGTACATAACAGTGGTGACAGCGGTGGGATACGCCAACTTTCGTGCGCGCTTTTTCAAAAGAACACATTTGTGACTTAGAATTCGAACTGAACTAACAGTGTATTTTAATTAAATAAGGACAATAAAAGAGTGCAGGTGAACATTGAACTGTGAATTACAAACTGAGTTTTCGTGCCACTCTTCCCTCCTGGGTTTTGGCGTGGTTTCCCCAGGGAGCGACGGGTGAATACCGGAAGAGGTGATTATCAGCGGCCACGCAAGCTAGCCTAAAGCAACCCTGAAATCACTGGCAATCACTGGATACCTGCTGCGCACCTGCCATCCTGATAGCTGCACATTCAACGTCCATTTGAAGAAGGGAACAACATCTAGTAAACGAACCTACCCTTCTGGAATTCAGTAGCAGCGGACATCGTCAACTCATCAGCAGCTCAAGTGTAAGACACACGTTCATTGTTTCTATCTCGAGTGACCAGTCAGGATTAGATTAGTTTGGTATTTAGATTAAGATAGATAATTGTCTAGTGTAAACATGAGTAACGATAGTCGATCGACTAGCTCGTGGGTTGTCGCGTGCCCGCAGGGAACCTCACGGTCTGATAGCTCCTCCGATTTCTCTCTTATCCCTTGGCGTGACCCTGAGATCATGCGAAATGAAATTGACAAACCATTTGTTCGGCCACCGGGGTATCAACCCCCATCGATTGTGTCTGAACAGTACGAAAATTCGAATATAGAGGAATTATCTTCTGCTTCCGCTGTCTCTAATGTCGAATCCGTCGGCGGATGCCAAATCTCTTTAAAATTAGCCTCGGAAATTTTGCCTGAATTTGATGGGAAGTCTACACCGGTGAAAGAGTTTACGAGATTATGCCGCGATATTTGGAAGGCGGTAAAGTTGAACGAACGGCAATTTCTTGTTAAAATAATAGAGAAAAAAGTAATTAAGGACGCGAAAAGTCATATCCGACGACAACGAGATACGTATAATCTGGAAGAATTACTAAAATCTTTGGAACGTGCATTTACCCCAAGGCACACTCTCGACACCCTCCAAACGCGTATGTCGAATATGTATCAAGAAATCGGAGAATCTGCACTCCAGTACGGGAATCGAGTCAAAGAATTATTAGACGATATACTTGACGCGATTGATGAAGAATGTGATCCGGACGTCGCATATGGAGTACGGACTAGGGCCATAGACAACGCCTGCAGTTGTTACATCACGGGATTGAGTAATACAATCGAGACTCAGGTTCGTCAAGGAAAACCCGCGATTCTCCAAGCGGCCATTGATTTGGCGATGGACGAGGAGGAACATCAAAAGAATAGAGCTCGTGTTCGTCGGGAAAAAATCGTGCGATACGATCGTCGCGAACGTGGGCAAGAACGAAGATTTGACACGAGACGTCCTCGCGAAGAAATAGAGACAGTCCGGGTAAACGAAATCCGGGCAACACGAGGCGGTGATGATCGTCGTTCACGCCTTTACTGCCATACCTGTCGGAAACCGGGTCACGCGTCAGAAAACTGCAATAGCTTCAAACGGCGGGAGGCCCTTATGTGCACTTATTGTAAACGGAAAGGTCATAACGAGTTTAATTGTTTTACTAAGCGCGATCGGGAACGACGTAGTGATAATCACCCATCATCATACATTGCACCTGGGCGTAATTTAAACTCCAATCTCGCTCTTCGAGACAGCGCTACGAAGAGTGTAGCAATAAAAGCGCGACCCGACTCTGCCAGGTTAACTACGATCTCAGTCGAAAGCGAACAACCCAACTCCCCGTCATAATTATAGATCATTGTTTTTTCCATAACAACCAGGGTTATTTCCTCATTGACACCGGTTCACAATTGAATCTAATTAAAGAAAGTGCGATTTCTCCAGAGGTTCATGTTAACACTAAAATTTCGTATCATTTGAGAGGCATTGGGACAGGAACTCGTCGAACCTATGGAGAAATTACTCTCAATATGCTGAGTGTCGAAATAAAATTTCAAGTAGTAGACCATAGCTTCCCCATAGAACAATCCGGAATTATTGGAATGGAATTCCTTACTAAACAACAGGCTCTTCTAGCTTTTCGAGAAAAATTGTCAAGTTCACTAATCTTAGGGAATAAAGAAATTCCGTTTTGTAACCACCCTTCGTTCGACTTGCCGCCGCGAACTAAAACGTTAATTAAAATTCCTACTAAAACTCCAAATTTAAGGGAAGGTTACGTTAGGAAAATGGATTTCGGACCGGGAGTGTACGTAGGAGAAGCAATTGTTTCGCAAGATCAGGGTCATGTAAAATTGTTCGCCATTAATTGTACGTATGATCAGGTCAATATTACTCTACCTCCGGTCGAACTGGAAGATTTCGAGGCTCAACCCCCATTAGCCCGTTCTGCTCGAATCGGTAACCCAGGTATAGACAACCAACGCTCCTCTGCCGAGAGACTTTCAAAGCTTTCTGGCCTTCTTAAATTAGATAATTTGAACGAGGAAGAAAGAGTTAGTATTCTATCAAGTGTTGCTACTTACGCATACCAATTTCACTTACCTGGAGATAAATTAGAGTCCACCACCACCGTAAAACATAAGATAATTACCACCGATGAGAGCCCGCTAAACACCAAACAATACAGATATCCTCAGATCCACAAGGCAGAAATTCAGAACCAAGTCCAAGACCTTCTTAACAATAAAATCATCGAACCCTCCGATTCCCCATATAATTCACCTGTTTGGATCGTGCCGAAGAAGCCGGATTCGTCTGGTGAACCTCGTTGGCGAATGGTCATCGGCTATCGCAGACTCAATGAAAAAACAATTAACGACGCTTACCCACTCCCTAATATAACGGATATCCTCGATCAACTAGGAGGTGCTAAATATTTTAGCACGCTCGATTTAGCCTCAGGGTTTCATCAGGTATCTATGGACCCCTCTTCTAAATCAAAAACCGCATTTTCAACCCCTTTTGGACATTACGAGTTTAATAGAATGCCCTTTGGTCTTTGTAACGCACCAGCCACCTTCCAGAGGCTTATGGATCGTGTCCTCGTCGGTCTACAGGGTATCGAATTATTCGTATACATGGATGATATTGTCGTCTATGCTAATTCACTCGAAGAACACTCTAGAAAACTAAACACTCTGCTAGGCCGCTTGCAAAACGCTGGGCTGGCACTTCAACCGGAAAAGTGCATGTTTCTTCGCAAAGAAATAGCTTATCTAGGGCATCTGATCACTAACGAAGGAGTGAAGCCGGACCCCGGTAAAATTAAAGCCGTGAAATCGTTCCCGGTACCCTCGAATAGGAAAACAATTAAATCCTTTTTAGGATTAATCGGATACTATCGCAGGTTTATCAAGGACTTCGCGAGACTCGCAAAACCCATGACTCGATTGCTAAAAAAGAGTACTCCATTCTTCTGGAACCATGCTGCGCAAGAAGCATTTGAAAACCTAAGAGACACTATCTGCCGGCAACCCCTCCTGCAATATCCGGATTTTCGCAAATCATTTATAGTCACTACCGATGCCTCCAACTATGCCATCGGTGCCGTCCTCAGTCAGGGTGATATAGGCAAAGATCTTCCTATTGCCTATGCATCGAGAACACTGAACGACACCGAAACAAACTATTCTACTACCGAAAAGGAATTACTCGCCATAATTTTCGCTGTTAATCATTTCCGCCCCTATCTGTACGGCCATAAATTTACCCTTGTCACGGACCATCGACCTCTAGTTTGGCTCCACAACACCAAAGATCCAACCTCCAAATTAATGCGATGGAGAATCAAATTGAACGAGTACGATTATAATATCGTATACAAGCCAGGACGCGTAAATTCCAACGCGGATGCTCTTTCCCGTAACGTTCCGGATGAGGTTTTGCAACAAACGGCAGTGGAACTTCAAAGGGATTCTCACTCTAGATGTCAGGAAAAGATGCTTGTCCGCGCGGACAAAACACCGGTTGCTGATATCGAAACGGGTGACGATCCTGGCAAAGTATCTCAATGTCTCGAATGTGAAGCTTCCGTTGCCGCCTGCTTCTTTGCTAGCGAGAAGTTGGCGGAAGAGATAGGAAATCTACCCCAGATAAACAACCAACTTGTATCCACCCGAACACCATCCACAATAACATCGAAATCCTGCAACAACATTTGCATGACTACTCAACAAGACAAGACAGTAGATCGTGTCCCGGGGAGTAAAGTGTGGACCCTTCTTCCTGCAACGCTGGAAAATTCGCCTGCACGCTATGTCGGTAGTTCCGGTTCTGCGCGCAAATTCCCAGACCGTCTCCAAGGACAAGCTGCAGTGCAACGAGAAGCGACGATAAAACCCGTACTCGCAACGAGGGAAATCTCGCCTGTACGCCATGTCGGAGTTCCGGTACGCGCGCAAATTCCCGTACCGTCTCCACGGACAGGCTGCAGTGCACGCATCGAGGGAAGGTATTTATGGGACACGGTTGACTCTGACGCTACCCAACCTGACGATAACCCTTTTTCAGAAGAACGAAACATATCCAACCAAGATCCACCGATCGCTGCCCGATTCAACACTAACGAATTATACACTTTAACCCATTCATGTTTTACCTACAGTAAAGATTTCCTATCTCTGAGAAAAGATCACATAGTTCATTTCATTTCGGCAAACTACGAGTTAACTTCTGCAACTAGTAATGAGTTACTCGAACAAGGGAGGTTCTCCATCCATGAATTGCGCAACGTGGATGCCAACGTAGGTGAAGCCATTGCCATCCGATCCGGTCGAACCAATATTTTCCACTTAATTACCCAAGAAACCCCCAATTCACCTACCAGCCTTACAAACATCGAATTGTGCATTCATAGTTTAAAAAATTTAATGAAGGGACTTGGCCTCTTTACTTGCAGTGTATCGAAAAATCGTAACGACTTAGATCAAATTCCTTGGATCGATATAGAAAAACTATTCAAGGCTGGTTTCTCGACGGAAGGGTATACTATCACTATATGCTCAAACGAACTAAAATTTCCCCCAAAGGACGACCAAAGTCGTATCCTTAAAGAATACCACGAGTCTGTGGTGGGTGGTCACAAAGGAATTACTAAGTTATATAACCGTGTTCGTGAAGACTTCTATTGGAAAGGAATGCGAAAAGATATCGCAGACCTCGTAAAAACCTGCCCCAGTTGTCAAAAATTCAAACTAGTAAGGAAAGGGATTAAACAACCTCTTCGTATTACAGACACCCCTCAACAGGCATTCGATAAGGTACAGTTAGACATTGTTGGACCTTTACCAGTAACCGAATCAGGTTACAGATATCTCCTCACCCTCCAAGATAATCTGACAAAATATTCAGATGCTATCCCTCTCCGAGAAATGGATGCAGTCTCTGTTGCTTCTGCACTTGCAGAACAATTTATTTCTCGTTTCGGATGCCCAAAAACCATCCACACTGATCAAGGTAGAAATTTTATGAGCCGAATAATGAAATGCTTTTGCCGCATCTTCAAAATCAAACAAATTAAATCTACAGCATACCATCCCCAATCATTAGGTTCGCTCGAACGCGCTCACCACGTCTTCATCGAATATTTAAAACACTATTGCACTAAGAGAGATTGGGATAAATGGATACGATTCGGCATGTTTTCCTACAATACATCGGTTCACGAGTCTACAGGTTTCACTCCCCATGAACTTATTTTTGGTAAAAAGGCCCGCATCCCTTCAGAATTTGCCGACGTACAACCACCCCGAACGTTTTCTCAATACTTCGACGACCTTTTCTCTACAATAACAACCGTACAAGCATCTGCCGCCCAAACCCTTAAGAAAGCCAAGGCTAAGTGTAAAAAACTTTATGACCGGAACGTCAACCAACACAAGTTTAGGATCGACGACCACGTGTACCTGCTTCACGAACCTCGAACTTCCAAGTTTGACCCCCAATGGAACGGACCGTATAAAATAACCCGATTATTTGATGATTCCAATGCCGAAATCGCAATCAACCAATCACGTATGAAGATAGTCCATACCAATAAACTTAAATTAGCCCATATTAGGCCTGAACCGCTACCCGATCCACAACCAGATCCTTGATATACCTGTAGAATATCGAGTCGAGCATTATAGCAAGGGTGCTTACGTATGTATGCATATGTATCATGAATGCGGAATATAGGCGAATAATAATATATGCATATATCTTCTAAATAAGCTGTATCGTTAGTAACACCTATTTTTATACTTAGTCATACCACATCCTTTTATAATTATAAACATCATTATTAAGATCGCTATTACTATTGTCATTTAATTTCTTTTTGTGTTTTTGTATATATGCATACCTTTAATATGATTATGTTACAGTAGTTATTTTCTCTATTATTCTATATATCAAAATAAAATATCTGTCTATGTTACTAAGCATTTTAGTACCTCTGCTTTCTATAATAAATATTATTATAACTACCCCCTTTCTATACTATAATCATACTATACTATATTTTTTTTTTTTTTATTGTCATCATTATTATTATTATTACTACTGTAGCAATTGGCGCTTTGCTATTATTTTTCCTTTTGCGTTTACCGTTAATTTTATTATTAATCTATTATTATTAATTATTATTGTTCCGCTTAGTTATAAGGTGTTCTACCTAGTATTAAAGTAAAAGTTGTTACTACATGTAACATCCTTTTTATTAAAGGGGGAGGTGTGACGTCGCCCTAATCGAAACAGGCGCCATCTCGGTAATAACTAGACATGATACCGCGCGTATTCGAACAGACACGTATTCTATAAGGATAATTTTTAAGAAAGCGCAGTTAGAAAATGTTATGTTAAGTTAAGAGGTCACTCGAGTAGGGAAAGCGAGACGCAAGGAATGCCAGCTGCAAGCGATAACGGAGCGGAACCACTTCTACTAGGACCAGGCCCGCTTAAGCGAAGGACAACGAGGAAAAACAGACCCGAGAGAAGACAGCTCTACAGCCTCCCTCAAGGACCTGGAAGACATAAATTAGTCACCCCCGAACAAGAGGCCACCTACGAAGACATCGAACGGCAATCGAAACGCACGTGGCATGCTACACGCGAGTAACCCCCCAGATTACGTCCCCTTGGGCCACTCCTTCGAGGCCTTACGCATTCTAGGCCCACGCAACTTAGGGGAGGAGACTACCCTTCTGATTGGACCTCACGACGCCCCACCATCAACGCATCCTGGAACCGGAGGTCCGATAAAAGGAACAGAGAGAAAAGGCCCGGGACACTCGTTTTTTGATCTCAAAAATCACTTTGTCGACCCATCAACATTATTAGAAATACAGCAAAGTTTTCCGACCAAGTTACGTTATAACATTTTATATCCATTTTCCCTTCCCAGATAAAGCCGCGTTCGGGAGTTTAGTACCTTAGTACTTTGAGGCGTTTGAACTCATGCCGCGAAATTGATAGATTAACCGGTTGTGCCATCTGCAGACAAGTATCGTAATTTCGGGTCCCTAATACGTACATAACACCGCAAACGCGAGTGTCGTTTCTCATACCCGACCACGTAGCTCCTTAACCGCGCAGTATACGTAGAGTAGGCTACGTGCCTCGTTCGCCCTCCGCGAGGCTTGGAATATTCTCCACGAATATTGCGTACTAACTTCCTACAGTACTGTAGGTTGGTCGAGATATAACACCCGCGGCGAATATCCGAAGCCTCGGGAGGGATAGCGAGGCACGTAGCCTACTCTACGTTATAGTTATAGGTTAAGGAACCACGTGGTTGGATTATGAAAGATAAGACACTTGACTTCGGTTCTACGAGAACCCGTGGGCACGATTTATTACACAGTCCGAGAAGGACTCGAATTACAAGAGCAAGACTGTATTTCTGAGCAAACGCGTCCGATCACTACGAGAGATAAACGGCAAGAGAGGGACGGTTGACGAACGCGTCCGGTCGCTACGAGCGACGAGTAATGAAGGAGAGCGAGTTTCGTCTCGCACGTGCGTTGTTCGCATGGCCCACGCGAGAGTGGAAACTAGCGTGATCGGAGCGGCCGAGGGGAAAAGGCGACGGTGGCGCCATACACCCTACAGTACTGTAGGTTTAAGGGTCCCGCCGATAAATGCGGAACCAAGATGCAGCCTACTCTGCACAGAACCACTAGGAGACTTTCTATCAATAATCACTAACACGTGTATGTAACGAAACAACTTTATTCGACTCTGGTTCGAGAGCGTTGGATCGAGACGTCTGTCTCGATCGAGAGTCAGGCAGCGAGAGAGAGAGTACATTGGCGGTTCTCTCGCCTGCATTGCCCGAGGTTGGCACTGCCAACCTCGTCGGAGTATATTCTCTAGGCGCATGTCTAGGGGAATGGCGCGGCAGCGCCAATATCCCTACAGTACGAGTAGCACATGCGCCATCTACCAAATAGTTACTAAGATAATAAGTTCCTAGCTCATAGAGATTTATATATATAAGTTGGTAAAGGGCATTTTAACCGATGCATTCAAATATACAACCACCCCAGTCTAATGTGAAACTCCCCCATATACACACGTTAAAAAGCTAATAAAGTCTCTACAAAGCGTATCTCAATAGTCCAGGGTGTGGTTTGCTCCATCATATCCCTTATTCTCAGAGTTCATATAGGGAATGAAACACCGTGAGAATCCGCCACAAAAGCATGAATACGAGCGCCGCCCCACGAAGAGAAACACAAATAGCACTGCCGCACAGTGCGGACAAATAGCCTGTTTTGGGCACTTCTCAAACAAGAGAAGAGAGATAGATTAGATTAGATTAGACTTAGATTTCCATATGAAATCTGCATTTTTTCGATTTTTACAGCCAGAGTTTGCAACGGAAAAATCTGAAAACGACTCAAAGTATGTGGTTTGGTGTGCGAACTGTGTCAGATTTTTTCAGAATTTTAAATTGTCATTAAATGGGGAAAATGGACCAAAAACTGGATTTTCGTTTTTCCTCTACAACTACCCTTACAGATGAGCTATAGGGCTAAAACTTGGCTGAAAGGTATCTTTTTTGGTAGGCTATCGAATGGCGCAAATTGGAATAAAATCCCTTCCAGGGCAGATTTGGCCCCCAAAACCGGCTATAGCCAATTTTTTTACAAAAATCTAAATTTGGTTACTAATGCATATGTGTTTCGGATCACGCGAGCTCCGCGGCGGCACGAGACCCTAGTATGGGCCAGGGGCGAGAGAGGTGACGGGATTGCCCAAACACAACAAGGCGCTAGACCACCGAGGCTCTCGTCACCTCTCCCGTCCCGAGGCTTTCGACCACCTTCAGCGCAACCGACTCCCAAAAAATTGGGTTTGTAGTTAGTCGTTGAACTGCTCGCTGTATAACACGCTTCGCCTCGCTTGAGCCTTTGCTGTTCCTTTCGCTAAAGTAAACTCACTGCGCTTCTTTGGGCTTCCGCGCTTCGCTTAGTCATAGTTTTCTTCCTTTGCGGTTCTCTTAGTCTTAAGTTGGTGTAGGGATTAGTTTTAAGTGACTCACGCAAGTGTTAATAAACTAGACGTTAGACTGACTTTGAACACCACAGTGCTCGCGTCGTTGAATCTTAACTCCCTCCACGCTTCCAACTCCATCCTTTAACAATATGTAATGGTAATTAGTCACAAAAAATTAAATTTAACAATAAAATTAATAAGTTGAAAAAAAATATTTTTATGCATAAAAAAAAATTGTTAAATGATTTTTAAATGAATAATAATATGAATTTCCTGCTAATATGCAATTCTGCCAAAGGAAGTTTTCGTGCATCGTCAAATAAAAATGTAGTGAGATGTGCCGACTTATCCGCACTGTGCGCCGGCGTGAACGTGTTAATCGGGAATATCAAATGTGAGCTGCCAGTGGAGACCGGCAGTTGTCATTTTCCGCCGAGCACGATTTAAAAACTCTCGCGACGGATGGTGGGCGCGCTCGTGTTACGCGGTCTCTAGTTTTTCGTACAAGTACGAGCTTGTCGCGTCGTCTCGTCGTGGAAACGACCCGCACTTCGTGAACAATTCTTCCCAAAATCTACGACGACGCTACCCCCACGAATCTACTACTCCGCGTTTATGCCCGGCGGCGTACACTCGCTGAAAGGTGAACACGCGGCCCTCCGTTATCCGGCTAGATTCGCGTTTATACCAACGGCATACGTTCGTCGACCTACGGTCACGCAGCTGTTGCGAATTCCCTGAATGTCGCTGTCTCACCGGCGTCGTGATTCCGTCGTTCCGCGGCGCGAACGCGGCCTCACCCAAACGCTACACGAGCCACCATGAAATTATCGAACACTAATTTAACGTAAAGCCTGGCTGGCATTTAATAAAATAAATAAAAATAAAATTTCTTTGTTTCAGTCGCTCTGTCATACATATGGCGGCCACTCAAGCCACGTTACAAATGTATCATTCCTGCATGACGACACACGATTAATTTCTACCGGTGGAAGTGATACAAGCGTTCTACAATGGATTGTAAATTACTAACTCTCTTCAATCGATGAAATTCAGCATCATGTTGATTTCCGATCAGTCTCTCATGGCCAAATCGTCGAGAAATCAACAAAATAAAGGCGAATATAAAACCAGAAATGAAGTTGAATGATCACTGAATATAATTCCAAACAGTTGTGTAAATGATATAAAAAGCTAAATATTAATTTGAAAGGAGATGATAAGTCTTCAATGTTGACTATGCAACATTGGTAATTACAAATGGAAAGAACTTGGAAAGTATTGCATACAAATTTCTATTACTTTTTCCCGAAAAGTGACCTTTGAAAATATTCAATGTCGTAAAATAGATAGGATAGGAGTAAATTTTCGTTATTATTGAACAATTAATAAATTGAAAACTCCTACTTAAAAATGCGACAGGATAATTGAAGAAAAAATAGAAGATGGTCAAGGATCAATTGAATATTTGTTTTGAAACTATTTCCAATGAATGACAAGAATTTGGCGATTAATTTCGAGATATCTTTACATGATTACAAGAAAAATGCGAAATAGCCAGGTCAGTGAAGAGAAAATAGATGTGAAGATAATTAGCGAAAATAAAAAAGAAATTATTTGTTTACTGCACCAATTGAGTATCTATTGTTTTACTGTTAGTTTATATTTACAGACAATTACCATGCATGTTTCAAAATTCATTCTTTATTAGAGATATCCAAAAGTTTACTATTTGTTGTGGTAAAGAGTGCAAATTGTGTTTCATTTTTTCAATAACGCATAATGCAGGTGTTTTTTATGCATTCAAGATGTTAAAAATTATTTTTCAAGCGTTGAAGCTTAATAACTGTATACGTCCTTTGTTTAATAATCATTAATAACAAATACTACCTAACTACAGGTATATATGCTGTTCATCAAAAGATTGAGAAGATATATTTATAAGAAAAGCAAAAAAACATGTATTTTGTCTAAACACTTCTCTTTGATTTTATGTAATTCTATATACAAAGTGTCTCATTTAATTCTGCTACCCCTAATAACCTCGTTATTTATACAAATATAAAGAAATGTTTCAGGAGAAAGTTATAGTATTTAGGGGGGGGGGGGGGGCAGAAGTCTGTGTGAGTGAAGCTCGTCTCAAGGTCCGAGATCTTACGAACATTAAATGTTTCTTTATATGGGATGATATGATTTTTATTTACATTCTGATGGAGTGTACCAAGACGATTACAATGACCTATTAGAAGATCGTTCAAGGTCACTCAAGAGCAACTTTAATGGAAGACTAATTGGCTCAAAGCACTCTTCGAATATTTTCGTATTCTCCCTGATTGTTGATATATTACTGTATCCATGTTCAAGGTCGTCATTTTGAACACTTGCGTTACCAGTTACATGTAGCACGTCGGAGTTGCCTGAACAGTGTGCCTAAACATTGTATTTCTTACAATAGCTCATTGAATTCGTCTTGAGACGCTATACCAAAACATAATTAGAAAATATATCATTTCATTTAAAAAAACGTTACGGTTCGTAAGATCTTGGAATATATGATTTCGAAAATGTGATTTACCCACATAGACTTATGTCCCCCTCCAGAAACGATAACTTTATCCTCAAACATTCTTTCGTACCTGTATAAATGAACCTGTTCGTACGTGTTATTTTCCCGGCCACTGTCACCAGAGCGTATATACATGTACACACAATTTCACACTTAACAGTATGTATAACAAATATATGTATACAAATTACTGAAATATAATGAAATATCTATTTACTGTTTAAAATTGTTCTTTTTAAATTTAATTAAAAAATTGGTGCTAAGAGCATTATTCATCATCCTTCCTTATGATGCAAATCAGGTACAAGACTAAGACTATGATAGAATTGTAATGATAAAATAATACGTGACTCAAGAAAACTTCCCTTCAATAAGTTATTTCATAATAATTTCTGATTATATAAAACATGAAATATTAAATTATGTAACTAAAGAGTAAACCTTCCACTAGAAATGACTTTTTCTTCTTAACCAGTTAAGCGTGTTTGACGTGTATACACGTCATTCAAAATTCTATTGCGGTGCGGTTAACGTTAACGAATTGTTAATTTCTTATCGAATAAAAATGTAATTCTTTCTCATTTAGCTTTACAAGCGCTTTGGCTTTTATAATAGCCGCATTTGGCCTGCGTTCGACGTGTCTATTCGTCATTGCTTGATTTTAATTCCGCGCCGTGAGGGATTTTTCAAATTAAACTCCACGCTTAACTGGTTAACACGTTGAATGCCACGTCACCCATATGTGGGTGACGGAATTATTTGTGCAGGTTTTAAAATGAATTTTTACGTTGATATATTCATTCTATTAAACTTGATTAGGATCTGTAACATGCAAGAAAGTTGGAGGATTACTCAGTATCATACATTTAATTTTTTGCAATTTTTATTTCATTAAATAACTTACTTTGATTTTATGGAATTTTTGGGGTTTCTAGTTTGGCGTTCAAAGTGTTAATGTTACTTAAAAGCTTCCAAAAGAGGATTTATTTTGTTTAATTGAATGCAATACATACTCAAAAGTAATTTCTTTGTGTTCAAAATCGTTGCAGGCGTTACCGGTAACTCCGGTAACGCAAAACCATTTCGGTCCACGACGGTTCTTACATAGAGGCCATAAAGTTTTTGCTCGCTAATCCGCAGAAGAACTACCTCGGTGCGACCGTGTCTCGGCGTTGACAATAGCCCAGCTGATCGAGCTCGGCGCCGAGACCGGGTGAACGAACGCAGACGTAACCCTTATGTTTACGTAGATGTATTACTTGTCGCGTGAGCCACCGTTTCCCATATTCCAAAATATCACATCCATTACCCACCGTCCTTGTCTCCTGTGCAGCAGCGGTCGTTAGGGCATTGCCCTCGTGCGCAAACTAACGTTCGGCACTGCCAAATCCTTCGTCATGTTCAAAAACCCCACTCCTTACTCCTTCCGCTGTCGGTGCGCCGCACAGTATAAATAACTCGCGATAACCGCAGCGCGGGGTCCTTACGCGGGGTATTCGTGCGCTTCACGACTCTTTTCTCTCCCAAATTGTGCGCTTCACGATTTGTCCGTTACATCATCACTTCCCTATATTCGCCGCTGTTTTGCACCTTTTCTATTCATCGCTCTCTTGTACTTTTTTCACTTCTGTTTAATATACTATTTTGTTATTCACATACAGTCCACTATTATTCTCTATCCGTCTCTTTCACAACCTTTATACCTCCTTCCTTCCCTATAGTTCCAAACACTGACAAATTTCAACACATTTATATATAAGGAAAAATAGATACAATTATCTATAATAAAACTATGTTATTAGATTTTCTTAATAACTTTGTTATTAGTTTTTGTAGTGGAATCCTAATCTTTATTAGAATATACCATAATATTTATCGTAATATTTTGCCGATGTAAAGGTAGTTGCACAGTAATCGTTAAATAAATTGAAAATTGATAGTCAAAGGAAAAAACTGAATTTTAGTCATATTTTTTTTTTAATATTTGTAACGGGAGCGTTTCTTACGTCAGCGTTTAATCGCGAAAGGAAGGCGAGTTCTGTCCTCTCCTGGATTTGCTCAGTCGCCAGGGTCGGTGGAGAGGACAGCAGGTGAAATAATTAGAGACGGTTCTTATGGAAAAGATATCAACTTTATTTCCGGCGGCGGTTCGCCCCGGAGCACGACGGCGTGTCTCGGCTGGCGGGTTCCGGTGAAACGGCTGGCTGTAAGCAGCGCGAGGAAACGACACGTTATCATAACAATTTAACCTACGCTTATAACCTATCTTAATTCTAATTAACGCGAAGTGATAAAACGGCGGAACGCGAAGTGATCTGGACTCGCTTTTATATACAAAACGCGGAGCGAACAGGACTCGCTCTTTACGGCAGATACGCGGAGCGAACGGGACTCGCTCCTCTTACGGCGGTAACGCGGAGCGAACAGGACTCGCTTTTTACGACGGGTACGCGGAGCGAACGGGACTCGCTTCCCTTACGACGGAAAACGCGGAGCGAACAGGACTCGATTCTCTCGCGACGGAAACGCGGAGCGAACAGGGCTCGCTCTTTACGACGAAATCGTAGCCTCGATTCCTGAAGTCTGCCGGATTCCGGATCTGCAGCTGGACGGTAGGAACCACCGCGGCTCAGCGAGAAGTTGTGAATTGGCGTTCTACGCTGAGGCTGAGCTCACGGTGGTCGCGAATCGACTCCGAATCCGGACCGACGGAACGCCCCACCCGTCGTCCCCAGTCAGATCGCGGTGGGGGTTGCTCGCACCCAGACGAACCCAGAGAACGAGCTTCCCGTCACTGGCGTCGTTACTCGTACAGGACGAGCTCCGAACGCGGCTGCGGTTAGACGAGGACTGACACGAATGAGACGCGACGCCCGGTCGCGGACCGACGAGTGGATTTCGCAGGATCGACGGAATCGGGAATCGGGTAGTGGGGAGAGGGCCGGAGCGCGCGACGACCAGCAGTGCCTAGAAGCACGGCTCTCGCCCGACTGCTCACTCGAGACTCGCTCGCGGTGTCGGTTTCGCCCACACACGGAAGAAGCCGTAGTATGCGTTCCTCCTGATACCAGCGTGCTCGCATACACACACGGAAGAAGCCGTAGTATGCGTGTTCACAACCGGCTGCGAGGGGTCAGGAGCTCGGAGATGATCCTCCATGAGCAATCCCAAGCCAACTCCGATTTGATCGCGTTTCACCCCGGTATTTATAGCAGAAGCGCGGTCTACGAAGAGTGCGCCGCCTCGCGAAAAGTTCGCGAAGCGTTGGTGCTCGCGGATTGGTTCGCGCTTAGGTCTTTTCGCGGATTGGTTCGCATAAGGGGCCGGTCGCGGATTGGCTCGCACTTGGTTCAGTTTTGCGAGCTCGCGACGGAACGCGAGTTTCGTCGTTTCGTCGCATATTATTTATTAATGAAGGTCGCATTAATATTGTAACGGGTATATAGAAGGCCCGCGACTTCCCCGCCTAACACCGCGCCTTCCACCGCCCCACTCCCAGCGAGCGCGCCGAGACCGCGGCCGAGCACAGCCTCTCGTCGCGGCCGCGAGGTGGCCGCCGCGACGAGCCGGCTGCTCGCGAGTGGAAGTGAGCGGTGGGAAGGATAAGTAGGCCGCGAGAAGCAGCAATCGGGGCAGTTGAGGCCAGGCATGCGAGACCGAGAGCGACCGCCGAGTAAGCCCTCCGCTGTACCTCCAACCCGACCGCACCCCGTTCCCACCGAGACCACCGTTTCCGCCAGACACCCTCGTTCCCGTATCCGAGCCTGCACCGTGCAAACGGGCAGGAATCCCTCCCCCGAGGGGCGCAAGCCTACGGGAAACTCGTCCGAGCCGGCACCGTGCAAACGGGCCGGAATCCCTCCCCCGAGGGGCGCAAGCCTACGGGAAATTCATCCGAGCCGGCACCGTGCAAACGGGCCGGAATCCCTCCCCCGAGGGGCGCAAGCCTACGGGAAACTCGTCCGAGCCGGCACCGTGCAAACGGGCCGGAATCCCTCCCCCGAGGGGCGCAAGCCTGCGGGACCGTCCTGCGAACCCCTGACCGACTCCCCGACGTCGAGGCGATACCGCGCCGCCGCGCTACCGATCCGCCGCGCTACCGATCCGCCGCGATACCGCCGCAATCACGCCACCTGTGGGCACCCACTGTAAATAGAGAAAATACGGAGAATAAACACGAGTATTCCACCAGAAAACGACTACCAGTTATTCCTCCTCGAGGCGCTACCGACCCCTGGCAGCCGGCTGAGTCGGCACTCCCTCCACCCTGACGGATACCCGTCACAATATCGAGGTCATTAGCGACCACTTTTGGTGTACAATTATAGATATTTAGATTGTAATAATCTAATAATTACATAATGTATCTATAATCTAATAATAGATTGTTAGCGCAATAATACATGAGTGTGATATAATTAAATTTTGTGGTATAGGTTTACTTTTTTGAGGAAGATAAGAACGAGTGCAATGGTCTTTTGGTCGTTGAGACATTCACTCAGGTTGGCTGGAATGCCGTGGGCTTGTCATTGTGCTTGAAGGGCTGGACACTCGAGAAGGATATGTTCAATAGATAGTGGTTTGTTTCATGGGGAACAGAGAGTTGGAGGGTTTTTTGAGATTTTATGGACGTGTGTAATATTTCAGTGACCAATTCTAAGTCGCGTAGTGAGTACTTGGTCTTTCCTGTGGATAATGTTAGAGGAGTTCTTACTATAGATATCTTTCCTTATTTTGAATAGTTGGGGGGCGGGTGGAGCTAGTCCATTTTTCATTCCAGGTACTTTGAGTTCTTAACTTAATCTCTCCAATTAGATCATTGGGAGAGATCGGAAAATTTTGAGGTGAGGTTTTTATGGCTTCTTTAGCAGCTGTATCAGCCTTTCAATTGCTGGCGATTCCCATATGTGAGGGGATCCATACAAATACAATACCTTCATTTTTTTTTTGTATAAGGTTGAGATTCAATTGAATATGTTTTGGATTATTGGTTCTCTGTTATCATGACTTGCCAGACAAGAAATAACGCTTAGAGAGTCAAAAAATTAAGACTTTGGGGTTACTAGTATTAATGGTAAGTTCTAGAGCCGATTTAATAACAAACGCTTCGCTGTAGAAGATAAAGCATCAGTCGTGGAGTTTATATAATATATGTTTATCAGGGAGGATAACTCCACAACCAGAGCCTTCCTTGCTTTTGGAGGCGTCGGTGAAAATGTGTGTATAATCAGGATATTTCTGGGAGATTTCATAGAAAAGGGCTTTATAGATTTGGGGGTTAGTATGCTCCTTAGGGTGAATTTTCAGTGAAAAATCGATTTTAGGAGGGGGAGTTAACCAGGGGGGGGGGGTCGGATATGGGAGATTTTGATGTTATTGGGGGGAGGGGGAGAATTTGGATTATGTCATTTAGGTAAGCTTTAAATCGGAAGGATAAGGGTTTAGGAAGGAATCGTTGGATAATTGAGTTCATATCGAGTAGAAGAAATTTTGGTGTAGGCAGGGTTTGATGGGGTAGAGGATAGTTTTACGCCGTATGTCATGCTAAGTTTTTTCTTCTGAATTCTAAAGGTTCTTCATTAGCTTCTGCTAGACGGCTTAAGATAGGCCTAGTGCGAAAGGCACCTATGGCTAGTCTAATACAGTTGGATTGAATGACATTTAATAGAGTTAAGATATTTTTATTAGCAGAGTTAATTATAAATACAACTCTTGATACTTACACGTGTTTCGAGTCTCACTTTTGTTCAAGTATGGAGGTTTTCTTGTGTATAAGAGGTGGAAAAGAAAAGTTTGTTAAACTGTACACATTCTCTATGAATAACCGAGCCGGTGATTATGAAAGTGGTTGTAAGTCATACATATTTTCTTTCGAAATATGTATTTAGACTTTCGCATTTGAATATATTAAAAAATATTTTTACATTATAGAACAAAATGTTTCATAAAATATACAATCTTCTAACGTGAAATTTATATATCGTAGTACAATTTTATGAATAACTTGTTTGAAAATGTGTATGGTAAATGTTTAGACGACTGTTTGGCGTCGACCGATGGTCGGAGTCGCCTGTGGGGCGGGACCCCTCAGAAATGAGCGTGCGAGGAGGCAAGTAGAAGATGGGACAATCAGAATGTTGTCCTTTCGGTGTGAATCCACTTTATTTCCGGGTTGAAAGGTTTTAGCCCCGCTAGTCGCCGAGCAACAAACGGAAATCTTGCGGCGTGATCGCCTCTGCTTCGAATCGCGCCGGAAATCTTGAGCGGCACCTTAACGAGGGCCGCCGCGATTGAAAAATTTTCAACGCAAGCGTAGGAAAATGTTGTCGCGAGCAGAGTCACATAACGGGACGCAGAAATATCGGCTGGTCGAAGAACAACAGTATTAAAGTCGCGAAAGGATAGAACGTGAATTGAAGCTGAAACTGACTGGAGCGAGAACTGAGAAAAAGAGAGCTGCTCCGCCAGGGGAGAGCCTTAAATGTTCTTCGACCGGCAGACGTGGTCGTACGCTATTGGTTATGATCGATCGTATGATACAGTTAAACAACTCGGTCGAGATTCGAATAGAGGAGGTTTACCGGCAATGAGGTCTGACAAATATTATGCGACCTCGCCCAACGGTAACAAGCAATCGCTACGCGACTCGAAACACATTCGAAAAAAAAGGAACTGGAGCGAACGCTTGACGGCAGTCGTAACGGCCGGCAACTCCAGAATTCGAATTCTGAACAACGACCAACACCATTTTCAAAATTAATATTTCTTTTAGTTAATGACTTACGATGAACAAAAATACATAATGCTTTTGATTAAGAAAACAAGTTAAAAGCAAACAGACTTATTTATTTATATTACACATATTGTAATTTTGTATAATAAACTAATTATCTTCTGCTTAAGCTACAAAATATTCTGTTTCGGATACATTAAGGACTTTAAAATACTCAGGATGAATCGGTGGAATGAAAGGTAGTATGTAGATTCATTATGTCTTTGTACGGTTTTTTTTAACATCGTAACGACAGCATTTTTAACCAATTGACTGATTGTCCATCGGTATTTTTTGTGGAGATTAACACTTTTATATAAAGTTAACTTACCTGAGTGGTTATTTAACGACATAATGGGAAAGTTTTTTATTACTTTCATTTCCCCAAAATTTCACAACGCACGTATAAAACATAAATTACTTACCCCACTATCGAAATAAACTTAAAGTTTCTGTGGATAAATACGAAAGTGACATCATCGTGCCATTCCTTGCTTCGTGACTATTTGGAAAAAGTTCTTTCATAATATAAGAATATACGTAGATCGATTTACTATAAGAAACATGGAAATCGAAAATCTTTTGTTCTTTGACTTACAAGAGAACATATTCAGATGCGAAAATACGATTTTGATGAAACTTATGGGACCTTATAGTTCTTTGAAAAATATTTGACACGTGTTTTTTTTTATCGGCAGACATCCACTTTGAAGGGGTGAAAACAGCCCTCAAAATTGGGGGTCAAAACCATATTTTTTGAGATATCTCGGAAACCAGAGGTCGAAAAAATTTGAATTTTTTTTTTAAATTGTGTGTTTTTCAATGGGAAATGTAGTCGCGCAAGAAAATTTTAACAAAAGTTTTTTGTTTAAACAATATATTAAAAATTTTATTTTTTTTGCAGTTTCTTTTATTTATTGTTAGTTTATTTTAATGTAAACTTGGGTGTGTGATCTTTGATCCAAAATAGGGGATACATGTTTCAGGATTTTCTTTTTTTTTGCCATTTAACAATAATTATGCATAATGGAAGATAGTCTTGCACCTGGCGTGCGTAGGAAGGAATTCTGGCTTGTTTCATCGAAATATAAGCATTTAGTATAAACGTGTATAGTATTTTAAACAATACCACTGGGTTATGTGTCGTTTATTGTTTTATTAGTAGCTAAAGAAGGTGGCGCAGGTAGCAGCCGGAAATACTTCAGTCAACAACGTTCTAAATAATTCTTTCGTTAGTTTACCCGATGTGGAAGCTACAATGTGGACATTAGGTGCCGTGAATACACTTCTTCGTACACGGGGTCCTACCTGCCCTTTGACTTCTTTCAAAACAATATACAATGGCGATGGCAACTGTCCATCAGCTGAAATTGTGGGCTGCATAGTGTAGCTGTGAGTTGTTGACGATATGGATTGGACAAGAGCACCCGTTTCTTTTTCACCTTTGTGTGAAAGTGTTCGACCAGAGTGCAATTCCAACTGGAACCCACTTTGATCACTATTGAAAATATTGCTTGCGCCATAATTTTCAAAATACCCTTTCACATGACACACAAAATCTTCTGCTGCTGCGTTCAAATCTGTTAAATGGTTACTATGATGGCGGGTAACGAGTTTCGTCGTTTTTCTTGATACTATATTATAGTTCTCTTTAAACTTCCACAACCAAAAGGACGATGCCTGAAATCCTGCTAAATTTATTGATAAATTTTCGATCATTGCCCACCGTCTCAAATCTATGTGGTGTACTAAAATTTTATTATTTCTTGCTACAATAAATTTTTCAAGTGTAGCATGTGCAATTGCTTTAAGTTTATCGTAACGACATCCGCCTTTATTAATTTGTTCTTCCCATCTGTATAAATCTGATTGTCTCTTCAATTTCTTGTATTGGTTTTTTACAGTTTGGAAGTTTAGTGGTCTTTTTCTTCCACTCTTCCAATAATCTACAGCTTTCGTCTTATATTCTAAATCAATGTCTACATATTCCATTTCTTCTGGACTCTCGTCCGGAGAACTTGAAGACGACGGTTTCGATGTTGACGCTGATTCCAAATCTTCTTCGTTTTCGGGAACATTAAATGAAGTCGGTTCGTATGTTAGGTCATCGAATATTAATTGTTGTTGCGTTTCGAAATTCATGTACCCTGTTTCTCTGTACCTATCAATCAGATCTATAATAATGTGTGCCAGTTCAATTTCCTTCCCATTCGTGGGTGTTCCCTCGTTATTATTACTGTTATATGTTTCCATCAAAATGTTTATAACGTTCGTCGGATTGATCTTCATGTTTATAAAAACGAATCTAACAAGAAAAATAAACAATCAGCAAAAGTAAAATTAATATAATTATCGGATGTTTTTTTGATTATCGCCAGAAATTATTTGTTTTATGTGGCACTGTTTTAAAATCCGAAAGAAATAGTCTTAACTTCTTAATATGCACGTTGCTTTACAAACCGTAATGCAGATAGACTAATAGCACGAGTAGCAAAAAGTGCCCATATTTATACATTCTTAAGACACTTTACGTTTCCCCCTCTCTCACCGTAACAAAAATATTCGTGTTCTTCAGAAATGCTATAGTTCTTCAGAAACTCCAGCTTCGAGGATTCACAGTTTAAAAAGGCTGCAGGTATATTTTGACCGAAGGCCCAACGACTGTAGAAATTCACAGGCGAATTGGCTATAAAAGTCGGTACCCTTACTCCGCCGCGGTAATTAGCATCGCGTCACGCTGCTACCTGCGCCACCTTCTTTAGCTACTAATAAAACAATAAACGACACATAACCCAGTGGTATTGTTTAAAATACTATTGTTACGAGCCAGGGCTGCGAGCAACGCGAGAGGCCGGCGAGGGGTTGTTACCCCAGGAATATGGTTTCAATTTGTTAGTTAAGTACGCGGACGCACCCAATGCGAGATCGGGGAGCCGCTAGGATAGTTGACGTCGAGGACGCACCTGATGCGAAACCAGGGAACCTCTGGGAGGTTGGAGTCAAACGCAGATGCACCCGATGCGAAACCGAGGAGCTACTAGGAGGATGAAACTTCGTGAACGCACCCAATGCGGAATCGGGGAGTCACTCGGAGAGACACGCGGCGAACCCGATTTAAAAGGAAGGTGGATAACTCACAGACGCACCTGATACGAGACCAGGGAGCTGCTAGGATACGCAAGAACCCAATGCGAAATCAGGGTTCCGCTAGGATGGTATAATTTTCGTGGACGCACCCAATGCGAAACCGGGGAGCCACTAGGTTGGAGAAATCTTCGTTGAATTGAATCTAAGATTAGTAAGCCTCGTAACTTATATATAATTTAATTGATACAATCCGAGCGGTAAGATTGTATCATGTGGGAACGTTCAATTATTAGATTAGGATATCAGGCAATTATTAAAGGTTGTAGATTACGCGAGTTAACAAACAAGACAAATATATTCTGATTTGGAATAGTTACAAGTGTAATTGTTTGTGTCGCGAGTGGATGTAGATAAGTGTACAATTAGAGAAATTGTTACCTATGATGCACGGTGTTGACGCACTGGCAATGCGGGGTTAGATAGCGATTGTTGAATGCCAAATAGAATATATACCGAACTAACGGAATCTATAAGGTTACGAATTGATTCGAAAGGGACTTTAACCCGATCTCACTAGACTTGACGCGACGTGACTGCACGAGTACTGAACCGCGTCTGAATCTTGACTGAACCGCTTCTCGACTAACCGAAGAGGATGAAAATGCATGGGTTTATATACCCTAAAAATGAGAGGGGAATGTATCTGTTTTATTTTACGGTCGCATACTCGTATTTGTCGTTTCAAGTGAATTTAAGGTTTGCAGCTGGATCTTTTGTTTATAGGGGTAAAACGAAGGGTTAGCCAGGATGTTTCCTATCAAAGACTATCTTGACAAAACATTCCAGAAGGGGATGTTTTGAAGATTTCCAATTTAGGAAATCGTACGGTGCTGTTACTGAATCATGCTTCGTGCCAGTTGCGTCCAGCCGGAGTACAATCATTAAACAAGGCGCCTGTTGGGACGCTTTTCGTTCTCAGAAAAGAGATTAGAACTTCTAATCGAAATGAACGTGGAGAAACGTCTCCATACGTAACACTATACACGTTTATACTAAATGCTTATATTTCGATGAAACAAGCCAGAATTCCTTCCTACGCACGCCAGGTGCAAGACTATCTTCCATTATGCATAATTATTGTTAAATGGCAAAAAAAAAGAAAATCCTGAAACATGTATCCCCTATTTTGGATCAAAGATCACACACCCAAGTTTACATTAAAATGAACTAACAATAAATAAAAGAAACTGCAAAAAAAATAAAATTTTTAATATATTGTTTAAACAAAAAACTTTTGTTAAAATTTTCTTGCTCGACTACATTTCCCATTGAAAAACACACAATTTAAAAAAAAAATTTTGATTTTTTCGACCTCTGGTTTCCGAGATATCTCAAAAAATATGGTTTTGACCCCCAATTTTGAGGGCTGTTTTCACCCCTTCAAAGTGGATGTCTGCCGATAAAAAAAAAAACACGTGTCAAATATTTTTCAAAGAACTATAAGCTCCCATAAGTTTCATCAAAATCGGATTTTTGCATCTGAATATGTTCCCTTGTTAGATCACTTTCATAATTACAGGCACAACTAATGAAATTTAATATCTTGTGAAACATTTTATGTAGAAAATTAAAGTAGTAGTATTAAAAAAGTAATCACTTATAATGTCTATAATTTGAACTATTTAGTAGATATAGTCCATTATAATATGATATTAGAATAGAAAAAAGGGCCTAGCTGATTAAGATGGTCAAAACTGTGCCCTGGAGGTTTTTCAATGACTATTGAACCATTCGAAGCTGACTAAGACCCCCCCCCCGAGTTAAATTTCAGCCCACTACCTAGCCCGTGAGGGTAGTTCGTAACGTTGGCCCTTTTCGCCGCGTAGGAAGGCGGGAACGGGGCCAACTCCGGGAATTTACGGGCACTGAGGCCGGGCCGTGTACGGCCGTGAATACGCGGTCCTCCCGGTACTAACGCGTTCTCGAAGATTTTCCAAAACCGAAAAGAGCCTTCTGCTCGGGCGCCAGGCACCGGAAGGGTGCCACGCGAAACGCGGGAGACTTTCGCTCTCGGCCGAGGCGGAGAACCGCGAGAAAGACGAGAGGCGCAAAAGAGGTCTGGGGTTCAGACACGGGAATAGCGGGAACAACCCTCACGGCAGGGCGGATCGCGCAGGCGGAAAGAATCGCAATACGAAATGGGATCTAAATGATTTATTCAGGGTCAGTGGTTACAAAGTACGCGGCCACGCGGCCGCACCCGAAAGCCCGCGATCTACAAGATTAGCGAATTGGTGGAGTGTTTCGCAGCGCGTGGGTGTCGTTCGATAAAATATTCCGCGCGTGTGCGATAGATCGGCACGGGAAACGGCTCTCGTCGGAGCGAGAGCTTCGCGGCGCGCGGATGGTCAGCGCGATTACAATTCGATTGTCGTGGTGCGATTATGTTCCCGACGGACGGCAGAACGCTCGGCGGAAGGTACGCGGGACGCTCCGCGACGGAACTCGTTGAGAAAAACGCGAATAACGGACGATTGCAATTCTTATCGACGGCGGCTCCTCCGAGGAAGACTTCTGGACGGTATTTCGGCGGGGATACTGCGACTTGGCTCAAAGCGCCGACGGTTTCGGTGCGAGCGAAAGGCACGAGGGGGGAAACGCCTCGGCACGCGAAAGCTTGGGGAATGAGACGCGATATTACTCGTCCGACGGACGACCCGCGAGACCGCGAGGGCGCGAAATCGCCGTCGACCGCACGCGTCGTCCCCCTTACAGAATCCTGAAAACCAACTCGCGATAATTATGACAAAGAGGGACCACTGCATGCACTTACCGTTTCTTTCCCTTTTCCCTTGTTTCCCGGTTCGGGTCGGTAGCGGCTCAGAGTGACGTCGGCCTGCTCGTGCGGGAAGATCTCAACGGTGGCCGGATCGACCGGTGGCGGGAACCAGGCACAACACGGTATTCGCAATCGCGCCGTTGGCACGTGCCGAGAACCGGAAAACGGGAACACGGGGGCTGTTTCGCGCGTCGGGAATCGGAAGACGGGAAACGTTACCGAAGGTGATTTTCCGGCCAGACTCGTTGAAAGCTACCACGCCAGTGATCCTTCGCGAGACGGTAACGCGACGGCAGGGTCCTCGCTATCCCCACTCTACGCCTTAGTCCCGGCTTTTCCTAATTGGGCGTGCTACTCGCGCGAAAATTCTAGAACACAGGACCGTGTCCACGACTGGTCCTCGGGCCCCAGACCATACGCGAAAAATCATCCCGGCCGCGCCCCGCGGCCGGGGGAAAGGGGCACCCTCGCCGAGGCCCCTTTGCAAGTGGTTACGTGAGGCGGCGGCAAGACCGCGAAATAAAGTGTCGGCTATTCGACAGGGGCCTTCGTCCCGCGTCGTCGTCTCCGGGTTGTCTCCAATCTCCGAATTGACCGGTGCACCGGATTTTCCGAATTGGCCATAGTTCATCGTCGGATGGTCCCGCGAAGCGAGGCGCCTCCGGTATCGTCGGGAGGCATGTTGGTGCCGTTAGCACGTCCCTGAAACGTGGCCGTGCTCAGCACGCGCGAAAATCGTCAAAATTCGATCTAAGATCGATCCGGAAGTTCCTCGGGGAGCGCTTCCTAACCTTTCGAGCCATCGTATTATTCGCGATATCGTTATTTACGGCAGTCCGGTCCTTTCGATCGTTCGCTTTGGGCGGTGCAGTGACGTCGCAAATTTTGCAACGTCACAAGTTACAGGACAAATTAGATTTCGCGCATTTCCGCGCATTTTCCGCTCTCTGATACTTCTTAAAATTCTGAAAAAATGTGGCATATTTTGGATCCTAAGGCGCATTTTAGAGAATTTTTCAGATTTTTGGGTTGCATACTGTGGTCATCAAAAACTAGAAACCCCAAAAAATCGGAAAAACACAGATTTCTCGAAAATATGAAAACATGCTATTCTACTTATTAGTTCCCTGATAAAGTACTATAACAGGCAGTGTCGTCAATTTTGTTTTAGATTTTTTGTTGTGGGACATCATTGTAAAAAACAATAAAAACCGAATTTTTTCGACGTTTCTGCTGTGAGGAAGAAAGTTACACTTGTTGGTTTTACCGCGGGTATATATTAAGTAATTTATAACGTTATTGCATTGAAACAAGTAATTGTTGGACCTAGGAAATCTGATTTAAGAGAAAGAATACATTGTATTTTGTGCGATATATATCAGAATGTTTATGACGCTTACAACATCGCCGGTTGGCAGAGCGGTTAAGGGTCGATCCATACAGACCGGAACCAGACCGTATTTCATGCGGACTCTGGATCCAAATGCCGGGTTGTCGAAAATCTGTCGACGAGTGTTCCGGCGGTTGACTTATCGAGTCCGGCGGTTGTCTCTCTCGAGTCCGGCGAGCGGCTGATCATTGCCAGATGGCTTTTCGAGAGCGCGTTGACAGTTCCCTGCTGTGCGTGGCACAGAAGAACAATGTTTTTAGGGGCTCCACCGCTCCTTCGGTGAACTATCGGTATCGCTCGTCTACAACATCCTGGAGATAGGAATCGTTTCTGCCTCTTGGTGAAACAGCATCACACATACTTATATTGTTACGAGCCAGGGCTGCTAGCAACACGAGAGGCCAGCGAAGACTCTAGGAATGGACTGCTCAAACGCAAACGAACCCGATGCGAAAGCGGGGAGCAGCTACGAGATTGTGTAACAGGGGAACCGCAGGGGAGGTGGAGTCGAATGGTGCTCCTCCGTAAGGAGGGTAAGCCCGACGACTCACCTTCTGGGTATCGGCCCCTTTGTTCGCTCGACGAGGCGGGCAAACTTTTCGAGAGAATAATCGCGGCCCTCCTCGGTCGGCACCTGTCGGGGAGAGTCCCGGGATTCCACGCGGCGCAGTTTGGCTTCTGAAAGGGCCTCTCCACCCATGACGCAATTCAGCGCGTGAGGGCTCTCTCGGAGGCCTCTACGAGTGGGAGTGGGGTTGCGTTGGCGATATCTCTTGATATACGACCTTGAGGGTCGTGCGAGGGGTTCCGCCGGGATCGGTTCTAGGACCACTGCTGTGGAACCATGCGTACGACAGAGTACTGCAGGTCGAGATGCCTCCCGGGGTCAGTCTAACGTGTTATGCGGATGACACCGGGAGGTACGAGAGCAGGACCGTTCGACTGTCCCCCCGTAAGCCCGAGGCGTTGTGGTCCCAGATGCAATACCTCGGACTCGTCCTTGATGGCCTGTGGCGCTTTGATCGTCACGATGGCTCCTTGCTGTCCGAGTGGAGGGGATGACCGCTGCGCTCGGTCGCCTCCACCCAAATCTTAGAGCCCGCTACGGACGGGTGAGGCGCTTATATGCCGGGATGGTGCGAGGTATTGTCCTTTATGGAGCCCCTGTATGGGCGCGCGATGTCAGGAAATGCAGCAGCACCCGGAGGTTGCTGTGTCGGATAGAGTGCAGGCTCGCTATTGGTGTCGTGCGGGGATACCGTACCAATTTACGTGCATCGGCGCTGCTGATCGCGGGGCTGCTCCCTCTTGTTTCGGAGGCTCTGGCTCTTTCAGAAGTCTTTGGTTACTCCCGGGCCCTCCGGCGGGAGGGGGTGGCTCCCGAGCAGAGGGAGTTCATGGTGGCGAATTACGGGCGTCATGTCCGGGAGCGTGATGGCCTGGCGTGGCTACGCGACCTCGTCAGATCGGTTCATGGTCGGCAACTTGCTGATCACAGCAGCGTGCTGCGTGGACTCAGGCGAGGATGGGGCTGAGGGTTTCCTACCGAACGACGCAGTTCATGACCGGGCACGATTGCTTCGGTCGGTATCTGTGTCGGATCGGTAGGGAAGAGCGGCGAGCTGGTGGACACGTTGGTGCACACCATGCAGGAGTGTCCTATATGGTCGAGCGAACGGCGTGTCCTCCAGCGCGCAGTTGGGTAGGACCTTTCTCTCCCGGCTATTGTCTCGGCAATGATCCGAAGCGAGGGGTCCTGGAGGGCTTTCGCCTCCTTCTGCGAGCAGATAATGCTCCAGAAGGAGGAAGCGGAACGGGAGCAGGAATGTATTCTCGGCCCCGGTCGCTCCTGATGCGATGCCCCTCACGCGAGCGGGGGTGGCCTTGATGATCTTGAGGCGAGGGTGGCCTTAAAAACCCACCTTTATACCGGTCATTAGTGGCGTCGCTAGAGGTCGTCGGGTGCTTTAGGCGGGGGTCTGAAGTACTTATCGGGCGACCTGATAGGTGGGAGGGGGGGGGGGGGTGGAGCATCAGGTCGTTAGTCGCATGGTATTCTCAATTAAAGTAGGTAGGAGGGGGAAGAGTCCTCCTCCTGGGTGGAATGTAGAAGCGGGGGTGTCCGGTTGGATATGCGTGCGCGAATCACGGGCACACTCGGAAGCTTAGGGACGGGCGTGGAGGAGTTAGTGGGTAAATCGGCCTTGCAAACCCCGGCCGGGGAGTTCCAAATAACCTGGTCTCCCTCCCCTCGAGGGTGGCTAGGTATTCGTAACGAGGTTCCCTCCACGAAAAAAAAACGGTTTTGACGTATTGGCATTACGGGGTCTAAGAGTAATTGTTAGATGCCAAATAGAAATTTTACCGAACTAACGGAATCTGTAAGGTTGAACTTTGATTCGAAGGGGACTTTAACCCAATCTCACTAGAATTGACTCTTACGAATGTGAGACGACGTGACTCTACACATAACTGCACGATTACTGACCGAAGAGGATGAAAATGAGCGGGTTTATATACCCTAAAAATGAGTGGGGTGCTCTGTTTATAATTAATGTCACGTAGGGTCACACTCTCGTTTTTGTCGCTTCTAGTTAAAAACGGGCATCAATTAAATTTTTGTTAAAAGGGGTTAATAAAAGGTTATCTAGGCTATTTCCTATCAGAAACTTAAGTGACCGATTCCAGAAGGGAATGTTCTAGAGATTTTCACATAAAGAATTCGTAGGGTATCTTTCCATAAATAAAAGGGGCCTGTTAGGACGTTTTTCGTTCTCAGGAAAAGAGATTAGAAAATTCTAATCGAAATGAATGCGGAGAGAGCTTCTCCAGACGTAACAATATGTTATACGTAAATTATACATATATTGTAAAAACTAGAATAGCAATTTTTTAAGGAAATATCTACATTATTAAGGGAATCATTCCATGTAAATCGATCATTTTTGGGGGACTATATCTCGAATTTTGATGACATTGAAATATGTTGTAGTCCAGGTGAAAGTGGGAGGTGGGGGTTGAACTGGGTCTATCTTCGAAATTGTTTAAAAGATACAGATCATCAAAGTTTGCTATGTTGGACGAGTTTTACGAAAACTATCTTCACAATATAATTTATATCACAGTTACTATTAAAGATAGAAACATTTCCTTTTTTTTAGTCATCATCGCAAAAGACTGTAGTAGTATGCATTTGTGGGTGTCGGGTGTAATGACGGAGACTGGTGTTACGTTGGCGTACTTCTTTATTCTTCGGCGGACCGTCGACCGTCCTGTACCGACGTTCGCGAGCGAGTGTCGGTCGCATATCTTTTGCTGACCACCTCTCCCTCGCGTCAGTCAATTGTCTAACAGATGGCGACCGCCCCCGGAGCCGATCTTCGCGTGTTTCTTTGCGGCTTTCCGAGGACGGTCGCCGCCGCGTTTACAATGTGTATTTGTCGGTGGTCGGCGCGCTCTTTGCGCGGGCCGCCACACATTTATTGTTCCCTTACGGGTTACACAGAGATCCCGTTCCCTTTACATGTTCTTTCTTTTATTTTCATTCTTTTCGCTTTCACTCTGAAATGTTTTGTGTCGGTATGTTTAATAAATGCGAGTTTTGTGACAATGTTCGTTTATTTTCAAACAATACACGGCACTATCACCTGCCGAATTAACCTTAGGTGATTGGTTATATTAGGAACAGTGGTCGCAGTGTGGAAATTGACGGACTATGTGCGTTTTAAAAATCGTGTAGATGCGCGAGTGTTTCTGTGTTCTGTCTGCTTAAGATGCGCGGATGATTCTGAGGGTTCTGAATGCTTCAGATGCGCGGATGATTCTGAGGGTTCTGAATGCTTCAGATGCGCGGATGATTCTGATGTTGCTGTTCCGAGGTCCGCTCTCTCGTTAACTCGTGTAACGAGGAAATTCGTAGGCATAGGCCCAATTTTGGGGGAAAAAGCACCCCATTCGTCACTTAGGCTGTAGGAGGAGGGTCTTCTTCTCGTGGTGGAGGTGGAAGCTCCTCCTCAGCCGAAAATGGTAAATCTCGAAAAATGCGCGTTTTAAGGACCTCGGAACAGCGCGTCTGTTTTTCGGCCTGAGTGGCCTTCGAAATTTATGGCCTGCGTGGCCCGCGTGCTGGCTGGCCCAAGTGGCCCGAACGTGGTTTATTACCCCCTTGGTCTGAGTACGCTCACGAAACCAAGGGGATGCGATCTTAGGCTCGAACCCGAGCGTGTCTCGATAGACACAACCCAGGTGCCCTTGTGAAATATGACCTGTGAGGCCTGGCCATGCGACGCAAGGACTGCGTTTCCTTGGCCGCTGCGTGCTACGGACAACGGCCCGTTGTAGTCCGAATTCGGGACCCTCGCGTACCTCGCGATCGGTACTCGAAACGAGAGTCTAACGAATTGACTTTATGGCCACTTTTCCAATGCTGTCAGCTTAAACCCTCGAGTGCACGTTTTCGACATTTCGAGGACTAAGCATTCTTCTAAGTAAACGAAGGACAGCAAATAATCGGAAAAGGGCCTCGGAAAAATACGTGAAATCGAACATGCTCCCCCCGTTGAATGATACAGTCATTCAAGAATATAACATGATATAATGCGAGTAATAGTACAAACGAAATGTGTGGATTATATGATGCGAAGTTGAAACGCAAAAAGTACTGTGAATATAACGCGAGTAAAATTAAGAATAAGACGCGACTTGAAAAATAAAGAAGATACGCGTCTAAAACTAAACATACAATGTACGAAACTGATATGTAACGAAATATGCGAATCATATAATGCGAAGTTGGAACGTAAGTAGTGTGAATATAATGCGAGTAAAATTAATAGTAAGGCGCAACTTAAATTAAAAACGATACGCGTGTAGAACTAGATAAATAATGTGCGCAACTAATATAAATGAAACCTTATCTGATAAGAAAGGGTAAGTGTGACAATTTTAGTCTAACGGAAGTGGTGCAATTTGCTTTACATTCCGCTTATAAATGCCGTTAATGGTTTTAACGGAGACTGCGCGAGTGATGCCGTCCCTGCCAGGATGAATTTCCTCGACTCGTCCTAGACTCCAGCTCATCGGTGGTAGATGGTCATCTTTGAGGACCACGATCGTCCCCACCTGGATGCTGTGCTCGCCCCTGGTCCATTTTGCGCGTACATTAAGATGGTGGATGTATTCCTTTGACCACCTAATCCAGAAGTCTTGTTTGACTTTCTGAATGTGTTGCCATTTTGACAACCGATTGGTCGAGGTTGCGGTGAAATCGACCTCTGGCAGACTTGTCAACGCGGAACCAATCAATAAATGGCCAGGAGTAAGAGCTGAGGGATCATTGGGATCGGAAGACAACGGTGTTAACGGACGGGAATTCAGGATTGCCTCGATTTCCGTTACAAAAGTGTTAAATTGTTCGAGCGTAAATAGTTCCTCGCCCACTACGCGTTTGAGATGATGTTTAAAAGATTTAACCGCAGCTTCCCAGAGTCCGCCGAAATGAGGAGAGAGTGCGGGTATGAAATGCCAAGTAATATCTTTATCCGTTAGAAAGCGTCTAGCCTTTTCATCCTCTTGCAGAACTCTGAGAAGCTCGATTATCTCATTATTGGCACCGACAAAATTTGTACCATTATCGGAATATACATTTTTGCAAATTCCGCGCCGTGCGATAAATCTTTTAAAAGCTGCTAAAAATGCTTCCGTGGTCATATCACCAACCACCTCAAGGTGTACTGCCTTGGATGAAAAACAAATAAAGACTGCGACGTATATCTTTATTCGGGTGCGGTTTCGGTACTGACGTTCCTTTATATAAAAAGGGCCGCAATAATCGACGCCTGTGTTGATAAATGGTCGATTTTCTGTGACTCGATGTGTGGGAAGATTGCCCATTATGTACTTGGTGGTAGGTGGGTTGACCCGGAAACATTTGACACAGTTGCGAATTATTTTGCGTGTTGTGTTTTTACCATCAATCGGCCAATACGATTGACGGACGTTGTACAATGTTGCGGTTAAACCAGAATGCATATTATTAACGTGAGCGTCGCGTATGATTAATTCCGTTATGAAATTATTCTTCGGCAAAAGAATCGGATGCTTCTGGTTGAAATTGAGATTTGAATTTTGGAGGCGACCTCCTACGCGTAAAAGCCCATTCTCATCAAGAAAAGGAGTTAAACAAAGTAATTTACTTTTGGTATTCAATGCGTGTCCGGATTTGAGATCATTCAATTCTTCTCGAAATGCTGTTTCTTGCGTCAATTTAATGATCTTATTATTTGCGCGATTGATTTCTGATACAGTAATTGGACCGCGACAACGGCCTTTAGGTAAAAATCGTAAGCAATATGAGATTATCCTACGAAGTCGCCTGATGCATGAACTTCGTTCAAGAATTTCCTGTGCGTTTATGACTGTAGAAGTAAAACATGTGATTTTGCGTAATTCTGGTATTGCATTGGGTACTTCGACACACGATTCCGGCCATAATGATTCATCGTATGCAAGCCATTCTGGTCCGAATTGCCAGAAATTATTTTTGATCAATTCCCGAGCTGTGATACCCCGAGATAATAAGTCTGCGGGGTTGTCACCAGATCTGACGTGTCGCCATGCCTTAATGTTTGTTTTATTTTGGATTTCCGCGACGCGATTCGCGACAAAGGTTTTAAGTGTGTTCGGAGATCGCAACAGCCAATGCAACACGATCGTGGAGTCGGTCCAAAAAATCGTTTTTAAATGCGTGTGATTAATTGCGTCTTTTACTGCACAATACAAGTTCGCGAGCAAAGTGGCACCGCAAAGTTCTAAACGTGCGAGGCTAACGGTCTTTAATGGCGCAACGCGTGATTTTGCGCAAAGAAGACTTGATTTTATATTTCCGGATTTATCTATTGTGCGTATGTAAATACTAGCCCCGTACGCGCGTTCGCTGGCGTCACAGAAGCCATGCAATTCGATTGTTCTGACTGAACTCTGCGCGACGTGTCGTTTAAATGTTACAGTTGTGAGTGATTTTAATTGAGTTTGGTATGTGGACCATTCCTGTTGTATGGCCATGGGCAATGACTCATCCCAATCTACCTTAAGTTGCCAGAGTTGCTGCATAAGAATTTTTGCAACAACTATTACTGGCCCAAGGAGACCCAAAGGATCGAAAATTTTCGCGATGGTAGATAAGATTGTGCGTTTTGTGTGTGTTTCGTTATTGTTAACATTCACTGAATAACTAAATGAATCTGTGTGCGGATTCCATGACACTCCCAAGGTTTTGACTGTTTCGTCACCGAAAAACTTGGGATGTACTTGCTCTTCAGAGAGATCTGATAAAAGACGAGGATCATTTGATACCCATTGACGGATATTTAATCCTCCTCGTTTGAGTAAACAAATGATCTCGTTTCGTAATTTTTGCGCGTCTTTGTATGTGGCGGCTCCGGTCAAGAGATCATCTACATAGATGTCCCGTTTAATGACTTCGGAAGCCGCGCCGTAATTGTGTGATTCATCGATTGCTAATTGCTGAAGGCATCGCGTGGCTAAGTATGGAGCAGAGGATAGTCCGAATGTAATTGTTTTCAATTCGTAAGTTGCGATTTCGTTTTGTTCGTTCCTCCATAAAATTCTTTGGTACGCGCGGTCTTCTGGACGTACTAGAAACTGTCTGTACATTTTCTCTATGTCGCCAGTCAGAACAAACGAATGCATGCGGAACCGAAGAAGTAAACAAAAAATATCGTCCTGTATGGTTGGACCAGTCAGAAGTGCGTTATTTAACGAGTATCCGGTGGTCGATTTGGCCGATCCATCGAAGACCACTCGAACCTTCGTCGTTGTGCTTGTCGGCTTTATTACCGCGTGATGTGGCAGGTAGAATCCGTCCGAAAGGTCAGGTGTTTCTACCTGACTCATGTGACCCAATGACAGATATTCGTTGATTACTTTTGTATATTCGGTTCGTAAATCTGAGTTGTGTGTAAGTTTTCGTTCCAGCGATAGGAATCGATTTAATGCGCGCGTACGGGATTCGCCTAGATTTTGTTTGTATTGATTAAACGGAAGCGCGACGACGTATCTTCCGGTTTTGTTGCGTGAAAATGTGCGTTTAAAATGTGCCTCGCATTCCTCTTCCTCCGGTGTGAGATGAGGATGCGACGGACCTTCTTCGATTTGCCAGAATTTGGTTAGATCGAAGTTGACATTATTTACTAATGTAGTGCGTGTGTTTCTTGCCAGGTGAATAGGAGCACTCCCCCCGATGATCCATCCTAACTGCGTTTTTTGGAGGATCAAATCGGAATTATCTCGCGTTGATAATTTAACCTGACCAATGCTGAGACACGATATCGTCGGTCCCGTCCCAATCAGCATGTCGATTGGAGCCGGCCGATGGAAATGCGGATCTGCTAATTTTATATTATGCGGAATTTGAATTTTTGTCCTATCAATTTGACAATCGGGTAAATGACTGGCAATTCTAGGTATTATGAAAAAACTGAGTGTGCGATTAAAATTTGTTATCCGAGAGACAATTTTCAATTTGACAATCCGATTCGTTACAGTGTTTAAATCGTTCAAAGCTTCGATGGTTACACTTTGTTCGTGCGTTTGTAGGTTTAATTTTTTCGCTAAATCGGACGTGATGAAGTTTGCGTTGGAGCAAGTGTCTAATAAGGTTCTACATTCGATTGGTTTTTTGTCTTTGTCTATTGCGTGAACTATGGCCGTAGCCATCAAACCGTGTGTTGAACCGTCTGTGATAAGCGAAGTGATGTGATTGTTTAATTGATGTGTAATATCGAAGCGAGTAACTAGTCATGGATCGGTGTTTTCTGTTGACGTGGTGTCATCGCGAGATTCTAATTTTGGTCTGTCGGATTTCCGATCCAAATGCAAATGTGTGTTATGCGGTAGGTTGCATTTTTTGCATCTGCCACCGCGACATGTATTGTGCGAATGTCCCGGTTTTAGGCAATTGTAGCATAAATTTGACTTGCGAACTGACTCAATGCGTTTTTCTACAGATGCATCTAAAAACGATTTACATTGAAATGCTGCGTGCGATCCCGATTTACAGATTCCACACGTTGGGAATTGTATTGCGGTGTTGAAAACCCGCCGGACTGATCTTGGCGAAGGCGGTGGCGAATTACGTTTAGGTGGATTGTATTTTGCGCGATTATTGTTAGAGTGTGATTTTTGATGTGTGTTTTCTTGTCTCTGGTGATTATTGTACGATACGGTTTCATAATCCTTGCATTGATGTGATGCCATATGTAAGAACTTGAAAATATCATCAATTTTGGGCACTTCGGTATCGGATAACGTGCGTTCCCACGTTTTCCGCGTTTCCTTGCCCATACGCGAAATGAGGATGCTAGTTAGAAGATCATTCGCGATATCTTCCTTTTTCCGTCCTAACGCTTCGAGTGATCGAATGTGAAGTTGCATGTAGTTTGCAAGATCACGAATTGATTCTGATGAATCGTTTGACATCGCGGGTGTGTCGCGTAAAAGAGCCGCGTGTCGAAGTACCAATGCGCGTTTATTGTCGTAAATTTCGGTTAAGTGCTTCCAAGCGGCTTCGTAGTTTTCATCACTTATCGTGAATGCGCCGATTGCGATTTCGGCCCTTCCCGATAAGGATAACTTCAAGTAATTTAATTTTTGTATATTGCTTAACCCGGTATGTGTGTGAATCATTGTTTGAAACGCGTCCTTAAATGTTACCCAGTGTTCAATTCGCCCGTCGAATTTTGGTAAATCTATCTTTGGCAAATTGACCTGAATAATCTTTGATTCGTCGTGATTGTTTTCAGAAAGCGTGATTTTTGTGTTTGTCGCGAAAGATTCTTGTAATTGAATCGCTGACGCAATGGCGTTGTCATAATTCTCGGTTACCTGTTCTCGTTGCTTATCTAATTCCTCATAATCATCGGACAGCATTGCAAGCTCGTCTTGATGCTGATTGAATTTAGAAAATAGATCTCTTAACCGGCCGATTCTTTCGCGAAGTTTTATGCGTTCTAACGGAGAATCTTTATAACACGTAACAAAGTTGTTCAGGACGGTGATTTGGCCTTTGAAAAATCTACACTTATTGCGTAATGAACCGATTTGTTCGTTTTTGTCGATCGTTTGTTTGCTTGAGGACGCCATTTCGTGAAATCGAGACAGAAAGGAAGTACGATATAAGAAAGGATTTGATTGTGTGCGAATTTGACAAGCCTACCTTGCCGATGACTTCTTTCGCTGCCTCGTTCCTGGTTCCTTGATCCTGGAGAATCAGCAGGCTGGAACTCAGGTCCCCAGTGTTTGTTGATCTCCCGGAAGATGTGTCGCCAACAACAGTGTTGGGATGCTGTGAACGCCTCCGGTCCGCTTGCTGCCAGGAGGACGTTGGTTCCCCGATGTCACTGATGTGGCTTCCCCGAAGAGATGGAGATCGTCAAGGCTGACAAATCTCGTGAATGTCCGTTTTACACACACTCCACTAGATCACTGATCCGGCTCGAAGGACCATGAAATGTTTTGTGTCGGTATGTTTAATAAATGCGAGTTTTGTGACAATGTTCGTTTATTTTCAAACAATACACGGCACTATCACCTGCCGAATTAACCTTAGGTGATTGGTTATATTAGGAACAGTGGTCGCAGTGTGGAAATTGACGGACTATGTGCGTTTTAAAAATCGTGTAGATGCGCGAGTGTTTCTGTGTTCTGTCTGCTTAAGATGCGCGGATGATTCTGAGGGTTCTGAATGCTTCAGATGCGCGGATGATTCTGAGGGTTCTGAATGCTTCAGATGCGCGGATGATTCTGATGTTGCTGTTCCGAGGTCCGCTCTCTCGTTAACTCGTGTAACGAGGAAATTCGTAGGCATAGGCCCAATTTTGGGGGAAAAAGCACCCCATTCGTCACTTAGGCTGTAGGAGGAGGGTCTTCTTCTCGTGGTGGAGGTGGAAGCTCCTCCTCAGCCGAAAATGGTAAATCTCGAAAAATGCGCGTTTTAAGGACCTCGGAACAGCGCGTCTGTTTTTCGGCCTGAGTGGCCTTCGAAATTTATGGCCTGCGTGGCCCGCGTGCTGGCTGGCCCAAGTGGCCCGAACGTGGTTTATTACCCCCTTGGTCTGAGTACGCTCACGAAACCAAGGGGATGCGATCTTAGGCTCGAACCCGAGCGTGTCTCGATAGACACAACCCAGGTGCCCTTGTGAAATATGACCTGTGAGGCCTGGCCATGCGACGCAAGGACTGCGTTTCCTTGGCCGCTGCGTGCTACGGACAACGGCCCGTTGTAGTCCGAATTCGGGACCCTCGCGTACCTCGCGATCGGTACTCGAAACGAGAGTCTAACGAATTGACTTTATGGCCACTTTTCCAATGCTGTCAGCTTAAACCCTCGAGTGCACGTTTTCGACATTTCGAGGACTAAGCATTCTTCTAAGTAAACGAAGGACAGCAAATAATCGGAAAAGGGCCTCGGAAAAATACGTGAAATCGAACACACTCTCTCTCGCTCATTCTTCCTTTCACTCCTGTCTCCTCATTTCTCGCCCTCTCCTTGATACTTTCCATCCTGTATTTCTTTTCTCTCCCGGTCTAATTTTTTCATCCACTCTTCCCCCCTCCCGTCCTCAGCCAGTATTTCCTTCACCTTCTCTTGAATCCCTACTTCCAATCCTTCGTCTCTTGAGCACCTTTCCAACACGTGCTCCCACATCTCATCTTCATACCCGCACTTTCTGCACCGTCTCTCCTCCTCTTCCCCCCAGTACCTTCCTCCCCTCATTTCATTTCCCAACCTGTATCTTGCTATTCTCGTCTATTTCTCTTCTTTTGTTCCTTTTTCTAAAGATTGAGGCCTTTCCTTCGATCTTATCTCTTTAAACCATTTATTATATTTAGACTCCATTACCCTCTTCCAGTTTTCTTCTTTCTCTTTCTCTTTCTCTCTTTTCTCTATCCTTCCCCACTCTTCTTCTCTCCTTTCCTTATCACCCTCCTCTAACATTCTTCTATTCCCCCTTTCCTCTATATATTTCTTCCTTCCTATCTCCCATTTTGATATCTGCTTCCCTCCTGTAGCTCTCTCTTCTATCTCTTTTAGGCATTGTCTGGCCCATTCGCTTCCTTTTCCAGATCTCAACCTTTCTTCAAACTTCCATGCCCTCCTCGCGCCCCTCGCTCTCATTTTCTCTCTCTTCGTTTCCTCCCTTATCATATACCCTGGTGTTGTCCACTCTAAACCTAGCATCCATCTGATATATCTTTCCTGCATTCTTTCCACCTTCATTCTTTCTTCCCAGCCCCAAATCTCTACACCGTATGCCATCACTGGCCATACCAGTGCGTCGAAAAACCACTCTCTTCTCTTGTACTTGTCTTTAAAATATCTTTTCCCTATACCCCACACGCTTTTCATCACTCCTCCTCCCTTCCTTATTCTGTCTTCTATTTATCTTTCCTGTCCCCCATTCTTCTTGAATATATATCCAAGATATTTTATCTCGTCTACTTCCTCAACCGTTCCGTCTCCCCATCTCCACGTCTTTTTCTCTTGCCTTCTTCTTTCAAATCTTATTATCTCCGTTTTTTCCCTGTTCACCTCCAGTCCTTTCTCCTTTATATAACTTCTGAATTCCTCGATGATTAGTTTCATCCCGCTCTCCTCCTTCGCCAGCAGTACAAGGTCATCCGCATATTGTAGAGTATATAACCTTCTTCCCCTAATCTCCACCCCACCTTTCCCTCTCCTCCTCATCCTTTTCTCTAAATCAGCCGTGAGTAATATGAATAACTTCGCGCTTAGCGGACAGCCTTGTCTTACCCCTGTCCCTACCCAGAACTTCTCTCCCATTTCACTTCCCACTTTCACCTTTGATGTTGTCTCTCTATATACTTCTTCTATTCTTTCCCTAATTCCTTCGCTCACACCTCTTTCCTCTAATGCTTTCCACAATATTCCCCTGTTTACGCTGTCAAATGTTGCCTTCAAATCTACAAAGCATCCTATTATCCTTCCTTTCTTCTTCGCCAGTTCCCTGTTGATTACATAATTTACCACGTATATATTGTCTATTGTCCCTTTCTCTTTTCTGAATCCTGTCTGGTTCTCTGGCACCATCCTCTTCTCTTTTACCTCTCTCTCCAGCCTCTCCTCTAGGATAATTGTATAAATTTTGTACAAGGTGTTCAATAACGTTACGCCTCTATAACCTTCCACTGTCCTTCCATCCCCCTTCTTTTTATAGGCACCACTACACCTACTTTCCACTCTTCTGGCCATCCTTCTCCATTCCATATCCTATTACATATTTTCCACACTTCTCTCCTTATATTTTCTCCTCCATATTTCCATATCTCATTTCCCATCTCATTTCTCTTGCTGCTTTCCCATCTTTCAATCCTTTTATTACTCTTTCTATCTCTTCCATTCCTATATTTTCTGTCTTCGTTTTCCCTGCTTGAATTAATATCCTTTCTCTCTCCTGCTCTTTTTTCTCTTCACAAAGCTTTTTGTATTTATTTTTCATTCTTCTATATTCCTCTTCTTCTTCTTTCCCTTCTCTCCATCTCCTTAATACCCTTCTCAGTTCTTTCTTTCTTTCTATGCATTCCTTATCCCACCAACCTCTCCTTTTCATCTCTTTCCTGCCCTCAGTACTCCTTATTTTTTCCATTACGCCCTTAATCTTTTTTTCTAGCTCTCCTAGTCGTTCTCCTATCTCTTCCACTGTTATTTCTATTTCCTCTGTTTGGCCTCTACATTTTTCTTTTTCCTCTCTTCCCCATTCTACTTTTTGCGCGCCTCTCTTTCCCTTGTTCTTTTGTCGCCTATCACATAATCAATTACCGTCCTTCCTCTCTGTCCTATATATGTGTACTCTCCTCTCTCGTCTCCTTCTAGCCCTCCATTCAATATTTCCAATCCTAATTCTCCTAGTGTTCTTATTAGCTTCCTCCCTTCTCCATTAACTTTTTTGTCTCTTGACTCCCTATAGCCTTCCCCCTCGTCTTCTTCCTGTCTTACTTCTCCTCCTTCCCTGCCTGTCCTCGCATTGTAATCTCCTCCTACAATTATTTTTTCGTCCCTTCCTACATCCCACCAGTCCCTCAGTACTTTAATTTTCCGTTCAATATCTTTGTTTACATATACCCCTAGTATCTTCCATTATTCTCTCCCCCGCACTTCTTTCCGCACATAATTTCTTTTCTCATTCCTATCACCATTCCCCCCTTTGCTCTCCCTATTTTACTATCCCTAACTGCCCATTGCTTTTTCCGAACGTATCCTTGCGGTAATCTTCTTTCTACTTTTGCCCACATCTTTTATTCCACCCGTGTCTCCAGCAGCACCATTACATCCCATCTCTCTAGGTCCTTCCAGAATTCTTCATCTTTCCCTACCATTCCTGCTATATTCCAGAAACTGATTTTCATTTTTTCACTTTCCCCTCCTTTTCCCTTCTTCCCTTCCCCTGTCTTCAACTCCTCTTTATCCCGTTTCTTTACTTCTCTTCCACCTTTTCTTTCACTCCCCACTCGTTTCCCTCACCGTCTTTCAATATTTTCTCCTTCTCATCCCATATCCACATCTTTCCTTCTATCCATATCTTCATATACCTCATTTTTACCCTTTTCCCTTTTCCCCCTCTCCCCCTCTCTCCATTATGTTTTTCTGCATTATCCTTAGCCTCCATTGTATGTTTCTTTCATCCCATGTAAGATCATCCTCTATCCTTTCCCGTCTCCCTGCTAATTTTTTCTTTTTTGACATTACTCTTCTTTTCTGTTCCATTGTCGCCATCCTTACCACTGCCCATTCTCCTTTTCCTAATCCCTTCCTGCCTCTTTTCTTTACTTCTTCAACCTCGAATTTTTCTCCTATTGCTTCTAATAACTTTTGCACTTCTTCCTGTCCGTCGCCACCATCTTTTATCTCCAATCCTGTAACTACTATGTTCCTTCTCCTTAACTCTCTTTCTTTTCTTTCCCATTTCATCGCTATTTCTTTCAGTCTTCTTTCCATTTCTCCTTTTTCTCTTTCTCCCTCTCTTCTCTTCTCTTCGTCTTTTCTTTTCTATTTCTTGCAGCTTTTTGTCTATCTTGTCCTCTATTTTCCCTTCTAGCTCTATCTTTTTCACTCTCTTTTCTAACTCTTGTATCGATTTTCTGTCTCTCTCCCTTTCCTTCTCCCACTCTTCCTTCATATCTTTCATCTGCCTCATTATTTCCGTCATCTCTTTCCATCCCTCTGCCACTTCACTCATCTGTTTTATTGCTCCTTTTAATGCCCCCTTTATCTTCTCTCTTATTGTCTCTCGGATGTCTTCTTGTTCCCCTCTCTTTTCTTGTCGTTCCTCTCCTTTCACATCCTCCGGCGATCTGTCTGTCTTTCTACTTTTTCTGAAAGGATCTTTTTCCTTTCCTTCTCTTTCCTCGTTCTCTCTCTCTTTTCTTTTCTTATCTAACCAGTTCCCTAATCCCTCCACTTTGGATAAACTGTTACACCTTGCTCTTTCCTTATCTCTTATCCTCATTAACTTTCTTGCCGTCTCTCTTTCCCGTTCTCTATCTTCTTGTTTATTCATTTCCTTCCTTATCTCTTTCTTCTTTACCTACGTTCCCGTCGTCTGCCTTTGCGTTTCTTTCTTTTCCCACGCGTGGCGCTCTCTCTTCTGCTCCTGCTTCCCCTGCTCTCCTTTTTATTGTGTGCCTAACCTCACTTTCTTCTCTTATCTCTTTCTCTATTCTCCTTTTACCCTTTCTTGCTCCCCTTTCTTCTTCCAACTGCTTCTCCGATCTTCCTCTACCCCTGATCTTACTCACTCCACCTCTCCTTTATTTTCACTCGCTCTCTCACCTCTTTATCAACTACTCGAAATATCACACCTTATCTTCTTCTAACCGGAAACGGAACTCCATCGCAAAAGACTGTTATTTTTAAATAATTTACCATTCTATACGCAAATGTCATTTCTTAATGCAAAAATATTAGAAATATCTTTGACGCGGGGAAAGAGGACGCGAGATGTCATATATTTTATCTAAACTTTTGTTGGGGTATCGTGCACTCCGAGTGTACAGTAAAGGTTAATACAATTCATAGTGCAAAGGACATTGGTTTTTCAAAGCCTTCCGGTGAATAGCGGTTGATAAGTCGGTGCACTTAGAATTACCTAAACCTACACTCTGCCCCACGAGAGAATGGTACCGTTTCGCGCAGCTTGACTAGCCGCGGAAGGCGCTGCGAACCTCTCAACTCCCACTCCCCACTGCGAGTTTCATATACGCGGCGTACCGTATTGAAACGAATTATCATGGAAGTATAGGGTATAGGAAATCGTGACCATTTGCATCCACTATGAATACCGTGTGAACACCCGGTATGGCTACGAATGAGGCCACGTGCAGCGCTGCAGCGCGTGGCGTCACTACGCGCATGCGCTGTGCATTGGGAAGGGACCGATCAGGGCGAAGATGCGCAGCGACGGACGAAAATCGGTTCTCTCGCGGTACCATTCTCTCGTGGTGCAGAGTTTAGTAGCGGTCTGAGTAGCTGCCCAATATCGGGACCGACGCGGCAACACAGGTATTTAAGATAAAACTGGGATAAAGTGATTTGTCTTTATGAAACCGTATATTTTATTAAACTGTATACAGTGAATTCTCATTACGAGTCAGTGCCAACCTTACAATTTGAAGGCAGCGGATGTACCCACACCACCGCGATGAGGGGCTGAAGCTCGAGAGCCATCGCCGCCACAACATTGTCGGGTATATCGGTGTGAGACCATAAGACCACTATTAATCCAATCACAAAACTTCTTTGTTTTTCATTATTTTTTCATGAGACTTTCACCAACATGTTCGTGGCATTTTTCTTATTAAAATGAAACCAAATATGATATAATTCCGATGTATCATAGGCATCCCCGGGGTGTAGAGGGGAGTAAACTGTTCTGGTGTTAGGTAGCAAACTCCCATGGTGCGCGGCCGTTGGCCTTTGTTGCGTGCATCTCGAGCGCCTCTCAAGTGGCTTTGCTAGGGTTTCCGGCCTGTATGGATTGAGAAAACATGGTAGTTTTCCTTGTTCCATCCGTTCCGGACTGTATGGGTCGGCCTTGGTTCAATAGTCGCCGAAAAACCTCTAAAGGCAGTTTTGACCATCTTAATAGGCGAGGCGCTTTGTTTCGATAATTATGCAGAAAGGGTTACACCTTACCGATCTTGATGACCTTGAAATATGTTAGCAAGAACATTATTCTGAACAACTCTTCTCTCTACGTGTTTCCGCTACCCGGCCTTCGAAATATTTACAAAAATCTATAGACACCTACTGCAGCGAATTCTGCCCCTTTTAGGCTGGGGACACATGAGCGTTGGAATGATGTCCGTTGCGTCGGACTTTATGGTACTGCACGAGTATGGTGGTGATACTACAGCATACTAACATTGCAGGATCATGAGGATACCGGTTGGCCCGACAACACAAACCACAAACCTCATCTCATAAAGTACAGCATGGCCCTGGCTTTACACATTGCCTCGGGGCCGGCAGGCGCCTCAGCTCTGGATCCGGGTGGGTGATGCCGCTGTCGAGGTAAAGGGAAAGATGGGTTATCTCGGACTGACCCTCTACAGACGCAGGCGCTTCGAGAGGCACTTCGACTGTACGGCCCCCCGAGCCGAGAAGGTGACGGTCGCCCTTGGGCCGATGAGCGGATACGTCGCATTTATGCAGGGGTGGTGCACTTCAAAATTCTGTATGGGGCCCCGTGTGATCCGAACAATTAATGGACAGCCGGCAGAGTTCGTTGCACACGAATCGTCTGCAACGCCGGCTGGCTTTGCGGACCATACGGGAATATCGCACCATCTCCGTTGAGGCGGCGTCCCTCCTTGCGGGTATGGCTTCCCTCCAGTTCATGGTGGAGGAACGGGTGACATATTGGATTGCCTGCTGCATCCGCCGAGGGGAGCTTCACACCGAGCGGAACGAGGTCGAGATGCTGAAGCGCCAGGACAGACAGAATATGTTGGCCCGTTAGCGGCAGCAGGTTGTTGCCGCCGACTCAGGCCGGCCTATTGTGGGGGGAGCATAGCTCCTCCCGTGATAGGCTGACACCCCGATGGGGGAGGGGGATCCGTGGGGGGTTTGGGGAAAGGAAGGGTCGGAGCGTGCCGGATCGCGCCTCCGACGGCCCTTCCTTCCGGTGGCGGCGTCTTCTTGCCTCGGCCGGGGCTGGTTCCTTCGGGACACCGGCTCCGAGCGGGGCACGAAGACTCCGCGAGCTGTGGGTGGACCGAGCTGGGGTTCGGGAAGCCCAATCCGAAAGCTACAGGGATGGGGACACCGGGCGGGTCCCTCCGCCCGGGGTCTTGTAGCGTAGGCAGTGGGGGTGGTTAACCCCTCCCCCGGGGTCTTGTAGCGTAGGCAGTGGTGGAGGTTAACCCCTCCCCCGGAGTATGATGATGCTGGGAGGTGTCCTGTTGAGTACTCGCGTGATCCAGGCACCTCCCCTTTAACTTAGGTGGGCGTGGGTTTTTTAGTGGGTAGCCTTTTGGGGATTTTCCCCAGGGGTAGTCTCACATAACCCCGGCTCTCCCCAGGGAGCCGGGGTATGCGAAAAGCATTTTCCCCACGGAAAAAGAGGCCGGCCTATTGCCCGGGCCCTCCTGCCCATTCTGGAAGAATGGTGCGGGAGGCGGACAACGGTAACCTTCTGCCATACGCCGATGCCCTCCGGACACGGTTGTTTCGGGGAGTACCTGCTGAAAATAGTCAGAGAGCCGACGGCGCAGTGGCATCACTGTGGGGATGCCCGGGATACGCCGCGGTATACGCTGGAGGAATGTCCATCGTGGTCGGCGCCGCAGCGTTTCCTTAGGGGCATTATCGGGGCGGACCTCTTGCTGCCGACAGTGGTCAACCACATGGTCGCCGGTTGGAAGCCATGTACTGCGGTTGCCTCCTTCTACGAACAAGTAATGTCGCAGAAAGAGGCGAGGGCGACCCCATCTCTGACAGGAGAGTGGCCTCTGGCTAGTGACCGCAGACCCCTCGACAAGCTAATATTCCCATCGCCGCCATGGGGGGACTACTACAAGGCTTCCCCCCGTTAGGGCCAGGAAGAGACCCCCGTTATCAGCCCTCTTTATTCGTATTTCGGTGACCCCAAGGACGCCGAGCCTGGTCGCGGCCTTTGCCGCGGCCAACATCCGCACCATGGTGGATTTGCATCCCTCCGGTATCGTCAGCGTCACCGCTGACGTTTGGGGGGGGGGTGGAAGCCGGCTTTATCCCCACACACTCCTTTGTTTGCCCCTTCTGAAGCTGACGTTGGGGAAGATAGGGAGGAACCGCCTTCGTGGTTACTGCTCTCCTAGCCCTCCGGACCACCACCACAGCCCAGACCACCCCGGCGAGAGAGGGGGCTGTTTGCGGAGGGCAAACCCCTCAGGGGGGAAGGTGCTTCCACCTTCTCCACCCAGGAGCCCCTATAGGGGTTTTCGAAAGGGTCGAGGAGCCGCCGGAACCGCATCCCTCCTCAACGTCCATTTGGCCCACAGGTCCTCCACACTGGCCCATGTCTGCACGGTGGGGGTGGCTGAGTGGAGGCCGGTAGTATATTAGTATTATTTTCTAGTATATTCTCGCCTATTCTAGTATATTCAAGTATATTGTAGGATATTCTTGCATATCCTATTATACACCAATATAGTCTGGTATAATAGAGTATATTCTGATATGCAGTGTCTGAAAAAAGTGTACGAATTGCTGCCGAAAGGGCGATTTCGAATAGTTCATCGCAGAATCGATGAATATCTGCGTCAAACCACTGTTTCTGAACAGAACCGTTTAATTCGAGTGGTGAAACGCTTCATGCACATCCAAGCGGACGAAAACACTGCAAAACACCGAATTGCGTCCGAAAACGTGTTTTCGGAGAGTTTATCGCAGACTCAGCGAAATTGTGGGCCAAACCACTATTTCCGTGCCGAATCATTGTTTTACACGCCGAAAGGCTTCATCCGCATGAATTTGGACGAAATCACTGCAAAACACCGAATTGCTGACGAAAACGCCGTTTCGACTAGTTTATCGCAGAATCGATGAATTTCTGCGTCAAGCCACAGTTTCTGACCAAAACCGTTTGATTCGATTGCTGAAACGCTACTTAAGCATGCAAACCGACGAGAGCACTGCAAAACACCGAATTGCGACCAAAAACAAGTTTTCGGTGAGTTTATCGCAGACTGAGCGAAATTGTGGGCCAAACCACTATTTCCGTGCCGAATCATTGTTTTACACGCCGAAAGGCTTCATCCGCATCTAAACGGACGAGAACACTGCAAAACACCGAATAGTTGCGGAAAACGTGATTTCGACTAGTACATGGCAGAATATATGAATTTCTGCGTCAAACCACTGTTTCTGACCAGAACCGTTTGGATCGTGTGCTCAAACGCTCAATTCGCATCCAAACGGACGAAAACACTACAAAACCACGTATCGCATTCCAAAACGAGATTTCGGTGAGTTAATCACAGAATCGGAGAAATTGTAGGCCAAATAACCATTTCTGTGCCTAATCATTGTTTTACACGCCGAAAGGCTTTATCCGCATGAAATCGGACGAAATCACTGCAAAACACCGAATTGCTGACGAAAACGCGATTTCGACTAGTTTATCGCAGAATGGATGAATTTTTCCGTCAAGCCACTGTTTCTGACCAAAACCGCTTGATTCGATTGCTGAAACGCTACTTACGGATGCAAACGGACGAAAACACCGAAACGCGACCGAAAACGAGATTTCGGTGAGTTTATCCCAGAATTGTTGAAATTGTAGGCCAAATAACAATTTCTGTGCCGAATCATTGCTTTACACGCCGAAAGGCTTCATCCGCATGAATTCGGACGAAATCACTGCAACACACTGAATTGCTGAGGAAAACGCCATTTCGACTAGATTATCCCAGAATTGATAAATTTCTGCGTCAAACCACTGTTTCTGAGCAGAACCGTTTGATTCGATATCTGAAACGCTTCGTACGCATGCAAACGAACGAAAACACTGCAAAACACCGAAACGCGACCGAAAACGAGATTTCCGTGAGTTTATCCCAGAATCGCCGAAATTGTAGGCCAAATAACAATTTCTGTGCCGAATCATTGTTTTACACGCCGAAAGGCTTGATCCGCATGACTTCGGACGAAATCACTGCAAAACACCGAATTGCTGACGAAAACGCCGTTTCGACTAGTTTATCGCAGAATCGATGAATTTCTGCGTCAAGCCACAGTTTCTGACCAAAACCGTTTGATTCGATTGCTGAAACACTACTTACGGATACAAACGGACGAAAACGCTGCGAAACACCGAATTGCGACCAAAAACGAGTTTTCGGTAAGGTTATCGCAGACTGAGCGAAATTGTGGGCCAAATAACAATTTCTGTGCCGAATCATTGTTTTACACGCCGAAAGGCTTCTTACGCATGCAAACCGACTAGAACACTGCAAAACACCGAATTGCATCCGAAAACGAGTTTTCGTTGAGTTTATCGCTAACTCAGGGAAATTTTGGGCCAAACCACTATTTCCGTGCGGAATCATTGTTTTACACTCCGAAAGGCTTTATCCGCATGAAATCGGACGAAATCACTGCAAAACACCGAATTGCTGACGAAAACGCGATTTCGACTAGTTTATCGCAGAATCGATGAATTTTTCCGTCAAGCCACTGTTTCTGACCAAAACCGCTTGATTCGATTGCTGAAACGCTACTTACGGATGCAAACGGACGAAAACACTACAAAACACCGAAACGCGACCGAAAACGAGATTTCGGTGAGTTTATCCCAGAATTGTTGAAATTGTAGGCCAAATAACAATTTCTGTGCCGAATCATTGCTTTACACGCCGAAAGGCTTCATCCGCATGAATTCGGACGAAATCACTGCAACACACTGAATTGCTGAGGAAAACGCCATTTCGACTAGATTATCCCAGAATTGATAAATTTCTGCGTCAAACCACTGTTTCTGAGCAGAACCGATTGATTCGATATCTGAAACGCTTCGTACGCATGCAAACGAACGAAAACACTGCAAAACACCGAAACGCGACCGAAAACGAGATTTCCGTGAGTTTATCCCAGAATCGCCGAAATTGTAGGCCAAATAACAATTTCTGTGCCGAATCATTGTTTTACACGCCGAAAGGCTTCTTACGGATGCAAACGGACGAAAACACTACAAAACACCGAAACGCGACGGAAAACGAGATTTCGGTGAGTTTATCCCAGAATTGTTGAAATTGTAGGCCAAATAACAATTTCTGTGCCGAGTCATTGCTTTACACGCCGAAAGGCTTCATCCGCATGAATTCGGACGAAATCACTGCAACACACTGAATTGCTGAGGAAAACGCCATTTCGACTAGTTTATCCCAGAATCGATGAATTTCTGCGTCAAGCCACAGTTTCTGACCAAAACCGTTTGATTCGATTGCTGAAACACTACTTACGGATGCAAACGGAAGAAAACGCTGCGAAACACCGAATTGCGACCAAAAACGAGTTTTCGGTAAGTTTATCGCAGACTGAGCGAAATTGTGGGCCAAATAACAATTTCTGTGCCGAATCATTGTTTTACACGCCGAAAGGCTTCTTACGCATGCAAACCGACGAGAACACTGCAAAACACCGAATTGCATCCGAAAACGAGTTTTCGTTGAGTTTATCGCTGACTCAGGGAAATTTTGGGCCAAACCACTATTTCCGTGCGGAATCATTGTTTTACACTCCGAAAGGCTTCTTACGCATGAAATCGGACGAAATCACTGCAAAACACCGAATTGCTGACGAAAACGCGATTTCGACTAGTTTATCGCAGAATCGATGAATTTCTGCGTCAAGCCACTGTTTCTGATCAAAACCGTTTGATTCGATTTCTGAAACGCTTCTTACTCATGCAAACCGACGAGAGCACTGCAAAACACCGAATTGCGACCAAAAACAAGTTTTCGGTGAGTTTATCGCAGACTGAGCGAAATTGTGGGCCAAACCACTATTTCCGTGCCGAATCATTGTTTTACACGCCGAAAGGCTTCATCCGCATCTAAACGGACGAGAACACTGCAAAACACCGAATAGTTGCGGAAAACGTGATTTCGACTAGTACATGGCAGAATATATGAATTTCTGCGTCAAACCACTGTTTCTGACCAGAACCGTTTGGATCGTGTGCTCAAACGCTCAATTCGCATCCAAACGGACGAAAACACTACAAAACCACGTATCGCATTCCAAAACGAGATTTCGGTGAGTTAATCACAGAATCGGAGAAATTGTAGGCCAAATAACCATTTCTGTGCCTAATCATTGTTTTACACGCCGAAAGGCTTTATCCGCATGAAATCGGACGAAATCACTGCAAAACACCGAATTGCTGACGAAAACGCGATTTCGACTAGTTTATCGCAGAATGGATGAATTTTTCCGTCAAGCCACTGTTTCTGACCAAAACCGCTTGATTCGATTGCTGAAACGCTACTTACGGATGCAAACGGACGAAAACACCGAAACGCGACCGAAAACGAGATTTCGGTGAGTTTATCCCAGAATTGTTGAAATTGTAGGCCAAATAACAATTTCTGTGCCGAATCATTGCTTTACACGCCGAAAGGCTTCATCCGCATGAATTCGGACGAAATCACTGCAACACACTGAATTGCTGAGGAAAACGCCATTTCGACTAGATTATCCCAGAATTGATAAATTTCTGCGTCAAACCACTGTTTCTGAGCAGAACCGTTTGATTCGATATCTGAAACGCTTCGTACGCATGCAAACGAACGAAAACACTGCAAAACACCGAAACGCGACCGAAAACGAGATTTCCGTGAGTTTATCCCAGAATCGCCGAAATTGTAGGCCAAATAACAATTTCTGTGCCGAATCATTGTTTTACACGCCGAAAGGCTTGATCCGCCATGACTTCGGACGAAATCACTGCAAAACACCGAATTGCTGAACGAAAACGCCGTTTCGACTAGTTTATCGCAGAATCGATGAATTTCTGCGTCCAGCCACAGTTTCTGACCAAACCGTTTGATTCGATTGCTGAAACACTACTTACGGATACAACGGACGAAAACGCTGCGAAACACCGAATTGCGACCAAAAACGAGTTTTCGGTAAGTTATCGCAGACTGAGCGAATTGTGGGCCAAATAACAATTTCTGTGCCGAATCATTGTTTTACACGCCGAAAGGCTTCTTACGCATGCAACCGACTAGAACACTGCAAAACACCGAATTGCATCCGAAAACGAGTTTTCGTTGAGTTTATCGCTAACTCAGGGAAATTTTGGCGGCCAAACCACTATTTCCGTGCGGAATCATTGTTTTACACTCCGAAAGGCTTTATCCGCATGAAATCGGACCGAAATCACTGCAAAACACCGAATTGCTGACGGAAAACGCGATTTCGACTAGTTTATCGCAGAATCGATGACATTTTTTCCCGTCAAGCCACTGTTTCTGACCAAACCGCTTGATTCGATTGCTGAAACGCTACTTACGGATGCAAACGGACGAAAACACTACAAAACACCGAAACGCGACCGGAAAACGAGATTTCGGTGAGTTTATCCCAGAATTGTTGAAATTGTAGGCCAAATAACAATTTCTGTGCCGAATCATTGCTTTACACGCCGAAAGGCTTCATCCGCATGAATTCGGACGAAATCACTGCAACACACTGAATTGCTGAGGAAAACGCCTTTTCGACTAGATTATCCCAGAATTGATAAATTTCTGCGTCAAACCACTGTTCTGAGCAGAACCGATTGATTCGATATCTGAAACGCTTCGTACGCATGCAAACGAACGAAAACACTGCAAAACACCGAAACGCGACCGAAAACGAGATTTCCGTGAGTTTATCCCAGAATCGCCGAATTGTAGGCCAAATAACAATTTCTGTGCCGAATCATTGTTTTACACGCCGAAAGGCTTCTTACGGATGCAAACGGACGGAAAACACTACAAAACACCGAAACGCGACGGAAAACGAGATTTCGGTGAGTTTATCCCAGAATTGTTGAAATTGTAGGCCAAATAACAATTTCTGTGCCGAGTCATTGCTTTACACGCCGAAAGGCTTCATCCGCATGAATTCGGACGAAATCACTGCAACACACTGAATTGCTGAGGAAAACGCCATTCGACTAGTTTATCCCAGAATCGATGAATTTCTGCGTCAAGCCACAGTTTCTGACCAAAACCGTTTGATTCGATTGCTGAAACACTACTTACGGATGCAAACGGAAGAGAAACCGCTGCGAAACACCGAATTGCGACCAAAAACGAGTTTTTCGGTAAGTTTATCGCAGACTGAGCGAAATTGTGGGCCAAATAACAATTTCTGTGCCGAATCATTGTTTTTACACGCCGAAAGGCTTCTTACGCATGCAAACCGACGAGAACACTGCAAAACACCGAAATTGGCATCCGAAACGAGTTTTCGTTGAGTTTATCGCTGACTCAGGGAATTTTTGGGCCAAACACTATTTCCGTGCGGAATCATTGTTTTACACTCCGAAAGGCTTCTTACGCATGAAATCGGACGAAATCACTGCAAAACACCGAATTGCTGACGAAAACGCGATTTCGACTAGTTTATCGCAGAATCGATGAATTTCTGCGTCAAGCCACTGTTTCTGATCAAAACCGTTTGATTCGATTCTGAAACGCTTCTTACTCATGCAAAGACGACGAAAACACTGCAAAACACCGAATTGCGACCAAAAACGAGTTTTCGTTGAGTTTATCGCTGACTCAGGGAAATTTTGGGCCAAACCACTATTTCCGTGCGGAATCCATTGTTTTACACTCCGAAAGGCTTCATCCACATGAAATCGGACGAAATCACTGCAACACACTGAATTGCTGAGGAAAACGCCATTTGGACTAGTTTTATCGCAGAATCGATGAATTTCTGCGTCAAGCCACAGTTTCTGACCAAAACCGTTTGATTCGATTGCTGAAACACTACTTACGGATGCAAACCGGACGAAAACGCTGCAAAACATCGAATTGCGACCAAAAACGAGTTTTCGGTAAGTTTATCGCAGACGGAGCGAAATTGTGGGGCCAAATAACAATTTCTGTGCCCGAATCATTGTTTCACACGCCGAAAGGCTTCTTACGCATGAAATCGGACGAAATCACTGCAAAACACCGAATTGCTGACGAAAACGCGATTTCGACTAGTTTATCGCAGAATCGATGAATTTTTCCGTCAAGCCACTGTTTCTGACCAAAACCGCTTGATTCGATTGCTGAAACGCTACTTACGGATGCAAACGGACGAAAACACTACAAAACACCGAAACGCGACCAAAAACGAATTTCGGTGAGTTTATCCCAGAATTGTTGAAATTGTAGGCCAAATAACAATTTCTGTGCCGAATCATTGCTTTACACGCCGAAAGGCTTCATCCGCATGCAAACCGACGAGAACACGGCAAAACACCGAATTGCATCCGAAAACGAGTTTTCGTGAGTTTATCGCTGACCTCAGGGAAATTTTGGGCCAAACCACTATTTCCGTGCGGAATCATTGTTTTACACTCCGAAAGGCTTCTTACGCATGAAATCGGACGAAATCACTGCAAAACACCGAATTGCTGACGAAAACGCGATTTCGACTAGTTTATCGCAGAATCGATTGAATTTCTAGTCAAGCTACTGTTTCTGATCAAAACCGTTTGATTCGATTTCTGAAACGCTTCTTACGCATGCAAACGGACGAAAACACTGCAAAACACCGAATTGCGACCAAAAACGAGTTTTCGTTGAGTTTATCGCTGACTCAGGGAAATTTTGGGCCAAACCACTATTTCCGTGCGGAATCATTGTTTTACACGCCGAAGGCTTCTTACGCATGAAATCGGACGAAATCACTGCAAAAACACCGAATTGCTGACGAAAACGCGATTTCGACTAGTTTATCGCAGAATCGATGAATTTTTCCGTCAAGCCACTGTTTCTGACCAAAACCGCTTGATTCGATTGCTGAAACGCTACTTACGGATGCAAACGGACGAAAACACTACAAAACACGCGAAACGCGACCGAAAACGAAATTTCGGTGAGTTTATCCCACGAATTGTTGAAATTGTAGGCCAAATAACAATTTCTGTGCCGAATCATTGCTTTACACGCCGAAAGGCTTCATCGCATCTAAACGGACGAGAACACTGCAGAACACCGAATTGTTGCGGAAAACGTGATTTCGACTAGTACATGGCAGAATCGATGAATTTCTGCGTCAAACCACTGTTTCTGACCAGAACCGTTTGGATCGTGTGCTCAAACGCTCAATTCGCATCCAAACGGACGAAAATACTACAAAACCACGTATCGCATTCCAAAACGAGATTTCGGTGAGTTAATCACAGAATCGGAGAAAATTGTAGGCCAAATAACCATTTCTGTGCCTAATCATTGTTTTACACGCCGAAAGGCTTCATCCGCATGACTTCGGACGAAATCACTGCAAAACACCGAATTGCTGACTAAAACGCTATTTCGACTAGTTTATCGCAGAATCGATGAATTTTTGCGTCAAGCTACTGTTTCTGATCAAAGCCCGTTTGTTTCGATTGCTGAAACGCTTCTTACGCATGCAAACCGACGAAAACACTGCAAAACACCGAATTGCGACCAAAAACGAGTTTTCGGTAAGTTTATCGCAGACTGAGCGAATTTGTGGGCCAAATAACAATTTCTGTGCCGAATCATTGTTTTACACGCCGAAAGGCTTCTTACGCATGCAAACCGACGAGAACACTGCAAAACACCGAATTGCATCCGAAAACGAGTTTTCGTTGAGTTTTATCGCTGACTCAGGGAAATTTTGGGCCAAACCACTATTTCCGTGCGGAATCATTGTTTTACACTCCGAAAGGCTTCATCCGCATGAAATCGGACGAAATCACTGCAAAACACCGAATTGCTGACGAAAACGCGATTTCGACTAGTTTATCGCAGAATCGATGAATTTCTAAGTCAAGCTACTGTGTCTGATCAAAGCCGTTTGATTCGATTGCTGAAACGCTTCTTACGCATGCAAACCGACGAAAACACTGCAAAACACCGAATTGCGACCAAAAACGAGTTTTCGGTGAGTTTATCGCAGACTGAGCGAAATTGTGGGCCAAACGACTATTTAAGTGCCGAATCATTGTTTTACACGCCGAAAGGCTTCATCCGCATCTAAACGGACGAGAACACTGCAGAACACCGAATTGTTGCGGAAAACGGGATTCGACTAGTACATGGCAGAATCGATGAATTTCTGCGTCAAACCACTGTTTCTGACCAGAACCGTTTGGATCGTGTGCTCAAACGCTCAATTCGCATCCAATCGGACGAAAACACTACAAAACCACGTATCGCATTCCAAAACGAGATTTCGGTGAGTTAATCACAGAATCGGAGAAATTGTAGGCCAAATAACCATTTCTGTGCCTAATCATTGTTTTACACGCCGAAAGGCTTCTTACGCATGCAAACCGACGAGAACACTGCAAACACCGAATTGCATCCGAAAACGAGTTTTCGTTGAGTTTATCGCTGACTCAGGGAAATTTTGGGCCAAACCACTATTTCCGTGCGGATCATTGTTTACACTCCGAAAGGCTTCATCCGCATGAAATCGGACGAAATCACTGCAAAACACTGAATTGCTGACGAAAACGCGGATTTCGACAAGTTTATCGCAGAATCGATGAATTTTTCCCGTCAAGCCCACTGTTTCTGACCAAAACCGCTTGATTCGATTGCTGAAACGCTACTTACGGATGCAAACGGACGGAGTCACTGCAAAACACCGAATTGCGACCAAAAACGAGTTTTCGGTAAGTTTATCGCAGACGGAGCGAAATTGTGGGGCCCAAATAACAATTTCTGTGCCGAATCATTGTTTTTACACGCCGAAAGGCTTCTTACGCATGAAATCGGACGAAATCACTGCAAAACACCGAATTGCTGACTAAAACGCTATTTCGACTAGTTTATCGCAGAATCGATGAATTTTTGCGTCAAGACCACTGTTTCTGACCAAAACCGCTTGATTCGATTGCTGAAACGCTTCTTACGCATGCAAACCGACGAAAACACTGCAAAACACCGAATTGCGACCAAAAACGAGGTTTTCGGTAAGTTTATCGCAGACTGAGCGAATTTGTGGGCCAAATAACAATTTCTGTGCCGAATCATTGTTTTACACGCCGAAAGGCTTCTTACGCATGCAAACCGACGAGAACACTGCAAAACACCGAATTGCATCCGAAAACGAGTTTTCGTTGAGTTTATCGCTGACTCAGGGAAATTTTGGGCCAAACCACTATTTCCGTGCGGAATCATTGTTTTACACTCCGAAAGGCCTTCTTACGCATGAAATCGGACGAAATCACTGGCAAAACACCGAATTGCTGACGAAAACGCGATTTCGACTAGTTTATCGCAGAATCGATGAATTTCTGCGTACAAGCCACTGTTTCTGATCAAAACCGTTTGATTCGATT